>NC_042621.1:251182732-252453089 GCF_901001135.1 Rhinatrema bivittatum | reverse complement strand
CAGATGAGTGGTGGCGGTCTGGCGGCATTCTGGGGCTCAAAAAAGTTAGCCAGATGTCTTAGCCAAAGAACGATGAATATCTGTTATACATTATCTGGCTAATCATCCAGTTAACTTTAGGACTATCTCAGGGTATCCCTAAAGTTATCTGAGTATATGTACCTGAATAGCATAAATTTTAACAGACTACATTCAAAATATAGCCAATTAAGTACAAAAGTAAAAAGAAGTCCATATTTAGTAAGCCAGTGAGCGGACAAGTTATCCAACTAAAGTTAGCTGGAGATGTGCTGGATATTCAGTGGGATAAACATCCTGCTGAACATACCTAAAATTATTTGGCTATGTTTGACTATAAACAGTTAGGTTTTAAAGCTAACCAAATACCTGTACCCAGATAACTTGCTACTTAACCAGATATATTCAAAATATATCTAGTTACATGGTAAAAAATAAATAAATAAACAAAGCCTAAAAGGCCACCTAGCCACATCTCCCAGACCCACCCCTCTAAGGGCTTTAAAATGATGTGGGGCATTTCACCTGATGCCTCCCTCCATCCTGTCCCCCATACGCAAAAAGATCATTTTAAAGTTGTAGGCCTTTTGGCCAACTAGCAGCCATAGCAATCCCTCTACCCTGATTTCAAAATCAATATTGGGGATCTGGATGCCCTTCTTCGCTCTCCTTTCCATCCCTTATGCAGCATGAACCCTCCCGCCCCACTTGGCACTCCTGAAAACCAAGAGGCTGCCAGGATTGAGGTATAAGCCTATCGCTCCTAGTGGCATCATGTGTTATCTGGACAGCAACTCTGGTAGCACATGCTACTGTCATCGCTGTAAGAATTGACTTATCTGGTTTATCCAGCTAAAACTTAGCCGGACTTATCCTTGTGAATACTGACCTAAAAATCTACCAGGCCAGCGCGCCTGATCCCTGATCTTCCACCAACCAAAAGTAGTATAAATGATGTCGGACATAGTGTTCAATGATTCCGACTAATCCCCCCAAGCAAATTAAAATAAACTCTAGGGCACAGCATTGCACGTAGCCTACCTGTCCCATCTCTCCCCTGATTTTTAAAATACTGTGCAATCTCTGGACCTCCTCACCTACCCCACCCACCAGCAACCCTTACCCAAATGCTCTCACCCCACCTGGATCCTCTCCACCCCCCCCCCCCAAAAAAAAAAAGATCCTTAATGCTCCCAGGAGCACAGTTCATTTATTCTGCTCCTGGTGCTATCCAGCTTTGCTTTGACTGGCTCAGAAAGATTTTTTTGTACTTATTCAAGAATATCTGGTTAGGTTTAAAAGTTATGAACATTAGAACTGCCGTACTGAGTAAGAAAGAGTCCATCTAGCCCAGTATACTGTTTCCAACAGTGGCCAATTCAGATCAAAAGTACCTAACAGGATCCTAAAAAGTAGATAGATCTCATTGCTTATTACCAGCATTCTGCCAAATTTTAAATCTCCTGAACTTGTAGAAATGGGGGTCATGTGCATAGTTGGGCCTTGCGGGCCCTGCACACATATCTGCAAAGGGGCCCAGCCACTCGCGTGCCAGGCCCAGATAAAGGGGCAGGGAGGAGGGCGAGGAGGGGTGGGGCTGGAGGCACCAGTACAGCAGCCATTTGCTGCTGTGCTGGGGAAGCGCATGCCGGCAGGGTGCCGGTGCGCGCTACTTCCTACTGCTCCTGTTGAGGAGCAAAAGGCACATTTTAAAATTGGGGTTAGCTAGGATAGGGATAGGGGGTGGGGAGGAGAGGGGAAGGGGAAGGGGAAGGGGAAAGGAGGTTAGGGTAGGGGCACACTGGGAGGGAACTGGGGAAGGCCGGGATGCGTCACCGCAGAAATTTTGCATAATTCTACCCCACCTTGCGCGCGGGGCACATCCATGTATGCATGCTGGGAAGCACGTGCACATGGACGTGCAGGCATATATTAAAATCTACCCCATTAGAAGCATGGGATCTATTTAATGTTTGAGTACTTGCTAGGAACTTCTAACCTGGATCGGCTACTGTTGGAAAAGGATGGATCTTTGGTCTGACCCAACTTCTTATATTCTTAAATTTCTTATGCCCAGGGATAAGCTGGGTATTTCCTTGAATCTACGTGGTTAATCACTGTTTATGTTCTTTCCTCCATACCTTTTTAAAACCCCACTATGTTAACTGCCTTTACCACATCCTGCGGCAATGAAATCCAGAGCATAATTGTGCATTGAGTGAAAAAGTTTTTTTCTCCGATTTGTTTTAAATCTGCTTCTTTGTAACTTCCTGGAATGTCTCCTAATCTTTTTTGTTGTTGTTGTTGAAAGAGTAAACAACTGATTCGCATTTACCTGTTCTACTCCATTCATTATTTTATAGACCTCTATCATCTCTCTCCTCAGCCATCTCTTCTCCAAGCTAAAGACCCTTTATCATTTTGGTCACATTTCTCTGCAACTTTTGCAGTTCCCCTATATATTTTTTGAGATGTGGTGACCAGAATTGCATACAGTACTCTAGATGCAGTCGCACCATGGAGTGAAACAGAGATATTATAATATTCTTCAAAATTCTCCATTCCTTTCCTAATAATTCTTACTGTTGACTTCTTTAACTGATGCTGCACATTGAGCTGAGGATCTCATTGCATTGTCCACAATGACACCTAGTTTTTTTCCTGGATGGTGACGCCTAGATGGTGAGAGAGGGAACGGTGGTGGGGCCACTTGATAATAGTGATCATAACATGACAATAAGTAAATCCACAGCTCTAGCACTAAACTTTCAAAAGGGAAACTTTGATAAAATGAGAAAAATAGAAAAAAACTGAAAAGTACACTTACAAAGATTAATAGTGTACAACAACCGTGGATATTTTTCAATTGGAAAAAAATCAGCAGAACCAGGGGTCACGATTTGAAGCTCCAAGGAGGAAGACTCAGAACCAATGTCAGGAAGTATTTCTTCATGGAGAGGGTGGTGAATACCTGGGTAGCCCTTCCGGAGGAAGTGGTGAAGACCAAAACTGTGAAGGATTTGAAAGGGGCGTGGGATAAACATTGTGGATCCATAAAGTCTAGAGGATGTGAATGAAGAGAAGAGGCATGGGGGTGGCTTGCGGGAATAACAGCTACTACCTGGAGATTAATTCCCTTAGGGGCAGATTTTCAAAGGGTTACGCGCGTAACTTACAAATAACTTACAAATAACCCTGTTTTTTGTAACTTTGTCTTCTCTATCGGTGTTAATTGGTTTCCCCTAGTTCTACTGTAAACCGGTACAATAAGACTTGGTCTTGAGCATCGGTATATTAAAAGAATTTAAATAAATAAATAAATAAATAAATAAATAAATAACACCAAAAACCTGCTCCTGCGTGCGCCGAGCTTATTTTGCATAGGCTCGGTGGCACGCACAAGCCCCGGGGCTTTAAAAAAGGGGCGGGAAGGGGGCGGGGTTGTGGGCTGGTGCTGGGCCAGGGGCGGTTTGGGGGTGGGACCAAGGCCTCCAGCACACTGGCTGTGCCGGGGATGGCGCGCCTGCAGCCGGTCAGCACTCGCAAGATACATTCAGGTAGGCGTAAATAATTGAAACAAGGTGGTGGGGGGATTTAGGTAGGGCTGGGGGGTGGGTTAGATGGGGGAATGGAGGGGAAGGTGGGGGGGGAGCAGAAGAAAAGTTCCCTCTGAGGCCATTCCGATTTCAGAGCGGCCTTGGAGGGAACAGAGAAAGCCATCGGGGCTCCCCTAGGGCTCGGCTTACGCAAGGTGCACAAGTGTGCACCCCCTTGCATGCGCCGACCCCGGATTTTATAACATGCTCATGGCAGTGCGCGATTGTTATAAAATTGGGTGTACATTTGTGCGCGCTGGGTAGCTCGCACAAATGTACCCCGCACGCACAGGGTAGAAAATCTGCCCCTTATTCAATAAACATACACATAGTTAATGTGACTCCAACATTTCTCTATGCTTCAATGGCAAGAGGAAATGTGGAAAAAAGGATTTGCATTCACAAAAAAGTGGGGGAGTAGCTGCATTCACAAAAAAGTGGGGGAGTAGCTTGCTTGTTGCGGCGGCGGTTACTACCCCAAACTAAATAAGCCTGATACTTCACTTTCAATGAATATCCAGCAAATCTCTCTGCTTCAACGGCAGGGGGGAATGAAGGCAAGAGGATTTATATTCAGACAACAACCAACAAGGACTGAATTACATAGTCTGGGTAAACAAATAAGCATTGGTGTAGCTTGCTTGTTACAGCGGTTACTACCCCGAATCAATTAAGCCTGATACTTCACTTGGAATACATATCCAGTGCAGCTCACTGCTTCAACAGCAGGGGGAATGAAGAAAAGAGGATTTATATTCAGACAACAACCAACAAGGACTGAATTACATAGTCTGGTTAACAAATAAGCATGGGTGTAGCTTGCTTGTTACGGCAGTTACTACCCCAAACAATTAAGCCTGATACTTCACTTGGAATACATATCCAGCACAGCTCACTGCTTCAATGGCAGGGGGAATGAAGAAAAGAGGATTTATATTCAGACAACAACCAACAAGGACTGACTTGCTCAGGCTGGGTAAACAAATAAGCATGGGAGTAGCTTGCTTATTGTGGCAGTTACTACCGCTAACCAATTAAGTTAGATACTTCACTTAGATGCAGCTCCAGCACTGCTCTCTACATCAATGGCGGGGGTGGAAGGGAAATAGAACCAAAAAGTTACTAATAAAGGCCAAGAGTTTCAGATAAGAATAAGAAAAAAATAAGTATGAAAGATTGCTGGGCAGACTGGATGGGCCGTTTGGTCTTCTTCTGTCGTCCTTTCTATGTTTCTATGCTATTGTTAAAAAAAATACCATCTTAGAAGTGCTGTCCAGATGTGTTCAATGCATTAAGAAAGGTGTAAGGAAGGCCAAAGGATTGCTGGTATGATTAAAATGTGAGCTGAAAGAAGTGATTTTAATCAAAAGATCTTCCTTCAAAAATTGGAATAAGGATCAATCTGAAGAAAATAGGGAAAAGCATAAGCATTGGCAAGTTAAATGTAAAATATTGATAAGACAGACTAAAAGAGAATTTGAAAAACAGTTGGCCATAGAGGCAAAAACTCATAATAAAAACTTTTAAAAATATATCCGAAGCAGGAAGCATGCACGGGGGTTAGTAGGACTGTTAGATGATCGAGGGGTTAAAGAGGCACTTAGGGAAAATAAAGCCATCACGGAAAGACTAAATGAATTCTTTGTTTTGGTGTTTACTGAGGTGGATGTTGGGGAGATATCCATTCCAGAGATGGTTTTCATGGGTGATGATTCAGATGACTTGACCCAAATCATGGTGAACCTGGAACATATAGTAGGCCAGACTGACAAACTGAAGAGTAGCAAATCACCTGGACTGGATGATATATATCCCAAGGTTCTGAAAGGACTCAAAAATGAAAGTGCAGACCTATTACAAGTCATTTATAACCTATCATTAAATCATCCATTGTACCTGAAGATTGGAAGACGGCTAATGTAACCCCGATATATAAAAAGGGCATCATAGTTGATCTGGAAAACTATAGACCAGTGAACCTGACTTCAGTGCCAGAAGAAATTATGGAATCTACTATAAAGAATAAAATCACAGATCATATAGATAGAGATGATTTTTTAAAAAAACTATGGGGTAGGTTTTTAAAAAATTCACATGCACGTCCATGTGCACGCGTTACCCGGAGCACACTCATGGATGCGCAATTTTATAACATGTGCAAGCTGGTGCATGCATGTTACAAACTTGGAGATGGCACACACAAGGGGGGGGGTGTACATTTTTGCTATATTAGCGCGGCAACTCATCGGGGCCTTCCCCAGTTCCCTCCCAGTCCGCTCCAATTTAGGAGCGGACTGGGAGGGAACTTTCCTACCTCCTACCCTAGCCACCCTTCCTCTCTCCTCTCCACCCTCTAAAAACCATTTTAAATCTTTTTACCTTTTATTTTACAAGTTACTTCAGGGCCCGACCTGAAGTAACTTGCGCGCGCCGGCAGCCGGCTGGCACGCGAGGCTCTGGGATAGCGAATAATGGCTCTGTCCCAGCCCACCCCTCCCCACCCAAAACATGCCCTCTGGCTCGCCCCTTCCAAGAGGCCCGGCACTTGAGCGCGTCTTGGCCTTTACGTGCGTGTCCAGGCCTCTTGGAAAATTCGCCCGGCACGCATAAGGCCCAGCCATGCACATAAACGCCGGGATTTATGCACGCAGGGCATTAAAAATCTGCCCTTATATGTTTATTCCTTTTTAATGTTTAACAAAGCTAAAATATTTTAATAGATACACAATTGGAAACAATTATACAGGAAATACATTCCACAAACAAGAAAAACCTTCAGATCTAAGCAGTCCACAAAGAGAGGGGGCAGAAAAGAGGAGACTAAAAGGAAGCTAAACATAAGGAACTGCTCTGCATGAGATTTTTACTAACTTCCTGAAATTATACAAATTAGACTCATTCTGGAACTGAAG
Source organism: Rhinatrema bivittatum (assembly GCF_901001135.1). Lineage (NCBI taxonomy): Eukaryota > Metazoa > Chordata > Amphibia > Gymnophiona > Rhinatrematidae > Rhinatrema > Rhinatrema bivittatum. Next base: position 252,446,563 of record NC_042621.1, on the reverse strand, counting down.
TTAAAAAACTAGGATCATTAATTTGCTTTTTGGAATAAAAAAATGTTCTAAGCTGTTCAGGGGCAAGAAGCACATATGAATTCTGTTGAAATTTAACCACACATTTACAGGGATATCGTAATAAGAATGTAGCCCCAAGAGCTGGCGCATAGTCAGAAAACCCTTCCTTCTTTCTTGGGTAACTCCTTTCGGGCTAAGTCTAGAAAAATTCTGACATTCTGACCCATAAAGTGCACATTCATATGTGAAAAATAAACCTTCATAACAATGCTCAAAACTTTTTTCAGCAAAGAAGGACACTAATAATGTAGATCTTTCAGCTACCTCATATTGGGTGGATTCCAAAAAGTCAGTCAACTCAAAATTAGAAGGAATCTGAGCATTGGCTTGGCTTTACTAGATAGAAAAAAGACTTTTGTTATAGAGGAAACCAAATCTGAGGAAATATTCAAAACCTCCTAAAAATTTCTTCGAAGGGTGAGATGAAGCATTTCGCCAATTACCCGAGGAAAATTAATTAAATGGAGTTTCAAATGTCTGAATCTATTTTCAACTCTTTGGGACTTACTGCCCTGTTCCTGAATTAAAGAAGCTTGAACTGCTTTAACTGCTTTAAATTCATCCTGTAAAGCAGTAATTTTCCCAGCAGTATCCTGATGGTATTTGTTATGGTCAGCTGATAATGATTCCAATTTCATAGGAATAAAGTCAACTTTTAATGAACACTGAGAAAAGGCAGTTCCAAATTGAGCCATAAGATCCCATATAGTTTCTAAGGTCACTGTTTTTGGCTTTGGAGGAAAAATACAAGCTCCAATGGTAACCATAGTTGGAAAAACCAAACAAAGGCTAGAGCCTATAAAAGAGGCAGAGACTTCAGTAGAAACTGGCATAGGCATCTCTCCCAATGGAATCAGGGAACCAAAGCTGAGCTCCTTCACCTCTGAATTACTCCCAGCACCAGCAACAGAAAAGACGTCATCAGTCAAGGTCGCCAGCATTTCAGAGGGATGGCTCGGCAGAGCCAGAAGAAAATGGTCATCGAGGGGGCTGAGGGACACCTCCTCTACAGCCGAATCTGGTGCTCCTCCATTGGAGATGGCAATGTGTATATCTCCCTTGCAAACAGGAGCCATGAAACCGTCAATCATATGCTGTCCTGGCAAAGGTTTGGACTCGGCGAGGTAAGTCCTTACCTTCCTCTTCCTCTTAGGGGGCATGGTAAGCAAAATAGACAGGAAAAGGCAATAGTTTAAAGAAACTCCAGAGAGCATCTGTAGCATGGAGCACACATGTGACCATCTTGCCCCCTAGGTAGACATGATTCAATGGGACATAGCCAGCGTGCCTCATAAATCAACTACTTTTTTTGAAGAGGTGAATAAACATGTGGATAAAGGCAAACTGGTAGGTGTGGTGTATTTTGATTTTCAGAAGGCATTTCAAAGTCCCTCATGAGAGGCTTCTAAGTCAACTAAAAAGTCATGGGATAGGAGGAGATGTGCTTTTTTGGATTGCATCTGTATGTTCATTCTGGCCATACATACAGTAGTTTACCCCCACTGCTATACTCTTCCCTATCTCACACAGGATTTCAATCCATACAGATTCCACAGTGCATTTAGCTGTCTGGGAAATGCCCCTTCATAATTTTAGTAGAGTATATTCAGCAGGAGATGTATGCTGTGAATATTCATGACAGGTTATCTGACTAAATTTAGCCAGATAACTTGTCCACTTGCCAGCTTCCTAAATATGGACTTCAAGGTTTTCAATGTGTATTTTCATTCTGATATTTTTATTGGAGACACATACAGTAAGTATCTGAGAGAGTATTTAAATAAAGCAATATTGTGGTTGACATGTGGAGCTGGCAGTTTTTATTTCCTGCCTTTTGTCTGATCAAATGTTGTGGCCTGACCATGATCCGTGCACTTTCTCTGTCTAATTTTAGATGTTGGTGATGCCCTGAGAGCAACTGTCATGTCCAAAACATGACAATAAAGCTATTGCATATTGTAATGATGCAGCTAATGTATTATATACTGGAGAGTAGGGGCCGATTTAGAAACCTGCATGAAGGAGCCAGGTATATCCCCAGGAAAGTACTGGCCCTGGGGCAAATTACCTGATGAGGGTGTCCTTTAACATTCTGTGCCACTTGTTAAGGGGAGGGGATATAAGGTTATTTCCCTATATTTATTATTTTCAGGCAGAGTTTGAGACTCCTGACTGTATGGAATCCTCTACTCAGTCCAACCTCCCACTTTTGTACCCCTGGGCACAGCTTGCACTAAATTAACCTCCTCTCCTTGTACATGCTTGCTCTTGTCTTGTCCCATACCACTGGAATATATCACCGTCTTTTCCAGACTTGTCTTAACACCCTCATCTATAAACTTTTTTTTGTCTCTCCCGAAGCCTAAATTCCTTGTTTTCTAGTTTGCCATCATTTTGTTATTATTTCTGCAGGTTATTGTAAAGTGCTATAAGAAAAATTAAAATAAAAAAGTAAATAAAATAAATTGGAGTAGAGTTCAAGGAGTCCTCATGGAAGCCAGCAGAGATCAGAGAAACACCAAAATGGCAGAAACAGATCCCAGTATATGCCAGCCTTCCAGCCCAACACAGTTTATATTTTATCAGGGAGGGGATGCTAAACCATTTTTTTCCTTTTATATATCAATAATGTTTGAGAGATTAAAGCCCTGATAGGAATATAAGAACAGGGCATCTTCCAGTGATACAAACCATATGTATTTATTTTATTTATTTGTTCAAAGGCTTATTCTCCTACCTCCAATCGACCAAATATTTGGTGCAGATTACAAATAAACAAAATTCTTACAAAACATACCAAACCATATGATGCTAAGCTAAACAGAATACCAGCAACATTGCATCCATGAAAGAAAAACCAAAGAACATATACGAGATGTCATCAGACAATATATTCATATGTAATATTGAAACTAAATTTTAGTTAACAAATTATACTGTTCTTTCTTCACTTTCTCAGTTCCTAGATACTCTGTGACTTCTTTGTTTGGTGGATTATAGAAAACTGAATTAGTCTCTTTAAAATGAACAGTAATGTTATATTTTTTTTAACTGATATGCACGCAAAAATGCCAAACAAGAAAAAAACACTTTAGATGTTTCTTTTTTTTTTTTTTATACAACTCCTTTTTCTGATTTTAGAAATCATCTCTTTTAGCAATTCCATGGGACCAGGAGATTGGGAAACAGAGTTTCCAAGAGCAAAGAAAAACACCGTAATAATAAAAAAAAAAAATGAAAAGAATGGAAGTGGATTTTGTGCTTATCTTCTGTTCCAACAAAAGATAACTGGGTAATTGCTTTTTTTTATCACCAAAACTTTAAATCTGAAAGTCTCAATTGTTGAAAAACCTTAGATCAAAAGCATATACATTTTTACCTTTCTGCTCTTTTAAGTATCCATACTTAAATTACTTCAACGGATTTTAATGAAAAAGGACATTTACCAACTGAAGAGCGTGATAATTTAAGTTATAACACGGAACACTATTGTGACTGAAGCCAGTGCAGTAGAATGAAGTTATAACTGTTAACAATTCTACATATCCAATCTACAGTATCTAAGTAATACACTTGGTTGTAGGGAATGGCTTTGTAACATTTCCAGGAAACAAGAAACCTGTTGCCAAGCAACAAACCAAGAGCTCAGGATTATATTGCATCTGCCATGGAAAGTGAAATCCTTAGTTTCAAAACAACTGTATTTAAACAGCAAGAAAATAAGAATTAATTACCTTCTTTTTGAGGGGAGAAGGGGGGAGCCACATGTTTTATTAGCAAATAATGAATCATGTAGTATCAGACAACTATCTCCTTTGATTATGAAAATGTGCAAACACTGCAAGAAATTACAGTTCAGTAAATTCAGGAACACAAATAAAATTAGATTATTGCTGTCATGATTTTTCTCACCTGTTCTTAGAGTGGCTCATAAGAGCTACGAACCTGACTAATATTTTGATTATTATTTCATTTGTCTATTTTAGGTAAGTTGTCCATTGTAGTTAAACGTCCCACATGGTGCAGTTTCAAAAACATTTCTGCTAATTTACTCTGGAAGCTTTTGTGTCATTAACAAAACAACAGTCTTAAGATGTCATTGCTATGACAACCATCAGACTTCAGATACTGCAGGGACTGGCATATGGACTAACAAAAATCTTTTCAATTAATATTCACTTTTAATTGGCCTAATAATGTCCTTTTGCAATTATGGAAGCAATATTACATTAGAGTGTGTGTGCTTACATTAATAACCACTCTGGTTCTTTCAGCAAAGGTTTATCAACATGGAGTGCTTGACACATGAACTTTGCCTTTTTGTCCGTCATGAAGGCATAAGATACCTGAACATTACAGCATACTGTAATATAGCTATATCCATATATCTATCTATATTATATATGTACAAATACAGAAAGGAGGGCTTTGGCTTGGCTTGTTTTTACTCTTGTTTTAAGCTCATCTCAGTCAATCAATCAATCAATCAATCATTTATTTATTCTGCTCTTCTAGCAGAAGAGATCAAAGCACATTATAGGAAGGCAGTATTGGGGCTGCACTAAAGCAGGTAACAATATAACAAGAAACAATAAAAAATGAAACCAATACAATGCTAAAATATCAACATCAAGGGAATAAAGAACAGATACCCCATTAATCATCAGCAACTAATGAAATGAGCAGGGAAGGGGAGAAAAAGGTTTGCAAGGAATCAACATCAGAGTCCCAACTGGGTAAACTGACTGAGACACACTTCTATGAGAACAAGCAGATGGGGGTGTAACTAAGCTTTAGAAGAATTTAGCAGGAGAGCAGACAAAAGGCAGTAGAGTGTGAAGGGTCTAAATGATAGGCAGGAGGAGAAAGTAATCTCCCCCACCCCACTAAGGGCCGAAGACCTCAATGAATAACCAGGTTTTGAGTTTTTTCCTATAGGTCAGGAGGTCTGGAGAATAACTGATGTCCAGAGACAAAGAGTTCCATAAGGTTGGGACTGAGCCAACAAATGTCCTTTTCCTTATGCTGATGAGTCTGATATCCTTTGGAGCAGGAACTATCAATCGGGTGTTTGGTAGTGTGCAAAATGGGCGAGTTGGTGTATATAAGGCAAGTTGGTTTTTCAAGTAGGATGGAGCCAGGCCTTTGAGGGCTTTGAAGGCCAGGTCCAGGATTTTAAAAATGGAGTGGTGAGAGATCGGTAAGCAATGCAGGGATTTCCGCAGAGGGGTGACTGGTTCAAACTTACTGGTATTGAGCAGGGTTCTTGCAGCTGCATTTTGAATGAGTTGTAAGTGGTGGATGAGTTTTTTGGGGAGGCCATTATAGAGGGAGTCGCAATAGTCTACTTGGAAAATTACATAGGTTGAATGATAGTAGCATAAGCAGGAGCTTCAAAGAGCTGGCAGAAATGGCGAAGTTGGTGAAGGAGGAAGAAAGTAGATTTGGTAACCAAAGATATGTATTTATATATTTAATTCTTTTTTATACCGGTATTAGTGGTTACATCATACCGGTTTACACCTGAACTGAAGGTAGAAAATACATCAAACAGGGACAGGGGATGGGACTACAGGAACAGGGGAGGAGGGTAGCCGGAAACTGGCAAACAAGGAATCAGACTATAGAAAATAACAAGTTAAACAATGTAACATGACATAACAAATTGGGTTCAATTCATGTACTGATGCTGCAAAAGGGGTTGAGATGCAAGGGATCTAATCTGGGTAAGCCTGTTTGAAAAGCCAGGTCTTTAATTTATTTTTGAATTTGATGGTGCAAGGCTCAAGTTGGAGGTTTGTGGGTAGTGAGTTCCAGTGGGTGGGACCAGCAATGGAGAGGTCTCAGTCCCTCGTGGAGGTGAGGTGTGCCTTCTTGAGGGATGGGATGTGGAGAGTTCCTATATTGGTTGGTTTGGTAGGGCGGTTAGAGAGTGTGAGGCGGAATGGCTCATCAAGCCAGTTGGAGTTGTGTCTGTAGATGGATTTTGAATAATAGTAAGAGTTTTATAGAGGATGCGTGAAGGGATCGGGAGCCAATGCAGGTCTTTAAGGATAGAGGTATTATGATCATATTTATGGGCATTTGTGATGGTTCTCATGACTGCATTCTGGAGCATTTGGAGCGGTTTTTTGGTGATGTAGGGGAGGCCTAGGAGTAGGGAGTTGCAGTAGTCCATCTTGGATGAAAGGGTGGCTTGAATGACGGTACAAAAATCATGGGAATGGAGTAAAGGTTTTAGTTTTTTCAGAACATTAAGCTTATAGAAACCTTCCTTGAGGATAGAATTGATATATTTTTTCAGGTTCAATTGCTGGTCAATCAGGACACCAAGGTCTCATACGAAGGGCTGAGAGGAGAAGGAATTATATGCAAGGTCGTTGCAAGGGAGGGTTTGGGAATTTGGTGTTGGGAAATGAAGAGCAGTTCAGTTTTAGAGGTGTTTAGTGTGAGGTGGAGATTCATGAGTAAGGTGTTGATAGAAGTGAGACATTTCTCCCAGAATTTTAGAGAATCGGAGACAGAGTCATGGATTGGTATGATGATTTGGAGTCATCGGCATATAGTTAGAATTTGAGGCCAAGGTCGGATAGGAGCTGGCAGAGGGGAGTGAGGTAAATATTGAATAGGGTAGATGAGAGGGAGGAACCTTGTAGAACTCCTTGGGAGAGGGAGTAATGAGTGGATTCGGCATTGCCTATTTTGACAGAGAATTGTCTATTGGATAGGTATGATTTAAACCAAAGGAGGGCTGAGCCTGAAATGCCTATGTCAGATAGGCGGGAGAGGAGGTGGATGTGGCTTATTGTGTCGAATGCAGAGGAGATGTCAAGTAGAGCGAGAATGTAGCAGTGACCTTGGTCTATGCCCCTGATGAGGTGGTCAGGGAGGGTGAGTAGGAGGGTTTCAGTATTGAAGTGCTTGCGAAAACCGAATTGTGAAGGGTGTAGGATATTGTTGCTTTCAAGGTAATCCATGAGTTGGGAATTGACTACCTTTTGCATGATTTTGGCAATAAAAGGGAGGTTTGAGATAGGACAAAAATTGGTTGGGTCATTGGTTGGGTTTCCATGCTCAGCTTGGAGTCTAGGATGTCTAAAATTTAGGGAATAACTAAATTTTACTGGTTTCTAAAATTTAGCAAGATAGACGCCCAAAATATTCAAAAGTTAGCATTTATGAAGATAACTCACGAGTTGTTTGGCTAAATGCCACTGAACATGGATTCCTCTGAGGCCAATTTTCAAAGCCATTTAGCCAGATAGCGCTCAAGTTATCTGGCCAAATGCCAAGTTTTTCAGTATCTCCGGTCCTTATCCAACAAACGTTTAGCCAGTAAGTCATTATCCTGCTAAAAATCAGCCAGAAAATTAATAGATATTTTGGGGTAGTTCCAAGGCAGAGATGAGTTAGCTAGGAAATTTAATCAGCTAACTTGGTATTAGAAGTTAGCTGAATATGTTTTTTGACTAATTCTAGCAATGGCCTGGATCAGATCTAAAGTTATCTGACCTCGTGTGATTGGATAACTTTAAACTCTACTGGCTATATTCAAAATAACATAGCCAGTTAAATGGCATTACTGTTGCACAAAAAGAAAAGTCCCAGACTGGCATGGTGGCCCAAATCAAGAACCCCTCACCCAATCTATAAGCCATGGGTCCTGCCTGGCTAAGCCTCCCCCTATCCTCCAAATTCCACTGTGAGCATTTCAACACTGTAAATGCTATGGGTCCGGGGCCAGTCTTACCCTTCCCCACCCACTCCCCAGTCCAACATAATTTTGCAACAATGAACCCTCCCCTATCATCCCATCTCTAACCCTCTCAGCCTTCCAGTACCTTTCCATATCCCTGTCTTCTGCTAGGATCATGGTAAGCTGCTACTATAACACTGGCTGGTACTTTCTGCTTTGCAATGTCAGCAGTGCTGGAATAGCTACCAGCCTTGCTATTCACAGCAACAGGGAAAGTGCCAGCCAGAATCATGGTAGCAGTGTACACGAAACCCGACAGAATGTAGAGATTTGATAAAATATCAGAAGAGTGGGAAGGTTAGCGTTCGGGTAGGGAGGGAGGGAGGGAAGCAAAGGAGGGCTTATTGCTACAAAATGTCGTTTCAACATTTACCACAATGTAGAAGTGCATTCACAGCATATCTTTAGTTTTGAATAATACAGATAGACCCCAAAAAATTGTGCCAAAAAATTGAAAATTATGTCCATCAAAAATAAAACATTTTGCTAAATTATGCAAAAGAAATAGCTATCACTTTTACACAAATAGAACATTTTAAATCCCCTTTAAGGATGAGGGGTGCAGATTGTGTGTGTGTGTGTGTGTGTGTGTGCTAGAGATGTGAATCAGAACCGGAATCGGTTTGGATTCCGGTTCCGATTCACATGTGTTTTTTTTTCCATTGGGCCCGATCGCGGTTTTGTCTATCGGCTGCGCCCGAGCCGATAAACAAAAAACCCACCTGACCCTTTAAAACTAATCCCTTTGCTTCCCCCACCCTCCCGACCCCCCAAAAAACATATTACAGGTACCTGGTGGTCCAGTGGGGGTCCCAGGAGAGATCTCCCGCTCCCGGGCCGTCGGCTGCCACTAATCAAAATGGCGCCGATGGCCCTTTGCCCTTACCATGTGACAGGGTATCAGTGCCATTGGCTGGCCCCTGTCACATGAAGGGAGCACTGGATGGCCGGCGCCATCTTTAAAAATGGCGCGGGCCATCCAGTGCTCCTACCATGTGACAGGGGCCGGCCAATGGTGCCCCCCTGATCTTGATGATCTTCTTCTTTCTCCCCCAACTCCATGTTCTGAGCCTTCCTCCAACCCTCCCTGACTCCATGTTGTTCCCCTTCTCCTGATACCAATTCTTGAAATTTTCCTCACCCCTGGTCCTCATGGTCTCCTCTTCCCCCAGCCTCAGCATTCTTCCCTCAACTTTGTGATCTAAGTCTTCCGTTCTCTAACTCTCATGCTCTCCTTCTTTCTCCAACCTCCAGACCCAAGGGTTCTTTCCTTCTTGCCTCCCCAACCTCAGTTCCTGTCTTCCTTCCATCCCTCCCAGGATGGATCCCACCAGCCTCTAACTCTGCCTCCCACTTGCTTTCCTCCTCTTCAGTTGTATCTCCAGCCTGTGAGACCACTGCCTCATTTTTGCCTTCTAGCTGTGCGGGCCAGCACCAGCGCAGCATCTCCAGCTTTCTCACACAAGCTGGCATGGCCTGCTCAACCTTCTGGCCAGCACAAACTGCCCCTGCCCCTCCCGCACTCTGCCTATGCCAATTACAGCATGGTTAGGAGCAAGGGGCTCTGCTGATTAACAGTCCAGTCAGATGCCAATCATTTTCCTTCCCATCCAGCTGCACTGCGAACTGGGGAATTACTCGGTTTTGTGTGATTTTGCACACTGTTATAAATTATGTGTGAAATTCTGTGCTTGCATAATTGCATAATTCCCTAGAGTGTAATTATAGACGAAAAGACCATGTGCATGGGCATCTTCTTGATACTGAGGCAGGCCTTTCTGCAGAATTTTGGGGCCAAGAGGTGAGGGAGGCAGGCCTTCTGCAGTCCCTCACCGTTCCCAAAGTACAGCAAGAGATATGAACCAATTAAACAAAACTGTTCCACTCTTGTGGGAGAGGTCCTCTAACCCAGGTGAAGTACAGGCATTTCTGTTAGTTATTATTATTGGATTTTAACACAAGCTGTTATCCAAAATGCTCAATTAATGACAAAACAAAATACACTAGTCATGCATTTTCTATTTTCTGATGACCATTGATCCAGTCTCAGGGCTAGCCCTGTAGCTAAGGGTCTTCCAGTATGCGGCACATTTAAAAAATAAAGTTGGCATGAGGTTACTTTTCAATGACTGTTTCCAATATGTGAGTACAATTAAAATTTGTAAGGGTAAAATACATGTTAAACTGAGAACCTTTAATTGCAAATATTATAAACCATAAATTAATTGAGGTGAAATATATGCATTATCTGGGGCAGTGCAGAAAAGATTATTCTAGAATGGCCTTAACATGGGATGGAACATTAATTCAAAAATTATAAAAGCTAGAGAGAAAGACATTTTTCAGTTTTCAGAATCCTAAGTAAATAGTGCAGAGCACACATTGGCCAGAGTTTAAATAAAGTGAATGACAGAACTTGATAAAATTAGGCTGTCACCCCTAACAAATGAAGTCAGAGAAAAACACAAAACTGTGTATCTCACAAGCTTACCTGCATAAAATAAGGGTTACAAGTGGGGCAGATATAAGATTATAGAAATGAAAAACAAAGGAAGGAAGAATAACTAGAAGGCTAGGAGCATGAACACTAAAACAGTCTAGGTAATAACATTCTTGACCTGCAGGCCCTAATAATGGAAGCATATCTGAATATTATTGCTGTGACAGAAAAGTGGTTCAGTGAGTCCCATGTCTATAGGATATAATTTTACTGAGGATGGGTCTTTGATGGCTAGTGCTCAGGAGAGAAGGGTTAAGATTGCCATTGTCGTCAAGGCCAGTGGAAGCACTAGGTGGACTAGGTAGCACTAGAATACCAACATTCTGGGGGTAGTGCAGGGATGAGATCTCCTCCTTCCTGTCTGCATGGGGGCCCAGAAGAGGAAGTAGCATACGGGCCCACGTGTGGGAAGGAAGAGCTACCATCTCTGTTAGGAGCAGAAATGACCATGTTGCTGCATTGGCTGGTGCAGCAGTAAGGGGAAAGGCCTAGCAGACAGCCAAAATGCAGTCAGAAAGAGGAGGATCAGCAGGGCCTCCACCCCCCTCCACGGTTAAGAGCATGAGCCAGCAGGAAAAGCAGTGGGCTGTTCACAGTCAGGAGGAGGGTGAAGAGCAGCCCATCTCCAACCCCCATGCAGTCAAGAGCAGGAGAAGAAGCAGTAAGGCTGCTCACAGTCAGGAGGAGGAGAAGCAGCCACCCACCCACCCCAGAAGTCAAGAGAAAGAGCCAGGAGAAGCAATAGGGTCTAGGGTTATCAAATGTCCGGTTTTGGACCGGACAGCCAGGTTTTTAGGCATGCTGTGTGCAGCATCCATTCAAAAGTACCGTCCTGACACTAAAAGCCCAGTTTTGCAGGTGTTCCTCTCCCCCACAGCCTCCTAGTTACAGGGAGAGAAAGGCAGGGTCAGAGCCTCTCAGGGGAGAGCTGCATTGAATTCCTGCCCCCCCCCCACTTCTTTTCTTATACTGTGATTGGACAGCAGAGGGAGAGGAGGTGGGACACAGCCGAGCCCTCAGCAACTCGTGGCTCCACAGATTTCTGTAGTAATCAATCTCCCTCTTGGTTCCACCCAGCCCCCTCTCACAGCATACTGGGCCAGGACCCGAGAGAGGGGCTGCTGTGAGCCAGCCGAGACAGATACAGGCACAGAACACAAGGTGGAGAAACAGACAGACAGATGGAGGTACAGGGTGAGAAGAGGGGAGAGACAAAAGGGGGAGAAAGGGGAGATAGACGCATTGGGGTACGGTAGGGTTTAAATACAGAGGGGGGCACAGATGCATCACAGGGTCTTCTGTTCGGTCTAGCTGACAGCTGCAGCTATCTGGAAAATTGTTCTGTAGGCTGTACCTTCCCCCCTCAGGTCTCGCGCAGGACCCATGCCTTGTCCCTTAGCAACTTGGAATTTACCTGATGTTAAAAATGTAGGGTCTGATTTTAAAAAGCATTTACTCAACTAAAATTGGGTTTTACATGAGTAAATGCACTTTTCTCGAGTAAGTGGGCTTTTGAAAATTGCTATAATATATGCCATTGAATTGTCCATATGATTTACTCGATTAAGTGCACTTTACTTGAATACATGGCTTTTGAAAATTATTATGATAATATGCTATAGTTATGTGCATAACTCCTTTGAAAATTACCTCCATATAGTGTATTGCAGTGACCCCCTCTCTTCTCTGCCCATGCCTGTACCCCTTTCTTGGCCCTTTCCCTGCCCAGCATCCCCTGCCTGAATCGAGTCTTCACCTCTGCCTATTATCTCACTGCTCCCCTCAGGCCTATTACTGGGCTGCCCAGTGCCCCGGGCAATGTAGGTAATATGGCTGGCGGGGGGAGGGGGTCAGTCAGTGCCTCCTTGGATGACGTGATTGGCTTGCAGACCCAGCAGCCACATAGGGGCTAAGGAATGCTTGTTCCACTACAATGGTAGCCAGCCCCCTGATGAGGTGCGTTAGTGCCCCCTGGGCCTGGCACCCTGGGCAGTTGTTTTCCTCTTCTGACAGCCTTGGTTCTCCCATCCTTCCCCCCGTCTCTGCCCAGCATGCTTCTGACCTTCTGAGATCATATGTGAAAGAGAGGGTGCACAGATGATTGAGTGTGTGTCTGTATGTGACAGAATGAATGTGTATGTGTATGAGAAAGGGACACAGGAAAAGGTTTGTGCCACCCACCACCACCCCCTACTAATCCATGAGAAAAGAAACGGGGAGCAGCTGAATGGCAGGGGTCCTCTTTTATTGCCCTGAGAGGCTGGAAAAGGAATTGTTGCCTGTGTGCAGCCTGTCAGCTCATTATTGCCCTTTAATAATGATACAGTGTTTAGGCACTTCACTGTGCAAATGAGAGATGGTGTCCCTCATTTATGCAAATGAGGGACACCATCTCTCTTCTCCCCTTCTCCCCACCCCTGCTCCCAATCCTCAAGTGTTCAGTCTTGGTCTGTGGAAATGCTGGCAACCCTAGTAGGGTTGCATGTGGTCAGGAGGAGGAGGAGCAGCAGCTGGCACCCCTCTGAGGTCAAGAGCAGGAGGAGAACAGCGGAGCCGTAGGTGGGCAGAGCAGGAGCAGGAACAGAAGGTGGAGCATTATCTGCTCTCACAGCCCAAAAAAAGAAAAACGTTCTGTAGACCATGGGGGGCGGAAGGAGAAGGCTGCTGCTCCTATATGTGCTTCCATGGAGAAGAGAGAGAGGGAAGTCAGCGCGTGAAAGAGCACGTACAGTATGTGTGATTGAGAGCATGTGTCCTACTTGTTAGTGATCTGCCCGCCAGGGAGGAGGAATCTGTTAGTGCTTTGCTCCTGTAGAAGGAGGAGTTAGCACTCTGATAGTGCTTACCTCGCCAGGAGGGTGGGGTTAGCAGTCTGATAGTGATGCACCCACCAGGAGGGCAGAGTTTGCTATCTATTGTACTATGCTACAAGGATAGCAATCTATCACTCTTCCGCTATGGAGTAGCAATCTGTTAGACATTAATCTGCTAGCAAGTCCCATAGAAAGAGGAGTTAGCTATAATACATCCTTAAGCGGGGTTAGTGGTCTAACCCCACTTAAGCGGGTTTAGTGGTCTAACCCCGTGGAGTGGCAGTTTGTATGATGCTGCTAGTAGTGTAAGGAAAGACCACTTAGAGGAAATGGTGAATCCCTGGACCAATGGTAGATGACAGCGCCCCCAGGAGGAGATCCTGAGAGGAACTACCGGCTAGGCTGGAATATGAAAATAAACACAATTCTTTAGTAAGCTGGAAGCTGAACCACCAGTGGTGGCAGTAGTGAGTTGATGTACTCGGCAGGGCTGAAATCCTTCTGATACTGGAATATAATCTCTGGGTTGCTGAGCTGTAGATAGAGACTATAGGTAGTGAGTAGACAGGTATGCAGGATACATAATCAGTAGAAGATGGTACACTCACAATAGTGGATGTCTGCAATGGTATCTATGCTACAGAGAGTCTTCAGTACATTCAGGAACAGGAGCCATAGGCGAGCACTGGTTCCTAAGAACAGTCTGTAATAAGAACTCACAATAGCTGTATATGGAATGGCTTCTAGAGTAGAAGAGAGTCTGTAAAGGATTCTAGGAACATGGGCCCTCATGGAGCAAGTACCGATTCCTATCTGAAATCTTGCCAATATAACTCACGATCTCCGTACCTGCGATAATGTCTTAGACAGAAGGAAGTCTTCAGAGAATAGGAATGTAGGCCCTCGTGGAGAGAGTACCGATTCCTATTTGCAATAGAACTCTCAGTGTTCACGTCTGCAATCGCTTCCAGGCAGTGAAGAGTCTTCAGAGTATTCAGGGATGTGGGTTCTCGAGAAGCGAGTACCGGATCCCATCTAGGCTATCTGAAATCAAGAAGAGAGAGAGCGGAGCCCCCGAGGAGCGGGTACTCCTGGTAAGTTTGAAAAGGGCTGAGTAGTGGAGAAAGGTTTCCCCAGGCTGACTCGGATCGTTGTTGGATGTAGTGTGGACTGCTGAAGCAGGTCCAAGTGGAGTTCCTTGTTGCAAGTAGTGTGGACTGCCGAAGCAAGTCCAAGAGGAGTTCCTTGCTAACTCCTTTTAGGTTAGCAAACAAAGACCTTTTAAATGGAAACTGGATGATGTCACTACGGGGAGACACCCCCGAGGTTTGCGCCCTTGCTGGTACAAAGTCTGGAGCACGCCCCCTTACATCATCAGGAACATGGCAGATCTGTAGCATCAAGTCAGCCCGGGGATACCGGGACTAAGGAGGCGGAGAGAAGCCGTGGCTGCACTGTCCATCAGAGCCGAAGGGAGTCACCACTAAGGTAGAGAGGGTGGAGCGAGGGCGAGAAGAGGCATGAACGCAACACTACTGTGGATTGCAAACTGGTTAAAAGCTAGGAAACAGAGAGTCAAATGGAGAAAGGTTATTAGCAGCATACCACAGGGAATGGTACTGGTGCCTATGCTATTTTACATATCATAAATGATCTGGAAAAGGGGACAACAAGTGAGGTGATCAAATTTACAGATGACACAAAATTCTTCAGAGTTGTTAAAACAGCAGTGGATTTTGAGGAACTGCAGAAGGACTTTGTGAGATTAGGAGACTGGGCAACTGAATGGTAGATGAAATTTTGTGTGCAAAAGTGCAAAATGATGCACATAGGGCAAAATAATCCCAACTACAGGTACACAATGCGAGGTTCTGGATTGGAAGTTGCCACACAGAAAAAGGATCTTGGAGTTCTTGTGTGCATTACATTGAAATCCTCAGTTCAGTGTTTGGCGATGGTCATACTAGGAATGGTCCAAAAAGGAATGGAGAATAAAATTGAAAATATCATATTGCCTCTATCAGCCCATGTACGTTGGATTCATAGTCTCACATGGGCATGCAAAGATGGGTGTCGACACTGCCTCATCAGTTTCTGAGGCAGTGCTGACATCTGAGTGCTCACATAGCAGGCCTTCATTTAGAGTCAGCTTAGAAGCACATGTCCAATATCATGGCAAACTTCTCACAGGTCATTGCAAGCTAGCATATCTCATAGGGGTTCCACATGACCATGCACAGGTGGGCCCTGCTACACCTATATAAGCAAGCAGCCAACTCTCCTGAACAGATGGTCAGGGCCTTGGCCCATGGGCTATCATGTTGGTTATGTTAGCTGCGCAGGGAGGCTATTGAATGATGCTGGTCTGATCTGAAGCTTGAATTTGGAATAGGATGATGTCATGCCTTCACATGGTGTAGACAGTTACCTCTGAAATGTATAGGTCATAGTTTATTTAGTGATGACAATAACAGCACCGACATGTGACATTAAAAAAAACGGTTCACCTCATTGCACCCAAGGCAAAGCTTAGTTAAAGCTATTTACCTAGACTGACATGTCACAGATAGACATTGGGAAATCTTGAGATATCAGGGCCTAGCAAAGACCTTTTCCTGTCCAGCTCAGGGCTAGTCATAATGTCCTCTTTATGTAGGTACATAGAAAATCTGTAGAGTGGTTTGGTCTGATTGTTAGTATCAGTTACAGTCCTTCTCCTATATGTGGCCACCCTTAAAACACATCTGCTGAGTACTCCAGGGGAGACATGCTATCACCTTTCAGGTGTATTTGGGTTTGAGGCCCTTGCTTTTCCACATGGCTGCCACACAGGAGTTAGAAAAGCTCATGTTCTGACATTACTTGTGGCCAACTTCAAAGAGTTGGTGTCCTATAGGATATGTCTCCTGTAGTGCTTGTGCATTTTAAGACTTTGTGGATACCGAAACCAAGGCAGGGGTGCTGATAGACTCTCAATCATCAGCTCTGTGTATAGATGTAAAGCAAGAGAAGGTGTTGTCAGCTGATGAGCTCATGAGCCAACAACAAGCCTCTTTTTGAAGCCTGCCACAGTGCAAAATGCATAGCCAAAGCCCAAAGTTATCATGTGGAAGACATCCTGTCTTCCGCATTTTCAGTGTTGTTTTGTAGAAATACATGTATTTTTTGGCACATGGGGCCTGGAGGTTCCAATGTCTGAAACAAAGAAGAATCAGTGAGCATATATGCTTCCAACAGATATCTGTCAGGCTGCTTGGTTTTAGCAATTGTGTGTGTGTGGTAATGATTCTGACTACCTCATTAGCAGGTAGGGACAAGACTGGCACAGACATCGTTGATGGTTTATGATGAACAGGCCAGGAACAGCAATTTAGGGCCTTCATAGGTTACTAAAGTGCTGGAGGTAGTCTGTAAATAATTTCCTGAAAGATATGTGTATGTGAGCGTGTGTGTGTGTCTGATAGCCTTTGTCTATATCTTTGACTGGGGGTAATGTAGGTCTCGTTGTTTTCTTCCCTACCAAACCAATACATACACCAGAGCATGTACAGTGTGTGCACCCAATTACACATTGGCTTTAGCCACAAGCAATTCTGTGCTTCCACTCTTTAGGATGGAAGCTACAGGTATGGTGATGTGTAGGCGGGGAGAAAGTGGCCTCACACATTGTAACCTAACATTCCATTTTGACATGATCCTGTTATTCATTCAGGTGAGAGTGGGTTGAGAACACTGGCAGTGTAAGAACTCAGATATCCAGTGCCACTTTGTCGGATAAGTATAAAATAGACGAGATCTGGTGTAGTTGCCGCTATGTAGCCACATCTTGACAACTCCCACAATGTAGCTTGGGCACTGTGACACACAAGCAGAGACCTACATCATTTTGAGGCAAAGTAGCAGCTGAGTGGGTAATGTAATGGTCTGAGAGGTTACCAGTGGCCTTACAGCTGTGCTGCCAAAGTAAACCACACCTTGCTAGCAGACTTTCAAAGTCTCCCATTAAATGGATGTGTGTGCATCCACCGCTGCTCACTGGGTTACAAGGTAAAATGACGCGCGACATGTAAAATGATATGTAGTGTAATAATATAATAATCGCGTGATAAGATACTTACATACGTTGTGCAGTATTTCATTAATTTCCTTAACCACACCCATCTTTTTATTGTGGGATACAATACGCCATATTTCTGCTATATTTACTGCAGATTAGTGCCTTATATATCATCATAATATGAGGGTAAGTCAGTAAGTAAGTCACAAATCTCTCTACTAAGGTAATAAAACATATATCTGTAATGTTGTCATATTCCATAGATGGCAGCATCTTAGAAGTGGTTATGTACATAAATAGTTATTTAAACTGTGCATGCGCAGGGGCTGTGTACACAAGGAAAATGGCTGCCGTGTTGACAGATTGTACGGTCAAAGAACAACGTGCTGTTGTCCGATTTTTATGAGCTAAGGCTTAGTGGCAAAAGACATTCATAAAGAAATGTATCCAGTATATGGAGAGAAATGTCTCTCGTGTAAAGCAATTTAGAACTGGACTGATAAATTTGTACAAGGACGTGCCAACGTGAATGACGAAACCAGACCTGGTCGACCTGTAGAGATTGCGACAGAGGCAACTGTGAAGCAGGCTGAAGAGATGGTTCGCGCTAACCGGAGGGTAACAATTGACGAAGTTGCCAAAGAAATTGGGTGTTCTCATGGATTAGCATATTCCTTAGTGCATGATGCATTGAACTTTCGCAAAGTCTGTGCAAGATGGGTTCCCAAACAGCTGACCAAAGACAATAAGAACAACCGGATGGGTGTCTGTTTGGAAAATCTCTGCCGTTATGCAAGCGAAGGTGAATCAATGATGGCACGTATTGTTACTGGTGACGAGTCATGGGTGCACCACTATCAACCAGAAGCGAAACGCGATTCCATGCAGTGGAAGCATCCACTATCACCGACACCGAGAAAGTTCAAGCTTGTGCCTTCTGCAGGAAAGGTGATGTTGACTGTGTTTTGGGACCGAGATGGGATACTCTTAACCAGTTTTCAGAAACCTGGTGAATCTGTTAATTTGGCTTCCTACTGTGCTACTATATTAAAGCTTAAAGGAGCTATTTGTAGAAAATGCCCAGATCTGGAAAAAAGAGGAGTGCTGATTCTTCACGATAATGCCAGACCACACACTTCGAATGAGACTCGTCAAACAATTGCAAACCTGCACTGGGAAGTTCTTGAACATCCACCATACAGTCCGGATTTGGCACCCAGCGATTTTCACTTGTTTGGCAAACTGAAAAGCCATCTCAGTGGTAAACATTTCACCAGCGATGAAGAAGTGGAACAAGAGGTGAAGCGCTGGTTACGATGCCAGCCAAAAGACTTTTACGCAGAAGGTTTTGACGGACTTTTCAAATGCTGGGACAAATGTATAAATGTTTGCGACGATTATGTTGAAAAGTAGTTGGTTTTTCCAGAAAAACTGTTTGTGACTATATTCTGTATATTTCACAGTAAATAATTCATCTTTTGCATTTGAATAAATTTCATGAATATTAATCCCATGTATGTTTGTGACTTACTTACTGACTTACCCTCGTACCTTCCATTCTATTGGTAGCGAATGAAATGAATAAAGAACTGGAGAGATATTTCAAAATGTGATGTCCCTGTATGAATCCATGCTGCAGAATTTTGAAGTGCCTTTAGCATAGCTTGAGCAAAACCAAGATACATAGAATTACAATAATCCAGGCAGATATAATTAGAGTTTGGAGAACTGTCGTAAAGTCATTTACTTTCAAGTAAGACTTAAGCGTCCGTAAGATCTATAACAAAAAAAAATGTCTTTTGTCAACTGATTTTACTTGGGTTTTAAAAGAAAGCTCTGAATCAGATATAACACCCAGATTTCTAACTTCCATCACTATAGAAATCAAACATCCTTCAAGCATAAATGTAGATAGAAAAGAAGAAGATGAAAATCTGCTGAGTCTAATGATGTCAGTTTCAGTTATATTAAGTGTCAACTTATTATTAGATAACCAGCACTTCACTGTACTCAGATAGATGCAATAAGACTAACCATAGTGTTAGTATCAGCAGTGAATGGAAAAAAATGGAATGTCATCTGCAAACAAATGATAATAAAGTTCTAATCCATATAACAATTTGCATATAGGTCCTAAATAAATATTGAATATTGATACAGATAACAATGATCCTTGAGGTACCCCTGACTTAAGAACATAAGAAGAACATAAGAAAATGCCATACTGGGTCAGACCAAGGGTCCATCAAGCCCAGCATCCTGTTTCCAAAAGTGGCCAATCCAGGCCATAAGAACCTGGCAAGTACCCAAAAACTAAGTCTATTCCATGTTACCATTGCTAATGGCAGTGGCTATTCTCTAAGTGAACTTAATAGCAGGTAATGGACTTCTCCAAGAACTTATCCAATCCTTTTTTAAACACAGTTATACTAACGGCACTAACCACATCCTCTGGCAACAAATTCCAGAGTTTAATTGTGCGTTGAATAAAAAAGAACTTTCTCTGATTAGTTTTAAATGTGCCCCATGCTAACTTCATGAAGTGCCCCCTAGTCTTTTTACTATCCGAAAGAGTAAATAATTGATTCATATCTACCCGTTCTAGACCTCTCATGATTTTAAACATCTCTATCATATCCCCGCTCAGCCGTCTCTTCTCCAAGCTGAAAAGTCCTAACCTCTTTAGTCTTTCCTCATAGGGGAGCTGTTCCATTCCCCTTACTATTTTGGTAGCCCTTCTCTGTACCTTCTCCATCGCAATTATATGTTTTTTGAGATGCAGCGACCAGAATTGTACACAGTATTCAAGGTGCGATCTCACCATGGAGCGATACAGAGGCATTATGACATTTTCCGTTTTATTCACCATTCCTTTTCTAATAATTCCCAACATTCTGTTTGCTTTTTTGACTGCTGCAGCACACTGAACTGACAATTTCAATGTGTTATCCACTATGACACCTAGATCTGTTTCTTGGGTTGTAGCACCTAATATGGAACCCAACATTGTGTAATTATAGCATGGGTTATTTTTCCCTATATGCATCATCTTGCACTTATCCACATTAAATTTCATCTGCCATTTGGATGCCCAATTTTCCAGTCTCACAAGGTCTTCCTGCAATTTATCACAATCTGCTTGTGATTTAACTACTCTGAACAATTTTGTGTCATCTGCAAATTTGATTATCTCACTCGTCGTATTTCTTTCCAGATCATTTATAAATATATTGAAAAGTAAGGGTCCCAATACAGATCCCTGAGGCACTCCACTGTCCACTCCCTTCCACTGAGAAAATTGTCCATTTAATCCTACTCTCTGTTTCCTGTCTTTTAGCCAGTTTGCAATCCACGAAAGGACATCGCCACCTATCCCATTACTTTTTACTTTTCCTAGAAGCCTCTCATGAGGAACTTTGTCAAACGCCTTCTGAAAATCCAAGTATACTACATCTACCGGTTGACCTTTATCCACATGTTTATTAACTCCTTCAAAAAAGTGAAGCAGATTTGTGAGGCAAGACTTGCCTTGAGTAAAGCCATGCTGACTTTGTTCCATTAAACCATGTCTTTCTATATGTTCTGTGATTTTGTTGTTTAGAACACTTTCCACTATTTTTCCTGGCACTGAAGTCAGGCTAACCAGTCTGTAGTTTCCCGGATCTCCCCTGGAGCCCTTTTTAAATATTGGGGTTACATTAGCTATCCTCCAGTCTTCAGGTACAATGGATGATTTTAATGATAGGTTACAAATTTTTACTAATAGGTCTGAAATTTCATTTTTTAGTTCCTTCAGAACTCTGGGGTGTATACCATTCGGTCCGGGTGATTTACTACTCTTCAGTTTGTCAATCAGGCCTACCACATCTTCTAGGTTCACTGTGATTTGATTCAGTCCATCTGAATCATTACCCATGAAAAGCTTCTCCATTACGGGTACCTCCCCAACATCCTCTTCAGTAAACACAGAAGCAAAGAAATCATTTAATCTTTCCACAATGGCCTTATCTTCTCTAAGTGCCCCTTTAACCCCTCGATCATCTAACGGTCCAACTGACTCCCTCACAGGCTTTCTGCTTCGGATATATTTTTAAAAGTTTTTACTGTGAGTTTTTGCTTCTATAGCCAACTTCTTTTCAAATTCTCTCTTAGCCTGTCTTATCAATGTCTTACATTTAACTTGCCAACATTTATGCTTTATCCTATTTTCTTCTGTTGGATTCTTCTTCCAATTTTTGAATGAAGATCTTTTGGCTAAAATAGCTTCTTTCACCTCCCCTTTTAACCATGCCGGTAATTGTTTTGCCTTCATTCCACCTTTCTTAATGTGTGGAATACATCTGGTCTGTGCTTCTAGAATGGTATTTTTTAACAATGACCACGCCTCTTGGACATTTTTTACTTTTGTAGCTGCTCCTTTCAGTTTTTTTCTAACTATTTTTCTCATTTTATCAAACTTTCCCTTTTGAAAGTTTAGTACAAGAGCCTTGGATTTGCACACTGTTCCTCTTCCAGTCATTAAATCAAATTTGATCATATTATGATCACTATTGCCAAGCGGCCCCACCACCATTACCTCTCTCACCCAGTCCTGTGCTCCACTGAGAATTAGATCTAAAATTGCTCCCTCTCTCATTGGTTCCTGAACCAATTGCTCCATAAAGGATACCACAAGAAAGTTTGTGATCCATAGTTTACTTGCTGCATCTGATCTGTCAAATATGAACAAAACAATGTAAGAATACTGGCTGAAATGCCAAAGTGAACCAAATGAGAAAAAAGAATGTTATGATCACTCCCGATATATCCAACAGCACCATAATAAAATCAGTACCAGAGTCAAAACCCCACAGAAATATATCTAAATTGGATCTCATCAAGATCTCAGTGCTATATTTTGATGTGAAATTAAACTGAAATAGATTGAGAATATCATTTTGGTCCAAAATATCCTACAACTGTTTCAAAAACATTGTTTCAATAACTTTTAAAGAAATGAATTAGTAGTGATTGGCCTGCAATTAGCTAAATTCATTGAATCAGCTCATGCATGTTTTAGTAATAGGCATGCTGAAGCTTGCTTTTGCAATTCTAGAAAAAAGCCCTCAGCCAGTAAAGCATTTATTAAATGTGTCAAAGGGTCAACAATGTCATCTATTAACATCTTAAAACCACAACACTGCAAGCATTAAGTGGACAATTAGCAGCGTTCATTGATTTACTATTTTTGTGGTTTCCTCTGTATATGCTGTTTCAAAATATTCCCATAATCCTTCTTCATCTAACTAGTTGTTTACTCTTTTAAAAAATACAAAGATTAGGGGAAACACCAAGAAGTTATTAAATAGCACACTTAAAACAAATCAGAGAAAATTTGTTTTCACTCAACACACAGTTAAGCTCTGGAATTAATTGCCAAAGATGTAGTAAAGGCAATTAGTTTAGTTGGGTTTAAAAAAGGTTTGGACAAATTTCTATTTCAAACTAATAAAAGAAAGCTCTTTTTACTCGATGCATAGTTAAACTCTGGAATTTGTTGCCAAAGAATGTGGTGGAAGCTATTAGGGTAGCCACATTTAAAGAAGGTTTGGACAAGTTCCTGGAGAAAAAAATCCATAAACCATTCATAAGGTGGAGTTGCAGAAATCCACTGCTTATCCCTGGGATAAGCAGAATGACTTCTATCTACCCCTTGGGATCCTGTCAGGTACTTGTGACCTAAATTGGACACTATTGGAAACATAATACTGGCTTGATGGACCTTTGATCTGACCCAGTATGGCAAGTCTTATGTTCTTATGATAAAAATCACTGCTTACCTGAGTATAAGCAGCAAGGGGTCTATCAACTATTTGGGATCCTGCCAGATTGTTGTGACTTGGATTGGACACTGTTGGAAACAGGATATTGTGCTTGATAGGCAGAAAATAAGGAGCAGTATTTTACATAAAAATGAATATCAAAGCAGCAGAAATGTAGGGGATGATGGAGGAGAGAAAGTGATAGGTTACTTTAGAAAGACAAGATGGCTCTTTCATTTACACTGGAGTGATCCACAGACCTCCATCCTAGACAGGATTGCTAGATTTTGATCTAATCAAAGATATACATAATATTTTAATAGGGTTGACTCAGTGGCAATGTTCTATATTTCATTGTGGAGAATCTGGGATTAATTCCCAAGTCAGATTGGCTGGGGTTGGATATACTGTAGAGGTAGCATACACTAACCAGAGGGGAAGGAATCCCAATCGTTGAATTTATGTTAAATCCATGAGTGCAGAAGGCATCCTGGTGTATATTCATCAGCAATGGATTGTCAATGCAGTGACTGGTATTTAAAAATATAACAAGGAGTGTTTAACCCATGTACTGATTGAATAGATAAAATAAACAATAAGCATGGGATGGAATTTAATAGACATGTGATTCAGCCAAACCTTTTCGTTCGGCCTTCGTTATCAGCCCACCGTGGGAAATTTTGTTTTCCTGCGGTTCGGGCAGATTTTTTTCGGCCACCCCAAATTTCGGGCTTAGCGCGCACTTACTCCCCGTTAGTACACACTGACAGTAGCATGCACTAACTCCCCATTCTGGATGAATGCACATCCCTAGAATTTAACATATAATAAATTCAACCAAGTTCAACTTTATTAGTTCTTTAAAGAAGATATCAAACTCGCCTTTATTTTACTTGCCTTTAGATCATGATCCCACTTTATGGGGTAGATTTTCAAAAAGCGCGCCTTCACGTATTTTTGTTGGCACATCAGGCGCCAACAAAAGTACGCTGGATTTTAGTAGATACGCGCATAGCTGCGCATATCCGCTAAAATCCTGGATCGGCGCGTGCAAGGCTGCCGATTTCGTGTAGCCGGTGCGCGCCGAGCCGCGCAGCCTGCCGCCGTTCCCTCCGAGGCCACTCCGAAATCGGAGCGGCCTCGGAGGGAACTTGCTTTCACCATTCCCTCACCTTCCCCTCCCTTCCTCTATCTAACCCACCCCCCCGGCCCTATCTAGACCCCCCCTACCTTTGTCGGGGGATTTACGCCTACCGGAGGGAGAAGTAAATCCCCGCGCGCCAGCGGGCCGCTAGCACGCCGAGACGCGACCTGGGGGCGGTTCCGGAGGGTGCGGCCACGCCCCCGGACCACCCCGGGCCGAAACCACGCCCCCGGGCCCACCCCCAAAACGCCGCGTCCCGCCCCAAAAACGCCGCGCCGATCCGACACGCCCCCGACACGCCCCCGACATGCCCCCTCAAAAAACCCCGGGACTTATGCGAGTCCCGGGGCTCTGCGCGCACCGGTAGGTCTATGGAACATAGGCGCACCGGCGAGCAGGGCTTTTAAAATCCGCCCCTATATTTACAAAAAAGTAATTTGTGAATGTGTAACATCAGCATTTGACCATCATTTCATCACCATGAAGGAATGTGATTTTTTGACAGTGCTTCATCTGGTGGCTCCTGTCATTTATTGTTTACCACAGATTCATAAATATCTGAAAATCCTCTGGGCCATCCAATCTTTCATTGAAGGGGTCGTTATTGCAACCCTTATCTATTTTATTGGATAAGTGATTAAAAATCCTCTTGTTGCTTTAGCACCAACTTTTGTGAGAGATTCTAGTTACATTATAATGGATTTACAGAATATGGATAATTTAGCATCGCAACTTCTTTTGGTGACAGCTGACATCTCTTCTCTTTTCACCAATAGCTCTCAAGCTAGAGCACTGGAGATTATTTGCGAAACCTTAGAATCATGTTTGAATCCATAGATTCCTACTGATTTTTCATGTCAACTTGCTCACTTAGGCCTTACAAAGAACTATTTTATTTTTCAGAATAAGTTCTTTGTACAAGTTAAAGGAACTGTTAGGGTGGCCTCAATGGTCCTCTTCATCGCCAACTTATACATGGCCAATTTTGAAAAATTTTTCTAATTGACAATCCTTTCTAAAAACTATGTGTATTCATAGTTTTGGTACATCAGTGATGTGCTGTTGCTATGGACAGGTTCTGCTGAAGCCCTTCAAGAATTTATTTCTGGTTAAACAGCTGTGATCAGAATCTGGGTTTTACTCGAGTAAATGCACTTTACTTGAGTAAATGGGCTTTTGAAAATTGTTTCAATAAATGCCATTAAATTATCCATAGGATTTACTTGAGAAAGTACAATTTATTCAAGTATTTGGCTTTGAAAATTACTATGATAGTATATTAAATTTACGCATGTAACTCCTTTGAAAATTACCTCCTTAGTGTGCATGTGCCAAACTCAAGACATTTAAAGAGCCCATGGAGGGAAAATCCCCACAGATCCCTTAGATAATGTCATCATCTTTCCCTATATAAGGCTGCCTCAAACGCCACTACAATGCCTCAGCAACAGGTCCAGCTAACCCCAGTAGTGCATGTTGCCAGTGTATTCTTGTTTCGTCTGCCCAGCCTGAACCTGCCTCATCTGCGCAGCCTGATCCTGCCTGTCCCTCCACCCATTTTGTTTTCTGCTTACTTAGCCCCTCGCACTGATACCTGATTTTGACCCTTGCTTAGACTTTTGCTCTCTCCTGTCTGCTGCCTGCCACTGACAATTGTTTGGACTTCAGTTTCACCTGTTTGCTGCGCACCTTTGATCCATGTCTGGCCCTGGACTCCACCTCATTGCCTATTCCCAAAGACCCTCACCTAAGTCTTGCCTATTCCCAAAGACCCTCACCTAAGTCTTGCCAGCTCCGGCAAGACTTAGGGGAATGAGTGGTAGAGGTGAAGCCCCCATCCTTCTCTTCCTTGCCAGGCTCTGCCTGCTGGTGGTAAGGACCTGTGGAGTTCCTCCCCACAGGTAGAACCAATCTCACCCCAGCCTAAAGGACCACAGACATAACACACACTACCTTTATTTGTATGTTCATATGACTGCAGAAGCTCTTCCTTTTTAAGAATGGTCTTATTTATATTCCACTTTTTACAGCACTTCAAAGTGGATTACATTCAGGTACTGTAGGTATTTCCCTATCCCCAGAGGGCTTACAATCTAAATTTGTACCTGAGGCAATGGAGAGTAAAGTGACTTGCCCAAGGTCACAAGGAGCAACAGCAGGACTCAAACCCTGGCCTCCTGGTTTGTAGCCCCCTGTTCTAACCACTAGGCCACTCCTCTTGTCATCTTTCATCTTCATTACATGTGAAAAAATGTTCATAACTTGCCATCAGGCAGTAAAGGGTTCACTTATAATTTTTCAGAATCAATGTTCAATTTATATTTACAATTCAACAAAAAAAGACTGAGATATCTAATGTCAGTTTGTGTACACCTAGTATAAGTGCTGCAAAAAACTTTTATGCAATTTGTGAAACCGCATCAGCAAGCCTGACAACGGCCGTGAAAACACTTGCCGTTCGGACCACTCGTCATTTGTGGTATTGGTAATCCATGCGAGATGTGTTATTCAGAAAATTTTTATAAACAATATCTGTTCCCCTATAGAGAGTTCATGAGCCCGACAGCGGTCGGTGTTTCGCGATCGGTATCGCTTCTTCAGGAGTCAATTGCAATATCATGGAACAGATGCTATGTAAAACAGAAATATAGCATGAAAGAAATGAAAGTTTGAAAAAGTACTTAACTGAGGTGTCACAGCACGCTAACCTTTATCCCGGACGATTCCGTCTCTCCAATCGGTAAATTCCAGCGGGACAGAGTAACGCTGAAAAGACCCACCCTTTAAAAAGCCCGCGATTTTGAGCACGTAGTGACGTCAAAGCGTCATTAAAGAATCGTTGCCGTAGCAACAAAAACAGCTGTGAGATAGAGCTGAAAACAGAAATCAAACGTGATGACGTCATTCAGGATTGACGCGGCAAATTCAAAGATGTTTCGTTAAAACAGAAGATGTGTTTGAAATGGATCAATCGAGTCAATGTTGTTTGTTTATAAGAAAACTTGATATTCTATTGCTGAATTCAGGCCGTGAGGCTCAACTGTGTTCAAACGGTGTATCCAGCGTTGTTCAGCGCGTAATAGCTGTATATTGAAATCTCCACCTCGCCAACTCGGGGTCAATTGCTCCAATACCACAGATTTTAATTCATCAAAATTATGATGATGTTGAAGACAATGAGATGTTAATGGGGCAGTCAATTTCCCAGTGGTGATACCAGATCGATGCTCTATAAGCCGGGTTTTCAAGGCTCGTTGAGTCTTTCCCACGTACCAAAGATTACATGGGCATTGTATTAAATATATCAGTCCTGAGGAACGGCAAGTGGTAAACTGCCTTAGAACCCAAGTGAAGTCAATGATCCCTCCACCCAGGGTTCAGATAGGGGCACACACTTCTTGTGGAGGATGCACAGTATGCCATGTGATGATAGACACATCTTCCCTGTACTTTTCTAAAATTGACTGCCCCATTAACATCTCATTGTCTTCAACATCATCATAATTTTGATGAATTAAAATCTGTGGTATTGGAGCAATTGACCCGAGTTGGCGAGGTGGAGATTTCAATATACAGCTATTACGTGCTGAACAACGCTGGATACACCGTTTGAACACAGTTGAGCCTCACGGCCTGAATTCAGCAATAGAATATCAAGTTTTCTTATAAACAAACAACATTGACTCGATTGATCCATTTCAAACACATCTTCTGTTTTAACGAAACATCTTTGAATTTGCCGCGTCAATCCTGAATGACGTCATCACGTTTGATTTCTGTTTTCAGCTCTATCTCACAGCTGTTTTTGTTGCTACGGCAACGATTCTTTAATGACGCTTTGACGTCACTACGTGCTCAAAATCGCGGGCTTTTTAAAGGGTGGGTCTTTTCAGCGTTACTCTGTCCCGCTGGAATTTACCGATTGGAGAGACGGAATCGTCCGGGATAAAGGTTAGCGTGCTGTGACACCTCAGTTAAGTACTTTTTCAAACTTTCATTTCTTTCATGCTATATTTCTGTTTTACATAGCATCTGTTCCATGATATTGCAATTGACTCCTGAAGAAGCGATACCGATCGTGAAACACCGGCCGCTGTCGGGCTCATGAACTCTCTATAGGGGAACAGATATTGTTTATAAAAATTTTCTGAATAACACATCTCGCATGGATTACCAATACCGCAAATGACGAGTGGTCCGAACGGCAAGTGTTTTCACGGCCGTTGTCAGGCTTGCTGATGCGGTTTCACAAATTGCATAAAAGTTTTTTGCAGCACTTATACTAGGTGTACACAAACTGACATTAGATATCTCAGTCTTTTTTTGTTGAATTGTTTACGGTGACAAGACTGTTGCTGGTTCGTTTTGTTTGTTAGCAATTTATATTTACACCATGCCTTCATTGTAATTCTAAGGGGCTTGTGTACTTCATTCAATGCCCTTGTTTATTACTCTGTATAGGGAGGACATCCCAGTCCTTTTGACAAAGGATGATTGAACTTTGTAGATGTGTCAACAATAAGGGGACTCATGCACCGACAGTAGATTTTTGTATGGAGTTGCAGCATTCCAGGGATTCCTTGAGAATCGGTTATTTACTCTTTCGGATAATGGAAAGACTAGGGGGCACTCCATGAAGTCAGCATGTGGCACATTTAAAACTAATCGGAGAAAGTTCTTTTTTACTCAACACACAATTAAACTCTGGAATTTGTTGCCAGAGGATGTGGTTAGTGTAGTTAGTATAGCTGTGTTTAAAAAAGGATTGGATAAGTTCTTGGAGGAGAAGTCCATTACCTGCTATTAATTAAGTTCACTTTGAGAATAGCCACTGCCATTAGCAATGGTAACATGGAATAGACTTAGATTTTGGGTACTTGCCAGGTTCTTATGGCCTGGATTGGCCACTGTTGGAAACAGGATGCTGGCCTTGATGGACCCTTGGTCTGACCCAGTATGGCATGTTCTTATGTTCTTACTGCAACTTCCAATTACTAGGCCTACCCCTTGACTCATAAAACCTTTACAACTACTACAAAACGCCTCAGCCAGACTGCTACTAGGGACAAGGAAATTTGACCACAATCACCCTTCGCTGATAGCGCTGCACTAGCTTTCTGTACAATACAGAATCCACTATAAAGTATTGACTCTAATTTTTAATATCATCAACAACATTAACCCATGCCTATCAGGAGTGACTCTTCAACCATACATACCACAGAGAGCCCTAAGATCGCAAGACAAATGATTGCTAAAAATGCCAATAACATGAAGCACACACTTAATGCAAAAAAGAGACCACATGTTTTCCATAGTGGGCCCCAAATTATGAAACTCGCTCTCAGAATCACTATGTCTGTTAACAAAAAGAAAGAGTTTTAAACGAGGACTGAGAACACGGCTCTTTAGAAAAGCCTATAATCTAACATAAAGGCCAATAAACTGACACCGTCACTATCAGATCTTAACAATATTAGTAAATTGAGTTAAAAGAATTGAACGATATAAAATGTAAAAGACTACATTATGAGTATGGCACATAGGATAATGAAATGAAATAGCACTTTAATTAATGCATACTTGATGGTGTTGTGTTGACCTTTAATTAGTATTTAGAATTGTAAGAAACTAGATAATGCACAAAACTAGATAATGCATGAATATGACCTCGACTATATGTTAGCTGTTTGTATTAACCCATAATATGAAGGCAGACCTAAAATGAGAATGTTGACCCGGAAACTGAACGATGACTTTGTAAACTGTTATGATCTTATCTTGGAAGGTTGGTATATAAAACACCTAAATAAATAAATTCTACGATCTGCAACAGAGTGGACATACTTGAAAGAATAGACTAAATTAAAACAATCTAAAAAAGCGCAAGGAATGGTAAAATGCTTGGTATGGTAACTAGCTTTCAATACAAAAGCATGCAGAATTATGCATTTGGGGTGCAGAAATCCAAGAAAGCAGTACACAATGGGAGGTGGGTAAAATAGCAATGCCCACTAAACAGGAAAGTAACCTCAGGGTGATCATTTATCATGATCTCAAAGTAGTAAAACAGTGCAACAAGGTGGTGGCTAGAGCTAGAAGAATGCTAGGATGTATAAGGAGAGATAGAATCAATAAATACTAGTCCAGAATTGTATGGCAAATTAAAAGAATGTGTAATATGATTCCAGACCTGTATGAGTGTCTTGCAATAGCTCTGGGAGGAGAAGGGGATAGCGTTATGGGTATGAATGGAGAAGTCCATTAACAGCTATTAATCAAGTTTACTTAGGGAATAGCCACTGCTATTAATTGCATCAGTAGCATGGGATCTTGTTAGTGT
This sequence comes from Rhinatrema bivittatum, assembly GCF_901001135.1. Taxonomy (NCBI): domain Eukaryota; kingdom Metazoa; phylum Chordata; class Amphibia; order Gymnophiona; family Rhinatrematidae; genus Rhinatrema; species Rhinatrema bivittatum. Next base: position 252,416,089 of record NC_042621.1, on the reverse strand, counting down.
TTGGGTAATTGCCAAGCTCTTGTGGCCTGGTTTTGGCCTCTGTTGGAAACAGGATGCTGGGCTTGATGGACCCTTGGTCTGACCCAGCATGGCAATTTCTTGTGTTCTTATGTAATGTGTAGGAGTGGTTGTGTGGATGTGTTGGTTGTGGGGGATATGGGATGGCGTAATTGAGTCAGCGGGTGAGGATGGTGTTGGTAAGAGTGTTTGAGTGGGGTGAGAGATAGGTGTGTTTGGGGGAGGAGTGTTGTGTGTATGGGAGAGGAATGGGTGGGGAAGGGTTAGGTATATATATCAGAAGAGCTGGCACAAGATTAGGTTCTAGGGGGTTGTAGATCACCTGATCTGCTTGGCTGTCAGCTACATCTCATCTGGGGAACCTCACCAGCACCATTGCTTCCATTGCTGGATCACTACTATGAAGTCTTCCCCCACCAACACATATATTCTCACTTGCTCAGCCAGTCTGTTACTGGATGAATAAGTCTGCCTGTGACATCAATGGATGGTTGAATGGGCAAATCATCTGTGTTGTCCTAAAAAGTATGCTATAAAAGAGTCAATAATGTAGCTTTACAGGTCATTGGTGAGATCTCAGCTCAAATGTTGTGTCCAGCTCCGGATGCCATCCTCCAAACAGATACAGCGAGAGAAAAGGTACTCCAGGAAAGGACTACCACAATGGTATAGGATCTGTGCCAAAAACCCTGTTAGTTAAGGGCCTAAACATGTATTCACTAGAACAGTAGTTTTCAACCCAATCCTCGGGACACACCTACACAGTTTGGTTTCCAGATTATCCATAATGAAAATATATGAGCTAGATTTGTATGAACTGCTTCCATGCCTGCAAATCTGTCTCATGCTTATTCATTTTGGATATCCTGAAAACCCAGCTGGCCGGGTAGGTTCTGAGACCCGGGTTAGGAATCAAAGCCTTAGAAGACAGGAGAGACAAGGGATATGATAGAGACATTTAAACACCTCTAAGGTATAAACAATGCATAAGCATCAAATATTTTTCAATGGAAAGGTAATTCCAAAAGTTTTAAATTTGTACTAAGTCAACCTTTTGTGTCTCTCATATCATATGTCCGACATACGTGCATGCATTTTACCATGCCATTTACAAATCATCATTGCATCGACAACATTGTTGACAGCTTTGCTTTTACAGTATGCTCCCATTGTATAAGTAATGCAAACCTTAGATCTCAGAAACAAAGAAAGTGCTGTGCAAGCGTAATCCGTTCAGAAAAGTGCTGAGTAAATTAGATCTAGCTGGCCAGGGCTAAAGCAGCCAACCAAAGTATTAGTAATAATGGGTATCCTCTTGTGATACTTAATTTGTTAAGTGATGGATGATTATCAGTTCAAAAATTATACATTGTTCTTTTCCTTTTTTGTAGTTCAGACAAAGCAAGCAAGTAAAGGTTTGCATTATCAGTCAGTGCTGGACTACAGGGGTTGGTAGCTCCTGCTGAGGCAACAGCTGTATCAGTAGGAAAAGACAATCACTGTGGTTTCCTGCCCGTGGCTGCTGCAGGTGTTGTGAAGTCTGGAAATAAGGTGAACATCTGAGGTTCATACGCAGAAACATTTATTATAAGTGTAATCACACTGCTTAAATACACATCTTGAATCTGAATTAAGCAATACCGTGCATCTCAGTGATGAGACAATTACCATTACATAATGATTACGGGTGTAGTTATGCATCCAGAGAAAAGCAATGGCACATGGTGGAATTTAAGGGCATTATAACAGTGATAATTCCTTTTATGGAGGGATGTGATAATCTACAGCCTTATCTAGTCCTCCATCACTGCCTTGGGAAAGCTTGCATTCGTCAGGTACTCAGTCCCTCTGTGATGGTGAGCAGGATCAAACACTGTACAGGGCTCTTAACTCACAGGAGCAGCTTTATTAAACAGCCTGGATCCTTTAAGAATCCAGACAGACCCCTTAACCCTCAAAGGATGATTTAAGAAACTATTTCATGTAGCTTCAAGAGTCAGCATCTCAGCACAGCTCATCCCAGCCTTAAAGGGTCTTGATCTTCTGTGTCACTCAGGGTTCTGCAGCAGTGTCACAAACCTGTTAGTGGTTTCTGAGACCTTCCATCTCTAGCCCTTATCCCCTCTTCTCTAATTGTAATTGCCTTTTATCTTCTACATCTAACTGTAAACTCAGCTGTGGCATGAATGTTATTTTTATTTTTTTTATTTTTTTTTTTATTATTATTCCCCCTTTCAGACACTTTAAAGCAGATTACATTCAGGTACTGTAGGTATTGAACCCTCCCACTTCTTGAAATCACACCCTCCAGGGATCCTGAGGGTTTTTTCTCAGTCTTCTTTTGTCTCTTGCAACATTATTTGCACTGTTTTATTCCCTGGGAGTCAGTCATGTGCTCTTTGCTTTTGAATCCCTCTGCTCCTTCTGTGGATGAGATTCCATTACAGGGGTTTGTTGCTATTATTATATAACTAGAAAAATGCCCAGCAAAATTGATAGGCTTTCAGAGTTTAAATATCCACACACTCACTCTCCTCACTACCCTAAGCTGGAACTCAGCAAACCCCTTTTTCCTACCCCTTTCCCCCAAACCAAATCCCACCATTGTCTTGCTCTTCTTTCACAGGGAACTTGCCCATACTGTCTATTAGCACCCTTTCCTCCATCTGCTTGATTTGCCCTGAGTTTCTTCAAAAAAAACAAAAAAACACCCCAAACCAGCATCCTGCTTATGTGTACCGGCACCTTTTTATCCCAGAAAGTATGCACTGCTTATAACCAGTTCTTACCCCAAAGTTACAGATCAGACAAGTCCACTTCCTTTACTTCCATCATTCTAGCATGCCAGAGGCCGTTCACCTTGAAGACCTACTGCACTTAATGCACAATTAAACTCTGGATTTGCCAGAGGATGAGGTAAATGCAAACAGCATAGCTGGATTTAAGAAAGATTTGGACAAGTTCCTGGAGAAAAAGTCCATAAACAGTTATTAACCAAATTAACTTGGAGAAAGCCACTGTTTATCCTTGGATGTAAGCTGCCTGTAATCTTTCTGCTGTTTGGGATCCTGCCAGGTACTTGTGACCTGGATTGGCCTCTGCGGGAAACAGGATATGGGGCTAGATGGACCCTTGGTCTGACCCAGCAAGGCAACTTCTTATGTTCTTATGATATGGGTATTCCCAGTATAAGATTTACATCACTTTTTTTTCTTCTTCCTTTTAAATTGCAAGTTTATTTATGTTTTATTCAATCTCATGGTTTTATATTTGTATATTCATGTCTTTTATGAACTTTATGTATGTGTATCTTGTAAGCTGCCTAGAGCATTGCAGCAGGTGACTAGTAAATAAATAAAAATACATCTTCCCCAGATTTTCAAGGACCAGTGAAAACTCACCTTGTACCACTGCAACCACAACACTTTCCAAGGTTTGGTAACTTCTTAGATTGAACCCATTCCAGGGCACGTCACAAAAGAAAAGAGAACTCTTCCTGGGTCATCCATTGGTTTTACTGGGATGAGATTGCATTACCACACTGGATGCCTTGTTGCACCAGTCTTCACCACTCTGGTTTCGGGATCTGAGCCTGATTCCCTTTCAACCAGCTGAGTGCAATGGAGACCATCGCAGTTCCCTTTTGCCTATCTCTTAAGACTAACTCACCCATGTTCAACCACTATTCACATAGCACCCTTTTCTACTTTGTCTGAGAGGCAGGCAGTTAGCAAGGACATGAGATTGGCAACAGCAGATCGGACTGGCACCTGTAGCATTGAAGGGCCCCAGGTTAGTGTGGAAGGTACACCACAGCAAGAGGGCGGTACAGTGGCTCCTGCTGCATCAGCTGTGCCCGGTCTATGGTTCTGAGTGCAGGCAGAAACATACTATCAATTGCCAAGCAGCGTCGAGCCAGAGCAGCAGTGAAATTCACGCCATGGTAGGGAAGGAGAGGGATGCAACATTGAGCCACTGTAGCAGCAGGCTTAAGAACTGAGAAACTGTAGTGGTAGTGGAGCAACAAGTGCTGCATGTGTTTGGCAGTGGGGCTGAGATCTGAGGAGAGCGACAGCAATGGAAAAGAAGCAGCAAGTAGCAATTCCATGGTGGTATTTTCAGCAGATGAGCCCTGAAAGCAAGCTCTATCCAGCAACAGCAGTGATAGCAATACTAGCAGGAACAACTAGCAAATGAATCCACTCCTGTGCACATGCTTTGACTCATCCCATCAGCTGCTTGAGGTTTGGGGGACCACATTCCTTTTATGGGAGTGTGACAGACAGAAAGACAGACAGGAACTGGGCTTTATTATGCAACCCTAACTCGGATGAATTACTTCAAGGAATCACAGGGCTCACAGTCAATACCAGGGAGAGGTTAAACCTCAAAAGCCCCGGGCATTATGCAGCCTCTGTGTCTGAGTACCAGTAAAGAAATGAGACACTATGATGATATCTCAACATGAACTTTACTGAAAAAATAGTTCAAATATGGAAAGCATGGCACTTGATACAAGTCTCTTAGATAATGTCCATAAAGCAATTGCAAATAGTAAATCTGAGAATCTGTGGTCCCTTAATAATTCTCTAGGGTCCCTTCCTTTTCTATTATTATTGGCAAGCCTTGGGGGGGGGGTCCAGGAGGCCCTCCCAAGCTGTCCACAAAGTCCCTGGGGGTCCAGCGGGGGTCCAGGAGCGATCTCCTGCCGTCGGATGCCAGGAATCAAAATGGCACTGATAGCCTTTGCCCATACTATGTCACAGGGGCTACTGGCGCCATTGGTCAGCCCCTGTGACATAGTATGAGCACAAGAGGCGCCGATGGCCATGTGACAGGGGCTGACCAATGGCGCCGGTTTAGCCCCTGTGACATAGTAGTTCAGAGGCTATTCGGCATCATTTTGAGCACGGCTTGCAGTAGCACACCGGGCACGAGGGACAAATGGAACCCGGGACCCTGCTGGACCCCAGGGATGTTAGTATGTCTTGGGGAGGGATCGGGATTGGGGGAGGGTGGTTGTATTATACTTAATCTTAATGTTTGGGGTGGTTTTTAATTTAAAAAAAATGTGCCCCTCTCCCCACACAAACACCGAAAAACGAAATTTCCCCGAAGTTCAGGGAAAATCCTTTTCGGGTTTCGGGGTCCCCGAAACACGATGAATTAAGCAATTTCGTTGCAATTGCCTAATTCGTGATAAACGATCTTTGCACATCTCTACTGAGGCAATAAGCCTCATCCTTTCTTTTTTGGGTCTGGGTAAAGAAAAAGTTCTATAAGAAGAGTTGTTGATTTGGTGTGATATTACAGTGTCAGTGTTTTTTTGCCCAAGTTTCTGTGATAGCTATAAGTCTGGTTTTTCATCTTGGAGAAGGTCGTTGATGATAGGAATTTTTTTGATTATTGATTGAGCATTAAAGAGTAGGAAGGAGAGTGTTAGATAGTTACAGAGTGAAGTGTGTTGTTGTGATTAACTCGTGTGTTGATATTTGAGATTTGTTTTTAGATTTCATACCTTTTACTTTCCAGTTGTTGTTGGGAGTTTGTTCTGTTTCTGTTGTCTTTGCATTCTGATGAAGGTTGATGGATTGCCATTTTTTTCTTTATGTTCAGAGTGTATTTGGAGATTATATATTGCCGGCACTTGGGATTGCACGAAGGGGTGCACAAAGGGGATAGCCCCTTTGTCGCACCCCTTCAGCGCACGACGCATGGCGCACGACGCCCTGGAGGTGTCGCTGTCTTAGCGCTGGGGTGCGCCTAGTCACTCTGGGGGGGGCGGCGTGTTCAGGGCTCTCTCTGTTTCCCCTGAATTCACAGCGAATTTCAAAAGGCACTTGCCTTATTTCTACAGAAGCTGTTTCTTCACACCGGCCATCGGTAGCGGTTGGTGGAGGGTGGGTGGAAGAGCCTGCCCTGATGTTTCTTTCTCTGGAGGTGTCGCTGTCTTAGCGCTGGGGGCGCACCTACATCACTCTGGGGGGGCGTGTTCAGGGCTCTCTCTGTTTCCCCTGAATTCACAGTGAATTTTAAGAAGTCACTTGCCTTTATTTCTGCAGAAGCTGTTTCTTCACACTGGCATCGGTAGCGGTTGGTGGAGGGTGGGTGGAAGAGCCTGCCCCGATGTTTCTTTATCTGGAGGTGTCGCTGTCCTTAGTGCTGGGGCGCACCTATGTCACTCTGGGGGGGTGTTTTCAGGGCTCTCTCTGTTTCCCCTGAATTCACAGTGAATTTCAAAAAGGCACTTGCCTATATTTCTGCAGAAGCTGTTTGTGAGCACTAGTTTCTCCTCTCTCCCTCTATGGTACCAGGCCCAGCTGGGTCTCCACTCCTTCAACCAATTGCCAGATTGGCAACAGGACTAAGGGGCAGCTAATCTTATCACTCCTCTCTCTAGGTAAAAAGGGTAGATAAAAACTGCCTCTCAGCAAAAAATACAAAAAAAAAAAAAAAACTACTTAAAACCACTAGGCATGAGTTGAAAATGAATCTCTTGACTTTCCAAGTCTCTTCAACTAAGGCTTTGGGACCTCTACTACAAAACACAATGAACGTCCTTCAATGACAAACTAAAAATCCGCACAGGAACAGACCATTGCAGCAGTCTCCAGTGGCGGTGCTGGAATAAAGATGGTACATTCCTGTGACCTAACCATTAGGCCACAAGCCTTTGCAGGGATCCTGGAGTGGATGCTTACAATTCTATAAAACTAGATTTTTAAATCACTAATGGCTTTATTAGAACAGTAAGTTAAAATATTTCGAAAATGAGATCCAAACTCAGTTCTGGAACTTTGTCATCAAGGAGACATGAGAGAAGAGAAAACTTGAGGGATACTGGGAACATTTTTACTATTGTTCTGGCATAATAACTTGAAGGAGACTGGTTATTTTCTGAGAAGTAATTTTTTTGGAGCAATGGCTCAGAAGATAATAATAGAATTTGTGCATTCATGATAAAGGTGGATTTTGATGTCTAAATTCCAGCAATCTTAAACTTTCTTTCAGTTTCATTTTCTTTAAAGGTTATTTCAGAGTCTTTTTTTTTTTTTTTGCTATATTATCTTACTGGATGATTTAATCATTTCATGAGACAAGCAGCACTGAACACTGCACTCTATATACAAAAAGGAACATAGTTTGTCTCTAGATCACATATGCATCAAGTTATAGAAGAATTTGTTACTGAAAAAATAGTGATATAAGTACATATATTTATTTAATAAAAGAACACAAAGGAGATATATTTTGTCCTAAGCATCTTTTGCTTCCTGCATTATGAGAATGCACTTCAGTTTTAGACTTATAAAATGTAGCTGCTATTAGTCCCTTGTGTGGTCCTACTGAGATATTTATAGTAGTAGTCTTATCAGTGCTTGAAGTGGGTAGAAAAAAAGTTCTGCTATAGCTTTAACAAAAACAAAGATCCAAGACTACTGTAAGGAACAATGGAGTACCAGAACTAGAAATAGACAGCATGGACATTAAGCTTGAGTAGAGAATCAACCTCTAAAGATGTGCACAAGGTTTAGCAATAGAAATGAATGCAGAGTAGGAGTATCTACGGAAAACATTTTTGCTTCAGTTCAGATTTTTGGTTCTGCTTTCTGCTCATCTGATTTCTTTGGTTCGGATAAGAAGTTCACTCATTTCACTTGGCTCATTTGTTTCATTCAATTCCATTAATGTCAATAGGGGAAGCAGTGCATCCTGTTTTTGACTCACTTCGAGGTTTTACATCCAAGATTTTTTGAAACTTGCTGGCAGGCATCAGCAACAGAGGCAAACAGCACCCAAAACACCAAGAGTGGCATGAAAAACCCCATTGCACCAAAAGGAATCACAAAACAGCACAAACAGTAGAATGAACAACTCAAATCACCAAACAGGACCAAAGGACACCAACAGTAACATGAATAACCAAAGCTACTGCTGAGAGGGGCAAATTTACATAAGCAGAAGAATGAATACCCCAAGGCATCAAAAAAGGAGCAAGGGCACCAGCATGGCATGAAGTTCCCAAGGCATTCGATAAAGGATATAGCAGCAAAGCAAAGTTGCATCAACCCCTGAAGGCATAGAGTGAGAGGTATGGCAGCAAGCACAGTAGTATCAGCATCCCAAGGCATAGAGTGAGGAGTAAAGCCAGAAAACGTTTGTGGCATGAAGACCCCAAGCCATAGAGCGAGGAGTATGGCAGCAAGCATAATGGCATGAATAGTCCAAGACAGAATGTTGGTAGGGGGCTCTTATTTATTTGTTTTATAAGTTTATTTTCTGCTTATCCCAAAACAAGCATATCACGTGGATCACAATAAAACATATATATTAAAACATAAAAACAAATATGTAAAAACTATACTTTAAACTATTAGACAATAAGCACTAAACACAGACAGAATATCTCCTAAATGGTTAAGCTTCCAAAAATAAGTATGCCTTCAGTTTTAGTGTTATAATCAATGTACAACAACGGCACACCTGATAGTCACTGTGATCCAAAAAGAGCACAGTGAACTGCTTATGCTCGCTGACGACATATACAAGAATTAGGTGCAGGAGTCACACAGAGAAGAATTAGTACAGTGTAAAATTGTCACTGACTCTTTTATAGGGGTGTGCTGTGCAGAGGATACATTGTACTTTATTTTCTATGTAAATTTAGTTAGTTATGTTTTTAATTTTTTAAAATTTGTTTTCTTTATTTATTTATAATTTTTGGTTTTTGTTTGGAAAATAGTGAGCTATTTTCAAAACAGAATGCACTATTTAGAAATAAAATGCACTACTTGAATAATATTTCCTGAAACCTAAAAAAAGGGTAAAAAAAGGAAAAACCATAGTCTTGGACCCCGGGGGTCTATAGAGACCCTCCCATCTCCCCCCCCCCCCTCTCTCACCACCCCTGGAGATGGCTGTTTCTCCAGAAAAGTTAATATTTCACTTATTTTAAAAAAAACATTTGCAGGCCTACGTCTAGGCCTGGGTCCCAGTTTGGGAGCCAAGCAGCCTCAGTTGTACCCTGATGCCTGGGCCTGGGTCTAGGCCTTGGCCCTAGACCTGGGTGTTAAAACCAGTTTCAGTTGGGCCCTGGCATTGGGTCTGAGCCCAGGGCCGAGTGCTGTGCACTGGCATTAGAACCAGGCCTAGGCCTCAAACCTAAACCTGCCCCATCACAAGATATGGCAAAGGGCCGACTGAAGCCATTTTGGAGAACATCAGCCACTAGGTCTGGGAGCAGAGAGGTATTTCAAACCCCTACTAGCCTACCAGGGTAAATTTAGTATAACTGGAGAGGATGGGAGGGTTAGTTTTTTTTTAATGAAGGGGAGAGGCTGGGGTGGGGCCTGTAACCGGATTTGTTTTTAAACATAAATTTTACCTTTTCTAGGGAAATGGCTGCCTCTAGGGGTGGGGCACTATTTGCAAATAGTGCATACAAAAAAACAATAGAACATAAAACACATTTTGTGGGGGGGTTTTCTATCATTTAGTTTAAAAATGATATGAAAGACATAGGTAATGTATTTGATATTGTCCGTGTTGTTTCAAATGACAACATATTCTTTCTTTTTTACACAGAGAATGCAAGCTGTCATAGTCAGTCACTGGCTAGTGACTACTCTGTACATCACACAAGAGAAAACCAATCTCTCTGTATGTTTCTTATAGACACTGACAACACTGCCTGTCTGCTGTAGAAGCGGTACAGTCTTACCCTGCTAATACACATTTACATTGTATCCCTCTGACAGAGAGATTATAGTTTCTCCTGCTGCTAACAGCACAGCTAGGACAAGTTGACAGTGACTGCAAAAGCCCACCTTGCTTTCTCCTCTAAATATAAAGCTTTTTTCTCAAAAGTTTGCCCATTCCTGAAGTATTTAGAGGGGGAGCAACAAGGGAGAGGCAAATTATGTATGAGGGGGGAGTAAGCCAAAGTTAAATTTTGAAACATCACTCCCAACCTCACAATATGGCCCCCTGCCTTTTCCCCATGCTGTACTAGAGTGCACCTTTCTTTGCCATTGCGTTGCATGTTGCCAGGGCCATAAGGGATTTTGGAGCACAGGACAAGCTGTTGGTTTGATGGTCTCCTTCATCATCCTTGTAAGTTGTAAGGGAAAGATTAACAACCTGCCGACAGACAGCTTCAGGAGTGAGGAGTAAGGCAGGGATGCAAACTCAATCCCACCCTCTAACACAATAGTTCCCAAACCTGTCCTAGGGAAAACCCCCAGCCTGTTGGGTTTTCAAGATGTCCACAATGAATATGCATAAGATACATTTGCATGCAATGGAGGTAGTGCATGCAAATTTATCTCAAGCATATTCATTGTGGATATACTGAAAACTCAATTGGCTGAGGGTCCTTCAGAACAGGTTTAGGAAAGGAACCACTGCTCTAACATATTTGTACATCATTGATCTCCCCCACAATACTGGAGAAATCCTTGGCCCCAAGACTTAAACTAAATAACTGAAATCAAATGCCTACTGTACGTAGACAATCTGATATAGATGTGCAGCTGTAACATTTTTATTTCAGTTTGTTTGTTTTTTTTTTTTATTTTCATTTTTTTAGCTCATCTAATGTTTTCTGTTTTTCCAAACCAAAAAAAACCAAAACATTAAATGGTCAACAAAAATAAACCAAAATAGGTCTCATGGAGGCCATGTAACCCCCATGCTTACCTGGCAAAGAAAAATGTGGGGCTTGTACCTACCCAGCTGGGACTCTCTGAACCCAGCTGTGTCCTCCCCGGATTGCTCCAACTTTCAGTCTCACCTATTCAAATGTAGGCTGGGGCCCTGACCCAGCCAGGGCATCAATGGGCCCCCTCTGACCCCAAATCCTGCCCATTAAATCTTGAACCAGTCCCCACTTTCCCCTTCTGAGGAGCAAGCTGTTGGAAGGGCAGGAGCAAAGCTCATTCACTCCTGCCCTCACTCTCAGATCTTTAAAAATGGCGCTGGAGACATGCAAGATAGTGCCAGAGTTACGTCAGTTTGGCATCCGTTTCAGTGATGGCCAGTACCATTTTCTTGTACAGCCATCTCTTCAGGATCTCCTTTCCATTTTCTGTTTCTTCTCCCTCCTGTCTTCTTCACTTCCTTCCCTACATCTATCTCTGACTTCAATCTTTATGTTCCATCTAATATGGTTTTTTTTGTTTTTCAATTTAAAAAAGTATTTTGAAAACTGGAAAACCCTGATAAAACACCCCTGATGGGGAAATCATTTTCTCTCATTCTAACTGAAAAAAAGCCCCAAAATAGGCCTATCTGGTGGAGCTCTGATGATGTCATCCAGCCACTGCAAGTGAAGAAAAGACGCAAGAGGAGCAGCTGGATGACATCATGGGAGTGGGCTGGTGGGGAACCTAAACCCAATCAACATTAGAAATAAGGAGGCACTGCCAGAGCATTGGACTAGCAGGGATCCAAGCTCTCCCAGCCCAAGAAAGGAACCACTGGAGGAGTGGCCAGCAGGAGTCAAAAGCCCTGCCAGCCCAAGAAGATGAAGTGAGTAAAGGGGTAGGAGGAAGAAGGAGGGTAGGAAGTGCAGTGGTGAGGAGGGACTGAAAAGGCAAAGTGGGAATGAGAAGACGGAGGGAATGAAAAAGAAGGAGAAAGGAGTGCAATGGGGAAGAGGGAATGAAGTAGGTAATAGGAAGGATTGGGGGGTAGAAGAGGGGAAAGAGAGGGATGCCACAACCATCTCCACATTCCGTAGCCAAACACAATCCACTTCCACCATCCCATTGCCATCGCCCCCTAACCTCACCCCTACCCCCACCCCACTGCTACAGCCCCCTATCCACACAAACCCCACAAACCACCCCCCACCCTACCACTCCCCTTAGTTCACCTATCATCAACCTTCAACCCCATTCTTATCTCTCCACAACATACACACTCTCCCATCCCTCCCCTTCTGACACTCATGCTCTCATCTCCACCCCACCATTCTTTTATTTTTAATATGTGTTAAGGTTTTTTGTTGTTTTTTTTTAATTAATGAATCTAAATTGTCCCTAGTGGTATTTCTTGTAATGTACAAACACTGATGAAACACCTTTTTCAGTACCCACCAAATGCACCCAACTGCCTGAGAAAAGTAAGTACCTACATTTGCAATTTATAAACACCTAGGATCAAAAGTCCTAACTATAATACAACTAGTATGAAGGCCATCCAAGAACGAGGGAAATACAGTAAAGTGTAGAAAAGGTGTAATTGAGATGACTTATAGTTGTGGTTGAGGTAGTGTCAGCAAGAAAAAGATCCTTCTAAGATTGGGGACATGGACCCCCCTTCGGTGGGCTGCCCCATGTTTTTTGTGTTGTTTAAAAGTATTGTAAAATATCAGTAAGCCCATCCATGGAGAGCGACATCACGTCAAATCTAGCATACTGTGCGCCACCCCTCTTACTGTTTCTGGACAATACACCCTAGATTACATTTTTTGTTTAGACCTGCATTGCTTGACTGTATCTTATCAGATCCCCCTTAAAATTATAACGATGGTCCACAAAATCTTGAAATTGGACTCACTTCCTTGGGTTAACGCTCTATTGAGAATCTACAATCTAATCCAATGTCTTAGATCGTCACAGAGAGACCGAGACCAGAGAAACTGCCTTTTCAGTAGCAGCTCCTAATATTTGGAACTCTCTTCCAAAGAATCTCTGTTTGACAGAAGATTCAAAGGCCTTTAAATCAGTGTTAAAGACTCATCTTTTCTAACAAACCTTTGAGTAAATGCATGTTCTAAATCCTTTGGATCACTGATCTTTTCTTTGATTTAGTTTGATCTGTTTGTTTTTTATTGTGTATGTTATTTGTAAATTGCTTTGCTGTCTGTAGGCAATTATTATATAAATGAAATCATTAATTAATTAAATAATGTGATTTTGTTTGAAGTTTATAAAAATAGATATTTTCTGACAATTCTGTGTCCAAATAATGTATTTTGTTATTTGTAATTTCTATTTCATTTCTCCATGAGTTTATTGTGAACCGGTATGATGTGACCCACGAATATCGGTATATTAAAAGTTCATAAATAAATAAATAAATAAATTTGCTTCTTTATTAAAGGAGAAGGGATCTTAATGATTGGTGCTTGAGAAGATGGATGGGGAGGAGTCTAGAAATGAAGGGGGGGGCGGCAAGAAGGAATCTCAGGGGTGGGAAATGAAGAATGGATATCATGCTGGAGGGGTAGCGGGATGAGGAACAGAGGCATAGAGGCACAGGGAGAGGAGAGGAAGGGGAAAGTGAGAGGATAAAAAAGGGAATGAGAGGAGCAGAAGGAAGAGGGATCAAGAATAGGAAGGGGGAATAGGTAAATATAAAGAAAGGGAAGATTGGGGATGGGAGTGAGGATAAGAACATAAGAAGTTGCCATATTGGGTCAGACCAAGGGCCCATCAAGCCCAGTATCCTGTTTTCAGCAGTGGTCAATCCAAGTCACATGTAGCCTAGTGGTTAGAGTAGTGGGCTACACATCAGGAGACCAAGATTCAAGCCCTACTGTTGCTCCTTGTGACCTTGGGCAAATTGCTTTACCCTCCATTGCCTCAAGTACAAAACTTAGATTATAAGCCCTCTGGGGATAGAGAAATGCCTACAGTACCTGAATGTAAACTGATGTGATATTGAACATTGGTATAAAATAATAAATATTAAATAGATCCCAAGCTGCTATTCATTAATAGCAGTTTTTGGACTTCTCCTCTAGTAACTTATCTAAACCTTTTTTAAACCCAGTTACACTAACTGTTATAACCATATCCTCTAGCAATGAATTCCAGAGCTTAACTATGTGCTGAGTGAAAAAGAATTTTCGCTCATTTTTTAAAATGAGCTACTTGCTAACTTCATGGAGTGGCCCCTAGCCCTTCTATTATCTGAGAAAGTAAATAACCAATTCACATTTATCCATTCAAATCCCTTCATGTTATAGTAGATCTCTATCATATCCCCCTTCAACTGTCTCTTCTCCAAGCTGAACAGCCCTAACCTCTTTAGCCTTTCCTCATAGGGCAGCTGTTCCATGCCCCTTATCATGTTGGTTGCCCTTCTCTGTAGTTTCTCCAGTACAACTATATCTTTTTTGAGATGCAGCAACCAGAATTGCACACAGTATTCAAGGTGTGGACTCACCATGGAACGATACAGAGGCATTATGACATTGACTGTTTTATTCGCCATTCCCTTCTTATGTTCCTATGTTCCTAATAATTCCTAACATTCTGTTTGTTTTTTTGACCACATCAGCATACTGAGCTGAAGATTTCAATGTATTATCCACTATGACACCTAGATCTCTTTCCTAATATGGAACTTAACATTGTGTAACTACAGCAAGCATTATTTTCTCTATATGCATCACCTTGCACTTCTCCACGTTAAATTTCCATCTGCAATTTGGATGCCCAATCTTTCAGTCTCACAAGGTCCTCCTGCAATGTATCACAATCCACTTGTGATTTAACTACTCTGTATAATTTTGTGTCATCTGCAAATTTGATCACCTCGCTCATCAAACTTCTTTCCAGATCATTTATAAATATACTAGCCGTTAAGCCCGTAACAATGGGCTACATTTAAAATTTTTTTTTGGTCCAATTTCCTTTCCACTCCCTCCCTTTCATCTCCCCCCTCTAGTCTCCCTCCCTTCACTCTCTCCTCCTCCCTCCCTCTCTCTCTCCTCCCTCTCACCTCCTCCCACCTCTTCCCACCTCCCTCTCTCTCTCCTCCTCTCACCTCCCCCACCTCCCTCTCTCTCTCTCATCCCCCCACCTCTCTCTCTCCTCCCCCCACCCACCTCACTCTCCTCTCCCCCACCTCCCTCTCTCTCTTCTCTCCTCCCCCACCCTCCCTCTCTCTCTTCTCCCCTCCCCCCCACCTCCCTCTCTCTCTTCTCCCCCCTCTCACTCTCTCCCCACCTCCCTCCCCACCCCACTCTCTCTCCCCTCCCTCCACCTCCCTCTCTCTCCCCTCCCTCCCCTCACAGCTCATCCACAACCGGCAGACAGGGGCGTGTCCCTCCCTCGCGCACATCGCCGGAGCTACTGCTTCTCCCGCTCCTGCTTGTTGCCGCCGCTCCTGCTCGCTGTCGCTCCTGCTCGTGCCGCTCCTAAGGAGCCAGCGCCATTTTTTTTTCTGACACGCTGCGCTCTGGCCGATGTGCGCGCATGCGCGGTAGAGCTGCTCTCTACTGCGCATTTGCGGCACGTCGGTCCGGGCTCCCTTATAGGTATGATTAAAAAATACCAGTCCAAGTACAGTTCCCTGAGGTACTCCACTGTTTACCTTTTCCCAGTGTGAAACAGACCGTTTACTCCTACTCTCTGTTTCCTGTCTTTTAACCAGTTTGCTATCCACAAAACGACATCACCTCCTATCCCATGACTTTTTAGTTTTCTTAGAAGCCTCTCATAAGGGGCTTTGTCAAACGCCTTCTGAAAATCCAAATACACTACATCTACCGGTTCACCTTTATCCACATGTTCTTCAAAAAAATGTAGCAGATTTGTGAGGTAAATCCATGTGGGTAAATCCATGCAGGCTATGTCCTATTAAACCATGTATATCTAAATGTTCTTTGATTGAATTCTTTATAACAGTTTCCACAATTTTTCCCAGCACTGAAGTCAAGCTCACCAGTCTATAGTTTCCCAAATCACCTTTGGAGCCCTTTTTAAATATTGGAATTCCATTGGCCACCTTCCATTCTTCAGGTACAATGGATAATTTTAATGATAGTTTACAAATGAATTGTAATAGGACTGAAATTTCATTTTTTAGTTCTTTCAGAAGCCTGGGGTGTATATTATCCTGTCCAGGTGATTTACTACTCTTCAGTTTGTCAATATGGCCTATTACATCTTCCAGGTTTACCATGATTTGGTTCAGTTCATCTGAATCATCACCCTTTAATAAAGTCTCCGGATGGAGAAGGAAGGAGGAAAGATTGGGGATTGGGATAGAGGGAGGTCCTGAGATCATAATGAGGAGGAGGCAGAGATCTTGGGGGAAGAGAGGGAAGTGTCTCTCCTTTGGATCCAGTCCTGCTCTCCCTCACATCCCAACCCCTGATTCCTACCCCCTTTCTCTCTCTCTCTCTCACTTATAGCCCTCATCCTTTCTTCATCCCCAATTCTTTTTTGGTACCATCCCATCTGTCCATAATCACTAACACACACACACACACACACACACACACTCACACACACACACACACACACATGCACCCTTTCTCAGCTACTCTTTCACACAAATCCTGACTCCCAAGTACCCAATTACATACCCCCATCTTTTGTTACACCTTCCCCAGCCCTCCCATCACATATCCATCTCCTAGCCCCTTTTCCATTACCCCTCTGATGTCTGTATCACAACCCCTTCCCTGATTTACTTAACCCTTCATCACCTCTTCCCCTTATCCCCTCCAGCCTCTCCCCTCTCATACACCACTTAACCTCTTTCCCTTATCCTCCCCAGCTTCTCCCTGTGTCACACATTCACTCCCCACCTTTCTTCCCCTTGTCCTTTCCAGCTTCTCCCTGTTTCACACAATTACACCCAACCCCGAGCCTCTCCCTATGTCACACAATCACCCCATGTTCTATGTCCACTATGCCCTGCCTCTCCTTCTTTCACATAATCACCCCCACCCTTTTTCCCTTTACTCCTCCAGCCTTGCTATTTCACAGAATCATCCCAATCCCCATCACCTCTTTTCCTTATTCCTCCCAAACTCCAGGTTCTCTAACTCCATCCTTCTCCTTCAACTTCTCTTATAACTTCCTCCTTCTTCCCCCCCAGCACTGCTCACTGCAAGGAGAAGAAGGATTGTGCCAGCACATCAGTTCAGCTGGGCCTGACTTCTGCTATCAACTGTGGGATTGCACAGTGTCCAACGATTAAAAGCAGAAATAGTGCCCATTTGGCAGAAGAGGAACACATGGCCAGATGTTCTGCCACAATCCTACTCCTCACACACACAAGTAAGCTCAAATGGATGAAGGGTGGTGCTGGGATGCGCTGACCGTGGACCACAAAGGGGTTTAAGAGGGTTTGGAGTCAGAACAGGAGGGTTTTTTTCCTGCATCATTCCCTACCCAGGGGGCAAAACTGCAGCCAGTTCCATTGTCTCCTGTGGTGATTCCATAGGGAACTATACATTTCATAGGAAGGGACAGATTTTGCTGCCCTTCCCATGCCCATGCCCATGGAATTATGGGAGACCAGGGGCCCTGCCTGTGACTCATTCTTGGCACGTCAGCAGCCTTACTTTCAAGGTATATGTGTCCAGGTGTGGGGCAACTTTCCTCTTTATTATAGTTAGATAAATTCCAGTGCAATCTCCTCAGGTGTTAATTGTGCTTCCTTCCACTTGCTCTCATATAACAATTATGGAAATTTCAGCTTGGTGCTTTGTCCTTTGGAACATACCTTGTCTCTTTTCCTTCCTTAAAGGTTTTGCATGGCACCAAGCTTTCTATCATGGGCTCCCAATCAGTTCAGGGGTACCTGAGTTAGATAAGTCCCCATTTTACTTGCTCTCCTGGAATCCTTCAGACAACTCCTCCAAAGTTAGGGGAAACATGCAATGCTATTATTCATATATTTCCGCAGTACCGCTGTATGGCCTAATTAGGGAACTGGATGTTATTATTCATCCTGTCCATGCTGGATGCTTAATTCTTGCTGTTCCTTTCCTCTGTCTCTTTGTCTCTGGAATCACAATGCCCTGAACACTTCTTATAATGCCCAGACATATTCTGGTTTCTTTTCCACTAGGCATATTATTATCCACATCGTCTCTTTGACTTTACTGCATGATCCTCTAACACTCGGGTTAATGCAGTGTCCACTGTGTTTACACAGCTTTCAGTGGATGAGCCATGCTAGTTTATTGTGTCTTTCTGTATATAGGTCTTCTGATATCAGCCCATCACATCCAGCAATGAGACGTGCAACTGTCACCAGTTCTAAGATACGGATCCTGCCTTTGTCTGGTTTGCTGTTCTTTTTCCTACACTTGCTGTAAACCATCCATTCCATAGCCTCTCTTTAGATTTAAGTTCATCTCTCTTTAATCATTTCTGGGCCAAGTTTTAATTTACATGTGGTTGCTGAAGTAACTCATAATCTTTCCCACCGTATTTGTGCATTTGCTGGTTGTTTTAATTTCTTTCCTTAAAGAGTTTTTTTTTTTCTCTTGTTTTGCAACCTCTGCTGCTTCATTCCCCAAATGAGTTCTCTCCCATTCATTCTATTCTTTGAATTTTTGCACTTTTGTGTAATCCTAGATATTTACATAATACACCTTCTTGCTCAACTTCTTTTATATCACAGCCTTCAATCACAGAGATGTCTGGTTTTTGGTTAGTTTACCTCCAATTAAAGTCACCTTAACACCGCATAATTCAAACTGCCAATCTGAGACTGAGCCTTGTAGGCAGGAGAGGCACAGTGGCGCCATCTGGTGGCAGGAAAAGCGGGTCGCCTGCCAGCCAGGCTGGGTTGGGCCAGAGCCAGAGCTGAGGTGAGGTGAGAGAGAGAGAGGTGCTGACACTGGAGGAGCCCAAGGAAGAGCAATTAAAACAAACCTTGAACAAAAATAACCTTGGATATGGTTTAGGGAGGCTGCGTGCCACCCCGCCACCCCCCTCCCCGTGGTGCCACCTCTGTGAGTTCTGCTAGATAGTCAAATGAGTTAAACCTCCAAACTGCAACCTTGAAAGACCTATCGCAGGGAAATGAATGCACTCTTCTAGGAGATCTAGTACTTTCA
Source organism: Rhinatrema bivittatum (assembly GCF_901001135.1). NCBI lineage: Eukaryota > Metazoa > Chordata > Amphibia > Gymnophiona > Rhinatrematidae > Rhinatrema > Rhinatrema bivittatum. The sequence goes on along the minus strand of NC_042621.1, from coordinate 252,397,254 downwards.
GTACTGAGCAGCAACTTTTGGCAGTGTATGCCATAACAAGAAAGGGCAATGAAAGTAGCCAGGCACAAGGACTGCCCACTGACCACCAGGGAATCAATTGGATTTCTTTAGGGGAGGTGGGGGGAGGAATGAAAAAATTAAAACAAAAGGAGCAGAAGAGTAAAGGGAATGATGAGGAAAATACAATATGTTCCAAAAGATTTGGCAGAATCAGAGGTTTATATTTGCCTGGTTCACCTTCAAAAAAAACTTTTAAGTTTTCCCATATTTCACCAACTTGTCAGAAGTTCATTTTTAGAGGTTAAGTGAACCACAATCAAAACTATTCTGTCAGCATTGCTAACCCAGTAGGGGAGACTTAGTTCCTTCTCTTGCATTCACACATCAGCCACTATCAATGTGCACATGGATCAGGGAGCTTAGCAACCATATCTTCATGTCTATTGTAAAAATGTCTTAAAACGCTAGTGTTCATCTGAGCATGGCAAAAATTATCAGCTGCAACCTTTTGTAAAAGCAGTTTCATGAATGCTGAAGGAAGTCATCAGAATGCGTATAGATAATTGCTAATCTACAGTTAGACTCAGTGTTCCTATATTCCAGATGATACAGAACATGATCAGATTTAGTTTATGTAAAACAAAATGTCTCCATTTCTCCTTCCTTAATCATAACCTCAAGCCAGATGGTGTGCCCAGGCTTCACAGGAACCCTCACTACCCCAAGAGCCAGAGGGAAGTATTCCCCAAGGCTAACCTTCAGTGTCATTCTATGGCTGGTAGGTACCATTGCAGTAATCATTCCACCCTGAACTTAAGCTTAACTCCCTGTAGCCCTTGACTACCAGAACTTTATTATGAGACCCTAGTATCATCCACCACCAGACTTTCTTACTCAGTGACTCTCTCTCCCAAGTATTAGGTTCCTGTCAAATTAGATTGGTACTTGAGGCAATGGAGGGGCCTACCTACTGTACATGAACTGCAACTTACCTCGAACATTACTTTAGAAAGGCAAATAACTAAATCCAAATACTAAGGCCTGATCCATGAGCTGAGAAAGGTCCTGTCTTAGTTTTTTTGATTGAGATTGAGAATTTGTACAGCAGATGAAAGGGGGGAAAGCAGGTACCCACCACTCAACTTCACTGGAGATTTGAAATAGTTTGGACCTTGGCCAAACTAGGAAGATTATTTGTTATTTATGGCTGATTAGGGAAGTATAACATTCATTTCAGAAAGTTCTGTCTCTTGCTGAGAATTGACATAGAAAACTTGTTAAGATAGTTGCTAGATTAAATTTTCCACTGTACTGCTTTGGAGAAGCAAGGTCACCTGGAAGAAGACCATCAACTTGATGTGGCAGGAAGTGATCATGTAACTAGGACCTGCCTTCAGATGATGCCTTATTAAGAACATAAGAACATAAGAAAATGCCATACTGGGTCAGACCAAGGGTCCATCAAGCCCAGCATCCTGTTTCCAACAGTGGCCAATCCAGGCCATAAGAACCTGGCAAGTGCCCAAAAACTAAGTCTATTCCATGTAACCATTGCTAATGGCAGTGGCTATTCTCTAAGTGAACTTAATAGCAGGTAATGGACTTCTTCTCCAAGAACTTATCCAATCCTTTTTTAAACACAGCTATACTAACTGCACGAACCACATTCTCTGGCAACAAATTCCAGAGTTTAATTGTGCGTTGAGTAAAAAAGAACTTTCTCCGATTAGTTTTAAATGTTCCCCATGCTAACTTCATGGAGTGTCCCCTAGTCTTTCTACTATCCGAAAGAGTAAATAACCGATTCACATCTACCCGTTCTAGACCTCTCATGATTTTAAACACCTCTATCATATCCCCCCTCAGTCGTCTCTTCTCCAAGCTGAAAAGTCCTAACCTCTTTAGTCTTTCCTCATAGGGGAGTTGTTCCATTCCCCTTATCATTTTGGTAGCCCTTCTCTGTACCTTCTCCATCGCAATTATATCTTTTTTGAGATGCGGCGACCAGAATTGTACACAGTATTCAAGGTGCGGTCTCACCATGGAGCGATACAGAGGCATTATGACATTTTCCGTTTTATTCATCATTCCTTTTCTAATAATTCCCAACATTCTGTTTGCTTTTTTGACTGCCGCAGCACACTGAACCGACGATTTCAATGTGTTATCCACTATGACACCTAGATCTCTTTCTTGGGTTGTAGCACCTAATATGGAACCCAACATCGTGTAATTATAGCATGGGTTATTTTTCCCTATATGCATCACCTTGCACTTATCCACATTAAATTTCATCTGCCATTTGGATGCCCAATTTTCCAGTCTCACAAGGTCTTCCTGCAATTTATCACAATCTGCTTGTGATTTAACTACTCTGAACAATTTTGTGTCATCTGCAAATTTGATTATCTCACTCGTCGTATTTCTTTCCAGATCATTTATAAATATATTGAACAGTAAGGGTCCCAATACAGATCCCTGAGGCACTCCACTGTCCACTCCCTTCCACTGAGAAAATTGCCCATTTAATCCTACTCTCTGTTTCCTGTCTTTTAGCCAGTTTGCAATCCACGAAAGGACATCGCCACCTATCCCATGACTTTTTACTTTTCCTAGAAGCCTCTCATGAGGAACTTTGTCAAACGCCTTCTGAAAATCCAAGTATACTATATCTACCGGTTCACCTTTATCCACATGTTTATTAACTCCTTCAAAAAAGTGAAGCAGATTTGTGAGGCAAGACTTGCCCTGGGTAAAGCCATGCTGACTTTGTTCCATTAAACCATGTCTTTCTATATGTTCTGTGATTTTGATGTTTAGAACACTTTCCACTATTTTTCCTGGCACTGAAGTCAGGCTAACCGGTCTGTAGTTTCCCGGATCGCCCCTGGAGCCCTTTTTAAATATTGGGGTTACATTTGCTATCCTCCAGTCTTCTCTCACAAGAAGGATGTTCTCCAGGGCCATCAGCCCAGAAGGGAAGGGTTAGGATGGCCATTACAGTGGAAGATTTGATCATTAAAAATGTAGATAGCTGGATGGCTGGTGGTCATGATAATTGTTTGGTAACTTGCCTGCCTGGTGCAAAGGTGGCAGACTTCTTGTGTCACCTAGATATGATTTTAGAGAGTACTGGGGAGTAGCCAATTGTTGTGGTACATCAATGACATAAGAAGGTATAGGAGGTAGGTTCTGAAGACTAAATTTGGGCTCAGGTAGGAAACTGAAATCCAGAACCTCCAAATCCAGAACCTCCAGAATTGCATTATCAGAAATACTCTCCATTCCACATGCAGGACCCAGAGGCAAACTGAGCTCCAGAATCTCAATAAATGGATGAGACAATGGTGTAGGGAAGATCTCATGATCATTCTGGAGAAGGAGAAGCCTATTCCAATGGGATGGGCTCCACCTTATTTATTTATTTGCTTGTTTATTTATTATTTATTACATATTTTGTATACTGCAAATCCATATTATTCAGTGCACATCATATCAAGAGTGGAACCAGGATGCTGGCACTAATCTTTAAAAAGGAGATAGACCAACTTTAAACTAGATAATGGGGAAAAGCTAATAGTCGCTTAGAACTGCATGATTCAGAATGATGTATTTTTGAAGGATACTAACAAAACATGGAAGTTAGGGCATCCTGCTAGTGAGGTTGCAATAAATGTTAAAGAAGCTCAGGTACCTCTAAGTAAAGAAGAGACAGCACAGAAAGATTCCAAATTACCCATCAACTGATTAGCAGGTTGTTAATACAAATCAAAACATACTTTGAAATCTCTTTATACAAATGCTAGAAATCTAAAAAATAAGGTGTGAGAGTCAGAATGTATAGCACTGAATGAAAAAGTAGATATAATTGGCATCTCAGAAACCTAGTAGAAGGAGAATAACCAAAGGGACACTGTGATACAAGGGTATTCTTACGCTAATGCATGAAAATGTGGACCCCTTGCCCGAGGGGGAGTTGGCACTACCTGAGAGGGCGACCCCCGGCAGGACCCACCGTCGGGAGGCGAGGCTGACTGATGCAGGGGCCGGCTGAAGCTTCACCAATACCAACCCCGTTCCCAGCTGGTTAAGCCTTTGGGTGCATGGGACTGGCTGGTCTTAGGTGGGCCCCCGTGAAGTCAGTAGAAAGGTCGTTGTTCAGAAGAGGTTGGAAGCCTGAGTGTCACCAATAACCTGTCCAAGATCAGAAGCCAGAGAGTCGTTGGGAGCCGGTCCAAGGTCAGAAGCCAGAGAGTCGTCAGAAGCCAGTCCAGAGTCAGAAGCCAGAAGAGTCGTCAGAAGCCGGTTCAGGGTCAGAAGGCAGAATATCCATCCAAGGGAGAAGGAGAAGGAGCTGGAACCAGGCAGGGAGACAGGAGCAGGCACAAGGAAGGCAGGAAGCGGAACACAGGACACAGGAACAGGAACTCAGGAAGCAGGAATGCTGAAGCAAGCACGGCACCAGAAATGAAGCCAAACAGACCTGTTGCCAAGTCGGGGAGGAACAGGTGGACTGGGCCTAAATAGGCCAAGAGTGATGACATCATCCGGCGACGCCTCCTGGCATTTCCCACACCTGTCCCTTTAAGAGGGATCCCTGGTCGCGTGCGCGCGCCTAGAGGGCGGGCCCAGCAGGCCGGGAGGACGGCGGCATTCCACGGGCCTGCGGCAGCCCGGTGTTGTAGGCGGAGGGCCCGGGGTGTCTGGAAGCAGCCCTGAGACAGGCGGCCAGCCGCGTGCAGCTGAGAGCCATGGCGAGCGATGGCGGCATAGCCACAGTGCTGTAAGCACAACAGGTATGAATTATATTGCAATGATAGGATACATCAAATTGGTGGAGGGGTGGCACTATATGTTAGAGGACATAGAGCCAAACAGGATAATAGTTCTGCAGGAAACAAAATAAGTTGTAGAATCTTTATAGATAGAAATTCCATGTAAGAAGGGGAATAGAACAGCAGTGGGGGTGTACTACCTTCCATCTGGCCAGAATGAACAGACAGACAATGAAATGCTAAGAGAAATTAGGAAAGCAAACAATTTAGCAATACAGTAATAATGGGTGATTTCAGTTACCCCAGTTTTGATTGGATAAATGTTACATCAGGACATACTAAGGAGGTAAAATTTCTAGATGAAATAAATTACTGCTTCATGGAACAGCTGAGACAAGAACTAACAAAAGGGGGAGCTATTTTACACCTTTAACTTCATAGAACACATGATGTGGTGTGAGATGTAACAATGCAATTGTCCACATTAAATTTTATCAGCCATTTAGATGCCCAATCTTCCATTCTCACAAGGTCCTCCTGCAATTTATCACAATTCGCTTGTGAATTAGCTACTTTGAATAATTTTGTATCATCTGCAAATTTGATTACCACCCTTGTCGAATTCCTTTCCAGATCATTTATAAATATATTGAGAAGCATTGGTCCAAATATAGATCCCCGAGGCACTCCACTGTTTACCCTTTTCCACTGAGAAAACTGACATTTAATCATCCTTTCTGTTTCCTGTCTTTTAACAGTTTGTAATCCATGAAAGGACATTACCTCCTTTCTCATGACTTTTTAGATTTCTTAGAAGCCTCTCATGAGGGACTTTGTCAAACACCTTCTGAAAATTGAAATACACTACAACTACTGGTTCACCTTTATCCACATGTTTATTAACTCCTTCAAAACATGACACAGATTTGTGAGGCAAGACTTCCCTTGGTAAATCCATGCTGACTGTGTTCCATTAAACCATGTCTTTCTATATGCTCTATGATTTTGATCTTTAGAATAGTTTCCACTATTTTCCCTGGCACTGAAGTCAGGCTCATTGGTCTATAGTTTTCCAGATTGCCCCTGGAGCCCTTTTTAAATATTAGGGTTGCATTGGCCACCCTCCAGTCTTCAGGTACAATGGATGATTTTAATGATAGGTTAAATATTTTAACTAATAGAGCTGACATTTCATTTTTTAGTTCCTTCAGAACCCTGGGGTGTATACCATCCAGTCCAGGTAATCTACTACTCTTTAGTTTGTCAATCTGGCCTACCACATCTTTCAGATTCATACTGATTTGATTCAGTTCATTTGTCTCATCATCCTTGAAAGCCATCTCTAGAGCCAGTATCTCCCCAGCATTCTCATTAGTAAACACAGAAGCAAAAAATTCATTATTCTTTCTGCAATGATCTTATCTTCCCTAGGAGCCCCTTTAATCCCTCGGTCATCTAATGGTCCAGCTGACTCCCTCACAGGTTTCTTGTTTCAGATATATTTTAAAAAGTTTTTTTTAAATGAATTTTTGCCTCTAAAGCCAACTTCATTTCAAATTCTCTCTTAGCCTGTCTTATCAATGTTTTCCACTTAACTTGAAAATGCTTGTGCTTTTCCTATTTTTTTCAGATGAATTCTTCTTCCAATTTTTGAAGGATTTTTTTTGACTAAAATAGTCTCTTTCACCTCCCCTTTTAACCATGCCGGTTATAGTTTTGATTTCCTTTCACCTTTCTTAATGCGTGGAATACATCTGGACTGTGCTTCTAAGATTGTATTTTTAAGCAGTTTCCATGCCTGTTGTACACTTTTAACCTTTGCAGTTGCACCTTTCAGTTTTTCTAATTATTTTCCTCATTTTATCAAAGTTTTCCTTTTTAAAATGTAGGATTACAGCTGTAGAGTTACTTATTGTCCCCCTTCCAGTCCTCCAAATGGCAGATGAAATTTAAAGTGGACAATTGCAAGGTAATGCATATAGGGAAAAATAACCCATGCTGTAATTACACAATGTTGGGTTCCATATTAGGAACTACTACCCAGGAAAAAGTTGTTAGAAATTATTAGGAAGGGAATGATGAATAAAACAGAAAATGTCATAATGCCTCTGTATCGCTCCATGGTAAGACTGCACCTTGAGTACTGTGTACAATTCTGGTCACCGCATCTCCAAAAAGATATAGTTGCAATGGAAAAGGTACAGAGAAGGACAACCAAAATGATAAAGGGGATGGAAAAGCTTCGCTAAAAGGGAAGCCTAAGGATGTTAGGGCTGTTCAGCTTGGAGAAGAGATGCATGAGGGGGGATATGATAGAGGTCTTTAAAATCATGAGAGGTCTAGAATGAGTAAATGTGATTGGTTATTTACTCTTTCAGATAATGGAAGGACTAGGGAGCACTCCATGAAATTAGCAAGTAGCACATTTAAAACTAATCAGAAAAAATTCTTTTTCACTCAGTGCACAATTAAGCTCTGGAATTTGTTGCCAGAGGATTTGGTTAGTACAGTTAGGGCCAGATTTTAAAAGGATTACGCTCGCCGGGCCTATTTTAAAAAGGCACGCAGGCAGAAGCAGGCACAAAAGGTAAGATAAAAGTTAGGGGGGTTAGAGTAGGGCTGAGGGAGAAAGGTTAGGGGAAGGGGTGTGAAGGTGAGGTTAGGGGGAAGGGAACGGGGGAAGGCAGCGCGGCTCAGTGCACGCCAGGTGCACAATTGTGCACCCTTTGCGTGCCCCAACCCCCGATTTTATAACTTGTATGCGCCTACGTGTGCAGGTTATAAAATCGGGCGTACATGTGTGCACACCAGGTAGCGCGCACATGTACACCCATGCACACCCTTTTAAAATCTACCCCTTAGTGTAGCTGGGTTTGAGAAAGGTTTGGATAAGTTCTTAGAGGAGAAATCCATAACTGCTATTAATCAAGTTGATTTAGGGATTAGCCACTGCTATTACTGTCATCAGTAGCATGGGATCCACTTGGTGTTTGGGTACTTGCCAGGTACTTGCAGCCTGGATTGGCAACTGTTGGAAACAGGATGCTGGGCTTGATGGACCCTTGGTCTGACCCAGTATGGTAATTTCTTATGCTCTTATGTTCTAATTTTGGGGCCAGTTAGCAATAGTGATCATGACATAATCCAATCTAACTTGATAAATGGAGGGAAGACACTAAGGAAATCTACAGTGATAGCATTTAACTTTAAAATGGGAGACTATGATAAAATGAGAAAAATGGTTTGGAAAAAAACTGAAAGAACTAAGCAATTGCAAAAGTTAAGAGTTTACATCAGACATTGACATTGTTTAAAAATACCACCTTGAAAGCCCGGGCCAGATATATTCCACACATTACAAATGGTGGAAGGAAGCCAAATGACTGCTAGCATGGTTAAAAGGTGAGGTGAGAGAGGCTATTCTATCCAAATGAACATCTTTCAAAAAATGGAAAAGAGATCTGAATGAAGAAAACAGGCAAGTTAGATGCAAAGCACTGACATGGAAGGCAAAGACAGAATTTGAAAAGAAGTTTGCTATGGAAGCAAACATTCATAATAAAATCTTTTTCAGGTACATTTGAAACAAAAAGCCTGAAAGGGAGTCATTTGGATTATTAGATGATTGAGAGGTAAAGGGGCAATAAAGGAGAGCAAGGCCATAGCAGAGAGATTAAATGGATTCTTTTCTTCAGCCTTTACTGCTCATCTCTTAACAGGTACACCCATGTGCAATCATATCTCCTCCGTATTACAGTCACTTCACTGGCTTCTTATCATTTACAGAACCCAATTCAAACTTGCAGTATTAATTCACACTTTACTGATCAATATTTCTTCACCATGGATCACAGCTACATTAAAACTGTATACTTCATCCTGGACTTTGAGATCGTCAAGTCAAGCATTACTGGATGTTCCCTCCCTGTTACTTGTTCATTTAGACAAGATGAATGTGTTTTCTCGTTGGCTAGACCTGTGCTTTGGAACTCCCTCCCCATACAGATAAGGACTATCTCAGGCCCAAGGTTCTTCAAGAAAGCTCTAAAAATGTACCAATTTCAGAAGGCATAAAGTTCAACTAATTGACCTCTCCAGTATAACGTTCATGGCTTATTTGGATCTGTTTGTGTACACTCTACTGTTGTATTTTGTTATTGATTTCCTGTGAATGTTTTTATTGTACCCCACCCAGAACTATGGAAGGGCAGGTAACAAATATTCCAAATAAATAATTAAATATAAGGTTGATACCCAGTCCAGAAGTGATATTTAAAGATGATGATTCAGAGGAACTGAAACAAATCTCAGTGAAGCCGGAGGATCTAATAGGACAAATTGACAAACTAAAGAGTAGAAAATCACCTGTATCAAATGGTATATATACCAGAGTACTGAAAGAACTGCAAATTGAAATTGCAATTCTACTATTAGTAATCTGTACACCATCATTAAAATCTGGTACTGGTCCTGAAGATTGGAGAATGATGAATATAACAACAAAATTTTAAAAAGGTGCAAGGAGTAATACGGGAAACTACAGACTGGTGAGCCTGACATCAGTGCCAGAAAAATGGTAGAAACTATTATAAAGAACAAAATTACTGAACATATAGATAGTTATAATATAATGGGAGAAAGCCAACATAGATTCAGCCAAGGGAGGTCTTGTATCACCAATCTGCTACATTTTTTTGAAGCATGAATAATATGTGGATAAATGTGAGCCAGTCAATATAATATATCTGGATTTTCATAAACTATTTGATAAAGTGCCTCATGAGAGGCTCTTGAGGAAATTAAAAAGTCATTGGATAGGAGGCAATCTTCTATTGTGAATTGAGAACTGGTTAAAAATTAGAAAACAAAGAGTAGTTGGTTTTCTCAATAGAGACAGGAGAAGAATGGAGTGCCCCTGAGATCTATGCGTAGACCACTGCTTTTTAACATATTTATAAATGACCTAGAGAAAAGAACATAAGAACACGCCATACTGAGTCAGACCAAGGGTCCATCAAGCCCAGCATCCTATTTCCAACAGTGGCCAATCCAGGCCATAAAAACCTGGCAAGTACCCAAAAACTAAGTCTATTCCATATTACCATTGCTAGTAATAGCAGTGGCTATTTTCTAAGTCAACTTAATTAACAGCAGGTAATGGACTTCTCCTCCAAAAACTTACGCAATTCTTTTTTAAACATAGCTATACTATCTGCACTAACTACATCCTCTGGCAACAAATTCCAGAGTTTAATTGTGCGTTGCGTGAAAAAGAACTTTCTCCGTTTAATTTTAAATGTGCCACATGCTAACTTCATGGAGTGCCCCCTAGTCTTTCTATTATCTGAAAGAGTAAATAACCGATTCCCATCTACCTGTTCTAGACCTCTCATGATTTTAAACACCTCTATCAATGAGTGAGGTGATCAAATTTGCTGATGATACAACACTTTTCAATCTTGTTAAATTATAAGAGTATTGTGAGAAATTGCCAGAAGACCTTGTGAGACTGGGCATCCAAATTGTAGATGATATTTAATGTGGCCAGATGATACACATAGGGGTGGATTTTAAATGCCCTGCGCACGTAAATCTGGCCGGATTTACGCGCGCAGGGCCCTCGCGTGCCGGTGCGCCTATTTTGCATAGGCCGCCGGCGCGCACAGAGCCCCGGTACGCATGTAAGTCCCGGGGCTTTGTAAAAGGGGCGTGTCGGGGGCGTGTCGGGGCATTCTCGAAATGACGTGGTGTTTCGGGGGCGTGGCGCGGCGTTTCGGGGGCGGGTCTGGGGGCATGGCACCAGCTCGGGGGTGTGGTCGAGGCCTCCGGACCAGCCCCCGGGTCGGGTGATGGCGCACCAGCAGCCCGCTGGCACGTGCAGATTTACGTCTGCTTTCAGCAGGCGTCAATCTGCCAACAAATGTAAGGGGGGGTTTAGATAGGGCCGGGGGGTGGGTTAGGTAGGGGAAGGGAGGGGAAGGTGATGGAGGGCGAAGGAAGTTCCCTCCGAGGCCGCTCCAAAATCGGAGCGGCCTCGGAGGGAACAGGCAGCGCGCGCTGGGCTTGGCATGCGCAGGTTGCACAAATGTGCACCCCCTTGCGCGCGCTGACCCTGGATTTTATAAGATATGTGCGGCTACGCGCGTATCTTATAAAATCCAGCGTACTTTTGTTCGCGCCTGGTGCGCAAACAAAAGTACGCGATCGCACAAATTTATAAAATCTACCCCATAGGGAAGAGCAAACCACGTTATAGCTACATAATGCAAAGTTCCACATTGGGAGACACCGTCCAGGAAAAGGATATTAGGGATGTGAATCGTTTTTCAACGATTAAAATTATCGTCCGATAATGTTTATATCGTCTTAAATCGTTATAGAACACGATACAATAGAAATTCTAACGATTTATCGTTAAAAATCGTTAAATCGTGTTAGTGCGCACTAAATCGAGTTAGTGCGCACTAACTCCCCGTTAGTGCGCACTAACTCGATTTAGTGCGCACTAACTGAAAATGATACAAATAAACACTTTCCAGGTCACTGAAGGTCAGTTAGGAATGAATATGTGTTCCTATTGGCTGGCTGCCCTCTTATCTATTGATGTTACCAAGGTTACCACTGAGGTGATGGTTGGGGGGATGGTAAATGGAACTGGAAACTAACGAACACCAACAGAAAATGAAACAAAGTGTTCACACTTCCCAGGTCAGTAAAGGTCACTTAGGAATGAATATGTATGTATGTATTCCTATTGGCTGGCTATGCTCTTATCTATTGATGTTACCAAGGCTAACGCTGAGGTAATGGTTGGAGGGATGTGAAATGGAAACAGTTGGAAGCTTGACAAAAAAAGTAATGTAATGATCAGCACTCACGTGACTAGAACTTGTTTGTTTATTATTTTTGTTAGCAGGCACCTGAAATGCTAGTGCATGTTGAATTTGCCAATCACTGTGCATTTTAGAAAGGTGGTCCTGGCTGGAACTGTACACAGTTCAAATATATGTAGATGATTGTTGGTAAGTGTATTTTTTAAGTAGCCACACTGGCACAAGTATGTTTACTTTTCCTCCTACTTAACTCACTAGCTCAGCTTTGTAAGAAGGGCTTCTCTGCTTGTGTGTTGTTTTTGTTTGGTGTGAGGAGAGCAGAAACATCAGATCTTTATTCAATCTACTACAGTCATCTCTTACAGTGCCCTATCCCTATTAATACCAGGAGTGTTGTGATCTTCCTGCACACAGTGCCCTAACCCTGATACCAGTCTGAGACAGCTCCCTCCCTGCATTACTAGTGAGAGGCTGGCTTCACAGACAGGGGGGAGCTGCCTGACCCTCACTCCTGACTTCCCCCATGTCCCAGCTAGTGAATGGTGTGTGGGTGAGGGGGGGGGGGAGGATGGTGAAGTCTGAGACAGCTCCCTCCCTGCATTACTAGTGAGAGGCTGGCTTCACAGACAGGGGGGAGCTGCCTGACCCTCACTCCTGACTTCCCCCATGTCCCAGCTAGTGAATGGTGTGTGGGTGAGGGGGGGGGGGGAGGATGGTGAAGTCTGAGACAGCTCCCTCCCTGCATTACTAGTGAGAGGCTGGCTTCACAGACAGGGGGGAGCTGCCTGACCCTCACTCCTGACTTCCCCCATGTCCCAGCTAGTGAATGGTGTGTGGGTGAGGGGGGGGAGGATGGTGAAGTCTGAGACAGCTCCCTCCCTGCATTACTAGTGAGAGGCTGGCTTCACAGACAGGGGGGAGCTGCCTGACCCTCACTCCTGACTTCCCCCATGTCCCAGCTAGTGAATGGTGTGTGGGTGAGGGGGGGGGGGGAGGATGGTGAAGTCTGAGACAGCTCCCTCCCTGCATTACTAGTGAGAGGCTGGCTTCACAGACAGGGGGGAGCTGCCTGACCCTCACTCCTGACTTCCCCCATGTCCCAGCTAGTGAATGGTGTGTGGGTGAGGGGGGGGGGGGAGGATGGTGAAGTCTGAGACAGCTCCCTCCCTGCATTACTAGTGAGAGGCTGGCTTCACAGACAGGGGGGAGCTGCCTGACCCTCACTCAAGCAGAGAAGCCCTTCTTACAAAGCTGAGCTAGTGAGTTAAGTAGGAGGAAAAGTAAACATACTTGTGCCAGTGTGGCTACTTAAAAAATACACTTACCAACAATCAATTACATATATTTGAACTGTGTACAGTTCCAGCCAGGACCACCTTTCTAAAATGCACAGTGATTGGCAAATTCAACATGCACTAGCATTTCAGGTGCCTGCTAACAAAAATAATAAACAAAGAAGTTCTAGTCACGTGAGTGCTGATCATCACATGTCAAGCTTCCAACTGTTTCCATTTCACATCCCCCCAACCATTACCTCAGTGGTAACCTTGGTAACATCAATAGATAAGAGCACAGCCAGCCAATAGGAATACATATTCATTCCTAAGTGACCTTTACTGACCTGGGAAGTGTGAACACTTTGTTTCATTTTCTGTTGGTGTTCATGAGTTTCCAGTTCCATTTCCCATCCCCCCAACCATCACCTCAGTGGAAACCTTGGTAACATCAATAGATAAGAGGGCTGCCAGCCAATAGGAACACATATTCATTCCTAACTGACCTTCAGTGACCTGGAAAGTGTCTATTTGTATCATTTTGAGTTAGTGCGCACTAACTCGAGTTAGTGCGCACTAACGGGGAGTTAGTGCGCACTAACTCGAGTTAGTGCGCACTAATCGGAAAAAACGATTTTTAACGATTTTTCAATGAAATAATCGTGCCAAACACGATTTTCTTCTCCTGCCACACGATTTCTATCGTTAAGACGATATGGAAAACGATTCACATCCCTAAAGGATATATGTATCATCTTGGATAATATGTTGAAATCCTCTATTCAGTGTGTGGCAGCAGCCAATAAAATAAATAGAATATTAGTAATTATTAGGAAAGGAATAGAAATAAAACATATTCTTATAATTCCTCTATATTGATCCATGGTGCAACTGGTGCAACTGTACCTTGAGTATTATATGTAACTCTGTTCACTGCATCTCAAAAAAGATATAGCAGAATTAGAGAAGGTACAGAGAAGAATGATCAAAATGATACAGAGGATGGAACAATTCCCCTGTGAGGTTAGGGCTCTTCAGCTTGGAGAAGAGATAGATGAAGGGAAATATGATAGAGGTCTATAAATAATGAATAGCATGAAATGGGTAAATTCAAATTGGTTGTTTAGTCGTTAAAAACATACAAAGACTAGGGAACACCCGATGAAGTTACTAGGTAATATATTTAAGACAAACAGAAGACAATATTTCTATATTCCATGCACAATTAAATTCAGTAATTCATTGCTGGAAGATGTGGTAAAAGCTGTTAGTGTAACTGGGTTTAAAAAAGGTTTGGACAAGTTCCTGGAAGAAAAGTCCCTAAACTATTATTAAGGTGGATTTGAGAAAATCCACTGCTTGTCCCTGGGATAAGCAGCATGGAATCTATCAGCCTTTTGAGATCCTACCAGGTATTCGTGAAATGGATTGGCCGTTGTTGAAAACAGAATACTGAGCTTGAAGGATCTTTGATCTTACCCAGTATAGAAAAGTTTATGTTCTTATAACGAGAACAGTCTTAGCTGAGTGCTTAAGACTAGGATGTAAAGGTCAAAAGATGTACAATCATATTGACATATTGACTTAAATGCCTTCTTGTTTAAATAATAGCTAATTAAACTGCATCATAGTTCATTTTCAAAGAACATAAATAATATTTACCAGGAAAAATGAGGAGTAAAATTTCCTACTGATTTCTCCCATTTTTCTTCTTGTTGTAATAAACTCAGAGAAATTTCTGGGAAAATAAAATAAAAACTGAAAACGAAGGTCCTTAATCATATTTTAGTGTAGAATATAATAAGTGTAGCCTGGTTTCTGGTGGCAGGTTTACATATATTTTAAATTTCAAGAGTTCATTTAATATTGTGAACTTCAGGCTCTGCTTTGCCATAGTATTCGGAAACTGCTCTCATGCAAATGACAGCTTTTCACAAGGACCTTACTTCAAGTTAATACAAGTTTGATAACAACTAGTTACAAAACTATCTACCTCAGTTCAGTTGTTGCTCACCTCCCACAATGTGGTTATTTCCTGATCCCAGCTCCTCCTCGTTTTTAGATTGAACATTTATTCTTATACTTTTGTTGGGACATGGCAGATATTAACTAAACAGAAAGATTGTTCTCCCTCTTCTAAACTCTTTCCAATGATGATTAGCCTATGTGGTAATCTCATCCAGATGTGCTTTTCCCTACCCCCACTGAAACATTCTAGGACTTTTTCCTTCAGCCCACAGAAGTTTTAAAATGGGCTCCCTCGGTTATACTTTCAGTTTACTCATGGGATTTGTGTCAGAATGCTGTAACAAACTGTTGAATGCTAGCCATTTATTTTACTTATTTATTCATTTATCTTCCCCATGCTAGCCCAGGGCAAATTAAATAACATTACAAATAAAAACCACATCTGTACAAATAGTAAAAGTCATATACATAAGTAAAATACAAGTTATAAATTCAAGTATAATCCATATACAGTATATTAAAATAAAGCATTTGCAATAGGTAAGCAAGTGATAATACATTTAAAAATATAATTTTCAGCTCAAAAATTCCATATACAATGGTAATCAAGTGTTTTACAGAATAGCACCCCAGACAAATTAGACAGATCATTTTAGTTAAATTAAATTTCCTACAGTCTCATTCCATTATTACTCAGGAAAAGCTGATTGAAACAGCCAAGATTTAACTATCTGGTGGACAAACCATAAAATCTGATAACGAGCACAAGTCAGTTGAAGACAAGTTCCACAAAAATGAACCCACATAAAAGAAGGCTTACTTACATGTCCTTTCCAGTTTTACATCTCTCGCTGCGGGCAATCTACCACCTGATAATCTTAATGCTCACACCAGCATATATATTTAAAGCTTCTCTCTTAAATACTGTGTTCCTAAATCATGGAAAGTTTTGAAGATCAGAAATATTCATTTCAATTGTATTATGGAAGCCAATATGGCTCTCGTAGTATTGAGGTATTGTGATTCCCTCATCCAGGAACCAGTTAAATGCCTGATAGCCATATTTTGGAGACATTAAAGCATATATTCAGATTTTTGCGTGATTCCTGTATACTGCACATTGCACTAATCTATGCGAGAGCTAACAGAAGCATGTACAGGGGTAGTTTACTTGTTTTAGCTATTCTGAACATGATTCCTTTCTCCACAATCAAGGGCAGAACATTCTACTCCCTGAACTGTTCTAAGAAATGATTTCTTCACTTTAGCCTCTAGGGGGAAAACTCATTGGCCCTTTATTGTCACTACCCTGGGAAGGTTCTCTGTTTCCTCTTCCTTTGCCATTTCAGAACAAAATTAGAAATTTCCCAAGGATCTCTGGAAGCCTTCTACTGACACAACCCACTATGTATACACCAATAGGGGTGCATTGGATTGGATTATTACTAGCCCTAATTTAGAGACAGGACTATCCTTATTATCCTACTTTGTGATTTGGGAAATAGAGTTGTAGTAACACTATAGGTCTATGTTATCAATGTCAAATGAAGATGCTTTCTTTTACCTCTGAATAGCTAAAAGGACCTTTGAAATTTCCTACTATGTTGTCAACATTAAAGACAAGTTAAGTTTTGGAACAGACATCACATTTTTTTCTCTCTACAAGTATGATGCTACCTTATGTCTATTGACCATAAAACATTTGAACTATTGTGCTTGTAAATGCTTTTAAGATTGTGAAGGAAGTGTTACATTTTTAACAGCTTTTTATAACACATCAAGACTGTAGAAATACATAATCCCATCAATTCAATCTCTGTAGTCATGATCACTTGACTGTAAGGAGCATTAACTTTACATCTGGAAATACGGCACCAACAATGGCTTCAATAATGATTGGCATTATAAAACAGAATTTTTGCACTTTCAGTTACAGCTATGAAAAAATAATCATCTTTTTGAAAGGCTAACTGGCCTCATAAATTGATATTGGAGTGACTGTTTATTATTTCCAGAGTACATTGCCTAAATTAAAATAAACTGAACATATAGTATCAAAACTTCTAAAACAGTGCAATAGCAACAACACTGTAAAACAACATGCATTACACATTAAAAGCAAGGTCAAATAAAAAGGCTTCTACCCTTTTTTTTTTTTTTTTTTTAAACCAGTAAAACAAATGCAATATTGGATTTGAAATGCAAAGTAATTTGAACTATGTGAAAAAAATTATATGCTCATTGAATGGTGAAACACAACTAGAAAGAACTGAGATGTAAAACCAAGAGCTCTTTGTAGGATATTATGCAGATCATTTGATTCTAAAATATCAGTTCATATTATTCAGTTCATGTCAATAATGAAAAAATAATTTCCATTTAATAGCTACAAAGGGGTAAATATTCAAAGAGATCTAGCCGGTTTAGGGATAGAATGGGAACAGAGAAGGGGAAATGGAGCAGAGCAGGCCAAGGAGATGTGGAGCGGGCAGTGGAGTATTAAAACCTCTGCCCACATATATAAAAGTCAAAGTATGCCCTTGAAGGAGGGGGATAATTTAAAAAATGCAGCAGGAGTAAGGGGGAAGGGGAAGAGGAGAAGATGAGGAGAAAAAGAAGAAGAAATTATAATATGAGAAAAAAATTGGGGTTGAGAAAGAGTAGTGGGAACAGATGAGGGGAGGGGAGACTATGGTACAGATGGGCTGCAGGTGGGGGGTGGGGATGGTGGGCCAAGGAGTAAAGCTAGGCATAGGTTAGCATGTCTGGAATTATTGGCTATCCTGCCATAAATCAAGCTCCTTTCAATCATGATAGTGTATTTTGTTTAAGCTGGTAGTTTCCTCCTACTCTTTTCAGCTTCTAGCTCAGTCAGAACCAGGACTGGGATCTGATGCCATGTGCCTTTCATTCACAGTTACCTGATGATTTTTTTCTCCAGTTTTATATCCCCTCCCAACTTATTTAGCCTGGTCATAGCAGCGACAGTCCTCAGCCAAGGTCCATGTTTAACTCATTGTTACTACTAAACCCCTTTGGTACAATCCAGTCATCCCCATATGGCAGACAAATTCAGTCCAGTCTGAGGGACCTGGGCATGCTCCTGCAGAAAATGTGAGGCAGACTGAGACTGAGTTCAAGAGGAAGGATGCTGCTGCTGATGTTATATAGCCCAGCTCTCTGATAAAGCTTTCAGCTGCTCTCAGAGAGGATCATGCATAGCATTATGTGAACTTCCAGGTGGAGGGATCTCTGCTGAGAAACTGAAGGGAGTTTATGCTGTGAATAGACTCTGGGACAGTTTGTGTTAAACCTGGAATGTTGTGCAAACTGATTATGAGATTAAGACTAGTCCATTACCTTCTATTACTAGCAACAGTAACATGGAATAGACTTAGTTTTTGGGTACTTGCCAGGTTCTTATGGCCCGGATTGGCCACTGTTGGAAACAGGATGCTAGGCTTGATGGACCCTTGGTCTGACCCAATACAGCATGTTCTTATGTTCTTCTTATGTTCTTAACTGGGATAGTGACAGCTTATACCATCTGTTACGTTCTGAGTGTTTAGAACTAGTTAGTGGGTCCTTAGGCCATGGCAAGAGCTGACTCCACCTATAATAGTGAGGAGCCCTGTGGGGACTCACCACGGCAGGCGGAGTCTCAGCTGTGATAGACACCAGAGGCAGTAGTTTTATTATACAGCAAGATAACCTGAGGAGCGGGTTAATAGGCTCAGTCCAGAGTAGATGACTTGTAAGCTGGTCTTTCCGGTAGTGGCCTGCAGCACGGGGTAAGCCGGGGAATACTTCCTCTAGATGAAGCTTGTGTAGGTTGTCCCGGTAGTGGTCTGCAGCGCAGGGTAACCCGAGGAGTACTTTCTCTCGTAGAGACTTGTGCAGGCTGTCTCCGGTAGTGGTCCGCAGAGCGGGATAGGCTGGAGGCTGGTGATAGACATTTGCACAAGACAGCGTGCATCTGGTAGTGGTAGTGGTAACCTGAGAATCCACACAGAGAAGAAGGAGGAAGTTGTAGAGCAGATCCAGTACTCGCTCTGAAAAGAGTAGCCAGCTGTAGTGGTAGGCACCGTGGAGACCCGAGGTTCAGGAGCACTGAAGGGTCGTCTGTGGAAACAGGAAGAGACTCACTGGGTTAGTGAAGTGAGGCAAGTAGAGATGGCTCTCCGAGGAGTGAATAACCCTGAGTGCAGCAAGGCCCCTGAGGAGCGGGTACCTAGATCATTCAGACAGGAGCGCAGCAACAGCGAAGCGAAGTCCCAGTATGGTGGAATTGAGCAGGACAGGAATTCTTGCTAACTCGATGGTATGCTGGCCCGAGGAGATTATATACACATAGGCAGTGACATCATGTGGTGGGTATGCCCCCAAGGTTCCCGCCATGATGTGGTTAAGATGGGGGCAGGCGCGCACGCGTACCCTAGGTCACCCCAGAAGTAAGATAGCTGCCAGGAGTGCCAGCGTCGTCTCGGGAACACCATGGAGGGAGGCGTGCAGACGCCAAGGCGGCCATCCTCCCCAGACTTGGAGCTGCAGGGCAAAAAGAGGTAAGCAGCAAAGATCACAGCCATCTGCAACCAACGGGCACAACACCATCCTAGTCAAGCAGCAAGTTAGCAACTGTTTTGCATGTCAAGGAATGCCAATAATTATGTTAGTCAGTATAATAACATCTTGCCATATTGCCAAATAAATTCAGCAAGCCGGAAACAATTCAACTGGTGTGGACATTGCCCTTTATTAAGAACTGCACCTGAGTGTTCTGACCTCAGCGCCTGATGTCCAGCTTGGGAGCTTATGCAGGCAGTTAAACCTCTTCCTTTTTCAGTTTCCAGAAATCAGAGAACTCAGGTCTGGATTTATCAAAATGTGGTAAGTACCGCATGCGATAGCAAAAGGGGTGTTTTTTATGCTAATATAGCATTTATTGCTGACCTGTTGTATTTCCTGCATTCAACCACTGGGGGACCATTGTTAATGGGGGGGGAAGAGAGAGAGAGAGAGGCCATAATGATATGGCCCATAGGTAGGTATTTGTATCCCTATGGTAGGCCCACCTAGTAACTCGAGGTGGGGATTAGGTAAGAGTGTAGGGGGTTAGGGGCCACTTTGACATTCTACGTGACACCTACGAACAGAACAGTGGTCTCTTGTGAAGATTTGATGGCCTTTGGAGTGAGGAAACTCACTCCAAGATGAGATTTGGGCAAGGTTCTCTCAACCTAGCTTGATGGACTAACATCAAGCTAGGTTGAGAGAACCTTGCCCAAATCTCATCTTGGAGTGAGTTTCCTCACTCCAAAGGCCATCATATCTTCATGAGACCACTGTTCTGTTCGTAGGTGTCATGTACAATGTCAAAGTGGCCCCTAACCCCCTACACTCTTACCTAATCCCCACCTTGAGTTACTAGGTGGGCCTATCATAGGGATACAAATACCTACCTCTGGGAATGACATTATGGCCTCTCTCTCTCTCTCTCTCTCTCCACCTGAAACAGGCCTTTGCAATGAAACCTTACTGCACAGCCTAATGCAATTCAAAGAAGTGTAGTTAAAATCAGTGTTAGGGCTGTGCAATAGCTCTTTGCAGACAGGCTAACCCAGTCCACTCCTCCTATTTTCTGAATTTGCATCACACCATACGATATGGTACAATCGCATGCATTAATGGGGCTTTTCACATTTTGATAAATGACCCCCCTCACATCTTAATACTAAAACATTTATTAAATAATAAACAGTTTAACACTCACTATGAAAAGCATGGTATTGAAGATAGACGCAGAGACAGCACACTTGGTACAGCTATCATGAGAAAAACTGAGAGCTCAGTGACAAGCAGAAAACTGCAGCCTATTTACTGGTAGTTTCAGAAAGCTGAAACTACCAGTAAATAGCAGAAACTAACAGTGGCTGGATAAGAGATAAGAAAGAAAGCAAGAAGCAAGGTCAAAAGAGCAATGCTTCTAGGAGACTGCAGAGGATACAGGAGAGCTGCAAGCTTGTCAAGAGCCAGTTCTAAACTGAAATTTCAGCAGGAAGTAAGGTCTCCCAGGGATTCCAAAGGCAAAGACCAATGGGAAGAAGCAAGAGACTACAGACAGAGGGGAAGTATACAGGAACAAATCCAACTAGAAGCTCAGCAACATTAAACAATAACCAATCAGAAAGAGAGTACTACATATGCAGAAACTCTAACCTAAGCAATGTCAAAGTTGATCCAGATAATAATGTAATAAAAATATAGATATATATACATTTAAATATACTATTGTAATGTCCTTCTTGCCCTCCCCCCCCCCCCCAGGTTCATTATCCCTGGGTTAACTCCTGTTGCTGGGGATAGTACAGTATAGGTTAGTAATTATGGGAGGTTCCATTAGTAGCAGCCCCTCCCTTTGAGGTGCTGGGATGGCCGACCCCTGGAAAGAATAAAAACAGCTCTCTACCGAGAGGCTGTGGGCAGTGCTTTTAGGTTTTTGAAGAGTTAGATGACAGTAAGGAACATTTGTTTGCATTGGTTTTCAGGCTTACTTGGAGGATCCAGGAAAACCCTACCTGGGAATCCTAAGCTAGATCGGGGGGTGGGGGGGGGGGGGGTTCCTTCCAATCCACTACCTGGCTGGCTGGAGCTTTCCTCTGGGATTAGTTTCAGAATTTTTCATCATCATGGTAGGAGCCTTGTGAAACCCCTGGGTATTGTCTGGATCCAGGGCATGGGGAACTCTGTATCTGGAATTCCCAGAGTAGGGAAGACCTGTTTCCCCTTTACCCTCAATAAGGAAGGAGGTATGATGGTGACCTGAAGCAAGGGACACCTCCGGTGTTAACTTTAGTTTTGGCAGAAAGGGGGGTTTTTTGGTTGAAGATCAGGGAGGAAGAATTTTCCTCCACAAACCTCCTGCCCTTCTGGGGAACATCCAGATCTGCATGTTCCAGCGAGATTACCTCCCATCAAGAAAGAAGGAGAACAAAGTAGATTACCTAACTGTGAGTAAGAACTACGTGAGACAATTGAGGACACCCATCTGGAAACTTCACCCTTGGAGGGAGAGAGGATTTAGGACTCTGCGCTTTAGACTGTGTTTTAACTTTCTACCAGTTTTGGATGGGTTTTCCTACCTACTCAAGGATACCCTGTCCATGTGGGGAACTCACTTAGCCAAGTCATAGAGGGTTAGATTTCCCATGTCCTTGTATAAGAGACCCAAGCACAGATAGAAGAGACTGTAATCTGTGGTGAGGACTGAGTTAATTGTGCCATATTTTACCTGCTTCAATTTCAGTAAAGTAATTTATTTTTGGACACACAATCTATGGCTCCAGTGTATTTGTTTTTTTTAGCACTTACAGCACACACAGTGAAAGAAAAGTACACCTCTCCGGGCAATGAAAAATAAGACTTTCCCTCCATCAACAAAACTCCCGACTCTAGGGGAAAGAGAGACTGTGAAAGAGCTATTTAGGAGTGGTTCCATCCCCAAAGAGACATTAAATACTTTTATTGCCCCATCGGGGGTTAGCAGCCACCCAACGATGGGGGTTATACTGTGAAGGTAGAACAGCACCAATACACTGAGCAATATAGCTTCTAGAGCTCTTTTTGAAGAGAAGATAATCTTGTAAACCCTAATAGCCTTCTGTGTAAGCTGAAAGAAAACTTTTACGCTGTTGTGGTCGCATTGGGGTGTTGCACATGCAGCACAGCTACTTGTATAACCCTTCAATCAATGAACAATGGCTTTGATATCTTCCTCCTACTGTAGCATCCACTGCTGCGGCTGATACATTAGGAGGAAGACCTGAACCAGGAATCCAACTCACAATACTGCCACTGAGGCATTGGGCATGGACCATTATGTTAGGTTGAATATAAAAAAAAAATAGTCTACAATGGGTATCAATAGGCTTATATAGTAGTTAAAGGAGAGAAAGCTATATAAAAACTAAGAAGTCAGAAATGAATAAGAATAAATGAATCTCAAGGCTGAATAATTCCAGATCATCAGGAAAAGACAGTTCTGGTTTTAACTTATCACATGTACACATTTATAAACCTATTCTTGTCAGGGAAATCAGTTCAGAAGTATGAATCTATACATGCACTGAGAAAAAATGGTTTGGTTTAATTTGTCCCTTAATATCTCGAGCCATTCTAACCCTTATGAAACTGTCAATTTAGCTTCCTGTGCCAGAGCAAAGGATTACTATGCATTCTACTCCAATGCAGAGGATTTTGTTTCCCGTGCAAAGACAGTAGGGTGAAAGCAATATTTTATTAGGTAGAAATCCATGCGGCTTTGGGATCTCAGCATATGCTAAATTATGGCTTAGTCCTAGAATATATGAATTTTCATTGCAAACAACAGCTTTTGGTGCCTCTAGGCATTGTTGGTGCTGAGTCCTATTCCTCTTCCCTCCAAACAGACCTCATATTACATTCTCTCCTTCTGCCTGCCTACCTTCAACTCCATTCTCTACTCCCTCCCTAGACCACACATCTGATACCTTAACTCCCCTCTTCCCCAGTAGAGCTCAGATTCAATTTTCCCCTCACTCTTGCCTACCTCTAATTCCATTCTTTCTTCCCCCAGACCTCAGATTAATCCTTTAACTCCACCCCTATGTGATTGGGTATTTGAAACTCCTAGGTGACATTGGAAAACAACCTCATTCAGAAACCCTTATTACAAAAATCTTTACAAGGAAGAAACATTTCAATTTGGCCCAGTCCACTTTACATTTTAAGACCTTGCTGGATGAATAGGGACCTTCATTTACAGTTTTTATTTTATAATAGGCGCAGATAAATTCCCAGAAAAAAATAAAATAAAAACTGAACATGGAGGTTCCTATGGATGAATAAATACTAGACAGCATTGCTCAGATAGAGGACTGCATATGTGACAGTCTTAAAAAAATACTGTTTTATATATATATAGTACTTACAGTACATTTTGTTGCTATCTAGTGGTTGTATTTGAAAACTGTATTTCAGAGATTACTGTTTATGCCTTAACCCAAATGTAAGCTTTGCTCTTATTGGATTAATGTATCATGTTGCAATTGGGTTGGGTTTTGTTAATCCTGCTAATGGCTGCTGCAATTTCAGTAGTTACTTCAGGGACGTTATGCAGGTATTCCTACCCTTAAGAAGGTGAGGCCCCCTGAAAGAAAATTGAGCTATCCCTTCACATATCCATGGTCTCTAAATAGAGTGAGAAAAATGAAGGGAACTATTATTGACAGTTTAAAGATTGGTTATATTAATGATCGATCAGTAAAGAATAAGGAAGACCATATTATCGATGTTATTGTTAAGGATGTTAGACATTTTAATGATAACAGAATCTTGGTAACATATTTGGGCATATTTTTTATTTATTGATTTGTCTTCTAGATTGGGTGAATATGGTGACTTGTTTAAAGATAAATAAGGTTTAATGATCTGATCACCATTTAATTACTTTTAATCTACTGGCACAAATGCATGCAAAGGATGAAGATTTCAAGCTGCCTGGCAGGAAGCTGCTTTTAATATTGAGGAGGTAAATTGTACTGTAGTGGATTTGGTGGATAAATGGAATGAAAATGTATCCTCAATATATGATAAGATTGTGCTGCAAAAAGAAATATCAACATGACCAGAGTACAAAAAGTTTCAATGATTTACACAAGAATTAGTTATATTGTGAAGGGCAGAGCCAAATTGGAAAAAGGATGGAAATGGCCTAGATAAAGAGCACTATGGGGAAATGATGAGAGATTATAGAACTATTTGTCACAGGCAAAGAAATCTTATTATGCCCAATGATTAGAACATCCCTCAATCAACCCTTACAGTTGTTCCACTTAGTGAGAATACTGATTACAAAATCTAGAGTGGATGATACAATTTATCCAAGCTGTGAGAACTTAGCAAATTTTTTTGATGAAAAGATTTTAAATCTTTAATGCAAACTTGCTTTATCTTTCCTTGTATTTGAAAGTACCCCATATGCTGCCTGAGAGGTTTTGCATTAGTCAGAGTTTAGATTGGTAACCATACAGGAAATAGAGTTTGCTGTAAGTTACACTCAATGAGCTCAAAACTTGGACCATATCCATTTGCATACATCACAGCTGTGCATGATACTTTGCTTCCAATTATCACAGTAATTATAAATCGGTCACTGAGTGAAGGGATTGTGCCTGATTGTTTAAAACTGGCACTAGTTAGACCAGTGCTGAAGAATGGTAATGCCCAATGGATGATCTAACAAATTTCCATCCAATGTCTAGCCTACCAACTTTGGCTAAAATAAGAGAAGTAGCCTTTTTCCATCTGAATGAATTTATGGAAAAATATCCAGTATTAGACGATAACCAGTTTGGTTTTAGAAAAGGACACAACGCAGGATTGTTATTGACCCATTTAGATGCACGTTATTCTCATTTTGAAAAGGGAAGAACTGGATTACTGGTTGAATTAGATATGTCTGCAGCTATTGACACAGTTGATTATGAAATGCTGTTGAATTGGCTGAAACAAGCTGGGATAGGTGGACAAGTGATAAGATGGTTTGCATCCTTTTTAATGGGAAGAAAACAAAGAGTGCAGCTAGGTGATGCTTGTTCTTCTTGGAAACCTCTGTGTTCTGGAGTCCCTCAGGGGTTGGCTCTTTCCTCTGTGTTATATAATATCTTGCACCTACAGGATCTTATTTAAAATAGTTTGTATATTATATTACATCTATGTGGATGACATTCAATTGTTCATCCCTAGTGATTTGTATGCTTTCCTCTGTCTTCCACTCCTATAGATGCTTAGAAGGAATTAGAAAATGGTTTGGAGTATGAGGTTTATCATTGAATATTACCAAAACTAAGTTGATATGGATGTTAATTATCTACGGCGAACAAACCAACTGGTTAAATACAGCTATTTGATTGCATGCCCCCCAAAGAAACCTTAGGTCGGCCAACAAGGGCCTGTTAACGATTCCCTCTGTGAATTCAACACATCTAAGTCAAGTGAGAGAACGAGAGATCTCTATAGCAGGCCCTAAATTTTGGAACACATTACCAATAGATCTGAGACTACAATCCACTACAAAAAAAATCAAGAAAGAGTTTAAACATGGTTATTCAGCTGTGCTTATGCAGAACCCTATTGAGAACAGTCCAGCCTATCTACTGATGTTACTTTTAAGAGGTCTTTTAACTTTTTACTGTTTTACTGTTTTTTAGTTTCTAATTATTTGTCATTATTTTTATTTGATATTGTTATTTTAAAACTGTATTTTATATAGCTGCTTTATATTTGAATTTTTATACCTGTAATTGTATTTCATTTTTCTTATAATATTGTTTACCGTTGTGATGGTATATCTGATACGACGGTATACAAAACTCAATAAACTAAACTAAACTATAGACTTAAAGGTAAGCTTTGAAGGTAATTTGCTACTAGTATATATGATGGTAAGAAATCAAGGATTAGTATTATACTATAACTGGCCGATTTTAAAAGCCAAAACCGGAAGATACGTGTGTGTTTCGGTCCCGCGCATGCCACACATATTTTAAAAGGCCTGCAGCAACACGCGTATCTCCCGTTACATGCATAAAAATATTTTTGCCAAAAAGGAGTGGTGTGTAGGCGTGGTCTGGGTAGGGCAAGGGTGGGATATGGGCGAGCAGGGTCTGGAGTATGAATCCAGCATGTAAATACTCGCACAAGTGTACTGGGGTCCCCTACTGTATAACTTTACTTCTGCTATGGGCGGCATGTAAGAAATAAAATAAAAACCAAAAGCTAGTTAGTGAGGTTTAGGGGCCCTGGGCTAACAAGATCAAAAGTAGGCAAACTAACAGGAGGATTAGGAAGCTGATTAGTTAGCTGGGAAAACTGGGAAAATGGGCTCTAGTGTTGGTGCACATATCTACTGAAATCCCCCCCACTTATGAGGTCCAGGCAGCATTTAGCACGCACACGCATGCATCCATACAAACTGGGGTGCACATGTACACACATCCAGGCTATTTTATAACATGCTCGTTAGAGATGTGAATCAGAACCGGTATCTGTTCGGATTCCGGTTCCGATTCACATCATGAAATTTTTATCATGCAGACCGATCGGGTTTTTTTTATCGACTGCGCCCGAGCCGATAACCAAAAAATACAGCCGACTCTTTAAAATGAGTTTGTTAGTATCCCCCCACACTCCGGACCCCCCCAAAAATTTTTTTAAATACCTGGTGGTCCAGCGGGGGTCCCGGGAGCATTCTCCTGTGCTTGGGCCGTCGGCTCCCAGTAAACAAAATGGCGCCGATGGCCCTTTGCCCTTAACATGTGACAGGGTATCCGTGCCATTGGCCGGTCCCTGTTACATGATAGGAGCAATGGACGGCCGGCGCCATCTTTAAAAATGGCGCGGGCCATCCAGTGCACCTACCATGTGACAGGGGCCGACCAATGGCACCGATAGCCCCTGTCACATGGTAAGAGCAAAGGGCCATCGCGCCATTTTGATTAGTGGCAGCCGACAGCCCGAGCGTGGGAGAATGCTCCCGGGACCCCCGCTGGACCACCAGGTATTTAAAAATTTTTGGGTGGGGGGTCCGGTGGGTCAGGTTGTGTTTTTAGGTTGTGTCCTTTCTTCCCACCCCCCTCCCCCTAACGATAAGAAAACCCACTAAATTAATCGTGGGGTTTCCTATCGCTATCGGGGACCCCCCCCCCCCCATATCTGACGATATTGAAAATATCGGACAATATTTTCAATCATCAGATAAATGATTCACATCCCTAATGCTCGCATATATGTGCGTATGTTATAAAATGGCCGGGTCCATTGCTGCACACCAGCAAACACGCACACATGTGTACCCACACGCAGCTCTTAAAATTGACCTCTAAGCTTTTGTTGCATTCCCATGTTAAACAAGTTGCCAAGATAGCATTTTTTAAGTATAAAATGTTAACACTTTTAAAGGTGCTGTTGCCTTCCAGTTTGTTTAGAACAATATTCCAGTCCCTTGTACTGAGTCATTTGGATTACTATAATAGTGCATGGGTTGGATTATCAGATAAATTGTTTAATGCCTCACAATTGGTACAGCAATCTGCTGCCAGATTCCTTAGTGGGAAGGGAATTTATGATCACCTTACTCCTCTACTAAGGTAGTTACATTGGTTAAATTGCACGTACTGCCACACAAATTGTTTTATTCAGATTATGGCTGTATAGTTGCTTTTAATGTTCAGTGGTATGAATCAACATGCATACTATGCTTAGAAGGGACAGGGTCGTTAAAGATCCCACCAACATGGCAGTATCATTCATAATTGATCTATAGAAGCCTTATCTTATGCTGTTCCCTGTTACCCACACAGAACTACTATATTGGAGGAGGTGGGATTTAAGATTTTTAAATAAATTGGTAAAGTCCAGGGCAGTAAGCTGTACATTGGATTTCACTGTGTGAGAACTCTCCTTTTCAGATAGCAGCTCTCAGCTAAGCCTATAATTTCCTATTACCGTTGTTTCTGAAACCCCCACAGAAAGCACTTCCTCTTCACCTGGTTAGGCTGAATATTCAAAGAAGGCTTAAATTTAGCTGTGATATTTGAGAGACTTTATTCCAGTTATTTTTGTCTCTGTTTCATTCTTCAGTAAGATCTCTGTTTTTCAGTTTATTTCTTTCAATAAATGTTTTAGAGTTTAAAAATTAGCCTGTCTTTGTGTATGAAGTTGAACGAGAGTTTAGCTAGCTATCTGCACAGTCAAGTACCTTGACAATCAGCAAGGACATAATATTGGCTATGTGCCTCCATTTGAAAGAAAATGGAAAATGGGATACAAAGTAAATGCATTTCATACCACATGAAACAAATTCATCAAACAAAACCCAAAAATATTCATTCAGATTAGTTTTCAGCAAACAATGCACACAGTTTGCAAATCTGAATGAAAAAAAAACATTAAAAAAAGGACAAACAAAAAAACCAAAACTTAAACAAATATTTTGGTCCTGCTCATCCCTATAGAATAGACTAATGTGCAATTCAAGTTGCTGCTCTTTGGGCCAGTCCATTGGCCCAGTGCAGTGCTGTAGAATGTCATGCAAGACATCAGAGTTTGATTCCTGATACCAATTTCTATTCCTTGAGCTGGAGTCAAGAATGGGAATGCTGGTGGGAAAGAGTCCAAGCTATTGCACAATGGCACCACCTAATGGCCAGATTAAAGGTGCAGGCATACCTGCTTACAGAAGAGGGTGCATCCTTTGGCCCCTGGCTGAGGGATTGTCATTGCAATGGCTGGACCTAGATAGAAAAGTAGAGGAGGTTCAGAATTTGTGGGGAGATTGGGAATAAAAACCCAGGTAGATGTACATGATGGCTCATGGTGCAACAGCCCAGTTTTACCTGAACTAAAAGCTCAAAGAAGCCAGAAGAATCTACTGAGCAAGATTAAAACGTTGTTACTGTTTCTTAATAGAAATTTTTTTTCTCTTAGCAAATGGTCAAATGCAATGAGAGAATCTAAGATGACAGTAAGAGATGCACATAGATATTTTTTTGTTTCATTTTGTTTTTGTTTTGCTATTTTTTCATTTTTGTTGTTTAATTTGTTTAATTTCTTTTAATTTATTTAAAATTAAAAAACATAAACAAACAGCAAAACAAAACAAAATGAAAAAATGTTGGGTCCCATTGGGGGAATAAAAAAGCAATCCCAGGCCCCCCTGTCAATCATCCTCATCCCACACCTTTTTGCCATTATTTTCTTATTCTTTATGGGACAGAAGTAGCCCCCTAGTTGCTCCTGCCTTGCTGGAGCTATACTTAGAAATGGTGCTGGCTGACTGAGGCTGGTGCTATTTTGTGCCT
The DNA here is from genome assembly GCF_901001135.1 of Rhinatrema bivittatum. NCBI lineage: Eukaryota > Metazoa > Chordata > Amphibia > Gymnophiona > Rhinatrematidae > Rhinatrema > Rhinatrema bivittatum. Next base: position 252,367,507 of record NC_042621.1, on the reverse strand, counting down.
CCAGCAGGACAGAAACCACTGGGGATTGATCATGTCCTGTGAAGATAAAGAAAAATTAAGGGAAGAGGTTGAGGAGAATTTGAGGAAAGGCCAGGGAGGGATTTTTTTATTTTTTTTTGTCAGTGGCAGTTTTAAAACAAATCAAATCAAATCACCCAAAAATGTGTCTACTTTTTCTTTTGTTTCTTTTTTTAAAAGAAATTGAGAGAAAAAGGGGGGGGGGGAATTTAATTGGAATTTCTTGTTTCATTTCAATTGAATATACATCCTTAGAAGACAGTAAAGTCCATCACTGAAATAGGTCTTCCAACTGCCGATCCGGACCTGGTTTTACCCCACTACCTGCATGAACATGTGGCTCTGGTGTCCCTATTGGTTTCCCTAGAAAAGCAAGACTACAAATCCATGCAAGCACTGGGGTAAAATCAGGACTGCATCAGCTGTCCTGAAAATCAAGAGTTACCCTATATTGAAAAGGCTTTCATGTTAAACCTATTAATAAACGTATTAAGTGAGGGACACTGGGTTGTAAACCATTAGTAATTATGTGTTCTTGGTTAAAATAGTAACAGGTGGGAGAGAAAAAAAGGGGAAAAAAAGGATAAAGTGCGTAGCTTGCTGGGCAGACTAGATGGGCCGTTTGGTCTTCTTCTGCTGTCATTTCTATGCTCTATGTTTCTATGTATTAATTTACCTGAATTCTCTGCTATACAGAATAGCAATATCATTGCTGATATTGTACTTCCTCATGAAAATTATGACTACTTTTTCCTCATTGGTCATTAAAAGACAACTTGTCCAGAATGCCTGCTTCAGCTAACATAAGAATTGCATTATCCATTTCATAACCAATTATCCAAACTAGCTCTCTCTTAATATATGGCATATTGCCCAGCTATACAAATGAGTTCATATAAGATTTTTAGGGGCATTATTCATATAAAAATTATTGCTTAAAAATCTCTACATTAATTAATTGTATTTTAATTAGGCCACTTAGTTATCATACCACATTCAAGTACAACATAATTTTTGACTCTATTATTTAAGAATCCATTCATAAAGGATTATTTTTCACAGAAACAAAATGGAACTCTAAGTTACTAAGGATTATATTCAAATGGTATGCATCTTGTTAGATTTTTTGCGAACTTGCTGAGACTCAAATTCCCCCTGGTAACTGGTCCAAAATTCCCCCGGTTAGCCTAGGGTCTATCATCCCCCCCAATTCCTCCATCAAGCTCCTCCCCTCTTATGCAAAATATTGTATCCACTCCCACTGGTAAAGCCCTGGCCTTCATGCAAAAACATTGGATCTTTCCCCTTCCCCCATATGAGCCCCAACCCTAACATGGAAAGGCATACACCTCATCAACAGGCAGAATTCCTGCCCCTCCATCAAAACTGACACACACACACACACACACACACATACACACACACACACACACACATACATCCATCATTGACGATCTCTCAGGATCTGTGAGTTTTATCGCTGGGTCAACAGAAGGGAGAGAGGGAGAAAACTGATTTGAATAAGGATTCTCAGGAACTCATGCTATTTAGAGGCTGTAAATGTTGCTATTTTGTTTTTTCTTTCTTGTTTTTCATGTGCTTGGCCTTTATGCTGAGTTTTTCAGTGTTTTCCCGATTTTGAATTGTGAGTATTTTTCGACCTCGTGATAAATTCTGTTTTGCTTTGGAGCAACCTTTGGGTATGGACTTGTTTTGCTTTCCTGGTTAGTTCAAGTCTTGCTGGGACCCACTAGACTGAATCCTGGTGTTTAATCTATTTCAGGACTGCGGATGTGTCACTCAATACTCCTACAGCCACCAGTGAAGGGAGGGGGAGGGGTTACACCTTTTTCTGTCATATAAACTAATTGGTTAGCATCCCCCGCCAATGACTCTGAGGCCATTGGGTAAGAGTTGACCAAAGACAACCAAGCTTCACAAAATATATTAAATTCAGTTTTACTCTTTTTCCCCGAGTTTGTAGAATGGACTGTCTTTAATTTTTGACACATTTAAAAATTTTTTTTTCTTTGTGAATACCTGCCTTGTTCAAAAAGGATACGACAGATGAGCTAAAGCTCAAAAACTGGGCGTGAAAAGCAAAAATCTTTTACAGTAAGATCTGGTTTTGCCACTTAAAAAGCAACTGAAGGGTGTTAAGGGTTCGTTTAAGTACTTGCAGTGAGACACAATAGCATACAAAGAAGAAAAGTGGTTAAGGCATGTTATTTCCTGCCTCTATGCTAATACCTTAAAAGTCAGCTGTGCTTATGCTACATCTTTCCCTTATCCTCTGCAGCACCTTCAATTCAAATTGAGTTCCCTGTTCCACACTGCAGCTATCGTGTCACGGAGCTGGCAGGAAAGGATGCTTTATTATATTTTCCTCCTTTTTTTTTTTTTGCCAGAAATTTCATTATTCTTAGTGCTCTCTCAAGAAGAGAGGATTTTTCATTACTGCAGCAACTTGTGGCTTTTGCTGCCCTTGCAGTATGCCCTCTCCTCTCACTCATAAGTAGTGAGGATCTAACTTACAGGACACTTATATTTATAAACCTGATGCTGAATAAAATATATTTTCAAAAGGCTTGCGTGTCCTCTAGGCATTTAGAGGCGGAATATCAATTTTCATATCTACTGTTGTATAAGAGTATATATATATATATTCAGCTATAATTTCATTCTCGTTTGAAACACTGCAAAATGCGCTCAGAAAGGCCAGGAAAAAAAAAGACATTTGGGATTATTATTAGAGACCACGTCACCCCCCAGCTCCGCTCCAAAGTATTATTCACCCATTTAGATACATGACTTTTACAAACTCCCTGAGGCCAATCAAATGTGCTTTTCTTCAGAGCAGGAATATGTCTGGACCAGCCTCTCTTTTCCATTCTTATTTCACATTATTTCCCATGGGAGAAGATACGCATTTTATTTCCCTCCAATGGAAATTAAGGAAGCCGGACCGTGCCACCCTCTTTCCCTTTAATCCCATTTTCAGATCATTTTATTGTCACTTTTAAAGAAGAATACCATGACTGCCTCCACATATCACAGCACTTAGCTGTTAAAAGGTGCCTGGCATTTCCTTCCAACCCGGAAACATCCTAACACACTCAGCACATATGCACCTCGCCCAGCATCCACACGTCGTCTTCCCAATCACTCTCATACACCTACACCAGTGGGGCCTGAACTGTCCATATGTACTGGCACTTCAGCATTCAGACTTTCACACGCATGCATTGCTGAATCTATTCAATAATACACTGACAGGTCACAGAAACTATGCAACATTAAAAAAAAAAAACCCTTTGTTAAAAAAAAAAACCCCCAAAATACAATTTTTGTAAAAGCTCCCCTCCCTTTCCAGGGAGGAGTAATGGAACATGGCCATTTCCCAATGTCATTCTCAATTGGGGGGGGAGGGGGGTCCTGACTCACAGATAAAACCTCTTCTTTTTGCCACATCTTTCAGAGGTGGAGCATGAGAATCTTTAGGCCGATGAAGGAAAAGGACAGTCAATCAGGATGCTTCACAGACAACACAAAAGCAGCAGGTACAAATGAATAAAGAAGGCAGCGCATACAGCTATGCCTCCAATAAGAAGCATCTCTTTACTTCCAGGTTAATGTTTGCATGCACAGTGGTATGCCTTCCTTGTAGGTTACCTCTCCCTTAAAGCTTCTGCTGCATGCTCTGGGTGAAGTGATAAGAAACTCAGATATCAGAAGTTAACAATTATGCTAAGAAGCATTAACAAAGAATGCAAAGGCAAAATGCCCAGAAGAGCAAAGTTATAAAATGAATCAAGAATGACAAAGACAAGCAACGTAATGGCAAATACTCAGAAAAGACAGAAACAGCACATGCATGGAACAGAAGACCAGAACACCCAAAGTACAAGAAGGAAAAATAGCAATAGCAATAACAAACACACACAGAGAACGAGGGAGCCACTGCTATGGAAAAGTTCACCAAATGGCAAACACAAATAATACAGGAGACAACAGCAGGTGCCATATGAGTAAGCCAGAAAGCCAGATACCAGATGAAACCACACTTGTAGATACACACATAAGACTCTTTGATAGACAAGAAACACACATTTATTTATTTAGCATTTTTTTATATACTGAGGTATAGCAGAGTAGCCTTCACTCCGGTTTACAATTATAACAACCTGTTACATTAAAAAGTTTTAAAACGTTTACATTTAACAAGCTGAGAACTGTCATATAATATTAATATAAACAAGGCAAGATATACCAAAGGATAGGTACATTGAAAAGACTGAGTTCAAGCATAATAGTAGAACAGTAGTAGACATCTCTAGGATGCAGGATAACTTGTCAGAAGGGAGGATTGAATGATAGGAAGTTATGGGAGGCTGTGGTATTATGTTTTGAGATCATTGTGCAAGCTGTCAATATGAGAATGGCAGAGTAGCCAGGCTTTTAGGTCTTTCTTAAAAGATTTTGGGTTTTCTTGAACGGTGAGGTACTGTGGTAATGAATTCCATAATTTATTTAATTTAATTTATTTAATTAAATAATTTATTTAATTTAATGGTGGTGGATTTCCTTTATCAACCAAAGCTGATTCTCCAAGCCCTTTTATTCCTGATAGTCCTTCATCAAACATTAGGGCATGCTTGTCCCTTCCACTTCTGTCTCCTGGTAGCTAGGAGACAGCCTGCCCGACTCAGACCAGGATCAGGAGCAGTTATCTCACAGGTTTTGAGTTGGTCTGAAAAATATTAACAAAGAAAAGAAGCCACTTATTAGTGGACTGAGTCTAAAAATTGAAAAGCTTAAGTATTAGCTTGGAGAAAAAACCTCACTCAGTCCAACTGCACACATTGGACCCATCAACCATGTATTTGAACCATACCCTTCTGACACAGAAAGGAAGGAGACTAGACATGTATATATCAGGTAGATGGGCACTCATTTTTAACAAATTGCATATCAGAATTGAAAATGGCCTTCCATTAAAATACCTCAAAATATTTGATATTTAGATTTTGGTAAAAATAAATAATTAATAAGAGGGCCTCCGCAACACCCATCCCACAAAGACAAGCCTGGGGTCCAGGTCTACCTGGCTGGGCTGAGCCAGGCCCAGTTGGGGCCTCCTTGGACCTTTCTAACCATCTTACCACCCCGCTGAGGAAATCCTATGGTCTGGGCCTACCTATTTGGGCCTGGCTCATCCCAATTAGGTGTATCTGGGCCCCAGGCTTGTCTATACAGAGTGTGAGAGGGGCCAAGGGAGGTCTTGGCTAGGCTCAGCTCAGCCAAGCCAAGAAGAAAAAGTCCCTGGGGTTATTTTTCAGGGTGGGAGAGGGATTAGAACTCTTCGGGTTGGTCCATTTTGGGGTTTTTTTGTTTTGGAGGATTTTTTTAGTTATTTTTTTTTTTATTCAGCTAACAAACTAAACCAAACAAAAAAATATTAAACAAACTGAAAATGACCACTACATAGTTTAAATGACATTTGAATCAAAGGTACCAATCTTTATATGGTTCACACCTTTCCTGGATAACAAGACTTAGTCCATATCATGGGCTAACAAATTATCCTCATCCAAAGCTTTCATCTGTGGAGTATCCCAAGGCTCAATATTATTACCAGTCCTTTTCAACATTTACATTCGTCTGATCTGCGACCTCAAGCAATCCTTCAACATCGATTGATGCTTTTTTGCAGATGATATCTAATTCTGCATCAAAGTGGGATCAAACAAAACTTCAACTATCATAAATCTTAGTCACTGTCTCACTACAGTAGCCCAATGGCTTCACAAACACAAACTCAAACTCAATCTGTCCAAGTCAGAACTCCTCTGGCTAAGCAGACAAAGTCACCCCCTACCCTGCCTTCCTTATCAGGCATTACCCTACAACCAAAAGATTCAATATGAAGTCTAGAAGTCTAACTCAACAGCAACCTCACAATGAAAACCTAGATCTCAAAGGGGGTAAGGAACTGCTGTCATAGGTGGCATGGGAATTAGCTCTTTGTGCTGTGGCGTAGTTGACACAGTCTCACAGGCTATGAGGCCTACGCTGGGACAGCCTGGAGCTTCACCTATACAGTTGCCTCCCCTGCAGGTTGAGCTATTGAGTTCTGGTGGCCAGCAGTTACATAGGCAGGTCCCTAGGACAGTAACTAGAGCAAGAATCCAAGGGCATGCCGGGGTCAGGGCAGGCAGCAGACTAATGGAGTAGGAGACTGGCCTAGATTGGGGCAAGTGGCAAACAAGGGTGGTGAGGTCCAGGCAAGATGTCAGAATCCAGAAGTCAGGCCAAAGTTGGATGAAGATACACACTGTACAAGATGGGCAATAAAAGGCAAAGCTGGACAAGAAAATGTAACCTTTAGTGGGGTTTTATTCCCAAGGGCACACAATTGTATTTATATATCTTCAGGGCTGCTCCGGCTAGCAAATTCCATCCCATCCCTAAGGGTATTTTCTTTTATAGGGGAAGCTCTCGCTTATGGCCCAGACAAGGTTGTGTTGCTCCTACTGTGTGTGTAGACTGTAGATACATCTCATGAGGTGAGAGGCTGGGACAAATCAGACAGGACCAGGGTCCATGTGTTAAAATAAAGTTTACTGATTGGTAAGTATTAAATTAAATTAAATTAAAGTCCACTGGATCCAAGATGGCGACATGGTGAGATGTGTGTGAGCATCTCACACACATCGGCCCGCAAGAGAAGGGCGAGGACGCGCATAGCTTTGGAGCCTCCCTCGACCCAAATGGTTGTGGGCCCCATGGACACTCACATTCGCTGCGGAGAAGCTGAAACTCTGGCTGCGAGTTCACTGGCTACAGCTTGGGGAGAAGAGGAGCCCACGTTTAGCCCTGAACTACTTACATCTTTTTCACTGGAGGAAAGATCTCCCCCTACGAATCCTGCTTTGAGGTGCACCAGCCAGCAACGAGGAGGGGCAGGGGCACTGGAGATGAGTGCCCCGTGAGAACCTCTTCCAGAGCCTGGGCTGCTGGGAGAAGTCTCTTCTTGTGTCCACGCTGAGCGGGAGGTAGGAGAGGTAACAGCTGGAGAGGAACAGCAGATACAGGAGAGAAGCTCTCCGGAGCAGTCAGATGAAAACCTCGGAAAACGTGGTCACTATCACGAGTTGGTAAGGCCTCAAATCTTTCCTCTGAAACTTTGTGGGAGGCAATTCAAGTAATAAACAAAAACATATCAACAGAAATGTGTAATACTGCTAGAGAGGTAGAGAAATGGATAAGCGTCTGGAAACAACTGAGAAGAGTTTCTTGGAAAATAATAAAAAATTACAATCTTTACAAGTGAAAGCTTATAGTGCTACTAATATCTAACAGGACTTAATAAAGGAAAACCAATTTCTGCACTTAAAAGTTGAAAATTTGGACAATCAAATTCGGGCAAAAAAACTTAGATGAATAAATTTTCCCAAGTTACTACTTATTCCACCCAAGGAAATATATGCATTGTATAACACTGTGAAGTTTGCCGTTTTGAAATAATAATTTTCTTCATTTCAGATCATGTGTGGACTTTGAATTTTTCTGCACATTTGTTTGTCTGATTTGAAGATATATGTTAGAAATTTAAAAAATTACTGAAGAAACATTGCCCATTATTTCAAAGGCATATTTTGTTCCTTCGAAAAAGAAAGTCCAAATGGAAGCAAAGGATTTCCAGATATTAACACCAAGGGAACCTACAAACTTGGATATTTCAGCTGTGCTAAAACAGTCTGATGAGAATTTAACTGTACCATCAACTCTAATTGTAACCTTCCTATTGGAAGCAGATAGGGAATGGATTTTTAAAAGGTATTTTATCCAACATTCTGAATTATTTCTCAAACATAAGGTGCAAATTTTCCCCCATCTTTCGAGGCAAACACAGCGGAGATGGCAACTATTTCTTATGTTAAAAACACAAGTATTGGAGATGGGGTGTTTTTTTTTTTTTTAAATTTCCGTGTAAGTGCCTATTGCCTAATTAAGCACCACGGTGTTTCCTACCTTTTCTATCAGCCATCTCAACTGATTTCCTTCATATCTAATAAAAAGGGGGTAGTTACTTCTTCACCTGTGTCTAGCTTAAAAACTCCATAAGCTGTTATAATAGATCTTAAAAAAAAATGCTGTACTCCATAGGCCATGAAATTTGTTTAATTTTTTTCCCCCTTAGATTGTGATAATCTTGGATCTGGGTTGGTGGGCTTGATATATGCATTTTAACCTATGATTATGATTGTATCCATTAATTGTTATTTGAGGTATCTTATTTATTTATTTATTTATTTATTTATTTAACATTTTTCTATACCGACATTCGCACGAGACATCACATCGGTTTCCAGATAACAGCAAATTCAGCCAACAGGGCTTTACATTGTAACTGATATTATAACTAGGGGGAGGGGAGGGAAGGGGGCAGGGCAGTAACTTGGAACTGAAAGAGTATGCTGAGAAGAGAGTAGGGGAATAATGAGGATTATTTACAAAAGGCAGGAGTTATTTACATTCTGTATACATTCTAATATGTATCATTTAGGATTTACCATATGATTGTTAAATATTGTTAATTGATTGTGTATATTTGTTTACATTGCATAATTTCATTTCAAGTGATTACTTGACAATATATGTAAAATGATAAATAGAAAAAAAATTAAAATAAAGTCCATTTATTCATAAGAGTGAATTTACATCTGGCTGTTGGTAAAAGTGTATTTTTCTCTGTAGGTAAGTGTCCTTTACTCTTATCTCAGAGTATAGCTCCCATGGTGATTTTAATTGTACAAAGCTCACCCAGCGGCTATCCGGGAATCCAATTGGAGGGGTCCCTCTTGCCCACTTGCCCTAGCTTGATAGTACCCAGGTAGAGAGTGCATCAAGCTAGGGTGAGAGTACATTGTAGAAATCTCATCTTTGTGTACCTTTTCTAATTTCAAATCACATCAAATCTTCACAGATGTGTACTTTCCTAATCACAAGTCTGCCTGTCAATGTAAAACTGGCCCCAAAACCCTAATAAATAATAATAAATTTAACATGAATTGCAGTAAAATTCATATGCAAAGTACTAAAATAGCACAGGTTGTGGTAAGTAAAAAATTACCATAACCACACCCATTTTTTTTATCACAGGCATTATTCATGCAAAATTTATAGCATTTTGATGAATCTAGGGGTTAGTCAGATATAACATATTCAGCTAAGTTACAAGGAATATTCAGTGGCATATACTGCTGAATATCCATGCACAAATTGTTCCTTAGCCAGATAAGCTCTAAGACTGGTCTAACTTATCCGATTAACTTAACCAGATAAGATTGAATATCACTACTTATCCGGTTAAGTTAACTGAATAAGTAATACCACCTTGATCCATTCACTGCTCACCCACTCTCTCTTTATGCGGCCATAAGATAGCAGATAATTCACTTATCCAGCTATCTAGCGGCTGCTGAATATACCCGGATACTCAGCGGCCTGCTAGAAAGCACTGAATGCACTTTGAATATGTTTCCCTGTGGTTCTTGAAAGAGTAAACAACCAATCTGCGTTTACCCCTTCCACACCACTCATTATTTTATAGACCTCTATCATATAGAAATTCCTGTATATAATCTTATGGACATCAAGTAGAAGCTTTGTTAATAAGTTGGATATTGTGGATATGTTTTAAAATGGTGTTGGAATATCATTTTTTACTTGTCACATTTTAGACTCGCAATCATCATTTTGCACATGACATAAAATAAAAAAGTCAGCATGTTCTTAAAAGTGAACCTAAACAAAAACCAGATGTACTATCCTAAAGTGGAAATTTTGCTTCACTCCCAAATGTTTGTTCATTAATTACATTTTTGTTACTTTTAAATTGTCCAAAGACAATCTTTCAGAAGCCTTATAATGAGCTGCATGTATATTTCTGTCCTCTACTAATATCAGGAAAACTGTAACACAAAGAAGGCATAACTTTGGCAAATGCATCAAATATAGCCAAAGACAGGTAAACACACAAATAAAATCCATTCCCACCACCAGTCCTTCATCTCCTAACACCTGCCTTCTAAGCCATAGATCATAGATCATCTCTGCCCTCAATCCCTACCGGCCTTTGCTCATATTCCAGTCTCCACCACCATCTGCAACTCTGTCACTGATCCTTCCACCCTCACAGCAACTCTTCTGTCACCCCTGTCTTTCACTGCCATTCGGGATGTGCACAGAAAAAATGTTTGTTGGGTTTTTGTTTTATTTGAGAAAGTTATCACTTATCCCCGAGAATAAGCAACAAGAAATGAATCTCATCTTTGCAGTCTGCTGAACTGGCCACTATCGGACGCTGGGATCGACAAATCTTTGGTCTTACTCGGCAAGGCATATTTTATGATTTTATGTTTTAGAGTTTCTGCTTTTTGTGTCATTTCATTTTATATATAAAAGATGGTGCTGATCTAGGGGCCCTACTTCCAATCAAAAATGCAGTTAGGTCTGGGACTCCTTCCCACCTAATGTATGTAGGAAAAAGTGACTCTGGACCTGCAGTCAGTCCTCTCCATCCCTGATCCCTGCTTCAACGCCTTAGGACCTCCTTTGAAACTCCCCACCCTGAGCCCAACATGAGAAGAAAAACAGCAAAGAAATACCTTCAACTGGACAAAAATGTCACTGTTTTGTTTTATTGCATTTTTTAAATACATTTCCAAGAAGGTCATTGTAGTTTATAGATTTATGAACAAAGTACATAACAATCAACAAAACAATCCATTGTATCAAACAATTTTAACAAAACATATCAAATTAAATATCTCCTGTAACACATAAAAATGCCATTCTATCTTTATATACAAATCTTTTTATTAAGAACAATGTAACATACAACCATGGAAAAAGACTGGTTCTTATCAGCCCCATGGTCACACAGGAACACAGTTATTACTTCCCATATCCCATTTTAATTACCCTTTTCCTTCAAATCCATGGATAACCCCTGTATGTATTAAAATAAAACAATAAAATACCATAGCAACTTTCAACCACAAATTATTACATAGCACGCCTAGCTAATATTTCTCAAAGCTATATCTCCAGCTTTTCAAAAGCATGTCCAAACAGTTAGGTTTTAACTTCCTTGCAGTAGAATAAATATTCCTTTTGGAACCTAGTTTCTATCAGGAGACTCTGGTACAACTACTGAAAAAGCTCTGTTTCTCATACACTGTAAGCAAGCCTCTTTGTAAGAGACAATCAATAATAAGTATCTTTGTGAAGCGCTGTTACACTCTGGTAACCTAATACCTGAAATAGACCTGTATGTGAACGACTACAGTTTGAGACTCAGTGCTTTTTACCTGGGCTTCAGCAACAGATGCAGAGGATGCTTTTCAATAGGTTGTTCTTTTGTTAGAAACAAAACAGGGAATTTCAACAAAGTTTCCAATTTCATTTTTAAAACGAAAGAAAAATGAAGGAAACTTAGTTTGCTTTCCTTTTAGAATAAACCCCATCCCTGCCACATTAAAAGAAAAACCTTCCTGGGCGCTCTCCAGATCTCTGAAGCCTCTCCCCAGCTTCTTTACTCCATGTCTGCCATTTTCATGGGCAGATGCGACTCTCAGTCATTCCTTGACCTTCGCCACTGGTGCAGCAGCAGACAATAAGGCCAGCCTAACCTGAGGCTGCTGCCATTTTGTTGTGTAGCAGATTTTCAGAATGGTGCTGGCCAGCGTGAGACCAGCACCGTTGTCTACTACTACACTGGCGGGGCAGGAACAACTGGGGATCACTCCTGCCCTGTGAAGATGGCAGACATGAGGTCAAAATCTTTGGGGATTAGGAGAGAGCCTGCTAGATCTCTGTACAGTAACAGGCTTTACCTTCGTCTACCTTTCCCACTGTTACCATATATAAGTGCATACTCCTGAAAGAGCACCAATGTCATTGTTGCAACCAAACACAGTGCGCCGTTTCTGGGTCTGCACTTTCCTATATGACGACATCTACTTCTTGATTAGGGGTGGGCAATTCCGATCCTCGAGGGCCGCAAACCAGTTGGGTTTTCAGGATATCCCTAATGAATGCACATGAGAGAGATTTGTATGCACCAAAGTGCACCACCCCTGTTCTAAATAGTTCAGCTGCTTAATGAGTTGAGAGATGTTCTGTTACCTGATGAAAAGGGGGGACTTCTCTCTCATTTCTTTTCAAGTCATTAAAGCTGATAATTATCTTTTGGTTTTCAATCACTGTGGCAATTCTGCATAAAGTGAATCTGTAGGAACAATCTGTATGCTTCACAGACCTAACTGTATAAATAACATGCACCTTGTTAATATTAATAGCTTCATTGATATTAATAGGTTTTAATACTGTTTTACATAGTTAATAGGATTTGATATTCATCCTACTGAAAGTAAAACATGATTAATAAATGTAATCACATAAGCTGGGAAAAACACCATCCTATTTTATGACTTCCTGCAAAGGTTTATATTCTAACAAATCCTTTTACTACAGCAGTACACCAACTTACTGAAGAATACTGATGAATATTTCTATCAGCATCTTTTTCATAGCTTTTAAATAATGTAAAACACCTGCACAGTAAATACATTCAATTTTGTCATCCATGAAAATTAGTATATTATTATGGGATTGAGTCACTAAAACTCGCTGTCACATGCTGAGTTGGGCATATGCATTCACACTAAAAGAATAGCATTAGCAGTTAGAAAATATGAAGATAAGGTGATAATGAACTCATTTCCTATTATCACCTAATGCACAAAGAGCCACTAAATTTACTAAGGTCCTCAGGCTCTGCTAAATTTAATACCCTCTAACATGAGGGTTAGAGGGAAGGTCATGTCTTCAGGGCTTTCTTCCCCTACAAAAAAAACAACCCTATTCTAAAGGCAGCAAAGTCCTCTGGCAACCTCCCATAGAAGTTCCTTACCCATCCCCCCCCCCCCCCCCCAAAGGCACTGTCCTCTGAAAGATATCTCTTTGTGCATCCCTCCTCCAAACAAGGATCTCCCTACAAAGAAAAGCATCCAAGCCCCTCCCACCAAAATCCTAAACTCATAGCACTCACTCCCAAAATCTTCACCAGCAGGAAGAAAGGTATTGACCTCTTGCTGGAACAGGAGCCTACCCCCAAATGGTGCCACCTAGTGGTCCTTCAGTGTATGAAGATGCTTCACACACTAGGAAGTGCTGCCTGGTAGCACCATTTAGAAGGTGTGCTGAAGTGCCAGCAGCAGGTCAATGCTTTCCATCCGGCTGATGAGGATTTCAAAGGCCAACACCAGTGAGTTAGGGCTCTGGGAGAGGAAAGTGGGAATTGTTGTTCTTCCTTGTGGAGGAAGGTTTAAAAGGAGGTGGGGGTGGGGGAAGGGCCCCTTCTTTATGTGGGTAGTCTGGAAGGGATTTGTTGTTATTGAAGGGAGGAAAGGGCCATATACCATGCTGGGGTGGGGTAACCCATGCTAATAGGCCCTTGGATTTTGGACTAGTTATTACAGGGGATGGAAAAATGCAGCACATTCACACAATAAAAGGCCAGTGCTCCATTTAGCATGGCTTTTTTATAGTGCATATGTTGGGCATCTCATTAACTTAGTGACTGGGCTGTTAATGCCAATTTTAGCATGCACATTTTAAAATTTAGTATGTGTGCTAACATTTTTTAGCATGCCAATTATGACAAATCCATTATGTATCCCTTTTATTTGGCCACCCAGATTTAGGCCTTCTCTTTGTGTGCTGCTATCAAGCAGCTAAACTTATCTGTCTAATGCTGAAAGTCAGTACTAGATGGCTGAGTCCTTCTCCCCCCACCTGACCTCAGAAGCACTTCTGGCGCTGCCCACATTTTGAGCACTTAAATTTAGTCATCTAATGCAGGGGTGTCCAACTCCACTCCTCAAGAGCCACACACAGGCCTGATTTTCAGGATAACCACAATGAATATAATGGAGGTAGTGCATGAAAATCTATCTCATGCATATTCATTTTGGATCTCCTGAAAACTTGTCCTGTCTGTGGCTCTTGAAGACCGGAGTTAGCCACCCCTGATCTGGTGGAACTGGCAGCGAAATTTAGCAACTCAGCCCTGTTCAATTTTCTGAGAGGCTGATCTGGCTATTTAACTTCCAAAGTTAGGCACTTAAACCTTTGAAAATTTACTACATAAAACAATATCTCATTTGAACTGGAATGCCTGGCTGCCACTGTTGCTCTAGCTAAGGCAATAGTCTCTAAATCTGTCCTATTAACCCCACAGCCAGTGTTATTTTTGGTATATCCACAATAAATATGCATGAGGTAAGCTTGCATATACTAGGTCTCCAATGTATACAAATATATCTCATGCTTAATCATTCTGGATGTCCTAAAAATCCAACTAGCTATGGGGTCAATAGGACAGATCTGGGAACCACTGGTCCAAGATATCTTATCTCCCAGCTATTGGTCCTATAAGCTTGACCACCTGGAGGAAATTATTCCTTCTTTTTTGCTTTTAGCAGGGAAGTATAGCCAAGTCAATCTGCTGCCCATACACTAGAAAACATGCCACTTCCCCTGATATCTGAGAATGTACCAATGTCCAGGTGGAGCTGCATGTTGGTTGACTTTACCATCTTTTCTTTGGAGATGACACAGCCTTTGTAAGTTGACGTTGTGATCCTTACCCCCCCCCCCATTCTTGGTAAATAAGCACTTATTTTTCCATACCTAGTCCAGCACCTAGGATCCCCATTACGTTTATCCTTCCATTTCCTCACCCTTATTATTGCCCACTGCCCTCTGTGATGTTCCAAGCATGATTACTTTATGTCATGGTTTTGGTTACTACTATCTCTGCTTATAAGCGAACACTTGAACAAAAATATAGAAGGAATCAATGCTTTACATGAAGGCAAATAAGTTCCAGCTGAAAAGTTTGCCAGAGATACTGTCCTGAACTTAAGAAATCATTAGTGTTCAGGAGATGTCCAATTCAGCAGTCATCATTTCTATTGCAAATACCACATTTTAAACTATGTTTTAATTATTTCAGGTTATTTCTATGACTGTAGAAAAGCTGCCATGGAAATAATTGGCTCTTACAATATGCCTTAGTGCTGTAAGCTGGCAGAAGGAATATTTCCACTTAAATGCCCAATTAAGTTTTTCAATCAGCATTACATTCTGGGTGATCAAAAGTCAACTAGATTGATATACATTCCTGAGGGTATACAACAGTTTTATATATTGCTATAAACTATTTGGTTGAGTCCCTTTTCATATATGGACTAGGGGTGTGCATTCGTTTTGAACTTAAATGTAAAACACAACTTATTTTTTTTTTTTAACTTAAAAAAGTGATGAGGCGAAAACGATCGGATTTCCAACTTATTCAACATAGCTATGTTGAATACGTTGGAAATCGCGATTGTTGATCCAAAATAAAAATTTAAACCCCTCACCCTCCTTAATCCCCCCCCCAAGACTTACCACAACTCCCTGGTGATCCAGCGGGGAGTCAGGACGCCATTCCTGAACTCCTTTGCGAGGAGCACGTCACGTGCTCCTCGCAAAGGAGCCTCCTGGCCAGCTTGGGGGGGGCCTCCTGACCCCCCCAAGCTGGCCAAAAGGAACTTTTGGGCCCAACGAGGGTCCCGGAGGGAACCCGCGGGGAATCACGTGACGCCGCGTCACTCCGACGTGGCGCCGACGTCACGTGCTCCTCGCAAAGGAGTTCAGGAATGGCGTCCTGACTCCCCGCTGGATCACCAGGGAGTTGTGGTAAGTCTTGGGGGGGGGGGGATTAAGGAGGGTGAGGGGTTTAAATTTTTATTTGCACGTATGGACATAGACTCAACTTATGGAATTCTCCATATGTCCATATTGACCGCAAATGGGACCCCCTTTCGACTTATGGACTTATGAACTTAAACTTTTGCTCTGCACATCCCTAATATGGACTTAAAGACTTTATGAATGAAATCAGAGCTGCATACCCCACTATAAAAAGAAAAAGAATATGACTGACTCAGCCTGTGTCTGATCACATGCCGACTTTTAAAAGCTTTGATGAGGAAGATTTGGTGAAAGAGAGAATGATGTCTTAACCTCACACTGAAAAGCATTGGAGTTGAGGAATTTTTAAAAAGGAGACAATGGAAATGTAGATCCATTTTATTTAGGGAAAGGAGAGTTGGTAAAATAGATTTAAACATAGCAGGTTTCAAGAGGAAGCCTAGAAGCAAAGAATCAAGATGTCATCCTTTGTAAGGTCAGGGTAGAGCATGGGATTCAGATATCGATAATTCTGCTGACTACACTTTCTGCCTACCTTTCCACTTCACCATAACAGGTAGACAAACACAGTGTCTCTCTACCAGTTTACAAATAATCTAATGCCAATAACTCATGTCTTAGTGTCTATCCACTATATAAAGAGGCAGCCATGTCTTCAATATTCAATGATGCAGAAGGAGAATAATCACAAATAGAAAAAAAAGGATGTGATTATGCCCTTGTATAGGTCATTCACAAAACCTCATCTGGATTATTGTTTTCAGTTCTAGAGGTTGTGTTGCGGTTCTGGCCTCGAGCACCGCGGCCAGGCCCTTACCTCCAGGCTCCCGGACCTGCTCCCACTTCCAGAGGCCTGAGTTGTGGCCTGTTTGGCAGCGTCCCCACTGGGGCTGCGCCACTGCAAGGTCTCCCTTGGACGCCTGGCTCCTAGGCACGCGCGCGCGCCACTTGGGCGCTTTTCTAGGCCGTTTCCCGCCAGTGGTGACTCCGCCCAACTCCTGACATCAGACGCCGCGGCCTTCATAAGCCGGCTGCGGCCATCCAATCTTTGCCTTGCAACAGGTTAGCCTCCCGGTTTCCTGTTGCGCTGTGCCTCGGAGTGACTCGCTTTGCTTCATCGCTCCGTTCCTGCTACAGTACCTGCTTGGTTCCTGCCTGCCTGCCACAGTACCTGGTTGGTTCCTGCTTGCCTGCTACAGTACCTGCCTGGTTCCAGTACCCGAATTCTGCTACAGTTCCTGCCTGGTTCCAGTACCCAAATCTTGCTACAGTTCTTGCCTGGTTCCAGTACCCGAGTCTTGCTACAGTTCCTGCCTGGTTCCAGTAACCGAATCCTGCTACAGTTTCTGCCTAGTTCCAGTACCCGAGTCTTGCTACAGTTCCTGCCTGGTTCCAGAACCCGAGCCCAGTTACAGTATTGCTACTGTCTTAGTCTGGTTCCAGTTACCTGTCCTGATCCACAACCCGCCGAAGTCCCAGCGGCCGGGCCCCTACGGGCTCCTCCCGGGGGGGGGGGGGCCTCGGCTTCCAAGGGTGAAGCCACCTAAGTCCCAGCGGTTGGGCTCCTATGGGCTCCTCCCAGGGGAGTGCCAGCTTCCAGGGTGAAGAGCATCTACATCCTGCCTGAACATCTGCCTCCCGGCCTGCTATTCATTAGAGACATTGACCACCTTTCCCAGTCTTCAGCAGGTCGGCCCAAGGGTCCACTAAACAGAGACTTCCATAACAGATTGCAAAGCCATGGACTCGGCGGATGCACTTGCTCCCTCGGATCTGCCCGGGATGGCCCGGCAGATGCTACAGCACCAGAGCTGCATAGATACCTTGGCAGCCATGGTGGAACGGCTATCCTCACGTCTGGAGTCCTTGCCTTCCACTGGCAGGGCCCCCGAGGGTCACAGTTCCTCTGTGACTCAGCTACCAGCACCCTCTCGTTACACTGGTGATTTAAAGACCTGCTGCGACTTCTTGAACCAATGTTTTGTACAGTTCTCCTTGTTGCCTAGGCAGTTTCCCTTGGATGTGGTGAAAGTGGCATATATCCTGTCCCTGTTTGATGGGAAAGCCTTAATCTGAGCTTCTCCCCTCTGGGAAAACAATGATTCTTCGCTAACGGACTTACAACAGTTCATCACGAACTTTCGCCAGGCCTTTGATGAGCCCGCCCGAGTAGCTACAGCTACGTCTGACCTGCTGCAACTTCGTCAGGGGGCCCGCTGCTTGGCAGATTATGCAATAGAGTTTCGGACTTTAGCCCAAGAAGTAGGTTGGCAAGATGGTAGTCTTAAGGCCATCTTCCAGGAAGGCCTTTCCGGACGCATAAAGAACATAAGAACATAAGGAAATGCCATACTGGGTCAGACCAAGGGTCCATCAAGCCCAGCATCCTGTTTCCAACAGTGGCCAGTCCAGGCCATAAGAACCTGGCAAGTACCCAAAAACTAAGTCTATTCCATGTTACCATTGCTAATGGCAGTGTCTATTCTCTAAGTGAACTTAATAGCAGGTAATAGACTTCTACTCCAAGAACTTATCCAATCCTTTTTTAAACACAGCTATACTAACTGCACTAACCACATCCTCTGGCAACAAATTCCAGAGTTTAATTGTGCGTTGAGTAAAAAAGAACTTTCTCCGATTAGTTTTAAATGTGCCCCATGCTAACTTCATGGAGTGCCCCCTAGTCTTTCTACTATCCGAAAGAGTAAATAACCGATTCACATCTACCCGTTCTAGACATCTCATGATTTTAAACACCTCTATCATATCCCCCCTCAGTCGTCTCTTCTCCAAGCCGAAAAGTCCTAACCTCTTTAGTCTTTCCTCATAGGGGAGTTGTTCCATTCCCCTTATCATTTTGGTAGCCCTTCTCTGTACCTTCTCCATCGCAATTATATCTTTTTTGAGATGCGGTGACCAGAATTGTACACAGTATTCAAGGTGCGGTCTCACCATGGAGCGATACAGAGGCATTATGACATTCATACAGAGACATTATGAGGATGAAATTGCTGCTCGAGATCTGCCGGAGGACCTCAACACCTTGATTGAGATGGCTGCCCGCATTGACCTCTGCCTACAACAACGGGCCAAGGAGCAACGCTCCTCTCGCCATAGTCCGGCTCATGGGCCGAGACCTGTGCCCTCGTCCAAGATTTCTCGTCCAGACACTCCCACCTGTGAACCTATGCAGCTGGGATGGGCCCTGCTTTCTGCTGAAGAAAGGCAACGTTGCCATTCGTTCAAGTTGTACTTGTATTGTGGCCAGAAGGGCCACGTCTTGGCACGCTGCCAGGAGCGTGCGGAAAATGCCAAAGCCTAGGAGGTCGGGGGGAGCTCCTCCTAGGCTGTGCTACAGCTCCTCAATGTACTGTTCCTGTTACCTTTGAATATCCCAGAGGCTCCTTTGAGACGATGGCGTTCCTGGATTCCGGAGCCGGAAGTAATTTTATCCTGAAGGACTTAGTCTTCCAGTTGCGTATCCCTACGCATAGACGGGTGGTCCCGTTACGAATTACCTCTATCCAGGGGACGCTTCTTCCAAGACCTGTCTAGATGTCCACAGCACCCATTTCGGTCCGCACCGGGGCGATCCATTTGGAGGAGATAGCCTTCCTAGTGTTGGAGAAGGCTGTCCACCCTGTGGTGCTAGGGTTGCCATGGTTATAGAAGCACTCACCCACGATTCAGTGGGATACGCTACAGATTGTCAAATGGAGTCCTTTTTGCCTAGCTAATTGTATGAAAGTGCCTAAGGCTCCCGCACTTCCCTTGATGCACTCTGCCGTGGGTCCTCCTGCACCTTATGAGGACTTTACGGATGTATTTTCCAAGACCAAGGTGGAGATCCTTCCACAGCATCGTCCATATGACTGTGCTATAGACTTGCTACCTGGTACTATGCCACCTCGAAGAAGAGTTTATCCCTTATCCATACCTGAGACCCGGGCCATGTCCGAGTACATTGCAGAGAATCTGGCCAAGGGCTTTATCCCCCCGTCCAAGTCGCCTGCAGGGGCAGGTTTCTTTTTTGTCAGCATGAAAGATGGCTCACTGAGGCCGTGCATAGACTATCAAGGCCTAAATTCTATTACCAAGCAAGACCGCTACCCGCTCCCGTTAATCCCGGGGCTCCTTGATCGGCTTCAAGGAACGAAGATTTTCACAAAGTTGGACTTGCGAGGAGCGTACAATTTAGTCAGAATCCATCCTGGAGATGAGTGGAAAACCACGTTTAATACCCGAGATGGGCATTACGAGTACCTCGTGATGCCTTTCGGCTTATGTAATGCCCGGCGGTGTTCCAGCACCTGATGAATGAGGTGTTGCGGGACCTTCTGAACACCTGCGTAATTGTTTACCTTGACGATGTGTTAATCTACTCCCAGGATCTGTCGTCACACCGTCAGCATGTCCGTCAAGTGCTCCAGATACTTAGGGAGCATGGCCTGTACTCGAAGCTGGAAAAATGTAGCTTCAAGAAGACGTCCCTGCCGTTCCTAGGCTACATAGTCTCTGCAGCTGGCTTTCGAATGGATCCTGAGAAAGTGGCGGCTATTAAGAATTGGCCCCGGCCAAGGGGTCTTTTTTTTTTTATTTTTATTTTATTTTATATTTTATTCATTTTCAAACAATTATAACAAGAAACAATACTTGTAAGGAATACAGAAACAATAATGTATTTAGGGAAAACTTTACAACCATGTGTACTCAACCAATACACTAGATGCATTATATACCAACAGTATTCTATAGTTTTTTCATTGGAACTGAGGGGGGGGGAGGGGAAAGAAATTAAAAAGGAGTATATAGGAAAATTATATCATTTTACTGCTGCAAGGCCTCATATTACATTATATCCCCTATTTGGGTTATGTCCCACCCTCCAGGAACTGTCTCAGCTGTTCGGGCATGAAAAAAATATAAGTGTTCCCTGCATACTTTATAATACATTTGCATGGTAGCCTCAATAGGAAACTTGCCCCCTTGGTCAAAACCTCAGGGCGCATATTTATAAATATTTTCCTCCGCTGTTGGGTGGCCCTAGACAGGTCCGGATAGACCCTAACTGTGGCTCCCATAAAGGGAGTAGTGATATTTGAAAAATATGCTTTCATTATCTGTGTTCTTTCTAATTCCGTGAAGAATGAAACAAAGAGAACAGCCCTTTCTACCACTTCCATATTTGAATTCTCTAGATACTGAGTTAGATTATCTAAATCCACCCTGTTTCCCTCATTTGGTAATTGAGAAACTACTCTTCTTAAAGGCAGAAATAATACTTTTTTTAAAGCAGGTTGAGATTCAACAGGGATCTTTAGTATCTCTACTAAGTATCTTTTAAAAGTCACTATAGGGAGTTCTCCCAAAACTTTTGGAAAGTTTACCACTCTTATATTCATACGTTGTAGATAATTTTCGATTGATTCAATCCTCCTCTGTGCAATTACACGATCTTTCATAAGAGCGGAGTTGAAATCTTGAAGCTGTTTCATTTTTACAGAAATATCTTGATTAACCACAGTTTGTTCCTGAAGTTTTTCCTTTAATTCTTTCTCCACTTTCTCCATTCTTTTATCCATGCTCCCGATCTGCTGGGACTGCTCCCTTAGGGTCTGGGCATTCGCCATCATTAGATCCCATAGGGACTCTAATGTAATGTCCGCAGGTTTTTTAAATTCCCAGGGTAAAAGAGAGACAGTTCCTACCTCCTCCCGTCGGGGCCTCGCGCCCGATGTTCCTGGCACTGCGACATCCGTTCCAAGGTTTCCCTTCTCCAGAGTCTCTCGCCCAAACTCCGGGCTAGGCAGGCTGAACACTCCTGTCCCTGCTCCCTCGGTGTTGGTGGTTCCTCCACGTTGATTCTTCCCGACCAAACTCGGGTCGGCAGACCCAGTTCCTCCAACCTCTGGGAGTGGAGAGCTACACTGCGGCACACGGGGATCTGGGGGGCTGAGAGTGACTTCGCCAGGGGAGATTCCCGCTCCTCTCGAGACCTCCGCAGCAGCGCAAAAACCCCCATAGTGAGCGCCTGGGATCGCGAAGTCGGTGATAACACGCTGCCCTATCGGGCTAGGTAGGTCCGGAGGATAGACTCTAACCTTACCCTTCCTCTTATGAGGCATAATGTTTTAGGTATTTAGATTTTAAGTGGAAAGTTTAGGAAAGTGTAGAGCAGCCGACTCAGCGTCCTGCAGCAGCGGCCATCTTGGCTCCTCCCCCCCGGCCAAGGGGTCTTAAAGAGTTGCAACGCTTCCTTGGCTTTTCCAATTTCTACCGTCACTTTATTCCCAATTACTCTTGTATTGTGGCTCCATTAACTGCCCTCACCCGAAAGGGGTCTAATGCGGTGGATTGGCCTGCTTCTGCCTGTCAAGCCTTTGAGGCCCTTAAAGAAGCCTTCTTGTTAGACACCTGCCTTCGCCATCCAGATCCCAGCCGGCCCTTCGTGGTAGAAGTTGATGCCTCCAATGTGGCCGTGGGGGCCATACTGAGTCAGTACTCTGATTCTGGACAGCTGTTGCCCTGTTCATATTTCTCAAGGAAATTCTCCCCGGCAGAGAGCAACTACTGTGTTGGTGACAAAGAGTTGCTAGCTGTGAAACTTGCCCTGGAGGAATGGAGACAGTGGTTGGAAGGAGCCAACCATCCGGTTACGATTTACACCGATCACAGAAACCTAGCATTTTTGAAGCAAGCCCAACGCCTGAATCCAAGACAAGCCCGGTGGTCGCTGTTTTTTTGACCGGTTTGACTTTACGTTACGCTACTGACCCGGCTCGAAGAACGTTCGAGCTGACGCGCTCTTGCGCTCCTCTGAAGTCGAAGAGACTCCTGATACACCCCAATATATCTTGGACCCTGAGAAAGTAAGTCTTGCTGCAATCTCATTGTCCTCCCAAGGGAAGACTGTCGTTCCACGTCGCTCCTGGAGAGCAGTTCTCGCTTGGGCCCATGACTCCCTCACTGGGGTCCTTGCTGGTTGAAAAGGGACTTTTGACTTGTTAAACCGTTTCTACTGGTGGCCAACGGTGAGACAGGACGTCCAAGCTTTTGTGGGCTCATGCCCTAACTGTGCTGTTCAAAAGCCGCTCATCGGGAAGCCCAGGGGCCTGTTGCAACCATTGCCCATCCCGGTGGAGTCTTGGACACACATCTCCACCGATTTCGTCGTGGACTTTCCTGCCTCAGGAGGCAATTCGGTCATTTGGATAACCGTGGACAGATTTCCCAAGATGGCACACTTTGTCCCTTGCCTAAGCTACCTTCTGCACCTGACCTGGCCGGCCTGTTCGCCTAGCATATCTTTAGACTTCACAGTCTCCTGCAGGATATAGTGTCCGATCGAGGATCACAGTTTACAGCTCGTTATTGGAAAGCCCTATGCAAACGCTTCAATGTGCAACTTAGTCTTTTGTCAGCGTTCCATCCTCAAAGTAATGGGCAAACGGAACGAACCAATCGAACCGTGAAAACTTTTCTTCGTGCCTTCATGAACAAACGACAAGATAATTGGGCTAAGCTACTCCCGTGGGCGGAGTTCTCATATAATAATCACACGCATGCTGCTACTGGAAGTTCGCCGTTCCTCGTTGTTTATGGGAAGCAACTTCATCCGCCCCTACCTTCGCCTGAACCTACTGCACTCCCGGCAGTGCAACTCTCAGCTCACCAGCTTCGTTCCTTGTGGATCTCTACCCAGGAAAAGATCCGCAAAGCTGCCCTGTCCGCTAAGAAGTGGGCAGATAAGCATCGTCAGACAGCACCCATCTTCCTCCCAGGAGACCGTGTCTGGCTTAGCACCAGAAATCTACAGCTACTTATTCTGTCTAGAAGACTAGCTCCAAAATTCTGTGGGCCTTTTTGAGTCGCCGAACAAGTGGGAGCGGTCTCATACCATCTGCGCCTACCCTCCTCCATGGGCATGTATGACATGTTCCATGTGTCGTTGCTGAAGCCTCTTGTGTTATCCAGGTACCACTCCCGGGCTCCTGAACCATCGGATCCTTCAGTACTGGACGAGGTCACGTATCAAGTGTGTGAAATTTTGGATGTCTGGTTTCATCAACGCCGATGGGAATACTTGCTTGCCTGGGAGGGTTGCGGACCCGAAGATAATTCTTGGGAACCGGCCCATAACATCCTCGACAAGGACTTATTATGGCGGTTCCATCTGGACCACCCAAGTAAACCCGGACCAGCTAAGAGGGGGCGTAAGAGGGGAGGTACTGTTGCGGTTCTGGCCGCGAGCACCGCAGCCAGGCCCTTACCTCCAGGCTCCCGGACCTGCTCCTGCTTCCAGAGGCCTGGGTTGTGGCCTGTTTGGCAGCATCCCTGCTGGGGCAGCGCCGCTGCGAGGTCTCCCTTCGACGCGCGCACCACTTGGGCGCTTTTCTAGGCCGTTTCCCGCCAGTGGTGACTCCGCCCAACTCCTGACGTCAGACGCCGCGGCCTTCATAAGCCGGGCGCGGCCATCCAGTCTTTGCCTTGCAATGGGTTAGCCTCCCGGTTTCCTGTTGTGCTGTGCCCCGGAGTGACTCACTTTGCTTCGTCGCTCCGTTCCTGCTACAGTACCTGCCTGGTTCCTGCCTGCCTGCTACAGTACCTGCTTGGTTCCTGCCTGCCTGCAACAGTACCTGGTTGGTTCCTGCTTGCCTGCTATAGTACCTGCTTGGTTCCAGCCTGCCTGCTACAGTACCTGCCTGGTTCCAGTACCTGAATCCTGCTACAGTTCTTGCCTGGTTCCAGTACCCGAATCCTGCTACAGTTCCTGCCTGGTTCCAGTACTCGAGTCTTGCTACAGTTCCTGCCTGGTTCCAGAACCCGAGCCCAGTTACAGTATTGCTACTGTCTTAGCCTGGTTCCAGTTACCTGTCCTGATCCACAACCCGCCTAAGTCCCAGCGGCCGGGCCCCTATGGGCTCCTCCCAGGGGGGCCCGGCTTCCAAGGGTGAAGCCACCTAAGTCCCAGCGGTTGGGCTCCTACGGACTCCTCCCGGGGGAGAACCAGCTTCCAGGGTGAAGAGCATCTATGTCCTGCCTGAACATCTGCCTCCTGGCCTGCTATTCATTAGAGACATTGACCACCTTTCCCAGTCTCCAGCAGGTCGGCCCAAGGGTCCACTAAACAGAGACTCCCATAAAAGGTTGAATAGAGATGGTGCAGAAAAGGGCTATCAAATGAGATGCAAGGATCTAAATATGCATACTCTAGAATTAGGGCCATTGCAAGGGGTGCACAAGTACATGCCTGCCCAAGGTACCAAGTTGGTAGTGGGAGAGGGGGAACCATATTGCTCTTTAGAGTTAGTCTTTGAGTTTGTGATCATACAAGCCCATAAGGGAAGGGGGTAGCAAAAGCAACCTTTGCTCTAATTGTTGATATGCTCCGTAAATGTCCTACCTAGAAGAGTAGAGAGACAGGGGAGATATCAAAGAAATATTCAAATACCTGAAAAATATAAATGACACTGAGGAGGTAAGCTTTTTTATGGGGAACAAAATACCAATGTGTAAGGACTGAGAGAAGGACATTGGAGGAATAGTGTTTGCAGTCTGTAGGTTGAGAAGCAATGTGACAAGGCAATAGCTAAAGCCAGATGAATACCAGGATGCATAGAGAGAGGAAGAACCAGTAAGAAAAAGGAGGGGATAATGCTTTTGTACAGGTCCTTATTTAGGCCTCACCTGGAGTACTGTGTTCAATTCTGTAGACCGTATCTCAAAAAGGATAAAGGTCGAAGGCCATCCAGAGAAGGGCAACCAAAATGGTTAGGGGTCTGTATCAGAAGACTTATGAGGAGAGGCTGAAGGATCTGATTATGTGTACCCTGGAAGTGAGGAGGTGCAGGGGAGATATGATACAGACCTTCAGATACCTGAAAGGTTTTAATGATGCACAACCCTTGAACCTTTTCCATTGGAAAGCAAATAGTAGAACTAGGGGCCATGAAATGAAACTCCAGAGAGGATGACTCAGAGCCAACATCAAGAAATATTTCTTCATGGAGAGGGTGCTGGATGCCTGGAATGTCCTTTCTGAAGA
Organism: Rhinatrema bivittatum; assembly: GCF_901001135.1. Lineage (NCBI taxonomy): Eukaryota > Metazoa > Chordata > Amphibia > Gymnophiona > Rhinatrematidae > Rhinatrema > Rhinatrema bivittatum. Next base: position 252,341,613 of record NC_042621.1, on the reverse strand, counting down.
AGTGGTGAAGACAAAAACAATAAACAAATTCAAAAAGGCATGAGATAAACATGGATCCTTAAAGGCCAGAGGTAGAAATGAAGGAATGTGTACATGGGGGTAACCTGAATGGAGCAGCAGCTACTTCCCATAACAGAGGCATGGGGATTAATACACTTAGGGCCTCATTTTCTAAAGTATCGCAGGCCTGCGGTACTTTAGAAAAATGCGGTAATGAGGGGCGGGGGGCCAAAACGGGGGGGGGGGGGGGGGGGGCGGTCCTGCGCTAGCCGGCAGCGATCGTACCTCCTTAGTGCGATCACTGCTGGCATTGCGCCTATTAACTACACCATAGAAGGTTTAGTTATTAGGCGCGAAATAGGCAGCGAAAAGGCTCCTTACCTTTTTGCTGTTTGTGCCATCCTCACAGAGTCAACCCCGGTGACTCCCCGACTCCTCCTCTTCCGGGGCCGACTCCGCCCCAATGTAGGTAGCGCAGGCGTGCGCTACCTTCGCCAGCTATCGCAGACTTGCGCTGTTAGCGCAAGCCTGCCATAGCCTTAAAAAATAAGGCCCTTAATCAATTAACTTTCATGATTCTGATGCATCTGCAACATCACTCTCTACTTTGACAGAAGGGGGGGGTGGGGGGGGGAAGATTCAGCCGATAGCCAATGCTGGGTCCTGACTTTTACAGTCCGAGGTACTGATATGTAGCCATTAGGGAAAAAGTACAGGTCTGCTTCTATGTCCAGGTCCAGAAGCAAAGCATGTTCAAGCAGCATTGTCTGAATTGTCAAGAAGACTGCTCACCCTGAAAAAAATGTTATTAGCAGTAGTTTTGTTATGGGTGTGACAATGCTTGGTTTTGATTGTTAATATTATGACCCTTATCATAAGGCTTGGAGGTAACCTGCACGGAGTGGCAGTTACTACCATATGAAACTTGCTGGGCAGACTGGATGGCACATTTGGTATTTTTCTGCCATTGTTATTATGTCACTATGTTCAATGGAAAGAAAATTCAAGGACAATGGGTCATTATTATTATTATTATTATTATTATTTTATTTATATACCATTAATCTGGAAATTAAAATTTTGCAGTTTACAATGAATTTAAAAATATTGTACGTAACAAATAGTTAAATCATACATTAAAATAAAAAATCTACATCAAAAGAAAAGAACCAAACATGATAAGTTAAACACAAAGTTCATAAATTGCTTTCCATCTTTGCTGATCTGAGACTGCTATCCTATGTCTGGGAGCTGAAATGCAATTCCAAATAGGCTCCAATGGGGTAACTCAAGAACAATGGGGCCAATGCAATACAGTGTGCTCAGCTGAACGCACTGTTTAAACCACAGTTGGACACGGGTTGTATAGGCGCTACCTAATCTCCTTATGCAATAAGAGACAGATTTTAAAAGCCCTACGCGCGTAAATCCAGCTGGAGTTACGCGCGCAGGGGGGTTACGCGCGCCGAGTCTATTTTGCATAGGCCCGGCGATGCACGCAAGCCATGGGATGCGCCTATGTCCCGGGGCTTGAAAGAAGGGGCAGGGTGTGGGCGGTCCGGAGCAGAGTGGGGGTGTAGCCAGAGGCCTTTGTAGGGCCACTCAGCCGACACACGCAACCTACGCCTGTCCAGAGGCAAGCGCAACTTCTAAAATAAAGGTCAGGGGTTTTTTTAGGTAGGGCTGGGGTGGCGGAAGGAAAGTGCCCTCCGAGGATGCTCCAATTTTGGAGCAGTCTCGGCGGGAACAGGGAAAGCCATTGGGGCTCCCCTAGGGCTCAGCGCGCGCAAAGTGCACAAGTGTGCACCCCCTTGCATGCGCTGACCCTGGATTTTATAACATGCGCACGGCAGCACGCAAATGTTATAAAATCAGGCGTAGGTACTAAAATCTGGCCCTAAGGGGATTAGTGCCTCCACAATGCATGTCCAATGTGGAATAAAACTAATAGCGCTCATCACATGCAAATGCTTGTGAATGAGGCTATTAGCTATTCACTCTGAATGCAAAAAATGTGCATCTAAGATGCACATTTTTGTGCTCTGAAATTAACGCCTGCCTGGAGCAGGCATTAATTGCTGAGCACTCCCGTTCTCAAGGAGGTGCAAGGGGTGTGCAAGCGACCCTAGCGTCTCCTTGATAACGCTACCCCTATTTTAAATATTGCATGGCGTCCCCAGGAGGGATGCCTGGGGGTGAATTAGGAAAGCACCCGCTTTCAGCATATATTTATTGCATCAGCCCCAATGTCTGAAAAGGGGTGATGAATATGTGAAACACTCTCCCATAGCCAAAATAATACAGACTATAAGAGGATAAGCACAGAGGACTGTTACTTGCAAAATATGAAGAGACAGTGGAAAGCATGACCAAGAAGCCCATGTTTAAGTACCATACTTGAAAGAGTCAACAACACATGCTTGGGCTGCTAGAATGATTGGCAATGTAGATATTGTGACATGTTAGAAGTTCTAGCAGAAATACAAAAGGCCACACAAGCACAAGTACTACAAGTACAGTAATAACTAGAGAGGTCCTTGTGAAAGCATGGGTGCTCATGTAGCTGGATCCTATCTGGCAGGCTGTAGTGAAACCTAAAAATCTTTAGACGTCTGGCCAACAGTCACAGTAGCATTGATATTTATTTAGATTATTACAAAGGTATATGGTTAGACATAATAAGGGTGGGGTACTGGCTATGAACTAAATGGTGGATTTTACTATACATGCTCATCTGCCCAAGATGGTAGAGCACTAATGAGAAAGTCAATAAAAATTGTCCTGATACAATGATCATGTTCTATGGCTATCAGCTGGGATGTATCTTTAGCAGTGTGGACAGGGATAACTGGCAGACTGGATGGGTCAATTGATCTTTTTTTGCCATTATCTATGTTACTATGTAACATTAAGGATCAGATTTAAGTAGGGTAAAAAAGTTAGGTTTTCTTGGACAATTTTTAAAAAAACACAATGAGGCAGATGTACTAACCCATGGTATTTCCTATGGGTTTTCTGCCAATTTGAATGAAAGTTTGCTACCCATTAAAATTAGTTGATGCACATGAAAGTTTGCTTCAGGCCTTGGCAGAAAAGAATAACTGCACCTCATTGAGTTGTAATTAACTGTTTTGTGACAATCGGTCAGCAAAGATACTTTTTACCTGCTGATTTTTGCAAAATTAATAATTAATGAACTGCTTTGCATGAACTTGCATCAAAGCGGCTCATTAATTTTGAATTTACAGTAAGTAACATTTCTCATGTAGTGGGCTACGCACAATAGTTTAGTACTGTAAAATTCAAAACCTGTGAAAACATTCGCAAACTCAGCTTCCCGAGCAAAAATGCGCAAACACCCAGAAACATCAGGGTTTCCACGCATTTTTGTGCTCACAGCCCTGTTGGCGGACATTTCTGCAGTTCTTGTTTGTCAAAAGATATCATTTCCTAAAACCTCTAAAAGGGAAAAATGTGCAAAGTAACCGTCTTGTGGGTTTTCTGCTAATGTTTGCCCTAAATTTAAATCTGGCCCTAAATAACATCTTCTGTCCCACTTAGAGTTACCTTCTGCATTACATTTTTGCTTGGCATGTTTTTGTTAGTCTCACAAAGTAGAGATGTTTTTATTAATTTGTTTTGTATTTTTGTTCCACTTCTCCATAATAAGCTCATAGCAGATTCAGGGGGTAAATGTGTGTGTGAGGAGCACCAGGTAAGCTTGTATGTAAATGGTGGTGGATAGCAGGAGAAAGTATGGAGGGTAGGAGTGGTCTGATCACGTGTATGATTGGCATGAGGTGTGACACGGAGTGGTGTGGCATGGTGAGGAGGGGATTTGTGTTCATGTGATCCAGGAAGGGAGTAGGGCGGAGGTGGAGAACACTGAGCAGAAGGAGGTGAGTGTGTGACAGTTTTATAATTGGCCAGGTTTGAAAGAAGATCAAAAATTTCAATTCGCTTCAAGTTATCTAATTGCTGTCTCTGTAGAAATCCAAAGGGAAGGTGAAAACCCCTTAATATCTACAAGCAATTATGCAGGCGAGACAAAAAACCTTTTTGTTCTGACACAAAATTATTGCAGTCATCTTAGCTACATAGATCAGCAATTTTCATTAGCCTGACTATATCACCTTAGTCACTGATGATTTTTTTTTTCTCTAAAAACTTGCTCGGTTTTCTTTTAAAGTTTCTTACAATCACATTTTTTAGTCAAAATTAGGGCAGAAAAGTCAGTCTACTTGCAAAATTTAAAAAATGTGCATAATTTTCCCACAGAAGAAATAATGAAAACAAAATCCTGCAAATAATAAACACCTTGGAGTTTTAGCACAATCTTTCCGTTTAGTTTCCCTTGACTTGGCAGATCTGCTTTGGATATTACCTAGATGTGGCAAGAAAGATTCAGCATATCTTCTCTGAGGTTCCTGGGAAAATGTACCTTTTCCATCATTCTCAAATCAGACTGAAATGCACTTAGTTTGAGTCCAAATGCAAATTGTTTGTGCATCCCCAATTGAATTGATTGGATAGTGCAGGTTAACGCAGCATTAGTCCCAACTGGCTCTGAATGCATAGGAAGCATGGCTATGTTTTCTTTTCTTTGGATCCTTGTTCTTCTCACCTTAGTTCATTCTGCCATGGTCCACAATATGTCAAAGCTAGGCATGCTAATATAGAGATATATATATATTTTCTTAGATTTAACTCATGCCTTTTCATTCGTAGCTTAAGGTGGGTTGAATTCAAATGCAGCAGGTATTTCCTTTTCCCCAGAGGTTTTACAATTATAGGGTCTATTTACCTAACAGCATTAGGAGTTTGTCACAGTGTAAACACCTTAGCCATACAAACGTTATCTCCCAATAACCAGGTATGATATTGAGCTGCTTTGCATGCAAATGCATACAAAGCAGCTCATTCCTAGGCAATACCATATAAATAAAATAATGTGGCTTGTCTGAAAAATTTGCAAACTGTATGAGTTTCATGAAAGTTAGCTACAATTTTGCAGTTGTAGCAAACTTTCCTCAGAAGCATCAGGACAGTAATGTGCATCCTGATGCTCCTGGGGCAGTGAGTTAAAGGGCACCAGTGGCCCAAAGTATCCTCCATGAGTGTAAAAAACCTGGGGGTTGTGAGACACCCCACCATCCCTAAATGTGGCCCCAGTAGAAGAAATTTCAAATAAAAAGTTTAAAGCCATGCAACACAGGCCCCCTTTTCTCCCTTCCCAAGCCTACCCCTTTTTCAAAATCCCCCTGGCCTCAGGACCTCTGCAGGCTTCCTGACCCTTCCACCACCCTAGTCCACCACCCCTGACTTCTCCCACACTCCCCTCTTGGCCCTGTTATGGTTATGAGGTATTGGAGAGGATTCTTGGGTACTGCGGTGATGGCCACTCCCACGGGGAGGAGCCCCATGAGGAACCGCAGTACTAGGCTAGACTCTATACACGCAGACACAGAGAAGTAGTATTTATTGTTCAGCTTGATGGTACTGCCCGGAGCGGGCAGCAGTGAAGATAGTCCAGTGAAGTAGTCCAGGGATCCTCAGCAGAGGAGACCAATCTCACATTCGAGTAGGTGATAGGCAGCGTGGCATAGCAGGGACAGGTCCTGGATGTAAACCGTGAGCGCTGAAGCTGAAGGTGAGACAGACTGAAGGTAGTACTCACTGAACAGAAGCTGTATTGTAGAAGGTCCTGGCAGGCAGAAGTCGTTCAGTGGCAGGCACCAGATTAGGGTGAGCAAGCCCTCGAGGAGCGAGTACCCTGTATCCCAGGATAGGTACCTGAAATAGAGCAGAAGGGCCCCCGAGGAGCGGGTACCCAGATTAGTGAAAAATACCCTGAAGGGCAGCGAGAGCTTCCAGCAGCAGCTGGAAGCCGCAGAGCAGCTTAGACCGGAGGCATTCCAGTCCTTGCTAACTCACAGGCCGATACAGTAAGGTGCGGTAGAAAGAGGTGCGTTAGTGCCGGGCGCACCCGCGTTTGCCGCACGCACAGTCTGGATCACATACCGCTCGATACTGTATTTAAATGGCATGCAAATGCAAGCCGCATTTGCATGCCGCATTTGCATGCCGCATTTGCACTGTATAGGCGCTATACAGTGCCTATACAGTATCCTGGGTGCTCTGGTACCTGTCATTTCAAATGTCATTTGAAATGACAGGTACCAGGAAGTGGATCCCAACTTTAAGCAAAAGAAAACCTAAAAAACTAAAATCCAACGCACCGGGAAAGCCACTCTTCAGATCATGACTAATCCCATCCCTCAGCCCCCGCTCACCTGCCCTGGCCGTGTCCATGGGTGCCGGTCTCCGGGGCAGCCCCAGTCCTCTCTCCCATCCTCCCGGGGGCAGCCGGCAGCGAGAGCGAGAGCAGCCCGGGGAGGATCGCGAGGCGGCTTCCAGCAGCCCTCGCCGGCGATGGTGAATGGGCACACGCCGTGACCTCTGATGTCCAGCCGGGCGCTCAGGTCACGGCGTACGTTCATGCACCCTCACCGGCGGGGGCTGCTGGAAGCCGCCTCGTGATCCGCCCCGGGCTGCTCTCGCTCTTGCCAGCGGCTGCCCCTGGGAGGATGGGAGAGAGGACTGGGGCTGCCCCGGAGACCGGCACCATGGACACGGCCAGGGCAGGTGAGCGGGGGCTGGGGGATGGGATTAGTCGCGATCTGAAGAGTGGCTTTCCCGGCGCGTTGGATTTTAGGTTGGGCAGGCAAGAGTTTAGGTTATGCTTTCCCGGCGCGTTGGATTTTAGGTTGGGCAGGCAAGAGTTTAGGTTATGCTTTCCCGGCGCGTTGGATTTTAGGTTGGGCAGGCAAGAGTTTAGGTTATGCTTTCCCGGCGCGTTGGATTTTAGGTTGGGCAGGCAAGGTTTAGGTTTATGCTTGGAAACAACAACAGGTCCTTCCTTCCTGCTCCGGAGCTGTCAGCGCGCCCGCAGGGGAGACCGGCACCATGGACGCGACCAGGGCAGGTGAGCGGGGGCTGGGGGAAGGTTTGCCCGATCCTGGCTCTTGTCCTGGGGGGTGAGGGGGTCGTTTGCCCGTGAAATTTCGTCTCTCTGACCTGATGCTCCACACTAACGCAGGGGTAAGGGTAGGAGGTAAATTAGCAGGTTAAACATGCGGCAAAACTGCAGGTTTAAAAAGCGATAATCGGGGCGCACGTTACTGTATGGGAGGGAATAGCTAATCCGATCGTTTACATCTCATATACATGCCGCGGGTGGAAAGGGTTACCCGTTGATTTAAAGAGGCGGTAAGGATGGGTTAAAAGGGATAGTGAATCGCGGGTTGGACTAACGCAGCCAAATTGTGAGTAGAAAGCGGGTTAGAAGCAGGGTAACCGCGGCCGCACTTTACTGTATCGGCCTGCCAGTTTGTTAGCAAACAAAGGGCAGGCTAAATACCAGGATGTGATGATGTTACTCAGAGGGGACGCTCCCGAGGTTCCCGCCATGATGTGGATATAGATGTGGGTGGCGTGTGCATGCGCACCCTAGGAGGCCCTCAGGAAAATCATGGCGAACACCGTCGCTGTTGCCGATCCGGGGACGGCAGCAGCCTCTTCCCAAGGCTTGAGGAGAGAGAAGGAAGAAAGGTGAGGCACAGAGGTCGAAGCTGTCTGAGACCGATCGACGCAACAGGCCCTACCATTCATTCCTTGGTGGCTTAGTTGGACTAAGAGTATCCCCCTATGTTCCGGGCCCTGCACCATCTCTAGGAAATCTGGCGCCAACTAGCAGGTTTTCAACTTATGCCCCTATCACAATTTCTCCAGGGCTTTTTACACTTCGGGGTAAAGGAGATTTTGGACCACATGGGCCTTTTAACAAGATGGTGGCCCTGGGCTATAGCGCCACCATTGCGGGAATTTGGTGGAGGTTACTAAACCACGCTATTTTTCTTTGTGGTATTTTATCGCCAGAGAAACTACCATGTGGTTTACCCAGCAGTGGTACTCAGTACTGCAGCTTAGTAAACCCCACAGTATTTGTTTGCCCTCCAGGAAAAATAATACAGTTAGTAAATGACCCTCTAAGGCCTGGATTCTCTAAGGTCACAGACCTTAGAGAATCCGGCGGTAACTGGGGGTGGGTGGGGAGGGGAAAGCGGCGGGGGGGGGGGGGGGTGTCCTGCGATCGCCGGCAGCAATGTGTCCACAGCGTTGGCCCCGGTGCCGCCCCGACTCCTCCTCTTCCGGGGCCGACTCCGCCTCGACTCCGCCCCGGAGGTAGCTATCGCACGCGATTAGAGAATGACCACCTTAGTTTGTACTTGAGGCAACGGAGTGTCTTGCCCAAGCTCACAAGCAGCATCAGTCCAAGGTCACAAGCAGGATTTTAACCCTGGCTTCCCTGGTTCTCAGTCTGGCCCGCTAACTAACTACTGCATATTGTACATTGACCCTATGTTTGATGGTAATGTAAATAGTCCTGTGCATACTCTCTACAGCTGAAGTACTTAATAGAATTTATTTATTTATTTAAAAGTATTTATATCCTGCCCCTTCCAAGTTCATGTAGGGGTCAAGTCTGATGCAAGAGTATTTGGTATTTTTTCATGCAAACCCCCCCCCCCCCCCCCACACTTCTCAATTTATCTATTGGTGGCAGTACCAGTGGCTCCAGCTCAGTGCTCCCTTCTTTGGCAATATTAGGTCTGGCACAGCATCCCTCCATGCCTCATGCTGGCAGGATTTTGCCACTCTGACCACCTCTATTGCCTTATTGAAACACTGGCCCAGATAGGGGTACAGGCTGCACATAGTGCAGGGACCTTTTCTGCTTCAGATCATCCAGTAAAGGTATGAGTCAAAGAAAGGAGCAGCAGTATTGTTCCACTGTCACCATCACTTTAGAGAAAGTAGCAAGAAATCTTAGAAGAACCCTTGTCTGGGAAGACATAAATGGGAACTCTACTTGCAAATGAATTTTTTTCCCAGAAAGTCTTTAGGAATTATAGTATATTCAAAGTAGTTTTATAATTAAATCTAAATATTTATGACTACTGGAGTCAAGCCATAGATCTATATGCACAAACCTTCGTATTAAATACACATACAAGCAAAACAGATTTCCATACTTGGTATATTTAATAATAGGAAACAAAGTTATTGATTTGCCTGGAAGTGCTGAACAAAAGAAACCATAGTAACCACCTCAATGTAGTGCAGCAGCAGTCAAAGCATTTCTTCTGTGTACTCTAGCTTTTAGGGGTTTTTCTTGCCTTAAAAACTGCCCATTAAGTACAGATGAATGAATATTCAGGCAAGACTTCCCCTATGGGCCTTGACATGCCATATCAAACGATGCAGAGAATGAAGATGTCTTCTCTTGAGACACTGCAGTTCCTTAGCTCTATCTATGAGCATGGGGCGAAATAACAAGATTAGCACGGGGTCACACTGTTCCTCACTTTTAATTGTTAACAACTTTAGCTTAATGAAAAAAGTCAGCAAAGCAGAATTTGCATTCAACTTCATTAAACTGTAGCAATACTTGAAAAAGCACTATTCACAGGTTTGTGCAGAGTGTCGTGACAGTGATGATTTATCAGCAATTATTCACAGATTCTGCACAAAGAATGGGAAGAACCGTTTAACATTATGGTAGTTTCCTTAATACAAACGGATCAGTCCTTAGTTTTTTGTCAGTAAGCGGTAATGATCTAGGTCAGGAGTCTCCACACCTTTTAAATGAAGGGCCACATGCAACATTTCAAGTCACTGAGAGGGCCAGGGTGTGTGTGTGTGTGTGTGTGTGTGTGTGTGTGTGTGTGTGTGTGGGGCCTCTGAGTTTTGATGAGCAAGCAGGATGGGCATGGCAGTCGTGAGTTTTCCATTGGAGTCTAGTCTTTTCAGTGATTTCTAAGAAAAAATACAAATAATGCAAAAAGGTGCAATTTTAATACTAACTTAACAACTTTTTGGTATCAGAAATCGATAGTGCTCAAAAGATTAATACACAGTCTCTTGCCTGCAATGGGCTGAAAATTGTATAATAAGTAAGCCCTTAGGGTCAAAAAACTTTCCTATCAATAATGGTTATGATTTTATCATGATCTCTTTTATTTATCCCCAAAATATCTTTAATATTTTCCATAATTATTTTTTTACTTATCCAGTTATTAAAGCCTTCAAAATTTCTGTGGGCTTCTCAAAACTATAAAACAAAGAATACACCAGTGCTTCCTCATTAGTGCATTAATCCATTTTGAAACCTCATGCGATCTTGTTTAATTAAATCTAACTGAAATGTGAAGTATATATGTTTTGAGGATTGTATTTACTTTTGAGGGATGTCACAATAGCTATTGGGTCTTTTATCAATTCATTTAACATATTAAGAAATCCCCCTGAAGAAGCTATTTCTCAGGGAAACAAGGGTTTTTGATGGGGTTTTCCTTTTGAATATTTATTAATTCTATGTATTTGGTTTTGAATGAAAAAGTAGGTTAAGTATTATGTGTATGATTGATTGTTGAATGAATAGATGAGTGCATTAGGTTTTAATGTAAAACGAGTTAGGATGGTGACCCTGTGCCACTGTGATCTTGGATATAATGTCTTCACTATATATTATGTATTAAATGAAGTGTTCAAAATTGTATTCATAATAAAATTGTGAAATATATTTTCTCTCTTTCTATACGTTATTTTTAAAACACAGGACATATACATTTACCAAAAATTGTGTTAGTTGCTAACTGAAGGCTCTCTTCCATACCAATTAAATACCAAGTATAAGGAATGAAAGCAAAAGTCAAAAACAAAAATTGAAGGCTTCAAATAACTTCATCATTCACACATGTCTTGCTTTCCTTATGCTCAATATATAGCTTATGGATGAGGGTAAGCTGCAGGTTCCATGTCATTAGGGACAGGCAGGGCCAGTCCAGGTGTTACCCTTCTAGAAATCAATAGGCATAAACCTTGGACTGGCTCAGCCTGCCCCTGACATTGAGCTTGCAACTAATCCAATTATGGACCAACTCTATACACACTTATCAGGAAAATATACATATATACCACAGTTTTACAATGATTGAACATGCATATATGCAGCCAATATTCACAAATATAACTTATATGTGAACTGCTTCTATCTATTTTAAAAAAATTCACATACATTCACATACCTTTTACATGAGAATGCATGTATATAAGTGCAAGTCTCATAGCCTGTCTTCTTAACAGCACTATGTCTGGAAGAAATGGAACCCTACTTAGGAAACTTAACTTCTAGCTATGGGAGGAGGACCTTCTGGTGAAGGAGGTAATGAACCGTCTGGAAAAGGAGACAATGAAGGTACAGAATATCATGGAAAGAGGGATCCTACTAGAAAGAGCAGACCTGGGATAAAATCCACCACTAATTCAATTTGGTCTTCCACAATAACAAGGATGAGCAAGACCTAAGTTACAAGTGGCAAGATCTCTGACGCCAAGTCAAGAAGAAACAGGCCAGAATGAGGAAAGAGGGACCTGAAAGACAAATTACTTTCACCCAGCCAGGGCAACTGATCCTCTATACCATTTCAATGGCTGCTGTGAGTGGTATGGGAGATCTGGACAACTCACATCCTCAAGGCCATCAAAGTGATCTGTGTTGGCATTTAAGAAGTTGTCATGTTATGACTATAATATGAAACCATACATGTAAATATGAATGCACCTTTGCTGACATATTTAAAGGTGCTAAAGGTAGATATAGACAGCTGTAAACAGCCACACCAAGTTATCTGTTCTCTTTTTGTGCTAACATGCAAGTGAGAAAAAAGTGTAAAATATAAGTGTTGACACCCAAGAGAATGCTAGATTAGAACACAGCTGAGTAACAGGAGGCAGTAGACTTTAGATCTTTGAGCCTTTCTCCATACTTATAAGGAAGGTACATTGATAGAAAACAGAAACTGCCAGATAGAGTATGTAGTTATAATAAGTAGACTTTTATCTCTTTGCAGGAAAAAAGATTGGCCAAGAATCTGATGGTCCCAGAACCAGTAGCCTTGGAGGGGCTATACAGCATGCACAAGTGTTGACAGAAAGCTTCTAAGAAGACAATGATGGTGACAAGGGGTCAACAGAGTCCAGGGCTGGCAAAGATGAGAATGAGAGGGAGGTGGCAGCAAATGCCAAGTGCTGCCAGATTCTGTTGGATGAGGAGGAGGAGGACCTGAAGAGGATGGAGTAGCTGATGGCCACTTAAGAGCATAAGAACATAAGAATTTGCCATACAGAATCAGACCAAGGGTCAATCAAGCCCAGCATTCTGTTTCCAACAGTGGCCAATCCAGGCTACAAGTACCTAGCAAGTACCCAAACAGTAAGTAGATCCCATGCTACTGATGCCAGTGGCTATTCCCTAAGTCAACTTGATTAATAGCAGTTAATAGACTTCTCTTCCAAGAACATATCCAAATCTTTTTAAACCCAGCTACACTAACTGCACCAATCACCAAATCTCTTTCTAAAACCTTGGAACACTGGAACTCCGGCCTTCAATCCATAAACGAGCTTCTAACAACCCATCACCTGATCCTAAATACCAAGAAGACGGAGATCCTCCTCATCACCCAAGAAGGAAATTACTCATTGTCCAACATAAACCCTACTAATCAACCAGGCTTCTCTCCCCAAGTCAGAAACCTAGGAGTGATCATGGACAACCAACTGAACTACAAAAGTTTCATCAACACCACCACCAAGGACTGCTTTTTTAAACTGCAAGTCTTAAAATGATTGAGACCTCTCCATTTCCAAGACTTTCGGACAGTTCTCCAAGCAATCATTTTTTCTAAAATAGATTATTGCAACTCTCTACTGTTCGGCCTCCCAGCTAATACCATCAAACCATTACAGATGTTACAAAACGCTTCAGCAAGGATTCTGAACAAGACCAATAAAAGAGACCATATTACACCCATCCTGCGGAACCTGCACTGGCTCCCAATCAAATTCAGAATTTTATACAAAGTTCTAACGATCATCCATAAAGCCATCCACAACATCACCCCCCTGGATCTTAATTTCCCACTTCGAGCTCACATTCCCTCCAGACCGGTGAGGTCAGCATATAGAGACACCTTGCTGGCCCACCCCATTAAATCCTCATTAAGGAAGAGAGCCCTTTCCACGTCTGGATCGCTCCCCCCAGAGCTACGGCTAGAACAATGCCCAATCACCTTTCAGAAAAGACTAAAGACATGGTTGTTTAGCGAAGCCTTTGCCTATCTCCGATGACCATTTGAACCCCTTATGCAGCTTTGTTAGTAGAACTTCATCACTAATGAGCCGCTCTGAGTACAGACAATCTAATCAAGTTTTTCTTCCTCAATACCCAATCCCAGTTATCTCTTTGTTAATCCCATTTCGTTGGATCCAAGTTTTGTCTCCTTTGTTTAATGTAATTGCATCCTTTTTGCAATGGTTATTGTTATAATGTAAACCGAGGTGATTGTAACTTGTTACATGAACATCGGTATATAAAAGTGCCAAATAAATAAATAGTCACATCCTCTGGCAACAAATTCCAAAGATTAATTGTGCATTGAGTGAAAAATAATTTTCTCCAATTAGTTTTAAATGTGCTACTTGCTAACTTCATGGAGTGCCCTCTAGTCCTTCTATTATCCGAAAGAGTAAATAACTGATTCATATTTACCCATTCTAGACCTCTCATGATTTTAAAGATCTCATTCATACCCCCCCCCCCCCCCCCGCGTCTCCAAGCTGAATAGCCCCTAAACTCTTTAGCCTTTCCACACAGGGTAGCTGTTCCACCCCCTTATCATTTTTGTCACCCTTCTCTGTACCTTCTTCAGTGCAACTATATCTTTTTTGACATGTGGCGACCAGAATTGTACACAGTACTCAAGGTATGGTCTCACCATGGAGTGATACAGAGGCATTATATCATTTCCTATTTTATTCACCAATTCCTTCCTAATAATTCCTAATATTCTATTTGCTTTTTTGACTGTCGCAGCACACTAAGCCGACAATTTCAATGTATTGTCTATTATGATTCCTAAATATTTTTCCTGGGTGGTAGCTCCTAATATAGAAACTAACATCATGTAACTACAGCATGGGTTATTTTTCCCTATATGCATTACCTTGCACTTGTCCACATTAAATTCATCTGCCATTTGGATGCCCGATCTTTCAGTTTCACAAGATCCTCTTGAAATTTATCACAATCCGCTTGTGTTTTATCTACTCTGAATAATTTGTATCATCTGCAAATTTGATTACCTCACTCATCATATTCCTTTCCAGATCATTTATAAATATATCAAAAGCACTGGTCCAAGTACAGAGCCTTGAGGCACTCTACTGTTTTCCACTGAGAAAATTGACCATTTATTCCTACTCTCTGTTTCCTGTCTTCTAACCAGTTTGTAATCCATGAAAGGGCTTTTTAGTTATCTTAGAAGCCTCTCATGAGGGACTTTGTCAAACGTCTTCTGAAAATCCAAATACACTACATCTACTGGTTCACCTTTATCCACATCTTTATTAATCCCTTTAAAAAAATGAAGCAGATTTGTGAGGCAAGATTTGTCTTGGGTAAATTAATGCTGTGTTCCATTAAACCATGTCTTTCTATTTGCTCTGTGATTTTGATCTTTAGAATAGTTTCCACTATTTTTCCTAGCAATGAAGTCAACTCACTGGTCTATAGTTTCTGGATTGCTCCTGGAGCCCTTTTTTAAATGGAGTTACAATTGGCTACCCTCCAGTCTTCAGGAACAATGGATAATTTTAATGATAGGTTACAAATTTTAACTAATAGATCTGAAATTTCATTTTTTAGTTCCTTCTGGTCCAGGTTATTTGCTACTCTTTAGTTTGTCAATTCTGGCCCTACTACATCTTCCAGATTCATACTGATTTGATTTCAGTTCATTTGACTCATCACCCTTGAAAACCATCTCTGGAACCGGTATCTCCCCAACATCCTCACTAGTAAACACAGAAGCAAAGAATTAATTTAGCCTTTCGGCAATTGTCCTTATCTTCCCTAAGAGCCCCTTTAAAACCCTGGGTCATCTAATGGTCCAACCAATTCCCTCACAGGTTTCTTACTTCAGATATATTTTTAAAAGTTTTTATTATGAGTTTTTGCATCTAAGGCCAACTTCATTTCAAATTCTCTCTTAGTCTGCCTTATCAATGTTTTTCACATAACTTGATAATGCTTATTGCGTTTTCTTATTTTCTTCAGGTGGATCCTTCTTCCAATTTTTGAAGGATTTTTTTTTTGGTTAAAATAGCCTCTTTCTCCTAACCTTTTAACCATGCTGGTAATCATTTTGACTTCCTTCCTCCTTTCTTAATGCGTGGAATACATCTGGACTACACTTCTTAGATTGTATTTTAAACAATGGTCCACACCTGTTGTTCACTTTTATCCTTTGCAGCTGCACCTTTCAGTTTTTTCTGTTTTCCTCATTAATCACTTATACCCAGCCACCTATTACTGAGGAACTGTGACATGCTGGAGATGAGGGGAAGACCAGGCACTTTGAAGAGGGCAGAATTTTTTTGGTTGAGCAAGACGGGTTCTTTGCACATTCAGTAGGAAATCCATATGCTGCAATTAAAATGAGAGAGTTTTAGACGATTTGTGGGCCTATGTTAGTACATCAGGTCTTGTAGGAAGTGGTGCATGCAAGGTGTCCATCAGAAGATCCAGGGCATTGACAGAATACTGCAGGAGGAACTGAAGGGCATGACCACTGTCCTGGAGGTAGATGCTGCAGTGATGCCACACCTGCCAATCACAGCCTATTTTGGAATACTCTATGGCAGCCATCAATCACTCTTGATATAGCCTTCCCAAGACTGAGGTTGGTCTGCCATCCAGTAGGAGACTCCCCAGAGGTGTCTGCAGCCACCCATGATGGAGCCTCATCCTCCACCTGGGTACACCACCTGCATCCAATGCATCCTCCAGCTACACCTTCACTATCACAGACGAAGGTTTTCACCTCTGCTACCATGGGGATGGACTCTTCTTGTGCTACAGCTGAAGCAGAAAGGCACACCACAGCTGGAAGGCCTTCAGCCTCTAGTCTCCCTGATGTCAGCTCTCAGGAGCTACTCTCCATCCCACATCCTGGTGCAGCTTTGATTCCTGCCATTGCCCACAGTGTCCCTGTTCTCCGAAGGCACTGTGAGTAGTGACCGGACACCACTATGAAGGAGCATTAGACAGGGCCAGTCCAAGGTACCAGAGCTTCCCCCAAAAAGAGAAGTTAGCCTAGAAAGAAATAATTATTTTGTTCCTTTCCTCAGCAGCCATCTGGTAAGCCTGGTGATGTATTTCTTCCAGTCCCCCAGATCTGTCCAGTTATGTCATGTTTTGAGTAGGCCAAAGATTCAATTGGTGACTTCCCTGGTCTGGTGGTTGGCCCTATTGTAGCACACATCTGCTTTAGTCTTGGGATACCAGTGAGATCAGGAGCCAGGATTTGAATGGATATCCTCTATCACCCATAAGGGAGAAGGCGAAGAAGGGGTGAGTGAGATATCCTATGGTGGTAGGCAGCAGAACTGTTCCCATATAGATGCTGGAGCAGGCCTCCTGGATCTAAGCAATAAGTCCACCTAGATATTATGGAGAGAAAAGGAGCAGAGGATAGTAGCAGTGAGGTTATAGCAAGAGCAGCAAACCTTCCTAGAAGCCACCGCTAAGTAATGTGACCTTCCTGAAAGTGGTCATTAATATCTGACTGTAAGAGGATGTACGGCTTGTAACAGGATCCTGGAAACCCATGCACTACAACCATGATGATTCCCTTGGCATCACAGACCACCTGCATACTGAGGGAGTGGAAACCCTTGTGGTTGTAGTAAGTGGTCTTATCAGCCACTGATACTCCTATAGCAGTGATGGCTAACCTATGACACATGTGTCAAAGGTGACATGCCGAGACTTTTTGCTGACACGCGCAGCGTTTCGTGGACTATCAGGAATTTTTTTTTTAATCGGCTGCGCCGACCCTTTAAAACTAGTTTTTTAGTATTCCCCCCACCCCCCTCCGGACCCCTCCACCACCCCCCCCCACCCCAATGCCCCCGGGCGCAGCGACAGGCAGATAGGCAAGGCCGCGGCCCGAAGAAAAAGATCAGGTTTAAACATGCTGATGCTCCTCCTCCTTCCTGCCTGTGTGGCCCCGGAAGTAAACGTTGCCGGAGCCACATGGACTGGAAGGAGGTGAAGCATCGGCGCGTGCAGAAGAGGAACAGCGCTTGCGTTTACGGGCAGCCGCAAATCCCAAGTTGCAGTGGCCCGAGAAGAGGAAGAGGCCTGGTAGCAGGGCTGCCGCAGAGCCCATCCTGCGACGACCCGCGAAGAGGAGGCCCAGAGGTGAGAGAGAGGCTGAGGGTCTGTAGAGGGTGTGTGTGTGCGTGTATGAGATGAGTTGAGAGATTGTGTGTGAGAGTGAGGACCTGAATGTTTGCAGAGACGGCATGTGCTTGAGCAAGACAGCATGTGAGAGAGGGAGAGAGCCTGTGTGTGTGAGACTCAGATAGCATGTGCCAATGAGAGACTGTATGTATGAATGATTGTATGAGAGAGAGAGCATGTGACAGTGAGAGCCTGTGTGTATGAATGATTGTATGAGAGAGAGGGCATGTGACAGTGAGAGCCTGTATGTATGAATGATTGTATGAGAGAGAGCATGTGACAGTGAGAGCCTGTGCTTGAGCAAGACAGCATGTGGGAGTGAGAGAGAGCCTGTGTGTGTGAGAGTCAGACAGCATGTGCCAGTGAGAGACTGTGTGTATGAATGATTGTATGAGAGAGAGAGAGCATGTGACAGTGAGAGCCTGTGTGTGTGTGAGAGAGAGAGAGAAATGCATGTGAGAATGAGAACCTGTGTGTTTGAGGGAAGAAGATGGAGAGAAAAGAAACAGAAAAAAAGACAATATAAAAGGAATTGGCAAAAAAAATAAGAAAGGGAAGGTGGGAAAAAATAAGAAAGGGAAGGTGGGGGAAAAAAAGCCTGTGACCAACCAATTAGAAAATGAAGATCAGACAGCAAAGGTAAAAAACAAAATAAATTACTTTTTAGTGATTGGCACATGTAATCTTTGGGAATGTTCAAGAATAGCACTTTCTCTATGCGGATCTCACAATGTATGAGATCAACATGGAGGAAGTGGAAACCCACAGGGCCTGCACAGAGGAGGCAGCAGAATGGACTTCAGTGCCAGTAGCAGCAATCAGTGCCTCCCCAATAGCCATGTGGCAGCAGTGACAGTGGCAGCAAAGGAATGAGAGAGGCTCCGAGATTGCTGGCAAAAGAAAGGGGGATCTGCCTTTAGTGTGTGCATGTGAATGAATGGGACTCTGCATGGGTGTGTATGTGTGTGAAATGCATGGGTGCCTGCGTGAGAATGAATTGGTGCCTGCCTGGAGGATGGAGCGGGAGTGGTGTGAAAATGAATGGGAGCCTGCCTGGGGTTCAGTGTGTGTGTGTGTGTATGTGAGGAAGCCAGTGAGTGTGAGAGCATGAGTGTGTATGAGAAAATCCAGGGGAGTAAGAGTTTGTGGAGGGGGGGGGTGGAGGGGGAGAGAGTGTTTTAATTGAAGATTTAGCCAATGAAATTCAGCAACAAAAAAGTCACTAAGCAGGTAAGGTAAAGAATTATTTGGTTTTGCTTTATTAATAAATACAGAACATATATTAAAATTATAACTTTTTGTTATTAATATTAGAGCTACAAATATTACAAAATTATGGATTTTTCTAGAAGTGACACACCACCCGAGTTATGCTCGATTTTTTAATGAATTTTGACACACTGAGCGCAAAAGGTTGGCCATCACTGTCCTATAGGGATGTGAGTGCAGTCATAATCTTTTCTCTGAGGAAAAGATATATAGTGATTTTTTATTTTTAGAAAAGCAGCCGAAAACTGATCCATACATATGGAGGTGGGCTGACTGGTTATTCCAGCTTTGACCTCCAGAGGTGTCCTGAGGTGCCAGTGGCCAAAAAGGCCAGGGCAGTAGTGACCTTGAGATTTACTAGCAAGGCATAGCCTCATCAGGTAGAAGGACACAGTTCTTGCTCTGGCATAAGTATAGTATGGTTTCCTTTTTGAACCTGAATCTATTCATGACTTGCTGCTCAGACAGATCCAAACTTTACTCTGGTCCTGTTTACACTCTGTAAGGGGTATCCTCCTTCTCCTCTTCTGTTTTCTCTCCCTACTCAACTGTTAGTATCCATAAGATAATTATTGTCAGTTCTGAATTATTTCTCCTGTTATTCAGCCCCAAGAATGCCCCAGTCACACTCACTCACCCTCCCCAGTATGCCCCAGTCATGATACACACACATATACTAACCCTCTCTGGAATGCTATGCCATTCACTAACAGGATCCTCCAAAGAAAACCAGAAACTTTATATTTGACTGACAGCAAACAGACAAAAGTTTGTTAGGCAAACACTTCTAGGCAAGGACAACAATTTCCCTGATTGCAACCGCACTCCTTCTGTGTCTCCTCCTAGCCTGCTGGAGTCTCCCCCTCATACAGAAAACCAGCCAACAAACACCAAAGTCAAAAAAGACAATGCAAGTTTGAATTTGACGTGTAAATTAGCTGTAGTGAAAGTGTTTGCACAGTCTTGATGATGTTCAATCATGCATACTTTCTAAAATAGTAAAGGATATATGAATATACTAACCATGGCATGCCAAGCCCCAAACACACCCACTTTGTTCGCACTTACTTTTGTTCGTAAAAGCAAGTGAGCCTGACTTCAGTGCCGGGAAAAATAGTGGAAACTATTCTCAAGATCAAAATCGTAGAGCATATAGAAAGACATGATTTAATGGGACACAGTCAACATGGATTTACCCAAGGGAAGTCTTGCCTAACAAGTCTGCTTCATTTTTTTGAAGGGGTTAATAAACATGTGGATAAAGGTGAACCGGTAGATGTAGTGTATTTGGATTTTCAGAAGGCATTTGACAAAGTCCCTCATGAGAGGCTTCTACGAAAACTAAAAAGTCATGGGATAGGAGGCGTTGTCCTTTCATGGATTACAAACTGGTTAAAAGACAGGAAACAGAGAGTAGGATTAAATGGTCAATTTTCTCAGTGGAAAAGGGTAAACAGTGGAGTGCCTCAGGGATCTGTACTTGGACCAGTGCTTTTCAATATATATATAAATGATCTGGAAAGGAATACGACGAGTGAGGTTATCAAATTTGCGGATGATACAAAATTATTCAGAGTAGTTAAATCACAAGCAGACTGTGATACATTACAGGAGGACCTTGCAAGACTGGAAGATTGGGCATCCAAATGGCAGATGAAATTTAATGTGGACAAGTGCAAGGTGTTGCATATAAGGAAAAATAACCCTTGCTGTAGTTACACAATGTTAGGTTCCATATTAGGAGCTACCACCCAGGAAAAATATCTAGGCATCATAGTGGATAATACTTTAAAATCGTAGACTCAGTGTGCTGCAGCAGTCAAAAAAGCAAACAGAATGTTTGGAATTATTAGGAAGGGAATGGTTAATAACACAGAAAATGTCATAATGCCTCTATATCGCTCCATGGTGAGACCACACCTTGAATACTGTGTACAATTCTGGTCGC
Source organism: Rhinatrema bivittatum (assembly GCF_901001135.1). NCBI lineage: Eukaryota > Metazoa > Chordata > Amphibia > Gymnophiona > Rhinatrematidae > Rhinatrema > Rhinatrema bivittatum. Next base: position 252,320,965 of record NC_042621.1, on the reverse strand, counting down.
CACATCTCAAAAAAGATATAGTTGTGATGGAGAAGGTACAGAGAAAGGCAACCAAAATGATAAAGGGGATGGAACAGCTCCCCTATGAGGAAAGGCTGAAGAGGTTAGGACTGTTCAGCTTGGAGAAGAGATGGCTGAGGGGGGATATGATAGAGGTCTTTAATATCATGAGAGGTCTTGAAAGAGTAGATGTGACTCTGTTATTTACACTTTCGAATAATAGAAGGACTAGGGGGCATTCCATGAAGTTAGCAAGTAGCACATTTAAGACTAATCGGAGAAAATTCTTTTTCACTCAATGCACAATAAAGCTCTGGAATTTGTTGCCAGAGGATGTGGTTAGTGCAGTTAGTGTTGCTGGGTTCAAAAAAGGCTATTAATCAATTTTATTTAGGGAATAGCCACTGCTATTAATTGCGTCAGTAGCATGGGATCTTCTTAGTGTTTGGGTAATTGCCAGGTTCTTGTAGCCTGGTTTTGGCCTCTGTTGGAAACAGGATGCTGGGCTTGATGGACCCTTGGTCTGACCCAGCATGGCAATTTCTTATGTTCTTATGTTCTTATATGTTGCCTTTTTTTAAAATCAGGTATACGTACATTCACTTCAAATACATGTGTACATGTCGGGTTTTTTTCACACATAACTCCTTTGAAAATTACAACATATTAAAAAAAAAAAAAAAAGTATGTGCATAAATATTGACTTTGCTCACCCCTGGAAATACCTCTGCTCAGTTTGCATAAAAATATACATGAAACTGGGTATGTATAAATGGCTTAAAAATTACCCATAAAGGCTTAGGGGTAATTTTCAAAAGAAGACACCTGTTTAAAAATGTGTCATGGGCACATAAATGCACTTTAACCAGCGGGCTTTTGAAAATTGTTACAATATATACCATTGAACTGTCAAGAGGTTTTATGTGCAAAAATGCACTTTCAGCACATAAATGAGCTTTAGAAAATTGCTATGATTTATGCTACTTTTACATGTGTAAATCCTTTTGAAAATGACCCCTTTATAGTCTAAAGATTAAGGAGTCTAAGAAGAAATTTATTTAAACTCAAACTCAAGGGCAAAAAGCCAACCTCAAACACTATTTTACTTAATTTGTGATTGTGAGAAATCTACTTAAAATATTAATGCTAAACCTACTTTAAGCTGTGAGTTTTTTGCAAGTCACTTTTCTCAAAAGACTGAACAAATTTGTACAGAGTTGGATCTTCCTAAAATTGACTCACTTTTCTGTGAATTGGATTTAATTTTCCCTATTCAGATATCTGACTCTTTTGATGTATTCTCCAGTAACAACATTTAGGAGATCTTAAACAAGACTTAAGCTAGTAACCAGTTTCTTAACCCATGTCTTTCAATGCCTAAAGAATGTGCAATTATTCTAGCAGAACCATCAGTTCATCTTTGAAAACTGCCATTTTCCCTGAGAGATTAAAAGTACCTATCCAATGTAAGAAAAAACTCCTATCTAGATCCCTTGTAGTTATACAACTACTGAACTGTGTGAAATGTGTCTTTCTGAGTAATTTAGGTGAGCATGAAAATTGGAAGAAGGTAATTTAGGTGAGCATGAAAATTGGAAGAAGGATCCAACAGAAGAAAATAGGATAAAGCATAAACATTGGCAAGTTAAATGTAAGACATTGATAAGACAGGCTAAGAGAGAATTTGAAAAGAAGTTGGCTGTAGAGGCAAAAACTCACAGTAAAAACTTTTTTAAATATATCCGAAGCAGAAAGCCTGTGAGGGAGTCAGTTGGACCGTTAGATGATCGAGGGGTTAAAGGGGCACTTAGAGAAGATAAGGCCATCGCGGAAAGATTAAATGATTTCTTTGCTTCGGTGTTTACTGAAGAGGATGTTGGGGAGGTACCCGTAATGGAGAAGGTTTTCATGGGTAATGATTCAGATGGACTGAATCAAATCACGGTGAACCTAGAAGATGTGGTAGGCCTGATTGACAAACTGAAGAGTAGTAAATCACCTGGACCGGATGGTATACACCCCAGAGTTCTGAAGGAACTAAAAAATGAAATTTCAGACCTATTAGTAAAAATTTGTAACTTATCATTAAAATCATCCATTGTACCTGAAGACTGGAGGATAGCAAATGTAACCCCAATATTTAAAAAGGGCTCCAGGGGCGATCCGGGAAACTACAGACCGGTTAGCCTGACTTCAGTGCCAGGAAAAATAGTGGAAAGTGTTATAAACATCAAAATCACAGAACATATAGAAAGACATGGTTTAATGGAACAAAGTCAGCATGGCTTTACCCAGGGCAAGTCTTGCCTCACAAATCTGCTTCACTTTTTTGAAGGAGTTAATAAACATGTGGATAAAGGTGAACCGGTAGATATAGTATACTTGGATTTTCAGAAGGCGTTTGACAAAGTTCCTCATGAGAGGCTTCTAGGAAAAGTAAAAAGTCATGGGATAGGTGGCGATGTCCTTTCGTGGATTGCAAACTGGCTAAAAGACAGGAAACAGAGAGTAGGATTAAATGGGCAATTTTCTCAGTGGAAGGGAGTGGACAGTGGAGTACCTCAGGGTTCTGTGTTGGGACCCTTACTGTTCAATATATTTATAAATGATCTGGAAAGAAATACGACGAGTGAGATAATCAAATTTGCAGATGACACAAAATTGTGCAGAGTAGTTAAATCACAAGCAGATTGTGATAAATTGCAGGAAGACCTTGTGAGACTGGAAAATTGGGCATCCAAATGGCAGATGAAATTTAATGTGGATAAGTGCAAGGTGATGCATATAGGGAAAAATAACCCATGCTATAATTACACGATGTTGGGTTCCATATTAGGTGCTACAACCCAAGAAAGAGATCTAGGTGTCATAGTGGATAACACATTGAAATCGTCGGTTCAGTGTGCTGCGGCAGTCAAAAAAGCAAACAGAATGTTGGGAATTATTAGAAAAGGAATGATGAATAAAACGGAAAATGTCATAATGCCTCTGTATCGCTCCATGGTGAGACCGCACCTTGAATACTGTGTACAATTCTGGTCGCCGCATCTCAAAAAAGATATAATTGCGATGGAGAAGGTACAGAGAAGGGCTACCAAAATGATAAGGGGAATGGAACAACTCCCCTATGAGGAAAGACTAAAGAGGTTAGGACTTTTCAGCTTGGAGAAGAGACGACTGAGGGGGGATATGATAGAGGTGTTTAAAATCATGAGAGGTCTAGAACGGGTAGATGTGAATCGGTTATTTACTCTTTCGGATAGTAGAAGGACTAGGGGACACTCCATGAAGTTAGCATGGGGCACATTTAAAACTAATCGGAGAAAGTTCTTTTTTACTCAACGCACAATTAAACTCTGGAATTTGTTGCCAGAGAATGTGGTTCGTGCAGTTAGTATAGCTGTGTTTAAAAAAGGATTGGATAAGTTCTTGGAGGAGAAGTCCATTACCTGCTATTAAGTTCACTTAGAGAATAGCCACTGCCATTAGCAATGGTTACATGGAATAGACTTAGTTTTTGGGTACTTGCCAGGTTCTTATGGCCTGGATTGGCCACTGTTGGAAACAGGATGCTGGGCTTGATGGACCCTTGGTCTGACCCAGTATGGCATTTTCTTATGTTCTTATGACATTGTGGTCCAGGTTTCTGCAATCCTCGAAAAACAGGATTTTCTTGAACCATTTCAATCAGGCTTTCACAAGAGCTTATACACAGATACCTCCCTTCTGGCTCTGAGGGAATATACTTCCTTATCAGAAGGAATCTTGATAGGGAAGTATATTCTGGGGTGATTCTTCTGGCCTTATTAACTGCCTTTGATACCATAGACCATAACATTCTGATAGAATGTCTGAAGGTGCTCAATATCAAGGCAATATGTTGTCCTGCTTCTTTCTTGAAGGTCATTCTCTTCAAATAAAGGTTGGTGACATGTTTTCTTCCCCTTGGGAATTAAAGTGTGATGTTCCCCAAGGTCAGTTTTGTCTCTCATCTTATTTATCATCTATGTGCAGCCTTTGGGAAAGTTAATCAGGGGATTTGGCCCACAATTGCAATCATATGCTGATGACATACAACTATTTTGCGAGATCAGGCTGTCCCATATGGAATCTATTGAGAAAGTTGCAACTTCTCTTTGATTGGTTAAGGAAAAATAAAGTGAATCCCCAAAAAACAGGAATACTATGGATAAAAAAAAACCTCTTACATTTCTTGTGTGACTCCTCAAATAATCTTAGACAGTTCCAAGTTACCTCTGAAACCTGAAGTTGAAATTCTGAGTATTACTTTAGATTCTGAATTGACACTTCAAAACCACATTTTAAATGTGGTTTATGCATGCTTTATGAATATGTAGCTTCTTGTGATCCAAAATCTCCACCCTTATTTCTCTCATGAAAATTTGGTGATAATGATCCATGCTTCAATGATAAATCACATTACGCCAATCTCAGCTACTCAGATTCCAGTTTAATCACAATATGGCTGTTCACTTCCTTCTAAGCTTGAAGTTATATGGTCATATTATACCAGTTTTGAAATCTTCACACTGGCTTCCTGTTTCTTTTAGAATCCAGTTTAAGATCATGTCCTTAGTTTTTAAGTCACATCAGAACATCGACATGCAGTATTTTCAAGAACATTTAGGTCAGTAAATTTTGAATTAAAATCTTTGCTCCTCGCAGGAGGATTTGTTAGAGACTCCCTCTTTAAAGGAGGTTACTTTGGTGAAGACTAGGAACAAATTTATTTTTTGATATATTTTCTATCTTTTGTGCCTGGTCAGCCACTTCAAAGTAAATTACATTCAGGTAATGTAGATATTTCCCTATCCCTAGAGGGCTTACAATCTAAGGAGGGGTCATTTACTAAGCAGCATTAGCTATTTATCACTCAGTAATGTCTTAACCTGGCAATAATACATGGTATTTTAAATGCCAAATATTATGTTTCCCTCAATAATGCAAAAATGGTAATGAGCTGCTTTGCATGCAAATGCTTCAAGCATAAGCTTTTCGTATGGCTGTCAGGCATGCTGCAAGTGACTGCATCACAGTCCTGGAAGAAGTGTTTATAAAGGTACCGGGTGAGTCAGAGGGTTATGGGTGGGCCAAGGAGGAGGGGGAGGGATGAGGGGGCATTGTCTTCAAAATGTGCAGGACTGGGGAGGAGACAGAGAGAAGTCACCGAATGATGAGGCACGTATTTGTTTATTTTAAGAATTTAGATGCCACATTATCCAAGGTTGTAAGCAGCTACAAATAAACACATACATAAATTGTAAACATCAGTGTAGACACAAATAAGAAGTAAAAACAATGAGTTATCTGACTAAATGGCTTTAAATATTGACTTCACAAGTACAAAGTAATACAATATTTCCATACCGAGCCGGGCCTCGGTGTGAGGCCTAGGCCTTGGTCTCAGCCTCAGTAAAGGGATGCAGTCAGGCAGGCCCTAGTGTCAGACTAGGTCTAGGATCATTTTTTTTCTATTACAAAGAAGCCAATGGGGCCTATGGATGGCTTCCCCTCTAAGACTTGAATGTAAACTGAAAAAATGAATGAGACAAACAAATGAAATTTTCTTTTGTTTGAGTCCTACCTGACGAATGATTGTGACTTAAAAAATGAATAAATGACCCAAAATGATTTATTTTTTTACTCTACACACCCCAGTGGATTACTAAGAGTGAGGAGAAGTAAAATTCCAAGCTCTGGAGTCCTGGTATTTTCAGATCGGTCGCCCATTAAGGGGCTTTCTAGGACCTATCTCCCAAGAGAGGTCCCAGAGAAGTGGTATGGAGGAGAAGAAGTCCAGGGTGGAAGTTCCTTGGAATTCCAGAAGAGAGAAAGAGAGAATGGTTCTGAAGTGTTCCATGGAGCAGTACACTGGGGGGTGCCATGAGAAAGGGTATCCTGCCTGGGAAAGTTCACCGGAGTCAATGATTGATTCAGTCCAAATCAGCTTGAGATACAGAGAGAGAGAGAGAGGGGATGAGAAAAGGACATTGGAAAAAATGATTTAAACTTCCAAATAGGTACTGGGAGGACCTATGGTAGAATAGGGTACCTGTCCAGAAGAGCTGGCCTGTTGGAGGTAATCTTAAAAAAAGACTCTAATTTTGTTTTTTGTATTCTCGATTGAGAATCACTGAGCGAGCCATGGGAAGGGGACCTTCAGAGTTTTCTGAACAGGGAAGGGGGAACATGTCTGACTGTTTTGGTATTTTGAAATGCATAGAAAGTTGGGAGGCCGAGGGCAGGGTTTCAAGTGGTGTGTATTAATATTCCTATATTTCTCAGAGGTTGGAAATCTTGCCACACTCCCAGAACCCCTGCTCCTGCCTTCCGCCTCCCCAGCATGTACCATCGGTGAAGTAGTGATAGTGGGTGATATAGACGGGCAGATGGTAGAAGTGAATCATTTGTGCATGTGATACACACTTTTCCCCTTTCCCCTCCATACACCATCATTCCATCTTTACTTGCCTGCACTTTCTCAAGCATTTCCCTCTCCATTCCTTTTCCTTTCACTCCCCTTTTGCAACCATGGGTGCAGGTACACATAGGGGGAAGGTTAAAGTGGACATTCACATATACTACTAGGGCCCTACTATTTCTTGCTCCTTTCTGAGTCTGTTAAAGGTTGAGGTCTGGGCCTCTAATCCATAAGCCACTGTTGCTGCTGTACCTACAAATTTGAAAATTTAATTTCATCCCTTGGTTCTAGCTGGTCTTTCCAGTCTTTTCTGAGCTCTAAGCAGTGGCTTCTCCCAGCATCCGTTGCACACCAGAAGCAGTGTCACTGGGAATCTGTGGCACAGCATTCACTGTCAGCTTAGGAAATGCACTATGAAGAGTAGACACAGTAGCAACTGTCTCTCTCACACCCTCTCATCTTGCATATCTTCTTCTTCAGCTGAAAAGGCCAGGTAGCTTGTAGCAACCTTGCTGCTTTCTCCTACCATAGCACATGAAAATCAAACAAAAAACCCCCTTGATCTATGGGTTGGATCCGGGCTCCAGGAGGGAAATATGACATCACTTTCAAAACTTGCTCCACAGGCCAGATGCAGTCTATGGGCTGTAGTTGGAGGAAACCTGATTAGAGAAAATATGGTATAAATAAACAGACAGGAAATAAGTCTATAACCAGGAGACAGCGTATCGTTCCTTTTGACAAGTATAGAGGGAAAACTCTTGACAAAATGGCAGGGGTAAAATGAGGTAACCTATAAAGTGTGGCCTGCTTATTATGAAATCCTTCAGCCAGGAAGATGAAAAGAACATATATATCATGTAAAACTTCATGAAGCCCTGGAAAGAGCAGGATTCATTATTTATCAGCAAAGAAGAAGAAAACTCTAGCTCTGGAGCTCCAGAAAAAAATGCCTATAGCAAGGAAAGCTTTTAGAAATTGAACAGCTACCATCTGCAAAAATGAAACAAGTAATGTAAGTGCTGAAACAATTTCTTGGTGTTTTCAGGCCATGTAAGGAAATATAATTTAATTTTATAGCACATAGAGACCCCATGTGGAGTAAAGATGAGACAAAGGCCATACTTTCTATTAAGAAGCTGAGGAAGGAACTTTAGGAAATGTTAAAATTGGGAGTAACTGAGTAAGTGATTGGTATAACCCAGTGTTGAAAGGGGTATACTATAGATGATTTCATTAGGTTCTGCATCATTTTTAACAAAGTCTATCCTATATATAGGTTTGATACCTACCCAATCCCATGGGTAGACAAGTTGTTAGATAAATTGGGGAAAATGATATATATAAGCACATTGAATCTTACTAAAGGATTTTAGAAAATCCTATTGACACGAGAATTAAGAGAAAATACAACATTTGGCACCCTTCAGATGAAATCATGTTCTCCTTACCATTTGGTTTACTCAATGTACCAGAAACTTTTCAATGACTGATGGACATGAATTTACACGTTACACTCCCAATGTAACCACAGAAGATGTGGTCATCTTTAGTACTATCTGGGAGTCCGCTATAGCGCATATAAAGCAGGCCTGAAATGTTAGACACATTTTCTTAATGACTAACCTGGCAAAGTGCACACTAAGCAAAGCCAAGAAGCCAAGACTAAATACTATCAATTTTCAAAAGGTTTATCTAAGTTGTTAACCCAGTAAACTTCTGACTGGCTAACTTAGGGCCTCATTTTCCAAGCAGTTTACCACATGCAATAAATTCACGCTAACAGCTGTTAACACACTTTGCACGGTGAAACAGCCACTGGTAGTGTGGCTGCTATCACGGTCTGAGAGAGAGAGAGAGAGAGAGAGAGAGAGAGAGAGAGAGAGAGAGAGAGAGAGAGACGAGAGAGAGACTATGAGAGAGAGAGAGAGAGAGAGAGAGAGAGAGAACCCTTACTATAGTGCCTATGCCCTAGACAGGTATTTGAATCCCTATGGGGAGGGCCACCTACTACTCGGGGTGGGGATTAGGTAAGAGCGTCGGGGGTTGGGGGCCACTTTCGCATTCCACATGAGACGTACGGAAAGAACAGTGGTCCCTAGTGAAGATTTGCTGGCTGTCGGAGTGAGGACTCTCACTCCAAGAAGAGGTTTGGGCAATGAGTGAAACATAGATGGGCAATGAGTGAAACATTGCCCAAACCTCTTCTTGGAGTGAGCGTCCTCACTCCGACGGCCAGCAAATCTTCACTAGGGACCACTGTTCTTTCCGTACGTCTCATGTGGAATGCGAAAGTGGCCCCCAACCCCCGACGCTCTTACCTAATCCCCACCCCGAGTTAGTAGGTGGCCCTCCCATAGGGATTCAAATACCTGTCTAGGGCATAGGCACTATAGTAAGGTTCTCTCTCTCTCTCTCTCTCTCTCTCTCTCTCTCTCTCTCTCTCTCTCTCTCTCTCTCTCTCTCTCTCTCTCTCTCTCTCTGCTACTGACAACTATTGTGTGCAGTGATGATGATTCTTTGGATACTGACAATATCGTGAGCTGCGATGATTCTTTGCGAAAACATCACCGCACGTGATGCTTCCCTGCTGCATGAAAGAAGCCTCATTTGCATAAATGCCCCCTAATGCGATATTGGAAAATGAGGCCCTTAGTCCACCCAAAGTCACAGGTCATACAACTTTAACTGGTCAAAGGAGCAGTATTTCTGAAAGTGTTGCTAATATATATTTTAGATTTAGCTGTTCAGAGAGGATTTTCATTGCTATCCGGTTAAATTTAGTTGAACAACTCTGGTTGTACAAATAGCTATTCAAAGTCTAGCTGAACATATTTTGTCTGGCTAGATTTAAAAAAACTTTAGTCACAAACCTAGCTGGTCAGGTGAAGCAGAAAATTTAGCTAATGATAACCAGGTAAAATTATCCAGTTATATTTGCTGCTCAGCATCTTACTGAAATTTGATCCATTAGGGTAAACATTGAGAAATAGACCTATACCTATTCATGTTTGCATTGAACAACGGTTAAGTAAAATTTTTACTCAGAAAATTCAAGGGCTTACAAAATTATAAAGTTCCAACAACTAAAAAGGCAAAGAAGGACTTTGAGTTTTTCCAGACATTACCGAATATCTATTCCAGACATTTTCATAATGGACAAAATGGGAAAAAAAAAGTGCCTTTCCAAGTAAAGTACTCATAGCATATCAGGGACAGCTAAGCTGTGGAAATAAGGAGGCTGAGAGTTTGGATTCATCAGCGGTTCTTGCCTTGAAAGCTAAGAACCCTGCAGTTAATTATTATTTATTTATTTGTATTTCATACTTAATAAACAAATGCTCATATATCATATCATATAGGTTCATGGCTATTTTGAGATGTCCATGAAGTAAAGGTAGTAAATTCTAATGGTACATCAAACTGTTGACTGGGGCTGGTGTGCAAGCCATACATAGATAAAGAGCAACAAGTTTCTAGTGTGAACAGAAATAAGGCTAGAGAAAAGTGCTGCCTAGCACTTAGAAAACACAGCTTTTAATGAAAGCCTCCATTTTGTTTACATTCTGACTGGGAACCTATCACCCTTTACCTTTCCTTATTCAGGAGAAGAATAAAATGAATTCAATTGCTAAAGGTTAGCACAACCACTATTATTAATTTGATCATGCATTAAAGTGTATTTCCCTATGTTGTATACATTTAAATTAATTAAACTCTAATATCTTCCAAAGAGTTCCAGAAAATAGTGACATTAAGGGGGAAATCTTCAAACTGTCTGTAATTGGACAAAGTCTGCAAGTATTTTTAACCCACAGATTTCCCATCGATTTTCAAAGCAAAACTGCATGTGTACTTTTGCATTGAAACTAGCCATGAGTACAAAGTATTCACATACATTTGCCACTACGTTTTGTGCATTTAGAATTTTGCTAGAAATGTATGAAGTTAGAGTTGAAAATTCAATCTACACATATACTTTTCCTCCACAATTTAAAATATACCCCTGGGAATATTTCTACAATGCATGTATTTTTAGCCACATTGAGGGAGAGCAATTTTCAGATGGCCAATTTGCACAAGAAAAAGGCTTTTTATCTGTGTAAATGGCTTTATAAATTACCCTCTAAAGGGAAAAGCAAGCAACACTTCCAAATTTAGATGTTGATTCCTGAATATTCATTGATATCTGGATATTGAATCTAAAACAAGCTCAACATTTTTTTTTTTTTTGCACTGTGGGATTTTCTCTTACTGCATACCAGGCTTTTAGGAAGAGAACCTCACATGAGGCATGATGGCCTTTCTTAGTTCCTTTGCACCCACATCTGTGTTATTCTCAAACTTCCATTCACCCTGTGCTTGAAATCTGAAATCTGTAAAGCTTATGTTTAACCTGATGCCCAGCCCAGGTGTATCCCTCCGCAGTATTTCTATTGCCTGGAGCTCCACTAATATGCTTGTGCTGTTCCATAACCTTGATGCCCCTTTGCAGCTGCTATGCTTTCCAGTCTGGCATGTAATGAATGCCTGCAATGTGTAATGCAGTTATCCATTAATCCTGAGCATATGTATGGATCCAAATGTGATATTTTTTTAGTCTCCTAGTTTGGGAGACAGGAATTAGAGGTAGCTAAAGACAAAGAAAACTATTGCAACAGTCTCACAAAATAAATGCATCTTTGTAAGTACACTGTGCTAAATATGGCATACTTTACTAGTCAAAGGAGAAACTAACTTTCCTTAAAATGTTAGGCTAGCCATAGATTTAGGATAACAAATGAAAGCAAAATTCTCTTGTCTGCCTCATCCTGATGATCTGTTAAGTAAAGCAGGATAGTTAAAATAAAGAAGTAACTCCCTCATACTCCCCAATGAAACTGAAGGTCAGGTTGAAGCAGTGGTTCTCAACTTTTTTTCCATCATGACACACCTACATTTAACAGCTAATCTAAAAAAAATCATAGATATTTTATTTTTGAAAATGATGCAGGAGAAAGATAAAATATTCTTTAATTTCAATAACTGCTTATAAAATATTATTAGATTTTTTTTTCACAAAAATTGTAATCTTTGCTAACTTCATCAGTGAGAAATCTAGGACTGATATGCATATGCAGCACACAGGTTTTCAATACAAACAAACTCTCATGCATTTCACTGTCAACCTCAGGAAATTCTGACCTCTTATGGAGTTTATACAGAACAGAGTTCGGAAATTTCCCCTTTCAACTAATCATACAAAAAATATATTCAAATTCTGGTATCCCCTCAGTAATAGTACTTCAAAATCACGTTCCTGCCAGCTACTTTGTGAAATAACATGAAACCTGCTAAAAAGACATTTAGAAATTATATAGCATACCAGCCATACCATAAGAGTACTAACACCCAGGACTTAAACAGCAACAACCTTACCTATGAAAAAGCAAGACTGCAAACATAGAATACAGTACACTTAATAATATTGGAAAAACAAAGAAAGCCAGACTGCTCTAGCTTCCTACACAGAATCTACATCCTAGTTAGCAGAATCCCTCACCTCTGTCAAACATTCAGAATGCAGACTGACCTTATCTAATACAGAATAAAAAGCTATAAATTATAAACAAGCATTCAGAGACAAACTGAAACTCCAAGATGCTTGGGTTGGGGGGGAGGTGTGGAGCGAAATTGGGGGCAGGATATAGCATGCCTGCCACATTTCTGGCTTGGACTGGTGGTGGCAGTGATTGCCCAGGTTGAGGGAAAAGCAGGACCAGGGAGAGATGATGGGGAATTTAAGTACCAGCTCCTTAATCTGCACTCTCCTCAAGCAGCAGCACATGTGGCTGTTATAGAAAGCACAGTCTTGCTATGTCAGATTTTGGATGACAAACCTTCCACCCCTTGCTGACACACCAGTGTGTCCCGACACACAGATTGAGAACCATTGGGTTGGAGCACTCCACAAAAAAAAAAAGAAGTGGTACATTTGATAGAGAAAATTGTTTTAAAATATTTACTAGCTTCCTTGCAAGATATGAAGCTCTATAGCTCTAGAAGACCATGAAGAAGTCAAGTCAGGCCTGTTGTGCTGGGTTACAAATATCATTTTAATGCTGAAATAGCCACAGATGTTTCTACAGACCTGTTTTATATAGTAGAGTTCTTCTTTGTCCTATCCCAGTGTTCTTTACTTTCTAAATAAATTATTTCAGTTTTGGATGTTTATCACATTTTTCTATCTTTTTTCATTTGCTCTCAGAAAACGATTTGCTGGAGTTTGTGCAAGGCAAGAGAGGGGGAAACCGGAGGAAGCGTTGCATCCTCCAGACTCCTAACGTCAACTTGTTTCCTTCTGCATCATAGCAAATAATGAGTCTCCCCTACTATTATTTTGTATTTGCTATTTATTGTATCATTTTATCTGCTAACCTGATAAAATAGTATCATTACAATATTAGAAACACCACAAGTGTCTTGCACATCTCAAACACTTAATATATATTTTTACAGACACTCATTTAAATTTCTACCATTGCTGGTTACTGAAGTTATACCTATATAGAACTTGGAAGAATGGGGTGAAGAGAACAGAAAAGCTCAGCAACTTTATTTATAAAAAAAAGTTCTATACCTCCTTCTCAGACAAAAGGTCGTACAAAGCAGTACACAACATAACACATAATATAATCCTAAAATTCAATTTTACTTAGCTTCAGTACTGCTAGAGGACACTGACTGCCATATATACATTTCCTTATGCTTTATACAGCGTTATCTTCCCAAGATATACTGAGCTACTTAAAAGGGTCATGAATCTTATTCCCTCACAGACCCATAGCATTTCAAACCAATTAAATAAATATAAGCTGCATTCTTGAGAGCAACCACAGGAAAAGTAGTTGCTTGAGATTCAGTTCTGCCATAGAAGTAGTGCAGTAGCCATGTTAGTCCACTTGAATACACAGAAATAAAGATGAACAAAAAAAAATGTAGGTGCTAATTATTTTTATTGGATAAACAATAAATTTCTGATTAGCTTTGGAGAGCTATATAGAACATAAGATCACAGCAAAATGAGCAGGTTACTGCAAAGGCATGTTGCTGCTTGAATATACAAAGAAATTGCAGATTGTATTATAATGGTAATCTAAAGTGAAAAGGTGGGAGGATGAAGGAAGGAAGAAGAGAGGGTAGTGTGTTAGCATTTGTATATTCACCTACAGCTTTTGTGCTGACCTTTATTTCTAGCTGCATGGAAAATCATCCTTCTTCACATTCAGTTTCAGAGCACTTCTGTTAGACATTTAGGAAGGAAATAGATGGTATCGTGACCATGGGATATAGATCAGGCATACGAAGCCATAGAAAAACAACAGAGTCTTGTAGCACTTATTTGGGTGCAGTCTATATAATAAAGCAAGGGCTTTCCTTACCTTTATATCCCATATGTTTCACCCAGGAATAAATCAGAGGCCAATTAATTTTGGTTCATCTGTTTCTTTTATTAATTGTGTTTTTCTTCAAAATGGGGCATGGGCACCAAAATACTGCAAATGGGAAGCTCTGTTTGTTTGTGTGTACTACTACTGGATAAGGGTAACACAGTCATATTTGGAAACACTTCAAATTTGATTTGGGACTCCGGAATTCCAAAGGAATTTCTGGGTCTCTGGGCAAACCCAGGAAAGCTCTAGGTACACAGTTAAGGCAGCCTGCATGGGCCCTGGAAGAGGAAGTCAGCAGCAGGGCCCACATGGGTAGGCAGAAGGACAAACATTGCAAAGAATCACTGTGCCTTCTGTGTCAGTATTTCATTTTTTAAGACACAAGACAGAAATCTTTTGCTATTGTTGCCTGCATCCGCTGCGATTCCTTACCTGTTGATATCTGCAGTGAATCTGACTATGTGAAGCTTCGAAAGAGTTAAAGCATTTAACTTTTCAGGTCTATCCTACAGGGTCATTCATCAAAGTGTGTTAGGGCCTTAATGCAGGCATTAGGGCCCTAACACCCTCTATAATGTCATAGCAAGTTACTTCTGTTAGAAATGTTACACCAAGTTACCAATGAGCATAAAAGAATAGAGGTGTGACTGCGGAAACTTTTCATTTTTTTTCACGTTTCATTTCTGTTGTCTCTTTTTTTTCTTGATTTCATAATTTATTTTGCTTCATTTATTTTGTTTATTTTGATGTGCAGTACTTGCAAGTAACATATGCTAATTGCAAATAATGCATGCTAAAGAGACAAGCAAACAAAATTGAATTATTTGTGCCATTTTCGTTTAGAAAATAGAAATGACACAGTACGGCATAAGAAATATTGTTGATATTTCTTATGTAATTTTATGTGCATCGCTATAGGGAGGATAATTTTGAAACATGTACGCATAATTTTATTATAGTATTTTATAGAATGTGCATTTCACATATGCTCATGTTATAAAATATGCATATATTTGCTACATAACATGTGCACGTATGTAGGCCTATGCACGAATGCATATGATGCATTGAAACCATGTATTTCAGTGCATTGAATGCATGTACTTTACCCACTTATTTTTAAATATATATGTGCACATAATTTATGTGCAAAAGTCAATAAGGACTTACTCATGTAAGTCCTGATTTGCACGCATTACTCGACCAGTTTTCTAACATGCATGCATCGAGAAAATTATCAGTTTTACCAATTAGTCCACCAATTCTCCCAGTCTTTCTTCGGGTCATCAAGCCCCTCCTGGTTCTTCAGCCTGAACTCCCCCCCCCCCCCCCCCAGTTTACCCAGATCTTCGGGTCATCAAGCCCCTCCTGGTTCTTCAGCCTGAACTCCCCCCCCCCCCCCCAGTTTACCCTAGTCAGTACTATGCAATAAACACATTTATTATTGCTTACACCAGATAATTAGTAGGTGTAAAAACACGTGAGTAAGCTGGAAAAGGTATGCATGCGTATGTCTTTTAAAAATAGCAATTTATGCATGCATGTGTTAGCTCCGCCCCAGAACATCCCTTTCTTATGTGCGTATATTCGCGTGTGAAAGTGAATATATGCAGTACTTGTATAAGCACATAACAGCTAGTTACTCATGTATATGCAAATGTTTGCACACATAACGCTTTTAAAATTTGCCTTTACAGAAAAAAGCTGAGCCCAGGGGAAAATGCTAAGCCCACAGTGGCAAGACTTGGCACTTACTGTATTATTTATTCCTTCCTTGCAATTGGACATGGTTCAAGTCACCAACCACTGGGTGCTGGCTCAAAGCAGGGAGAGGAAGAACGCTCAATTCAGTGAATAGTACACTCTCACTCCTGGATAACTGCACTGTAACCCTGGGGCCGATGCAAAAAATGTGTGTTGAAAGTGGGCACTGAGCCTTCAGCGCCTGCTTTCCTAATGTGCCCCCAGGCACCTCACCTGGGGGCGTCATGCAATATTTTAATTAGGGGGTGCGCTGTCAAGGAGGTGCTAGGGTCGATTGTGGGCCCTTAGAGCCTCCTTGACAACTGGCGCCCATGAGCGGTCGGCTGTTTTACTAGAAAATGTAATGTTGGCAGTCATCGACAGTGAACTTTGCCTGACTGTAAGCCCTCTGAGCCTGGCTGCTGGTAAACCAATTGAATAAAGAAACCTTTGAAAGCTTAAAAATGAATGCACTTTACATTTTTTTTCAAAGTATCTTTTCCAATAGCAGTAATGCAACCCTTTTAAACTAACAAAGGGCAATTATCAGGCAATTATCCAGGTAATTATCCAGGTAACAAAGCTTGTTAGGAAAATTATTACCAGCCTGTATGTGGGTAAAAGTATGAGCACAATACATATACCTTTTACCCACATTTTCAAGGAAGCATTCCTAGAGTGTGGTTAGGCCAGGGAAGGTAAAAAATATGCATTTTCATAACCACGCATGTTGTCTTGATCAGAAAAAGGAGATGCAAAACTTTGTGGGTACTTTTTCATCGGGCAATTTCCAAACAGAAAAGTCTGTATATACTTTGCACCTGCTCGCATAACATAGTGCAGTCTCCTGATATCACATGTTCATTTGTGCAAGAATAATGTTATCATGATGTGGCAAGCGGAATATGGGGGGTGGGGGGGGGGGGAGGCAGGGAAGGCTCGTTTTCCTGGCATGTTCTTTAAGATTTTGAAAAGGCATTAAAAAAAAGGAAAGAAACCTGCGCCGCCAGGATATCCCTCTGCACGCACGGAAACAGTCAAGAGAGAAAAAAAAAATTCTACTCTTAGCCAATTTTGAAAAATTGAAGAAATCGCTTAACACGATGCACTGGCCCGTGAACAAAATAAAAATATCCTGTAAGGTTGAAAATGCTCTTTGTTAAGGCAAGTCTGGCATTTGACTGTTTTATAGCTGCTCATCGACTAACGAGATCAATGCTTTCTGCTGTGGCCACTCTCTTTATTAATGGTGATAAATGTATCGCACCCCCTCCCCCCACTGTTAGAATGCATGCTTTAAACACAGCACACTCTTTCTTCCATTAGAAACATAGCCTCCCTCTGTTCTACCAAGTGATTCTCCAGCAATTTCTGCCGCACGCTGAAACCTTAAACTGTTGTCCCCCCGACCTTCCCCCCGCCCCAATTTCAACAATTGCAAACTTTCATGAAAATGGCAGAAACAAAATAAATTTACATGGACACGTCAAGCCACTCATTTGGCTTTCTGGCTTTAGTCAGAAGGCAATTAGGTTCTTTTGAAATAGAAACATTTTTTATTTTTCTCTGCCCTCTTCTATGCGGTACATCATTATAAATTGATGCGGAATTATTTTATAGTCTTAGTTTTGCCTTCCAAAAAAGCCCATGTGCTGGGATTACATCATTATTTATACTTCTAAAAAAAATAACTAAGTGCTTAATAAATTTGGTTGCTGAGGGAAACATGAAGGTTGTGTTTGCAGAGAAGCGTATCCTATAGGGCCTCAAAGCTGGACAGTAAGAAGTATTCTGTTATTTAGTAGCCTTGTAAATATCAAAGAATTAAGTTATAGATAATTACTATGAGCTGGGAGCTGAAATTGTTTTGGTTTTTTTTTTTCCTGCAGAAGCATTTGTAAAAATTGTTGCCTTGTGCACTTTCTCTATTTCTATTAACTTTAGAAGTGTTGTGTGCTGTTATAACATTATTGTTTTAAACTGGATAGATTATCTTGGTGTCTGTCAGGTTTAATTAAATATAATGAGTTTCCATTATGTGATTTCTTGTTAAAAAAAAAACCAACAACAAATAAGCTAAGAACTCAAAACTTGCTTACCCAAGCAGTACTTTTTCTCAGAAGTCGAGCAGTTTACGGTGAAGCAAACTCGAGCCACAAATGCCTGAGTTTCCTGGGCCCCATTTGCATCAGGCTTTGCTGTTAAATCCGGCTGACCGTGTTGTGTGTGGCTCAGGAAGAGAGAGCTCCTTTCTTGGGAAGGCATATTTTTGTGATCTCCCTTGCCTTCAAAGTATTTATGTCTTTAAGCTCTGCCTAGGCCAGCCACTTGTTACACTGGTAGCTGGAAAAGTCAGGATCTGCCCTGGCAGGATGCCTGCTGCACTACTGGCATGAATAATGAATGCATTATCACCTCCCATTATTAGCATTCCATTCAAGCAACACAAATGAAGCAATTCATTTCTCCTTTTTAGCCTTCAGAAAGCTTGCTGGATTAATGAGGGTTATATATACAGATAGGACCTAGACCCCCAGTCCAAATTTATCGAGCCTGATTGGTTTAAATTTGTGCCACTAGCAGCACATTTTATTGGCAGCATATAAATTCTGTCTCTGTCTTTCCAGATTTTTACAGGTGAAAGTTATTTTCGCCCAAGATAACGAATATTAGGTCACACAGGACAAAACTATATTTTTCCTTGATTTTAAGTTTAAGGCTGGGGGGGGGCGAAGTCCCACCCTGCTGCCATTGACATAAAAGCAGGGCAGGCACCCCCCAAGATAGCTTGAATATGTTGGTTCCCCCCCCCCCCCCCAACCTCCACTCATGACCCATTGGGGTTTTGATTCAAATAGGAATCCTGTGGGTCCCTGAGTGGATCCCTCATGCAGAGGATATCAGTCTGGGAGTTAGGTCTGAATGATGTCATGTTGAAGAGTTACTGTCACCCTCACATTCCCTTCCCTGGCAGCTTCATGGCAGGTCCTCCCTATGTGGGTCTCTCACCTGGAAAATGGTTCATACACGCAGAAAGACGTGAAGAAGATCCCACTATCTGAATTTTCAAGAAGGCTCATCACTCGGTAAAAATTAGAGATGTGAATCGTGTCCTCGATCGTCTTAACGATCGATTTCAGCTGGGAAGGGGAGGGAATCATACTGTTGCCGTTTGGGTGTTTAAAGTATCGTGAAAATCGTGAAAATCGTGAGCTGGCACACTAAAACCCCCTAAAACCCACCCCGACCCTTTAAATTAAATCCCCCACCCTCCCGAACCCCCCCCCCCCCAAATGCCTTAAATTACCTGGGGGTCCAGCGGCGGTCCGGAACGGCCTCCTGCAATTGAATCGTGTTGTCTTCAGCCGGCGCCATTTTTCAAAATGGCGTTGCAAAATGGCGGCGGCCATAGACCAACATGATTCGACTGCAGGAGGTCGTTCCGGACCCCCACTGGACTTTTGGCAAGTCTTGTGGGGGTCAGGAGGCCCCCCCAAGCTGGCCAAAAGTCCCTGGGGGTCCAGCGGGGGTCCAGAAAACGATCTCCTGCCGCGAATCGTTTTCCGTACGGAAAATGGTGCCGGCAGGAGATCGACTGCAGGAGGTCGTTCAGCGGCGGTCCGGAACCCCCACTGAACGACCTCCTGCAGTCGATCTCCTGCCGGTGCCATTTTCCGTACGGAAAACAATTCGCGGTAGGAGATCGTTTTCCGGACCCACAGGGACTTTTGGCCAGCTTGGGGGGGCCTCCTGACCCCCACAAGACTTGCCAAAAGTCCAGCGGGGGTCCGGAACGACCTCCTGCAGTCGAATCGTGTTGGTCTATGGCCGCCGCCATTTTGCGCCGCCATTTTGAAAAATGGCGCCTGCTGAAGACAACACGATTCAATTGCAGGAGGCCGTTCCGGACCGCCGCTGGACCCCCAGGTAATTTAAGGCATTTGGGGGGGGGGTTCGGGAGGGTGGGGGATTTAATTTAAAGGGTCGGGGGTGGGTTTTAGGGGGTTTTAGTGTGCCGGTTTTCCTGCCCTCCCCCTTCCCCCGATTTACGATTTTTTGACGATAAATCGGGGGAATTGGTATTGTATCGTGGCCCTAACGATTTTTGACGATTTAAAATATATCGGACGATATTTTAAATCATCAAAAAACGATTCACATCCCTAGTAAAAATGCTGCTAGCAATACATTTTTATGGGTTATCAAAAGGCTTGGGAATAACTGCACAGAGCAGTGGTTGCTACCCTTAAGAAAACATGGTGGTAACTTGATTGGTGTGGCAGATACTATTATAAGAAACTTGCTGGGCAGACTGGATTGAACATTTGGTCCTTTTGTGCCATCATTACTATCCAGAAGTCACCGCAAGTGATCCAGGGATTGGCGTCCATAGCCCAGCTTCCAGAGGCCCTGCATTCCTTTGCAGTAGAGGAGGACCGGAAGCGCGCGCCGCCTTCCATCAACTGAGTGAAGATTAACGGTGATTAAAGAGGATTGGTAAGTATAGCTTTCAGAAATGTTTGGGCTTATAAAAGTTGGTGAAAGGTGAAATTAAGGGATATATTCTTTAGAGTTTGTGTGTGTCTGAGGTAATAAGCAAGCCAGAGATAGTTAATTCCAGTATCTGTCTTTCCCACCCACTCAACCCTTGGTTTTTAGGCATGAGACAGTTTCTCATAAAAAATCAATCAGGGTCATATCTAAATCATACTATTGTACCAGCCCTTACTGAAAGTTTAATCATCCCCTTGTAGGACACTAGCTGATTAATTATTAAATTCACCTGTAAATTTAAACTACTCTCATTCCAACTGCCTTAGTATCTTAAACTTAACTAGGAACTCAATAAAACTAAGATGAAGGCAGCAGTCCAGCAACAAGAGGGAGGCTTTCCAGTCTTTTGCATTGAGTGTCACATGTATGATTTTTTACCCGCCGGTGAGAGATTGTATGTGTGCACCCGGTGCAAAGAGCTCCTGGCTCTCAGGGAATGAGTCCAATCTCTGGAGGCTAGAGTAGCAGACTTGGAGGAGCTGAGGGAGACAGAGAGGTACATTGATGAGACCTTCAGGGACATAGTAGCCAAGTCCCAAATCCAATTTGGCAGCCTTAGTGCTGCCTTGGATCAGAAAGGTCTCCCAGTAGGAGAACATCACCCTGGTGTAGCAGGAAGTGATCCTGTAGCAAGGACCTGCTCTCCAGGTGATGTATTATCCTCTCGCACCGAGGACAAGTCTCCCAGGGCTACTGCCCAGGAGGGAAGGGTTAGGCCTGCCATCATAGTTGGCGATTCAATTATTAGAAATGTAGATAGCAGGGTGGCTGGTGGACGTGAGGACCGCCTGGTAACTTGCCTGCCTGGTGCGAAGGTGGCAGACCTCACGGGCCACCTAGATAGGATTATAGACAGTGCTGGGGAGGAGCCGGCTGTCGTGGTACATGTGGGCACCAACGACATAGGAAAGTGTAGGAGAGAGGTTCTGGAAGCCAAATTTAGGATACTAGGTAGGAAGCTAAAATCCAGAACCTCCAGGGTGGCATTCTCTGAAATGCTTCCTGTTCCACGTGCAGGACCCCAGAGGCAGGCAGAGCTCCAGAGTTTCAATGCATGGATGAGACGATGGTGCAGGGAAGAGGGATTCAGCTTTGTAAGGAACTGGGGAAACTTTTGGGGAAAGGGGAGACTTTTCCGAAAGGATGGGCTCCACCTTAACCAGAGTGGAACCAAGCTGCTGGCACTAACTTTCAAAAAGGAGATAGAGCAGCTTTTAAACTAGAACAAGGGGGAAAGCAGACAGTCACTCAGCAGTGCATGGTTCGGAGAAATGTATCCTTGAAGGATACTAATGAAACAGGAGAGTTAGGGCATCCCAACAGAGAGGTTCCATTAAAAGCAAACATAGTCCATATGCCTATATGTAAAAAATCACCAAAACTAATGATTTCCGAATTATCCCAAACAACTGAAAAGCAGGTTGTTAGCAGCGGCCCTGATCTTCTTGGGCCGCCCGCAATGTGGGATCCGCGGCAGCAGCCCTGCTGCCGGGCCTCCTCCTCTTCTCAGCCCGCTGCAACTTGAGATTTGCGGATGACTATAAACGCTGCTCCTCTTCTGCACGCAGCTGATGCTCCTCCTCCTTCCTGCCTGCATGGCTCCGGCAACATTTTCTTCCAGGGCCGCGCGGGCAGGAAAGAGGAGGAGCACCTGCAGGTTTGGATGTGACCTTTTTCTTTGGGCCGTGGTGACATGAGCTCCACCACGGCCCTGCCGATCTTCCTGCTGTGTGTGTCCGGCACCAGCACAGCAGAGCAGTAGTTCACTGCTCAGCCGCCAGTGGGATGAGGTCCACTGGCAGCCGCATTGGCTCCCCCCTGACCTCCCTCAGTATACCACTGCTCAGCACCCCCTAATGCTCGGCGACCTAGGCCCAGGCCTAGTTTGCCTAGTGCTTCACCGGCCTGTCCGTGAACTGTCTCTTCATTGGCTGAGTAGGGCGCGTGATGTGTAGTACCAACTCAGCATTCTGCAAGAAACTTGCGTGGGGAACCACTAGCGTGGTCTGCAACCAGCCTACCCTGGCTGTGTAGGTTGCGCCGCCTGCGTGGTCCGAGACCAGTCCGGCTAGGTTGTGTAGGGCATGTGATGTCCCAGTACTGACTCAGTACTCTTCAACGCAACTCATGGCCTTCCTGAGTTCCTTTCTCTATGTGATAAGAGTCTCATTTCGCTCAAGTATCCAGAATCTTCTTTCTCTCTATGTGTTCAATCTCGACTTACTCCATGTATCCAGAGTGTCGTTCCACTCCATGTATCCAGAGTCTTGTCTTCACTTCAATTCTTCATCTTTGTTTGATGTCCTCATCCTTCAACCACTGTCCACCCTATCGCAGTTGCTGCTCTATGCAGCAGGTCCGAAAGGGCTTGGAGTAGTCGGAGGTACCACTTTCGAGACCAACATTGCATTATTTGGGTCTCTCTGCTGCGTACAGGTTCAGGTGTGGCCAAGTTTCCAGCAACAGCAGCCTACACTTGGACACTTTTCACCTGCCTCGGCGTTTGCCAGAGCTCCTCTGCGGCTGCGTCGTGGCCAAGGGTACACAAAATCACCAGAGATGGGTCTGCTACCCGCATTCCCACATTCCTGGATCCAGAACCGACCTGTCAGGAACCCCCTCTTGAGCAGACTCATCAGTCCTTGTTACCTAGCACATAGTACTTCCACTTGGGAAGAGGTGTAAGTGGGTGGGATTTCCCTTCCTTCACCCAGGAAAACAAATGGGACTGTAAACAGAGCTGGCAGAATGCACAAATATTATTTTATTTATTTATTTAAAATTT
This sequence comes from Rhinatrema bivittatum, assembly GCF_901001135.1. Lineage (NCBI taxonomy): Eukaryota > Metazoa > Chordata > Amphibia > Gymnophiona > Rhinatrematidae > Rhinatrema > Rhinatrema bivittatum. The sequence continues at coordinate 252,298,008 of NC_042621.1, read as the reverse complement.
CTTTTATACTGCATACTAAAGATGTGTATCGTACCGGCAATTGTTTCTGGTTTCGTTTTCGTAGAACTGCGGGACATTTTGTTTTCCGTGGTTCTGACTGTTTTTTTTTTCGGCTGTCCTGATCCGAAAAAAACAAACAAACCACTCGATCCTTCAGATTTAATTATTTACATCCCCACCCTCCCAACCCCCCAAAACTTGCCTAAAGTCCCTAGTGGTCCAATAGGGGTCGCAGGAGCGATCTCTCACTCTTGGGCCATCGGCTGCCAGTAAACAAAATGGTGCCGGTGGCCCTTTGCCCTTACCATGTGACAGGGGCTTTCAGTGCCATTGGCTGGCCCTGTCACAAGGTAGGAGCAATGGACAGCCGGCGCCATCTTTAAAAATGGCATGGGCCATCCATTGCTCCTACCATGTGACAGGGGCTGGCCAATGGCACCGATAGCTCCTGTCACATGATAAGGGCAAAGGTTCATCAGCGCCATTTTGATTAGTGGCAGCCGATGGCCTGAGAAGGGGACATCACTACTGGGACCCCTACTGGACTTTAGGCAAGTTTTGGGGGGGATCGGGAGGTAGGGGATTGTAAATAATTAGATCTGAAGGGTTGGGTGGGTTTGGGGTTTTTTTTTTTTTTTTCTGTGTGCCCTTTCTCTCCCCCCCCCCCCCCACCCCCAAAACGATAAGACACCACATGAAATTAGGAAATATTGTACGATATTTTAATTCGTCAAAAAACGATGCACATCCCTACTGCATACTCCATTGATCATAGCAGTTAAACAGTCAAAATTTATTAAATTAGGGACTTTGCCATTATTGTTTTTGAAGTGATACTTCACTGTAAGTTAACAACAGTAATCAGGGAGTTGTGACATGCAAATCCCTTAGCTGAATCTCTAACTCATCTGTTCAATAGTCATTAAGCACCTTCAGAGTAAGAGGTCTGACAACCTTTTTAGTCCTTCCCTGACTTTCAGACTGGTGGCTCATGTTACATAGCTGCATTGCACCCTTTTTCCTTCTCTGCAGCAGTTCACTTAACTGCAGGCATGCTCTTCTCTCCTTTCCTGAGAGAGAGGTTCAACTTCATCTTTTTTTTCTTGGCATTCTCTATAAGAGATACACTAGGATGTACTCTGTGGGTCTCTATGTCCTCAGAACAATAAGCAGCTACTGAGATTTTGTAACTTTGAATTTACTTTGATTATTTTATCATTGCTTAGGTTTATTTATGCTTTATGACATTATTTCTGATTATGTATGCATGTTATTATCTGCTGAGGTTTTGTGGATCACGGAATATAAATCGTTTAAATAAATAAATTAACACTTACAACTCATTCAATAAAATACCTGAAATATACAAATTTACATTAATAAAACTTCATTAAAAAACAATGACATGACAACTTCCTAAAAACCTTAACGTCACTTTGCTCTTGAACATTAGCCAGAAGACTGTTCCAAAGAAACGGCAGCAGTAAAAAAGAAAGCCCTTGCTCTGGTTCGCTGAAGTTTATACTCTCGAGGAGAGAGAATTACTAAGTGTATATCAGTTGATAGCAAGGGTTGCACTGAATTATACCAATGTCATTTTCTAACTTAATAGCTGATATGATTCCCATACAGCAACTTGTAGACGAGTATCAACAACATGAACTTTGCTCACCATGGAATGGGAAGCAAATGCAATAAGGCTGAAGAAATACAAATAGTTTCTTCCATCAAGCTCATGTTCCTCTTCAAGGCTTCTAGAACTGGGAGTTTCTAGATATAGGAGCCTGGTTTGGAGGATGGGGAAAGAGACTAATATACATAACTGTTCTAATTGTAGTTATATTGATTTTCTTTATGTTTTATGCCTCCGTTGCCAATGTGTGTCTCTGCCATAAGTCCACCTCAAAACTCACAGTTTCCACAGTTGTAATGCCTCTGCCACCTGTTGCCATGGAGCTGCTTCCCTCTAATGACAAACTCTGAGTATGTTCTTATTATACTCCTACTCCTCCTGAAGAAGAATACAATGTGTTACAAATAGGCTTAAAGTAAACACGTGGCCTAATTGTATGCCAAGAGCATCAACCCCATGATGGTTAAGAGTCCTAGCCTGCCCTTTGCTCAATGGGGTGGGTCTGCATAGAACCAACTTTAGACACAGGATGAGGCCAGTGGTCTTGGAGCTTAATGTATAAAATTGTCATACTAAACATCAGAAAGTGAGAGCAATGTGAGGGTGCTCTAAAGGATGCCTGCAGAAAATGCACCTGAGTACAGTTAAGATGCTATGGTCCTGCAGGGTGTAATACAGGCAGCATGAGAGAATTTTCTGGAAATGATAAGAGCTGCAGTTCACTGTGGAATGATAAACTTGTAGGCAGAAAAGCATGCAGAATTGTGCTAAGGGTCAGTGCATTTCCATCATGCTCATCTTTCAAGAAGATAGTAATTTGCATATAATGATAAGATGTTTGCATTAACCACTTAGAGAAATGTTATGTATACTAAGTAGCTAGCTCATTGGAGTGTAAATTAGAGGTGCCCTGTTTAACCTATTGTATCAATAACAATCAGAGAGACTGCTCCTGCTTTTGCCTTGTGGCAGAAGAGCCATACATCAGGGATGTGTCGGGATCAGAAGAAAGAGAATCTAGGAAAACAGCTGCACAAAGAAATGATGACCCCCAGAAACAGTAATATGGGGACACACCACCCGGAGTTCAGTGAGAATCCAGAAGGAAACAAGATATTCTCAGAAAGAGAAATAATTTTTATTCTGTGAAAGTACATAATCAAAGGAACAGAACTTTCTCACAGTCCCAACCAAAAAATCTACACAGAAATACAAACTTGTCCTGCTCAAAGTTGAGAATTGAGTTATAGCATTGAGGGCCTTCATGGAAAGGTTTAACATGTTAAATTGTTATATAATTAGGAAGAACTTTAAATTTTTTTTTTATTTTGTATGTTACCATTTATGAATGTATTTTTGGAAGCCACATAGAACTTTGGATAGAGCAGCCTATACATATGTTAAATAAAATAAATAAATTGCACTCTCCTCCTGGGAAAACTTACTTTTACTTTTGGATACAGTTGTTTCTCTACTTTTAGTTAGTCAGTATTAAGCATGTCTTTAAACCCACAACACTAGCCTCTGGTTTTGTGCTGATACAAGCTGTCAGGGTATGGCTAGTCACTAGTGAATAGTCTGTTCAGAAATGGTGTACCTGAAGAGGTACCAGCCATCCCCGAGACAGGTGCAAAATGATGTCACTTTGGCGCTGACCTGAAAACTACAGACACTATTTTTAAAGTTTAAAGTATGAAGGCAGGAGCAAATGGGCATCACTCCTGCCTTTTTGACATTGTGTACCCATATGGATGTAGTAAGTGGGGGCTAAGGATCTCTCCACCGGAAAAGCTTTTACAGGGCTGGAGAGTGAGTTGCCCAAGAAAGCCTCAGTTGTGCCAGGCTTGGCCCTGCTTGTTAGACCTGGACCCTGGGCTTGTCTTTACATTGTTGGAGGGCCTCAAGGAGGCCAATTTATTTGTTTTTTTTTTACAGAAATGAAAATACCTGCACATTTCGGGATATTTTCATTCAAAGCCATTCTTAGTTCATTTCATTTGGAATGAACCAAAAATTGCTTTTTTTCTGTTCAGATGTGCAATTCATTATTTAAAAAATTCACATCCTTATTAGGGAGTGAAAGAGAAGATAAGTAACGAGGAGTTGCCGAGTAAATGCATCTATAGGTGAGTAAAAGAAGTTTGAGCTGTATGTGGACGTGGACATGCATTTCAGGAGTGTGCATGTTGTACAAATCTTCTAAAGCACTGGAAATATAGAACCTTTTTTTCTTTATATTTCACTTAACAGAGATTCTTATTTGCATAAGAATAAAAGTGGATCTGATATAAAGTCAAATGGATCTGATGTTAAATCCTGTGCTGCTAGAGGTGGCTTAATATCCCATTTGTGAAATATCTTCATTGGTCCCCAATATTTATGCATTGAGATGTAGCATGCTGAAGGATGGCTGAAGACAATAGTATAGGTGCCTCTTCTTTAGATGGTTTATTTATATAGCTTCATTTTGCATATGGGTGAGCATTAGAAGGGATGAAGCATGCATAAAATAGCTAGGAAAAAATTCTTCATCTAACAGTTTAACATTCGCTGGATTGTTTAGATGATCCCAGGAACATGTTCACCGAGGTGTGAAAAGATCTGAAGATTAGGGATGTGCAGACCAAACGATTTTGCTTATGTTTCTATTTTGGTTTGGTTGGGGGGTTGTTTTATTGTTTATTCTGGTTCAGTTAGTTTGCTGATCTCAAATAAACATTTAAAAAAACCAAAACTGTGAAACACACACACACACACACACACACACACAAATGCCTGAAAGAGGGCCTCCCAATGTCAGGAAGTATTTCTTCTCCGAGAGGGTGGTGGATGCCTGGAATGCCCTTCCAGAGGAAGTGGTGAAGACCAAAACTGTGAAGGATTTCAAAGGGGCGTGGGATAAACACTGTGGATCCATAAAGCCTGGAGGATGGGAATGAAGAGAAGAGGTATGGGGGTGGCTTGCGGGAATGAAGGCTACTACCTGGTGATTAAAACCCTTATTCAATAAACGTTCACACGATTATTGCGACTCCAACATGACTCTATGCTTCAACGGCAAGAGGAAATGTGGAAAAGAGGATTTGCATTCAGGCAACAACCAACAAGGTAGCACAGTCTGAGTTAACAAATAAGCATGTGAGTAGCTTGCTTGTTGCGGCGGTTACTACCCCGAACCAATTAAGCCTGTTACTTCACTTGGAAAGCATATCCAGCGTAGCTCACTGCTTCAACAGCAGGGGGAATGAACATAAGAGGATTTACATTCAGACAACAACCAGCAAGGACTGAATTGCACAGTCTGGGTAAACAAATAAGTGTGAGAGTAGCTTTCTTATTGTGGCAGTTACTACCCTGAACTTATTAAGCCTGTTAATTTAATTGGAAAGCATATCCAGCGTAGCTCACTGCTTCAACGGCAGGAGGAAATGAAGAAATAGGATTTATATCCAGACAACATCTAGCAAGGCATTGATCTGAGCAGTATGAGTATACAAACATCGGAGTAACTTGCTCGATATGACAGTTACTACCCTCAAACATTAAACCTTATCACTTTGATGCAGCTCCAACACTGCTCTCTGCATCAATGGCGGGGGTGGAAAGAATTAGAATCAAAAAAGTTATCAATAAGGGCCCTGAACTCAGCAGTTGGAGTAACAGATAAGTATGTGAAAATAAATGTGAAAGCTTGCTGGGCAGACTGGATGGGCCTATTGGTCATCTTCTGCCGTCATTTCTATGTTTCTATGTTTCTATATGTTTCTATGAATGGTCTCTATTATTATCTTGTATGGTCATTAAAATATAAAGCCATACACAAATATGGCACTGGTTGGCCCTTACACCAGCATTCTTTTAATATCACTTTGTGCCAGTCTCTATATTGGGTGCCATTTTTAAACAGACACAGCAGGGCAGGAGTAAGTGAAAATCACTCCTGCCTTTCTTCTGGCATGACCCCCATGGAAATGGTAAGAGGGGGGCTGGGGAGGTTCCCAGTCCAAGCTAATATCCAGGGGCCAGGGGGTCAAAAGATCCCAGGTCAGACCTTGGCTGGGCAGACCCAGCCCTTGGCCCTGAACTTTGGAGGGTGCGGGATATAAGTTCTTTTAATAAATAAAAATAATAAATAAATATTGACTGGGATGGGGCTCAGAAGGGCAAAGAAAGGCCCCAGGAGGCCCTGGAAGTGGCAGCAGCAGTCCAGGGTGCCGGAGGACACATTTTCAAATTTAAACAAACTGAATATACCCAAAAATATTTGGTTATTTTCAGGCAAGGTTATTTTTGTTTAGTTCCATTTGGAACACACTGAAAATGACCTTTTTTGGTTTGGATGTGCCATTAATTTTAAGCAAAGGCACATCCCTACTGAATAGCTAAAAGACTTTCATTTATATAATAAAACGAAAACTATGGGCCTTCCAGGGTCTTTTGCTGTGCCTATGGAAACAAGCATATTTTCCATTACTAAATTGTTATTTTATTTTTTATAAGAATGCCTAAAGTATTTTATCAATTATAAAGGCAATTTTTTTCTGCACCTTCCTAATCTGATAATGTTAGTGATTTCTGATTTTTTTATTGATGTAAGTGAAGGAATTAAGACTAAGGACTTTATTTTAATACTCCTGTCTTTTTTTATGCTTAAAGATTTTCTTACTATCAAACTTTCCATCTAGGTTTGCTAGTTAAAATGCAGAATTTGTGCACCTTTTGCAGTATAATTCTTTTAACAATCATTTAAGTGGCATCCCATGTGCTGTTTCAGTGCTGCTGGCATAGGAGCTGGCACTTAGAACGGAAGGAATCATATGCTCTTAGATGAGTTTATTCAGCTGTGGCATTTCTAAGCTGATTTAAGCAGGCTGTCAAAACTGAGTGAAATTAGATTACTACTGAGCTTTATCATCTCAAAGATTCAGAGGGGAAAAAATGCAAAACTACTGAAAGTCAGATCAACCCAATTCAATTTCTTTTTTCCCACTAAGTGATCCAAAGGATTTGATAGCCCATGTTTTTGCTGGATTCAGATCATTCCATGTTGACACTATTAATCAATGGAAACTTTCCAAGCAATTATTGTTCAATAAGGATACAATGAAGAAGTCAGAAATGATTTATTTGTTTTAAGTTACAAATAAACAAAGCTGTTCCCACTACATGTCCATAGGGTCAGCTACACAGATTATTTTGTGGAACTGTGCAGTGTTGCATGCTTCCCAAACAGAGATATTTTGAATACATACTGGTATTGTAATTGTAACAGAAGCCCACAATTATTGTACTGTAAAATAAAAAAAATAGCAATATCCAGAAGGTGGACATTGTATATCTGACAGCTAGGATAACCTTAACTAGGCAGTGTAGATGAGACTAGACAGACAGAATGGATGGGACAGTCAGTTCTTATCTATTACCATGATCTACCATGCTACAGTGTTACTATTCAGTATTTGGACAATGTCTGGATGCATTCTTATGAGATTCTGTAGTAAACAACTGCCTTCAGGTTTTTAACAAAAGATTTGTAAGATTTGGGGGATAATATTCAAAGGGACTTCTGAACATAAAACACTGTTTTACACATATGTTTTACACATATGGGCGTAAACTGGCGCACTAAATGTCATGTTCACATGTAAATTTACCTGGAATTAGTAACATAGTGAATGACAGCAGCCTTGCCCAAAGTCAGATGGCTTCTACATTAAAGCATTCAAGAATGCATCCTTTTCTCAAGAAAGTTTCTGTTGAACCCACAAAGCTGACAAATTATTGGCTGGTTTCAAACCTTCCATTGTAGCAGTTCAGATATCAAACTTTATAGAGAGCATGAATATGCTGTACTACAGATAATCAGGATTTAGAGAGAGCCACAGAACGAAGATAGCTCTTGTAGCCCTTCTCAATGAAACAAAAGTAAAACGTGATAAGGGGATAAATGCCCTGGTTATCTTTATTGATATCGCTGCTGCTTTTGATACTATTGATCATTGTTTATTGATACAGAAATTAGTGGAGGTGGAATGTACTGGGACTCCATTATGTTGGTTAAAGTCCTATCTAGAGTAATGAACTTTTCAGGCTGATTTCTAAGAAACAGAGATCGTTTTCAATGGTGTTCCCCAGGGTTGTGTTGACACCAGTGCTTTTGAAATGTTTTTTATGGCACAACTTGCAACTATGTCACAAGCCCAAGGTCATAGTTGCTTTATGTTTGCAGATGATCTTCAAGTAATTGTTTATTTGCCCGCAGATCAGCCTAGAGAGTTAGAAAAGTTCAAATTAGGCCTTGATCAAGCTTCATCCTGGCTGTTAGAGCACAAATTAAAATTAAATCCCTAAAAATCAGAATCTTTATGGATTTGTAGATAATCTAATGTAGTTAAATGAGTTCCAAAAATAACAGGCATCAATATTCCTTTAAAGGTGGTTGTAAAAATATTGGGCAGGGAACTAGATACAGATCTGAATATATCCCACCAGGTCTCATCATTAGTTTGCACTTCATTTTATTATCTATGCTATATTTGCAGAATAAAATTGTTATTGAAGAAACACAATGTTTGACCATTAGTTTACTCTCTTATACTGAGTAAGATTGACTATTGTAATGCATTATTCCAAGGTCTTCCTATAACTATAGTTAAAAATACAGCAACTGATGCAGAATAAGGCCTCAACATTTATTGTTGGTCTAAAGAAGTATAACCATGTAACTGAGACTCTAGAGCAACTACATCGGTTACCTATTATCCAAAAGATCAGTTTTAAGATTCTTAGTCTAATTTTCAAATGTTTGTTTAGAGGCAAATCTGGGAACTTGAGTTCTGCTTACCCTGAGATTAGAAGGGGATAGGTCAGGTGGACTGTGCAGATTTTATCTTTTCCTCCATCTTCCTCTCCCCCAAGGGAACTACTGTCTTCTTAGTTTATATTATCATATAACAAAATAGTTTCCAACCTTTGGTGTCTCTGGCTTAATGTTCTGGCTCATTGTCTTTTTCCTTATTCTCTGCCCTCATCTTTGTCCTTTTCTTGTTTCCTGTCTCTCTCAAGTGTCCTCCTTCATTTGTCTTTTCTGTTTCAGTTCTTCTCCTTCAGCAAAAGATACTTTAATACTTTCTCTTCCTTTTTTCTCTCCCATTCTGCTTTTCTTTCTCCTCTTCCTATTCATCTTACATGGGATGATTTCACCATTCTTCTTCCTCTTTCTCCTGCACTGTCTTCCATTCTTCATATCCTTCCTTCTACATTATCATCCTGATTCCTTCCCCCAAACCAGTGTAACCTTGGGTAGGGAAACCCGGATAATGGACCCAAAGGCACACAAAAGTTCAGAACCCTATCAGCAAAACTCTACAAGATATTCAATAAATCAGAGGCTCTAGGGTTCCCTGTGGGGAAGAACCTTAGCTTCTAGGTCCTTTTGCGTTGTTCAATAATTACACTGCCCCTTAAGTACCTTGTAAACATTACTCATTACCTTTCCAATTACTCAGATTGCAGAAAGTATAGACTTTCTGTTATGCATGCTGTCCGTGGCAGACCCACGGCAAGGCCCTCTCACCTCTCTTCAGTAACCCCAGCCCCTGGTTCCTCATCTCTGGAGGTTGTGGGCCACCAGCTCCATCCTCGGGCCTCCCCTGGGTGCTTCTGGCTCTCTACAGTACCTGGTGTTCCCGGTCCAGCCACCACCTCTATTGCTCATGTTGGGACTCTCTATGGCCCACAGAGAGACGCTGCACATGGCACCCGCACCCCTCCCCGCATCTCCAATGTTTAAGTAGGGCCAGTGGTCCCGGATGATGATGTCAGCGGAGCACCGGTACTTAGCTCAGCTCTCTGCTTCCTAGCTTTGCCTTTGCAACAGGTTCCTCGCTGGTCGAGTACTCGTTGCCTCCTGAGAGATTCGTCTCACTCCCATGTTCCTGTTCCTTGCTGTTCCTGGTTCCTGACTCCTTGATTCTACATTACTGCTCTTCACCTTTCCTCGGATTGCCTTCACAGACATTGACTTTCCTTCGCCTGACACACACCGTTGACTCTCTCAAGCTTGGACTTCTGCATTGCCTGACTAGGCTTTTGCCTCTCTCCGACCCAGACTTCTGCATTGCCTGATACCTCATTGCCTTTCTCCAGCCCCAAACCTCTGCATTGCTGACTATGTTCGTTGCTCTCTCCAGACCCAGACTTCAGCATCGTTTGACTACGCTTGACCCTCTCCGTGTTCAGACCTCAGCCTTGCTTGCCACTGCTTCCAGATTGCCACCAGCCCTGACTCAAGCCTGTTCTTTGACACCTCTTCAGCCTACTTCCTGGACTTGGTCTATGCAGGCTTCGGCCTGCTCTTGCTCAGGCACTCCCTGTCTGCCTATGTTCCTTTGGTGCTCGAATTTCCAGGACACTACTTCGTCCAGTGTAAAACTGTACCATCTCCCCTCTGCTGTCTCTGGGCTGATCACCATCTCCTCATTGATGACATACAGAGACCCGCCTAAGTCCAGCCGGCCCCGGCACCCAAAGGCTCAACCCACAGGGAATGAGGGCTGGTATTGGTGAAGCTCCAGTTGGTCTCTGTTCATCAGCCCACTCCACCTGCCGATGGTAGGGACTCGTAAGTCCCTATCTAAGGGTTGCATCAACCCTACCTCGGCCCTACCTCGGCCCCACCTCCAGCATAACAGGTTGCAAAGGCCATGGACTCAGCAGAGCCACATGCCCTCCAGGCCATTCCTGGCCTGGTATCCAAAGTACAAGAACAGCAGCAGTTTCTCGAGACAATGGCCTCCTCCATTGAGCGTCTCCATGCCCAGCTTGATGCCCTCACCAGTAATCCGGTTCCAGTACCGGCTTCTTCTCATCCATAGCCGTCATCTTCTACACCTCGAGCCATGTTGGCCCTACCAGCGCCCCCGTGCTTTAACAGTGACTCCAAGCTCTGCAAAGGGTTCATCAACCAATGCTATATGCAGTTTGCTCTGCAGCCCTCCATCTTCCAGGACAAATTAACCAAGGTCACCTTCATCTTGTCTCGTCTTGAAGGGAAGGCACTGGCCTGGGCTTATCCCCTAGGGGAATGGTCAGACTCCCTTCTAAGGGAGCTGTCCCGGTTCGTGCCTGTGTTTTGACGGACCTTTGATGATCCAGGGCGGCATGCTGTGGCAAGCTCTAGTTTGTTACACCTTCGTCAAGGTCAAAGAAGTATTTTTGATTATACTATTGAATTTCGGTCTTTGGCTTCTGAACTCGCTTGGCAGGAAGACTGCCTACGAGCTATCTACCTAGATGGACTTTCCCCGCAGCTGAAGGAATAGCTGGCTGCACGGGAGCTCCCTTTCTCTCTTAAGGACCTTATAGACTTAATGGGCCAAATTGATCATCATCTCCAACAGTGTCACCGGAGAGTCAGATGCCCAAGAAGCCCTCTCGGGTTCGATCCCGTTCGCCACCGACCACCAGCCCTGCCTCCGGTGGGGGTCCCTATTGTGGCCAAGATGGAAGAGCCCATGCAGCTGGGCCATGGGCGGCTGACCCCGGAAGAGCGCCTCCAGCAGAGACAAACCAGTCTGTGTCTGTATTGTGTAGCATCTGGCCACCATCTACAGACCTATCCTGTCCGTCCGGGAAACTTCCTGGCCTAAGTTCAGTAGGGGTCCTGAACTTGGGCGCAATGTCTCCAGCCCCTCAATTATCAGTACTGGTCACCCTGATCTGAGATTCCCGGTCCTTTCCAGTCCTTGCTCTGGTGGATTCCGGAGCAGGAGGTAATTTTATCCTCAAGGATCTAGTTCAACTCCTGGGTATAAAGACCTGTCCTCTGGAGACTTCCGTGTGCATAGCCTCCATTTATGGGGAACCGTTACCTGGTCAAATATTCCTCACTACAGAGCCAGTTCAATTAATCACTGGTGCTCTCCACACAGAAGTAATTGAATTACTAGTACTAGAGAAATCCATTCATCCGGTGGTCTTAGGACTACCCTGGGTCCGTCACTCTCCCCAATTTGATTGGGGTACACTTCAACTGGTGCAATGGGGTTCCACCTGCCACCAGTCCTGTCCATGTAAAGTGGTTCTGCCACCTGTGGTTCCTCTGGCTGCCACTTCTTCTGCTATACCCTCTCCCTAAGCAGATTTCGAAGACATATTCTCCAAGCAAAAAGCAGACCTTCTCCCACCTCTTCAGAGGTTTTATTGTCCCATAGACCTCCTACCTGGGACCACGCCTCCCCGAGGGCATACCTATCCTCTGTTTCTTCCTGAGACAAAGTCCATGATGGAGTCCATCCAAGAAAATCTTGAGAAGGGATTCATCCGCCCCTCTACGTCTCCTGCCAGAGCAGGATTCTTCTTTGTGACCAAGAAGGATGGGTCTCTCAGGCCATGTATCGACTACTGCGGCCTGAATTCTATTACCCATAAAGACAAGTACCCTCTGCTGCTGATCTCGGAACTATTCGATCGCCTGCATGGAGCATCCATATTCACCAAGTTGGACCTATGCAGGGCGTACAACTTGGTACGAATCTGTCCTGACAATATTTGGAAGACAGCTTTTAACACCAGAGACAGGCATTACAAATACCTGGTGATGCCCTTCAGTCTTTGTAATGCACCCACAGTTTTCCATTTAGCCAAGCTGTCAAGCGGAGAAATGGTGTCGGGTCCGAAATTATAGTGGACCTTTAACTTCTATCTAGTCGCCTTCAGTAATATTCGGCGATCTTAAAAGAAGCACCGGCTTGAAAGATTTGCCTGTAATCCCATCTGCAAGATATACGGGGAGTGCTGGACCAGGAGAGTCAGTAAAATTCACGTCTCTGAGGCAGCGGATTGCGAAATGCGCGCGTTGGACTACTGACCCTGACAGTCATTCAAGGGAAGTTATATCTCCTGTATTTTTAAACATATAAGTTTTGAAAAAAAAGTTAAAAAACTGAATATTTAAACACTGAACTTTTGGACCGACGATTAAAAAAGACCCAACAAAGTGCATAAAACACAAGTTTTAACTTGCAAGCACGGTGGGTGGTATGATGGTCCCTAACTTCGTACAATTGTGATTTTTCTAAATCTATTAGAAGAAATATATAGCATTTGTGAGTTTAAAAATATATAAAACCACGTTTTCTTTTTGATGTTACATTAATCATGGGTTTACAGAATAAGAGATTCTTTACATTTGGTAATTGAAGTCTCCCATTATTACCGCACTACCAATTTGGTTAGCTTCCCTAATTTCTCTTAGCATTTCACTGTCCATCTCACCATCTTGACCAGGTGGACGGTAGTATACTCCTATCACTATAATCTTCCCCTATACACAAGGGATTTCTACCCATAAAGATTCAATTTTGCATTTTGTCTCATGCAGGATGTTTATCCTGTTGGACTCTATGCCATCCCGGACATAAAGCGCCATACCGCCTCCCGGGTGCTCCTCTCTGTCATTGCGATATAATTTGTACCCTGGTATAGCACTGTCCCATTGGTTATCCTCCTTCCACCATGTCTCTGAGATGCCAATTAAGTCTATGTCATCATTCACTGGCATTAGCATACAAACATTTCAAAGTTTGTTTTTTGCTTGTATTTTCATTCTGCTTTTTAATTGATAGGGATGAGTTAGAATTTTTTAGCTCAGGTGAGTTTTTAGTTACAGGCATTTGGACTACTTTTCTTATTATTGGAACCTCACTGTCGGGATGCCCTAATTCTAATGCATCATTTGTATCCTTTGAAGATAGCTCTCTCCGAACCATGCATTGTTGAGCGACTGTCGACTTTCCCCTTTGTTCTAGTTTAAAAGCTGCTCTATCTCCTTTTTAAAGGTTAGCGCCAGCAGTCTGGTTCCACCCTGGTTAAGGTGGAGCCCATCCCTTGAGGAGAGACTCTCCCTTCCCAAAAGGTTCCCCAGTACCTAACAAAACTGAATCCCTCTTCCTTGCACCATCGTCTCATCCATGCATTGAGACTCCGGAGCTCTGCCTGCTAGGGATGTGCAGAGCAAAAGTTTATGTCCATATGTCAATATGTCCAAAGGGGGTCCCATTTGCGGTCAATATGGACATAAAAAAAATTAAATGAGTTGGGTATATGTCCATATGTGCAAAAAAAAAAATTTAAACCCCCTCACCCTCCTTAATCCCCCCCCAGACTTACCACAACTCCCTGGTGATCGAGCGAGGAGTGAGGATGCCATTTCTGCAATCCTTGGCTAGAAGCATGTGACGTCGGCGCCACGTCGAGTGATACGGCGTCACGTGATTCCCGGCGAGTTCGCGCCGGAAGGCTCGTTCGGCCCAAAAAGAACTTTTGGCCAGCTTGGGGGGGCCTCCTGACCCCAACACACCCAACACTCCTACACCCTACACCCAACCCTACACCGGCATGGGTGTAGGGTTGATAGGGATGGTTGGTTGGAGGGGTTATGAGTGTTAGGAGCCTTTGAGGGAGGTCTCCGGGGTTGACTTTCTGGGGGGGGTTTGGGGGCCAAGGAGGGTGGCACAAAGGGGCACACTAAGGGGCAGGCCCCTTGGTTGCACTCCTTAGGCACGCGATGCCTGGGAGGGCATCTGGGCTTTATAAGGCCATCCTGTCCCTGCACTTCGTTGACACGGTGGGGGCAGTCCTCGGTGGGTGGTCTTCGGTGTCAGTCTCAGTGGTCGGTTGTGGCGGCTCTGGACCCCAATGGGTCTACGCTGGCCACGTGGAGCATCGGTGGGCCTCGGGGGGAAGGCCCCAGCAATCGGAGGCCTCGGATGGTGCAGGCAAGTAAGAAATTTGCCTGGGAGGGCTTCCGGCTTTGTAGGGCCGTCCTGTCCCTGCCCTTCGTCGATGCGGTGGGGGTGGTCCTCAGGGAGTGGTCCCCAGCATTGGTTGCGGCGTCAGTCGGTCGCGGCGGCTCTGGACCCCGATGGGTCTAAGTCGGCCTCGTGGAGTGTCGGTGGGCCTCGGGAGGGGGGGGGGCAGGCCCTGGTGATCAGAAGCCTCGGATGGTGCAGGCAGGTAAGAAACTTGCCTGGGAGGGCATCTGGCTTTGTAGGGCTGTTCTGTCCCTGCCCTTTCTCAACGCGGTGGGGATAGTCCCCGGCGTCGTTCGCGGCAGCTCCAGACCCCGATGGGTCTATGCTGGCCGCGGGGAGTGTCAGTGGGCCTCGGGGGTGGGGGGGGGGGGCAGGCCCCGGCGATCGGAGGCCTCGGATGGTGCAGGCAGGTAAGAAACTTGCCTGGGAGGGCGTCCGGACTTTGTAGGGCCATCCTGTCCCTGCCCTTCGTCAACGTGGTCCTCAGGGGGCGGTCCCCGGCGTCGGTCGGTCGCGGCAGCTCCGGACCCCAATGGGTCTATGCCGGCTGCGTGGAGCATCGGTGGGCCTTGGGGGGGCAGGCCCCGGCAATCGGAGGCCTCGGATGGTGCAGACAGGTTAGAAACTTGCCGAAGAGTGTCTTTCAGCCACTTCAAAATGGATGACATTCAGGTACTATAGGTATTTCCCTGTCCTCAGAGGGATTTCAATCTATGTTTGTATCTTAGGTAATGGAGGGTGAAGTGACTTGTCTATGGTCACATGGAGCAACAGTGGGATTTGAACCCTAGCTTCCCTGGTTCATAGTCCACTTTTCCAATCAGTCCTCTACTCTAGTGCCAGAGCCAAGTACTGAGTCCTAGTCAAAGTTCCAAGGCATAGACTCCATCCAAGCTCTGTGATGAGGCCAGGCCTGGACCAGGCCTAGGCCTGCCCTAGGACCAGGCCTCAGAGCTGGCCAGGCCTAGGACTTAGGTGTCAAGCACAGGTCTGGCACCAGGCCCAGTCCAGGGATAGACCTTGATACTAGGGCTACTCTATGCTGCCGGACCCAATGTAAGGCAGTTTTTTAAACCTATAAAGACCAGCCAGGGCCATGGGCAGCCTGCTTTTTTTTTTAGCAGTTCAAATTTTTTTTGTTTTGGGGCTTTTTTTGTTTAATTATTTTTTCTGATTGGCAAATTAACCGAACAAAAAAAATATATTTAACAAACCAAATAAAAGCAAAGCAAAAAATTGACTTGAGCCAAAAATTTTGTGGTTGCACATCCATAGTATATATATATTTAGGTCGTCAAGTTTAATTTCATCCGTGTCCGCTCATCGAGAAGACAAACCAACTGATGGTTCATTACACGGTAACCACACAGCTGTGTGGTTATATACAACAAATAAAGCCCTGCACAAATTCCAGATAATGCAAAACTCTGCTGCAGAACTGATACAAGGATGCTATCCATGCAACCACATCATACCTAAACCAGCTACACTAGTCACCAATACCTACAGATTGAAATTCAAAATGTTGGCATTTATGTTCAAAATAAGAGGATACGGGCTTATCTACTTAAATGAAAGGCTATCCTTAAACATGCCCTCCAGAACACTAAGATCCTCCTAATTGTCAATCCTGTCAGAAGAAATCAAGCGAACAGACACCAAAAACAGATCCTTCAGGGGAGCAGCACTTGCTCTCTGGAACTTCCTCACACAAGAACTCCAACAAATAAATGACTACACCCATTTCAGGAAACAAGTACAATTGTAGCTCTTCTGTTAAGCTTTTAATATGCAACCTGGAGCACAAAGAAGCTAAACTGCCAGGCATCACATCATCTAATGCCTTAAACATGATGCTATAATCTAATGTTTTTGCTAAAGTGTTATTTATCTTTTGAGTTAGTCACTATTTTCTGATATTTAAGTTGATAGAGCTTACTTAATATTTGTTGATCTATTTAAATTTAGTACTAAGGTAAACCTTTATTGCCAATTATAAGGTGATTTTTGCTGCATTTAAATCTGTTATACAAGTTTTCTCATTGTAAAGCTTCTAATGATCTATTTATATGCTGCTATTCTAAAATGCTGTAAACCGCTTTGAGTGAATCTTGTATTTAAAGAGTCAGGTAATAAATCCAAATAATAATTAGTTTTTTGGTGCAGACAGAGGTGTTCCAGGGGGCAGAATTACAGAGGAGTTTGGACTTGTATATACACTTTAGAAAACCAGCCAGTATATTCATAATTTTTCTGGAAAAATTGTGTGCCTCAAATAGCAGGTATAACTTGTGCCTAGTAGATTTGGTTAGATAATTTTCAAAATAGACATGAAAATTAGTATAGCTTAGGTGCAATTTCGACAGCTTTCCTATGCGGGCTATTTGAAAATCACCCCTCCCTAAATGCTTGCCTGATAGTCTGACACACAGTTATTGGTGGATTAGAGAAAATCGTGAAGCCCCATCCAGATCAGATTTTTTGGCAAAGGAGGCTACTGGGAGCATCATGGCCTAGGGCAGGCCTCATGACCTGGCAGGGTTCACTCACAGAGAGGAAAGAAACCAGTCTTTCATGGCCCTTAGCATTTTGCTCACAATGGAGCTTCTTTGCTTACCAGCCCAGCCACGCCAAAGAATCACCATATTGATGCCAAAAAGGGTTGTTTGAACATAAAAAGTACTTTATAAAAGGCACTGATGACAAGTAAAACAAAGTCCAAAATGATACACTGATGGCTAGTGCACCAGTGGTTCAAAAAGAACAATATCTCAGTCCCTCACAGTATCACAGTGTTGTACACTCTTAACAGATAAGTTATTTTGGGCAAGGACCCTCCTCCCTTGTCTTTCCCCAGGTGCCCATGTTTAAATCAGCTCTCCCCTCTCCTCACACTCAGACAAGCCGCTGACAGATTCATTTCATCACTCGGCAGCTCAGTGCTGGCATGCACCTTCTATCCAAACTCCCCAGAGGACAATGCTCTGTTTCTCCACACGTCTTCAGTTACTCCATCGGTCTGAGGCGATCCTCCTTCCTTGGACCTCTAGAACAGACCCCACAGTAACACATCTCAGGAATTCACTTTCCTGAACCCCAAGAATCCTTCTTCCTTTGAGGATCTGGGTCCCCCGATCTTGGGCTCTAGCCACCTTCCCAGGACAGGGAAGAAGAACACTTCTTCTCTGGCGCCCCTTCTGGTTAAGAGAAGGTACAACTCCAGGTCCTTTCCCTGTGGAGGGAAAGACCCTTTCAGCACTTCCCTGCTGGGAAAAGAACCTTCAAATCCCTCTATACCCAGACTCCCACAAGGGAGTGCCAAACCTCCCTAAACACATCTATCTACACTGACTTTACTATCAGGGCAGAATCTGCTGAGACCTCCCACATCAGCTACTGGCACATCAGGTCTATTGTGACCACTCTGGCCATTACAGTTAAAGGTAACCTATAGGAAGGGGCAAATCTGAAGACCCCCTTACACTGGTAATAGAGGATTTTGATCCCATCTTCTTAATAGTAATTAACATAAGGTTAATTCTGAGTTATGCAAGGTGCTTTCTCTCTTGAATTAAAATAATTTACATGCAGGATGCATGAGATTTTTAATAGTCCACAGGGCAAATTAAGTTGGTGGAGGAAAGGTGCTGTACTCAGTACTGGTGCCTACCCACTCCTGAAAAAAAACTCTGGTTATGCAAAGAATGAACCATTTCCAGAAGAAAATAGCATTTTTGGCAGATTAGATACCTTGGGTGAGTTATACAAGGGCTTTTCTTATTTTGTATATTTGGGGGAGAAATGTTTGGTAGCTCTGAGGAAAAATAATGTCTCTTACAAATATTAACAGAGGATTCAGTGATGTGTTGGTAGTAGATTGTTTCATCTTTTGAGCTTTCCAGCCTGAAACTGTAAAGCACCTTTTATCTATAATATATGAAAGCAAAATGCTTAATTGAAACAAAATCCACAATTGTTTTTCTGAAATGATTTTTTCCAAGTGCAGAAAAGTAAGCATCTTCAGTCAGTACATTCAAGGAGTTTAGTGGCATGAAGTCAATTGCAAAGCAAATTCTGACCTGGAGATTACTATATACCCAGGCAAGATTAGAAATATAGATTTTTCCACTTGGCTGGACAAAAGATTCCTCCTGACAGGCCCGGATCCAACAAACTCAAGGCTTCTTCTACCCACTCAATATGCAAAATACATTAGGGCTATGTTCTGAAAGGTATGCAATGGTGCAGATAAATTGAAAGTTATATGCATAAAAAGTGGAGAGAATCTTCAAAGATTATTAGGATGTTCAACTGTCAATATTACCAATGGATTGAAACATTGGTAAGATAAATATTTCCAATTCCAAAAATATTTCACTGGCTCCTGTTTTGCTATTTGACTGCATGGATTGTGCTTTTTAATAGGTTCATGGGACTTTCAGCACCTAGATTGCTCTTTGACCTTTCTTCAGAATTCTCGATAACTTTAGAATAGTGTTGGGATTAGTTCTATTTCTTGCACTCTCTCTATGATATTTAACTCTAGCCATTCTGCTCCAACAGCAGCTTGAACTTTTTGCTTGCAGCTATATCCCATTTTCTAGATGTTTATTATGCAAAATTATTTCACTGTAAAGTGATTATTCAATACAATTTTTCAATGTAGTATAAGGCATTTCCATGTACATAAATACTTTGTTTTTGTAATCAGGAGCTTTTCAGAAACCACATCTTTATTCTGTTGCATAGAACTTGCTGTGCAAATTACAACTTGTTTTTATTTCTCATATTACCATTTATTATGATGTTTATTCTTTTTGGAAACTTAAAACTTAACATATTGGGAGCAAAGAAAAGCCAGCATAAAACCAGAAAACATTTCAGGAAACTTTAATTACTCAAATATTAAGTGGAAAGTTGACTTCTTATGTGACAATACAGGAAGGGAATTAAAAGATAATTATTCAGAGAGTCCATGGTCCTTTGGATTTCATATCACTTAATTCAGGAAATATAGGGGCTGAACTGAAAAGTTATTCATCTAAATGGCTTAGCCGCTATTTTAGATGACTTATGCAGCTAAATTCCAGCTGGATAACTCTTTATTGGGCTAGAATTTTGCTGGATAGGTCAGGGGCATTCTTGGGTCAAGCAGTAGGAGTTCTGGGGATGAGCAGAGTTAGCTGCTGAATATCCCAGTTAAGTTAGGCAGATAGGTATATCCGGCTAACTTAACTAGCTGCTAGGCAGCTGACTATCTGCCCCATAATGAGATGTAAAAATAAGAAATCATAATATTATTTGTTTTGGCATAATTTATGAATAAATGAGAGAGCAAGGGCAGTACTGTACTGAATAATTGCCAAAAAGCTAACTTTAGGGAATTCATCAGAACATCTAGTGTTAAATCTTGGGGTGGGAGAGATAGGACAAAATATTAAAGATAAATGGGTCAAAGTTAGGGTTTTGCTAACTTTGACCCATTTTGAAAAATTGTGTCAACCAGGCAGGTTGCTAGGGCGAGCACCAGCTGCTATTTCAGCGTGCAATGCCTTCAGCATTCTATGGTGCCTCTTGGCTCGGTGCCCTGGTGATATCAGAGGGGTGGGGCTTAGCATCCCACTAGGCCAAGAGGGGCTGCTTCAGGTGGCAATCAGACAGCAACAGAGAATCCAACAGGGGCTCCCAGGATGGCAGACTGGAGCTGGATCATGTATAAGCTGTATTACTCACGATATACGCTGCTTAATTAGCTTTTCCTTATGTATCCTCTCTCACCCTCCCCCCGCCCCCTCCTGTGTCTCGCCTACCCCTACCCCTCCCTCCCTTACTTATTTATCTAGTTAATTGCTTTATTACTGCGTTTTTTGTTACACACTGTTCCTTGTAAAGGCTTTGCCTATATATTCTTTGGTTGTAAGTTCTATGTAAACTGGCACGATGTGCAAACGGTTGCCGGTATATAAAATAAAATAAATAAATAAATAAATAACAAGCAATAGAGCACTACCATGGCTTGATGCATGACACAGTTAGATTGCGAGCCCTCTGCGGATAGGGAAATATCCTCAATTCCTGAATGTAATCCTCTTTGAAGTGTCTGAAAGGCAGAATATAAATTGAATAAATAAAAATAAGTAAATAAAATTACTCAAACTGAAAGGAAAGTTCCCACAACTTGAATCCTACAACTCATTCAGATCTACACTGACCTCTGGCATACAGTTATTCTGTTGGTAGTAAGGATGTTTGGCCCCTGTTTTTTTTGTTTTGGTCCTTCTTTTCATTTTGGGGGAGAGGGGTTCCAACACATTAAACATGTGTTGGAATCCCTCACATTAAACAAAAAGAAAACCTAATTCAGCAACAAAAACACTGAATTTAATAAACAAAAAGGGGGGGGGGGGGTGGTAGATCTGACAGAGCTTTCCCTGGCCAAAAATCTGGCTTGGGGCCAGGGCCTGCCCAGATGACCTGATCCAGAGGCCTACTCAGCACCCAGGCTGCCCCACGCCAGGCAAGCACTGGGGCTTGCCCTGAGCCAGTCTGGCACCGAGGTCTATCTGGGGTCCCTGTCTCTCCTCCCCCTTTAAAATTGCTGGTGCTGAGCAGTTCTCATCCTGGCTCCCTTTTACCTCTTTCCTGGAGTCTCCAAAAATTGGCAGGTGCAATGCCCAGGTACTCCCTACCCAGTTCACGATGCTTTATAAATAGCACCATCTGACTGCAGGATGGCACTGAAGTGACATCGCTTTGACAACTTTCTACGGTATGAATGGCACCATTTTGCTCTACGCATAAACAACTGTACAGCCATACCTCAACATGACACTAAAGGAAGTTGCTGAAGTGATGTCAATTTAGCACCATCCTCCAGGTAGATAGCACCATTTTAAAGTGTCATGGACTGGGTGGGAGTAACTGGACATTGCTTCTGCCTGTTTTGGAAGTTCTGGGAATGGGGTAAGTGGGGACAGAGATGGGAATGCCCCAGTCCTGGAAATTTTAAAAGGGAGAGGGAGAAAAAAGTCTAGGCTGGCTTTGGTCAGGCCCTAGCATTGGAATAGACAAAGCACCATGTTTGCATGGGGCAGCCCATAGTGCCAGGAAGGCCCCAGCACTAAGCTGATTCGGGGCAGGCCCTGGCACCACATAGGCCTCATCATCAGGCTGGTTTAGGTAATGACCCCACATTCTAATTCTTTCGTTTTTTATTTTTTAAATGAAGAACTAGAGTTAAGTAGTACTTTATCTTATAGCTGAGACAGAGAAAACTGGACATGACTTATAACACCCACCAAATAATATTTATTATGAAACTATGTTACAGTATTTTGATGGCACCCGTTTAATTGTTAGAATTCTAGACACTTTATACAACATATAGTTATGTGCCCTATTATGATGGCCCCCGCTTAACGATGGTATAGAAAAGATTTTAAATAAATAAATAAATAAATCGTGCTAGAATTTTGGCCAGAGGACATCCTGCCAGGGATGCTGAAGGCCTTTTTTATTTTTTTCAAAAATGCCATGGTAATGGAAATACCTGAAATTTTTCAGGGGTTTGTGTTGGAAGTTATTTTTTATTTGTTCCATTCAGAATGAACCAACAATGGTCTCATTCATTGCATTTTTGGCATTGTTTGAAACAAATGCACATGCCTAGTTGGTAGCACAGGTGTGATATCTCCTCCAGGTCCTGTGCAGGACTTATAAAGCCCCATCCTCCTGGCCTGCTGACTAAATACAATTATTTTGTGTGTAGTTTCTTCAAATACTGGGCATGTGTGTTGTCCATAAGCATGGCTACTGTACAACAGCATCCAAAGGATCATGCTCTATATCCTTATCTCTCTAGGCTTCTACCGAGAAATTCACTATAAAAATGCAATCCAAGGAGGTTACATGAGGAATCAACCACCAAGAAATAATCCCACAAGTAGGAAACTATCCTGGGATGCTGTTGTGCCGGCAAATGCCTCTGTAAAGACTGACCTTATTCTGCTTCATATTAGTGCTCCATCCTTCCTTGCTTCAATCTCAATCCTGTGAAAGAGGCAAAGGAGGAAAGGGAAGGTATATTTATTTATTTATTTTACATTTCTTCTAGCCCGCAACTTCCTAGCATATGTTCAGCATGGGTTCTATTCTTTCCCTTAAAAGACATGTATATTCCAGAGTTTCCATCTTCTTTATGTCTCTATAATTTTCTTCCTGCTCTTTGTCCAGATATCTGCCTCTGGTCACAGAGCTGCTGTTTCAAGTTCAGGCAAAGCTGCACATTTACATTACCCACTCTTGCTAGTTGGTCCTCAAGGAATCTAGGGCACAGGGTCCAGGCATAGTCACCAATGGGAGCTGTCTCTAGTATACCTGGTCTTGGTGCCCCAAAGTCAGCAAAACACAGAATAACACCAGGGTCAGAAGGGTCTGTGAAACCCCCCTCACAAGAGACAGAGGTTTGCGCATGCTACCATTTAAGTGACCTGCAGCAGAGGGAAAAAAAAGAGAGAACACTGCAGCTATGTAACTTGAGCCGCCAGCCAAGGAAACCCAAAATACCCCTTACTGTGAAGGTGCTTAACTGACCATTGAATAGATGAGTCACAGATTCAGATATGGGATTTGCATGTGGATTACAGCTGGTAATTTTGCAGGAAATATCACTAAAAATCAAAATATTCAAACTCCTAAATTACAGAACTATGACTGGGAAAGGGATTTATGAGAGAAATGTACTGGAGAACAGTCCTGGGAAGCAAATAGATTTTCACCCTGACTAACAAGGGTATTCAGACACTTGGGTACGAAGTTCCCAGACATCAGCAGGGATATGGCCATGCAGGTTGGAGGACTGTGCACAAGGTTCTGGTTGTGGTCCTGCCTGAGTTTTTGCATTTTGGCTGAGAAAAAGTGATTTATACAGGATCGGACAGCAGGTAAAGAAAAAGCCAGGTTAAGAGAAAGTGAATTATCCAGGCACAGTAACAGCACATGATTGCCCATGAGCTTAGTAGAGCTAAAATCACTGAAAAGTGAGACTGCTGAGAGCCAGAAACACTGAACATTAAAATAGCCATGAGCCTAGTGGAGCTGTAAACCCAAGCCAGGGAAAACCTTCCTACCGAGAGAGGAGAACTGAAGGATAGCAGTAGGCCTGGAGGAAGAGTGGACCCCTTCCTTGATTGAGGGAACCCCAGTGGCAAATCTGGAGATCAAGGGGACCCCAGCAACAGTCTGGGAGGTGGAGGCAGGTCCTCCAGAAGGGTGTGGACCCCAGCGACAGACCGGGAGGCAGAATCAGGTTCCTCAGGAGGGCGTAGACCCCAGTGGCAGACTGGGAGGCAATGTCAGGTCCCCAGGAGGGTATGGACCCCAGCGTTGGCATGGACCTTTCAGCAGAGTGGAAATAGATGGTTTAGATACAGCGGGGCCCCCCCCAGGCCAAAATTGCTAACCAACCCAGCTGCATTTGTCCACATGGGTGAGACTTGGGATAAAAGGGGGAAGATAATAATAATGCTTGAGTAAGCAGGAACGCAAGATGTCCCTTCTATTCTATAGGGTGGTATATTGTGGTGGCCAGCAACCCGAAATTGCCAAGTATTAAATGCTCTTGCTACCTTGTAGAAATGTATATAGTTGTGTAGACTGGGACTACTAACCATGAGTAGATAAGTGTGCTGCTTGACATCCAAATAGCAATGTACATAGTCATGTAGAAATGTTTAGGCTTGTATAGTCTAATAAACTTGTATATATTTGTACATACTGCCAGCCGTGTTTTTCGTTGCTATGTGGCTTTAAATTGATTCTTTAAAAAGTTCAAAAAACGTTTTTTAAAAAGTTAAAAACTAAAAAAAACACTTTGAATAATGAACAGTTGAACATATTGAAATATTTTTGACAAACCCTAGGATTAAAATATTTTGAGTGGTCCATTACTTGTCACTTGGGTATTGAAAATATCTCCCCATAAGTGAACAGGAAATAACGCAAGACCGTTTCTGGACATTGGCTCTTCAATCAGGGTTTTGTCATCTTTCCAATAATACTGGCATTTTCATATGAACAAATTACCTGCAGTATTTGACTCAAAACCCCCTCCAGGCAGGCCAGGGAATGTGGAGAACAAGAATACTGAATGTCTTTGGAAACCAGGTTATCTGAACAGGATCTGAGCAGAAACTTCCAAAGGCAAAAACTAGATAAGACACAGGAGTATGAAATGTCTCTGGTAGCAAGGTCACACCCCACAGACTTCTGAAACTGCCTCTGAATACAGTTTAAGTTCAGGTTACAAATACAAAAAAAAATCTCTGAAAGCAATCAAAACTAGATGTGGCAGGCTGCTGGTGCAGGTGTTGAAAAGGTGTTTCTGTGAGACTGCAGGTCTACATAAAAACTAACCCTATTGGCAATCCTTTTTTCAGTAAGCATGTTCTTTTGGGCTGGCACAAGCTATCAGGATTCAGCCAAGCTGTAGGCAGGCTATATATACTTGCAGTTCATAAGGTCCAGGAAGCAGAACCAGGAACAAACTGAGAAGACATGTTATGAGGTAAAAGGCAGTAATCCAAGGGAGAATCCAGTGAAAAATCATAGGCCAGGCAATGAAGTCTAGCAGCAAACAATCAGGAACCCAGGCAGAAGATCCAAGAGTAAAGTCAGAAACCAAGAGAGTCCAGCAGCAAGGAATCAGAAGTCAGCCTACAAGCAGGAAACCATCCACAGGTGCTGTTGTGAAAGAAAAGTGCCTATGTGAACCCTGTCTTTGTATATTGATTCTTAGTGGTGCTGTACCTTTCTTTGCTCCAATCCCAGTCCTGTGGGGAAGTGCCTTAGTCCTTTCCTTAGAAGACATATATATACTGGAGGTTCATCTCCTTTGTGCCTCTATAGTAATGTGGATAGCCAGGACTGACGCTTCTCCCCACGCCCATCCCTTTACAACCAATAAATATACTTAACACAGATTGGGATCAACAGGCTGCAGCTTTTATTAACAACATCCCGGTGCCCGAGCCAGTTCACCGTAACAACCAATTACCCCTCTCCCCCCCCCCGCCCATCCGCCACGAACCAGCAAGACGGGCAATCTGAGGCTATCCCAGCCTGTATGCAGTCACATCATGTACACTCCCCCTACGACTCCCACCACCGCCCAGCAAGGGGCCGACCTCTTCGACCCCCGCCACCGCCCAAGCAAGGAGTTGTACCATCAACAACTGCACCCAGTTGTTCAGTTCATAACCACTGACCTGACACCTGTCAAGTCAGACATTTTAAACCACTGCATAACCCCCAATCAGCTCGGGCTACCCACCACAGGCACAGGTAAATTACCTGCGACCCCCTAAGGTGCAGCCAGGATCCCCACTCAGTATAAATTCCAAGGCCTCTTGCAGCGCATTCAAAAACATATCCAAACCCTCGAAGGATAAATGGACCCCGTTCCCCCTAAAGAACCCTGCCTCAAGGTCCCAAACCCAGTTGTGGCGGATATGAAAACCCCCTATACCCGCCAACCAGGAACCAGTCTGCTGGTTTAGCTTGGCCCAACAATGGTGCCAAACCTTATATGCTAGCAAAGCAGGCCTTGGAATAATGTCAGACCAGCAAATAACAGAGTTCAGAAACAAACAGGAAATCGTTGCCAGGTCCTTGCGCACCATGCCAATGAACCTGCGACCCGACATTTTGCCCCAGTCGTTCCAACCCAGGTGAATGATCAAGATATTTGGCGGGTTCAGATAGCTGAGCAACTCTTGCAGACAAGGCAGCAACTCCGTCCAGCGCATTCCCCATCGCCCCAACCAGCAAATGTTTACCCCCCGGGCCTCCAAGTCCAAATGTGGCCCACACGGGTACCCATGAGCATGGGAATGTGCCGAGGCAATGTAAGAATGTCCCACAATCCACACCACCGTCCCCCTTTGTGCTGCACCTGCAAAGAGAAAGGAATTAATATCTTGGACGAGTTAATTATTACCGGGCCGCACATATCCAGTGAAAGCATCCGACTTCCACCTTCCGATCCTCTGAATCACTCCCCCCGACAAGCCGGAGTTCGCAGCAGATGTTGCTGCCCCAATCCAGAAGGAATGAGTCCCAAACCACGAAGTATCCAACCCCAGAGCAGCCAAACACGTCCGCAGAACTGCCTCAAATTGGAACTTCGTCAGAGGCCGCAGGTCATGGTGCACCAGCAAAGGAACCCCTCCCTCCGGGCGAATTCTCTCAAAAGCCAGTGTGTTCGCCACAGGACATGTCTGCAATCCCGGAACCAGATGAAGCACCACCATCGACCCCTTACCCGCTTGATTGGTTTTGGACCTGTGAATAACCAAGGTCACCAAATCCTCCCATATGCTCACGTTCCTAAGTAATAGGCCGGAAGCTTCGGATCCCTGGGAAGCCCGTGCTACCAACTCACTGATACAAAAAAGGTGAACACAAACGCGAGCCGAAACAGACAACACTCATATTTGCTATTACAAATAGTGAGCAGTGTCTCCCACAGTCTACCCAAGATCTTGTGAGTAATCGGGAGACATTTATCTGGAACCACTACTGACCCTCGGGCCCATCCCATCATCAACCGATGAACTATGAATGTCCCTACAGGAAAACCCCAGCCGTGAGCCCTCATGAAGAAGGAGAATCCAGACAACTGCCTACCCACCGATGCTCTAGAAGCCCCACTTTCCCTGGCACGTTCGATAAACTGTACCATGTGCTCATCCTATACGGGACCCCCCTGCCAACCCAGACCTGCCAGGAAGGACATCACCTTGTTTGCAGCTGCCACATAACTGCTCCAAGTGGACGGAGCTAGGGATGCCCGGAGCAGCTTCCATGCCTCCGGGAACCGAAACTCCAAAGGAAATGCGGCACTGATGCTCCCTGCTGATCCGCTTCTGGCATGAGCTCCCAAAACAAAGACCACTTGCAATGAGAAAGAGAATCAGCAATGGCATTAGAAACACCAGGAACATGTCTAGCCCATACAGTGATATTTAATCCCATACAGCGCAGCACAAACTCACGCAGCAGGTCAGAGACCAATATACACTTCGCAGACCACTTGTTAATGACATCCAACACTCCCTGGTTGTCACACCAAAACACTACTCGCCTGTCCTGAAACTGCGATCCCTATAGGAACACAGCTACCACAATGGGAAACAATTCGAGGAACATAATGTTCTTGGTAACCCCCATCTCTTTCCAATCATCCAACCAAGATGCTGCGCACCATGCACCCTGAAAATAGGCCCGAAACCGACGGACCTGGCTGCATCTGTAAACAATTCTAAATCATGATTAGACACAGACTCATCCTGCCACAATAGCGAACCATTGAAATCCAACAGGAAATGATCCCAAATCTGCAGATCTTCCCTCAACCACTCTGTAACACGAATACGGTGGCCACTCTTCCGCAAGCCTGCCATACTAGAACTCAGCCTCCTCAAAAACACCCTAGCCATAGGCATCACACGGCAACCGAAATTCAAGTTGTCCATCAGGGATTGCATCTGGCGCAATCTCATCTTCCTGGCCCGCAATGCCCTGGACACCAAATCCCTCATTGCTTCCACTTTATCTATCGGCAACCGAGAGATCATCCTGACAGAGTCCAACTCAATGCCCAAGAAGACAATGCGAGTACAAGGACCTTCCATCTTGTCCTCTGCTAACGGGATGCTGAATTCAGCTGCAGTGCCCCAGAAACAACTCAACAGGTGCAAACAAGTCAACGAAGATGAGTCACCCACAAAAAGGAAATCGTCCAAGTAATGCACGATGTTCGCCACTCCGGCCCGCTCTGCCACCACCGAATGCACAAAGGAACTAAATGTTTCAAAAGAGGCACAGGCAATGGAGCATCCCATAGGCAGACATTTAGCAAAGTAAAAAGAGTCCTGGAACCAGAAGCCCAGCAACGGAAACTACTCAGGATGAATAGGCAGCAATCGGTAGGCAGACTCGATATCCACCTTCACCATCAGGGCCCCCACGCCACAGTGCCGAACCATGGACACTGCCGACTGAAAAGAAGCATCTCACTGTGCACAGATCCCTGGGAATGTAATCATTGACCAAGTTGCCCTCAGGGAATGACAGATTGTGGATCCATCAAAACTTACCAACTTCCTTTTTGGGCACCACAAACAGCAGGGATAGGACCAAGTCCTCGAAGGGAGGAACCTGAAAAGGACCCGCAATCCTGCCCAAGTCAATCTCCTGTTGAACTTTAGAGGCTGCCACATGGGCCAGCTTGTGAACCGATGGACAATTCTGACCCCCCCCCCCCCACCCTGATCGGCCCCTCGAAGGGGACATGGAAACCTTACGCAAAACCCTGAAACAAAAGCAACGCAGCCTCAACCTTGGGATACCTACCCAGCCACACTGTCATAGCTGCTAAACGGACAGGATCCAACCCCAATACCTCACTTCTGGGGGCCTTTAGCCACAGACCCGTTGCCACTTCCAGCACTGGATCATTTAGGACACTTGGTGGTGGGATGTCCCATCCCACAATTGGAGCAAGCATGCTTGAACTTGCAGTCGGGGAAGTTACATGTCGACCAGTTTAACTTCCAACATACATCTGGGAAACTGGCCCCAACTCCACTGCCCCCTGATGGAGGAGGTCCTGTCCAAAATGGCACCAGCCCAGTGCCCCAGACATTCTGCTACCATCCCCTCCACCCAACGACCCTACTTTGGCACACATCTGTGTCAACCACAACCCCACATCCCTGCTGCCCCAAACCATAAATTTGTTCTCCTCCATCTGGTCTCTAAAGTACTCATCATAATTGAGCCATGACCAGCCCTCGTACACCTGGCTGGCCGCCAGAATAGCATCTGCATATGCCAGCATAGGACCATACTGAGTCAGGTCGCGATGGCCCATAACACTAGCCAAATGGAGGAATGAGTGGATCCAGTTGAGCACATTGCAAGCCACCCTCTGTTGTGTACCCTGAAATCTATCCACACTCCTCTTCTTCCTCTTCTCCCTATGCTTACCCCTATGACCCTCCAGCAGCTGGAAAATATCTATGTACCTGCGCTGCCTGATTTTCCTGTGCAGCGACTTGGGCACATCCTCCCATAACTGAGAGACTAACTAATGCAGGCGCACCCCTTGACTGACCCTGCTCCCCTACCCAGCTTTTCTCACCCGCACCTACCAGAGAGGGACTGGATGAGGTAGACGAAGAGGAAGATGAAGAGGAAGAAGAGTCAGAGGAGATGGACCGAGAGCGTTTTTTCTTGCACCTCGATTTCTCGCGTTTCTTATGGACTAAGGAACCCGAAGCCGGAAGCTCCACAGCCTCTCCCTGCGATATCACCACCGGTTCAGTCGAACCAGGGACCCCTAGCCCTGGTGGAACATGAACCCCACTCTGCAACAGACCTTAACTCCCCACTTCGACCTCATTCTCACCAGACTGTCTACTGTCCACATGAATCCCAGTGATATTTGAGCTCCGGACGCAGTCGGAATTACCCATTGTACTGGAGGTTGAGGTCTGGGAGCCGCTGATGGGACCCATCTCACTGGGGTTCAGAGCTCGAAGACTGTTGGTGGGATCCATCTCGCTGGGGGCAGGGGCACGGAAGCCGGATGTGAATGCTGCTGCCAAGACTGGATTATCACGCCAGCCCTCATGTCGCAAAGGACCAGGGCCATCACCTGACCCTCCGGCAGGATGAGCCTGTGAAAAAGAAGGAGCAGCAGCAGCCGAGGGCCTGGGAGATGCCGAGACTGGTGGACCGCTAGCAGGATCCCCAGGGAAGAAGGAACACTGCCGTGAACCCATGGAAAATTATGGCGTCACTGGGGCTCCTCTCCAGGAGCCCTCAGAGCCCCCCGAGGGGGCATCGAAGTAGCCTGCCTCCCCCAAACCTCCCCTGAGGTCCACCATACCAAGCAGGGGGAAACCCCTCACCCGACAGTAGAAGAAAAGGGGCCCAATTGTCACCAGGTCCCCAATCATAATCCAGCGCCCCCCTCCCCCCCTGATCCTGGCCAATCACTACACCATTCCTGCCCCCAAATTGACGCTGGGATCATGCATCCTCCAGGGATCCTCTCCCTTCTGCACCACAGGGTCCCACCAAAAAGGACCACCGAAGCCCCTCCAAGCTGCGTGGTCCCCAAAGGCCCTGAGGTCCTGTCCAG
Source organism: Rhinatrema bivittatum (assembly GCF_901001135.1). Taxonomy (NCBI): domain Eukaryota; kingdom Metazoa; phylum Chordata; class Amphibia; order Gymnophiona; family Rhinatrematidae; genus Rhinatrema; species Rhinatrema bivittatum. The sequence continues at coordinate 252,267,353 of NC_042621.1, read as the reverse complement.
TCACCCCCCCCCCCCCCCCCAGCCCCCAGGGCACAGCAGTCTCCTCTGGCTCAGTTTCCCCTGAACCAGGCAGAATCAGCGTTTTGTGCTGTGCTACTCCCTGCTTCAGCACCGGACAGCTCCCAGCGTGAAGCTGCAGCCAGCACAGCAGAAGGGGGAGGGACAGAAGCCTGGCGAAGAGTGCAGGAGCTCCCGGCACTCACGAGAGGGGGAGGAGGAGGGGCATGGTCGAGCACAGCATCGGGTCCTGGGGAAACCCCTGGTGCTCTCGACTTCTGCTGCCTAGCTGGAGCCCTCCCACCATGCGATTTGGACCGCGAGGCCCTCCCTTTATTTCGCGAAGTCAATGGATCCGTGGGGACCTTTTCCCCTGAGATCTATGGACGATGTTAAGAAATTTAAATCATCCTATAAAGAATTTCTCCTTGCCCGTGCGTTCAGGTTGTAATGCATTGTTCGATTCTCATTTTGCTTCTGTGTTTATGATTATTGTACTGAAGTAAAAATGTTCATTTTTATTCAGATGTGATATTATTGTATTTTTATTATTTTATATAATTTATAATGTTTGTTTGTTTTGGTTTTGTTAATTTTCTTGTTTTTATTATGTATGTTCATTTTGTATATCGCTTAGGCCTTTTGTGTTAAGCGATTAATACATTTTTTTAAATGAAATGAAATGAAATGAAGGACCTGCTGCATCAGAACGTGGCGTGTGCAACCCAACCCTGCCGCCGCTGGGCTCACCCAGAGCTGCAGGAGGCTCCTGTCCCCCAGGCATAGCTGCATCCTCTGACTCCATGACCGCAGGCAGGCCGAAGCTGAAGACAGCAGGAGCCAAAAACAGCAGCGACCAGATGCCACATCAGGAAACCAGCGAATGCCTCCCAGACCCCAGGACCCTCCCACAACTCCTCCCCTTCCCAGCTGCCCCTGCTGAAGGGGAACCAATGGGATCCCCAGAAACAAGAAGTTTGAAAATAAACCTCCAACTCCCCTTCCCCTGCCTTATCTTGTAGCATGAGCCCGGATACAGGCTGCTGCAGCTCCCCCCCCCCCCCCAACTCTTAACCCCCGGCATGCCAGGGAGGAGCCTGGCACCATATTACCGTGGCCAGGCAGGTACGAGACCCGCCTGACCTTACAATCTTTCCCTATATCTTGCTCAGGGAACTTCTTCCAGTTTTGAAGGCACCTTGTTGAAGCCCATGCAAGTTTGCACCCTTACATAGAAAGGATCATTTTGTAGCATTGCAGGTAACTTATGCAGTAAATAGAAAATCGTTACCCCGCCTTTCAAAGAGAGCATGCACATGAACGTTCACTCTGAAAATGATCTCACTGAAAGCACTTACATATGTTACACCTGCTATCCAAAAGGCACACATTTCCTGTGTAAATTTATGCTCATATTGTTTTTTTAAATTGAAAAGGATACACAGAAGTAAAACTCTGCCCAACCCAAGGCCGGTGCGTCCCAAAAGGTGAACTAGGCGGTCACCTAGGATGCCAGTCATTAGGGGGTGGCAAAGAGCAGCCATATGGGGCCACGAGCGGAGCTCACCCCATTCATGGCCGAGAGGAGTAGAGACTTGGCAGGCTGTGAGCAGCACCCATCCTGCTTGCAGCCGAAAAATGCAGACACTCGGCGGGCCACAAGCGTACCCATCCTGCTCACAGCTGAGAGAAGCAGAGTCTTGGCAAGCATCTGTTTGTGTGAGTGAGAGGGATTGTGTGTGTCTGAGAGAGCAATGGTGTTAGTGAGAGAGAGGGAGGGAGCCTGTTTAAGGGTACATGTTGCAAATGAGACAAGGAGCCTAAGTGTGTGTAAGAGAGGGGGCCTATCTGAGTGACTGAGGTCGGGGCCGGAGCCAGAGCCTGGACAGGGTAGGGAGGGGGGACAGGCATAAGGTAGAAGGTTCGCCTAGAGCGCCTAATACCCTTGCACTGGCCCTGCCCCAACCCCAGGCAAGCCGCTGCACAGTCTGGTTAAATGTATGTGCGTTTACTCACATATCAGGTAGGTGATTTTATAAAATCCCATTTCTGAGTGTAAAACAGTGCTTTACAAGTGGAAATACATTTGAAAGTTACCCCCTAAAGTAGCAAAAAAGTAACAATTTCAGCATTGCAGATGACAGCAACATTGGTGATATGCAATTAATCCAGCAGATACTGAAAGACCGGAAGGCAATGTGCAGAAATTAGGAGAAGAGGCCAATAGGTGTCATATTGAATTATGCGTAGACAGAATTATGTCATTCATGTCTTGAAAATTAGGTAGTTTGGAGCAAGTGAAATTCACAGGAAGACTTAGGAATCCTGACAGAGAAATAAGGAAAGACATACTGTAGTCAGTCTTCATTTGGCAAAGCATCAAGGGTCCTCATAGGTCTGAAAAGATTTTGATACAGCCTTGGTAAAAGGCTTTGATATGGGTTATACAGTATGTAATATGGAGTACAGCTATCATCTCAATGCTGAAAAGGTATGATTGGGATTCAGGGAATTCAAAGAAGAATGGTTACGTTTATAATGGCAATGGAACCCAGCTAGTCCGGTTTTCAGGATATCGCTAATGACTATGCATGAGAAATATTTGTGTAAATAGGAGAGTGCATGCAAATAAATCTCATGCGTATTCATTAGAGAGCTTCTGAAAATCTGACTGACGGGGGTCCCAAGCTGGGGTTTGTGAGCACACCCACAATAAGTGTGGATCATAGACATGGATTTATGTGAGAAATTATTCAAGATAGATGGAGTCGGTGCAGCCAGGAGGGAAGAGTGGGGGTTAAGCTGAAACTGATTAAAGATAAATTTAAAATTGAGAGAAACATTTATTATAGTCCAGGTGAAATCACTGGCATTATCTACTGTCAGCTCTAATTGCGGCATCTAACAAAGACATTGAAGCATAAATTAACTTAGCAGCTAAAAATAATCAAAACTTGAAAGGTGTAGCAAGACTAAAGCAAGTTTCTAGGATAGTCAGAAGAAGGTTGAACATGCTAGATAAATCTTTTATTAAGTTTAAAATCTATGAAGTCCTAATAAGAAATATAGGACATATTTATCTGCATATGATACAACCTCTGAATTGTAAGGAAATGGTTAAAAAAGCAATGATTATATCTATGACTCAAGTTCATTTTATTATAGCTTTTTTCAGACCTCTGTGTGCTGCCTTACCCGGAATTTGACCAATAACGATGATGAGGTAGATTAAATTATGATTGTACATCTAAGAAGCACATCATACTAATATTTTTATCTGCTGATCTACCGTCAAAATGCTTGTTTGAAAAAAATGCCTATTTATATTTGGTCCATATAAGTTCAAATCATACTATCCAGTACATAATTATGACAAAATAAAGAATTTGATTCTAACTTGTTTCCCTTAGATCTCCATTGTAGTGCTGAGACAATTTGCCTTCCGGTTCTCAAGGGCTACTTAGAGTGAAGGGAAGCGGCCCCTTTATTTATTGACTCGCTTGCTCTAATAGCCAACACTAAGCTTAGCAGTATTGAATGCTTACTTTCAGGTCAGCTCAAGGGATTATCAATTTTTATTTTTTTTTTTGTCCTCTAGAGCCATATCTCAACAACCCTCTGCTTTCAGAATATAATTTTATCCTGGCTTTAGATAAATCTTCTAAGGATTACTGCAGCTTTGATACCACAATTAAAAAATAGATTAGTAAGGAGAATTAATGATTGATCCTTAAGCCATTGTGGTGATCTGGTAAAGTGCTGAATGACGCCAATAAGCAAAAATGCCGAGTCACAAGGTTCGATAAACAATGGTAGTAGCAACTGTAGTGCTTCAGGCTCCGCTGCTGAACTTGTGCTCACAATAAAAGAAGCTGGGGTGACTTTAACACTGCTTCTGTGGAACTGTTATAACCTTAATTCTCACGTGCACAAAGAAAGCTTGTGCTCACTGAACAGGCAGAATAGGAAGGCAATTCTTCAACTGTGTGTTAAGGTGGCTTATGATTACCAACTACCTTATATCTCCATCCAGAATATGCATCTTGGCCAGCCCCTGCAAGGAGCTTGAGTAGTTTGACTACTTGAATAGTTTATAGTAGTGTTTCTATTTCTGTAGGCTTGCTCTCCAAGGGTTACCTAGTATGTTTACATTTGTTAAAGAAGATCCCACTTCAAATTTATGAGGCATGCAAGCAGAACTGTGTTAATACTGCAGTTGGATTACAGTCTACCTGCATATTTCATAAACAATGGATACTTTTTTTTTCCACCTAGCAGCTTCTTCCTGCTTCTTTGCACTTCTGTCTCATTCAGAACCAGGGCTGGGATTCGGCACCATGAGCCTCCATTCGCAACTATCCAGATATTGCAGTGATGGTCCTGGACTGGGGTTCATGCCCCAGCTGTCCTTCCAGAAGCCTGCAGTCGCGGGCTCTGAATCTGGCCACCAGCTATCACCCTTCGCCAGTGACTATACTTCATGCCCACCTAGGAGGCTGCAAATGCTTTCTCCACAGCATCCCCTTCCCCAGGCAACCCTGGGATATTTAATGCTAGCCATACACATTTACCCAGGTAACTCTGATTGGCCAAATAGCTGTCATAAATTGACCCAGATAATGAATATAAAAAATGTAGTGGGACAGTAGTACTCCAATTCCTGCACCCCCCCCCCCTCCCTTCTGTAAGATAGAAAAAAAACCAGTAGTGGGCTGAACAGTGTTTGATCCCCCTCTATCATCGCCCAAGATAAAAAAAAAAAAAAATTGAGTGGGCAAGTAGCACCCTGATCCCGCCAATCCTCTATCTAAAAAACAAAGAAAGTGAGGTGCCAAATCCCCTCTCCACACCACCACCCACAAGCTCCCAAAACTGCTTCTGAAGCTCAGCGGGAGGAACAAAGGGTCCTGCTGGGCTGAACATTACGTATCAGTACAGAAGACATCTCCTGGCACTTAATATTCATTTATGCACTACACCCCCACCAAAATGGGCACTTGTATGCACATTTAAAAAAAAAATGTCTGGCCAGCGAATGTCCTCATACAACGAAACATGAAAAAGAAAAAGTGCTTGAGCTGGAAAAGGAGAATGTAACACAGTTCTCAGCCAAAATTGGTAGAAAACGAAGGCTTTGAAACAGAGGGAATGTTTTACATACGCAATCAGCACTTTTTATATGAAGAAAACAACAAAATTAACATTCTCAACAGGAAAGTTTCAGACACCTATTTACCAGGGCTGTCATTGCCTCAGATAGATCTCCTATGTGAAAAGACAAAAGCAATTCAAGTATTGAGCCTTTAGCCTTCCAGCAACCACAAGTGTGCACATTTTGACCAGATATACTAAAGAATCTTTTCCCCATTTTGTGACTAGGGGAAACTGCTTAGCATATCTAGCCCAAAGAGTTCAAGAATACATCCAAGTAGTTTTCGTTCAGTTCCTATACAGTCAGGCAGCCAGTGTTTCCCTAGCTGAGTGGCTTCATAGCTTTCTGCACCTTCAGAAGGGCATGAAGCTTGAGACATACACAGAAACAGAATATAATGGCAGATAAGGACCATCTTTTTACATTAATGATTTGGATGATGGAATAGACAGTATACATTAAATATGTGAATGAAATCAGTTTGGTAGGAGTTGCAGTTTGCATGGACTTTAGAGACCCGATTGGAATTCAGAACTTTTCTTGCCATTTTGGAGCAATAATTAGAAGTAAGTATTATTAAAGACAACAAGAGCAAAATGCAAAATGCTCCCCTCAGGAAGGAAACATTAAGATATTAATGCCATTTAGCCTGTTAAGTTCTGACTTAGCAGGCTAAGGGCTGGATCCACTAATGCCGCAAGGCATAGTGTATCCCGCGGTAACGGGGTCGGGGGGGCGAAACGGGGGGGGGGGGGGGCCGTCCTGCGCTAGCCGGTAGCGATCACACCGCGGTGGTGCGATCACTGCCGGTGTCGCACCAAATAACTACACCATAAAAGGTGTAGTTATTCGGCGCAAAAATGACAGCGAAAAGCATGCGTGCTTTTTGCTGTCTGGGAAATCTTTGCGGAGTCGGCCCCGGTGCCGCCCTGAATCCTCCTCTTCCAGGGCTGACTCTGCCCTGAGTTAGCTATCACCAGATAAGTCTAGGACAGCTATTTGTCTGGCCTATCATTAGCCAAATAAACTTATCCAGCTAATTATAAGATAACTGAATATTCAGTGGCACAGCCCACATTTGAACAAGTCAAGATAGCCAGATAAGGTTATCTGGCTAACTTGTTCAGCCAGTTAGTGGCTGAATATTGGCATCAACATGAATAGATAAAACACAGACAGGCCAATATAATAAGGGGCACATTTTAACTCTTCTTTTTGCACACGTTTGTGGGTATAAACTTGTTCCTAATTTAAAAAGATTGCATTAAATATTAGTCCTCAATAAGGAGAAGTACTTATCTCCAGTTTGTAATGCTGGAAATGTAAGTCCTGGTCAGAGGTAGAATAAAGTTAAGTCACATTTCTGGGGATAATGTGAGTCATGGTGCTGTTCCCCAGTGTGGGCCTGGACCTGGACTTCAGGGGTCCAGTATCTGGGATTGTTGGACTTGAGTTCTGTGCACACAATTTTTATAAGCACAGATTTTATACTCCTAACTCATGTTGTTGCTCCTAGAGGTCAATATTCAAAAAAAGATGACCCCCTCTAAATTTAGATGCCTAAGTTAAGTACCTATTTTCAGTTGAATTCAGGCACGCATAAGGTGCACCCTAGTGCACCTTGTGCGCGCCGATGCCTGCGGGCTTCCCCCGTTCCCTCCCAGGCCGCTCCGAAATCGGAGCGGCCTGGGAGGGAACTTCCTTTTCCCCTAACCTAACCTTCTCACCCCTTCCCCTAACCTTTCCCCCCCTAGCCCTACTCTAACCCCCCCCCCCAAATTCTTATCAAACGTTTTGCGCCTGCCAGGAGGCAGGCGCAGGTTGCTCTCGCCGGCAGCCTGCCAGCACGAGATCCTTCGACACAGCTGCAAATGGCCGCTGTGTTGGAGGCCTCTGGCCCCACCCTGGACCCGTCCCGGACCCCCGGCTCCGCCCCCGTTCCTCGCTTTTAGTAAAACCCCGGGACATAGATGCATCCCGGACCTTTATGCACGTCGCCAAGCCTTTATAAAATAGGCCTGGCGGCGGCGCTCGTAAGGCGATTTACGCGTGTAGAGCTTTTGAAATCCATCCCTAAAGATTTGAAATAATGGGCTCCTGAATTTAAGTCTGCTATTCATTTGCCTAGATTTAGAATCCTAGGCTAAGGGCTTAATCCTGAAAATCAGCGCTAAGCAAACAAACATTTCCCCTCCCTAACCCCAACCCGTAGCTATCCACGTTTTTGGTGTAAACCCCAGGTTGGGAAGTCCCAGATAGATCAGAAGGTCACATCTCAGTTCAGATACTAAGGGGTCCATTTTAAGACTCGTGCGTGCAAGTCCATGTGCAAGCAGTTCCCGGCACGCGCACATGGACGCGCAGATTTTATAACATGCGCACATTGCCACGCGCATGTTATAAAATAACATGTCCGGTCACACATGCACGCCGGATTGTAACGTCCGTGCACACATGTGCGGGCCCGACCGCGACTCGCACGCGCGGGGGGGATTTTCAAATTATGCACGGCGATGCGATTGTCCTTTGTCCCAGTTCCCTTCCAGTCTGCTCCAATTAAGGGATGGGGAGGGAACTTCCCTAACCCTATCCTTCCACCCTCTTCACCTCTCCTCCCCAACCCCTAACCTAACCTTACCTAGCTCCAAATTTTTTATTTTTATACTTACTGCTCCTCAGGAGTAAAAGTAAACTCCATGCGCCTGCCGGCTGCAGGCACATGCTTCCCTGGGGTGGCATCTAATGGCGCTGTCCCTGCCCGCCCTGCCCCTGTCCTGCCCCTCCCTGCCCAGAGCCCGCCCCCTGGCCAACCCCTTTTTGAAAGGCCCAGCACTTTGGTGCATAACGGGAGTTACGTACGTGGCCGGAGCCTTCCGAAAATGCCCAGCCATACACGTAACTCCTGTAATTCATGCTTTTAAAATTTACTTGTAATTGCTCATTTCTCAAAAGATAACACAATCTACTCTGAGAGTCCAAAAATATTTGCCAGTGCCAGGGAGATGGGGGGGGGGGGGGGTAGATTAACTTCTGGGCCTTATTGCTTTGCTCAACAGCAAGTCTCCCTTTAAATTTACTGTAAACAGCACTGATAATCTCATAGATATAGACAGCAGCAATAATCACGCTGAAAGCTGAACTGGTTTCCAACTCTATTTTGCTTATATTTTGGTAGATCTGAATGAAAAGTTCTTTACTGCTTTTGATATTAATATCCAATATAGTTAATCTTTAGTTCTCAATAAATTTTTTACCCTAAACTTCATTAAAACCATGTTGTTGCTCCTAGAGGCCAATATTTCAAAATGCCAATTTCTTCAAGGACTTAACTACTTCTTCTTACCAAACTTACATAACAGAATTCTGGTTTTCTCGTTGTGAAATCAGCAGAAAGTTAATTTCCTCTCCCAGCCAAATGATAGCCCAAAGTCCCAACTTCTTTCGTTTCATGGAATAGGAAAAATAGAACATAAGAACATGCCATGCTGGGTCAGATCAAGGGTCCATCAAGCCCAACATCCTGTTTCCAACAGTGGCCAATCCAGGCCATAAGAACCTGGCAAGTATCCAAAAACTAAGTCTATCCCATGTTACCGTTGCTAGTAATAGCAGTGGCTAATTTCTAAGTTAACTTAATTAATAGCAGGTATTGGACTTCTCCTCCAAGAACTTATCCAATCCTTTTTTAAACACAGCTATACTAACCACACTAACCACATCCTCTGGCAACAAATTATAGAGTTTAATTGTGCGTTGAGTGAAAAAGAACTTTCCCAGATTAGTTTTAAATGTGCCACATGCTAACTTCATGGAGGGCCCCTAGTCTATTATCTGAAAGTGTAAATAACCGATTCACATCTATACGTTCTAGACCTCTCATGATTTTAAACACCTCTATCATATCCCCCCTCAGCCGTTTCTTCTCCAAGCTGAAAAGTCCTAACCTCTTTAACCTTTCCTCATAGGGGAGCTGTTCCATTCCCCTTATCATTTTGGTAGCCCTTCTCTGTACCTTCTCCATCGCAATTATATCTTTTTTGAGATGTGGTGACCAGAATTGAACACAGTATTCAAGGTGCAGTCTTACCATGGAGCAATACAGAGGCATTATGACATTTTCCATTTTATTCACCATTCCCTTTCTAATAATTCCCAACATTCTGTTTGCTTTTTTGACTGACGCAGCACACTGAACCGACAATTTCAATGTGTTATCCACTATGATGCCTAGATCTCTTTCTTGGGTAGTAGCACCTAATATGGAACCTAACATTGTGTAATTATGGCATGGGTTATTTTTCCCTATATGCATCACCTTGCATGTATCCACATTAAATTTCATCTGCCATTTTGATGCCCAGTTTTCCAGTCTCACAAGGTCTTCCTGCAATTTATCACAATCTGCTTGTGATTTAACTACTCTGAACAATTTTGTATCATCTGCAAATTTGATTACCTCACTCGACGTATTTTTTTCCAGATCATTTATAAATATATTGAAAAGTAAGGGTCCCAATACAGATCCCTGAGGCACTCCACTGCCTACTCCCTTCCACTGAGAAAATTGTCCATTTAATCCTACTCTCTGTTTCCTGTCTTTTAGCCAGTTTGTAATTCATGAAAGGACACCACCACCTATCCCATGACTTTTTACTTTTCCTAGAAGCCTCTCATGAGGAACTTTGTCAAATGCCTTCTGAAAATCCAAGTACACTACATCTACCAGTTCACCTTTATCCACATATTTATTAACCCCTTCAAAAAAGTGAAGCAGATTTGTGAGGCAAGACTTGTCGTAAGTAAAGCCATGATGACCTTGTTCCATTAAACCATATCTTTCTATATGTTCTGTGATTTTGATGTTTAGAACACTTTCCACTATTTTTCCTGGCACTGAAGTCAGGCTAACCGGTCTGTAGTTTCCCGGATCGCCCCTGGAGCCCTTTTTAAATATTGGGGTTACATTAGCTATCCTCCAGTCTTCAGGTACAATGGATGATTTTAATGATAGGTTACAAATTTTTACTAATAGGTCTGAAATTTCATTTTTTAGTTCCTTCAGAACTCTGGGGTGTATACCATCCGGTCCAGGTGATTTACTTCTCTTCAGTTTGTCAATCAGGTCTACTACATCTTCTAGGTTCTCCGTGATTTTATTCAGTCCATCTGAATCATTACCCATGAAAACCTTCTCCAGTATGTGTACCTCCCCAACATCCTCTTCAGTAAACACCGAAGCAAAGAAATCATTTAATCTTTCCGCAATGGCCTTATCTTCTCTAAGTGCCCCTTTAACCCCTCGATCATCTAATGGTCCAACTGACTCCCTCACAGGCTTTCTGCTTCAGATATATTTAAAAAGGTTTTTACTGTGAGTTTTTGCCTCTATGGCCAACTTCTTTTCAAATTCTTTCTTAGCCTGTCTTATCAATGTCTTACATTTAACTTGCCAACATTTATGCATTATCCTATTTTCTTCTGTTGGATCCGTCTTCCAATTTTTCAATGACGATCTTTTGGCTAAAATATCTTCTTTCACCTCCCCTTTTAACCATGCCGGTAATCATTTTGCCTTCTTTCCACCTTTCTTAATGTGTAGAATACATCTGAACTGTGCTTCTAGGATGGTATTTTTTTAACAATGACCACGCCTCTTGCACACTTTTTACTTTTGTTGCTGCTCCTTTCAGGTTTTTTTTAAACTATTTTTCTTAGCTTGTTGCTAAGTTAGCTTGTTGCTTGTTGTTAGCTTGTTGCTAAGTTATGTTACATTGTGAACCAAGGTGATGTTTTGCAAACGTGCCTCGGTATATAAGAAACCATTAAATAAATAAATAAATAAATAAATAAATAAATAAATTTTATCAAAGTTTCCCTTTTGAAAGTTTAGCACGAGAGACGTGGATTTGCTTAGTGTCCCCCTTCCAGTCATTAATTCAAATTTGATCATATTATGATCACTATTGCCAAGTGGCCCCACCAAATCCTGTGCTCCACTGAGAATTAGATCTAAAATTGCTCCCTCTCTCATTGGTTCCTGAACCAATTGCTCCATAAAGCTATCATTTATTCTATCCAGGAACTGTATCTCTCTAGTATGTCCCGATGATACATTTACCCAGTCAATATTGGGGTAATTGAAGCCTGCTTCAATTGGGTAATTGGGGGACTGCTATAACCTATTGCTATGAACCTATAACCTATAACCTATTGCTATGAACTACGGAGTTGCCAATATAAAAATTCTGATACACTGAATACGTTTGGAATGAAATAATATTTACTGAAACTGTTGGTGGTAGTAAGATTTGTCCTGCACCAGTGTTTCCTGGTAATTGAAGCCTCCCATTATTACCGCACTACCAATTTGGTTAGCTTCCCTAATTTCTCTTAATCCATTCGATGTCACTCTGAAGCTCTCAATCCTCTCCTAAAGTTAATCCTTACTTCTTGCTCCTTGCAGAATGTAGTCAAGAAGAAAGCAGAAGCACCAAGCTGGTGCCTCTGGTCTTCCCTACTCTCCTCCCAGCACTTGTTTTCCCAGTCCATTCCTGATGGAGGATCTGAATGGTCCCATGGTTTTCTCTAGACTAAAGATTATGAGTCCCTGGGCCATAGGACATTCAGTCTAAATTAAAGAAAAATTGAAAAATTATTACACAAAGGGGAAACCAAAGGTAGGGGAAACAAGAGGTAGGAAGAGTGGAAAATCTTCCTCCTCGGTAAGAAAAGGTTTCCAAAACCTATGGACAAAATAAATGGGTAAGGAATTCTGTCTTCATTACTTTACCCAGGTCTCAGTCCAAGAAACCCTAGAGAACCTTTCCATGAAAAATGATCAAAACTGGAAGCAGCAAAGGACCTGCTGCCCCAAAGATGATCAACTAAGGAATCCACCCGAGATGGTGGCAGGGGTTTATAAGCTGTCAGAGCATACCATCTGAATCTCTCACATGGGGAGCCAAAATTCAAAACAACTACTAATGACATCACTCTACTCCCTTCCCAAAGGACTGGATTAGTCTTTCTAGTACAGAATCCTTTAGGTTCTCTAAATTGCCTTCTAAGCTTAGGTGTCTTGTGAAACTAATAAAACTAGGGCTGACTCCTGAAGAGCCCCACTTAACATGTCCTTGCATATTAAGTGGGGCTTAATCATTTGTAACTAATATTTTAGTAAATATTTCCACCCAGGTGTGCACCTACCTAACAGTAGGTTGTACAGGAGAGCATAACATTTTAATTGAAATTCTGAATGCCTTTGCTGCTGTTATACAATATCCAATTAATGCTTTTATATGGAATCAATAAAATATTGTGATGTGTAGATATATATTTTCAAGTTAAGCTTTTCCTTTAGATAACTTGGTAATTTGCCTGCCCAGTGCAAAGATGGAGAACCTCATGCATTTCCTAGGAAGGATTTTAGATAGTGAAGGGGAGGAGCAGGCTGTCATGGCACATTGAGCACCAATGACAAAGGAAGGCATGGGAGGGAGGTTATGGAAGTCAACTGTAGGCTCTTAGCTAGAAAATTGAAATCCAGAACCTCTAGGGTGACATTCTCTGTAATGCACCCTGTTCCATGTGCAGAACACCAGAGGCAGACAGAGCTCTGGAGTCTCAATGCATGGATGAGACGATGGTGCAGGGAAGAGGGCTTTAGATTGGTTTAGGATCTGAGCAACATTTTCAGGAAGGGGATCCTATTCTGAAAGAGAGAGTACAATAAAGACAAAAGTAGCCCAGATACATTTAAAGATCATACAGAAATAATTGAAATCAAACTACCTGGCTCAATTGCTAGGTAGGTTGTGAATGCAATAAAAAAAACATACTTTGAATTATCTGCATTTGAATGCCAGAAATTAAAATAAATAAGATTTTAGTGTTGTAATGTATGGCACTGAGAACAGATGTAGATATGATAGGCATCTCAGAGACCTGGTATAAGGAGAATAACTATTAGTACACCAATACCAGTGTACAGATTATGTCAAAATGGTAGGCCAAGTCACATTTGTGGAGGGGTGGCATTATATTTTAAAGATGGCTTAGAGTCAACTAGGATAAAAGTCCTGCAGGAAACAAAATGCCCTGTAGAATATCTAAGGATATAAATTGATTGTGTGATGGGGAAGCATATAGCAGTGGGGGGTATACTATAGTTTCCTGGCCAAGATGAAGAAACAGACAGAGAAATGTTAGCAGAAATTAGGAAAGGCAACAAATTATGTATCATAATAATAATGTCATTCCAAACGTGATTTTAACCTCTATTTTAAATTGTGAAAAAGTGATAAATCTGTTCCTGAAAAGGTTTTTACAAAAACCATCAAAATTATGTTAAAGTGAAAAAGTGGTAATTGCTGACCCTGGAACCAATGGCAGGGGGACTACTTTAGGTCTAATCCTCATTGTGAGGCACGATCTGGTGCATGAAGTAAAGGTGGTGGAGCCGCTTGGCAATAGTGATCATAGCATAATCAACTTTAACTTAATCAAAGGGAAGACATTAAAGAAAACTACTGCAGTAGGATGTAGCATTAAACAAGAAGAATATGGTAACATGAAGAAATTAGTTAGGAAAAGCCTAAAAGGAGTGGTTGCAAAGGTTAAAAGTATGCATTCAGTGTGAATATTTAAAAATACCATCTTGGAAGGCCAGACTAGATGTATCCCATTCATTAGAAAAAGCAGAAAGACCAAATGACTGCCAGCATGATTAAATAGTGAGGTGAAAGCAATTTAATCCAAAAGAACATCCTTCAAAAATTTATAAGTGGACACAAATGAAAATAGGAAACAGCAAAAGCACTGGCAAGTTAGATGTAAAACATTAATAAGGCAGGCCAAAAGAGAATTGTTGCGCCCATCGGTCGCAGCTGGCTGCGGCCTCTCATGCTCACCTCTTTTTTCGCTGCACCATCAATTCTCGGAAGAATGGCGGCCTCCACCAGCACCACCGACCTCCCTGGTGTTCCTGGGACGGCGTGGCCGCTGCTGATCGCCATCTTGCTTCTGAAGTCACTTAGGCACGCGCGCATGTGCATGGGTCATCTATGTATACGTCATGGTGAGAACCTCGGGGGCGTCCCCTCTACATGACATCATCTCGCTACCTGTAGTTAAACAGACTGACCCAATGCTCCTACAAGTTAGCAAGGAATTCTTCTTGTTGCTGAATCCGCTTCTCCTTGGATTTCCGGTTCCTATTCCTGTCTCGGTGTGTGAACGCTCTGCGTACCTGCTCCTCAGGGGCTCTTCTGCGTTGCTAGGCTATCCGCTCCTCGGAGGGCCTTCCTGCCTTGATCTCTGTGAACCATTCCTCGTGAGTACCACTTCGCTCATCTCTGCCAAGCCTTGCTGGAATTCCCCGCAGTGTACCCCGTGCTCGAGCCACTACCGCATCTCCACCAGCAGGATTCGCTACACCTTACCCTGCGCTGCAGGATATTGTTTCTTCATCCTCAAGTACCTTCTGAACTCCAGGACCACAGGCTACCTCAACACCATCATCAGTGCACAGTCATCTTCGGCGTATCCCGTGCTGCGGGCCACTACCGGATCTGCTCACCTGAGGTATTTGCTACACTACTGATTAAGAATGTCTGGCGTACCCCACTCTGTGGGCCACTACCAGATCGTCATGTCTGAGGTGTCACCTTGGGAATACCCTCAGCTCAAGAACTGTACTTTGACTGCATTACTCGCTCCACGGGTTCTGCTCCAGAAACTGCGCCTTTAATTGCATTCCCCGCTCCACGGGTTATGCTCTCTCTCTCTCCCTAATAAAGTCTATTCTACAGCTGTGTCCTAGCTACTGAGACCGCGCCTACCAGCGGTGAGGCCCACAGGACTCCTCCATGTGGGCAGAGATACCTCTCACCTCGGCCCAGGGTTCACATCCATACCAAAACATAACAAGAATTTGAAAAGAAGCTTGCTGGAGAAGCAAAATCTAAAAAGTGTTTTGTGTATTCAAAGCAAGACCACTAGACCAGTGATTCTGAACCTTTTTTCTATCAGGACACACCTAAGAGATGACGCTCACATGCATGACACACTGAACACATGACCATCATGGGACTAAATATAAACATATACTCTGTATCCACAGGAATCTCCTGGTTCCTAACAATGAGTGCAGAGAAGATCTAAGGCATTTCCCTGTACAACTCACCATACAAAAAAGGTATTCTGATTCTGATGTCATCTCAATAACAGCATCACAAACTCCCTCTACTCCCAGGTGCATTGTAAAATACAAAACCTGGAAAAAAGCAAGCAAACCTCACTCTGTACATTTCTATCAAACCTGACATACCAAAGCAGCACTAACTTCAAGAAATGAAACAGCAATAGCCCTACCCATAAAAAGGCAGACGTTCACCACCACTGCAAAATCATATTGAGAAAATACAACAAATAAGACTGATACAAATCCCTATATGCCTAGTAAAGTACCTCGTCTCAGTCGCACACATACAGAATACAGACAGATTTACCTTCACTTAATACAGCATAAAATACCACAAATTACAAATGCAGAAACAAAAAATGGAGTAGAAACCCCGAGAAGACCTCATGCAGTGCAAAACTGGAGAACTAGAAATAGAAATATATTTCCTCCTACACTAAGCAAAGTTCAAAGATAGGAGAAATGCATATTCTCAAAACTGACATAGTATGGACCTTGTACTCAGTCACTCTCCTCCATGCCCCCATCACCCTCACTTCTCCCAACTACTCAATCATCCCTTCACATACTCATATCCCTGTCCAACATTTCCGACACCCCTCACCCCTGCATCTTATTCTCTGTACCACCTCTCTCCCCTGCTCAACTCTCCCTGCCATTCCTTCCCTACCCAGCATACCTCTGACCATCTCTTTCCCACCCCTTCCTGCTCAGCATCCCCTGACCTCCCTTCTCCCCCAACCCAGTTGGCCCCACACCTCCATCTCTTCCTCTACTTCCATCTCTCCTCCCTGCCCAGCAGTCCCCAGCTCCTCTTTCCTCCACCTCTCCCTACCCAGCAACCCCAACCCCTTTCCCCCACTCCTTCCTATCCAGCAGACTCCTGTCTCCCTATCTCTCAAGGCCTTCCTGCCCGGCACTTTCCCCCCTTCTCTTGGCTCCCAGTCAGCATAAACCTTCAATCGAACCCAGAGTCTCCCTCCTGCTTTACCAGCAGCAGATGAGAGCAAGAAGCATTGAGGAGAGGAAGAAATGAGGCAGCAGCAGCGGAAGTCGGCAGTGTATCTATAGATCTTGCACCTCTCTTCCTCTTGCTCCTGTTTCACATCCAGGTCCCATGGGGGGAAGAGAGCATCAGCAGCCTCACTGCGACGCCAGGCAGAGGAAGATAAAGTTGGTGTCCTACCAGGCCCAAATGAACAGGAGTTGGTGATATCTCGCTCTGATCTGGGTGAAAGAGAAGGGAATAATCTCCCACTGGGCCAGGAAGAGGAGAAGGAAGCAAGAATAGCTTCCTTTTATACCCAATAAAGAAGAAATCAGCCAACTCCTGTCCAGACTGATAGGGAAAGAGCAGCCTTCTACTGGGTTTGCAACCCACCTTCCATGACCTTGTGACACACTAGTGTGTCCTGACACACCTGTTGAGAACCACTGCACTAGATGACTGAGGGATAAAAGGGATGTTCAGGGAAGGCAAGGGCTCAGCCATGTGCCCATATGACTGGGGCAAGGTCAGGTCACCACCATTTTTTAAAATGGGCCAACTGAACTCAGGGCAAGGGAGTGCCTTGGGCCCCAACGTAGGATCACTTGGCTACTTTTGAGGTTTGGGGATGCAGGAGAGGAGTGTGGAGGGTTCGGGGGAGGGGAGGTTTAGGTATCCACTTCACACCAATGATTTTTTTTACATTTGTGGGATGGGAGTGGGGGAGGTATTCAGGGGGGCCTATACCCCAACAATTTGGTCTTAACAAGGTTGGGGAAGGGGGGGAACCATGCCGCAATATATTTTAAAGAAAAAGGAATGGGGAACATACTTTATTTTAATTTATTTTATTTATTTATTTTTAATTTTTATATACCGATGTTCCTGTATACAATACATATCGCACCGGTTTACATGAAACTGAACAGTCGCCTCAGGGGCGAGATACATTGGAACAAGTTGACAAATAACTTATGGAGACAATCATAATCAGACAGGGTTGTGAGATTGGGGAGTTGGGGATAGGGGGGACCATCATATTATTTTTTTACATTTGGTTGTTTGCCTCCCCGCTCCCCGCTCACACCTTTTTCTTTTTTGGTGCAGGATTATTTTTTTTTTGTATGGCTCTTTAAAGCTAACACGGGAGCCTTGGGACCCACATTAGGATCCAAGGACTCCCACATTAGATTAATGTTTCTCAAGGAGGTGTTGTTAACTTGACACAGCTATCAACTTTCTAAGTCGGCCACTTTAAGTTGTTAATATCACATTGCCTATTAATGAGCTGCTTTGCATAGATTTTCAAAATTCATGCAAAGCAGCTCATTGTAATAGGGAAGGTAATCTGGGCAGGGCCATGCAAATTATCACATATATCGTGCAATATTGCTGCGATAGGGCTATATTGCTGCGTTGGGGCTATATCACATGATAAATAGTGTATATAGTGCAACAGATGCACCTCCCAGTAACTTTGGTCTGACCCACTATGGCATTTCTTATGCTCTTAGGGAGGACCACAAGTACAACCACAAAGGCTAAAAGAATCCCCATAGGATTTCTCACATCATCTTTAGAAAGACTTAGTTAACTTTTTAGATTGACTTAGTAAGATAACTCGGACTGGAAGGCTGGGAAACTCATATAGATTATTAAAACAACAATATTGACAAACAAGTAGAAACTAACAAATTCTCTATTCTGTGTTTCTCTATAGCTTCCCATTACATCTCCTGCATATACATTTCTTTGCTACAAAGCACCCCCAGCAATTATGTCCCCACTGTTTACTCTAAACTTTAAAAATCACATCCCTGCTTAAGTTCCTTTACGCTCTGAGGGGGAGCATAGCCATAAGAACCACAACACACAGACATCAATACAATTTCACAAACTTCTCTTTGAATGGAACCGAGATTTAAAATGTTGGTTGTTTTACATAAACAAATTTAAGTTGCTGATCTGATGCTGATGTCTGAGACAATTTTAGATTTTTCCAGTCTGTTTCCATATTAAACAAAAATCAACAAAGAATATAGAAACAGGCAAGAAATTGTGAGGATATACACATTCATCACAGTTGAATGATACATGTCATCAGTTATATTTCCAGCACATCTCAGTTCAATGGCTCAATGTACATATCTCCATGTTTCCATGTCAGCAGAGCAGCAGCTTCCTATTTATAAGTCATGCAGTGTTTCACTTTCACAGAAGTACAATCTTTCCAGTTGTCAAAGATTGTTTTCAGTGCCAGAGATAACAACATCTCAAATAATCTGACTGGCAACAGGAAAGTGATCCTGAATGCACTGGGGCCAATATTCAAAAAAATAGCTGAGCTTCTAAATTTAGAACCGTAATAGGGTCATATATCACAACGCGATGTGGGGTTATCGCATGCGTTAACGTGCCATCTCATGCCATAACGCCCTACCGCACACGATAACTACAGCATCACGGAGGTAGACTGTAAATGAGGGAAAGGGGAGGGATTAGGGCAGGGTTTGGTAGCTAAGGGCCTGATTCATCCAGGTATTTTCCCATAGACAGAATGGGAGAAAAGCCTTAAAGACGAATTTTAAAAGCCCTAAACATGCTAAAGCCAGGAGATACACACAGAAGTCAGACCGGTGTGCACTGCACGGGTTTTAAAAAGCATGCAAGTACACGCATATCTCCCAATATGTCACAAAAATTGTTTTTCCAAAAAAAAGGGCAGGGCATGGGCATTCCTAGATTTCTCAATGAAATCTGCACAGATGTATTTATGCGCTCAAGAGCTCTCTGGTGTCCCCTACTGCGTAACTTTATTTCCACTATGGATGGCTGTAAATCCTGAAACAAAAAAACTAAAGAGGTTAGTGGGGTTTTAAGGGTTTGAGCTAACAGGGTAAAAGGCAGACTAGTTAACTAGGGGGCTAGGAAGTCCTATGCTTTACTGGGTGAACTGGGAACTAACTGGGGAAACTGCTAAACTCCTCCCACTTGCGCAATAGAGGTGGCATTTGCCCCTGCATGCATGCATCTATATAAAATTGTGCACACATGACTGTGCCTACTGCCTATTTTATAACATGCTCACATATGTGTGCATATGTTATAAAATGATTGCGTCCCATAGAGATATAAATATCTATCTAGGGTGAGAGCATTATGGCTAGGCGCTCTCCCTCTCTCCATGTTCACCTCAGTGGTTGTGCAAAAACATTATCGCAATTGGCGGTAACTTAGCTCTTCAAATAGGTATTAGCGCAAATTGCGATAAACTATTACCAAAAAACACGCCCCTTTTTCTATCACATGCGATATTTAGTGCATTTTGATAAATCCAGGCCTACATTAGGTGCTCAGTTCTGAAAATCAGTAACAAGCTCCTAATTTTGTTTCCCCTCTCTAACTCCTCTCCCATAGCCATCCACGGTTTAGGCCCCTAAATATGGGGACCTAATGAAACAAGGAGCCTAAATTTAGGAACTCAGCCCTAGCAAATTTTCAAAAGGCCCAATTTAGCAGTCTAACTCCAAAAGTTAGGGCCCTAAACTCTTTGAAAATTGGTCTCAATGGATTTTAACACTACAGTTGAGCAATCTGAAGCCAGAATTTTAAAAACAATTTTCTCCCATACTTTTTCTAAAAGAGCTGGATATTATTATAGTAGAATAGCATGTGACAGAACGATCTATGACAAAAACATTATTAAAGGCTGGATGAGCGCCATCAATTTAAGAGGAGTTCAATAGGACCGATGAGCCACAAAATACAAATGACTGGGTTAATCCTGATGTCATTGGAGCCCTTTCCATTTAATCCAGGAGTGCACCCCAGGGATAGATTCTTCTTTCCAATCTAATTTGTCTTCCCATATTTTTTTCTAGATCAGTACAACTGTCATTGTGAAGTATTTTCCGGAATGTATAGAATTCTGGTTCAGGATATCTGGATTGATAAGCCTTATTACACACAAAAAGAAAGTCCAGGATTTTCTGTAAAGTCTCTCTTAATCCCACTAGTTTGTAAACAGCATTTATCTGTACTCATTTCAAACCTCATCTTTAAATCTTTGAAAGGGCATAACTATCCTATCATCCAGCAAATGTTCTAAAGCTAAAATTCCTTTAGGTTGTCAAAGTGGTGAATTAACATATGGTTTTACTGATGCCAGGATTAAACTACAGTGGAACTCAGTCTGTCAAAGGAACAGTAAGTTTCCATTTCATATAAAGTTAGCTGTGCTGAATGAATATAAGGATACTTTTTTTTAGGATTTTAAGAAGAACTATACCAGATAATAAATAAAAAGAAAAAAAGAGGCCAGCACTTTCTTTACCAACAACCATCGAGGCAGAGTCTGCACAGCTTTGTCAAATAATTAACTTCCCACCAAATGTTAACATAAAATCAGGAAAGATATCCTCTCCTTTCTTTTTTAGAGATTTAAACTTACAAAGAGTGATTCTGGTGGGCTTTCGCTTTCCACTGAAATATTGATAATAAGCACTCCACTTTGAAATAACATTGGTAACATTCAAAATGTACTTAATTTTGGGGGTTAAAACCATTAATAGATTTTTTTTTTGTGATTTAAGCTTTATTCATTTAAACAACAATAACAAAGATGCAATAGTCTCTATCAGTGTCATACATCATAAACAAGTTATCTATAACTAACACATACAGCTAATATTTTTAACATATCTGCTCTCACTGCTCCACCATCCCCCTACTAAAACACCCACCTTCCAGAAAAATCATCAGAAAAAAGGCAATATAAGATATACAGGTTGTAATATCATGAAAGAATAGCAATGTACAAGTCTTATATAATAGCAGCCATGCCTATTTATATCAATAATAAGAGTAGGTCTAGAAGTGTCCTGAGACCCCATATTTACCCGACGTCCAAGACTCCCAAGCACTTCAAACTTTCCCAAATTTCCCCAAAGCATCCCATCTAATGACCGTAAGTCTTCCATAATATGTACCTTCCCAATATGAGAACATAATTGTACCTCATTTGGGAGGGAATTCTTCCTCCAGTATTTAGCTATTTCACATTTAGCTGCAATAATATTGTGCCTTATTAGAGTCACTAAATGGGATTCAGCCTCTAGGTCCATCACACTTAATAATAAAAATTTCAGACCCCTAGGTACTTTGATACTTACTATCTCCCAAATCCATTCCAGGACACTATCCCAGAAAGATATCACTAAAGGGCATTCCCACCATATATGAAAATATGAGCCTTTTCGACCACATCCTCTCCGGCATTTCTCATCTACCAGTGCATACATCCTATGAAAGTGCTCTGGTGTTAGAGGCCATTGAAATAAAACTGTATAACCATTCTCCATATTATAAGAGGAGACAGAGTCTTTTCCCACTCGGGAAAAACAGGTATCTCAAGACGACTCATCTAACTGCACATTTAGATCACTCGCACAAGCCAGAATATGAGCTGGTTTCCTAGGCAGATCCCCATTCAACATTCCATACAATTTAGAAATAACGCCAGTAATTTTATCCACCTGATCATAGAAGCTCTCAAAAATCGTTTTACCCTTGAGTAAACATCTCATTATCTCTTTATGATGTACAAAATGTTTGTGTTGTAAATAAGGGAAAACATCACTAGAAGATAATGGGAAATTTTGCTGCACTTTCATAAATAAAATAATTCCCTTACCATCCCAGTCCTGTTCTAATTTAAATAGACCCATTTCTTTCCATTTGCGAAATGACATGGAAGCAGAGCCCAGAAGAAAATCCTTAGTGCAATGAAAGGAAGATTGGAAAAAATAGTTTCTATCTGCCACTAATAAACTTCTCCATCTATCCCACACATCAGTAGTGAATCTGGAGATAGGTAAAAGCCCAGCAAGAGAAGGTCTGGCTTTAGGGTCCATATTAATGATCCCATAGAAAAGCCTTTCCCTAGCTTGCTCTCCAATTTGATCCATCTCTTTGCTGTACCATATCTGTGCCAATCTATCACCACCTGCAACTGGGAAGCCATAAAGTACCCAGGGCCAGTGCTAGCTTTTTTGCTGCCCTGTGAGAACAATTACTGTGCTGCCCTCACCCCCTCCTTCTGATTCATTCAGTCTTTGACCCAACAAATAAAGCCTAGCTCCATCCTGCAATCTATATTTTAAAAAACTGATTCACCCTCCCTCTGCCCCCGGAAAACATGGACAGGGAAAGGTATTAGGTACCCTAGGCAAACCTTACAGCCTTGCACACATGCCAACCCCCCCTCCCCCCCACTTCCACATCCTTTACAGACACGCACAATTATATTATGCAAAAAAAACCTTGGGACTCCTATGGAATTAGACTTTTTGTAATGCATATTAGGTGTGGGCTTAGCCCTCAGAAAGGCAAGAATAAACAAAATTACCATCACAATATAGTAAACCTCCCATACCAAAACAACCCTAACACCCTTATCTATGAAAGGGCAACACTGCACATATTATACCAATAAAACTCTTATTAGGAAACCAGGCTGCTGTAGATCCCTACACAGAAATTACATGTTAGCAAAATACCTCACCTCGATCTCATATGCAGAATACAGAGAGACCCTGACTGAATACAGAATAAAGAGATCAGAAAGTATCAACAGAAATGTGCTGAGAAGAACTGAACTGGAACCCACACCAAGCCAGCCTCCATATGCAGAGCAACAGTAGAAAAACAGAGACAGTAACATTCTTCATAAAACATTAAATAATACAATCAAGAAATACAAAACACCATATTAAAATCGAATTCATAAAAAAATATTTCACCAGTTAATGAATAGAATATCAAAAATTTCCCAAACACCAATAAAATATTTCAAAACATCTGATGAATAAAAATTCCAATAATTAAAAAATGTTCCATTCCCCCCCAAAAATTAAATATTTCAAAAGAGAAGAAATATCAAATTACACCAAATAATTAAAACTAATAAGGATTAAAAAATTTCCTGCTTTCCATACCTGGGATCTTTTGATTTCCAGTCACCCTGAGATCATCGAGGATTGGGGGAGGTAGGACTGCACAAATTTTATCTTCCCTCTCACACACACAAACATAATAACACATTCATTCTCTCACACACACACTCTCTCATATACATAGGCTCTCTCTCCTTCACATATTCATTATGTGTGTGTTTGACTGTTTGTGCATGCCTGTGACAGCCTATATGTGACACATAGGCTCTCACAGGCACACAAACATACACAAACACACACACAAGCACCCAGGCTCTCACACAGGCACATTCACAGGCATACAGGCTCACAGGCTCTCACACAGGCTCTCACTCCTTTTTATCTTTTTCCAGACCCGCGATCTCCAACAAACAAACAAAAAAAAACACACACACACATACACACAGGGTCTTACACATCACACACAGGCTCTCACACAGACACAGAAACATGTACAAACCCAGGGCTCTCACACAGACACATTTGCAGGCACACAGGCTCATAGGCTCTCACACAGACAAACACACGCACACACACAGGGACTCATACAGTCATACACAGGCTCTCACACAGACACAGAAACATGTACACACACAGGCTCTCACACAGACAAAGAAACATGTACACACACAGGCTCTCACACAGACAAAGAAACACACTCACAGGTTCTCACAGTCACACACAGTCTCTCACTGTCTCACACAGTCACACACAAGCTCACACATATGACCTCCTGTTGTCTTCGGGCCATGAACCTCCTGACCCCCACAAGACTTGCCAAAAGTCCCTGGTGGTCCAGCAGGGGTCCAGGAGCGACCTACTGCACTCAGGCCATCAGCTGCCAGTATTCAAAATGGCGCCGATAGCCTTTGCCCTCACTATGTCACAGGGGCTACCGATGCCATTGGTCAGCCCCTGTCACATGGTAGGAGCACAAGATGATGCCAGCCATCCATGTGACAGTGGCTGACCAATGGCACCGGTAGTCCCTGTGACATAGTGAGGTCAAAGGCTATCGGCACCATTTTGAAACCGGCAGCTCAGGGTGTGAGTGCAGCAGATGGCTCCCTGACCCCCCGCTGGACCACCAGGGAGTTTTGGTAAGTCTTCAGGGGGTCAGGAAGGTGGGGGGTTTGTTTAAATTGGCTTCTTTAGGCGGCCAAATAATTTGGCGAAGATTCGTGTATTCGTGGGGAATTGCGATACGTTTCGCTTCCCCACGAATACAACGAATATGGCCACATCCATTGCGGATTGCCAATATGTAGGGACCGAATGCACACCCCTAGCCAGAGGTACCATAGTCTTTATAGTTACTTCAGGTAACTGACCTTCATTACTGGAAGCAGCGCTTTGATTCTTCAGTGCGTACAGCTGATGAAACGCAGAAGTGAGTTTCTCCAATGCTTCCTGTTGTTCAGCAATGCACAGGGCCAGGCCGGGAATGGCCTACAAGGCATTGAGCTGTGCCGGATCCATGGAGTTAGCAATCTGTTATAGTTAGTGAGGTTTTGGGTGGACCCTTGGACACTGGCAGCTGACTCTTCATTGAAAAAGTAGAGGCCAAAAGAAATAGCCAGCAATATTTTACATTTTCTGTATGCAGCATCAAAATTATATCTTTAAACTCATGTCATTTCCTTATCATTGTGGGAGACAAGTCCTAAAATATCTCAATGCTATGATCTCTCCATTGAAGTGAGCCCATACGTCAGGCGAGCTTAAGGATCTTTACTTTCAGGGGAAATTTGTTGAAACATACAATTATATCATGAGGAAAGTTTCCCCATGGTTGACCAAGAGATCTATGCAATCTATCAAGTTTGATTTGGGGAAGTTCAGCCTGATCCTCATCATGGCTCAATATTAAAGTACAGTTGCTAGTAACAAACTGGTGGCAGTCCCTGAATTCAGGTGTTTCAGGCACCCCTTGAAAATGTAAGTAACCACATCTCAACCAGATCTTTGATATGGTCATTTAACTCCTTTTTATCTTTTTCCAGACCCGCAATCTCCAACTTACATTTAGATATAGCATCTGCTTCACCATCCATCCTCTCCTCATCTAGAAAGAGATCTAGGCGTCATAGTAGATAATACATTGAAATCGTCGGCTCAGTGTGCTGCAGCAGTCAAAAAAAGCAAAATAGAATGTTAGGAATTAGGAAGGGAATGGTTAATAAAACGGAAAATGTCATAATGCCTCTATATCGCTCCATGGTGAGACCACACCTTGAATACTGTGTACAATTCTGGTCACCGTATCTCAAAAAAGATATAATTGCAATGGAGAAGGTACAGAGAAGGGCAACCAAAATGATAAAGGGGATGGAACAGCTTCCCTATGAGGAAAGGCTGAAGAGGTTAGGGCTTTTCAGCTTGGAGAAGAGACGGCTGAGGGGGGATATAATAGAGGTCTTTAAGATCATGAGAGGTCTTGAACAAATAGATGTGACTCGGTTATTTACACTTTCAAA
Source organism: Rhinatrema bivittatum (assembly GCF_901001135.1). NCBI lineage: Eukaryota > Metazoa > Chordata > Amphibia > Gymnophiona > Rhinatrematidae > Rhinatrema > Rhinatrema bivittatum. Next base: position 252,241,546 of record NC_042621.1, on the reverse strand, counting down.
TAATAGAAGGACTAGGGGGCATTCCATGAAGATAGCAAGTAGCACATTTAAGACTAATCGGAGAAAATTCTTTTTCACTCAACGCACAATAAATCTCTGGAATTTGTTGCCAGAGGATGTGGTTAGTGCAGTTAGTGTAGCTGGGTTCAAAAAATGTTTGGATAAGTTCTTGGAAGAGAAGTCCATTAACTGCTATTAATCATTTTTATATTTTATATTTTATATTTATTGCTACTATATATTCATATTTTATATTTATTGCTACGTTAAATAGTTATACTTCTTATATATAAAATATTATATTTCTTTATTTATTTCCAGATAAACTATTATCACTTTATTTAGTTTTATGTTAAATTGTCAACCAGTTATACTGTTCCATATGTTCTACGGTTCCATGTTTTCTTTTATAACTATCCTGATAATTTTCCCCTACACTTTATAAACATCCAGAATCTTCATTATTTATGATTTCTTCCTTATTGTTAAAAACTGCATTTTTGAACTGAACAATTCATTGTAAATCATTCACTTCCATCTTTGGAAACCTTACCATTCTACAGGTTAATACAACATGTTAAAGTTCCTATCTTTTCTTCTTCTTACTCCTAGTTGTACGTATCCTTGTTTATTGTAACTGTATTTATAATATGTATTTATAATATGTATATTACATATTTTGTTCTATGTTCCGGTTATTACCCCATTGTTTACTGTAAACCGGCTTGATGTGATGTTATCACGAATGCCGGTATAGAAAAAAATCAAAATAAATAAATAAATAAATGTAAAGCTCCGCTCTCTGTTGAGCAGTTCTTCGTTTTATGTAAACCGGAGTGATTTGTAGTCCCTACAAGAACTTCGGTATATAAAAATTAAAAACAAATAAATAAATAAATAATCAAGTTTACTTAGGGAATAGCCACTGCTATTAATTGCATCAGTGCATCAGTAGCATGGGATCTTCTAGGTGTTTGGGTAATTGCCAGGTTCTTGTGGCCTGGTTTGGCCTCTGTTGGAAACAGGATGCTGGGCTTGATGGACCCTTGGTCTGACCCAGCATGGCAATTTCTTATATTCTTATGTTCTTATGTTCTTCCTCCCTGATGTGAACACTGCTAGGAGTTAGCAATCTGTCATTTAAAGCTCTGTTGATAAAGCTGGTAGTTAGCAAGCTGTTGTTATTTAGAATAGTTGTGGGTGGATCCTTGGACCAGTGGCAGGTGACCACGCCCTCGGGGGAAATCCCGAGAGGGACCACTGGTCAGGCTTAGTGTAAAGACAGACACACACTAGTTCTTTTATTAGACAATATAGTAAACCACTAGAGGTGGCAGTAGTGAGCTGGAAGCACCCGGCTGGGCTGTAGTCCCTCAGGTATTGGAACAGCGATCCCAGAGTGGCTGAGCTGTAGAGAAACTAAGAAAGTGAGTAGGCAGTATATGCAGAGTTCAGGAACAAGTCCTTGATGGTAACACTCACAAAATAGTCTCTTAAGGCAGCCCAGGAGTTGGTATGCATTAAGCCCTCAAGGAGTGAGTACCTGATCCTAGGGAAAGCTCTGAGAGATAGATGGAAACTCACTGATGTTGTAAGCAGTGATGACTTCTTAGCAGAAGTGGTATTCAGGAGCAAGTCCGGGACGTGGACCCTCGAGGAGCGAGTACCGGTTCCGGACTGTGACCTGAAAAGAAAAAAGAGAGAGCGAGGCCCTCGAGGAGTGGGTGCCTCTAGTGAAGCCCGAGGAGGCAGAGTAGCTAGGGTTGCGGAGAGGGAATCCCATCCATAGCGACCAGGAGGCAGCTAGGTAACGAATCCCCTTGCGAACTCCTCTTGTTAGCGAAAACTGAGACCTTAAGTATCTGGAGATGGTGACGTCATCTCAGGGGGGGATGCCCCTGAGGTTCGCACCAACACTGGTATATCAGTCGGGCCGCACGCGCTCGCTCACCCTTTGGCATCTGGTCAACATGGCGGCTTGCAGCGTCGAACCGGTCCGGGGACGCCGGAGGAGGACGGCATGGAGACGCCGCAGCAGCGAGCCTTCCATCAACCCCGAAGGGAGTTGCCAATGAGGTAAGGTGGGTGGAGCAGAGACGTCGGGCAGCAACGGACGCAACACTCCACTCTGTTCCCCAGGACAGTAATATCCCTCCATAAATTTCTCAGTGTCCAAAATGTCTTTTTTAATACTAATCATGTCATGCTACAATTCGTGAAACCATTTCTGAAAATCGGCTTTTGTAAAAGCCTCCATGTTAAGAGCTGAAGGTGCTTCATTATTTAATTATTTATGTATTTTTCGAGTTTTATATTCCGTCATTCAGTAATGCCATCACAATGGGGATATTAGAAATACATATTTCAATAAGGGGATATTAAGATGGATAATTACAAAGGTCATCATCAAGGTAAGGTTAAAAGTACATGGATAATAAGGTAATAAGGTGGAAGTTAACAAACTATGGAAACTGTTACATTTACAACTGGAGATCATTTGGAGTTATGAAGTCATTGGGAGTTAAGCATGTTGAAGTTCATTCTGTTGCTGTGGGGTAGTTGAGAGGGTTTGGGTGTCATTGTAAGCTTTGAAGAACAGCCAAGTTTTCAGATCCTTTTTGAATGTTTTTAAGTTGGGTTGCATTCTTAGGCCCATTGGAAGTGAGTTCCATAATTTAGGACTGGCAATGGAGAAAGCTCTTTCACGGGTTGTTGTTAGCTGTGCTGATCGGACAGGGGGAATTCTTAGAAGGCCCTTGATGTTTGAACATAGGTTTCGTTGAGTCAAGTGAGGAATAAGGTTAGTGGTTGACCAGTTTGATTGTTCGTTATGTATAAATTTGTGTATGATGGTCAGGGTTTTGTATTCTATTCAATATTTAATTGGTAACCAGTGTAGGGAAATAAGGATGGGTGTAATGTGCTCATGTTTTTTTGTGCCAGTTAGGATTCTCGCCGCTGGGTTTTGTAGGATTTGGAGTGGTCTGATACAGGAAGCTGGTAGACCAAGTACTATATAAATTTCTAATCTGTATTGTTATTATGGTTCTCTTCTATTTGGTATGCTTCTCCATTGTTATTATGAATTGTTATTAAGTTCTCAGCTATCTGTCTCCTTCTACTCTCTTTTCCAGCTACCTAAGCTTCCAAGTTTTAGCCTCCTTGTTGATTGTAACTTTGCTCCTTCTGTTAAATGATTTGATTATTTATTATTTATTGCTAAAGTTCCTCCCTGTTTTATGTAAACCGATTTGATATGGTTATTACCATGAAGGTCGGTATAGAAAATTGTTAAATAAATAAATAAAATAAAATAAATAAACCATTAATAGATTCAAACCTGCCCCATCATGATAAGACAAGGAGGATCAATCCCAAATAGTAAATTCAGTAATGAATAGATATGATTCATGTTATTGATATGATAAATTCCAAATTTTAAAATAAGGCACATAAATATTTCATATCCAGAGTAACCCAATTGAAATTTAACTTCCTCAAAGGGTCTTATTACAGTAAATATTAAGAGGTAGGTTTTCTAATTTCTCCCAGTTGATCTTATACCCAGAAAAGACAGAAAACCAATTTAATAAATAAATTAGAACCAGAGAATTCTGGATCAGCTTTTAAAAATCATCCAGGGGATTGTATGGGGAAAAGTATACATGTAAGCCATTTATGCATGCAATTTTCCCCTCACTAATGCCAGGCATTCTAGGGGTGGGGGCAGAATTAGGGCAGAGAAAGCATGCATATGCATACTTTCAGTACAAACAGAAAATTACAGCTGTTCAGGAGCAGATGCAACTTCCTATGCATATCTCCACAGGTGTGTATCAGCACAAACTAAGAATTTTGTATTTATGCGCATAAATCCTCTGAAAATCTGGGCTAAAGTCTGCGGGTACTGAAAATTACCCTCCAAAATCGCACCATAAATTGATAATTTCCATTCAATATCAGATAAACTAACCCCCTTAAAAGACTTCTCATGTCTAATAGCAACCACTAACAACTCTTATAGCAATCCATAACAGCTCTAACACTAAATTGAGTAGGGGAGGAATATCCATGTTCAGTCCCCTTGCCACAGCTAAAATAATCAGCTAGCCTACTCTTATTCAAAAGACATACTTTAGGACCACTATACAGAACACAAACTATATTAAGGAAGTTCTTTCCTTAGCCATTCCATTCTAAAATCTTAAATAAATATTCCCACCCAATCCAGTCAAATGCTTTTTTTTATCATAAAAAAAGATGGTTAATATTATAGAACAGGAGGACATTATTTGTAGCAAGTGAATCTTCCTTAAAGAAAACAGACTGGTCTTGATGAATCAAACTCCCAACCACTCATTCCACCCTGTGTACTAATATCTCGGCATGTATTTTATTGCTCGTATTGATCAAGGATATTGGCCTATAGTTTTTAACAAATTGCGAGTCTCTACCTGGCTTTTCAAATACCACAATAATGGCTTCTGTAAAACAGCCAATAGCCCTACCTTCTGCAATAAATTGTTGACATAACAAACCAAGGTCTTTATTTGCTACCCAAAAATACACTTATTATATGTCTGCATACTGATCAAGACTCCAAAGACATACGTAACGTTTCCAAGGCATTCTTTACTCCAGAATAAACTCAAGGACAGTTATGTAGCAGTAGATACACACAGAATTTGTGGCATCCCTAATTTATCACTAGATGTGTAATCTTTAAGCAATCTCTCTTTTCAGGTTGCAGAGGAAAATTAAGCTTATACAATTCTGACCAATGTGGCTAGTTCCAAAAATGGAATGTCAGGATAACCCAGTCGGAGTCCTGAAGGACAATTTTTACTTAATGCACTACTGAATGCTTTCAATGTAATAGGCCCTTCCACTTTTTATCAGCAATAATTCAAACCCCCAAAACATACTTTGATGCAATCTATAAGATGCTCTTGGATCAGAATCTTGATTCCAATGCTGAACTCCAGCAGACAGCTTCCAGCGTTTGGAATCAGCTGGGAAATATCTAGAGGACTGCAGGAACATTTTTTTATTTGTGTTTTATTTCATTTCCTTTCATTCTGTTTTTTTGTCATAGTTTTGTTTCAGTACACTACTTACTCACATACAATCTATTTTATGCATATAAGTACAATTTTATGCACATAAGAAATGTACATACACAAAGGATTGAAAAAGAAAATGAACCCACATACCTAGAAATATTCCAAGGATACCATATCCTGATGATCTCTTCATGCAAATAAGATTCACAATTGATGCACAAAGCAATGAAAAAGTTCTGAGATGATTAATCCCGGGACTCCTTTTGAGACAAGCGGATTAAACTTTTGCATCTCATACCTACCTGGCAACTCCTAGAGTCACTCTTTACTTCTCTCTGACTAGAGGCAACTCACTCTATATCACTCCATGGTGAGACCGCACCATGGTGAGACCTCTATAGTGCTCCATGGTGAGACCGCACCTTGAATACTGTGTACAATTCTGGTCACCACATTTCAAAAAAGATATAGTTGTGATGGATAAGGTACAGAGGACAGCCAAAATGATAAAGGGGATGGAACAGCTCCCCTATGACGAAAGGCTGAAGAGGTTAGGGCTGTTCATCTTGGAGAAGAGACGGCTGAGGGGGGATATGATAGAGGTCTTTAAGATCATGAGAGGTCTTGAACGAGTAAATGTGAATTGGTTATTTACACTTTTGAATAATAGAAGGACTAGGGGGCATTCCATGAAGTTAGCAAGTAGCACATTTAAGACTAATCAGAGAAAATTCTTTTTCACTCAGTGCACAATAAAGCTCTGGAATTTGTTGCCAGAGGATGTGGTTAGTGCAGTTAGTGTAGCTGGGTTAAAAAAAGGTTTGGATAAGTTCTTGGAGGAGAAGTCCATTAATGGCTATTAATCAAGTTTACTTAGGGAATAGTCACTGCTATTAATTGCATCAGTAGCATGGGATCTTCTTGGTGTTTGGGTAATTGCCAGGTTCTTGTGGCCTGGTTTGGCCTCTGTTGGAAACAGGATGCTGGGCTTGATGGACCCTTGGTCTGACCCAGCATGGCAATTTCTTATGTTCTTATGTACTCTGATAACCCCTTGCAGAGAGATACCAAAAATACACTAACACTCATGGGTGCATAGAACAGTGCCATCTCTGATTTAGAGAATGAATTTAACTATAAAGGTCTTACACGTAGGCTGTGGAAAAGAAAAGAAAAAGTAAATCCTTATTAGTTGGATGAATTACCTGCCAGGAATCTGAGCGACCACATTCAAACATCAACAATTTAATTACTTTCAAGGACTTTGCAACCTTTATAATATGCTTTGAAGTCCTCGGCTGTAAATGTGTGTTATAAACAATGATGATGATGAAGGTTTTCACTTAGGTTGTCTATCCAGGAACAAATCATGTGGTTGATTAAAATAATGAAAATTTCACCATCTTCTAATAAGCAATTAACAACCTTTAGAAAGAATTCAGGAGAGTCCACAGTATGGGCATATCTCTATATATTATAAAAAATGTAAGGGCTCCAGGTGAGCAATGCAGTATATCCGTTCATATGCAAGCAAAGCAACGCTCACCCAGAACAGTGGGAGGGGCCTCTGGCAGTGAGACAGGAACAGCAGCATTGGCACTCTGGGGCCATTGATTGCGACAATGGCAACAATACTGCTGGGGGTTTCCAGATCACACTAACAGAAAATAAAAATGGTGTGCCGGCACTGGCAGGAGAAAGGCTGTTGGGAGTTCTCAGGCCCCACCAGCAGCCGGAAAAAAAAGTCCAAGTCTAAAGTGAGAGGGGAGTAGGAGATTACGAGGGAGAGTGAGAGAGAAAGGAAAAGATTAGGTCAGGGAGGCATGAGTGAGAAGAGTGAGGGGGTGAGGGGGGCGGGGGTGAGTGAAAGGGAAGAGGAGGGTAAAGGTTACATGATAGCAGAGGGAAGGGAGGAGAGTAGAGAAGTAGAACGCAATGAATACCAAAGTAGGTGAGAGAGGGGGATTAGGAGAGGAGTGAGGGAGGTGGAGGGGAAAGGGAGTATGAGGGAGGGGGACAAAAAGGAGGTGCAAGGTGGGGGAAGGTATACATGTACCTCCAAACACACGTCTCCTCATACACAATCTTTACTCCCCCCCCCCAACATGCACACACACTTTCCCCACAAACCCCACCCCAAACTACTCAAACCCCAACCCACACATACCCCAACTGCCCATTAGTCACACACTCCCAACACACACACGCTTTCAGTCTTCACACTCACCCCCAAAAGCACCTTCAACTACCCATCCAGACCCCCAAAACAAAAAAAACAACAACATGCTTCACACCACCAATCCTCACCTACCTCAACACACACAGCCCCCTCACATCACCATCCCACACCCCTTACACAAACACACCCTACACCCCCATAATCCCGATAAAAAACCCACCCCCACACCACCACCATTCCTACAAAAAAACACATCTCTACGCCATCAGCATCCCAACACACACACCCCCTCCCCTACAAACACAAACACAGCACTACACCCCCAAATTTACACATACACAACACACACACACACACACACACACACACACAAACAAGAGAGAAGGAGAGGGGGAGGGGAGATGGGGTGCTTCCCCCCTCCCATCTCAACACACAAACAGCCACTTCAACATACACACAACCCATCCACACCACTACTCCCACCCCCACTCCTGCCTACACACACACACACACACACAGATAAGCACACAGAGGAGGGGGAGAAAGTGATGCTTGCAAAGGGGGAAGAGTGCACATACACACACAATCACACCCCAACATCCCGCTCTTATCACTCAGACCACTTCATAGGCCCCCTGTTGCTGCTGCAGTGGGCACCAGCTTAGGTGAGGAGAGAGGACGCGGGAAGAGGCCTTGGGCAGGATCCAGGTGGAGCACCGGCAGAAGCAGAGTATCTGAGCAGGGGCACTCCAGGGGGACCTCCCACCAGGATCGCTCCAATTTTCTGGAAGCCCTTCCCAATCCTCAGGAGAAATCTTCCCTCCACCCCCCCCCCCATACCCAGTGCCTATGGGTGCTGAAATTTTAAATCCAAGATATTGCATGGCTCCAGTACTAATTGCTGGTTATAATATCAAGATTACTCACGAGAAGCATAATGATTTCTGTGAAAAAGCAGCAGAAATAATTGGTTCATTCTATAGAAATATATATTTGAGAGAATAGGGTTAAATTCTGTGATTCATAACTAAATTCTGTTTACCGCTTGGTTGCTCCTTTTAGTGAAATGTTAATAAAATTACTTGATAATGAGTTAATGTTGTGTATTTCTGGGATTCTTGTATTCAGCTGACAGAGTGAATATTCTTTAGAATACAGGGAGTATTGACTAAAACAATGCAGAGCAAAATGAATGTTAACAGAGGGAGAAGTTAATAACCTTTCTAAAACTGTATCCATTGGTTAATAGAACAATCTAATTAATGATAATTGTTTGTTACAAACAAACTGGATTTGAGAAATTTTTTGAAATATATTTGTGAATGTTCGTACCTTCTGGCCAGGTCAAATTCTTCAGAACACAGTCTGAACTTATCCTTCTTATTTGACTCTGCAGGATTCTGATATCAAAAGTGTTGAAAGACTCAGGGGAGGGTGGCCGAAATAGCTATAGTTCATTTCAGTCCAGTTCTCCTGTTGTCTCCAATATATGTGCAGTGGAATCTCAATGTATATTTCTGCAGCTGCGCCAGCTTCACCTCACTTTCTGGTATGAGACTAACAGCACATCGACACAGTTCTGACTCTCCTACCCCTTTAATCACACACATTATTTGTAACTTACATCAGCCCTATGAAACAGTTCACAAGGTGTATCTGTCCCACATGGGCTGTGCTGCCCCATTTCCCTTGTGGCAGCATCAATTACTCTCATGTGCACTCATCGCTTCACATAGCAAGCTTCTTCAGTGATCTGTATTGTCTCTCTCTCACATTGCGGTCTCAGTCGGCTACCGTGACCAGTTTATAATTCAGTTGTCTCATGACCAGTAATGTGGAGTGCGGTTTCACCTTGACAGCAGTTGTGTGTGGGAGGAAGGTGGGGAAGAGGGAGACAAAAAGGAGGTGCAAGGTGGGGACAGTATGCATGATGTACCCTCAAACACACTCCCCACACATACACACCCTCCTCACACAGACACCCCACTCGACAAATCCCAACCGTCTATTACTTACACCTACCACCCCACACACATTTCCTATCTTCACCCCCACCCCACCTACCCATCCAAACCCACCCTCTCAAAAATACCCCCATAACACAAACACACATACATAGAGCGGTATTTTTATCAACAAATCTTTCTTCTGTTTTCCACAGGCACACCTCAGTGTAGTCACTACTTCTGGAACTGTCTCAAGATGTAACTGGTTATGTGCCCATCTCCAACTTTTCCTCTGCACTATAAGGGAGGAAATCACACTTCTGTCCATATCACAGCTTGTGTGGCTGGGACCTAGGCCTTCCCAGCTTCCTACAGTCCCACATCCAGAGCTCCCTTCAGCCTCTCAGTCACTAGGCATGATGGGAGTTGTAGTTTCTCCCTCTTCCATTTGTTCTACTCTTGGGATTTCTCTTTCTTGCCAAATGCAGTCTTGCATTTTCTCTAGTTCACTTGAGATTGGCAAATTGATGTTTCTGTTCTAATAATACTTTGGAAACTTTTGATGGGTGTTCTATTTTCTATCTTCTAAAGGAGAAAGAGAAAAATGTTAACATTATGCAACTATATTTGGGTAAACTGTGGAACAGAGGGATTAAACAACCTTCCTACAGTCACACAGAGTCAATGGGAGAACAGGATTTGAACTTTTGATTCCAAGATTCTCAAGAAGGATTAACATTCACTGTTTTGATCACTTCTCTAAAATAAACACAATAGTTACCCAATAAATTGAAAAATAGCAATGAGAAAATGAAGTCAATTAAATTGATGGATTCCATTTTTCTTAATTTGAAATAGACTCTTCTATAAACATTTTAAATTGTTTTTAAAGATTATGGGATCTATACACTAATGTTTGTGTATGCTAAGACTATTCAGCATGTTCAAAATTGCAAACACTGCACTAAACCCTGTGACCTGATTTTAAAAAGCATTTACATGCATTAAATTGTATTTTATAAGTGTAAATGCACTTTACCTGTTTAAATGGACTTTTGAAAATTGCTACAATATATGCCATTGAATTGTCCATAGGATTTACCCGCGTAATGCTCTTAACGCGGGTAAATTGCTTTTGAAAATTGCTACAATAGTAGTTACATTTACATGTACAAATGCTCTTGAAAATTACTCCCTTAGCATGCTCATTGAACCCATTCATAATCCATAAACTTGTGAGCACTAGAAAAGCATACATACATGTGCAAATAAGCAAAAGTATGCAAATCAAGGTGAAAATGAGCCCTATGATCTAAACATAATAATATAGTAAACATTAACTTCGCTCATCCAATCTGCCCAGTTGAGTTTCTTCCACATTGGATAGATAAAAGCCTTTAACACCTGCATGCAACCCAACACCAGTTCATCTCCTACCCCCACAGTATCTTTTAACTGAGTTTTCAATTCTTTTCTTACCACTGCCCTCCTTATCAGTCCTAAGCATATCCAAAATCTTATGCTGTGTTAGCCTCCACTACATCCACTGGTAGGCTATTTCAGACCTGATTATCTTCCTCTTTGATTCTAACAAGATCAACACTTAATCCAGCAACCAGAATCCCCTCCATATGATATCCCAGCCCCCAAAACCAGCAAGACCATTGCCCAAAACATTCAGTCTCCCCATGCTCATTGAAGTATGGATTTTATCCATGATGACTCCATATAGGCTATCTCAGCCATTTGGTCAGCACAATACAGCTGCATAACCACTGTTAAGGTCATAACTGCCACTCTATGCAGGCTACCACAATTCATTCTTGGAAGCCAGAAGCAGTCATAGAACTCATGTTAGAGGTGTAAATTCTATGATCCTTCAGGGCAACTAAATTATCTGGACTGGGTGTTAAAAAGACAAGCATGCTAACATTCAGCAATGGATGAAATGCTGCACTCAGGGCATCCCATTGAACCTCCTGATGAAGACCAGACCGCCCCCTCCCATCAATGAAGACTAGGGCCTACACTATCTGAGATAGATCAGACTCACTCCAACCCCTGGACCTAGCTTCCACCCTTCCAAAAACCTTCTAACTTATATTTATCAGCTGGATGACTTAGACCAAATTTGCTGCCCTCCCCCCCCCCCCCCCCCATTGCATCATCATTGATTAAAACTTGGCTTTTAGACAGCCCTTTCTATCTCCATGTTTAACAATATGAACAGTCCTTCAGCCTGCTTTCCATACAGTCTTCCATCTAACCTTCATTCTCTTACCATACCAACTAGAATTTTATCCCTCTTAAGAACATAAGAAGTTGCCATACTGGGTCAGTCCAAGGGTCCATCAAGCCCAGCATCCTGTTTCCAACAGTGGCAATCCAGGCCATAAGAACCTGGCAAGTACCCAAAAACTAAGTCTATCCCATGCTACTGATGCTAGTAATAGTAGTGGCTATTTTCTAAGTCAACTTAATTAATAGCAGGTAATGGACTTCTCCTCCAAGAACGTATCCAATCCTTTTTTAAACACAGCTATACTAACTGTACTCCACTGTTTACCTCTCTTCCTCTCCTGAGAAAACTGATCATTTAATACTACTCTGTTTCTTTCCTTTTAACCAGTTTGCAATCTATAAAAAGTACATTACCTCCAATCCCATGGCATTTTAATTTTCTTAGAAGCTTCTCATGGGGTCTTTGTCAAATCCCTTCTGAAAATCCAAATATACTGCACCTACTGGCTCACCTTTATCTACATATTGATTAACCACTTCCAAAAAAAAGTAGCAGATTTGTGAGGCAAGACTTCTCTTGGGTAAATCCATACTGGCTGTGTCCCATTAAATCATGTCTATCTATATGTTCTGTGATTTTATTTATTTATGTTGTTCTTTAGAATGGTTTCCTCAATTTTTCCCAGCAGTGAAGTCAGGTTCACTGATCTATAGTTTTCCAGAACACCCCGGAGCCCTTTTTAACCATCGGGTTACATTGATTACCTTCTAGTCTTCAGCTACAATGGATGATTTTAATGATAGCTTACAAATTACTAGTAATAGATCTGACATTTCATTTTTGAGTTCTTTCAAAACACTAGAGTATATATAGGGTTGCCACTGGCTCCATATTTTCAGGACAGGTTGATCCAGTCCTGGTTTTACTCCTCTGTATGCAGGTACTTATAGTCTTGCTTTTCTTAGAGGAATACAATAGGGAAATCAGAATAAGTCCCAGCATTCAATGGGCTAATACCAGGACTGAATCAACCTGTTCTGAAAATCTGGAGCCAGTTGGCAACCCTAGGGGTACACCATCTGGTCTGGGCAATTTGCTACTCTTCAGTTTGTCAGTCTGTCCTACTAAATCTTCCAGGTTTATTGTGGTTTGGTTCAGTTCATCTGAATCATCACACGTGAAAACCGCCTCTGGAACAAGTATCTCCCCAACATCTTCATTTGTAAACATCAAAGCAAAGAATTCATTTAGGGGTTGATTTTAAAAGGCATGTGCAGGCATCCATGTGCGTGCAGATCCCGGCACGTGCACATGGACACGGCTATTTTATAACATGCGCACGTTGGGGGGAATTTTAAAAAGCAATGAGCAGCGACACGAGTAGGTTTTCCCCAGTTCCCTCCCAGTCCACTCCAATTAAGGACCAAAGTGGGAGGAAACTTTCCTATACCCCTGTCTAACCTTTCTACCTTTTCCCCTCTCCTTCCTGATCCTAACCCTAGCTACTCACATGTTTTTTTTGTTTCATTACTTACTGCTCTTCCAGAGCAGAAGTAACTTGCACGCATCGGCCGGCTGCTGGCACATGCTTCTCCAGGACAGGGCCTCATGGTGCTGTCCTGGCCTGTTTTTTCTTTGTACTAACAACCTGCTTTTCAGTTGATAGGGATAATTTGGAATCTTTTAACTCAAGGGGTTCTTTACTTATGGGCAAATGGACTATTTTTGCTTTTATTGGAACCTCTCTGTTGGGATGTCCTAACTCTCTTGTTTCATTAGTATCCTTTGAAGATACCTCCCTCCAAACCATGTGCTCCTGAGTGACTTTCAGTTTTCCCCCTTGATCTAGTTTAAAAAATGCTCTATCGCCTTTTTAAAAGTAAGTGCCAGCAGCCTCATTCCACCTGATTAAGGTGGAGCCGAGCCTGTACTTTTGGAAAAGACTAAGACACACACCCCCCTTCCCCAAACGGTTGGCCAGTTTCTTACAAAACTGAATCCCTCTTCCCTGCACATTCATCTCATCCATGCATTGAAACTCCAGAGCTCTGCCTGCCTCTGGTGACTTGGACATGGAATAGGGTGCAATTCAGAGAATGCTACCCTGGAGGTTCTGGATTTCAGCTTTCAACCTAAAAGCCTAAATTTGACTTCCAGAACCTCCCTCCCAAATCTTCCTATGTCTTTGGTGCCCATGTGTGCCATGACAGTCGGCTCCTACCAGCACTGTCTAAAATCTTATCTAGGTGACGCATGAGGTCTGCCATGTTCTCACCAGGCAGGCAAGTTGTTCAAATTAGCCCTAAGAAAGCTCTACAAAATTGGCTTGATTTGATTCCTGAGTCATAATCTTGCCATGAGAAATATATTGAATTTACCATACCAGCAAAATTTGGAAGGAAATCAAATAAAGCTCAAAGACCCTCTGTGGTACAGGATTTTGAATAATACAAGTATAAAATATCAAAAATGGTTTGCTAGTAACTCTTTATATCAATACAATTGGCCACACCAATATTAATTAAATTTAATACATTTTGTAGTTTTGTAGGACCAATATGCAAAGAGTCTGTATGTCATCATCAAATTTGATCACCTCACTTGTTGTTCCCATTTCCAGGTCATTTATAAATATATTAAAAAGCATCAGTCCCAGAACATATCCCTGGGGTATGCCACTATTCACTTTTTTCCATTGTGAAAATTTACCATGTATTCCTACTCTCTGGGCCTCATTTTCCAATATCGCAGTGGTAACGCATGATAACGCATGAGGGGGCGTGTCCCATGCAAATAAGGCATTTTTCGTGCAGCGGGGAAACATTGCATGACGCGATGTTTTCGCCATTTTCGGAAATGGATTCGCAAATCGCGAAAACATCGTGCACTGCGATAAAACAACCAATGAACCATCGCAGTACACAAAAGTGTCCAAACAGCCCCGCCCAGACCCTGCCCCTCCCCCCACCCGCCCCGTTTTTTTTTACTTATATTCCTTTATTATAAACAAAATTGATAGCCCTTTCTTTGTTCTGTGGGTTCCACTGATGACATCACTGACATCAGTAGGATCGCGGCCTGGGTTCTCTTGCCACACTGGGGCTTCCCCAATGCCCTGACACCATTTGCAGAATTTTTCAAAAATAATTAAAATTAAAAAGAGAATGTGGCAGCCCACCAGGGCACTCACCTGATCACCAGGTCTCCTTCACGAAGTGGCATCTCATACCTCTGGGCCTTGCTTTTGTGGTGTAGTCGCAGGAGGAGGACACTATTGGCAGTGCTCCAATTCTCTGCTTTGCAGCTTTCTCCTGGTGCTCTGTTGCATAGTCCCCTGCTTCCTCTGGCATCACTCAGGCGCACACTGGGAGAAGCAGCTTCCATGGTGGTCTGACGCCTCTTGTTCCTTTCCCTTCATCAGCTGTCCTGGTGCCTCCCTGCTTGCTGCTGATCCAGTGGGCCTTCACCGCCACTCAGGTTGGCGGTGGGAGGCCAACCCTCACAGCAACCCATCTCCTTGCGCCTTTTCCTCACTGGAGCAGCCTTCCTCCCTGGGCCAATCATGGAAGGGTGGGGTGGAGACTGGCAGCAGCAGTGGCTCGACACGTGCCTGCCTGCTCCAGCAATGATTCCCCGGCAGCGCTGGCTCCAGCTCTGGCAGGAGGACCCAGCCACTGCAGTGTTCTAGCACTGCATCTCTTGCTTGGGACCCTCTTCTCCATGGCTCATCACCGATGACCTCAGCGCTCTTCTTGGCCCAAGACTGCCCATCTCTCTCTCACTGAGTCCTCTTCTTGGTGGCACAATGGCTTGGCTCTAATCACGGCCCTCACCAATATGACTTTCAGTTGCCTCCCACCATCGGCCTCAGCCTCTCTGCCTTCTTCACTATCCCAGCAGCTAGCACTCACAGCTGCCCCGCATTACTGGGCCTCCAGCCTCTGGTCCAGCCACTTCAAGTCCCATCACCAGCCTCTTCTGGACCAGGTAACTTCTATTATTTATTTATTTATGTTTTGTTGGGGGTTTTTTATTTTTTGGGGTACCCTATTTACATCTTGTTACACACACACACACACACACACACAAATAGCCAAAACATAAATTTATCATGTCCATCTTATTTTTGTAGCACAGACGACAACCTATAGCCTAACTGGCAGAGCACAGACCTGTGAATCATGGAGACACAAGCTTGATTGTCCATCCTACCCCCTGTACTGTGTGGCTATGAACCTGTCCTCCCCAACAGCTTATAATTCACTTTCAATTGCTAGCGTTTTCCAGTTCATTCTTCAGTTTATTAACTTTATCAGTTAATGAAGTATGTATAGTCACATCTTAAAGTATTTAAAACTACATGCATAATAACTCACAGAAGTTAAGCATTCCACTGAATATTGTTGAACTGTCTGTACATAGTTATTAATTACTATGACAGAAAAGTTTGCACTATTACATCAATCATGAAACAACACATTCATAATCATTTTCATGAAAAAGCAATGTGTAAAATGATGCCTTTAGATGTTCTGGAGCAGTAGGAAGCTTAAATGGATTATTTGAAAGGAATAAAATATTCCCCGTGTTTACTTTAATATTTTACTGATTCAAGTAAAATATATATATTTTTTTCTCATCTAGCCCATCCATTCTTCAGTGAGGGTTGAAATTAAAACCAGGCAGCTATTAAATAAATTCAAATTCCTTGCCCTGAAGTATTCTCTGCCTATATTTATTCTATCTCCATTCTGTGAACCAAAACATTCCATTAACTTAAAAACAATATTCCACTGTGTGTTAGACAATTTTGCACACCCCTATAGCACTGATCAAACTAGAGAAGCAAAGATTAATTTGCAGTTTTCAAAATTAGACTTAATATTACATTTAAATTTGATCAGACTCAGTAGTGCTGTAACTTAGTTGAAAAATGTTTGCTGTAATTATTAGTTGAAAAAACCACAAAATGCTTTTTCCTTCTATAGTGTAGTTAAGCATTCATGGTGCACTCAGATAATACAGTGAATATTTTCATCAGCTTATAAAACATTACTAAGAAGGCATTATTGCAAGGAGAACAAAATGGAGAATATACCTTACTGAATACATTTCCCTACAAAGATAGCCTGCAATATTGCTACAAAAATAACAGATGCTGGGTTAAACCTACCAAAATTCCAAAATGCTGAGAAAGCTAAGCTTTCTTCTGCAGCTCAGGAGAAATGTTCAAAAAGGTATGCAGTTGTGTATCTAAATTCAAACGTATGTATCTAATGTTAGACATAAACTGGATAATTTTAAAACCTCTATGCACGCCAAAGCCAGGAGATATGCGTGTGACTCGGCCTGGCACGTGCTGCGTGGGTAGTACACACATATCTCCCTCTATGAGCACAAATCACAAGTAGCAAAAAAGGGCTGGGGAATGGGAAGGCCATGGGCAGGGTCTGGGTGGGCCAAGTTTGCGACATGAAAGCTATGTGTAAGTATTTACGCAATCAAGCATGCACCAAGGTCCCCTACCGCATAACTTTACTTCTGCTATGAACGGCATGCAAGTAATAAATTACAAAAAATTAGGCTAGTCAGCAGAGCTTTAAAGGTCAGGGATAATAAGGTAAAAAAGAGTCAAGTTAGCTAGGGGGTTTAGGAAGTCCTCTCCTTTACTGAGGCAAACTGGGATTGGACTGGAGAAACAGGTAATTGTGTCAGTGCACGTATCTACTAAAATCCTCTCACTTATGTGCTTGAGTTAGCAGTTGCATGCCACATGTGCACGTCAATATAAAGTTGTGCGCGCATGTGCGCATATATAGCCAATTTTATAACACACGCATATATGCACATATACGCGCATGTTATATGCCTGCAAACTAGTCTTAACATTTACTTCAAAGGAAGTACATTTATAATACTGTGCCCAGTTGTAAACTTCCACATGTATTTTTACCTCTCATGCAAAAGTGAAAGATTGCATGTACAGATAGGACATGCCAATATTTTTGATAACAGAAACCACCTCATAAGTTCTTACGATATAAGGCAGAACACACACAAGCTCAGACTCATGATCTGGTTGCCGATAATTCAAAAGTAGCCCCTGGTTAGCGAATCATGGATGTTTAAAAGCCAAGCCATTCTTAAACAATAATGGGGATATCCCCTAGCTAAAAACCACAGCGGATTCCTGAGAGGCTGACAAAACATCTTTAATGTCAAAACAATTGTGCTGTAACTGCAAAAACTGGCTGATAGGTAACCCAAGTTTTAAACAGTAAGAATGGAAACTATCAAACATCAGAAAATTATTTCTGTTGATAGGCTTTTTATAAAGACAAGTTGTTACACACTGGTGTTTTAGTGTGCCCTTGGGCCTCAGCCCGGCCCCAGACACGTCCAGGACTGACCCGAGGGTTGACGGCAGGCTCCAGCATGGCTGACGGGCTGACCCTCTGCCAGGCCTGCAAGCTCCCAAGGCCAACAACAGGATGATGTTGGAAGTTGAATGGTCCTCCAACCATTCCGAGCCCTTTCGGACCTGCTGCTTGGAACAGCATGGAGCAGCAGGCTTGGCCTGAGGTTGAGGGCAGACGGAGGCCTTGACAGGTAGACAGGACTATGATGGATGCGACTGCATCACGAACGAAGACACTTGGGTTGATGCAATGGCATCACAGACGAAGACACTTGGGTTGATGCAACGGCATCAAGACGAGTCTTTGAACTTGACAACAGCTGGGAGGAAGGACACTGGCACTGTCTATGCAGCCTGAATGCAAGACAGAGTTATAAACCTGATATTTATTTTTTTTCATTCTTTTTACTCCTTCTTTTATGCTTTTTCTTTTAAGTAATTGCATTTTTATTTACTTTTATCTACTTTTTTTAATTGATTTTTTAATGTAATTTTTATTCTAAACTGTGATATTTCATCAACTATTGTTTTTTTTTACTGTTATTCTGTAAACCGTAGAGATAGAGACATTGTTCTCTCCACAACGGTATAGAAAAGCTATACAAATAAATAAATAAATAAATAAATACCAATGCTCCACCTGTGTCTGTAAACTTTGATGGTTTCATGATACTTATAGTGCACAAAGCCAGAAACTTGGGAGTAATTATTGACTCCATAATTTTTATGCATCATCATATTTCATCAATAGTAAAATCTTCATTCTACAAACCTCAGTTGTTAAAATGTTTAAAACCCCTTCTTGAACCCCATGATTTTCATATGGTACTTCAAACCTTAATTCTAACAAAAATTGATTATTGCAACTCACTGTATTTGGGCATCCCAACTAATATATATGTCCCACTGCAATTGGTCCAGAACTCAGCAGCTTGTATTCCAGCTAGCACTTGTAAGAGGGACCATATTTCCCCTTTACTTGCAAATTTACATTAATTATCTATAATATTCCACATTTAATATAAAGTTTTAATGGTAATTTTTAATCTGTTGAACAACGATCTTTGTACTTTGCTGCATATGTATAACCCTCACAGTAGTTATGCTCTACAAGTCAAAATTTGTTGGGCATTCCAACTCCCAAGATAGCTGGACTGGATATACCAAGAAATCACGCCTTTTCAGTAGCCAGTCCAAAGTTGTGGAATGCGCTACCTTACTCACTATGCACAACTATTGATGCAAAGGCATTCAGGAGAGACCTCAAGATCTATATATTTAAACAGACCTTTGGCAGCCAGTAAAATGAGCTGCATTCACAAGTTCCTTTGAACTTCCCTAATAAACACCAAAACATCTTAGCGAGTCAAGATGATTTAAGTAAGCCTATTTCCCACCAGCAGTGACTGTCTTTGTGTTGTTATGTTGAACTGTATTTTTATTACTTTGTTTTTAAACCATTATGTATGCTTATTGTAAATCTCTTTGTGCGTTACTGTAGATAGCGATATATATATATATATATATATACACACATGTCAAATAAATAAATAAATAAAGTAAATACAAGGTACACAAGTACAAAAAAAAATACCTGCAGACCTTGTACCTGCATGTGTTATCCAAAATTCGTTACATTGACGATATTTTCCTATTGTGGCTCGGCACTGAGGTCCAATTCCTTATGTTTATTGACCACCTCAATGCTAGTGACCCTAATCTGCAGTTTAACTTTGTTTTTCATCGGTCTCAGATACCTTTTCTAGATGTACTTGTTTCTGTAGATGATGGTCATTTTTCCACCACTATCTACCGAAAAGAGACAGACCGTAATACCTTGTTATCCTTTCAAAGTTGTCATCCGAGTGCACTGCGTAAGAACATCCCTACTGGCCAGTTCTTTAGGCTTCGCAGATTGTGCACCACTACTGGTGAATACCTGATTAAAGCCCATGAGATGTCATCTCGCTTCCTGTCAAGAGGGTACCCAAAGTCAGTAGTCAAAAAAGCAATGAAACGAGCTTTATACACAAATCGGGAGTTATTATTTTTGCCTTCAGGTTCTCCCGAACGCCCCGCGACAAATTTTATATTACCATTCTCCACTCTGAGTCGGCCCATTGCTGGCATGATCCGGCGACACTGGGAAGCCTTATCTTTAAATACATTGTTCCCTGATCCCCTTCGGTTTACCTTTCGTCGGGGCAAAAATCTACGAGATCAATTAATTCATTCTGACCTTCCAGTGCCGCGTGATCCTGTCACTGATGTTGGCCATCAGCCCTGTGGCAGGTGTGCGGTTTGTTCCCACACAAGTGGTATGACTTGTTTCACACACCCCACCACGGGTAAAACGTTTCAGCTACGGTCACATTCTGATTGCACCACTTCTGGAGTAATTTATATTATCACTTGTCCCTGCTCTTTAATGTATGTTGGGAAAACATCCCGGATGGTGAAGACCAGAATTATTGAGCATTGCTCCAATATCCGTTTACAGCGAGAGAAGGAACCCCTGGTTGATCACTGGATATCACAGTCACATTCCCTTCCTGACCTCTTTTTTAGCGTTATTGAAGTTGTTTCACGTCCTTCGCGGGGTGGCAATTATGCCGAGATTTTGGGCAGGATTGAACAACGCTGGATCTTCACGTTAGATACCGTGTCCCCAAAAGGTTTAAATCGGGAGATTGAATGGTTTTTATTTATCTAGCAGGTTAGGCTCAGTTACTGCTTGGGTGCACTACAGGAACGGGAACCAATGAACTCATTTTTTTCACTCACGTGGTTCCCTTCCCTGTAGTCCTGGCGCCTCCTTAAATACCTGTCAAGTTTGAAGGGCGTTGCGCTCCCTGTCACTGTCAAAACGCTTCTGTCAGGTATGTAATGCTTGTGTGAAACTTATTTTGGTCGGTTGTAAGTCCCTTTTTTCATTCT
This sequence comes from Rhinatrema bivittatum, assembly GCF_901001135.1. Classification (NCBI taxonomy): domain Eukaryota; kingdom Metazoa; phylum Chordata; class Amphibia; order Gymnophiona; family Rhinatrematidae; genus Rhinatrema; species Rhinatrema bivittatum. Next base: position 252,220,761 of record NC_042621.1, on the reverse strand, counting down.
GACTCTTTGTTAATTTGTTTATGTTCTAGCTTGTGTGTGAATTCCAGCGGTGGCGATCCCCCCCGATGCAGCCCGCGGCGAAACACGGGACCGTGTCGGGGGACGCCATTAAGCCGGTGCTCGTTTAACTTTGTGGAGTTGCCATATTGAAAAAATAATAAACATCTTGTTTTATAAGACTGTTTGAATCAGTTCTGTCAGGATTACACATCCTCCTGCACTATTTGTACTTTGCGTTATCCAAAATTGTCCCATTATCTCTAAAGATGAACTTTTGATCCCAGTCAACACATCTTCCTACTTAGACACTTTAACACTTTCTGCAAGATTAGATGTAAAAATTGCAATGTATTTTGATGTCCACTTTTTTTTTTAATTATACCTGAACTTCTCAATATAATCCATATCTCCTAATCAGCCATTTAAGGACATGCAAAAGAGCTCATTAATATTAACATATGGTTAATTCTTATCATATTAAGCAATGAGAGTTTGTTAATATGCTGGTAAAGTGAATACCTGAAACAACATTGAATACCCGAAACAACATTGAAAATATTATGAAATTATTTATTTTCAAAAAAAATTTTGCAACCTGAATTATGAAATAAAATAAAATAAGTTAAACATTATAAGATTGTATCAGATTTGATAAATCTGTGAGCTTAAAGCAAGGTTTTCTTGTTGTTTCGGGTATTCACTATTGAGAGAGAACAAAGGAAATCGGTACTGTTTATTGAATATGCTGCTAAAACCAAACTTTATCTAAATTTCTGTGAGGCGCAGTTATGTTTTTGCATTAGCCTCTGGGAGCTAATACAAGGCCTGATGTGGGCTGCAATAACCCATTGAACCCCTCCAGAAAAGAAAACCACTCCTTCCCTGAGCCCTTCATCCCTTATCACTCCCTCTCCCCCAATAAAGGAAGACTCCCAGAACCCTTATCCCTCCTTCCCCGCAACACAAAAAAGAAGCTCTGGTCCCCCAGACTCTCTCATCCCTCTCCTCCGCTGTGAAGGAAGATCTTCACAAACCCTGAAGATTTCCCAATCACCCCAGGGAAGGAAGGCCCACATGTCCATGAGCTAAGATGGGCCCATTCTCAGGTACAAAGTCAGCGGGACAGGTTGAGAGACTACTCTGCCCTCCTACAATGCCTGGATCACCACCTTTGTAAAGGGATGGGTGGAAGAGGGAGGATTACCCAAGGGGAACCTCTACTGGCCCAATGGGTCTTCTTGTCTGGGGGCTTCCACTTTGCGAGGGAGGGAGAAGGGCTTTCAGAAGTGGAGCTTCCTTCTCAGAGGAAGGGGTAGAGAGAGAAGGGATTCCAGAGACATCCTGGCTTGCATCATGCCTTGCATTAGCTCCCAGAGGCTAAGGCACATGCATGGCCAGCAGAGGTAACTCAGGTGCATTATCACTGGCAGTAATTCTGTTTCATCAGCTTTATGCCCCTCCAATCCCCAGGTTTAAAATTATTTACTACACTGGACAATAATATCTCTTGTGGTTCACAGCACGGCTTTTGGAAGCACATTGATTTTTGATAATTGTTATCCTTGTTTATGTTTACTTTTATCAACTAAGAACTTCATAACCAGAGACAAGTGCCTTCTGGAGAATGCTGACAGGAAAGCAAACCCAAAGAAGATGAAAACGTTCTAGTGAGGAGCAGAAAACTACCTAATGAAAAATTGATTTTTCTGCCTCCTGACTCACCTTTTGTAGACACATTTGGCTTCAGTCAATTCTTTTCTTTTCCACAACCCTTTGGACCTCATACATTTTTATTTCCTTTAGATGGTCTAATCGGCCTCAGATATGTGACTGCAATTTTGTGGTTGTGACTACATAATTAAATGTTTCTTATATCCACAGTGACCATATTATGGAAGGAAGCAATGTTTTCAAGAAGATGCAGCTACTATACATCTGAAAGAGGGTTCTTTACCTGTAGAAGTAAAGCTCTCACTGCTAGGGGTGTGCATTCGGATTGACCGCATTAGTAAAACGCAACTCATATTTTTTTTTTACTTAAAAAATTGATTCGACATAAACGATCGGATTTCCCACATATCAAACATAGATATGTTCGATATGTGGGAAATCGCGATTGTTGAGCCAAAATAAAAATATAAACCCCCTCACCCTCCTTAATCCCCCCCCCCGACTTACCACAACTCCCTGGTGATGGAGCGAGGAGTGAGGACGCCATTTCTGCAATCCTTGGCGAGAAGCATGTGACGTCACGTGAAGCATGTGAAGCCGGCGTCACGTGATTCCCGGCTCGTTCGCGCCGGACGGCTCGTTCGGCCCAAAAAGAACTTTTGGCCAGCTTGGGGGGGTCAGGAGGCCCCCCCAAGCTGGCCAAAAGTTTTTTTTGGGCCGAACGAGCCGTCCGGCGCGAACGAGCCGGGAATCACGTGACGCCGCGTCACTCGACGTGCTACCGACGTCACATGCTTCTCGCCAAGGATTGCAGAAATGACGTCCTCACTCCTCGCTCGATCACCAGGGAGTTGTGGTAAGTCTGGGGGGGGGATTAAGGAGGGTGAGGGGGTTTAAATTTTTTTTTTGCACATATGTACATATACCCAACTCATTGGATTTTTTTTATGTCCATATTGGCCGCAAGTGGGACCCCCTTTCGGACATAAAAAATATGAACATAAAATTTTGCTCTGCACATCCCTACTCACTGCCTTTTCATAAGTAGAGATCATTTTGAGATGAAAAGGCTCTGCTGTTGATCTGAAAAAAGACAATCCCCAGTAGCAAATGTGATTATTTGATGTACCTTCTCAGAAAATGAACACTGCCGCATCACTAGTCAGCATTTCAGGGTTTCTGCAAGAAGAAATAAAGGGATGATTAACAAGCATGGAGTCTCTTAAATATTTTTACTTCTACTTTACCCTATCAGAATTTTTCCTGGTAGTAAACAATGTGCAGTCATATATATGATTTGAAAGGAATAGCAAAGCAGCCATCAATATTCTTAGACTGTCTTGTTTAAAAAAGAAATGTTAAAAAACAGATTATATGGTTATGATATAGCCTAGCTAATCAATATATTTTCCAGGCTAATGCATTTTTCTAAGCATTGTAATGAAATTAGCAGTGATGCATGTAAGCAATTTCTTTAAGCTGACAAAATAGGTCAGCTCACCAACAGGGGTGGGTCTATAATGAAGCAGATTGAAGCAGCCTCTTCAGGTGACAAAATTTTGGGAATGGCAGCAAGTGTCTCCCCCACCTCCAAAAAAAACCCCTTGGGAAGTGGCTACCTCACTTTTTTAATTTTCACCCCGCTGCCAAACCCTGTGGCACCACAGGATGATGTGATGGCAGGGTTCCCACTTCCCATCAGCACTAGGAAGACCCCACAGAGGCACGAAATGATGATGTGCTGACAGGTTCCCATGCCCCACTAGAAATAGGGATGACCCCGTAGAGGTGAGTGGGAACCCTGCCAGAATTTCATTCCCTTCCAGCAACAGGGCAGATCGTGCAGCAGCGTGGGTTGATATGCTGGCAGGGTTCCCATTCCCCATGAGCACTAGGAAGACACCGATGGCAGAAGAAGAGGCCCTATGAGGCCATTGGCTTTTCCTCTGTAGCCAACAGCTGAAGAAGAGTGAGAGGTCCAGAGTGTGTGTGTATGTGAGAGTGTGCCTGTGTGCATGGGAGAGATTGTATGTGAGAGAGTTCCTCTGTGTGAGAAAGAGTGACTGCCCTTGTGTGTGTGAGTGCCTGCCAGTGTATGAGAGTGCCTATATGTGTGTGTGTGAGAGTGCATGTGTCTGTGCATGTTTGTGTGTGTGAAAGAGAGATTATCTGTGCGTGTATGTGTCTATGAGAGAGATTGAGGTTAAACTTTATGTGCTCTCCTTCAATCTACAACAATCTCAGTGTGACAAGAAATCTAAAGTTTACAGGTATGGAGACCAGGGGACTTTTTTTATCCTTATTAGTTGTAATTATTGGATATGATGTGCATACTGTTTTGAAATATTTTATTGATGTTTTATAATTTTTTAACATTTTTGTATGTCTTTTTAATTACTAGATGATGTTCTATTTATCAGCTGATTTGACATTCTTTTTATTGGTATGGTATTAGTTCATGGTTTATATTTTTGGACTTTATTTTATTTTGCATTGTATACAGAATCTGGCTTCTTGCGATTTCCAGTTCAGTTTCTGTCTGCACATTTCTATTATACTTTATGGCCTTTTTATTCTATATTTGATGAGTGTCCATCTACATTTTACATGTTTGAAAAAGGTCAGATATTCTGCTATTGTGTAGTTTCTGTGTAAGGATTTACAACAGCTTGCCCAGTTCTGTTTTCCTAATAGGAGGTGTATTGGAGATTTGGGCCTGGTGTAATACTTGCAGTGTTGCTTTTCATATGTAGGGTTGTTTCTGAATGCTGGCATTTATGATATGGAAGGTTTACCCTGTTGTAATTGGTTCAGTTTATTTATGCCTTTCTGTGGGCCAAGTCCTCACCCAGTGCACTTTATGATAGGCCTAATACCATATGGGATCCAAGTTTCTTTTTTGCAATGCATGTAAATATAATATACATGTTATTGTAAGTGGTCTTTTTGCTTCAGAAGATTGTACTTTGAATGTTCCTTTTCCTTATACAATCTCCTTTTTTAGGTTAGGGAAGCCGTTAATAAGAAATTTTAAAATGAAAAAAAAAATCATAATTTTTAATTGTGTGGGAAGGGGAGGGAAAGGGGGATGAATGGCTAAAAGGTTCACCTACAACATCTAAAACCCTTGCACTGGCCATAAGAGTGCACCACACACACAGACTCCTACCATTCACCAGTTTCCCACAACCCCAGGGAGGCAGATGCTGGGGAAGGGTGAGAGGCAGGTGATAGGGTTTTCAGGAGCATGGCAATTTGCTAACTTCCTGAAAATATTATCACTGACACTCCATCTGCCACTTCTCTGGGAGCCATTACCCCCTACCTCCTACTCTTCATCAACATTACAAATCACTAAAAGGGCCAGACTCCAAGGGAAGCCCCATCCCCTATTTACCCCAGTCCTCTTGGTGAATTCACCTGCACCACATCTTGAGGGAGGTTGGGGCATCATTTCAACCTTCGCCTCAGGCAGCAGATTGCCTTGAGCTACACCTGTCACCAGCTGTCAATTGTATATACAGTCTACACAGCTATCCATATTAGATGATCCCTTGCTAATTAGTCATTTCAGCCTGTTTTCTGTAAAAAAAGACATTTTCCCATGTTTAATCTAAACCAAGTGATCACTTCATGTCTCTTTTCAAAGAAGCACAATTCTCCAACAGTAGCATTTCATATTCTGTGACAAATAGTGTCACCAACTTTGGCTCAAAATGATGTTTTAGGTAGAGTTAACCCAGTACAGCAACAATTATAATAATACTACAACAGAGACACATTGTTAAAAATCATTTGTAGCTCCATATTTACAGCTAAAATAACTGTTTCTAAACTTAAGAAAACCAAAATGAAAAGCATTACGGTACTCATTTAGATTTTCAACTGTTTATTTACATTTTTATTTTGTTTATTTTAAATGCATATAGTTCATTATCTATGATACAATTGTTCAGTGTGGATAACAATTAAAACATTCACAATTAATATATATAATATAATAAAGTAATACACATATAACATGTAATCAACAACTAATTAAAAGCATCCTGAAACAATAAAGTTTTAACCCCTTCTTGTCTTTTATTATTTTAAAATTATATTTTATTATTTCCTTCCATGGCTTTGAATAAAGCCAATGCACTTTAACCTTTGGCACATCTTGCCTCATTTTTCTTGCAATATCTTTTAAAGAGAAAAAGGCTGGAAGGTTCTTCAAGAGGTCATGTACCTCAGTGGTCCCCAACCCTGTCCTTGAGACCTGCCTGGTCAATTTGGTTTTCAGAATATGGCTATTGAATATTCATGAGAGATATTTGCATGCATTCCTCCATTGCATGCAGATATCTCTCATATATATGTTTATTGATCATATTCTGAAAACCAGGCTGGCTGAGCTGGGTCTAAGAAGAAGGTTGAGAATCATTGATCTAGAATGTGTCCCAGACTCCAGGCAGGATCCACTGTACCTATATTATCCCAGACAAATGTTTTCCTAACTTGCTCTTACAACCTCCAGTGTTGGCTATGCTACCAGCCTCTCTGGGTAACTTGTAGAATTCTTCCTAAAAATCTACTATTATCTAACATATTTTGTCCCTGCTAAAGTTAAAGAATAGTGAGGTCTATATTCAGAGGCACAGGGGAGAGAGAGAGCACTGCTGGGGGCATAAGAGTAAGCAGCTATTTATGCTGCTATAGGAGGCCCACCTAGTAACGCGAGGTGAGATTTAGGTAGTAGTGTAGGGGTTAGGGGCCATGTTCACATATAGAGTGAGACATACGAACAGAACAGTACACTCTTGTGAAGATTTGATGTCCTTCCGAGTGAGGAAACTCACACAAAGATGAGATTTGTACAATGTTATTTCAACCTAGCTTGATGTTACCTGTGTGTGTGTGTGTGTGATAGTAGTGAAATCTGCTGCCAGTATTCAAAATGGCTCCGATCGCCTTTGCCCTCACTATGTCACAGGGGCCGACCATCGGTACCTGTGACATAGTGAAGGCAAAGGCGATCGGCGCCATTTTGAGTACTGGCATCGGACGGCCGGCATGCATGAGGTCGCTCCCGGACCCCCGCTGGACTTTTGGCAAGCCTTGTGGGGGTCAGGAGGCCCCCCCAAGCTGGCCAAAAGTCCCTGGGGGTCCAACGGGGGTCCCAGAGTGACCTCTTGCACTCCGGCCGTCCGATGCCAGTACTCAAAATGGCGCCGATTAGAGATGTGAATCGTGTCCTCGATCGTCTTAACGATCGATTTCGGCTGGGAGGGGGAGGGAATCGTATTGTTGCCGTTTGGGTGTTTAAACTATCGTGAAAATCGTTAAAATCGTGAGCCGACACACTAAAACCCCCTAAAACCCACTCCCAACCCTTTAAATTAAATCCCCCACCCTCCCGAACCCCCCCCCCCCCAAATGCTTTAAATAACCTGGGGATCCAGCGGTGGTCCAGATCGGCGGCGGTCCGGAACGGCCCCCTCAATTGAATCCTGTTGTCTTCAGCCGGCGCCATTTTGCAAAATGGCCGCTGCAAAATGGCGGCGGCCATAGACAAAATCGATTCGACGCAGGAGGTCGTTCCGGACCCCCGCTGGACTTTTGGCAAGTCTTGTGGGGGTCAGGAGGCCATAGACAAAAGCGATTCGACGCAGGAGGTCGTTCCGGACCCCCGCTGGACTTTTGGCAAGTCTTGTGGGGGTCAGGAGGGGGGGTCAGGAGGGGGGGTCAGCGATTTCTTGCCGCAAATCGTTTTCCATACGGAAAACGATTCGCGGCAAGAAATCGCTTCCTAAACCCCGCTGGACTCCCAGGAACTTTTGGCCAGCTTGGGGGGGCCTCCTGACCCCCACAAGACTTGCCAAAAGTCCAGCGGGGGTCCGGAACGACCTCCTGCATCGAATCGATTTTGTCTATGGCCGCCGCCATTTTGCGGCGGCCATTTTGCAAAATGGCGCCGGCTGAAGACAACAGGATTCAATTGAGGGGGCCGTTCCGGACCACCGCCGTTCTGGACCACCGCTGGATCCCCAGGTAATTTAAAGCATTTGGGGGGGGGGGGTTCGGGGGGGTGGGGGATTTAATTTAAAGGGTCGGGGGTGGGTTTTAGGGGGTTTTAGTGTGCCGGTTTTCCTGCCCTCCCCCTTCCCCCGATTTACGATTTTTTAACGATAAATCGGGGGAATTGGTATTGTATCGTGGCCCTAACGATTTTTGACGATTTAAAATATATCGGACGATATTTTAAATCGTCAAAAAACGATTCACATCCCTAGCGCCGATAGCCTTTGCCCATACTATGTCACAGGGACTACCGGTGCCATTGGTCAGCTCCTGTCACATGGTAGGAGCACAAGATGGCGCCGATGACCATGTGACAGGGGCTGACCAATGGCACCGGTAGCTCCTGTGACAAAGGCTATCGGCACTATGATGAAACCGGCACCGAGGGTGTGAGTGCAGGGGATGGATCCCGGACCTCCCGCTGGACCACCAGGGAGTTTTGGTAAGTCTTGTGGGGGTTCAGGAGGGTGGGGGGGTTTGTTTAAATTTTTATTTAGGTGACCGTATAATTTGGCGAAGATTCATGTATTCGTGGGGAATCGCGATACGTTTCGCTTCCCCATGAATACTACGAATAGTGCAATATATGTTGCGGATCGCCAATATGGCGAAAACGAATGCACACCCCTAGTTCTTAATAAAACTGCGATAATAATTGGTGAACCCCAGGAATCTCAAGGCCTTCAGGCTGGTAGGTTGAGACCAATTCTGGATACTTTCAAGTTTGTGAGGGTCCATCTGAAAACCCTCCTTAGACATGATGTAACCTAGAAAAGGCACTGAGTCTTTGTGAAATTCACACTTCGAGAGTTTGGCGTACAGCCGATGTTCGCGGAGACGGTGGAGCACTTGCTTGACATCTGCGATGTGGGTCTCCACATCCTGGGAGAAGATTAATATGTCATCCAGGTAGACCACCACATTCTTGTATAACAGGTCCCGCAAGATGTCATTCATCATATTTTGGAATGTAGCGGGTGCATTGCACAACCCGAACGGTATTACAAGGTACTCGAAATGGCCTTCTCGTGTATTGAAGGCCATTTTCCATTCATCGCCACTTCAAATGCGAATAAGGTTGTAGGCCCCCTTCAAGTCAAGTTTAGAAAATATCTTGGCCCCCTGCAGCTTATCAAAAAGCTCTGAGATTAATGGCAATGGGTAATGGTCTTTAATCATGATCTCATTTAGACCACGATAGTTGATACATGGCCGTAGGGTACCGTCCTTTTTCCCCACGAAGAAAAAGCCTGCGCCGGCTGGCGACTTAGATGGTCTAATAAACCCTTTCTGGAGATTTTCTTTTATGTATTCGAACATAGCTGTATTCTCCAGAGCTGAGAGAGGATACACCGGTCCATTCAGTGGTTCCAAATTGGGCTTCAGTCTTATGGCATAGTCATAGGATCTATGTGGAGGAAGAACATCAGCCGCCTCTTTGGAAAATACATCCCTGAAGGATGCATATTCAGGCCACAGTCCTGGCATCGCTGGAGTCGTAGGCATGCAAATAATAGACGAGACCTTCTTGAGGCATTTCCCCTGACATTCAGGTCCCCATCGTGAAAGATCCAGAGATGCCCAGTCAAATTGGGGTTGATGCAATTATAGCCAGGGTAACCCCAGGACAATAGGGTGCATGGTCTTTTCCAGTACAAAGAAAGAGTTATTTCCATATGAAGTGCTCCGGTGCGAAGTGTAACTGGTACAGTTTCATAAGTCACGTCGCCCGGCAAGGGCTCCCCATGAATGGAAGACAACAGTAGTGGCTTTTTTAATTTGATAAGAGGGATCCTCAAGCATTCCACTAAACGTCTGGTGATGAAGTTGCCTCCTACCCCTGAGTCCACCAGGGCAGGAGTATGAACCGTGACTGGTCCATAGGTCAGAGAGACTGGAAAAGAAAGCGGAGGAGAAGATGTGGTAAGTCCCAAGAACAGTCTCTCCGTCGGGCTTGAATTCATCCGTCTCCCAAGCAAAATGGGACATGTAGAAACTTCATGGCCAGGCTGGCCACAGTACATGCACTGGCTGCATTTCTTCTGGACTCTTCTCTCTTTAGAGGTCAAATGGCCATGACCGAGTTGATTCGGTTCCTCTTTATCAACAGCAGGAATTGCTGGACCCATCCATAGCGCAGGGGCACTGGCCTGTATCAACCCAGGTAGCACCTTAGGCCAGATTTCCTTCACCTTGTCTCGGAGCCGACAGTCAATTCAAGTAGCTAAGGCTATCAATTCTTCCAGAGAGTCAGGTGTCTGATGAGCGGACAGCTCATCCTTCAAGCGGGTATCCAGGCCTCTGAAGAAGAGAGTCTTGAGACATCTGGGGTCCCAGCGAAGTTCTGCTGCAAGAGTCTTGAATTCTACAGCAAATTCAGCCAGAGATCTGTTGCCTTGCTTCAAGTCCACCAAAGCAAATCCGGCAACAGATATACGAGCAGGGTCATCAAAAACGGATTTAAACAAGTCCACAAATCCTTCTATGTCCTGCAAAATAGGGTCCTTGCATTCCCACAAGGTAGATGCCCACGACAAGGCTCTCCCATCCAAGTACAACAGGATGTAGCTGGTCTTCGATAGACACATAGGAAACAATAAAGGTTGTAAGGTGAAATGTAAGCTGCACTGGTTCAAAAAGCCCTGAGTCTTCTGGAGTTCTCCAGAGCAGTGGTTCTCAACCTTTTTTCTGTCGGGACACAACTGACAGATGGTTCTCACATGCGTGACACACTGACCCATGATCGTCACGGAGCTAGATGTAAAAGTACAGTTTGCATCCACGGGAACCTCCCTGACCCACAATAATGGATGTAAAGCAGAATTATGACATTCTCCGTACAACTCACCCTACAAAAAATATATTCTGGTTCTGGTGTCATCTCAGTAACAGCAACTCAAACTCCTTCTACTTCCAGGCTCAATAGCCCTACTTATGAAAAGACAGCAGTTTATCACCAATGCATGTCTTCTTGAGAAAACACAACAAATAAGACTGATAAAATGCTTACATGCTAGTAAAATATCTCATCTCGGTAACAGACACAGAACCGATCTAACATACTCCCAGGATCTGTAGTAAGGCACATAAACTAATCCGAACACAGTTACAACTGTATTATGGAATACATTCAAACAGGAGCAACCCTATCTATGAAAAGGCAACTCTACAAATATTAAATCAGGCCCTAAAAACCAATACACGTCTTATTAGGAGAACAGAACTAGCAAGCAGCTATAGATCCCCACACAAATAATTGTAAAACTATACTAATAAGCAGAATAAATGTTTCAAAACAGCTATGAACAGAATAACATCCAACAATTAAAAACTCATAAAAACTATTAAACATTCTCCAAACACCAATAAAATATTTTTAAAAAAGCAGACACATCACATAATATTAAATAATTAAAATGGCAGTCAATCAAGAAAAATAAACTTAAAAAGCCACCTTTACTCACCCCCTCCAGCAGCTCTCCTACTCCTCTTCCATGCAGGCCATAGCACACAGCAGAAGCAGCAGTAGAGGCTAAGCTCTATACTCATGGTCTTCTTCCTTAGTGCCCTTGTCTCTCACACAAACACACCATACCAGTCATGCCCCCATGACCAGTTTCTGTCTCTCACACACCAATCATCTCCCAAACAGTCTTTGACACAAACACCAGTCACCTTCCTGAACAGTTTCTCTCATGCCATACACACACACAGGCTTCCCACTCCCGTGTTCTACTTACATATATGGGCTTCTCACTCTCATAATCACTTTCTCTGTCTCACACACACTCACCAGTCTCTCACTCCCATGCTTGTTCTCTCCACATCCACAGGCTTCTCATCGATATTCCATTTATTTTGTGGTGCCCAAGAAGGAAGGATCTTTTTGACTGATCCTGGATCTCAAAGGTGTTAACCGTCATCTTCGAATGAAACATTTTTGCATGGAAACCTTGCTCTCGGTAATGGCCTTGCAGTTGGGAAAATTTCTGACCTCTCTGGATTCATCCGAGGCGTATCTTCTCATTCCCATCTGACTAGAACATCAATGTTTTCTGTGATTCGCAGTTCTGGGATGCCACTTTCAGTTTCGGGCCCTTCCCTTTGGTCTGGCCACTCCTCCCAGGACCTTTTCCAAGGTAAAGGTAGTAGTTGCAGCAGAGTTGAGGAAGGATGGGATCATAGTACACCCATATTTGGACAACTGGCTGATTCAAGCCAAGAGGCTGCAAGAGAGCTGCCTCTTGACTCGCAAGGTGATTGCATGTTGCAGGAGCTTGGCTGGGTGGTGAACCTGGCCAAGAGCAGTCTTCAGCCTGCTCAGTCATTGGAATACCTCGGGGTATGGTTTGACATAAAGCAGGGCAAGGTTTTCCTGCCGGAAGCTCAAATTCAGCAGTTGCTAGTACATCTCCATCTGTTGATGAACACTCTGCACCCGACCCTAACAAGCCAGCAAGTGTCATAGGAAATAGATCCCCTTAAGGAATGGGCAGAAATGCATCTCCAGATGATCTCAGCCTTGCACATAGCAGGAAAAGACAATGTAAGAGCAGACTTTCTCAGCAGGAAGAGTTTGGACCCAGGAGAGTGGGCATTGTCAGACGAGGTGTTTCAGTTGATTCTGGATTGCTGGGGTCTTCTGTTCCTAGACCTGCTGGCAACTTCTCACAAAGCGAAAGTTCTGTGATTCTTCAGCCGCAGGAGAGATCTGAAGTCATTGGGGATTGATACGCTAGTGCAGAAGTAGCAGGAAGACAAGTTGCTCTATGCCTTTCCTCCATGGCCCATGTTGGGCAGATTGATTTGAAGAATCGAGTGCTACAGAGGGATGGTGCTCTTGGTCACTCCAGATTTGCCCAGAAGATTGTGGTATGCGGATCTGTGGAAGCTACTGGCGGATTCGCCTCTTCATCTTCTGGTGCACAGGGACTGATGTGGCAGGGACTTGTTCTTCACAAAGATCCATCTCAATTTTGTCTTATGGTATGGCTCTTGAAAGGGATCGCTTGTTGAAACATGGACACTCTGCGGCAGTGATTTCCACCTTGCTTTAGGTAGAATGTTCTCCACTTCCTTGGCCTATGTGCGGGTTTAGTGAGTGTTTGAAGCCTGGTGGGAGGATTGAGGTACTCTTCCTTCTTCGGTCAAGATCCCACTCATTTTGGAATTTCTGCGGGATGGCTTGAATAAAGGCTTGGGCCTCAATTCCTTAAAAGTACAAGTAGCGGATCTCGCCTGTTTCAAGGGTCAGGTGAATGGAGGTTCCCTGTTGCCTCATCCTGATGTGGCCCATTTCCTGAAAGGAGTGAACTATCTTCATCCTCCTTTGCGGTTTCCGGTGCCCCTAAGGAGTCTCAATTTGGTATTGGATTTCTTGGCAGGCCCTACATTTAGACTGCTGCATACTTTGTCCTTGTGCTTACTGACATTGAAAATGGTGTTTCTTGTGGCAATTTGTTCTGCGCATAGGGTTTCCAAACTGCAGGCCTTGTCTTGCTGGGAGCCATTCTTCCAGGTGACTCAAAGGGCAGTACAGATGCGTTCTCTTCTTTCCTTTTTACTGAAGGTGGTTACTGAGTTTCACTTGAATTAGTCCAGCTCCTTGCCAGCTCTGGACAGAGAGATATAGAGGAGTATTGTCTGTTGCGACCCTTGGATGTTAAGATAAATATTGTCAATTATCTGGAGGTTATTAAGCCTATGCGGAATTGGCAGAACTAGACAGGGGAAGTTGGCCTTGTGGACTACAATAGCTTGCTGGATTATGAAAGTTGTCACAACTGCATACGTGGATGCTGGGAAGCTGTTATCTAGTCAGGTTAAGGTTCATTCCACTAGGGCTCAGGCAGTGTCATGGAAGAAGTTGAAATTGTTGTCTCCTGTCAACATTTGCCGAGCTGCAATGTGGTCCTTCTCCAGGTATTATCATCTGGATGTGCAAGCCCGAGAGGATGCAGCCTTTGCACGTGTGGTTTTAACTGAACCGTGGGCAGCCTCCTGCCCTATTCAGGAGTAGCTTGGGTATATCCCACTTGTTCTGGATTCATCTGACTGGACACTAAGAAATGAGAAATTACTACTTACCAGATAATTTCCTTTTCTTTAGGACAGTCAGATGAATCCAGCTTCCCTTCCTTGGCTGCTGAATGATTATAGAATGGTCCTCCTGTGTGACTATGTATTAGGAATTACTATTTGCCTGGTCCTTAGACTAATTCTGTTACATTCTTGTCTGAGCTCAGTGTTGCCTGTTGGCCGAGTACTGAAATGGTTATCTGTTTTTAATAAAGCTTTTTGCTAGTCTGACCATAGTTGCTTTTGAAGAGAATACTGGCAGTCTGATGTCACTGCAGGGGTATATATACTGTGACATCAGTTTGCTCCATCTCCATCTGCTGGTAGAAGTGCATAACCCACTTGTTCTAGATTCATTTGACTGTCCTAAAGGAAAGGAAATGATCAGATAAGTAGTAATTTCTCATTGAACAGTGTGTGCTGGCTGATCAGATAATTCAGCCACGTATTGCTAATTTGGTAGAAGTTCATCATTTCTGTATCTCTCTGAAATATAGGCCAGTCTCCATTTTGTAAAGTTAGAATTCATTTTGTAGCATAGACAGTAGTGAAACTTTGTGGATTTTATTTCTACATGTCCACTGTTTGGAGTACATCTTGATAATATGCAATGGTTTAAAATAAGAATAGGGAGAGTAATTTTCAAAGGCATTTTCATGGTTAAAATGGTACTTTTTCTGTGGAAATGGTTGTATAAAATGTCTGCTCGATATGTGGATAAACATACACATGAATGCAAATACATTTTTGGTGGTGAAGATATTTCCAGAGGTTGAGTTGTGGAAGGGTTTGGACTTACACACACTTTTGGATGGTATCATCCTGGCTTGTGCACCTGTGTTCGTAGTTTTGTATGTAATCATTGTGGGCATTGCTTAGCCCATCATCATAGGTATCTTGCTCATTGAGTTTCTGGTGTCTAGTACTGGATTTATCTCATTGATTAGCAAGATAGACACCTGTATGATTTGCATCTTGTAGACAGTCCTTTAAGATACCCGATTGGAAATAATTGAGTTGCTGTCGTACCAGGTTTGGGTTCTTCCAACCAGGATGAAGACACCCTGCTAGTCAGCAGTTCATTGTCAGGCTCTAATTGGCTAATTCAGTGTCAGACCTTATTTGTTCATCATTGTGACCTGTTTAGAAAACGTCAACAGTACTTTCCATGGTTCTGCATCTGCAGTTAGTTGTTCAGACATTTTCCTGCAATGTGCTAGACTCTGTCTAACAAAAGTCTGGCCTGCGATCACCTCATGCTGGTAACTTACCGGTATATCTCTTTATGTGATAGCCCTGATATTTCGGGATAAGCTTCCTCAAGCAGCTGAATTCAAGCCTATCCTATTCATTTATTCCTCATCCCATCAAGTTCCTGTTAAGGCTTCTACCTTTTGTGTATGGTTCACAGAAGTGGCTGTTTCTAGGTAGAAAGACATTCAAAAACTGACATTTGTGTTTTAAATTATATATAAAAATTTGCTAAAATATCTACAAATGGCCATTACTGACCATTAACAGTTCCAAATTCACTGACACAAATGATGTAGTTAAAAAGGAAGAGCAGTCATTCACATGTTTAGTGCAGTGATCAAGGAGGAGGAAGATCAGAGAAACAATTGGACAATGGCAGCTAAAGGAATAAGGCAGGTATGGCTGTTGCAAGTGTTTGTTTTCTCACTGACATTGCAGCTTGAATTGAAATTTAAAAGCTGCAAAGTATTTGTTTGCTTACTGACAATGCAACCTGAACTAAGAGTTAAAAGCTCCAAGTGGTTGTTTGCCCACTGAATGATTGAACCCTGAACGGATATTTAAAAGCTGCAAGTGGTTGTTTGCCCATGGACCAATTGTGGCAGGAATGAAGAAGGTTAAAAAGCTGTGTTTGTTTTGCATGCTGACATTGAAAGGGGAATTGGGATTTCAGAAGCTGCAGAAAAGAGAGTTGTTCCTGAATTTTTTTTTCCTTTCTCCTTTCTACTGCCTGAGCTATAGTAACCTGTAGCAGAAAAGATGGGAGAGGGAACACTATTGCAGATTTCCAAGTCTCTAAGTAGATTGTAGCAGCAAGAGCCTGCCAATGGGGGAGTTTTGTTTTTTTTTTTCTTGAGATTTTTGGTTGTTAGAATAAACCTGCCACACTGCCAGGAAGAAACTAGTGCAGATGCCTGGACTAAGTTGGATGTCAAGACAGCAAGCAAAAATTAGCTGAGTTCAGATACTGGAGACCAGCTGGGTATAGTCCTCAAAGATTGAGCAGGGGACATCAATGTGCTCAGAGGAAAAGATGGCTCGCAACACTTATGCATCTATTTGTCAATTTTCATATGTGGGCTGTTACAAACCCCCCCCCCCCTTAATGTATAGTATCTTATACCAGCACTTCTCAACTGGTGTGTCGGGACACACCAGTGTGTCGCCAAGCACCGGCTGGTGTGTCGCATGCTCCCGGTCTCTCCCGCTGCTCTTTCTTCCCTGCTGCCGTTGTTGCCGGGCTATCAGCAGGTTCAAGCCCAGTGGGAACGGCAGCAGTGCTAAAAGAAGCAGAGGCACCCACGGCTGGCCTTTTCTTCTTCCCGCGCCTGTACCCCCCCCCCCCCCCCCCACCCCGTGATCCGGAACAGGAAGTGATACACAGCGGTGGCAGGAAGGAGAAAGGCCGTGCCGCGTGATAAAGTAGAGCGGCGGCTGCAGCATCGGCCCTCGAGCAATTGAAGCAGCTGGTAATCGGGAAAGGAGACAGCAGCTTGAGCCTCCCGCGGCCGATGGGATTCTTCTTTCTTGGCCTGCAAGGGCTGGAGGAGGAGGCCGCTGCAGCTACCATTTGTGCTGGGGGGGGGGGAGAGGAAGTGAGTGAGAGAAAGAAAGAGAAGCAGCCAGCCAGCCAGTGTGTAATTGGGAGAATGTATTTGATTGAGAGCATGTGTGTGATTGAGAGAAACTGGTCAGAGAGCTGATGTGTGTGTGTATATGTGAGAGACAATGAAAGTGACTGCTCAAGGAGGTGACTGATGTGTATGTGAGAGGGTGAGACAGTCAGGGATGTGACTGATGTGTGTGTGTGTGTGTGTGTGTGTGTGAAAGAGAGAAAAAGCATGGAAGTGAGAAATCTGGGTATGTGAGAAAGCATGGGAGTAAGAAGTCTGGTATTGTGGGTGTGTGTGAAAGAAAGCATGGGAGTGGGAAGCCTGTGTGTGTGTGAGACACAGCATGGGAGTGGGAAGCCTGTGTGTGTGTGTGAGACACAGCATGGGAGTGGGAAGCCTATGTGTGTGTGTGTGTGTGTGTATGCATGAAAGAGATCAGGTGACTGGTATGTGTTTGTGTGTATGTGTGTGTGTGTGTGTGAGAGAGAGAGAGAAAGTGATTAAGGGAATGAGAAACCTGTGCATGTGAAGAGTGAGCATGGGAGTGAGAAACCTGGGTGTGTGTGAGACACAGCATGGGAGTGAGAAGCCTGTATATCTGAAAGAGAACATGGGTGTGGGAAGCCTACTCCTGTGTATGTATATGTATGCATGAGAGAGATCAGGTGACCTGGGTGTGTGTGAGACACAGCATGGGAGTGAGAAGCCTGTATATCTGAAAGAGAACATGGGAGTGGGAAGCCTATGTGTGTGTATGCATGAGAGAGATCAGGTGACTGGTGTGTGTTTGTGTGTGTGTGTGTGAGAGAGAAAGAAAGTGATTATGGGAATGAGAAGCCTGTGGATGTGGAGAGAACAAGCATGGGAGTGAGAGACTGGTGAGTGTGTGTGAGAGACAGAGAAAGTGATTATGAGAGTGAGAAGCCCATATATGTAAGTAGAACACGGGAGTGGGAAGCCTGTGGATGTGGAGAGAACAAGCATGGGAGTGAGAGACTGGTGAGTGTGTGTGAGACAGAGAAAGTGATTATGAGAGTGAGAAGCCCGTATATGTAAGTAGAACACGGGAGTGGGAAGCCTGTGTGTGTGTATGGCATGAGAGAAACTGTTCAGGAAGGTGACTGGTGTGTGTGTCAAAGACTGTTTGGGAGATGATTGGTATGTGAGAGACAGAAACTGGTCATGGGGGCATGACTGGTATGGTGTGTGTGTGTGAGAAACATGGGCACTAAGGAAGAGGACCATGAGTATAGAGCTTAGCCTCTACTGCTGCTTCTGCTGTGTGCTACGGCCTGCATGGACGAGGAGTAGGAGAGCTGCTGGAGGGGGTAAGTAAAGGTGGCTTTTTAAGTTTATTTTTCTTGATTGACTGCCATTTTAATTATTTAATATTATGTGATGTGTCTGCTTTTTTTAAAATATTTTATTGGTGTTTGGAGAATTTTTAATAGTTTTTATGAGTTTTTAATTGTTGGATGTTATTCTGTTCATAGCTGTTTTGAAACATTTATTCTGCTTATTAGTATAGTTTTACAATTATTTCTGCGTGGGGATCTATAGCTGCTTGCTAGTTCTGTTTTCCTAATAAGACGTGTATTGGTTTTTAGGGCCTGATTTAATATTTGTAGTGTTGCCTTTTCATAGATAGGATTGCTCCTGTTTGAATGTATTCCATAATACAGGTGTAACTGTGTGCGGATTAGTTTATGTGCATTACTACAGATCCTGGGAGTATGTTAGATCGGTTCTGTGTCTGTTACCGAGATGAGATATTTTACTAGCATGTAAGCGTTTTATCAGTCTTATTTATTGTGTTTTCTCAAGAGGACATGCATTGGTGATAAACTGCTGTCTTTTCATAAGTAGGGCTATTGAGCCTGGAAGTAGAAGGAGTTTGAGTTGCTGTTACTGAGATGACACCAGAACCAGAATATCTTTTTTGTAGGGTGAATTGTATGGGGAATGTCATAATTCTGCTTTACATCCATTATTGTGGGTCAGGGAGGTTCCCGTGGATGCAAACTGTACTTTTACATCTAGCTCCATGACGATCATGGGTCAGTGTGTCACGCATGTGAGAACCATCTGTCAGGTGTATCCCAACAGAAAAAAGGTTGAGAACCACTGTCTTATACTAATATTGATTCTGCATTTGAGGAACCAGCCTGATGACTTCCCAGAAGCACAACATGTTATTGTGCAGGAGGACCATGTTAAAGACCTAAGTCCCTCCTTTTCTTTATACCAGCTAAACCGAGGGGTGTTCATAGTCCCTGAGATGCAGTGCATATCAAAAAACATTCCTTGGTAGCACTTTCTGGCTCAGGACAATTCACTTGTGACTTGCTAGTTCTATGGAACCTTTTGTTTTTCTCATACTTAAGCCAAGAATCCTAAAGAAGATCTGTCCTGTACCCCTGTGTGTTAGGCATATGAGGACTAGCACCAGTCATCTGGGCAGCAATATGTGGTTGGTAGGGAGAAAAATTATAAATAGTGGAAAAAGTTGTCAGAGCTATGAATAATTATCCTGGAGAAATGTAATCCATCATCTTCTCCTACCTCCTACCCTATATTAAAATAGAATAATAATGGCATAGGTCATGATGATTAGATCTAGACAGAAGTACAGGAAGAAGAATCTCAATGAAAAATAAACAATACTTGATGAAAATAGTAGATAGTTCTCATAATGGTGATTTAACTCTGCTAGAGTTCTCATAAAATATTTTCAACTGGAGTGTAGAGAGTGACTAGGTTAGGTCAAGCCAGCCCAAATGATCTACTGCAGTTCTATTCTGTTCTTGTTGTGCCCATCGGTTGCAGACGGCTGCGACCTTTGCTGCTCACCTCTCTTTCCCCTGCTACAGTGTTTTTCAGGGCCATGGCGGCCTCAGCCTGCAAACACCGCTTTCCTCGGCGTCCCCGGGATGGCGTGGGCAATCTCGTCCACCATCTTGAGTCGGGGATTACTTAGGGCATGCGTGCGCACGCCAGGCCCTCTCTTATCAATGTCATGGCGGGAACCTCGGGGGCGTCCCCTCCACATGATGTCACACGCGTGATGTATTTAAACCAGCCTGCCTAAACTTCCTACGAGTTAGCAAGGACTTCCTTCCTGCTTATTCCACGCCATTTCGGAGATGCTTTGCTTCACTACTTCCTGAACTAGAACGCTTAGGTGCCCGCTCCTCGGGAGCCTTGTTACATTCTGGCTATCCGCTCCTGGAGACTCCTTCACCCTTTCTTCAGGATATCGCTAGTTCAGCCTAGGGAACATTACTGCTGCTTTTACCTCCTAGCTGACAAACCGCCAGTGTCCCCCGTGCTTCAGGCCACTACCGTGCTCATTCCAGCTACCCTTCTACACTACGGAGTAAGTACCATCATCTACTTCGCTCTGCTGACCTTCTGCAATACTCTGGATTTCTACTCATTGATCCTCGGCATGCCCGTGCTGTGGGCCACTACCGGATCCCTGCAGAGAGTTACCATCAAAAAAGGATTTCCCTGGCGTACCCCACTCTGCGAGCCACTACCAGGGATATCTGCATTGAGCTGCCTTACTACTGGACTGTGTCTTCTATCCATGTTGTGGGTATTTCCCACGATTCCAGTACAATAAAGTCTATCTCATCTGTGTCCGTCTCTGCTGAGGCCACGCCTACCATAGTGAGTCCCCACAGGGCCCCTCCCTGTGGGTGGAACCAACTCTCACTACGGTCCAGGGTCCACAACCACAACAGATTATAACAGTTCTTTCATTTTCCATGCATGTTATAGAGAAATATTCTTCATACAGACTTCAGTTCCAGTATTATTGCACAAAGATCTATTAGTAGCAGAATATTTTTTAATGTTGACTAATCTGTAGTTCTCATGGAAGAATCAGTTTTGCACAGGGAATAGCCTGGCGTGTTAGTTACCTGCCAAAATCCAAGGAATAGTTTATAATCCATCAAGTCATTCCATAGGCAACAAGCATAGGTAAACATCTCTGTGCATGCTGAGAGGTTACAGTGTATCGTAATATACTGTTTACCATTTACACCTCTTTTTAGAATCTAACACTGAAATATTTTGTAAGGATACAAATCATTATTTCATTTATTTATTTATTTACTCAGATTTGTTGTCCACCTATATCAGAGGTGCCGTGTTAGGCAGAGTACATATATAATACATAAACATGCACCATACGTATGCGTGGATTGATATCTGAAGTATTTTCAAGTCTATCTTGATCACCAGTACTGTTATGCATCACAGTATTCCACCTATTATAAGTGGCTTGATTTAACCCTCTGAATGTTTCTAGAAATTGAGACAGATGGTAGCTCTCCTCTAGCAGGGAGTAGGAGTTGTCCTTTGAAATCGTGAGCTACATCCATCCCAGGGGAGCTGGTGTGGGGGGGGGGGGGGTGAGTTCTTGGGGCTGCATCAGCTGGTTGACTAAAATAATGACAAGGCTGTGCAAGAGAGCAGCACTTCCAGTGACAAGGTAGACTTCCAGTGTCACGATGAGTCTCTCTAGACAGTTGCACAACTCTGCCTATTGGGAAGTCCACCCTTACTTAATACACCTGACAAGAAAATGCTTGTGAAGGTTTTGAAATTGGATTGTTTTAGTGTTCAAGAAATCTTTACATGAAGCAGCACTATTATGGGTTTTCTAATGAGTGTGTAACATGAGTATGTAGCCGTAATACTTTTAATATCATCTTAATCATATTTGCATATTAAATAATTCATGTGATTTATTTTTTTTAATAAATGAGAGAGATAGATTGAACCATTCTAAGGTAATGTATTTCAAGGGATGCCAAATCTGGTTATGACTTATCATAATTTACCTACTTAATGTACATTTTTCAGTGGAGGTGACTGAACAAAGAAAGGGCAAAAAGATTAGCATTCAAATAGTGTACAAGATTTCAGAAAGGGAAGGACAACATACGGTATGTTAAAAAAACAGCAAATCAGGGAAGGCATCAGGACAATAAAGGCATGAGCAAAAGGAATTACAGTAAGGCAGTAAAGATAGGTGATAATACTTTTTTCAGGTATGCCAGTGAAGGGAGGAAGGACACAATTAGGACTGGAAAACTAAGGGATGACTAAGTGGTGGATGAGAAGAGAAAAGCAGAAACAACTGAACAGCATTCACCAAAAAAGGAACTGGCGAAGAGCCACTGATAGTTGGCAAGGGTATGTATGGTAGTGAAGTAAATACTGCACAATTTATAAAAAAAAAAGAACAGGGTTTGCATGAATCTTGCCAAATTGAACGTGGTCAAAGCTATAGGGCCGGATGGGCTGCATCTTATAATATTAATATTGGAGCTCAGAAGTTCTGACAGTTCTACTGATGGATCTGTTCAATCAGTTTTTAGAGATGGGAATGGTTCTAGAGGACTGAAGAAAGGCAGATGTCATTCCTCTTCATAAAAGTGGTAATAATAAGGAGGAGGCTGATAATTTCAAGCCAGTTAATCTTCCTGGGCAGTGAATAAATTAATGGAGAAAGGAGCTGGAACTATCTTGAATCAAGCATGTTGCAGGATATGAGGTCATATGGCTGTACCAGAGGGAGATCGTGCCAAACAAATCTGTTCAATTTATTTGACTAGATGATTTAGAGGCATGCATTGGATGTGATATACTTGGATTTCAGCCAAGATTTTGACAATCTCCCATGTAGGAGGTTTACAAATAAATAGAACATCTTAGGGGTGGACTCTTGGTTGACTAGGTTGAAAACTAGTTGTGCATAGACAACAGAGGGTAATGTTAAAAGGAGCTCACTCTAAAGAAAGAAGTGGTTTTAATGAAGTGCTTTGGAAATCAGTTCTGGGTCTGCTTCTTTAAGTATTTGAAACTGTAATATCACAGAGGAGTTAATAGGAAAGGTTTGACTTTTTGCAGATAACATCAGGGTAGATAGCCCTGAGACAATAATTGAAATTCGGAGGGATCTAAGGAAGCTGAAAGAGTGAATGCATGACTGGTAGCTAAACTGCAATGTAAAAAGTGAAGTCATGCCTTTCAGGGGCGCAGAAATTCAAAGAAGCAAGATGTAATAGGGTGAGATATTGTTGTACACTAATTACCCTATCTGATGATCTCAAGGTAAGAACATAAGAACATGCCATACTGGGTCAGACCAAGGGTCCATCAAGCCCAGCATCCTGTTTCCAACAGTGGCCAATCCAGGCCATAAGAACCTGGCAAGTACCCAAACACTATTCCATGCTACTGTTACTAATAATAGCAGTGGCTATTTTCTAAGTCAACTTAATTAATAGCAGGTAATGAAATAGACTAATGAGGTGTTGGCCATATCTAGACGAATGATAAGGTGGATGGGAAAGGCAAAACCAGTACAAAATTCAGATCATTAGTGAAAGTTTTGAAATATGTTCTATTCTGGAGTCTGTAGCTCCAAAGAGATGTGGATAGATTAAAGGTAGTCAAAAGAAGGGCTATAAAAATGGAGAGGAGAAAAAGAAGGGATTTGATAGAAACATTCAAATATCTAAAAGTTATAAATAATGCAAAAAAAGGTAACATTTTCCATTTGAAAGGAAGTTCCAAAACAGGAGGTCATGCTCTGAGACTTAAATGAGGTAGCCTCAAGAATAACATTAATAGAGATAGTGGAGAAAAACAGTAATAGAATTTAAGAAGGCTTAAGATAGACACAGAGAATCCCTATTTGCAAAGAAGTGAATGGAAAGTCAGAGATCAGCTGTGGTCTGCAAGAGAGCTTCTCATATCTAATCCTCAAGGGCTACAAACCAGTCTGGTTTTCAGAATTTCCACAATGAATATGGATGAGGTATATTTGCAAACAATGGAGGCAGTGCATTCAAATATTCAAGGTAGAAACCCTGAAAACCAAACTGATTTGCAGCCTTTGAGGACCAGATACAGTTTGGTGACCACTGGTCTCTTGAGAAGACTAGAGGGGGGGGTCTTAGAATCCTTACCTACCATCATATCATATGTTTCTAAAAATTTGGATAGGATGACCAGAGAATAAATTGTAATGCATTATGTTATGTTAATGTTTCTTATTCTATGCATGTTCAATCCATGTTTCATGAGCATTGTGGAAACAAAGGCAAAACGTCCGTCTAATTCAGAGTGGCTGCAGACACTGTGGTTCCCTGTGTTGATTGATTTCCTGATTATGCTGCATATCATAAATGGTTTTAAGGAAGGGATTCATTTACAAACATCAGATGCCGGTGGCATTTATTTCTAGCTTTACTAGAAAAATGAATTTTGCATTACTGTTTTCACATCATACCCACAGTATCAAGCTCTTGCTGAGCTACTTATAATATTGGAGTCTCACCTTTTGAAGACATTTCAGAGTGCCTGTCTGTGTCTGCATAACTCATGGTACAATAAAGGCATAAAAAGAGTTGTCTAAGGCTTTCTTTTTATATCTTATAATAAAGTACTGCCAATAAAATATTTGTATATATGCATCAGATTAACTTTATAATTGATTCAGTTCTACTAAAGACATTTTAGGTCATTATCAAGGCACAAATGACTTGGAAAGAATGTTTAACTAAACACGTTGCAAACAAATTTGAAAATTTTTATGTGCTTAGGAATTTATCTCACAATGTGGACCATCATACCACCCTTGGTTGGTTTAGGCAGTAAGCCACGCTTTCAACCATAACGGGTCATATTTAATCATCGGTCCGGAATAGTCTGTTAAATTCCTTTTCTTCAATTTTCTACTTTATTAAATTTACTTTTTTTATCCTTTTTTTGTCCATTTATAATAAAATGTTTTTAACGGAGTAAGAAGCGGAATTGCCTTACTTGTGCGGAGCGCCTCAGCGCTTCCGAGGTAGTGCCTTCACTCACTTGTGCAGAGCGCCGCCGCGCTTTCAAGATTTCGATTTCAATGCTGCCGTGCTTAAGAGGCAGCAAATTCCGATCAAGGGTGCTCGTGTGACTTAGAGCTCCTATAGTCCGACGTACGTTTCGCAGTTGTGCTGCTTCAGGGACTCTGTGCCTAATCGGAGGGTTTAGGCTTAAGAAGAACACAAGGTTAGTTCCCGCCAAACTCTTTCAATATTTAAATGCCTTCGTATTTGCTTGCGTCTAATTCATTATAATGCCGCGTTCAGTCGCCTAATGCTCTTACCGGCATTCTGCATTCCTAAGCACATAAAAATTTTCAAATTTGTTTGCAACGTGTTTTGTGAGACAAGTGTGGTTCGTTGCACATTTTTCATTAACTGTTTCTGTATAGTAAAGAATGTTTAACCCAATACAATACTGCCAATCAAATTTAGTCAGCAGCAGAAGAAAGCTTTCTAAAACCGGAATAAACATTCTCCTTTTTCTTTTCTATCTAGCACCTATTGGTGTTCGTTACCAGGCTTTTTGCATAATTAACACAATTTGCTGAATTTGTATTTTGCTAACAAATATGTGATTTCTATATGAATGCAACAGCAATATAAAGTAAAAGGTCTATCTCCCTACTCCCTCATCCTTCAAAGTAATAATGCCTCCTGCTTGTCATAAAACCCAAATTTGCAATAGCTCTAATCTTATTTATTTATTTAGATTTTTATATTCCACTTTTCGCACTTTTTTCAGCACTTCCAAACAGTTTACATTCAGGTACTGTGTTAGGAATTGTGGACCCCCGATCCGAGGCGGGATTGTTGCTACCTGAAGGGTTGGGCCCCACAAGTCCCTACCGTCGGGAGGTGAGGCCGGCCAGGAACAGAGGCAAGCTGGGACTTCACCTGTACCGACCCTCGTTCCCCGCAGGTTGAGCCCTTGGGTGCCAGGGCTGGCAGGACTTAGGAGCACCTCTGTGTGGCTGGTCCCAGAGAGGGTAGGTGAGTGTGCGCAGAGAGTGTCGGAAAGCATAGGCACAGTTCAAGAGAATAGGCACTGTAGTAATCCACAAGGAGAAGTGCCGTGGGGGCCCCAAGGAGCAGAGGGCACTGTGGAAGGGACTCACAATTAAGATAGCGCTGAGCCTGGCCTCGAGGAGCAGGAAGCACTAGAGAGAGTCCAGGTGAGGTAGCTCAGAACCAGGGCCCGTGGAGCGGGAAGTGCTGAAAGAGAGTCCGGGTGGCGTTGCGCTGAGCCTAGCCCCGAAGAGCGGGAAGTACGGAGAGGAAGTCCAGATGAAGTAGTGCTGAGCCAGGACCTGCGGAGCAGGAAGCGCAAAGGCAGGAACCCGGAAGGAGAAGCGCAGAGATCCGAAGGCAGGAACAACTGGTCCGTGGAAATGGAACTGGCACCTAGAAGGAACCAAGGAACTCGTTGCCAAGTCGGTTAGTGGAGGCTGGAGGTGAAGCTTAAGTAGTCCGGGCCAGTGATGTCATCAGCTGGGGACAAACCTGGAGTTCCCGCCATTGGGCCTTTAAAGGGCAGACAGATGGCGCGTGCCTAGAGAGGCCCAGGATCAGAATGCTGGTTGGCGGCGTCCCAGCCGCCACGTAGAGTGCAGGGAGCCAGAAGGAACGTGGCGGCAGCGTGAGTTGAGCCTGCTGCGGTCAGCCGTGGCCGACGGTCATATCATACTGTAGGTATTTCCCTATTCTGAGAGGGCTTACAATCTAACAGGGTCATTTATCAACTCGCATTATGGCGTTTTTGCATGCGAAAAATGCCTTAACTCATGCGAAAAGCACCATAACACATGGTGAAATCCAAATTTTTTAAATGGGAGGGATTGGGGGCAGGGATTTTGTAAAAGTGGGCTGTCTTCCTGAAGCCATAATGCTTGATATCACACAATTTATCGCTGAATAAAACTACACCTTTTTCAATAGCATTAAGCTGTGTGATATGTACATAATGCAATTTGCATACAAATTCCATTTTTATGCTGGGGAGAGAGAGAGAGAGAGAGAGCGCCTCTGTGGACAGCACCATAGTAAAAGGCTATTTATGCTACTTTAGGTGAGGCTTAGGTAGTAGTATACGGGTTAGGGGCAACTTTTACATGCAGATGTAGTCCATCAAGCTAGGTTGAGAGAACATTGTACAAATCTCATCATTGTGTGAGTCTCCTCACTCTGAAAGACATCAAATCTTCACAAGAGTGTACTGTTCTGTTTGTACATCTCATTCTGCATGTAAAAGTGGCCTATAACCCCTATACTCCTACCTAAACCTCACTTCGAGTTACTAGGTGGGCCTCTTATAGTAGCATAAATAGCTAACTACTATGAGGACCTTGTAGGTAGTGTTCATTTTGATAAATCTAGTTCTAAGTTTGCACCTGAGGCAATGGAGGGTAAAGTGACTTGCCAAAGGTCACAAGGAGCAACAGTGGGACTCAAACCAAACCAAGCCCTCAGGACTTTTTCTAAAGGACAGTAACTGCCAGATCAGCAAGTGTTCTTCAGCCCCATGGGCTAGGCCAAGAAGCAAGGTGGTACCATCTTTTCACCCCTGCAGACTGTCTCCAAATGGGTGGGTGGCAGGCAGTATCAGATTACCTAAGGCACCCCAAGGTTAGGGTTTCCCCTTCCCCCATAGATTGGCTGCTATGTAGGCAGTATTATTGAAAGCAAAATGAATAAATTCAATGTGGGACCTCTGCGTCCAAGTATACTTTCATAGTCTCTCTGTTATAACCCCACCTTGTCATCTAGCAAAGACATCCTGAAACCTGGGACGCCTACTGCAAGGGCTGGAAAAAGTACACGCATACATTTCTCCGCACAGCCCTCCAGGTAATTTTCAAAAGCCCACTGACATGTGTACCAGGTTTATGCTTGTAAATCTTTTGCAAATTACCTTCTTAATGTTTCCTTTTCTTTAAACTCTTATTTCAGTATTCACATGGAATTCAAGATGCACTATGCCCTCTTCACCATGAGGAGTAAAGGGTCACATTGTAATCACAAATATAAATCTGAATCATAATATTTTTATGGTAAATAGTACAAACCACGCCTGGGCTCACTGGTTTCAATTCTAAAACTATGGTACTGACTCCCTACTGATGTCTATTTGAAAATATATTGCATATCCCAAAGAGGACTGAAACGTTCTATGTAACTGAACATACCCAACATGAAAATGATGATCGTAAATTAATATCTTAACAGCAAAAGTACCTTCATCAATTTTTAACATATTGTCTTCAATAAAATAATTTCATATCACTTTAACATAAAAGATCTGGATTGCATTCCTGTGTTTTAATTCCACTTACCTTCTGAGTTAAATTTCAATCTCTGCAATTAAATTCCTAATTGAAAATCCAGCCAAAGTAGTCTTTTTCTCTTTTTTTGTTTTGTGTGCTTCAATAGATTGGTACTGATATAGGAAGTGCCTGCTTTGGCAGGTTCTACCCTGACATTAAGTTTGTGCATGATAAAGAAGCAGTTGTTGCTGTATAGCTTGAATACTAAGTAGAAGAAACAGGAAGGAACACCTTTAAATTCATGCCAAGAGGTGGTTTTGATTGCACTCCCCTGATGCTTTGTAATATCCATAGATATGCTGGATTGTAGTGGTAATTACATTGTTAATGAGCAAGGGAACCATTTACTAAAGTGTTTTAAAAGAACATACGCTAATGCAGGTTTTTCATGCGTTTTCTTATAGCATGTTTTTAGCGCACTATTTACCAAAAGGCATAAAACCTTTAATGAATACAGCAATAAAAACAGCATTACAAGCAGTTCATTGAAATATTTTTTGCATTGTAAGGATTTATTTTGTGTGAAAGGTAACACAAGAAAATCTGTTACTATTAATGAGCTTTAAACCCATTAAGCACATAGTAAATGGGTCCCAAAATATTTAGAGGGTCAGCTTCGGTGTAGGTTTTTTAGTCTTTGGGTGCGTCTTATATGTCTCTATTTATTAGGGATGTGCAGAGCAAAATTTTATGTTCATATTTTTTATGTCCGAAAGGGGGTCCCACTTGCGGCCAATATGGACATAAAAAAAATCCAATGAGTTGGGTATATGTACATATGTGCAAAAAAAAAAATTAAACCCCCTCACCCTCCTTAATCCCCCCCCCCAGACTTACCACAACTCCCTGGTGATGGAGCGAGGAGTGAGGACGTCATTTCTGCAATCCTTGGCGAGAAGCATGTGACGTCGGTGGCACGTCGAGTGACGCGGCGTCACGTGATTCCCGGCTCGTTCGCGCCGGACGGCTCGTTCGGCCCAAAAAGAACTTTTGGCCAGCTTGGGGGGGCCTCCTGATCCCCCCAAGCTGGCCAAAAGTTCTTTTTGGGCCGAACGAGCCGTCCGGCGCGAACGAGCCGGGAATCACATGGCGCCGCGTCACTCAGACGCGACGTCACGTGATTCCCGGCAAGTTCGCGCCGGACGGCTCGTTCGGCCCAAAAAGAACTTTTGGCCAGCTTGGGGGGGGCCTCCTGACCCCCTCAAGCTGGCCAAAAGTTCTTTTTGGGCCGAACGAGCCGTCCGGCGCGAACGAGCCGGGAATCACGTGACGCCGGCGTCACTCGACGTGCCGCCGACGTCACATGCTTCTCGCCAAGGATTGCAGAAATGGCGTCCTCACTCCTCGCTCCATCACCAGGGAGTTGTGGTAAGTCGGGGGGGGGGGGGGATTAAGGAGGGTGAGGGGGTTTATATTTTTATTTTGGCTCAACAATCGCGATTTCCCACATATCGAACATATCTATGTTCGATATGTGGGAAATCCAATCGTTTATGTCGAATCAATTTTTTAAGTAAAAAAAAAATATGAGTTGCGTTTTACTAATGCGGTCAATCCGAATGCACACCCCTACTATTTATGTCCCTTAATATTATCATGTCCATCAGTATCTTTTTGGCTCCAGTTGTACCTGATCCTCCATCCCAAACAGGTTTTCTTCTTATAGCTTTACATAGGCAGAGAACTCTGCACACTGTCTCTTTAAGAGTAACCCTTCCACCTCCTCCTAAGGTAAGTGAGAGCATGGCTGCGTTACAAGTCTCATCTCCAAGCAGCGTGCTCTGACTGTCAATGAGTGCAACAGGAAGGGGCAGGCTTGAGAAACACATTGACTGTTCTTCCTCCCAGCAATCTACCTGTCTTAAGGCATGTGGACAAAGGTACCAAGAGGACATTTTCTGTACAATAAATATCCTGCTCAGAAGATTTCCAGCCACAAATCATCCCTTCTCCAGAGACCCAAATCTCTTCCTCTGGGATAGCATCTGTGTTGTGCAGCTGGGGTCCTGCAGTCAGGGGGGTTTATCCCCACAGGTATCCTTATTTTATCAAATCAACTGATGGCTCCCAAGACACTGTATTTGTTAGTGTTACCAAAGAAACTCAGAAAGGGGGAGTGTGTCAATCTGTCTGTTAGTTAATCAGCCGAACCCATGCTAGTCTTTGACTGGTACAATGAACATTCCAAATTGTAATCCTCTCAAGATTGCTGGAGCAAAGTTCAATAATCGGATAACCGTGTTTCTAGACTGCAACTTGCAGATCAATCTAGTGATTGTATACAATTCAGGCAACTACACTCTGAAGATTCAGAGTACTTCTGCTTCTTGGATACTGTGGAGCTGGACATTGTCAGTGAAGCAAATGACCTGCTCCAAATTTCCATTGGTCTCCTTTCTGCAGCTCTCTGGTTTTCTCCAAGACACATTTGCTCTTAGCAGAAGCTTCAGCGTATGATGGGGGACATATCACGGGTGGCAAGGCATAGATTGTTGACTTGTAAAATATCATATCAGAGGAAAGCCTGGAAGCAGTAGCTGTCATTTCATGAAGAGTCTCATGCGATGGGGTTTGGTGGACGACTGAACATATTTTTACTTTCTTATGAAAATAACATTCTCAGGAGTGACTCCTGTAATACGGGTGATGATTGATCATTTCTCCAAGATGGCACACGTCGTCCCATTACCTGGCCTTCCTTCCACTCTGGAACTGGCACGCCTCTTTATCCTTCACATTTTCTGCCTACTCTTTGATAGTGGAATACAGTTCACTGCGAGGTATTGGCGTGCGCTCTCTCTGCAAAAAGTTTGGCATCACACTCAACTAAACAACAGCCTACCACCCACATGGTAACGGGCATCAGAGCAAACCAACTGTACCCTTAAAACCTTCCTTCACTCATATGTTAACAAATGCCAGGACAACTGGGCCATTCTTCTACCTTTGGCTGAGTTCTCTCATAATAACCATGCCAATGCAGCTACAGTCTCTTTGCCCTTCCAGTTGGTTTAGGGGAATGAGCCTTCACTCCTCTTCCATCACCAGTGACCATTCCATCAGTGGCAGCTCAGCTCTTTGCCCAGGAATTGCATGAACTATGTGACCGGACCAACCAGCCGATTGAGAAAGCCTCCACCTGAGACAAAAGAACGGCAGATACCCATAGAAGGCCAGCATCACATTTTAAAGTAGGGGAGAAGGTATGACTCAGTACTCACCATTTATATCTGTGACTCCTTTTGATGCACATGGTGCCGCACTTCATTGTTCCCTTTTCTGTACTATGGCAAGGGGCCCCATCACATATCATTTAAGGCTACCTTCTATGTAAAAAATTCATAACGTGTTTTGCATGTCCTTGCTTAAATCAGTAATACTTTCATGGCCTTCCCGAGTGCCACCTGAACCTCAAGAAGACATTGCTATTGGAGATGATGTATACAAAGTTCAAGAGTCCTAGATTCCCATTAAAAGGGAAAAATGTCAAGTATCTAATTTCTTGGAAAAATTATGGCCAGAAGAAAATTCTTGGGAACTATCCTCCAATATCCTGGACACCAATCTAATATAGGATTTTCACTGAAACCCAGAGCCTCAGAGAGAGGGTTTAAGATGGGGGTACTGTTGCATTCGCTGGTCTATAGGCTTACCCTGTGAACTGCTGCCCTTACCTTCAGTCCCAGGACAGTCATACTATTGTTCAAGGCAGGGAAGCCCTGTGGGACTGCCATCCGGTGAAATGCTGCTCTCCGATGCAGCAAGACATCACTGGTCATAGTGCAGCCGGATGCTGTCAACTCTAACATGCCACACTTCTCCCTAGGCAGGCATCCTTGTGCAACTATCCTCAGACTTTAAAGGACTGTGGTGGGAAATACCCCTCACTCCCTGGAGATGTTGTCACCAGTGCTGCCCTATAAAAGGGTAGCTCCTGAACAGGAACTCACCTCAGCAACAAGTCCCTCTACTTCTGAATAGTGCATGTTGCTTCCAGTGTTCCTGCCCTCATCCAGCTTGTCTTCAGTTCTTCATCCAGTTTGGCTTCAGCCCTCGTCCAGGTGTCTTTGATTTGTCTCCTGCCCTCATAGTTTTCATACTGCCTGCCTGTTCTTCTTCTTGCCTGCCTGCCCTGCCTATCCATCCCTCTTTTCCTCTCTTGGATGGATGCCTAGTGTTGACTTCAGCCTGACCCCAGATATGCCTGACTGCTGCCTGCCTCTGACCATTGCGTGGACCTCAAACTCACCTGACTATGCCTGCCTCTGACCCAGGCTGTCCACGGACCTCCACTTCTGCCACCAACAGAAATGCCACCTAAGTCCTGCTGACCCCAGCACCAAAGGCTCAGCCCAAAGGGAACAAGGGCTGGTATTGGCAAAAGTTCCGCTAGGTCTCTGCTTCGCCTGGGTCAGCCTGCCGACAATGGGAACCTGCAGTGCTCCTCCCTGCAAATAGCACCAATCCTACCTCAGCTCAAGGGTCCACAGGCACACAGGTCCTCCATCGATACCTCAGTAATATGTCCTCCTGTTTTCGGCAGTACATGTTGCTCCCGCGTACCTGCCCAGCTTTGTTCCTGTGTTCCCATCCAGCTATTCCTGCCATTCCCATCCAGTCAGTCCAGCCTCATCCAGCCTATTTTGCCTTGCCTCATCCAGCCTGCCTTGCCTCATCCAGCCTGCTTTGCCTCAGAGAGTCTGCCTTTTCTATTCCAGTCCACCCTGCCTTACTTCCAGCCTTACTCTATCCTGGTCCTTTGCCTGCCTGCCTGCCTGGTATTGACCCTTACTACATACCCAGACAACTCTCTTGCCTGCTGTCTGCCACTGACCACTACCACAGACCTCAACTATGCTTTGCTCGCTGCTTACCCTGACTACAGCCTGTCCTGGACTCTCACTTTTTGACTGCCCTTAGGGACACTCACCTAAGTCCTACCAGCCCCTAGAACTCAAAGGCTCAACCTGCCGTGAACGGGGCTGATATAAGTGAAGGTCCAGCTTCTTACGCCCATCAGTCGC
Source organism: Rhinatrema bivittatum (assembly GCF_901001135.1). NCBI lineage: Eukaryota > Metazoa > Chordata > Amphibia > Gymnophiona > Rhinatrematidae > Rhinatrema > Rhinatrema bivittatum. The sequence continues at coordinate 252,187,846 of NC_042621.1, read as the reverse complement.
AGATGGCTGCAACCGCTCTTGCTCACTTCCTTCTTTGCTTCCCTGTCTCCATGGGGTAGATTGGCAGCCTCCGCCAGCTGCCAATGACCTGCCTACCACTCCCAGGCCTCCCAGGTTGGCATGGATACCGCCAACTGCCATCTTTCCATCAGGACCTTCTAGGCACGCGCTCGCGTGCACAGGCCAGCCTTATCCATGTCATGACGGGAACCTCGGGGGCATCCCCTCCGGATGACATCATCCCTCTCGGGTATTTAAACCAGCTGGCCCTGCCTAATGACGCCTTGGCAAAGAGTTCCGTCCTTGCCATATCCTCCTCGCTTCCTGAGGACCTTGTGTTCCAGTTCCTGCCTCCTGGTGTGGACGTCTCGGGTACCTGCTCCTCAGGGGCCCTCTTCTCGTCCTGGCTATCCTCTCCTCAGAGGGCCTAATGCCTGGGACTCTGCCTGCCCCATTCCCCGGGGCTTCCCTGGAACCAACACTGCTCTTTCATGAGTACTCCGCTCTGCAGACTACTTCCTACACTAGCAAGGACCTCCCCAGTGTACCCCGCTCTGCGGACCATTAACATCTCTATGGAGGTACCTGTTGCATTTGTGCCTGTTCTCGCCCTCGCACCACCCTCTCTACTTTAGAGGCAACTCCCTTCGAGTCTGTCGGACAGATGCTGCGGCGGCTTTCCTTCTGGAATCCCCGGGCTGGCCTGATGCTGCGGATCCGCCATGTTCCTGATGACATAAGGGCGCATGCGCTCCAGAGTTTGTACCCGCAAGGGCGCGAACCTCGGGGGCGTCCCCCTGTAGTGACGTCATCCGCTTCCACTTTAAAAGGTCTTTTGCTTGCAACTATGAATTGAGTTAGCATGGGGTTTGATTGCGGGGATTATTCCGACCCGCTTCATCCTCCGCTGCTCTGCCTGCACCACCTTACCTGGGGTAACCACTTCTCAGGGGCCCTCTCTCTTCTTGATTTCAGATTGCTAAGACGGGATCCGGTACTCGCTCCTCGAGGGCCTACGTCCCTGAATGCTCAGAAGACTCCTTACTACCTGGAAGCGATTGCAGACGTGAACACAGTGAGTTCTATTACAGATAGGAATCGGTACTCGCTCCACGAGGGCCTATATTCAAAATCTCCGAAGACTCCCTTCCAGCCTATTTTGCCTTGCCTGTGCATTGTTATTATAGATTGCAGATAGGAATTGGTTCTCACTCCACGAGGGCCTATATTCCTAAAACCCTCCAAAGACTCTCTTCTATTCCATAAGCCATCTCATACACAGATATTGTGAGTTCTCTTTCCATACTGCATATAGGAACCAGCACTTGCCTACAGCTCCTATTCCTGAATATACTGAAGACTCTCTGTTGCATAGAAGCCACTACAGATATCTACAATTGTGAGTGTACCATCTACTACTGGTTATGTATCCAGCATACCCTGGCTACTCACTATCTATAGTCTCTCTCTACAGCTCAGCAGCCCAGAGACTGCATTTCCAGTATCTGAGGGACTTCAGCTCTGCTGGGCACATCAGCTCACTACTGCCACCTCTGGTGGTTCTACTTCCTGTCTAATAAAGAACTATCTGTGTTTGTCTCCATACTCCAGCCTAGCCGGTGGTCCCTCTCAGGACATCCTCTTGAGGGTGCTGTCATCTGCCATTGGCCCAGGGATTCACCAATTTACCTCAAGTGTTCATTCCTTACACTACCAGAGCGGTATTATACAACTGCCACTCTGTGGGAAGTCAACCCACTACAGAACATTAACTCTGCCTACGGAGTATTACAATTGTTAGCTCTTTCCCTTGGCAGGGTGATCCATAACCAATTGTTAACTCCTTAGCGGACTCATAACAGATTACCAACGCCTCCCCGTGGCGGGATGAGATATTACAGATTCCAACTCCGCCCCTGGGGAGCAGGTTCTATAGATTGCTACTCCTAGCAGCAGGGATTGACAATAGATTGTTAACTCCTCCCTCTTCAGGAGGAGATTCATAACAGATTGCCAACTCCTCCCTCTACAGGAGGAGCTTGATAACAGATTGCTAATTCCAAGCAGCAGATTTATAACAGTACCCTTCGGACACACTCGCTCTGTGGGCCCTTACCAACTCTACCGAGGACCTCACTGGCACACCCCGCTCTGCGGACCACTACCATCTCGGGAAGCCCCAACTGGCTCTCCACACTATGGAACCAGGACGGGCTAGGTATCCAAGGAGAAGATGACCTAAGGTAGGATTTTTGCTGTGAAGCTGGGGACCCCTCCACTAGGATTCACGGATAGCTGCTGGGTGAGTTTTGCACATTAAATATCACCATAGGGCTCTACCCAGATGCTTGAATATAAGGACACCTACCCATCTAGAATTACACTTTATACCAGCATGATGTAACTTCAACATTATTGACTAATTGACTTTAATTTATGATTACAAATCAGTAAACTCTTATTTCCACACCCAGATCTTGGTCCTGTTTAATTTATTACAGCCTTTCACCTCATGAGATGCACCTTCAGTCTACACCCACACTGGGAGCAACATTAAATCGTCTGGCCACAAGCAAGAGCTTACCCCCCATAAAATGAATCCCCCCCAGGAGATTAAGCATTAAGCATGGGAATTTGCTAGCCAGAGCAGCCCCTAAAGGTAAACAAATATTTTTTATGCCCTTGGGATTAACAACCCCACTAAGGGTTATATTTATGTAGCCCCTATTCTACCAGCTTCTACAACTTTGAGGCACATTCAAGATTAATGGGGTAAAAAGACCCTTATTTTCTTTTGGATTCATTCCTGATGAGAGGGAAAGTTACAGTCTTTTAAAGCCCTTAGGCTACATAGAGGTCTTCTAGTAAAATCAAAGTTAGAAAAAGGACAAAATACACAATATATCAATTTGAGGTTGTTCAAAAATTAATCTTTCATTGGTTAACTCAATTGCATATGAAACTTCACAGCAGGAATAGTTTCAAATAGTGTACATAATACAGAAAAAAAATCCAATAAATCACAGCTACAGTCACTGGTATCTTAAATCTGCATTCCAACAGTAGGTATTCTTAAAAAAGGATCCTCTCTGGGCTCTTCCCTTGGAGGGTTTATGCAAGATGGATGCTGACTCTTTTCCAGTAGGAAAATGGAAATTCCTTTGATAGAACTTCAGATGAGTCTCTGTTGACAAATGACAAAATCTAGCCCTGACTCTTAGGCCAATCTCAAGGCCAGGCCCGGAGCCAAGGCCAAAGCTTGGGCCTGGGGCAGGCCTGTCACCAAATTCTAGGTCCAGTGCAGAGGCTTAGTCCCAAAACCAAGGCATAGCAGTGGACCAGGTTGAATGCCAAGGCCTAAGCTGGGCTGGGCCCAGCATTGGCACCTACCTCAAACCAGGTCTGGCACCAAAGTCTAGCCTTGAGCTGGGTCCAGCATCAAGGCCTAGGTCTGGGCTGGGCTCAGCACTGAGATCTAGTTTCATTGCCAAGGCCTAGCCCCACTTCATACAACAAAAGGTGATGAAGTGGCGTCATTTGAGCACTATTCCCAGGCAGATGTCACTATTTTTCAAGGACATAGTTGAAAGTGACTGGGCATCACTCCAGCCCCCAGCACTGGAGCCGGGAAAGGGGTAAGAGGGCCCATGGTGGGCACTCCTCGACCCCAACACTTGTCATGGACCCAATCCCAGCAGACTGCAGGCTGCAGGACAAGGCCACAATACTGGCCTCAACCAAGGGCTAGGCCTTGGTACTAGTACTATGCCTTTTTCTGCTCCCAATCCAGGGGTAGGCCTTAAAGCTGGTGCTAGGCCTTGACTCTGAGTCCAGCCCAGGAATAATCCTTAGAACTGGGCCTAGTTTGGGGAAGTTTTTAGGCCCCCCAGCCAGGGCTACAAGAGACCTTTTTTTTTTTTTAAGTGGCTTAGGCCTTTTTGTTGTTGATTTTTGAGGGGGAGTTAATTGGGGGTTTTTTAGTTTTGTAAACAAACTGAACCGAAAAAAAATATTTAACAAACCATATAAAGATATGAAAAAATCCAAAGCAATAAAATAAACTGAACTGAAAATAAGGGGTTTTCACATGCCTATTTTTTTCCACTTTCAAGGTCCTCCTTGGATATCAAAAAAATCTCCCAAGTCCCAGTGCCTAGGACCTGATCATTCCATCCTTGGGTCACAGGCACTCTCTCTGGGCATGAGACTAAAAGAACAGTACAAGCCAAATGGTCTCATGAATTTTGTTAAATGCACACACCCTACAAGACCCCTTCCATTTGGGAGTGTCAGGGAACACTGCACACTCCTATTCTCTCTGATCTCTCACTTCCAGCATATGAAGCCTCTGATGCATACAGTAAGGGACCCTTGCATTATATCCTTATACTTAATTATCGTGGAATAGGTTATTCATTTTGGTCTTTGTTGATAGTGGTTCTTCACCCTTACCATAACTGGGTTGGTCTAACATTCAATGCAAATTTGGATTTTTCCATAAATATGAAGGATGCTTTCTTTCCCTGTGTCTCAGATGAAGTCTGCAGATATCCAAACAAATGATGCCTCATTTCCAAATGAGAGGCAGCTACACTATACTTTTCCTTCTTTGTAACATGTTTTTAACATCAGACAATGTATAATTATAGAAAACATTATTGTTAATCTAGTTTACTAAAGATTATGAGGAACTCATGCTGTCTTGAAAAATAAATAAAGGAGAAAAACTATTTTCCAATTTGATTCTCTATCAAATACATTTTAAAAACACAAAATTAGAAAATGGTTTCATTTTGAATCTCATCCTGGTAAATCTATGAAAATAAGAACTTCTCAGGCATCTTTCTGCCTGTTCTCTCCTAAGTGCACCTCTTAAAGTCGACTTCATTTTGCTGCAAATAATCAAGAATTATTACTCTAATTAGCAAGACATTTTAGTGGCACTTACATTTCTGATGTGAAAATGAACATGAAAATTCACAAAGTAAGCACTGCAAATCCTAAAGAGGTAAAATTGTTCTGTGTAATACGGAGCAATCTTCTTGATTGGGAAACTTGTTTTCCTTAGAAAGAAAGGAAAGGAAACCATACAATAGTTTGATGACACTCGGAATTAGGTTTTTCTTGAGAAAAGCATAAGATTACCAAGGTGGTAATGCGTCAGAAGGCACAAGTAACTTGCATATTGGAGGCTCCTTAAACAAACCAGAAACAAATGTTAGTTTCTTGTCATAATTCATTCCAAATAAAGAGGTAAATTCATCAGATGCCAGATTGGGCTATCAGATATTGGGACATCCTCTGATGGGACAAGTTAGGCTGTTACAAACTTGCTCCTTTTAAAGGACGAGGAGGTCACTGTAAGTTGCCAGGAAGGAGGTGGCGGGACCCCTTTTATCACAGGAACAAGACATCCTAGGAGAGGATCCTCCTCCCAGGCTATTTTCCTTCAGTTCACTCATGAGTCAAACTTACTGCATGATAATAATGTGACTGTCGTTGAAAGTCCATTTGCTTTTTGTTTGGGAAAGGGGGAAGAAGGAGTGACAGTTTCCTTCACTTCCTTAGGGTTTTCAGTTCAATCAGAACTGGCGCTGGGATCTGGCATCATGAGCCATTTTACGTAACTACGGTACTTGGGGAAAGTTTTCTCCCTTATTATACATCCCCTCCCAACTCACCTAACCCTGTCAATTCAGTGACAGTCCTCGGATAAGGTAAGCGCACCTTCCAGAATGCTGTAATATGGATTATAAAGCTTTTACTGTTGCTTGATGACTATAAGTCCTTCTCCTCCTTTCCCTCATTCCTGGCTAAAGCTAGGGAGCAGAAGACCTGGTACAGGCATCAAACCCAGGGTCCCTTAACACTGCCACTGAGCCACTAAGAAAGGCTTGAAACTCCCTTTGCAATATTTTAAACTTATTTGTTCTACTGCAACTTTCCTGTCTTAAAAGATATTTAACTATGCTTCCTTCCAGAAACTTGTCCATCTTCAAACAGAATGCTGGCTTAGGCCTGGATTCATCATTCCTCGCAAAATGATGAATCCTACGAAAACAGGGGGCGGGGGGGGCGGTGAAGGGGGTGGTGGTCCTGCGAAAGCCCACAGCCTTTGCACCACGGCGGTGCACCGGCTGCCGGCTTTCGCACCGAATAGCACACCGTGAAAGGTGGTGCTATTCGGTGCGCTACTGCCGACGATAATGTTAGTAACATTATCGCCGGCAGCAAAGACACCATCAACTCACCCCTCCCCGCCACGAATCTACCCCTCCCCGCTCCAACTCCTCCCCTCCCCCTAATTTGCATTCTGTCGCATGTGAAATGGCCCATTTCGCATGCGATAGAGGCTTATCGCACGCGATACAGCCATATCGCGTGCGATAAGCTTTTGATAAATGATGCCCTTAAATGGTTAAGAATGCAGTAAGTGCCATGCTAGGTCAGAGCAAGATCCATCGAGCCCAGCATCCTGTCTCCAACAGTAGTCAGTCCAGATCGCTAGGAAGTATTAGGAAGATACAAAAAGTTGATCCCTTTCTTTTTGTCCATTCCCAGGGATAAGTTGTGGCTTTCTCCAAGTCTAGCTAGCTTGCTAACGGACTTTTCTTTCAGGAACTTGTCCAAATCTTTTTTAAACTCAGCTATGCTATTTATCTTGGCCACATTCTCTGGCAATAAATTCCATAGATGGAGGGAAAAAATAATTTCTCCAATTTGTTTTAAATCTGCTACTTTCAATTTTAACGAATCTCCCCTAGTCCTTGTACTATCTGAAAGAGAAAATAACTGTTCCCCATGTACCTATTCATTATTTTATAAGCCTTACTTATATCCCCTCTCAGCTGGCTCCTCCCAAGCTGAAGAGCCCTAACCTGTTTAGGTTTTTTTTCATAAGGGAACCATCCCTTTATCATTTTCTTCACTCTTCTTTGTGCCTTTTCTAGTTCCACTAAACCTTTTTTGAGATGAGGAGACCAGAACAGAAAGCAATATTCAAGGTGTGGTCTCATCATACAGATCATCATGATATTCTCAATTTTGTTCTCCATTCCTTTCGGAATAATGCCTAATAATCTATTCACTGTTTTAACTGCTGCAGCAGCACACCATGCTGAAGATGTCAATGTACTGTCCACAGTGACACCAAGCTTCTCTCCCATTACAGAACCCAGCATTGTGTACCTATAGTTTAGGATTATTTTTCCCTATGCATATCATTTTGCACTTATCCACATTACATTTTATCTAACATTTAGATGCCCAGTTCCCCAGGCTTGCAAGGTCTTTCTGCAGTTCCTCTTTACAGTCTGCTTGCATTTTATTATGCTCCTTTTTCTGGACCATCAATGAATAAGTTAAAAACCAATCCAACTATAGATCCCTGATCCATTCCACTACTTACCTCCTTCCATTGGAAAATCTGACCATTTATGTTGTGGTTCTGGCCGCGAGCACCGCGGCCAGGCCCTTACCTCTGGGCTCCCGGACCTGCTCTCGCTTCCAGAGGCCTGGTTTGCAGCCTGTTTCGCGGCGTCCCCGCTGGGGCTGCGCTGCTGTGAGGTCTCCCATGGATGCCCGGCTCCTAGGCGCGCGCACGTGCGCACCACTTCAGGTGCTTTTCTAGGCCGTTTCCCACCAGTGGTGACTCCGCCCAACTCCTGATGTCAGACGCCGTGGCCTTGATAAGCCGGTCACGGTCATCCAGTCTTTGCCTTGCAACGGGTTAGCCTCCCAGTTTCCTGTTACGCTGTGCCCCGGAGTGACTCACTTTGCTTCGTTGCTCCATTCCTGCTACGGTACCTGCCTGGTTCCTGCCTGCCTGCTACAGTACCTGCTTGGTTCCTGCTGGCTTGCTACAGTACCTGCTTAGTTCCTGCCTGGTTCCAGTAGCCGAATCCTGCTACAGTTCTTGCCTGGTTCCAGTACCTGAGTCTTGCTACAGTTCCTGCCTGGTTCCAGAACCCGAGCCCAGTTACAGTATTGCTACTGTCCTAGTCTGGTTCCAGTTACCTGTCATGATCCACAACCCGCTTAAGTCCCAGCGGCCGGGCCCCTACGGGCTCCTCCCGGGGGAGTACCAACTTCCAGGGTGAAGAGCATCTACGTCCTGCCTGAACATCTGCCTCCCGGCCTGCTATTCAATAGAGACATTGACCACCTTTCCCAGTCTCAAGCAGGTCGGCCCAAGGGTCCACTAAACAGAGACTCCCATAACAGATTGTAAGGCCATGGACTCGGCGCATGCGCCTGTTCCCTTGGACCTGCCAGGGTTGGCCCAGCAGCTGCAGTATCAACAACAGTACCACAAGGTCCTTACCAATTCGGTAGGGGAGTTGTCAGCCCGGTTGGATGCTAGGGCCTCATCTACCCCAAAACCAGCACTCGAGGTCCAAGACTCATCAGTGACCCAGCTGCCCGCACCCTCTCATTACACTAGGGATTTAAGGAACTGCCGTGGCTTTTTGAACCAATGTTTTATATGGTTCTCCCTGTTGCCCCGGCAGTTTCCCTCGGATGCGTATATCGTGTCCCTGCTTGAAGGGAAAGCCTTAATCTGGGCTTCTCCCCTCTGGGAAAACAATGATTCTTCGCTAACGGACTAACAACAGTTCATCACAAACTTTCGCCAGGCCTTTGATGAGCCCACCCGAGTAGCCACAGCTACGTCTGACCTGCTGAAACTTCATCAGGGGGCTCGCTCCTTGGCAGATTATGCAATGGAGTTTCGGACTTTAGCCCAAGATGTAGGTTGGCAAGATGGTAATCTTAAGGCCATCTTCCTGGAAGGTCTCTTCGGACGCATAAAGGATGAAATTGCTGCTCGAGATCTGCCGGAGAACCTCAACGCCTTGATTGAGATGGCTGCCCGCATTGACCGCCGCCTACAACAACGGGCCAAGGAGCAACGCTCCTCTCGCCATAGTCCAGCTCGTGGGCCGAGACCTGTGCCCTCGCCCAAGATTTCTCGTCCAGACGCTCCCACCTGCGAACCTATGCAGCTGGGATGGGCCCCGCTTTCTGCTGAAGAGAGGCAACGGTGCCGTTCGTTGAAGTTGCGCTTGTATTGTGGCCAGAAGGGCCACTTCTTGGCACGCTGCCAGGAGCATGCGGAAAACGCCAAAGCCTAGGAGGTCGGGGAGGAGCTCCTCTTAGGCTGTGTTGTAGCTCCTCAATGTACTGTTCCTGTTACCTTGGAATATCCTGGAAGCTCCTTTGAGACGATGGCATTCCTGGATTCCGTATCCCTACGCATAGATGGGAGGTCCCGTTATGAATTACCTCTATCCAGGGGACGCTTCTTCCAGGACCTGTCCAGGTGTCCACAGCACCCATTACGGTCCGCACCGGGGTGATCCATTCGGAGAAGATAGCCTTCCTAATGTTGAAGAAGGCTGTCCACCCTGTGGTGCTAGGGTTGCCGTGGTTACAGAAACACTCGCCCACGATTCAGTGGGATACGCTACAGATTGTCAAATGGAGTCCTTTTTGCCTAGCTAATTGTATGAAAGTGCCTAAGACTCCCGCACTTCCCTTGATGCACGCTGCCTTGGGTTCCCCTGCACCTTATGAAGACTTCACCGATGTATTCTCCAAGACCAAGGCGGAGATCCTTCCGCAGCATCATCCGTAAGACTGTGCTATAGACTTGCTACCTGGTACTATGCCCCCCCGAGGAAGGGTTTATCCCTTATCCATACCTGAGACCCAGGCCATGTCCGAGTACATTGCAGAGAACCTGGCCAAAGGCTTTATCTGCCCGTCCAAGTCGCCTGCAGGGGCAGGTTTCTTTTTTGTCAGCAAGAAAGATGGCTCACTGAGGCTCACAAAGGAATACATGCTGTTAAAGTCATAGGATAGGGCTGGTAACTGGTTAAAAGGCAGGAAACAAATATTGGTCTAAATGTGGTCTTATATTTATTTGCTCCTTATATTTATATTTATTGCTCCTTATATTTATTTATAGACTATCAAGGCCTAAATTCTATAACCAAGCGAGACCACTACCCGCTCTAGTTAATCCTGGAGCTCCTTGATCGGCTTCAAGGAGCGAAGATTTTCACAAAGTTGGACTTGCAAGGAGCGTACAATTTAGTCAGAATCCGTCCCAGAGATGAGTGGAAAACCGCGTTTAATACCCGAGACGGGTATTACGAGTACCTCGTGATGCCTTTCGGCTTATGTAATGCCCGGCGGTGTTCCAGCACCTGATGAATGAGGTGTTGCAGGATCTTCTGAACACCTGCATAATTGTTTACCTCGACGATGTGTTAATCTACTCCCAGGATCTGTCGTCACACCGTCAGCATGTCCGTCAAGTGCTCCAGATACTTAGGGAGCATGGTCTGTATGCGAAGCTGGAAAAATGTAGCTTTGAGAAGACGTCCCTGCTGTTCCTAGGCTACATAGTCTCTGCAGCTGGCTTTCGAATGGATCCTGAGAAAGTGGCGGCTATTAAGAATTGGCCCCGGCTGAGGGGTCTTAAAGCTTCCTCGGCTTTTCCAATTTCTACCGTCACTTTATTCCCAATTACTCTCGTATTGTGGCTCCATTAACTGCCCTCACTCGAAAGGGGGCTAATGCGGTGGATTGGCCTGCTTCTGCCTGTCAAGCCTTTGAGGCCCTTAAAGAAGCCTTCTTGTTAGACACCTGCCTTTGCCATCCGGATCCCAGCCGGCCCTTCGTGGTAGAAGTTGATGCCTCCAAAGTGGCCGTGGGGGCCGTTCTGAGTCAGTACTCTGATTCTGGACAGCTGTTGCCCTGTTCATATTTCTCAAGGAAATTCTCCCCAGCAGAGAACAACTACTGCGTTGGTGACAAAGAGTTGCTAGCTGTGAAACTTGCCCTGGAGGAATGGAGACAGTGGTTGGAAGGAGCCAACCATCCGATTACAATTTACACCGATCACAAAAATCTAGCATTTTTGAAGCAAGCACAACGCCTGAATCCAAGACAAGCCCGGTGGTCGCTGTTTTTTGACCGGTTTGACTTTACGTTAAGCTACCGACCTGGCTCGAAGAACATTCGAGCTGACATGCTCTCGCATTCCTCTGAGGTCGAAGAGACTCCTGATACACCCCAATATATCTTGGACCCTGAGAAAGTAAGTCTTACTGCAACCTTGGTGTCCTCCCAAGGGAAGACCGTCGTTCCACGTCGCTCCCGGAGAGCAGTTCTCGCTTGGGCCCATGACTCCCTCACTGGGGGCCATGCTGGTTGGAAAGGGACTTTAGACTTGTTAAACCTTTTCTACTGGTGGCCAACGGTGAGACAGGACGTCCAAGCTTTTGTGGGCTCATGCCCTACCTGTGCTGCTCAAAAGCCGCTCATCGGGAAGCCCAGGGGCCTGTTGCAACCATTACCCATCCCGGTGGAGCCTTGGACGCACATTTCCACCGATTTCGTCGTGGACCTTCCTGCCTCAGGAGGTAATTCAGTCATTTGGGTAACCGTGGACCGATTTTCCAAGATGGCGCAATTTGTCCCTTTGCCTAAGCTACCTTCTGCACCTGACCTGGCCGGCCTGTTCGCCCAGCATATCTTTAGACTTCACGGTCTCCTGCAGGATATAGTCTCCGATCGAGGACCACAGTTTACAGCTTGTTATTGGAAAGCCCTATGCAAATGCTTCAATGTGCAACTTAGTCTTTCATCAGCATTCCATCCTCAAAGTAATGGGCAAATGGAACGAACCAATTGAACCTTGAAGACTTTTCTTCGTGCCTTTGTGAATGAACGACAAGATATTTGGGCTAAGCTACTCCCGTGGGCGGAGTTCTCATATAATAATCACACGCATGCTGCTACTGGAAGTTCGACGTTCCTTGTTGTTTATGGGAAGCAACTTCTTCTGCCCCTACCTTCGCCTGAACCTAGTGAACTCCCGGCAGTGCAACTCTCAGCTCGCCAGAGGGGGCTAAGAGGGGGCATAAGAGGGAAGGTACTGTTGCGGTTCTGGCCGCGAGCACCGCGGCCAGGCCCTTACCTCCGGGCTCCCGGACCTGCTCCCGCTTCCAGAGGCCTGGTTTGCGGCCTGTTTGGCGGCATCCCCGTTGGGGCTGCGCCGCTGTGAGGTCTCCCATGGACGTCCGACTCCTAGGCGTGCGCGCGCGCCACTTGGACACTTTTCTAGGCTGTTTCCCGCCAGTGGTGACTCTGCCCAACTCTTGACATCAGACGCCGTGGCCTTGATAAGCCGGCCACGGTCATCCAGTCTTTGCCTTGCAATGGGTTAGCTTCCCAGTTTCCTGTTGCGCTGTGCCCCGGAGTGACTCGCTTTGCTTCGTCGCTCCATTCCTGCTACAGTACCTGCCTGGTTCCTGCCTGCCTGCTATAGTACCTGCTTGGTTCCTGCTGGCTTGCTACAGTACCTGCTTGATTCCTGCCTGCCTGCTACAGTACCTGCTTAGTTCCTGCCTGGTTCCAGTACCCGAATCCTGCTACAGTTCCTGCCTGGTTCCAGTACCTGAGTCTTGCTACAGTTCCTGCCTGGTTCCAGAACCTGAGCCCAGTTACAGTATTGCTACTGTCCTAATCTGGTTCCAGTTACCTGTCCTGATCCACAACCCGCTTAAGTCCCAGTGGCTGGGCCCCTACAGGCTCCTCCTGGGGAGGCTTTGGCTTCCAAGGGTGAAGCCACCTAAGTCCCAGTGGTTGGGCTCCTACGGGCTCCTCCCGGGGGAGTACCAGCTTCCAGGGTGAAGAGCATCTACATCCTGCCTGAACATCTGCCTCCTGGCCTGCTATTCATTAGAGACATTGACCACCTTTCCCAGTCACCAGCAGGTCGGCCCAAGGGTCCACTAAACAGAGAATCCCATAACAATTTAATCTACTATAATTTAATTTAAGCATTTATATTCCACTTTCCAAGGTCAAAAGACCCAATCAAATCAGAACAAAAATAAATATAAGACAACATTTAGACCAATATTTGTTTCCTGCCTTTTAACCAGTTACCAGCCCTATCCTATGACTTTAACAGCATGTATTCCTTTGTGGCTCAGAAGTCACACCTGGCTCCTTATGGACCTCAGGGTAACTCTGAAATCTCAGAATTTTAATACATTATCGAAGGATATGGAATTAATATTTAAATTTCAAAGCCAAAAAAGAAGCACAAGTCTCCATAAATGATGTATCATGAGTTCCCTGATAGCAATACATTTAGTTGTCATAAATTCCATGTCATGCTAATCCAGTCCTGGTTTTACTCCATTGCAGCATCCTTGATGGGCTTATAGTTCTGTATGCCCTAAGAAAAGCAGCACTACATATCCATGGATGACACAGGGTAAAACCAAGAATGGCTCATCCTGTCTTAGGTAACATGTGGGAGGTCTATGGTCACCCTATGTCTGCAGATACCACATCATGAAGTACTGAACAGTGACGGCCAGTTTCAATAATGCTTGATGATATCATGACGTACTCTGTCCTCACTGAAATTCCAACTGAAATTACCAAAGAGTTTAAAACAGATCCACTTCTTATAGTCTTTTTAATTATTCAAAGCAATAATGCATGTTTGATAGTCACAGGATATTTTGTAAACACAAACACACAACAGGGTGATCAATAGGGAGGCCATTTTAAGTAGGGTGAGTAGTTTGAAGGTCCACTGTGACTTTTGTACTCATGGACCTACAAGCTAATTTTCAAAGGGAAACTACCCAGATAGTTTCCCTTTGAAAGATCTATTCTGCAAGTTTTGTACAAAAGCACACATAGACTTTGCATCGGCTTTCACCTCATAGGCATCAAAATCCTTTAGCACATACTAGACTGATGTATGTTAGAGCTTATTTAGCATATACACTACTGTGTATTATTGCTTTTCTGTACCACATATTCTTCTGTATTCTTACCTAATTTATGTGCTCTTAGACAACAATGTGTTATAACGACATACACTTCTGGGAAACATTAAATAATCTTTTATTTCTTAGGATACTAACTGACAATAAATTGTTCCAAAAAATTGAAAGCTTTGCTAGACCAAGAAGCTTTTACTGATATTTTAAATTGCATTTAGTAGGTAAGTTTTATGCTAATGTACTTAGAATGTATGTAATGAAGTTGTGTTTTTATTGGTTCTTTATAGCATGTTACATTGTATTCCGCTTAGCATGATTCACTATAAGTGGATTATAAATATTTCAAATAAATAGAATGAATAAATAAATAATCAGGTCACAATGATTTTAAAGCTGAACATAATGAGTAGTGGACTACTAGACTAATCACTAGCATGCAGAAAGAGGTATATGGATGATCTAGGGAATTAAGGAAAAGTTAAATGTAAACCATTTGCAAAATGGATATATGTCTCATAAAGTTTCCTGTGAAATGTATTTTTAAAATGTTTAACACAGATTCATACCACACTTTAATGCATCATTCAGTTTTTCAGTCCTTGTGCTAAAACTGCACATCTCACAGTCAGCAGATCAAGCATATACAGTGTTTGAGCATGGTTATAAGCCATTGCCTAGCAATCCTTAGAGGATTATCAGGATTTTGTGGATCCACTGGCTATCTTCTAGTATCATATAAAGAAAAGTTAGTAATATACAGCTACTCACAAGAATAGAAACGGCAAAAGCTTCAGTATATCAAATAATCCCATTCATTAAAACATCTTAATTAAATTTATATTTATACATAATCTATAAACCTTTTTGCCTCCAGATTCCTAATTATATAAGATTGCTTTCATTCAATAGACAAAGTCTAAATGGTGGAAAGCATTGTTGATGGTATTTAATATTGGCTATATTCAATGAAATCAGTGAAAGACTTGAAGTTCATAATTAACCTTTAAAGTTTTCTTTCTAAAGCCTGAAACCTTGCAGAAGACCAACTGTTCTTTGCTAAGTCTTTGTGTTATAAAATTAAGTTTCATCTCTTTTTCAGTGAATTTGGGAGATACTTAGTACTTACCCTGTATAATCTCTTTATTGTACACTTGTTCTCCATCACCAGGCAGATAGGAATAAGGCAAATTATAAGCCTTGCTAGATGTAGGAAGCCAGTTCCGGTTTATAAAATCCTCCTTTACCAAACATTTTTGTTTGAGTTGAGTATAAAATGTTTGTATGTGAACTTTCTTGAGCAACAAAGTCTCCATATACATAGAAGAGTCTTTTTTCCTAAAGCCTCTTCAAATAGAAGTATTTTTTCCTGCTACATATGACAGGAGAACTGTACTGCACACTGCTGAGAATGTCGCTGATGGAATTGAGGCCAAGAACAAAATGTTCTTTGTCAAGTTAAGTTGAAGACAATGTTGTGAAGAAATCCTGCTGTCCAACCACTTCTTAACATTCAAGAATTATTATTGAGAATGAATTTTCTGACCTGTTAATTGCAAAGTTACTGTGAGCTGCTTGTAAGACCTAGGAAAGTAGGCAATTCAGTTATGGCATTGAGCTACATCAATCTATTTCGTAACATTGCATGCTGTATACTACATTGTTCACTGATTCACAGAGCACCTTCATTGTTCCATGTTCATCAGGTAACCCCATGTTCTTCTCTGATTTCAGTGGATTATTCTTGTCTCATGTTGCAGAACACAATAAAAGGTTTTGAAGTAACATTTTTCAGCTATAAATGTAGTGGAGGTTTCTGTACAAATGTTACTTCCTACAGTGTTATTTAAAGGATAGAATTGATGCTGAAAGATTTTTCTTATTCTTTGTAAAAATTTGGCAATAGAACATGCATTCAGGTTGAAATGAGAATACTGAGTGCATATTAAACACTGGCACACCAAATATTCCAAGAGTAGATACGAGTAAAGTACAAATGCAAGAATGTATTTAAAAAATATTTAAATTGAAATAAATTATATAATTAGAACTCTATGAGGGACCTATGCACTAATATGTGCTATTTTTAGTGCGTATGTCTGTCTTCCCTGCCTGGCCGTGATCTTTTTCTTTATGGTTGTCCTTGTCCTTATCTTTGACTTGCACTGTCTCCCTTGGCTTGACTTCCTAGTTTTGACTTCAGCTTGCTCTGTGACCCTCCTGATTGCATCCTGGACCTGACCCTTGCTTTCGACCTGACCTAGGTTTGTCTGCTGCCTGTCCTAACCTCTGGCCTGTCTACTGGATCTCATTGTCTGCTGCCTGCCATGACCATCGCCTGATCTTGGACCCCCACTTTAACCCAGGGACCCTCCTAAGACCTGCCAGACATCAGAAACCAAGGGCTCAACCTGCAGCAGAGACGGTTGAAGCTCCAGCTAGTCCCACGGGGTACGTCCACCAGCTGTTGGGGGCCATATGGGCTTGCTCATCTGGCTGCGCCAACTACACCAAAGCCCAAGGGTCGACTTTCCTAGTAGTTTTCTGATGCCATGGATCTAGTGGACCTGGACACTCTACAGGCCATTCCTGGGTTTGGCCTAACAAATACAGTAGCAACAGAACATCCTGGATCAAATAACCGGGGTCCTAGAAAGGCTCACTCTCCATATAGATGCTCTCTTGACTCCTCCTGCACCTCAAGCAACATTGCCTCCGCTGGTTCCCCATGCTTCACCAATATTTCACCTACCCCCTTCACCACGTTATCACAGGGACCCCCCAAGAATGCCGTGGGTTCATTAACAGTTCCAGATGCACTTCACACCGCAAGGCCAAGTCACATTTATTCTGCTTTACTGGGAGGCTCTGCCTTGGCCTGGGCCTCTCCCCTTTGGGAATGAGAAGACCCAATAGTAGAAGATCGGACCACTTCCTCAGGGACTTCTGGCTCATTTTTTACTAGCCTGGGTGGGCAGCCTCAGAACTACTGCAGATCCCGAAGTGTTGGGAAATATGCTATCCACTCCAGGACTTTGGCTGCAGAACTTCAGTATCAAGATGATAGCCTAATCGCTATTTTCCAACAGGGCTTATCAGAGCCCATTAAGGATGAGTTGGCTGGAAGGAATCCACCGAATACCTTGGATGACTTATCAGACTGGCCATCTAATTCTGGGAGTGAGCTAAGGAACAAGTTCAAGCCCGATACCCTATATGTCTGGCACCCCAATTCCAGCATCCAATCAGGGTGACAGAGTCTCGGGACCCATCTGAATGACCCATGCAGGTGGATCACCTACACCTCTCTCCAGAAGAACATCAGTGATGCAGTCACCTTAATCTGTGCTTATATTGCACTGGATCTGGGCATTTTGCAGGCAATTGCCCCATTAAGCCAAAAAAAACTCTCGAGCCTAGGTTTGGTAGGAGAGGATACTCTAGGTTGACATTGTACATCTCCCCAGATTCTACTACCAGTGGTCTGGCTCTTGGCAATGTGAATATATATCTGCAAACCTTTCTGGGCACAGGCATGACTGGAATGTTCATTAATGAGGCATTGGTTTGCCAAATTGGCATTCCTACCAAGGCCTTAAAGACAGAGTTTGCTGTGTCCTCCATATTTGGAGAACCCTTGCCGGGGTGGGTTACCAGGACCATGACCCTGCTTCAGTTGTGCATTGGCCTTCTCAATCAGAAATGTCTTCATCTATATGTCTTGCCTAGGGCATTAATGAAGTAATCCTAGGCCTACCTTGGCTGATCCAATACCAGCCCCAGATTGATTGGGAGTTCTTCAGCTGGCAAAATGGCATCTTGGCTGTCATGAACAATATTCGACCAGAATACAGCCTCCTACCCTAAAGCAATGCCGCATTGAATCCATGACACCTGGCCTATCATAACCCTATTTGGATTTTGCAGATGTGTTCAGTAAAAATCAGGCAGAGATCTTGCCCTGCATTAGGTCTAGATTTGTCAAATTGATCTTGTTTCAGGGAAGATGTCCCCCATGCGGAAGAGTTTATCCACTGTCCACCTCTGAGCCCGAGACTAACTCACAATACATCCAAGACAATCTGGATAGAGGCTTCACTCATCTGTTTGTCCTCCTTCTTTGAGGGGACTGGATTTTTCTTCAATGGGGAAGAAAGATGATTCCCTTCACTCTTGTAAAGACTACTGGGACCTTAATACAATTACATTAAAAAATTGCTATCCACTACCGCTCATCATGGAGCTTTCTGATAGACTCAGAGGAGCTCAAAATTTTACCAAGCTGGACGAGGGGGACATACAATTTGATCCAAATCCAAGAGGGCAATGAATGGAAGACCAACTTTAATACCAGGGATGGCCACTTTGAATATCTGGTTATGCTCTTTGGATTATGCAATGCCCCTGAGGTTTTTAAAGCCTGTTGAATGAGATATTCCGAAACCTCCTCCATTTTCACATTGTTGTCTATTTGGACGATATCTTCATTTTCATGAAGACTCTGAAACATCACCGAGAACACATGAGATAGGTCCTACAACAGGTGCAGGAGCACCAGCTTTACACTAAATTGAAGAAATGTTCATTTGAACAAGCAGAGCTGCCCTTTCTAGGCTACATTATTTCCCAGACTGGGCTTTGCATGGACCCAGGCAAGTTGAAAGCCATCCTGAACTGGCCCCAACCAATGAGACTCAAGGCCCTGCAACAATTCTTGGGCTTCACCAACTACTACTGACAATTTGTTCATGGATATTCTTCCTTGGCAGCACTGTTCACAGCCCTTACCAAAAGGGGGACAGATTCTCATAACTGGAGTGAAGATGCAGTGTGGGCCTTCCAGCAACTGAAAAAAAAGTTTACTCAGAACCCATATCTACAACATCCAGACCCCACCAAGCCTTTTATCGTAGAGGTAGATGCCTCCACTCTTGGGATAGGAACTGTCCTCTTGCAACACCATAACCACAGGTTACTGGTAGCCTGTGCATACTTCTCCAGGAAGTTATTGCTTGCTGAAAAGAAGTACACCATCGGGAACCAAGAATTGTTGGCCATTAAGCTAGCCCTCAAGGAGTGGTGCCACCTGTTGGAAGGGGCCAGACATGCCGTGACATAAGAGCATAAGATATTCCATACTGGGTCAGACTAAGGGTACATCAAGTCCAGTATCCTGTTTCCAACAGTGGGCAATCTAAGTCAAAAGTATCTGGCAAGTACCCAAAATTTTAATAAATCCCATGCTACTAATGCAGGCAACAAGCAGTGGCTATTCCCTATTGATTAATAGCAATTTATGGATTTTTCCTCCAGGAACTTATTCAAACCTTTTTTAAACCCAGCCACACTAGCTGCTTTAACCACATACTATGGCAAAAAATTCCAGAGCTTAATTGTGTGTTGAATGACTATATACACTGACCATAAAAATTTAGACTACTTGTCTCAAGCCTAATGACTGAATCTCTGGTAAGCACACTGGTCATTATTTTTTTGCCAATTTGACTTTGAGTTGCGCTACTCTCCTGCAGAAAATAACTGGTGTGCCAACGCCCTATCATGCTCGTTTGATGCGAACAATTGCCCAGACCTGCAACGTCATGTTATCAACCCAGCAAAGATTGTGATAACTTCCGCATGGACTGTACCACATGGGAAGATAGTGGTTTCCCGTCAACTCCAGAAAGAAGCGCTGCAGGGCCCATGATTCTCATCTGGAAGGACACCCAGAAGTTTCTGGAACTCAGGAGCTACTCACCAGTCACTATTGGAGACCTCACGTTAAGCAGGATGTGAAACGCTATGTAGAATCCTGCCCAGTATGTGCAGCAACCAAAAGCTTCCAAGCATGGCCTTAGAGTCTGCTTCAACCGCTACCTGCCCACGAGGAGCCTTGGTCGCATCTGTCTACAGGTTTTTTTACTGATCTTCCTCCCTCTGGGGGTTATACTACTGTTTGGGTAATAGTGGACAGATTTTTTAAAATGACTTATTTTATTCCCCTACCTGGACTACCATCAGCACCAGAACTGGCCAAGTTATTTGTACAACATGTCTTTCATCTACACGGACTCCCCCCATCACATCCTTTCTGACCTAGGAGTCCAATTTACTGCACATTATTGAAGAGTCTATGCAAAAAATGTGGTATTGTATTGGACTTCTCATCTGCTTAACCATCCTCAGACCAATGGATAGATCGAGTGCATGAACCAAACTCTCAAGTCCTTCCTGAATGCCTATGTGAAACAGCACCAGGATAATTGGGCCGCCTTTCTTCCTTGGGCAGAGGCCTGTCATAATAATCATATCAACAAACCAACAGGTTCTTCTCCCTTCTACATAGACTATGGACATTGTCTCCGTATTCCTTTGCCCTTGGCATTCTCCGTAGTATGCCCCACCGCCAATTTCAAGGATCAGGAGCTACACAATCTCTGGTAGTCTATGCACCAACTTTTAGAACAAGCTGCAACACATTTCAAATCCCAAGCAGACAAGAAACAACAACCAGCAACCCAACTTCAACCAAGGAAGTTGATCTGTTAAGCCACCAGGAATTTGAAACTCCGTATGCCATTCCTCAAATTTGTCCCACAATTCATGGGGCCTTCTCCGGTGGTCCTTCAAGTGGAGAATTTAGCCTACTGTGAGGATGACTGAGCAAAACTTCACTATCTGGGGTCAGGAAGCATGCTAACTCCAGCTTTGCTTCTTGCAATTTAACTTTTATTAACATTAACAACAAATAACATAAGAGTGGATTGCCTATCTTTGCAGTATACTCACAATACCTTCAAGTTAGGTCAGAGATATTTACAGGAGCTGCCTTTTCCTGGCCTCTAAGCATTTAAGCCCACTCTGCCCTGCACACCTTGCCTCGGCAGCAGGTCTCCTGAGTGATCTGCTCCTCAATGTGTGTTGCTCCTTCCTGCGTTGTCTGCTTATGTTGTCTGCTTATGTTCCTACTTCGTGTTGTGGTACTGAGTTTTGGTCTGTCTTCCCTGATTGCTTCTCTCCTTTGTGGTTGTCCTTTGCCTTTGTCACACTCTGTTTCTCTTGGCTTTACTTCCTGGTTGTGACCTCGGCTTGTCCTCTGACCCTGGACCTGACCCTTACTGCCTGCCCCAACCTCTGGCCTATCTACTGGATCTTGATATCTGCTGCCTGCCCCAACCTCTGGCTTGTCTTCTTGATCTCACTGTCTGCTGCCTGCCCTGTCTGTCATCTGATCTTGGAATCCCACTTTACTGCTATCACCCCAGGGACCCTTCTAAGACTTACCGGCCATCAGAACCCAAGGGCTCAACCTACGGGGGAGATGGTTGGTATAGGTGAAGCCCCAGCTTGTCCCAAACAAGTTTGCCTGTCCAGCTGCGCCAACCATACCACAGCCCAAGGTTTCACTTTCTTAACACAGACTTTTGGTTCAGTTAGTGCATATACATATGGAAAGAGATAATTATTTAAACATGCTTTAGTATTTTAAAAAAAGAATATATCTATAAACAAGAATTCCACTCTGAAACTTAGCAATAATTATCTTGTAATATTTATATGATCATCATATCTGAGATGCTGACTGCACTTAGTGTGATTTACATACTATTTAAACATCTATAGTTATAATCATAGGTCATTAATATCCAAATATTGGGGTGAATTTTCAAACCTGCATGCAGGCGTACATGTGCGCACGCTACCTGGCACGCACACATGTACGTCCGATTTTATAACATGCGCGCATAGGCGCGCACATGTTATCAAATCGGGGGTCAGCGCACAAAGGGGTGCACAATTGTGCACCTTGAGTGCCCCGAGCCACGCTGCCTTCCCCCATTCTCTCCCTGCCCCATTATGTACATCACCTTTGGGTTTAATATTAGATCACCTTATTTTATCATTGGAGATCCCTTTCAGATGTGCATTTTGGAAGATTTTATTTGCATTCACAAAATGTTTTAAGAAATCATAAAATGATAATAATGTACATAATATTTGGACATTAATGACATATGATTATAACTATAGATTCTTGAAAGGAGCTTGGAATAAATACATAGTATCCCTAGTGGCTAAAAGTTGAAAATGAAGATGAGGGGTATCCTGCATTGGGGTAACCTGTACGGAGCGGTGGTTACTGCCCTTGACAGAAGGTATGGGGTTAACCTGCATGAAACAGCAGTTACTGCCCTTAACAGAAGATGTGGGAGTAATCTACACAGCACAGCAGTTACTTCACTTAACAGAATAAAAATAAATTAATTAAAAAAATAAATCTTGCTGGGCAGACTGGATGGACAACTTGGGTCTTTTTCTGCTGTCATTTACTATGTTACTATGTTAAAATAACTGCCTCCGCTATCTCAGATATGATGGTTATATAAATATTACAAGATTATTATTGCTAAGCTTCAGTGGAATTTTGTTTATAGATATATTCTGGGGTTTTTTTTTTCTAAGAACAAGGAGAAGAACCTCTAAACACAGTTAAAAAGTTACCAAATAACTTATATGCTTTCTTTATTATATTTTTCTCATACTTAAGTGTTAATTTAAGAAAAGTACAGTATATCTCAGGTATGGATGGAATTTCCAATCCACATTCCATATAGCGATATTATTTGAATCATGTAACCGTAAATTTATTGGCCGGCCCCTGTCACATGGTAGGAGCACTGGATGGCCGGCGCCATCTTTAAAGATGGCGCCGGCCATCTTTACTCATCAGCCCCTATTATAGAGTATAGTATTATAGAGTATAGTATAATAGGGGCTGATGAGTAAAGATGGCGCCGGCCATCCAGTGCTCCTACCATGTGACAGGGGCCGGCCAATGGCACGGATACCCTGTCACATGGTAAGGGCAAAGGGGCATCGGCGCCATTTTTTTTTAGAACAGCTGATGCCTGGGAATGGGAAATCTCTTCCCGAGGCCCCCCTGGATCTCTCCTCTCCCCGAGGCCCCCCTGGATCTCTCCCCGAGGCCCCCCAAGGCCCCCCTGGACCACCAGGTAATTTTAAAAGGTTTTGGGGGGGTTGGGAGGGTGGGGTCGATTTAAAGGGTCGGGTGGGTTGTTTTTTTTTTAGCAGTGCGGTCCTCCCTAAAAATAAAATTAGTGATGTGAATTGGAATCGGAAATGAAACGATTCCAATTCACATATCTTAATGATCAGATTCCCCCCCCCCCCCCCCCCAGCTGAATCTGATCGTTAAGACGATCTGGCACACGATTCACATCTCTAGTTGATGGAAATGCTAGTGTTTTTGAAAATAAACCTGCCTTTGCTTGGATTTCTAAATTTTCCCTGTGAATGGCAAGATGAATAAAAGCAATTGAAAGCCTTGCAGCAGCTCCAACTGCCTCCTATGCTCCAGATAATGTAAGCACTGCAGCACATGTACCTGACCTCAAAAGCTGTGCCTGCCCATCCACTGTCCAGGCCATATGTCCCTACAAGGGCCTGACCTCTAATGCTGTGCCTATCCATCCACTGTCCAGGCCATACGTCCCTACAAGGGCCTGACCTCTAATGCTGTGCCTGTCAGTCCATTGTCCAGGCTATACGTGCCTACAAGGGCCTGACCTCTAACACTGTGCCTGTCCATCCAGGCCTTATGTCCCTAAGAGTGTTTGTTCTCTGTCCTCGAATACTGTGCCTGTCTGTCCAGGCCTTATGTCCCTATGTGGGCTTGACCTCTGTCCTCGATCGCTGTGCCTTTCCATTCAGGCCTTATGTCCCTACAAGGGTTTGACCTCGATTGCTGTGCCTGTCCATCCAGGCCTTATGTCCTTACAAGGGTTTGACCTCTGTCCTCAATTGCTGTGCCTGTCCGTCCAGGCCTTATGTCCCTACGTGGGCTTGACCTCTGTCCTCGATTGCTGTGCCTGTCTGTCCAGGCCTTATGTCCCTACAAGGGTTTGACCTCGATTGCTGTGCCTGTCCATCCAGGCCTTATGTCCTTACAAGGGTTTGACCTCTGTCCTCAATTGCTGTGCCTGTCCATCCAGGCCTAATGACCCTAGGTGGGCTTGACCTCTGTCCTCGATTGCTGTGCCTGTTCGTCCAGGCCTTATGTCTCTACAAGGGTTTGACCTCGATTGCTGTGCCTGTCCATCCAGGCCTTATATCCCTAGGTGGGATTGACCTCTGTCCTCCACTGCTCTGCCTGTTTGTCCAGGCCTTATGTCCCTACATGGGCTTGACCTCTGTCCTCAATTGCTGTGCCTGTCCGTCCAGGCCTTATGTCCAGTCCTAACAGATGAACCCTCGTTACAAAGGGAAACCTCAGTCTCTGGCAATTCAAACTAGAAATCCTTCTCAGCATGGATCCTTAAATAAAACAAACAGTTTTCTTTAGTTTCAGGGCAGAGACGAGAACTTCCTCTGTCTTGCTTATGAAGTCATGATCTGTTTGCAAATGCTTAAATCCTAACAATTTGTACCATTATACACTCTAGGGGCCAACCCATTCCAGTGAGCCCTTTCCTACTCAAAGGAAAGGGAACTCTCCCCGGTGTAGCAGCCTATCTCTTAGCACCTGTTGACCCATCTTCAGAACGAGAAAAGAGCTCCAAGGTACTTAGAGTGTAGTAAACACAGTGAGACCATGCTCACAGTGAGACCCTGATCCAGGTCGCCACACTTTGAAGGCTCGTGCTCCACTCTAGGGGCCAACTCATTCCAAGGAAGCCCTTTCCTGTTCAAAGAAAGGGAACTCTTCCCGGTGTTGCAGCCTATCTCTTAGCACCGGTTGACCCATGTTGAACCGCTGTTCGCATGGCACCCTGCTCCACGTCGCCACACTTTGAAGGCTCATGCACCACTCTAGGGGCCAACCCATTCCGGGGAGCCTTTCTCGGCTCAAAGGAAAAGGAGCCCTCCCCAGGTGTAGCCAGCTTGTATCTGCCCTCTCACCCATGTTGAACCACTGTTCACATGCACCCTCCTCCATCTCGGCCTTGAAAACTCTCATTTGTATATCAGCTAAGTCCACCAGATTTTAAAAGACCAGCGAGAGCTCACTAGACGCCAATGGAAACACCCCACTCTAGGGGCGAACCCATTCTAGGGAGCCCTTTTCTGGACAAAGGAAAGAGAACTCTCCCCAGGTAGCGCCAGCCTGTATCTACCCTCTGACCCATGTTGAACCGCTGTTTACATGGAAACCTCCTCTGCCTCTGCCTTGAAAATTCTCGTTTGTATATCTGCTAACTCCACCAGATTTTAAAAGATCAGCGAGAGCTCACTACATGCCAATGGAAACACTCCACTCTAGGGGCGAACCCATTCTAGGGAGCCCTTTCCTGCACAAAGAAAAGGGAACTCTCCCCGGATGTAGCCAGCCTGTATCTACCCTATGCCTCTGTGCCTTGCTGCCATACACCAGATGACTCACTCAACTCCTTGTGGTGTTCTTGCCACTATCATGGTTGCTCAGTGGTTCCACTACTTGGTGCTAGTCTTTCTGCTTGCTATGTTCCCCCTTCATTGTGCTGTAGGATGTTGATGCCACTTGTCTTGCTGCTTTGCCTATCGTGCTGCCTTCGAGGGTTCATGCATCTCTTATCGGTGCTCTCTTTTGAAGCTGTGGTATGTTTTTGACACTCTCGCTGCTGCTTTGCTTTGTGCCTCAATTAAAGCTCTCTTCTTGTCACTCCTGGTACCCCTTTGCCCCTTTAAAGTACCTTACGCTATTCATGCCACTTTGGTGCCACTTTGCCACAGTCTAAGTACCTTGGAGCTCTTTTCTTGTTCTGATGATTGCTCCTCAGAAGTTTCATCAAAATTGATAATAAAACCCCAGTTCTGCAGCCAAAAATAGGCTGCAAATACTTCCCCCATTGACTTTAATGGGAACTGGAAAACGAATGCACGTATCAATGTATCAGGGGCGCCATTGAACGAATGCAACGTATTTGCCCACCAACGAACACGAATACAGAATCGGACGAATCTGTACGCTCTGTACATCCCTACTAACTTCTTTAGCCTTTCTTCATAGGGCAGCTGTTCCAATCCCCTTATCATTTTGATTGCTCTTCTCTGCACTTTCTTCAGTGCAACTATATCCTTTTTGAAATGCGGTGACTATAACTGCAAACAGTATTCAAGATGTGGTCTCACCATGGAGTGATACAGGAACATTATGATATCCATCCTTTTCTTTACCATTCCCTTCTACTAATTCCTAACATTCTGTTTGGTTTTTTTTGACCGCCACAACACACTGAGCAGAAGATTTCAATGTATTATCTACTACTATCACGCCTAGATCTCTTTCCTGGGTGGTAACTCCTAAGATAGAACCTCAGATTGTGTAACTACTACAAGGTTATTTTTCCTTATATGCATAACTTTATACTTGTCCACATTAAATTTCATCTGCCATTTGGAAGCCCAATCTTCCAGTCTCGCAAGGTCCTCTTGCAATTCATCACAATCCACTTGAGATTTAACTACTCTGCATAATTTTGTGTCATCCGCAAATGTGATCACATCACTCATCGTACCCCTTTCCAGATCATTTATAAATATATTAAAATGCACCTCTCCAAGTACAGATCTCTGAGGCACTCCAATGTTTACCTTTTTCCACTGTGAAAACAGACTGTTTAATCCTACTTTCTGTTTTCTGTCTTTTAACCAGCTTGCAATCCATGAAAGGACATCACCTCCTATCCCATGACTTTTTAGTTTTCTTAGAAGTCTCGTTGAACTCATATGGCACTATGGTTTAGGAAGGGCTTTCAAAATATGAAACAACTATTATAACAGGCCAAACGATATTGGCAGAAGGTTGTCTCTATAAAATATCTTGAGGCTTTCAATCTTCACATCGTGCAGTTTAGACATTTCCAAGATGAGTCTAAAAAGAAGGTTTATTCTGCCAAAATACTGGGCCGGATTTTAAATGTCCTGCGCGCGTAAATCCGGCCGGATTTACGCTCACAGGGCCCTCGCGCAACGGCGCACCTATTTTGCATAAGCCGCCGGCGCACGCACAGCCCCGGGACACGCGTAAGTCCCGGGGCTTTGTAAAAGGAGCTGGGAGGGGGCATGTCCGGGGGCGGGACCGGGGTCAGGGGGCGGTTCGGAGCGGGACCGGGGGCGTGGCGCCACCCCGGGTGCGTGGTTGAGGCCTCTGGACCAGCCCCCGGGTCGGGTGATGGCGCGCCAGCAGCCCGCTGGCGCGCGCAGTTTTACACCTGCTTTCAGCAGGCGTAAATCTGGCAACAAAGATAGGGGGGGTTTAGATAGGGCTGGGGGGGTGGGTTAGGTAGGGGAAGGGAGGGGAAGGTGGGGGAGGGCAAAGGAAATTTCCCTCCGAGGCCGCTCCAATTTCGGAGAGGTCTCGGAGGGAACAGGCAACGCACGCCGGGCTCGGCGCTCGCAGGTTGCACAAATGTGCACCCCCTTGCGCACCGACCCTGGATTTTATAAGATACGTGCGGCTACGCGTGTATCTTATAAAATCCAGCGTACTTTTGTTCGCGCCTTGTGCGCGAACAAAAGTACGCCCTCGCACAAATTTATAAAATCTACCCCACTATCTTCTGGTAATCAACCTAAGAAGTTATTTCATATTGTAAAGCAGCTGACCCAACCATGCAATCTTGATATGGCTGGTTTTACTCAATATATGGTAGAACATGGGGGACATTTGAGAATGTTTCCAGCAACGAGATAAGTGAGTAAATAGGACAGTGCAATAATACATCTTTTTTTGCTTTAAATCCTTGTTCTTCTGTAATTTTAAAAGTACTTCAAAATTATATTGGCAAAGTTTTTGTGATATATCTCAATGTTTCTGTGGACTGGGTGTTTACCATCTGCACTGAAATGTGCTTCGGTGCAGCCTATTCTAAAGAACTTAATTTCAAATTAACAATTCTCTCTGTCTTCCCATCTAATCTCCATTTCTTGCAAAAATAACTGAGGCTATGGTCCTAAAGCAATTTCAGGAATTCATTGAACAAAATGAGAGATTGGATTGTTTCCAATTTGACTTTCATCTCAACCACAGCACAGCAACAATGCTTCTTTTCAGTATCATTTTTTTCTGGAGAGGCTTCAACAATGGTCAAAGGTACATTTTGGTACTTTTTCACCTGTCATTTGAATTTGACACTATTGATCATGAGATCTTATTGGGCTTATTTGGATATTATCGATATGGTGTTGAAATGGTTTTGGTCTTATGTAATGGCAGAACTCCAACACGTGTGATTTGGGCAGGCCACTTCTTCATGATTTGCCTTGGAGATGTGGAGTTGAAGGGCTCTACTTTGTCTGCTGTTTTGTTCAATGTTTATCTGTGACCATTATGTAGATTATAAGCAGAACTAGATGTCACTTACTATCTCTATCAAGACAATTTTCAGTTTGCAGTTCCATTTTCTTCCTTGATTGCCAACACATTCAATTATCTGCTTATTTCATGAGTATAAATAACTAGCTGTAAGCAAATAAATTGATATTAAATGTTGAAGAAAGCAAATTAATGATTCTACCAGGTTCCCATGTCTGGATGCTCCCCCTTCTCTTCAAATAGGGAAATTATCAGTCTCTTTTTCACCAAATGTGAAGAGCTTGGGTATCATCCTTGACCTCTCTTTATCATTTATTTCCCAGATTGAAGCAGGAACTCAGAGTGCTTATTGTAAACTCCATTTGTTAAGATACAGTAGTTGAAGCCACTTCTATGATTTTTGGTCAGTCTTGGAAGCACTGGTTGGGTTGGGGTTGGATTATTGAAATACATTATGTATCGGATTGCCAGAGTCTACTTTGCGTTCATTACAGTTTGCACAGAATGCAGCTGAGCGGGTATTGATGGGTGTGAGTAGGCAAGTCCATATTTTTCTCATCTCGCATGCTTTACACTGGCTTCTGATGTACTGGTGCATCAGGTTTAAAAATGTGATGTTGCTTTTTAAGGTCCTTAATGAGAAAGCACCTTACAGCTTGTATTGTGCCCTAAAAATATATCCACCAATTTGATAGATGATGTCACAGGGAATAAACTTGATGAATATTTCTTCTCATTGAGTCGCCAACTTGTGTGAGGCAAGGGACGATAGTTTTCAATTGCATGGCCCTCCATCTGGAATACACTGCTAGAGGTAATACAAATTGATACATGTTTAACATCATTCAGGAAAAGAATAAAGATAACTACTATTCTTTTAGAAGCTGAACAAGTATATATGTTTATGCAAGTTACATATACTTTTATTATCCTGTGAGTCCTTATGTTGGTTTGTTCTGATGTATGTGAATGTTTTTATAAATGCTTTGATTTGTACTCCACCTAATATTTAGAGAGAAGGCAGATAAGAAATAGTTTCAGATAAATAAATAAATAAATATGTCGGTTGTTACAGTTATAGATAGGCACAGGCTGGAGAAAATGCTAATCCATAAAGCTTTGGATTTAAGGGAATTCCACTTCAATTTAATCTTCTCAAGCACTACTGCATCCAGATATACATGAAGTTGGAAATCCCTAGGGACTGGTCAGATTCCCTCATATGCTATCAACTGCACATCAGCATCAAAAAATTAGCAGTCAATGCCAAACTGTTGGATCAGAATTATGAGAGGGGCCTAATACACATTTTATTTGTCTGATAAATTATTTTTCTTTCACACACACACACACAACCTCATTCTGTCACACCTCACATATTACCAATTGCATTCTACATGCTTCCTAAATCCATGAAAACCTTTGTACATATATCAAATTTTCATCTTCTTAATGCACAGCCCAGGGATTCTTAATTGTTTATTATTTTCTTTGCCCAGAAAGCCAGAAAACGAATTCATTCCATACTTTCTCCACAAACATTCTGTTTATTTTTTTTCTTTCTCTCCCTCTTCCCTTAGCTCTGTAACTTGTTTTTCTCACCTTGATAAGGGAAGAGGGAAAGAGAGGGAGACAGAACATTAAACAGAGTGGTTGAGGAGAAAATATGGAATGAATTCATTTTCTGGCTTGCGAGGCAAAGAAAATTTCAAAGCCTAATTTTTTTGGTTACCAATGAAGATATTTTTACAGTCAACTAGAGTATTTGATAACCAGAACATAACTCAAGCACTCTACAGAATATCTACAAATTCAAAACGTTTTTCCTTGTTTCCAAAGGGGCAGCAAGTAAAAAGTTCAGGGTTTTTAAAGCTAATCTTTATTTCCTTTGGGCTTGCTACCTTCACTTGGTAGGAGACACAGGACCTGATTACTAAGCTATTTTCACATAGACACAGAATGGAAAAAATGAGGCCCTTGGTTACAAGCATGCATTTTGTAGAGAATGCTCTATCCACATCATAGTGCTTTATCGAACTTACAACTGCAATGAATATGAATATCTTAGAACATAGAACACTGAGAACATCTATACCTTAACTCTGAATCTGGATCTTTAGCAACCAAAAAGAATCCTAAAAAAACAATTCAAATTTCTGCCTTACTATAGTTCTCTCGGTTTATCAAGAACACTTCTTGGGCACAGAATGTTTACAACAAGCTTAAAAATCCCAATAAAAATAATTTGCAAAACTACATTTTCCCTAATACTGCTTAGTATTAATTAACATTAGCTTCTGTAAACAATATTCTTTTGCCTGCATTCAAACACACATAATTGCTACCAATTTTGTGAAGGGAATTAGCTGTGAGGGTGATAGCATAGCAATGCCTAAACATGCAATCAGACCTGTAAATGAAACCAAATAAATCTTCAAGACCAAAATGTCACCATAAAGGCTAATATTTTAAGTACTATTAATACAAGTTACAATACTAATCAGATTATAGTATATGATTACACAGATATAACAATATTTTGCATTCACTAGGGATCGTTAGAGAAAATATGTAAACAAGAAGCAAGGCTCTGCTTCTTATTATCCTTACAAGCAATACAATAGGACATACTGGCACTTGGCCATACTGCTTCTTATAGATCATATGGGTAAGAAGATCAGATGATCAGTCTGTATCCATATTTGCTTCATGATGGTTATGGTGGTGATTTCAATGTTCCCTTGCCTTGTTTCATATCTTTTATCTTTTTGGCAGCGTGTCTGACAGTCATGTGAGATAGCATCCCTGTCAGTCATTATTATGTTGGATACATTCTGGACAATTACTGTAACTTTCTACCCAGGATGTGTTTAGGCTTCTCAAAAAAATGTATCTTCCATTGTTTTGGTAAAACAGAAATGTGACCTTGCAATATCTGCATACACAGAGGAGCTATAGATAATTCTCAGCAGTTTCAACAAATATATTGATCATGGCTTTTTCACTAGCATCTGCATTTTCTAGTATTTCTTTTTGGTTAGCATGAGCTGTCACAGAAGTTATCAAAGGTAGGTGTTTTCAGCCTATTGAATTATCTGAAACCTTGACCCTTGTATCACATGCAATGCATAATTTAAGGAGACGCAAACTAACCGCAACAAGCTTGTAAATCATTAAGATAAATAATTCCATAGCCTTAAAATCTGAATGTAAGAATGCCCATTATAAATGACAGGATTTGAGAGTGTGAAACTTTCATGATGGAGGAGTAGCCAAATGGTTAGAACAGTGAGCTATAACCCAGGGAAGCCAGTGTATAAACCTCACTGCTTCTTTTTTGACCTTGGAAAAGTAACTTCATCCTCCATTGCCTCAGGTAAAAATGTACAGGTCAATTTTAAAACCAGTGCGCACGCATATGCCCAAATGCGTGCGTATTGGCATGTGAGCGAGGGTACACTGGAATCTTTAATTGTGTGAGCACTTGCGTGCGTATCTTTTAAAATCCACCAAAAGCAAATAAATCTGCTCCTAATTTTAAGAGGCTACTCGAGCACAGCTAGTGCATGTGTCTTCCATAGGATCTTGATGGCTTTTACACGCATATGTCAGCAAATTATAAAACATGCTCTGGTTTTTCATCCTTCCCCCCCCCCCCCCCTCCCCAGTTGACTCTGACTCCTCACCCTGTTCTCTAAACCCTAAAATTCGAGATTGACAGACTTGCTCCTCATTAGGAGCATCAGTAAAGTTATGTGGATATCTAGCATACATGTGCTGTGATTTTCGGTTTTAAAATTCGGAGTTACATGCCTAAGTCTTGGCCCCATCTAAGAATGCCCATGCCCTGCCCATGACCCACCCCTTTTCCGCTCCTTATTCCTTTCACGTGCACAGGTACATTTGCGCATATTTTGCGGCTTTTTAAAATCCGTGTTGCTCATGTGCAGCCCACATACATGCTTATCCCTCTGGGGATAGTGAAATACCTGAATGTAATCTACTTTGAAGTACCTGAAAAAGCAGATTATAAATACAAAATAAATACAATTAAAATGAATACATATGCAGTTCATTCTCTCTCAAGATTAAACGTTTTCCAAAAGCATTCCAAAGGCATTCTTTACATTGAGTGTGTGTGCCTATATTGGGGCCGATTTTAAAAGTTACGCATGCAGGGTACATTTGTGCGCACCACCCGGGCTCGGCGAGCGCAAGGGGGTGCACACTTGTGCACCTTGCGTGCGCCGAGCCCTAGGGGAGGCCCGATGGCTTTCCCCATTCCCTCCAATGCCGGCGTGCCATGCCCCGGCACAGACCGCTGTGCCGGAGCACTCGGCCCCACCCACGGACCGCCCCCGGACCGCCGCCATGCCCCTGGCCACCCCCCAGCCACGCCCCGGGCTGCCCCTTTTTCGAAGCCCCAGGACAGAAGCCCCAGTTTACATGCATAAATGAGTTTTTGAAAATTGCTACTTTTACGCAATAACTCCTTTGAAAGTTCATTCCATAGGGATGAAGTTTCAAAAGGTTTTATATATGTAAATGGTCTTTGCTTGTAAATGGACTTTTGAAAATTACTACATTGTATTCCTCTTTTATGCATGTAACTCCTTTGAAATTTCATTCTTATTGTATATTTATCTGTATTATATTGTATTGCTGTTGTTTATGTCTTTTGTTAATGTATTCTGCTACATCTAATACAATTTGTAAACCACTTTGGATGATTGCTTTTTCAGGAAGGTGGTGTTATGATCCTGCTCGCGGAGCCCATCCCGCGAACAAGCCTCTCCACTTACCCCAAGCCGCCGCTGTCATCTGTCTTTGCGGCCTAGTGCCGCTGTTGAGTTGTTGCCCCTTTGCGGCGTGGAGCCGCCACCGCCGACCTTCATTTTTGCGGAGTGTGCCGCCGCTGGAGCTCCGCCTCTGCAGTGGGGGGTTTCCTTGCTGGGATTCCCCTAAGAGACCAGGAGCCGCCGCCAGTGCTGCTGCCTCCATCTTCGTTGCTTGAGTGCCGCCGCCTACTTGAATTAAATTACAGCAACTCCAGGTCCTTGGGTTTGAATGACCTGCAGGAGGCACCTGCACCCTAGACTTGGCTTCATTCCACCAACTCCAGTTCAATCCATGCTTTCATCAATTTGGTGCTTGTCATGGGATTAATCACAGCTACAATCCTGACTCTGTTCTGCACAAGTGGGAGTCCCAGCTTTTAATTCCACTCCAGTTTTCAGCATTGCCACCTTGTGTTTCTCCTCAATTCCAGCATGGTGAATTGTCTTGTATCTACAGCTTGCAGACCACCATCTATCCTTCTGGCATCCCTTGTTCTTCTTCTGAGCTGTTAGAGTCCGGATTGGGAAATCCAACTTGTTCTTTATCCATCCATCTGATGCTGTCTCCGCTGCCAGACTAAATCTGTGATTGCCACCTTCAGGCTTGTCTGGAAAGCCTGCATTGTCCTTCAGCTCAGATTCCATCAGGAAGGACCCCTTGCTCCATCTAAGGATGGCTCTTCAAGGATGAACACATTTTGCCAGCCTTTAAACTATTTACATCTATCAAGCCATTCTGGAGATCCTCTTCTAGAAATGGTTCCTTGTATAAGCTGGACATTTAATGCTGTTGACCTTCTAGCTCCTTGGAACAATTCATCTCTCCACTTGTGTACCGCAACTCCATATGTCATCTGTCTTCCAGGAGTATAAAATTGCACCAAGACCAGCTTTTCATTTTTGAACAATGTTTGATGGACAGTCTAGCTCCACCTGGCGTTCCTCGTACCTATGTTCATCTAACAAGTGGTATCTGTAAGCTTGCATTCTCCTGTTACACCATCTTGCATTTAAGATTCCAACAGTGATGCTTTAAACCTACTATCTGGCTATTGCTCTCAAGAAGAAGATGCTGTGGAGGTGTTCCTCACTCTTGTCTTGATTTAATAAAATCCTGAACTGGACCATGCCTTAAGATGCTATTTCTACTTCTGTGCCTCCAGTTCAACCTGGGTCATGTCTTTTAAGTTTCATCATGTGTTTTGTCATGTCTTCAGTATGCTTTGCTTCATCGCTTCAGCTCCTTCCAAGCCTTGTACATCTTGTGTTTGGACCCCCAAGTTCCCCAGCTGGTATAGAAGATATGCCTTCTTGCCTTCAGCCGCTGAGAAGAGGCTGAAGGCAAGTGAGGGCAAAAGTAGCGCCGGCGCCATTTTGACTTTTGCCCTCACTATGTCGACATCGTGAGGGCAAAAGTAGTGCCGGCGCCATTTTGAATATTGGCAATACGGCCCGCGTGCAGGAGGTCACTCCCGGACCCCCGCTGGACTTTTGGCAAGTCTTGTGGGGGTCAGGAGGCCGCCCCAAGCTGGCCAAAAGTCCCTGGGGGTCCAGCAGGGGTCCGGGAGCGATCTCCTGCACTCGTGACGTTGGGTGACAGGAACCAAAATGGCGCCGGCGCTACCTTTGCCCTGCCATATGGTAAGGGCAAAGGGCCACCGGCGCCATTTCTTTTAATGCAGCCGTGGCCCAAGAGCAGGAGATCGCGCCGGGACCCCCCCACTGGACCCCAGGTAATTTAAAACATTTTGGGGGGCTTCAGGAGGGTGGGGGATTTATTTTAAAGGGTCGGGGTGGGTTTTAGGGTGCCGGTTTTCCCGCCCTCCCCCGATTTACGATTTTTTGATGATAAATTGGGGGAATTGATATTGTATCGCGGCTCTAATGATTTTTGATGATTTAAAATATATCTGACGATTGTTTTAAATCGTCAAAAAATGATTCACATCCCTACTGCTCACAGAGCCCATATCGTGAGCAAGCCTTTCCACTTACCCCAGGCCGCTGCTGTCATCTGTCTTTGTGGCCTAGTGCCATCGTCGAGTAGTTGCTCCTTTGTGACATGGAGCCGCCGCCGACTTTCTTTTTTGCGGCCTGTGCCACCACTGGAGCTCCGCCTCTACAGCGGGGTTTTCCCCACTGGGATTCCCCTAAGTGGCCGGGAACCGCTGCTAGTGCTGCTGCCTCCATCTTTGTGGCTTGAGTGCCACCGCCAGGACACCTCATGCGGCAAAAAAGTCACCAATGAGATCCTCTTCGCAGCCTGTGCTGCTCAGGAAGCTGCCCCGGACCGCTGCTGTCTTCGCAGGCTAGTGCCTCCGTCGGGGCCTGCTCCTCCTTCTGCGTAGCAGGGATGCCGCTGTCCGTGGTCCTGCTCCTCTCTGGGCCTTCCTCTAGGTACCGGCGTGCGCCTCTTCAATCTATTTAAAGGGCCAGAGGCGGGAAAAGCTCATGGCCTCACCGGAAGCCGTCAACATCCTGTTCCTGCTTCAGCCCTATAAAGGGGCACACTTCCAGTTCCTCAGGGCCTTCGAATCAGATGTCATGGTTGTCCATGTTCTTCTGTGCTGGTCCAGGTCCTCCATGGTCTTCATTTGTCTAAATGGTTTCGTTCTGTGTTCCTGGTCTCCTTGTCCTGATGTTCTGGTCTCGTCCTTCGTCGCCTGTTCCATGTCCTGATGTTAGTTCCTGAGTCCTGATGTTCCAGATGTTCCATGTTCCTGATGTCTTGGTCCTGATGCCTTCATCTTTGCCTCTGCTACCAGTTCCCAGTTTCCTGCAAGAGAATTTATAATGGCCGACTCATTTTATAGGAGTGTGACAGAATAGCCAGACAGACACTGGCTTTTATTATATAGGAAGTTTATCTGTGTATGTACATTGATCTATCTATATAGATAGATATAATATGTTGCACATAGATGTGTAAATGATGAAAGCTACTACATACTGGTGATTTTATTTTTTAGTCATTAGATTTAATCTGGCAATATTGCATACTTTCAGTATGAGGCTTAAACTGGCAGAATACTAGTACTATAATATTTCCATTGAAATGTCTGTAAACTAAATGTTAGGTGAGCATTCAAGGCTATATTCAGTAAGAATTCCTCTCAAATTCTGCTCACTGTATATCAAATACTCCTTGTGAGCAAGGATCCTGAAGTGACTGAGTGAAAGGGGCAATGCGAGGCATGAACTCACAGGGCCCTGCCAGGTGACTGGGGCCACTTGCAAGTTTTGTGCAAGTGAAATATGATATCTAGCTCATGATGGACACTTTTAGGAATGCAAAAAACAAATTCTTCTGAAATTAAAAATATATATATATATGCTCCTTTGGGTTTGGGATATCACCAGTGAATAATTTATGTCTGTGAATTATTTATCTGCTTCGCAGTGAGGTTAACATTCTGAGTTAGGAAAGATGTCTTCCCAGGCCACACAATATTTCTGAGCTTATTTATTTCTTGCACTGCATGTATCCAAAATACCATTAACACCTGTAAGCAGAGCCTGCAGCATGTGGCATTCAAGGCCCTCTTGCAAATTAAGTACTGCACATAACCGTGGCTAGCCTGATTTGATAATAACAATTGACAACATTAATTGTAATCATATATTTGCAGGGGCTCTAAATTATAAAAAAGACTAGATGCCTCTGTCTTTGCTGACATCCCAGTGCATTCTGATACTGACAATCCTATCTTTGTAATGCAATAGAAAAAAATCTGATTCCCCCTCTCAAAACCTGGAGCGATCATATTTTTTACATTCTAATTATTGTAATGAGAAAATGGTTTATGAATTCTTGTAATGTGTGTCCTTTCCGGCAATGATATCACAAAATTTAGCCACCATTATAGGACTTCTCAAACTGGTCCTGATGTATCCCACAGGTTTTTACGATATCCACAATGAATATGCAAGAGCTGAATTTACAGGCATACATTTAAGACCCATGTTATGCATATTTATCTCATGCAAATTCATTATGAATACCTTGAAAACCTGAAAGGTTATGGTGGGGTGACCAGGACAGGTTTGAGAAGTTCCCCCCTATCGTGTTAAAGGTGTTTGCCACTTTTGTAACAGAACGCACAACCTGGAAAACAAAATTTAAAAAACACTTTTCACTGCATGCATATGGGAAAAGAAATGTACATAAATGCTTGATTTATGCCCTCTGAGCTTCACAAAGCTAGGCCTTCTAGGATTTATACATCCAAATACACACATGGCTTTTATTTGCCTCCAGCAGTCTTCAGATCAAACATATTTACACCTGCTCCTTGCTGTTTTAAGTCCAAACCAGAGCACCGCTTCAGCCATATACGTCCATCCCATTAATTCCTAAGGCAGTGATTTGCATATTTTGAAAATGTTTTTTTCATTTGGGGGAAAAATAAACCTAACTGAAAAAATAGTCTTTTATTCTGTCAGATGACCCCACCGATAAAGAATGTTAAGAAGCTTCCTCTAGTTTTAAATACTGTCTAAAGTTTTCCTTGGAATAGTTGCAGTCAGTGCCGCTTTTCCTGTTAGGGATTGTGGTACTTGCCATTTACAAAATGATTTTGCTATCTCTAACCCTTACATTACCCTGAGCAGAATCTACGTCACATTTCTCCTATTCTAATCCTCTTGTTTTTACAATTGCCGCTTTATTTATGCATTTATTTGCCGCTTTATTTATGCATTTATATTCTGTTTAACACCCTGCCTTTCCCTTTCATCTCAAAGTGACTTTACAATAAAACCATTACAAACAATTACAAAAACATTCCAGGACACGGCCAATAGGTCAAAACAGAAATCACTCCCACCCCATGCTCAACAGCAAAACAATAAAATCCTGATCCTTAAAGGCAATCCTATTGGTGTGTATCTGTGCTACAGTTTTCCAGTTTTTCCCATACTGTTACATATTTTGGGTCATGGAGTGTTGAAGTCTGAGAATGGTTCGGTGGAGGAGCAGCCATTTCCTCATCTCCTGATTTTCTTCTGCTAGGATGATCTGTATAGTCAGTTCTGAGGTCTCAAGTCATACTATTCTAGAAAGGATTGTTTGAAGAGTGGGACTTCGGAACAGTAAAGAGCAGGCATGCATTTCTACGGTGCTGCTGAGAACATGTATAAATGGGTTGAGACATGTTATTTTCATTTTTGAGATTTTTGCCTACATGTGAACCTTACTTAATTCATGCTTAGCATTCTCTTTAACTTCCTTCCAATTATGACTGTTTCCATGCACTTTCAAATAAAGATTTCTGTTCTTTTATTTTATTTTTTTTCATGTTTGCTGTATATATTGATTCTTAGGCAGTTGGGGTGTATAACTGCTTCTGAGCTTACTTACATGGGTCAGTGTGGTGATTTGAAATGCAGAAAGGTCTTTTTGAGTTCTTTCTCATAGTTCAAAATGGAATCTCTGGGGGAGCCACCTCAATGTGCTTTCTCTGCCCAATTCCAGATGTCAGTATCATCAGGAAATGTACCCTTCGTGTTGGGAAAAGATAGAAGGATCATGCACTTTGTAATGAAACTGATAATGTAATATATGCTTATAAGTGAAAGTTGACCTAAAAAGCCATGTGGGGGATTATTCAGTTTTCCCGAGGCACACAAGGTCTCTGAGTCAATATTTTTTTTCATAGGATATACTGTAAGTACTTTTATTTCCAGATGTTGACAAATAGCTTTCTGCCTAAATGTTTTACTTAGTCATAAATTTGAGTGATTCTAGCCTACAGTGAAAGAGATTATAGAAATTAAACCTCCAAGACAAATAGCTACTCAGAATTCTCTAAGTAGAGGATTAACTCCTGAGAAGACTTCAAGGGATTAGTTACTGAAAACTTCTGAGGTGAATAGTTGCTGGAAAAAAAGGTCTTTGACACACAGTTGTTCATGTAACTGCAAAAACACAATTCCTCAAAAACAGCAGTACAAGTCTTGTAACTTAGGGTGAACAAAATGCTCACTCTGTTATGAAGATCACAGTAACAAATTTTATTGATAAGGAATTCTCAGTCTATGAATCAAAACCTTTGATATTCGATATCCATTACCTTGTTTGAGACAAGAAAGTTAGCATATTACCCTTGCCAGTACAAGTGTCAGACTGTAATATTACAAGTACTAAAACCCAATGCATACGCTCTCACATCCAAGAAGATATTTTCTGGACGATGCCTGAAACCTAAGCTAGTTTAAGATAACCTGCTTGCTGGGTTGGGACAGAAGATCCACCCAAGTTTTATATTCAGAATTAAGGGGTGGGTATGGGGGCTACATGATCAGCTGCTCCTCTTTTGTTGAAGTTACAATGGCTACCAATAAGGCTGCGATGTAAATTTACGTTTTTTGGTTCTAGCATTTGTTGGGATCCTGCCCATGGCTGGACCCACAGGCAGTGCCCTACCTTCCTCGGCAGGCCGCCACCACCATCTTCGCGCAGCCCAGAGGCCGCTGCTGTGCCAGCCTCCTCTCATTTCGCGGTTGAAGCCGCCGCCGGGGTCCTTCCTCATCGTGGCTTGAAGCTGCCGCTGCCTGTTCCTCCATGGTAGGGGTGCCGCTGCCACTGCCTGCTTTCACTTTACACATGACAGGGAAGCCACCGCAGACTTCTGCTCCCTGGACGTCCGAGAGGCGCGGGCACGCGCCTCTCCTGCTCTCTTTAAGGGCCAGTGGTGGGAAAAGCCCTGTGGCCCTCAGCAATGACATCATCTCTGTGTTCCTGGTTCAGCCCAATAAAAGGGCCCTGTTTCAGAGCCTTCGTAACAGGTCTGCACAGTGGTCTGTGGTCTTTGTTCTGATCCAGGTCCTCCATGGTCTTCCTGTGCCCTGATGGATCTTCGTTCCATGTTCTTCGTGTTCCTGAAGTTCTTCACCTTGATGTTCCTGGTCTCGTCCCTCATCGGAGCTCCCTCGTCGGTCGTGCCGTGTTCCTGACGTCCGATGTCCATGTCCTGACTCTGTCCTTCTCATCTTCAGCTCTTTGTCCAGTTCCTGGGTCCCTCGTCAGTTCACCTTTCCTGGCGT
Source organism: Rhinatrema bivittatum (assembly GCF_901001135.1). Classification (NCBI taxonomy): domain Eukaryota; kingdom Metazoa; phylum Chordata; class Amphibia; order Gymnophiona; family Rhinatrematidae; genus Rhinatrema; species Rhinatrema bivittatum. The sequence continues at coordinate 252,147,833 of NC_042621.1, read as the reverse complement.
GCCACCGTCATGGTCCGTGACCAGTCCATGGGGGACTGTGTAGGGCGCCTCGTGGTACAAGGCCTTCTCGTCAGCAGCGCAAGCCTCTGGAAGCCTTCTGTTTTTAATACCAGCGTCTGAATCCTGAGTCTTGAATCCCATCCCGGTCTTCGGAGTTCCTTGTGCCTGCGTCCGTCCATGCCTAAGACTTTGCCAGAACCTGCTTTGCTTCAGCGTGTTCCGCGACCAGCCACAGGCGGCTGTGTAGGGCAAGCCCCGGTGCAGGCCTCTCCTGAATCTTCGTCATGTCCTGGTTTCAAGTTCCATTGCCTCATCTGGAGTTTGCTTCGCCTTCGGCATGGTCCACGACCAGCCATGGTCGGCTGTGTAGGGTGCACCCTAGTGCAGGCCTCTCCTGAATCTTCGTCATGTCCTGGTTTCAAGTTCCATTGCCTCATCTGGAGTTTGCTTCGCCTTCAGCGTGGTCCGTGACCAGCCATGGGCGGCTGTGTAGGGTGCGCTGCAATGCAGCACTCACCCAGTACTTTCTCTTGAATCCTTGCCTGAGACCTCCTAGTAATCTGAATCCTTGTCTGAGTCTTCCGAGCAACCTGAATCCTTATCTGAGTCCTCCGAGTATCCAAGTCTAAGTCTGAGACCTCCAAGTATCCTGAGTCTACATCTGAGTCTTCTGAATATCCTGAGTCTTCATCTTTGTCTTCTTGTTTCTACCCTAGGCCTCCGTCTGGCCTCATGCACTCGTCATTCCCAAGCAGCAGGTCCCGAAGGGCTATTGAGTAGCCAGAGGGCTATTCTCGAGACGAGCATTGCATTGCTGCGTCTCATTGGTGCGTATGGGTCCATTGGAGGGCTGAGCCTGCCTGGCTTCTGTTCCACTTATTCCTTGCCTTGTCTTCAGTCCAGCCTTGTTCCTGTTCTGTCCTTGCTGGGACTCTCACCTCCCACGGTGTGCATCTTGGGGCTCCTCCCTGAGCCACCCTGTGGTCCAAGGGCTCACAATCCCTCATGAGAAGTGACCGTGCCTCCGCAACTCATAACAGCATTTAAGATCTTGCAAGGCTTACGTCCTCTTCACATGTCTTGTAAGACATGTCTGGTATGATTTTCTCTTAGGCACAAATGTTCTCAGTATTGTCATCAACTTCAGCTTTCCCCAGTTAAAGTTTATTGACATGTTAAATTGTAAAATCATTCTTTTACTATATTAGTGCCCGAAGTTTGGAATGAGCTCACATTATCTACTAGAGAGGAATTGAAGTTGATACATTTTAAGCATAAGGTAAAAACCTGGTCATTATTATTTTTTCCTTAAGTGAAAATTACTTCTCACTCCATCAACCTAAACTGCTCAGAGTGCATAAACCAAGCATTTATGTAGATTTATTTTCCTTTACGCAGTGAAAAGTATTTTTTTAATTTTGTTTTCCAGGTTGTGCCTTCTATTACAAAGATGGCAAACACCTTTAACATGATAAGGGAGAGCTTCTCAAAACTGTCCTGATCACTCACCATAGCCTTTCAGGTTTTCAGGATATCTATAATGAATTTGCATGAGATAAATATGCATAACATGGGTCTTAAACATTTGTATGTAAATTTAGCTCATGCATATTAATTGTGTATATCGTAAAAACCCAACTGGCTGTGGGATACATCAGGATCAGTTTGAGAAGCCCTGTAATAGTGGTTACATTTTGCAATATTATCGCTGGAAATTTCACTTAAGAAAGATAATGTGGTCATTATTATTTCTTCCTTAACTGAAAATTACTTCTGACTATCAATCAGGTTTCTACCTTACACCTAAAATGCATCAAATTCAACTCCTTTCTAATAGATAATGGTAGCTGATTCCAAACTTTGGGCACTAATATAGTAAATGAATGATTCTGCAATTTAACATGTCAACAAGCTTTAACTGGAGGGACGTTGAAGTTAATAACAATACTGAAAACGTGTTGTGTCTAAGAGAAAATCTTACCAGACATGTCATCTGATGGACTTTGTGGCAATTTAGCCTGAGAAAGAAATAACAGTGATAGCTGTGTGCAGCGCTTTAATAATTTGATGTTGCATGGTTTTTGTTTTTATGATTGTATTGTATTTGTTTTTAACTATTTCATTGTGAAAGTTAGAAAGTGATTCATAAACTTTATATAAATAAATGAATAAAATACAGTAGCCTGGTGTGGCATGGCGGGGTCCTGTTCTCAACCCTTAATATAGCAAGACGTACAGAGACATAGGGCCAGACTCAAGAAAAGGGAACCCAGGGTGAAGCTCTAACACAAAAGACCAGTTGAGTCTAAGGCACTGAGGTTGTATCTAGGACAGGAGCAAATTAAGGGTGGAGGACCTAATCACCTAGGCAACCCATCTGCAGCAGCAGGCAGGGAATTAGGGCCCAACCAATCCTGGAATAAGCCCTTCCCTGAAACTGAAGCTTATAAACCCCTCAGCGGTAGGCTGAGCTCTCGATGGAGGTGAACCCGACACCATCACAGAGGAAAACCATGATATGGGCATTGAGTAAGGTCAGTCTTTGTTGAACTTGGCTATCTGGAGAATTAGAGTAATTCCAAGGCAAGGTGTTATACAATCTCAGGCATAAGAGTGCATATATTTGGTGTTTGAGTTTTTTGTTTTCTTTTTCCTTCCTGTTAGGCTGGGGTTGAGGAAAAGCTGTTATACAGCCTCTGGCTGGTAAGAATAACTCATGGTGGAGAGAAGGGAGAGAGTTATTCTGAGCACCTTCCCAGTAATAGTGGCTGGGAGATCACAAAGTGACCCTGGATCAGGTGTTTTTGCCCCTGTCCTGTGTTTATTGGTGTGTGTTGTAAATTGGATAAGTTCTCCTATTGAAGTGGGAGGGGAACAAGACTATCCCTCCTTCTATATGGGGCTATGTTATGCAGTGTCTACACAAGAAGCCAATTTAGCCTTTTTGGTTTTTTTCCCGTTTCCTTGTTGTTCCTATTTTTTTTTCCTTTTTGGAGAGGGGGGTTAGAGTGGTCACGCTTTACACAATCGACCACTGTGCTACCAAACCAGGACATTCAGTTAAGATGAACTGAGATGCTACTGGACCCCAAGAGCCCTTGTATCTTCCAACAGACACCCCTACTCCCTGCCAATCTTCATCAGACTGGCTGCCAGTCTTCATCAGACTGGCACCCAGCTTTGCTGCTAACAAATGAGTATATATTGGTGTTGAAACAATCGCTATATTAGTGAGGCTTCAAGCAAAATGTATACTTCTCATACATAGTTCCAATGTATGAAAAGATACAACTTTCAATACCTTATAATTCTTATAAAAATAGTGTGCCCTTGGAAGAGCCAACAGATGTGGCTGATAAGCCCCTGAGGCAGCTCCTAGAAGAGCAAAACTCGGCCAGAGTTGGGCAAGATTCAATAAAAGTCCTTTTTACCGATCCTTCTCTTTGTGTTTATCGCTGCTAGCCATATTGGATCAGCTTCTGCTTTGTTTTTTGGGACCTTCCCTAGTTTGTATCCCACTGTTCCAACCCCTACGGTACTCCTCCAATGCTCTTGATATCATGAAAAAACATTGACATGTATTAGCTCTCCATTATGTGTGTCAGATATTTCCTCAGAATGCCTTTTCTCATAGCTATAACATTAGAGACATGGTGGTGCATTCCTCACTCCCTGAGTTAGATCGAATTGTTTCAGTGCTGGAGAGACGCCATCATGCTTGTGGTCAATGTTCTATGTATAGCAACACCATTATTGTACTAAGTGGTCACATCCAAGTTCAAGTCACACCATTTTCCTCAAGAGCCACATTGACTGTTCATCATCAGGTGTTATTTATCTTATTCAGTGCCATGCAATTTGATATATGTAGGTCATACCAAGCAATGTCTTCAGGTAAGACTCATTGAACACAGAAGTTGTCTGAGGACTTCTAAAGTGACAGCATCTATTGTTTACCACTGTTTGCAAGAACAACACATCTTCCAAGATAAAAATGTGTGATTCTTGAGCATATTCGTCCCTCTACTTGAGGTGGTGATATATGTCTGTTGAACAATCAGGAGTAATTTTGGATTTTCTTTTGGGTGCTGTATCTTCAAATGGTTTGAATAAGCAATTGGAGTAGTACTCCCTTATATGATACGTTTCTTTAAAACTCTTTTCCACTGGTTTTGATGTGACAACTTCTAGCAAGAGGCGTGTTTTTACATTGAGTGATGTCACTTCTACTTTCCCTTTAAATGTTGAATCTTTCCTCCATTTTTAGTGATTTCTAAAATGAAGACTTGAAGGACCATTATAGTGATATGTGACCAACTAAGGAGACTCAGCATGTAAGAGTTCCTAATAACCTGGATGAGAATCCCTGATGCAGTTTATCACGAAACATGGCACCATGTCAGGGTAGATTACCAATAACTGAACTAAGTAAAGACCTGGATTTGGTGTTTTCTGATACTCTGTTTTCACCATGGGTTGTTACACACCTTGAGTGGATCTTAGTAATATTGGTTTATAAATGCATTGGATTACAAAAAAATACATAAAAAATTATAGCAATATGGACCTTAGTCTTAAATGCAGTCTTAGTTTTGATATAATTAGATTGCTTTTGTAACAGTCCTACGAACACAAATTTGTATCAACTGAGCTTTCACATTTGTCCGGGAAAATTCTGTTTTGATTGTTTTCATATTTTTTCCAGGTTATTCTGGATTTTGGGCAACTGTGTGAATTGCTGGCAGAAACATTTATAAAAAAGCTTGGAGCTATTATCTTAATGCTGCCCACTACACAGATAATTTTAATTTTGTTAAGTAGAAAAATGAAGAAATGATAATGAAAATATGGAAAACAGGGACTGAGAAATTCAAATCAGCAGAAAATAAAATGGAGGCTGAAAAGGAGCAGCTTGTGCTCATAATGTAAAGGACACCAATTCCATCTTACTAAATCAACTCTCAACTGACCTATATAACATCATATCCATCCCCAGACCTAGGAAACGAGGAGGAGGCCTACTTATTGCCGCAAAAAAGAACCTTAATTTAACTCAAATTCCAATCCCCCCCTCACAAACTTGAGATTGGACTATTTAAATCACCCAATCTCCAACTCTGCATAACATTCGCATCCCCAGGCCTCCTTGACAAAAACCCATCCCCCTTTATTGAATATATAACCAAAAACATCAACATTAATACACCTGCTATCATACTTGGTGATTTCAATCTCCATGTGGACTCTGTACCTTTATCACCTGCCTGCAATGCACTACTTGGATCAATGAATGCTCTTGGCTTCAACCAAATAATCACCACTCCTACATACAAGGCAGGCCACACCCTTGATCTCATTTTCACCAATGACCTGATCAGATCAGAACCCCCAACATGCAATCTGAACCCCTGGTCTGACCACTTCTGCATCGAATCTACTTGTAACATTAAAACACCTAGCAACCCCACACACCACAAAAAAACCATTCACTTCCGAAAACCCTGTAAAAATGATGACCTCATCGCGGCCCTCAATGAAGAACTTACCAAACTCGACCTGACCAACGCTGAGTCTGCCATCTCCTCTTGATCCCTCCTAACCAACACAGTTGCCAACAATGTCTGCCCTGCCCAAACTCGAGTAGTCAACCCAGCTAACAACAAAAATAAGCCCTGGTACACATCAGAGCTCAAAACCATGAAACTCAACCTACGTAAATTAGAAAAAGGTTGGCATAAGGACCCCAAACCAGCACAACTAGCAAAATTTAGAATCTTCCACACCTACCGAGAGCTATAGACAAAACTAAAAGAGACTTTTACTCCCAAAGAATCCATCAATTCCAATTTAATGCTTGAGCCCTCTTCAAATTTGTATCAAACTTAACCAAAATTCTCCCCGCCGCCACCCCAGAAACCAATGATAAGACCAACTGTGAAAACCTTGCCCTATACTTCCATTAAAATACATAAAATCATGTCTCGCTTCCCTGCCCTGCCACCTCCACCTAAGACCCCAGCAACCAACAACGATACTCCACCTATCATACTCTCCAATACCCAATTAACTAACACCACTACCAAACTGAACTCCTTTGAGAACACCACAGCAATGGAAATAGAATCCATACTCAAGAAAATCAAACCCTCAGCACACCCCTCAGACACTATTCCCACTAAAAGCCTTCTCACCATACCTAATATCATCTCCAAACCTATCTCCAACATCATCAATAGATCCATATCCCTTAGTACAGTCCCAAACCAACTAAAACAAGCCATCATAAAACCCATTCTCAAAAAACCCTCCCTCGACCCAAGCGATCCTGCCAACTTCTGCCCCATCTCCAATCTCCCCTTTATATCTAAAATCCTTGAGAAAACAATCAATAGTCAACTCACAGAATACCTAGAGGATAATCACATCCTCTTCCCCTCCCAATATGGATTCCAGAAGCAGCACAGCACTGAAACCCTCCTCATCTCCCTTTCAGACCACATACTAAAAGCCCTAGACAAAGGACAATCATATATCCTAGCCCTATTGGATATATCTTCGACTTTTGACACGGTTAACCATAACATCTTAATACAACGTCTATACGAAATCGGTATCTCTGGCATCCCTCTACGCTGGTTCCAATCATACCTCTCTAATAGACAATACAGAGTAAAAATTGGAAACAGTGAATCAAAACCATTTAACCTGACGCAAGGCGTCCCTCAAGGTTCCTCCCTCTTGTCCACCCTGTTCAATATATATCTCCTCATCACTTCATATATGTGGATGACGTGCAGATCCTCATAGCTATTACCAACACATTGTCTAATGCCATGAAAACCTGGGAATCTGCCCTCGCCTCAATCAGTTCCCTGCTTTTCGACAACTACCTGGCACTCAACACCGCTAAAACGGAGCTCTTAGTCATTTCGCCCTGCAATACCTTTATAACCCACCCTCGCCCAACACAACTCCATCGTTCATCACATTCGGCCCGCACATTCGTAGCCTCGGTGTCATGCTAGACAATCAATTTAACTTGAAAAAATTCATCAACACTACCCTAAAAGACTGTTACTTCAAACTGCATACGCTAAAAAGACTCAAACCCCTTCTGCATCTCAATGACTTCCACACTATTCTACAAGCCATTATCCTGTCCAAAGTAGACTATTGTAATTCCCTACTACTAGGCCTCCCCAAAAATGCTATCCAACCCCTTCAGACTCTCTAAAACTTGGCCGCCCGCATCCTTACTAATGCCCATAGGAATGACCACATCACGCCTGTACTCAAACAACTGTACTGGCTGCCAATCTCTTCCAGGATATTATACAAGTCCCTCAATATCATCCATAAATCCCTTCACACCAAAAACTTGCCCTGGTTCAATGAGCACCTCCAATTTCGCACCCCTAGCAGACCCACCAGAAACAAGCATTTGGCAAACTTACACACACCCTCTCACAAAGCTACAAAGCTTAAATGCACCGCAGACCATGCTCTCTCCATAGCCGGTCCTACACTTTGGAATAAAATGCCCCCCCCAGTCTTCACCATGAACAAGGCCCTAAGAAATTTAAGCAGAATCTTAAGACCTGGCTTTTCAAGCAAGCATTCACATGAACTTCTATTGCTTAATCCCCCATTGACCTTTTCTACTCTTCCCCCCCCCAGCCTTTGCCCCCCTCCACCTTCTACCTTCCCCCCATCCACACAGTCTTCCTTTCCTTTAGCCTTTGCCCCCCCCATTCCTTCTCCTTTCTGCTCCCCCTTCCCCTTTTCTCATCTCCCTTTACAACCTCACTCCCTGTAATTGTAAATATATTTCAATGTCGCCTCCCGCCTATGTACATATTTTTTGCACCTAATTTAATCTACATTTCTGCATCCCATAGTTAGTTCCCCCCCCTTTTTTTTTGATTACTCCATGTATTTTAATTCAATGTTCCATGTTTACTGTAAAGCCTGTTGCTGCATTACTTTTTCTGTAAACCGATAAGATGTTCAAAACGATTGTCGGTATATTAAAACGTTAAATAAATAAATAATAAATGTTGCAGAACATCACACTCTCAAAAGTATGTACTGGCTTAAAACTAGTTTTTAGGCACATAAATGCATTTTACGTATGTGAGTAGGCCTTTGAAAATTGCTATGATATATATTATTGAATTGTCAATAGGGTTACATGCATAAGTAATCTTTTCTTGCATATTCCATATTTTATTAAAGTTGAGAATATGCATGAATTTTCACTTTCACTCGCACACATAGGCACGTAAAAAGGGGCAGTGTGGGGGCATTCCCAGGTGAGGCCAACTATTACAGGTGTAAATTACCATTTTAAAAGACGGTATATAAAAAACAAATAAATAAATAAATCTTACTCGCACATTTGTTACACCTGCTTATTAGACGGTAGTGATAGTAAACACGTTTATTGTGTACTACTGACTGGGTGGGAGGCCCATGTGAACTGGAGGCAGTCCAGACTGAAGAATCAGGGGGATATCAATGACCTGGAGTAGGACTGGGAAAATCGATGGATTAATTGGTAAAACTGGTAACTTCACTCATTCGCATATGTTTTAAAATACACCAACGTACACACAAATCCTAACTTACATGAATAAATAATACTTTATTTTCGCACATAAAATATGCATACATATATTTTTAAAATAAGTGGATAAATTGTGCATGTTCAATACATTGATATACCATTTCAGTTCATTGCATGTAATCAAGCATAAGCCTACATACACGTGTATGTACTGGAGTAAACATATGCATATTTTATAATAAGCACATATCTGATACAAGTTATAAAATACTTGCATTGATCTTCTTTCAGCCATGTATACGCATATATGCAGTTGCACATAATTGTTTGAAAGTTATCCTCAGGAAGGATAACTTTAAAACAAGCGTGCATGCCATATACTCAGCTATATGGATATGTGCACGCATGCACTTGTATCTAATATCATGGAGGCAAATGCACACAAACTATATACAATTTGCTTAAATGTACCCAACATGTTCATGTATCTAAAATGATTTGCAGAATGTATTTTCAACATAGCCAGATAAGTAGCATTTGTAACACTTATCCGGCTATCTTACTTAGCCGATACTTAACTGGAGAAGTCAAAATTTATCCCGATAAGTGTCATAGCTCTCTTATACATTTATTTTTAATTTTTATATACCGGTATTCCTGTATAGAATACATATCGCACCGGTTTACAGAGAACTGAACTGTCACCTCAGGGGCGGATACATTGAAACAGTAGTTGAAAACTGAAAACTTACAGAGAAACCAATGGAATGCACTTCAAAACATGATTAGCAAAAAGAAGTATAATTCAAAGCCTAAACAATTCAAAACATATTTACAGTGTTTACAAAACATATTTACAAATACATGAGTATTTGTGCTCCTAACTTTACGCATTTACATGTGTAGATTTGATTTGCTTATTTTCCTTATCACTTGTCAGCTTTTATGCATGCTTGAGTCTTAGAAGTTATTGTTATGGTATAGGTGGTTTGCTACATATGTTCTGAGAGTCTTTTTGGCAGGGTATTGGAGGGAGTTTGTGTTGCTGTTACTGAAGAGACACCAGAATTTGAATATGTTTTTTGTATGGTGTGTTGTAAGGATAAAAGTCCTAATTCTGTTCCTCACCCGCTGTTTGGGGAGTTTTTGTTAATGTTGGGTCTATTTACACAATGCAAGGTGCAGAGTTTATACTGGTGTTCTGTCGAATCTTGTATAAACTCGAAACCAGAGGTTCCCAAATCTGCACTGAATATCATTATGGATATCCTGAAAACCTGAGGGGCCTCCAGGACAGATTTGGGAGCCACTGCTCTAGACTTCACTTCCTTATTGTTGAATTGGTTGAATAAGACTTTTGAATATTGTACAGGACGTCTTTATAGAGTCTCTTATAGCCAATTGCCATGGGGATAGGGCCATCTCTAGGGATGTGTGAGCTGTGTACTGTCATAAGGGGCTGGTACAATGAGGGGCATCAAAACTGCTCTCCCCCGCCCAAGATCTTAAAAGCAGCAGCAATGAATAAAAGTAAAAAAAAAAAAAAAAAAATCAGTGTGAATCCTTAAGCTGGCAAGATCCCTGTGGTGACCCCGTTTCTTCCATCTTCAATGGTTTCTGTTAGCTAGAAAATCCTTGTGGGGCCGCTGAAGGGCCTGAACAGGCCTCACTTGAGCTACGTTTACTCATTATTGCTACCTAAGATCTCCAGGGAATGCAATCTTGGTGCCACATGCTGCTTTACATCTTCCAAATCCGTGAGGGCCCACTTTGGCTTGCCCTTCTTCATATCTAGTTTCCCCTCGCTTACCACCCCCTTAAATATTTTTATCTAAAGATGCCACTGTCTCCACCTACACTTATGAGGGGTTTACCATGGTGACCTAAGGGAGGGGGGGGGGCAGTGTTTTAGTCATCTTGAAAAGGTGTTCACCTTTGAAAATAATTTCAGCTGTTTGTCTTGAGGTTTGTGAAGAATTGTTGTTCATGGACTTGTTATTTCATTAGTTTCCTCCAAAAGCTATAGAAGGTAATTTTCAAAAGGATTAAGTAATTTAAAACTGGATTTTTCATGTGTAAAATGAACTTTTACTCATATAAGTGGGCTTTTGAAAATTTCTACAATATATGCCATTGAATTACATTGAATTATAGAAACATAGAAACATAGAAATGACGGCAGAAGAAGACCAAATGGCCCATCCAGTCTGCCCAGCAAGCTTCCCTCATTTCTTCTCTCATACTTATCTGTTTCTCTTAGCTCTTGGTTCTAATTCCCTTCCACCCCCGCCATTAATGTAGAGAGCGGTGATGGAGCTGCTTCCAAGTGAAATATCTAGTTTGATTAGTTAGAGGTAGTAGGGGTAGTAACCGCCGCAATAAGCAAGCTACACCCATGCTTATTTGTTTTTACCCAGATTATGTTATACAGCCCTTATTGGTTGTTTATCTTCTCCCCTGCCGTTGAAGCAGGGAGCTATGCTGGATATGTGTGAGGTATCAGTTTTTTTTCTTCTCCCCTGCCGTTGAAGCAGAGAGCTATGCTGGATATGCATTGAAAGTGAAGTATAAGAATGGAGTGATCAAGCTAGTTGAAAGGCATCAGGAATAGAGGAAGGTGGAGGTAGTAATTTGGATATTTGGTTTGGGGTAGTAACCGCCGTAACAAGCCAGCTACTCCCCGCTTTGTGAGTGTGAATCCTTTTTTCTTCTCCCCTGCCGTTGAAGTTATGCTGGATATGCGTGAAGTATCAGTTTTTCTTTTCCCCTGCCGTTGAAGCAGAGAGCTATGCTGGAAATTCGTGATGTATCAGTCTTTCTCCCATGCCGTTGAAGCAGAGAGCCATGCTGGATATGCGTCGAGAGTGAAGTATCAGGTACATTTGGTTTGGGGTAGTAACCGCCGTAACAAGCCAGCTACTCCCCACTTTGTGAGTGCGAACCCTTTTTTCTTCTCCCCTGCCGTTTAAGCAGAGAGCTCTGCTGGATGCGTGAAGTAACAGTTTTTCTTCTCCCCTGCTGTTGAAGCAGAGAACTATGCTGGATATGCATTGAAAGTGAAGTATAAGAATGGAGTGATCAAGCTAGTTGAAAGGCATCAGGAATAGAGGAAGGTGGAGGTAGTAATTTGGATATTTGGTTTGGGGTAGTAACCGCCGTAACAAGCCAGCTACTCCCGTCTTTGTGAGTGCAAATCCTTTTTTCCACATTTCCTCTTGCTGTTGAAGCTTAGAGTGATGTTGGAGTCACAGTAACCATGTGTATGTTTATTGAATAAGGGTATTGTCTCCAGGCAGTAGCCATCATTCTGGCGAGTCACCTACTCTTCATTGGCGGCCTCTTGACTTTATGGATCCACAGTGTTTATCCCACGCCCCTTTGAAGTCCTTCACAGTTCTGGTCTTCACCACTTCCTCCGGAAGGGCATTCCAGGCATCCACCACCCTCTCCGTGAAGAAATACTTCCTGACATTGGTTCTGAATCTTCCTCCCTGGAGCTTCAAATCGTGACCCCTGGTTCTGCTGATTTTTTTCTTATGGTAAAGGTTTGTCGTTGCCTTTGGATCATTAAAACCTTTCAAGTATCTGAAAGTCTGTATCATATCACCTCTGCTCCTCCTTTCCTCCAGGGTGTACATATTTAGATTCTTCAATCTCTCCTCGTACGTCATGCGATGAAGATCCTTGCTAACTCATAGGTAGGAAGGTCCGGTAGGCTTAAGTGCACGTAGGCAGTGACGCCCCCGAGGTTCCCATCATGACGTGGATAAGACGGAGGCAGGCACACGCGTGCCCTAAGTTACCAGATTCAAGATGGCGACTGGGAACACCCACAACGTCCTGGGAATGCCAGGGAAGTTGGCATGCAGAGGAAGAGATAGCCATATTTGCCAGAATCGGAGTTAAAGGGCAAAATGAGGTGAGTAGCAAAGGTTGCAGCAGACTGCAACCGGTGGGCGCAACACAATCATAGCAATTTTCAAAAACCCATTTAGATGCTTAAAGGTGAATTGTAAAAGGCCAATGCACACATTGTCAATAGGTTTTACCCGTGTAAGTGCACTTTTTGATGGTAATTCAAACCAGTGCACATTTGCGCACATACTTCAGCCTGTGCCTGGGTACGTAGTCATTTTATAACATATGCATGCATGTTATAAAATAGCCTGGCTGCGCACACATGTGCACCAAAGTTTAAGTGAGCGTGTGCATTTGGAAGCGAATGCCACTTCTACCACATAAATCGGGGGATTTTAAAAGTGGTAGACTGCAACATCATTCCCAGTTTTAACAGTTCATCCCCAGTTCACCCAGTTAAGACTCCAAACCCCAGTAATTTAATAGCCTTCACTCCCCCCCCCCCCCCCCCTTAGCCCTGACTCTTAAAACCCCACAGATCTGCCTAATTTTCTTTACTTCTGTTATGGATGACGCGTAAGTTTAAAATTAAAGTTACACGGCGGAGGACCTCGGTGTGCATTGGGTTGCGTGACTATTTACATGCACCTCTCAGCTTCACGCCCCGAATCGCCCATGCCCTGCCCAGACCTCGCCCCTTTTTGAAAACGTTTGAGATGTGCGCACACTGCGGGAGATACGCACGTATCTCGGCAACCTTTAAAAGCCACTCGGCACGTGCGAGCTAGACTTATTCGTACATCCCTGATTAATGTGTGCATTGGCCTTTTACAATTCACCTTTAAGCATCTAAATGGGTTTTTGAAAATTGCTATGATAGTGTTGCGCCCACCGGTTGCAGTCTGCTGCAACCTTTGCTACTCACCTCATTTTGCCCTGTAACTCCGATTCTGGCAAATATGGCTATCTCTGCCTCTGCATGCCAACTTCCCTGGCATTCCCAGGACGGTGTGGTTGCTCCCAGTCGCCATCTTGAATCTGGTAACTTAGGGCACGCGTGTGCCTGCCTCCGTCTTATCCACGTCATGATGGGAACCTCGGGGGCGTCACTGCCTACGTGCACTTAAGCCTACTGGACCTTCCTACCTATGAGTTAGCAAGGATTCCATCTTGCTCAATTCCTTTCCTCAGAGACGCTTTGCCTTGCTGTTCCTGTGTTCCAGACTGAGTGACTCAGGTACCTGCTCCTCAGGGGCCTTTCTGCACTCAGGGCTATCCGCTCCTCGGAGAGCCTTTTCTGAGTCTCACATTCACCAGCCTAGTGAATACCTCTCGCTATTTCTACGGATGACCCTTCAGTGTTCCTATGCTCTGGGTCTCCGCTGCTGCTATGACGATATCTCTACTGCTACACTACAGAGTGAGTACTAGACCTGATCTAAAACTCTGCTTCGCTGTGCAGATCCTCGGGTTACCCCGCTCTGTGGACCACTACCGGATCCACGCTGCCTTGTGCCTGCTACCAACATCTATCTCCGGCCTACCCCGCGCTGCAGACCACTACCAGAGCTACCAAGAAGGAAGTACTACCCGGGTTACCCTGCTCTGCGGACCACTACTGGAGAATCCATCTCGGGTCTTCCTACTCTGGACTGAGCTTACTAACCTGCTCTTCAGGTTTCTCTTTGCTGTATAATAAATATATCTCTGACTCCTATGTCCATCACTCCTGAGACCCCACCTGTCACGGAGAGTCCCCACAGGGCTCCTCCCTGTGGGTGGAGTCAGCTCTCTCCACGACCCAAGGGCCCACAAACCAAGTTCAAGTATAACAGGTAATATGTTACATTAACATGTGCAACTCTTTTTAAAATTACCTTCATTGTCTCTTCAGTTACTTCTATATTAACAGTGTTTTCTTCATTACGTTTGCAACATAAGAATTTAGTTCTGGGTTATTTAAATCTACATTTTGATGCAAATCATCATGTAGTAATAAGAGAATGTAAGAATTTAGGCTTATGTCAATTGGTAACGGAACCAAAACATCAAAGTGGACATATTCTTGACTTAGTCCTTGTAACAAAGCAATTAGTAGAGAAAAATATGTCCTCTATAAACAATATTATCATTTATGGTCTGATCATCAATTAATGCTTTTTGATTTGAAAATTAGGGAGGAAATTCAGAGGTCAAATATTATTCAGAGGAAAGTGAAAGATGAACCTGATATGGAATTATTCACAGAATTATGGGATTTTGTCAAAACTAGTGCTGATTTTGAAAATCTGGAGCAAGCCATATATTGGTGGAATGATATATGGTATATTATTTATGATAAAGTTGCTTCTGCATAGGTAGTTAGTTGTATATTCACAGTGCTCTTTGGTTTACTAAGTAATTAGTTATATTAAGAAGAAATATATAAATGAAAGGAAGTGGTAAAAACGTAAGCTTGAGGAGGATAAGAGTTGTTATAAATTATCATTGGTAGCTTATAGGATAGCTGTACATGGGACTGGATACAGACACAGGCTTGGACAGAATCTGAGCTGGGACTGGGACTAGATTCAGACACAGGCTTGGGCAGGATACTTAGTAGGACTGGAGACTGAATGCAAACACTGGCTTGGGCAGGATACTGAGCAGGACTGGATGCTGGATATAGACACAGGTTTGGGCATGACAGTGAGTAGGGACTGGAGACTAGGGACTGGACTGGTTAGGGCATGATAAGACCAGACAAGGGCAAGGCTGGACAAGGGCAGGACTAGAAAAGGCAGAAAAGAGCAGGAGCAGATAAGGACAACACAAAACAGAGAAAACTAAGGCCCGAAGGCAGCAGTACAGAAGGTCCTTAGGCCACTAAGCATAAGGCTAGGAGGCCACTAGGCAAGATGAGGCCTAAGTAGGCCACAGAGCAAGGCATAAGATAAGAGCAGGCCCAAAGGCCACAAGGCAAGAAAAGGCTTGAGTAGGCCACAGAACAAAGTACAAGGAAACAGAAAGCCCAGAGTCCACAAGACAAGGTAAGGCCTAGCTAGGCCACGAAACAAGGCACAAGATAACAGAAGGCCCAGAGGTCACAAGGTAAGGAGAGGCCTAGATAGGCTGCAAGACGAGGTATAGGGTAAGAGGAGGCCACAAGGCATGGAGTTAGGTAACAGTGGCCAGGTCGGAGAACTAAGGGTGACTCCATGAAGAGGCATCTAGGTACTGGCAAGGCAGGGTTAAATGGGGCTAGAGCTTGGATGTGTTGTGAACAGTGAGGAGGAGCTTAGTAAAACTGAAGGCAAGGCTCACTGAAGACCCCTGATGAAGGGAAGGCTGCACAACAGGATGAACCAGAGCTTGGAGAGCTGTGACAGTACCCACCCCCTTTAAGACCCCCACCTCCTGGGTTTTTTTGTCTTGGGGGTTATGGCCAGCAGGTATTTGGTTGCTTTGGATGGTAGTCAGAGGAGACTGGATTTTCCAGGAACCAAAGTTGCTGAGTGCAAAGGTACTGAAATGGAATCTCTTGGAAACAGTGTTCTGAGCTCAGTGTCTTTCTGGGGCCATGGTCTTAGACTAATGCTTTGTTGGCCTGAAGGTGCAAAATCAAGTTTCTTGAAGAATGAAAGTGCTAGGTCAAGTTTTCTTGGGCCTAGAAGCATGGGCCCAGAAGGTCCCTGGTACTGATTCTGAGAATTAAGGTTTCTGTATGGCTGAGGAGCTGGAACAAAGTTCCTTTGGTGCTGGGTGGCCATGGTGGTATCATTAGGAAACTGGAGAGGAGTTCCGAATTCCTTCAAGGCTAGGTGGCATATTTGGAGCCTCTCCTTGCCTGGGCTGTGGACTTGGCTTCTCACTGGATCTTTGCCTCTGGCACAAGGCATCTCACTGGAACTGGAACTGGGCAGAACTAGGCAAGGCATTTTATTTTTTGTTATTTCTTGTTGTATACCACTTAGCACAGTTCTTCTGCTATAGACAGTATAACAAAATCTGTAAAGAAATAAATCAAATAAATAAATAAAACAGCCTCTAGCACAGGGCATCATGCTTGAACTGGGCCTCTAGCAGAGGACGTCTTCCTAGAACTGAGCCTTTGGCATAGGGCGTCTTCCTGGAACTGGGCTTCCTGCACAGAGTGTCTCACTGGAACTGGGAATATAGAGCAGCGCCTCCTTCTGGGTGCTTGGTGTCTGCAAATGTGCCTAGCTCTGGGCATTTGGTGTCTGGAATAGTGCCTCCTTCTGGAGACTCAGCATATGGAGCAGCACCTCCCTTTGGGCGCTTGGTGTCTAGAACAGCACCTCCCTCTTGGTGCTTGTGTTGCGTCCGTCATTCTCAGATGGCTTCGACCCTTGTGCCTCACCTTTTTCTCAGCTCTCCCCGCTAGCCTTGGGAAGATGGCCACCGCCGCGTCTGCAAGTCGCTCTCTCCAGCGTCCCCGGAACGGCTATAGTGTTGCCTCCCGCCATGTTCTCACAAGGGCCTCCAAGGGTGCGCGCGCACGCTACCCATGTCTTTATTCCAGCTATGGCGAGAACCTCGGGGGCGTCCCCCTCAAGTGACGTCACACCTTCCTGGTATTTAGCCTACGCTTGTTTGCTAGCTCGTCCAGTCTAAGCTAGTCTGCTGCCTCCTTCTGGGCACTCAGCATCTGGAGCTACACCTCCTTTATGGTGTATGACATAAGAACATAAGAAATTGCCATGCTGGGTCAGACCAAGGGTCTATCAAGCCCAGCATCCTGTTTCCAACAGAGGCCAAACCAGGCCACAAGAACCTGGCAAGTACCCAAACACTAAAGATCCCATGCTACTGATGCAATTAATAGCAGTGGCCATTCCCTAAGTCAACTTGATTAATAGCAGTTAATGGACTTCTCCTCCAAGAACTTATCCAAACCTTTTTTAAACCCAGCTACACTAACTGCACTAACCACATCCTCTGGCAACAAATTTCAGAGCTTAATTGTGCGTTCAGTGCAAAAGACTTTTCACCGATTAGTCTTAAATGTGCTACTTGCTAAGTTCATGGAGGGCCCCTAGTCCTTCTATTATCCGAAAGAGTAAATAATCAATTCACATTTACCTGTTCTAGACCTCTCATGATTTTAAACACTTCTATAACATCCCCCATCAGCCGTCTCTTCTCCAAGCTGAACAGTCCTAACCTCTTTAGTCTTTCCTCATAGGGGACCTGTTCCATCCCCTTTATCATTTTTGGTCGCCGTTCTCTGTACCTTCTCCATCGCAACTACCGGTATATCTTTCTTTGAGATGTGGCAATCAGAATTGTACACAGTATTCAAAGTGCGGTCTCACCATGGAGTGATACAGAGGCATTATGACATTTTCCATTTTATTCACCATTGCCTTCCTAATAATTCCTAACATTCTGCTTGCTTTTTTGACTGCCGCAGCACACTGAACTGACGATTTCAATGTATTATCCACTATGATGCCTAGATCTCTTTCCTGGGTAGTAGCTCCTAATATGGAACCTAATGTCGTGTAACTGTAGCTTGGGTTATTTTTCCCTATATGCGTTCACCTTGTACTTATCCACATTAAATTTCGTCTGCCATTTGGAAGCCCAATTTTCCAGTCTCTCAAGGTCCTCCTGCAATTCATCACAATCTGCTTATGATTTAACTACGCTGAATAATTTTGTATCATCTGTAAGAATGATTACCTCACTCGTCATATTCCTTTCTAGATCATTTATAAATATATTGAAAAGCACGGGTCCCATACTAATAAAAGAATATTTTAAAACTACTGATAAATAGAATAATTTATATTAATTAAAATCATATACATTTTTTAAAAATTTCACAAGCACCAATAAAATATTTCAAACAGCACACTTATCAAATAACACCCAATAATTAAAACTAATAAGGATTTTAAAAAGCCCCTGCTGTCCATACGTGGGAGCTCTTGATTTCCAGTCACCCTGATATTGTCGAGGATTAGGAGGTTAACCTCTCTATCACACATACTCATGTGTCCATTCTCTCTCACACATACACTGTCACATAAACACACATTCATGCTCTTATACCCACCAAAACCTCTCTCTCTCTCTCTCTCTCTCTCAGACACTGATGCACTCTCAGGCTCTAAGACCCTCTCCCCCACACCCACCCTCACCCCCACCCCCACACAAGCTCTTACTCCCCTGGATTCTGTCATACACACACACTCTCTCACTCTCACTGGCTCCCTCACATACACCCAGTCACATACACCCAGGCATACTCTGTCATTCTCACACAGACACAAAGACCCCAGGCACGCGCACCACATACACACACACACTGACCCCCAGGCAGGCTCCCATTCCACCCCCCAAGGCATGCACACATTCATTCTCACACACACACAGACCTATAGGGAAGGCACCAATTCATTCTCACACACACATACATCACATACAGGCAGGCACCTATTCTCACACAGACAGACCCCAGAAAGATACCCATTCATTCTCATACACAGACATACTCTCAGGCAGGCACCCATGCATTCACACATATACACCTCCAAGCAGACCCCATTCATCCACATGCACACACTGAAGGCAGAGCCCCTCTTTTGCCAGCAACCTCGGAGCCTCTCTCATTCCTCTGCTACCACTGTCATTTCTGTCACGTGGCTAATGAGAAGGGGCAAATAACTGCTACTGGCACTGAAGCCGGTTCTGCTGCCTCCTCTGTGCAGGCCCCATGGTATTAAACATTTGCGGGCTTCTAGTTCCTCCATGCTGATCTCGTATATTGCGAGATCGGCATAGAGAAAGTGCTACTCTTGCACATTCCCAAAGATAACATATGCCAATCACTAAAAATTAAAATTTTTTTTTACCTTTTGCTGTCTGCTCTTAGTTTTCTAATCAGTTGGTCACAGGCCTTTTTTTTCACCTTTCCTTTCTTGTTTTTTGCCAATTCCTTTTACATGGTCTTTTCAATTTTTTTTTCTCTCCATCTGTCTTCTTCCCTCACACACACCCTCAGGTTCTAATTCTCACATGCTTTGTCGCTCTCATTCTCACCTGCTGTCTCACGCATACTCAGCTCTCACTCTCACATGCTGTCTCTCATACATACATACATACATACATACATACAGTCTCTCTCTTGCACATGCTGTCTCACTCTCACACACAGGCTCTCTCCCTCCCACATGCTGTCTCACTCAAGCACAGACTCTCACTATCACATGCTGTCTCTCTCACACACAGAGGCTTTCACATGCTATCTCTCCAAACATTCAGGCTCTCATTCTCACACACAAAGAATCTCTCAGCTCACTCTCATACACACACACACACACACACTCTATAGGCCCTCAGCCTCTCTCTCACCTCTGGGCCTCCTCTTCAAGGGTCGCCACAGGATGGGCCCTGATCTTCTCGAGCCGATGTAATATGGGATCCATGGTGGCCCTGCTACTGGGCCTCCTCCTCTTCTCGGGCCACCATGAGGTGGCATCCGCGGCAGCTTGAGAAGAAAAGGAGGCCCCATAGCAGGGCCACCGTGGATCCCATGTCGCTTTGGCCCGAGAAGAGGAGGAGGCCATGTTGCTCCTCCTCCTTCCTCCCCGTGCGGATCTGGTAACGTTTTTCTTCAGGGGCCACGCAGGCAAGAAGGAGAAGGAGCACCACAGCCCCACTGATCTTCCTGCCTTGTGTGTCTGGCACACAGCACATCAGTAGTTCCCTGCTCAACCTCCGGTGGGATGAAGTCCACCGGTGGCCGCATGGGCCTCCATGTCGGCCACCAGCACCCCTCTATGGCCCTGTGCCCGGGGTTATTGGCCCCCCTTCCCCCCTTCGATATGCCACTGGGGAGCAGCCTGGACCAAAGTCTTTGGAAGTGTTGTGGGAGCAGCCTGGAATAGAGCCTTGGATGCTGCGGGTGCAACCTGGAAAAGTCTTTTGTTGTGAGCTAAAAGCAAATTTGGAAAACTGGAATGCCAGCATGGAATTGTGCATGACCTGGCCTATATGTTCATAATTTCTCCAAAGCTAGCGATGATATCCTAGAGACTTAGCAGAACAGGCTCTTCTATACAGATCTTGTTCTCGAGGAGAATCACGGATATAGGAATAGAATCCACAATAAGTCTTTTCTGAATGGCACATCTTGAAACAGGATATATAATTCACAGAGCAGGAAAATAAATTCACTCAGCACAATTGTCTCTGGTTTGGGCCAGTCCAAACTATCACAGGGACCTGGGCTTGATAATCAAGGCTGCTCCAGAAGGAAGGTGTATACCTGAAATGCAAGGTGATAGCACGGTGCCAGAGGTCAGGAGCTGGAAAAGAGCCGGGAGGGACACATGGAACAGGAACACCAGAGCTGGATACAAGCAGGACACTGGAGACAGAACTGTTACGGTAAGCAGGAAGGTTTATGTAAAGGAATGCTGGAACAAATACAATTGCAGGAGTCTTGTAACACAATGGCTATAACAAGGCTTAGAAATCAGGAAGCAAACAGATAGCACTTCCATAGATCAAACTATAAGAGGGCTGTGGACCAGCAAAGGTGCGTTAGGCTAGAGTTGGTTATATACAGTCTTCGATTTGGGACACACCTAATACTGGTCCAATCCGAAGACAGCAGGGGTGTGTCTGATCTTCCCAGAAAATTTACCAAGACTCGAAGGAAAAACATCAGTTGCTGCAGTTTTGTGGCAGGTTCCTGCCTTGGAAATCCCAAGGCGTTGGGTTCATATTTCATTGAACCTAACAAGAGGTAAAATACTAATTTTTAAGCAGCTATTTGGGATGTTTGACGTATAAGTATCTTACTATGAGATTTACTGTTCCAAACAATTCAATATTTATTACATTTATTCTATGAGCTATTTCTGTTTCTTTCCTAATGTAGTTTAGTTTATTAAATTATTGCCTTTCCAATAAATCAAAGTAGTTTACAATGAAAATTATCTTCTGTTTAATAAAATAGTTGCATAAAAAATTGTATCGCTGTGCAAAACAGAAAATTGTGAAAAATGTTTGTGTTGTCTTGCAATCATAGACCAGCACAAATATGTGTCCTTCCTACATTTTGTAGGGATGTGCACACTAATTTTTTCATCTTCATTTTGTGTTTTCATTTTTCAGAGATTTTTTGTTTGTGTTTTTGTTTTTGAGGGGTTTTTCAGGAAATAGTGTACATTATTTGCAAATTGGTATTTGGTAATAGTGCACATTGCAACCAGGGCGTGCTATTTTGCTATGCACACTATTTGCAAATAGTGTGCCCTAAGTGTTAATATTGTTCACTAATGAAAAATGTACACTTAAAAAAAATGTAGTTCATTTGAAACTAAATGAAAGCGGGCTCATTAGTCACATTTTAGATTTTCATCTAAAACAACAAATGCAACAAATGCAGATCCCTATTTTGTATGGGCTGGCCGACTCATGTACAGGAATTAGATAAGGGCTTCCCAAACCTGGGCGGTCAGGTTTCAGGATATCCACAATGAATATACATGAGTTATACATTTGCATATGGAGGAGTATCCCCGGTATACAGATTTTTCAAATGCTTAATCATTGTGGAGATCCTCAAGATCTGATTGGCTGTGGGATCCAGCAAGACAGGTTTGGGGAACTCATGACTTAGGTGAGACAGCTGCTCCCGTATGAGACCAAAGTTGTATTGCATTAGAGCCCATATAGGGACTTACGGGAGAGCTACCCACCTGTGTTTACAAAGTCAAAATTACAACGATGTGAACATTGTGGGAGAAATAGTTTTTCATTGATAACCGTACCCTCTTTTCTATTTCAACTAGGAACCATATAATGAATGAATATTCCTTAGGCAGAATGTTTGGGTTGAATCTTATGTGGTGACGAGAGCCAGTGCTGCATCTTTTCACAGTCCTTTATTCAGCTTTGTTCACCTGTATTTCAGAGAGAAGAATTAGTCACTGTCTGATTAAAAATATCTTGACCATTGCAACTGAAAGTGCAAAGAGACAAGCAGGAGTGATTGAAAATTATTTGGTTGACTTTGATTTAATTACATAGTTTACTGTGTAAAAAAGTAAAAAAAAAAAAAAAAAGAAGATGAAAGATAGCATAAACAGTGACTACAGCTTACATGAAAATGACTGTGTGCCTTCTCTTCAACGGACAAAGACCAATTCTGTCAGAGTGGAAGAATAAGCTGTAGAGGCAGAATTAGTAGAAAGAACCATTGTTTCAGTGCAACAACAACAACAGAAAGAAACCTAAAACATTGGCATTGTACAATAGTTTGTGTAATTCTAGTTTTGATTCTCAGAGAAGCAGATGAAAGAACTGTAATCCATCTGCTCCCGTTTTCTCTGCTGTCCTCTGTTGCTATGTTGACATAAATATCCTGAACTTATTTTCCAAAAAAATAAAATAAAATAAAATACAGACAGAATGCTTACAGAACACAAATCCCTAGCTATCAGACACTGCATACTGATGCTCTACTCTTCAGTAATTATGAGCCGATTCCCTGTTGCAATGCTACATAAACACAAAATACAATGCCAGTCACATTCTTTCCGCCAAATACAGACCTACAATAGTGGATAAATATTAGCACTCAACTTTTTTTTTATGAGATTTGTACACATGTATTTTTCATTGCTGAATAATTTGTAACAAAAGCAAGAATTTACAGAGCCCAACACAGCAGAAAACTGCATAAGCTGCAGTATTGAACTAAAGAATTATTTTCTCTTGCGTTTCTTTACAATGGTTGAACACGGACTATGAGAATTTACTTTCAAAGCCAGTCTGTGAAGGTCACACATGTATCATATCTCCAAAATAAAATACAATCATTAAAATTCAGAGTGGATGATAGAACTATAATTAAGTATGGAAGATGGACTTACCAGCACAGAATAGAAATGCATCAGCAGTACAAGGTCAGAGGTATGCAATTGGTTTACATTGCTGTTAACTACCCTGTTGACTGCCTGCAGTATCTGAAAATAAATTCATTGTCGATTTTCCATACTTGGGAGCAAAGGCTCACTACAAAAAAGTGTTCAACCATATTCAACATTTTAGTGTTTAAGAAAGCAATTTTTATAGTAATTCTTTTTTTTTTTAAATTTCATAAAATTACCTAATTAGGGGCAACATTATTTAACTCCTCCCTGCCTTCTCCCTTCAACACATACCAACAGCAAAATACGCAGAAACAGAGATGTCATCAAAAAAGGACCACTTGGTTCATCCAATCCTGCCCATGTGTGCCTATATACTGTGCCGTTAGAGGTCTTATTTAATCTGCAATTTTTTTTCTCTCAATCACCTCCTGCCACTAAGATCTTTTTGTGTTTGTCCCATGCATGTTTGAATTCTGCAAGTGCTTTGGTTACAACTATCTCAGCTGGGACTCTCTTTCAGTTGTCTGTTTCCCTGTCAGTGTGAAAGTCTCTTATTGCATTTCCTTTGGAGCTTCGCTCTCTTCAGTTTCATATGATGACCTAGGCCTCAGTATTCAAAAATATCCATCTATTTAAGTTGGCTGCTAAAACTTATCCAGCTAATTTACATAGAACATTCAGAAGCATGATTATGCTGCTGAATATCTGTGTATAAATACCTACTAAGCTGGATAAGTCTTATTCGGCTAAGTTATACTCACTCTGTGGCAGGTCTAACTTATCCGGTTAACTTAAATGGATAAGTCCAAATATAGGCATTTATTCAGCTAAATTAACCAGAGAAATAGTGCCACCCTGTTGTGCTTATTGCCTGACTCTGAGTTATCCAGCTATCAACATAGCTGGATAAGTGACTTATCCAGATAAGTGGCAACTGCTGAATGTAGCCAGATATACACTGACTGCCACTTAGCTGGATAAATCCTGCTTCTCAAGCTAAATAGCTTTTGAATATTGGACTCCTGGTGTCATAGAGTTTTTTTGTTCTCTGGAAAATGCTTTCTGCTGGTACTTTATTAAAGACTGATAGATATTTGAATATTTCTCTTACATCTCCCCTTTCCATATTTTCTTCTAGATGACACATCTTTAGATTTTCCATCATCATCATCATCATTTTTCATTTATTTATTGCATTCTATTTGAATCACAATATGTTTTACAGAAAACAAAATACAAAGCATATAACAATAAAATCTGGCTATGCTAAAAACAGTACTAACTAAAGGGTAGATTTTAAAAGCTTTACATGCGGCAAATCTAGGAGATACATGCGTGACTGGGACATGCGCGGGACACGTGGAGTTTAAGAGGCCCACCACCAAGTGAGTATCTCCTGGTATTCGCATTGGAAAGGATTTTGCAAAAAAGGGGCTGGCCAGGGGTGAGGTCTAGGCGGGCCGTGGGTGGGGCACGGGTGGACCAGGACAGCTCCATTAAGTCTGTCGCGCACAAGCATGCACCGGGATCTGATGACTATGTAAATTGCTGCTGCTATGGACTGCAGGTAAATAGTAAAATAAAAAAATTTAATTTAGTCAGTGGGGGGTAGATTTTAAATACTTGCGCGATCGCGTACTTTTGTTCGCACACCAGGCGCGAACAAAAGTACGGTGGATTTTATAAGATGCGCGCGTAGCCGCGCGTATCTTATAAAATCCGGGGTCGGCGCGCGCAAGGGGATGCACATTTGTGCAACCTGCGTGCGCCGAGCCCAGCACGCGCTGCCTGTTCCCTCCCCCCACCTTCCCCTCCCTTCCCCTACCTAACCCACCCCCCCAGCCCTATCTAAACCCCCCCCCCCTACCTTTGTCGGCAAAGTTACGCCTGCTGAAAGCAGGCGTAACTTTGCACGCGTCGCCGGCAGCCCCGCTCCGTCCTCCAGTCCCAGGGGCTGGTCAGGAGGCCTCGACCATGCCCCTGGGCCGGCGCCACGCCCCCGGGCCCGCCCCCGAAACGCTGCGACACGCCACTGAAATGCCGCGTCGTTTCGGGAACGCCCCCCGGACACGCCCCCTCCTGCCCCTTTTCAAAAGCCCCGGGACTTACAAGCGTCTCGGGGCTTTACGCACGCCGGCGGCCTATGCAAAATAGGCGCACCAGCGCGCGAGGGCCCTGCGCACATAAATCCGGAAGGATTTACGCGCGCGGGCCTTTTAAAATCCGCCCCTGGGGTTTTAGGGGTCAGTGCTAATAGGGTAAAAGGGAGGCAGGTTAGGTAGGAGGTTTAGGAAGTCCACTCCTTTACAGGGGTGAACTCGGAGGGAACAGATAAATTTATTTATTTATTTATTTAACAGTTTTTTATACCGACCTTCATAGTAAATAACCATATCGGATCGGTTTACATTTAACAGGGGGTATAACTGAAGGAAACAATTCAGGTAAAACAATAGATAACAATAGATATGAATAAGTCAAAGTTACAATCAACTGGAATCGAGAACTTGGAAGCTTATAATAAGCTGGAAGGAAGATGAAACATAGAAACATAGAAATGACGGCAGAAGAAGACCAAATGGCCCATCCAGTCTGCCCAGCAAGCTTCCCTCATTGTTTCTCTCATACTTATCTGTTTCTCTTAGCTCTTGGATCTATTTCCCTTCCACCCCCACCATTAATGTAGAGAGCAGTGATGGAGCTGCATCCAAGTGAAATATCTAGCTTGATTAGTTAGAGGTAGTAGGGGTAATAACCGCCGCAATAAGCAAGCTACACCCATGCTTATTTGTTTTTACCCAGATTATGTTATACAGCCCTTATTGGTTGTTTATCTTCTCCCCTGCCGTTGAAGCAGGGAGCTATGCTGGATATGCATCGAAAGTGAAGTATCAGATGAAGGTAAGTAATAATAATAAATGAATACGATAGTGAGAACGGGTTAAAGCTTGAAGGTGCTTTAACCTGGAGGAGCCAGAGTCCATAGTTCATGGAGATAAGTGTCTAAAGGCCGGGTGAAAGTGGAAGGCCATTAGTGATTGTCTGGTGGATCGGAGAAGGCTTGGTGGAAGAGCCATGTCTTGAGTCTTTTTCTGAAAGTTAAGAGGCAGGGTTCCAATCTGAGGTTTGAAGGGATGTTATTCCAAATTGATGGGCCTGCTATTGAAAAAGCTCTGTCTTTGGTCGTAGAGAGGCGTGTGGCTTTAGTAGGAGGAAATTGTAGAGTGCCTTTGTGAACATCTCTCGTTGGTCTGTTAGAGGAGAGGAGTTTGAATGGGATTTCCAGGTCGAGTTGAAGTTGATGATGGATGGTTTTGTGTATTAGGGTGATTGATTTGTATAGGATTCTAAAATTTACTGGTAACCAATGTAGGTTTCTGAGGATGAGAAATAGGTCCTAATGCCACACTCATCTACTAAAGTCCCCCCACTTAGGCGCACGAGACGGCATTTGCATGCACATGCACATATTGATATAGAATCGTGCGCACATGTGCATGTGGGTAGCAGATTTTATCATATGAGTGCATATATGCATGCATTTTATAAAATCAGCGTGTCCATGTGCGCCCTCGTGTGACTCTAAAAATCTACTTTTAACTCTTTACATTTAAAAATCAATACACAATGAGCAATAAAATTGCATATTTACCCATCACCTACTCCTTCACCCCCCTTCACATATCATATTCAGTGATCAAGGCACACAGCTTGGGTTATTTAATTCTAGATGTAACATCCAACATTTTGATGGAAACACTTGGACAAGCAGCCAGGCTTTTAAAAGCTTCAGGAAGCAGAACAGATCATCCATACAACATACTTCAACAAGAAACTTGTTCCATAGTTGAGGTGCAAGCACAGAGAAAATCCTAGATCTTTCCTCTCACACATAATCTCCCATACCTCTGGAATCTGAAGAAAAACATAAAGACCTCAGTGGCATATAGTTCATAATCTTTTCTGACAAATAACTGATCTCTCTATGTATAACTTATAATGTATGTGATATACCAATGTTTTGGTCTGATTTGGAATTGCTTCCAGTTTATCAATGCTCTTTTGGAGATGTGGTTTCCAGAGCTGCGCTCAGTACTCGTGATGAGGTGTCACCAGAAACTTGAAGAGAAGTGTGGGAGCAGGGAGCAGATATGGCTTGTGAAACAACCAGGAAGAGGTAAGGAGGCAGACTCTGGCTGGTTCACATACAAAATGTATTTATACAAAACAATCAGAAAAAGACAGTCCACAGGCTGATGCATACCTCAGCAGTCCTTAAATGCAGATCCACACACATCAAACATAAATCACCTGGTGGTATGCTGGCTTCGTGCTTGTTTCCTGAGACCTGTCTAACCTTTCTGGGCTCTGACTCTTATATTGTGGTGAAGGTATCCTCCCTTCACCCAGAATCCCTTGTGGGACTGCTTCTTAAGAAGACTGGGCCAGATAGCTAAGACTGGTCCCTTAAGGTATTCTGAGGGAGTGTTTCATAAACTCACATACCCTCACCCTCAGCTCAGTTCTACGAGGGTGAGCACCTGCCTGTACTAGGAACACCTCTCTAGACAGAAAATCTGCATTGGTGTTTTCCTTTCCTGTTCTATGTTGGATTTCATAAATGAAAGGTTGTAGGGCCAGGAACCACCTCATCACCCTCACATTGGACTCCTTGTTTCTGTTGATCCATAGGAGTGGTTGATGATCCATTACTAGTAGAGATGTGAATCAGTTCTGGAATTGTTTCCAGAATCGTGTTCGTACTAGAACTTCGGGAAATCTTCGTTTCCCGCAGGACCGCTTTTTTTTGGCTGTCCTGAGCCGAAAAAAAAAATCCCACCCCGACCCTTTAAATCTCATTATTTAGAATCCCCCACTCTCCCGACCCCCCTCTCCAAAACTTTTCTAAAGTACCTGGTGGTCCAGCAGAGGTCCTGGCAGTGATCTCCCACTCTGCCAGTAAACAAAATGGCGCCGATGGCCCTTTGCCCTTAGCATGTGGTAGGAGCAATAGACGGCCAAGCTAACTGCCTTAACCACATTCTCTGGCAACGAATTCCAGAGCTTAATTGTGTGTTGGGTGAAAATGAATTTTGTCCAATTTGTTTTAATGTTACTATGTTCTACCGTCACGCTATTAACCTGTTATTATGTGAACCGATGTGATGTACCCCAACGAATGTCGGTATAAAAAAAGCAAATAAATAAATAAATAAATAAATAAATAAATGTGCTACTGGCTAGCTTCATGGTGTGCCTCCTAGTCTTTGTATTATCTGAAAGAGTAAACGATTAATTTACATTTACCTATTCTAGTAACTGTACTTGTCTATGTAGGCCCTGCCAATAGAAGTATGCCAATATCTTCTCTCAGGTCTTCTCCTCCCCCAGGTAACCCCCTAAAAGGTGGCTGTATGCTAGTTGCAGGACCTTTTGGCAATATGTTTTGGGAGCTAGAAGTTGTTCTATCAATCCCTCTCCATACTTCCCTTTGTGACTCTGTAGAATAGATCCACTTTCATTAGAAAATAAGGAGTAGGATCCTTAACTTACTCTCCAGGGACTAGCTTTCCATCCATCCTCTGGGCCCATCTGAAACTCCCTGGGTCATCCTCATTTTTCCACTCAGAGGGGTTAGGTATGACATTCTGGGTAGGTTGTTGCTCTTCCCCTGATTCCCCTTCCTGCCTGGTTGACCCTGAATTAACAGCTTAACTATATGTTTTCTGTTGGCGTTGCCTCTGGGATTTAGGAGTCTTTCAGTCTTTGCAAAACAAGTTGGGATCTTTTAAAGGAAAGAGCTCTGGAAACATCAATTCTTCCATGTTGGGGTTCTCGAACTTCAGACAGTCCCATTTTATCACCAAGGTAGCCAAAGAAGAACTCTCACTTCAATTTGGTTCTGGCCAACTGGAGTTTTCACCTGTACTTGGCTTGTGGGATACTGTCACTGGTCCCTGTGGACACATGCCAGGGTCACAGTTTTTTCGTAGTCAATCTGGATCTGCTTTACTAGCTCTCTTTGAATGAAAGCCTTTACACTCCCAGAATCCACAAAGGCCTGGTTTGGAGAGCCCTCCACTGCCACAGGAATCATAAAAGTAGAGACTCCCTGGCTAGGAACATCCACAACTACAAAAGTATGGGGTCATGAAGTTAATGTCCATTGCCTAGTCTTCACTATGGGGACAGTCCCCTTTTTCCACAGCTGAAACATGACAGCCTGAGCGTGTTTTACAGTTGAAGTGGGGACACTGGCTAGCTGGGATCTGCTGTTTACCAGGGCCTCTGGCCCTTAGGGCTCAGATGTCCTCTCCCCAGGTTGAATGGTCTCTCCTGGTTCTGTAGTGAGTCTGGCATGGTCTGGGCCTGGTAGGAGGCCTCTGCCATTTCCAACGCCTTTTCAAGTAAAGGTTTGGGTGTTGGCACACCCACTGCCACATAGGCCATTCTAGGCTGTCTAATAATTGTTCCAGCAGAACCGCCTTGGCTACCTCTACCCCAGTCTTCACTTCTGGGTACAGCCACTTTCAAGCAACATCCTTGAATCTGTGGAATAGGTTCCTTGGGTTTTCCCCAGGTTGAAGAACTACCTGCTGAAATTGATGTTGATATGCTTATGAAGTGAGTCCCACTCTTTCTAGAATGGTGGCCTTGACTTCCTGGTATTTTCTCTCCCTTCCAGAGTGGTGGTTGGAAGGCATCTTGACTACTCCTGGTGAGTAGATTCCCCATATAAGTAATTCACCTATCTTTTGGCCTGCCTGTCAGTCAAGCTGTGCGTTCAAAATTTTTCAAGAAACAATCAGGGTCTTCTCATGGGGACATCTTAAGTAGTACTGGTGACAAGGGAGGTGGTCTGGTTATTCCTATGCTATCTGGGTTAGCACCATTTGCTGCTGCAAAATTTGTTCTCACAGTGACTGCTGCTGGCCTATTTAATTTTACAGTGTTCTGCAGTTTTTATTGCCCTGCCGCAAGGAGTTGTACCACCTGTTCCATTGTCCCTGCTTTCAAATTACCTCTAAACTGTTTATCATTCATGGGAAGAGAAGGAACCTAAAAGTAAAAAAAAAAAAAAATACTGCTGGCCTATTTGGCCCTTACTTACTGCATGAATCCAGACTGCACAGGCAGGGCTAGCCCCCTTGGCCTGCTGTAACTTAGGCTTGGCGAGTGAAACCTTGAGACCCCAGGAAAAAGCAAAAAGATTCTGTAAGGCTTTTTTTTTCCCTCTACTGTGACTGTAGGCTTCTGTCTGTGTTTTCTGCTTAGACAAGAAGATTCCACTGCTGCTACCACTTGTGGTGGCTTGCTGAGTGGGCCTGAACAGAAAACCAACATGGAGAAGGAAATCCCCAGAATCCTCTGCATTTTTTAGCCTGCCTGGGCTGAATGAACTCTAAGTGACTTTCTGAGCATGACTTGCAGAATTTCCCTGGATATCTATAAAGGCAGGCAAGCTGGCACCAGAAAGGTGAGGCCTATTCATTGGGTCACAAAGAAGAAACCAACGGCGGGAGCTTCAGGCACTATTCTCAGGAGTTTTTATCAACACAGCCACAGATGTGTTAATTATCTTGACCAATAAGATTTTAACAGAACAAAGGACTATCTCAAGAGTGAGGGCAAATGGGCCATGCCTGGGAAAACTAATCAGGGGTAGCTAGAGATGACCTTATCATGCAGTTGACATGACAATCTATGTAAATGATTCTTTGGGCAGTCACACAAGTCTAGAAGCTTCCACAATATTGTATGTTATCTATAAAAGAAGGATCACTTCCTGTATACGATGAGATGCTGGTGGACAGGTTGTCAGAGGCATGGCATCAGCATCTTCCGAGAATACTTATATTGTTCAATAAAAGATTGTTTTACACTGAAAATCTAAGTGTTCTTGTCTCCCTGGCCATAAGTGTCCTAAAAAATGGCGTGCTTAACAGGCTGGAAGTGGATATGGCTTGTGAAACAGCCTGGAGGATGTAAGGAGGCAGACTCTGACTGATTCACACACACAAAATTTATTTACATAAAACAAACAGAAAAAGACAGTCCAAAGGCTGCTTATCTCAGCAGTCCATAATTATAGTTCTAATAAATAGATAACTACAGATTCTTGTGGCCAGTTAAGTAAAAAATGTAAAGTTAGCCTTATTTTAGACTGCTTCTTACTGATATTCTTCTGCATTCCTGTAGTGCAAGCCCTGTTTTCTCTTTATTTTTCTAAGCAGTGATATTCCTAGTCTGTATTAAGTAGCTGTGTGTATATTTAATTAAAAAAAAAAAAGTATTGGACATTTCTCCTTTGGGCCAGGTGACTCATAGTGCATTGCAGGGAGCCATTAAGAACTCCTCAGTCTGATTTGAATTGCAAGGAGACACCCATAACTACTGATTCTTGTGGCCAGTTAAGTAAAAAAGTTAGTTAGCCTTATTTTAGATTGCTTTCTTGGTGATATTCTTCTACATTTCTGTAATGCAAATCCTCGAATCTCTCTATTTTTCTAGGTAGTCAGCTTATCTGGGGGAAGGGCTGTTCAAACTCAATAGCAGAAACAGAGTCCGGTGAATAGCCGTGGGCAAGTGGTAACTGTTTAATTCCCTCCCACCCACCTACCCCTAATATAGTCTAATATAGTCTGCCTGGATACATAATATAGTCTGCCTGGATACGTAATTGGAAACAAGATAATCTGAAAATTTTGTAATTCTTTAGGTGTTCTCCATCAAATCAGTTGAGCAAAATGAGGACTAACCAATGTACAATTGTGTGGAGCTTTATTTTGAAGCAAATCGTCTGGAAATTTAGGGCTTGACCAATTTGTTTGGAACTCTCTTCCATGAAAAAGGAGTTGGCTCAAGTTAAAACTGAATTAGGTGCAATAAAGAAAATATCAAAAACCACCAAGAAATCCTCACCCACTTTACAGTATTCAGGAATCATTTCCCCATTACCAGAGAAATATCAAAAGCCCAGAAAAAAGGGGTTTACAGTGGGCTTAGGTAAGATAAGACCTGTGACCCAAAGACACCCATTCTTCACAATCGTACAGCCCCCCCCCCCCCCCCCAACCACCATAACTTACACAGAGTATACAGGAACCCAAGAACAACTGGATTACAGTGGGCTCTGGTAAAGTAAGAGCTGTGATGTGGAGACACACACTCTATCAATTGACACAAGTATAAAATGCCTTCTTTGTATTAGATAATGAAGAAGCTCTTGCAATAGAGATTGAAGTGGTAACTGAAAAGAGAGAAGAAACCTAATGCATGCAAAAATTCCATAATACAATCAATAACCATAAGGAAAAGCTCATTGTGCTGGGTGACTCAGTCATCAGAGACACTAATTTGGGAACTCTTTTTGAGGGAAACACTACAGTTAAAAGCCTTCTAGGATCATAGGCCAGTAGAAATGCTATTCAAATAGTCAAGGCGATCAAAGAAGAAAGTAGAGACTCTAAAGTTGATATCATCATCCATCTGGGAACCAACAACCTTGCTAGAAACAGCATCCAAGTGGTTCAGAGAGATTTCCAGTCTCTGGTGAAGCAGATTAGTCACAAGGTAAAGACTATTGCCTTTTCAGAAGTCTTACCTGTTCATGGAAAGGGGAAAGAGAGGCTAAGCCATATTTTTTATTTATTTATGAATTTTATATACCGTCATTCCAAAAGAACATCACAACGGTTTACAAGAGCAACATTCACATTAAAGGTCCACACAACATCAGAACATGTGGTATTCACATTATAAGACACCATAACATCAGAACATGTTAGCTATATTGTTAAATAGTAATTCATGATGATTTTGTTCCTTTTAGATAACCTTCTAGAGGTAGTCAATGAGATGTCTGAACATTCATTAGGTTTCTTAGTAACTGTAAATTGTTCACCAGTCCATATCTAAGTAATTTACTACAGTTTTTAATTTTTCTATGAGAGATCAAATGCTTGTTTGAAGAGCCACATTTTCAGATCATGTTTGAAGTTCTTTCTTTCTGTGGTGAGACATAACTCCTCAGGTAGAGAGTTCCATAACTTGGGGCCAGCTATAGAGAACATATGATCTCTTATTTGCACTAGATGAGTATCCCATGGTGTAGGTACAGTTAATAGTCCTTTGATTTGTGATCTAAATGTTTGTTGTGGTGTGTATTGTTGGAGGGTTATCCCTAATAAGCAGGATTTACTATCATTGATTATGTTGAAGATGAGTTTTAGTACTTTGTAGTGTATTCTTGCTTGCACAGGTAGCCAGTGTAGATCTATTAACGAAGGGATAATGTGGTCAAATTTCTATTTCCCTAACAGTAGTCTAGCAGAGGCATTTTGAAGTATCTGTAATAGGGATGTGCAGGAGGGACGGATTCGTCCGATTTAGTATTCGTATTCGTCAGGACACAAATCCGTTGCATCCATTTTCGGGGGACCCCGATTCGTCCATTAGTTACATATGGTATTTGTTTCCCATTAAAGTTGAAAAAATCCCCATCCCAACCCTTTAAATTTAATTAACAATAACCCCCCACCCTCCTGAGCCCCCACAAGACTTGCCAAAAATCCCTGGTGGTCCAGCAGGGGTCCTGGAGCGATCTCCTGCACTCAGGCCGTCGGCTGCTGGTATTCAAAATGGCGCCGATAGCCTTTGCCCTTACTATGTCACAGGGGCTACCGGTGCCATTGGTTGGCCTCTGTCACATGGTAGGAGCACAAGATGGCACCGGCCATCCATTGCTCCTACCATGTGACAGGGGTTGATCAATGGCACCGGTAGCCCCTGTGACATAGTAAGGGCAAAGGCTATCGGCGCCATTTTGAATACCAGCAGCCGACGGCCTGAGTGCAGCAGATCGCTCCAGGACCCCCGCTGGACCACCAGGGATTTTTGGCAAGTCTTGGGGGGGTCAGGAGGGTGGGGGTTTTATTCTTTAATGATACGTTGCATTCGTGGGGGTTCGCCATATGTTTTGGAACTCCACGAATGCAACGAATAGGGACCTATACATTGCGGATTGTGCATTCGTTCAAAACAAATGCACATCCCTAATCTGTAATGGTTTTAATCATCCTGAGGGTAGGCCTAGCAAAGTGAGTTGCAGTAATCCAAGTCTGAGAATATAAGTGTTGGTAGAAAAGTTCGGAAGTCCTGGAATGTTAAGTGAGGCTTCGATGCTAGGAGATGACTTGAATGCATGGCTCAAAACCTGGTGTAAGGACAACGTTTTGGATATATTGGAGGCTAGGTCCATGTATGGAGCAGTAAAAGGCTCTAAGTGAAAGTTGGCTTACATCTGTCTGTGGCAGGAAAAAAGATCCTAAGAGATATATTCAAATCCTATGCCATAAGGCATTTAAACTAGGTGATGGGGGTAGCAGAAGGAATTCAGAATGTCACCCTCCCCCCCCCCCCCCCCCCACACACACAAATACAAATACAAAGGAAATGGGTAAAGGGTATAACAAAAGTCAGCTGAATAAGGCACAAAAGAAATCCAAGAAAAGCAGTAACCTGAATGAGAAAAGCTGTAAAGCTATGAGCACAAATGCTTGTAGTCTGGGCAAAAAAATCCCAGACTTGCAAGCCCTAATAGTGGAGGCAGATTTGGTCATTGTTGCTGTCACGGTCACATAGTTCATGGAATCTCATGATTGGGATTCAGCCATATCAGGCTATAGAGGACAGAAAAGGGGGAAGAGTAGCTCTTTATGTCAAAAACAATAACCAAACAACTGAGCTGCAAGAAGATGGGGTAAAGAAGAAGCATTATGGGCCAACCTAAAAAAAGATGATGGTGAATCAATTTTTATTGGAATGGTTTACAGGCCTCTGAATCAAATGGAAGAACTAGACAGAGATCTGGTTGAAGATATCCAAAAGGTGGGAAAGAAGGGAGAAGTGTTGATTGTTGGAGATTTTAATCTGCCAGACATAGACTGGAGAATCCCTTCTGCGGAATCTAACAAAGTAGAGAGATAGTGGATGCCCTGCAAGGGGCTCTGTTCAAACAAATGGCAATGGCAATGGAACCCACGAGGGAGGGAGCTATACTCAATTTAGTGCTCACTAACGTCTCTAATGTTCAGGTGGTTGCCCACCTCAGTGATCATCAAATTGTATGATTTGAAATTGCAAATAGGATACGGAGAAGTCACACGAAGACCCAAGTTTTACATTTCAAAATTACGGACTTTGTTGAAATAGGGAAGTACCTGGAGGGAGAACTAGAAGACTGGGAGAAAATGAGAGAGGTGGAACAACAGTGGGCCAAACTAAAAGAAGCAATTACAAAGGCAACTAATCTATATGTTAGAAAAGTAAACAAACATACAAGGAAAAAGAAACTGATTTGGTTCTCAAAGAAAGTGGCTGAAGAAATAAAGGCAAAAAGAACAGTGTTCAAGAAATATAAAGGATCCCAAAGGGAGGAACACAAGGAAGAATATCTGGTAAAACTGAAGGAGATGAAGAAAGTAATCAAGAAAGCAAAAAGTCAAGCAGAAGAATGGATTGCCAAAAAGGTAAAGCGAAGTGACAAAACATTTTTCAGATATATCAGAGAAAGGAGAAAGGTCTGAAGAGGTATAGTGAAATTGAAAGGTGAAAAGGATCAATGTGTGGAGAGAAATGAAGAAATGGCAGAAATATTAAACAAATACTTCAGTTCGGTGTTCACTAAAGAAGACCCTGGAGAAGGACCGTCGCTAGTTAACAAGAAAATGGAGGGGAGTGGAGTAGACAAAACTCTGTTTATAGAAGAGAATGTATGGAAAGAGCTAGGAAAATTAAATGTGGACAAAGCCATGGGGCCTGATGAGGTTCATCCCAGGATATTGAGGAAGCTCAGATGTGCTGGTGGGTCTGCTGCACAACATGTTCAATAGATCCCTGGAAGCGGGAGTGGTGCCAAGTGATTGGAGAAGAGTGGTAATGGTCCCAATTCACAAGAGTGGGAGCAGAGAGGAGGCTGGAAACTACAGGCCGGTTAGCCTCACCTCAGTGGTGGGAAAAGTAATGGAGATGCTGCTGAAGGAAAGAATAGTGAAATATCTACAGTCAGAAGATTTGCTGGACCAGAGGCAGCATGGATTCATCAGAGGAGTTGCAGCTTTTTTGATTGGGTAACTAAGAAATTGACTCGAGGAAGGGTGCTCAATGTGATCTACTTGGATTTCATCAAAGCTTTTGATACGATCCAGCATAGGAGGCTTGTGAATAAAATGAGAAGCTTGGGAGTGAGCGCCAAGGTGGTGGCCTGTATTACAAACTGGTTGATGGATGGAAGACAGCGTGTGATAGTAAATGGAACCTACTCTGAAGAGAGAGTGGTGTAAAGTGGAGTGCCACAAGGATTGGTGTTGGGATCGGTCCTGTTCAATATCTTTTTGAGCAAAATTGTGGAAGGTAAAGTTTGTCTTTTTGCGGATGATACTAAGATCTGTAATAGAGTGGACATGCTGGAAGTAGAAGAGAGAATGTGAAATGATTTAAGGAAGCTTGGATGGTGGTCGAAGATATGGCAGCTGGGATTCAGTACCAAGAAGTGCAGAGTCATGCATTTGGGTTTGGTAATCCAAAAGAGCTATATGTCTTGGGGGTGAAGGGCTGTTGTGCACAGAGCAAGAGAGGGACTTTGCGGTGATATTCTCTAGCAATCTGAAGTCAGTGATAGCTAAAGCCAGAAGAATGCTGCGCTGCATAGAAAAAGGAATAACCAGTAAGAGAAAGGAAGTTATAGTCCCCTTGTATAGGACCTTGGTGAGGCCTCACCTGGAGTATTGTGTTCAGTTCTGGAGACTGTATCTCAAAAGGGATAGAGACAAGATGGAGGCAGTCCAGAGAAGGGCAACAAAAATGGTGGGGGTCTCCATCAAATAACTTATGAGGAGAGGTTGAAGGACCTAAATATGTATACTCTGGAAGAGAGAAGGTGCAGGGGAGATATGATACAGATCTTCAGATACCTGAACGGTTTTAATGATGTACAATTGACAAACTTGTTCCGTTGGAAATAAATCAGTAAAACTAGGGGGTCACATAATGAAACTCCAGGGAGGACAACTCAAACAACATCAGGAAATATTTCTTCACAGAGAGGGTGGTGGATGCCTGGAATGCCCTTCTGGAGGAGGTGGTGAAGACAAAAATGGTGAAAGATTTCAAAGGGCAAGGGATAAAAACTGTAGATCCCTAAAAGCTAGAGGATGGAAATGAAGAAAAGAATGCAAGGGGGTAACTTGCCGGTGTGGTAGTGACGACTCTTAACCAATAAGCCTTCATATTGTTGCTGCAACTCCATTGTTGCTCTCCGCTTTAATGGCAGGGGGAAAAGCAGAAAAGGGGAATTAGATTCAGACAGCAACCAAGAAGGACATTGGATTTTACGGTCTGGGAAAACAAATAAGCATGGGGGTAACTTGCTGATGCAGCTGTTACTACCCTTAACTAATAGGCCTGATATTTGGATGCAACTCCAACATAGCTCTCTGCTTCAATGGCAAGAGGTCTCAGGGAATTGGACTCAGCAATCAACAATGAGAAGGTACAGATAAGGGTGACCAAAATGATAAGGGGAAATGGAACAGCTCCCCTATGAGGAAAGAATAAAGAGGTTAGGACTTTTCAGCTTAGAGAGGAGATGACTGAAGGAGGATATGATAGAGGTGTTTAAAATCATGAGAGGTCTAGAATGGGTTAATGTGAATCAGTTATTTACTCTTTCAGATAATAGAAAGACTAGGGGGCACTCCATGAAGTTAGCATGTAGCACATTTAAAACTAATTGAGAAAGTTCTTTTTCACTCAATGCACAATTAACTCTGGAATTTGTTGCCAGATGATGTGTTAGTGTCGCTGTGTTTAAAAAAGGATTGGATAAGTTCTTGGAGGAGAAGTCCATTACCTGCTATTAATTAAGTTGACTTAAGAAATAGCCACTGCTATTACTAGCAACAGTAACATGGAATAGACTTAGTTTTTGGGTACTTGCCAGGTTCTTATGGCCTGGATTGGCCACTGTTGGAAACAGGATGCTGGGCTTGATGGACCCTTGGTCTGACCCAGTATGGCATGTTCTTATGTTCTTAAGGGCCCTGACTATTTTTTATGCAACTCCAATATTGCTCTCTGCTTCAATGCCAAGATGTAACAGGGAATTGAACTCATCAGCAACCATCAAGGGCCCTGACTTTGATGGTTTGGGAAACTAAGTAAGGGGATGACCTGTATGGCGCAGCAGATGTTACCATAAGCTTTCTGGGCAGACTAGATGGACCATCATTTTCTGTGTTTCTAAACATAAGCTATCTGGCAGTAGAGATATGCTTCGTTTAAAGATATAGGTTCGGGATTTGGATCGGGTGCTCTGCGGAAAATTTCATTTTCCCATGGTTCGTTTTTTTTTTTTCTGTCAGTTTTCAACAAAGTGCATTAGTGTGCACTAATAGGCCTTACTGCGCACTAATAACCAGTCAGTGTGCACTATCTTAGCATTAGTGCTCAGTTTACCGAATGAGAGTGCGCACTAGCTAGATGTTAATGCGCATTAAGGCCCATTAGTGCGCACTACCAGGTTAGGTTACCAAATCAGAGGAGTTCGTTAGCTATAAAAACAGTGTGCACTAATTGGCATTACTGCGCACTCGGATATGCAGTGCGCAGTAACTCCGTTACTGCGCACTAACACGAAATACGAATTTTGCCGAAAATTCGGGAAAAATCACTTCATATATCAGCGCTACCGAACCATGACGAATTAGACAATATCGTTGACATTGTCTAATTCATGAAAAACAAATGCACATCCCTATCTGGCAGTACACTTGATTCCTGACTATTCCCCAGGGCCTCTCTAACCCTTATGGGCCATGGCTCCTTATACTATTTTGAGTGAAGCTTCCTTCAGCCAGAATCCCTTGTGGGGCTGGTTCTTAAGGAGGACCAGACCAGATAGTTGTGGTTGGTTCCTTAAGGTGCTCTGAGAGCATTTCTCATACACTCCCTCACAAGAGGTAATATCATTTTCCCTTTTTATTCGTGATACTTCTTTTTATGCCCACATATATAATGTTTTCTTTCCTAACTGCTTTGCACACTGACTGGCTATACTGAGATCATCAGAAATTATGATCCCTGAGCTCTCTCTACTCATTGGTATTGCTAGTTCTCACTTCCAAAATTATATTTACCCCTTGGATTTCT
Organism: Rhinatrema bivittatum; assembly: GCF_901001135.1. Classification (NCBI taxonomy): domain Eukaryota; kingdom Metazoa; phylum Chordata; class Amphibia; order Gymnophiona; family Rhinatrematidae; genus Rhinatrema; species Rhinatrema bivittatum. Next base: position 252,108,308 of record NC_042621.1, on the reverse strand, counting down.
GCATTTCCTAATGCATGATTTTGCATTTTGGAGAGGAGGGGGGTTAAAGTGTACTTATTCCTGAGTCAGAAGGATGTCCGAGGTCACGGCGTGCGCTCATGCGCCTTCACTGCTTGAGCACCCAAATTGGACGTGCGTTCATGCACCTTCACCGGCGGGGCTGCTGGAAGCCGCTTTCGCCGCCGGCTGCCCCTGGGAGGCAGGGGAGCCACGGTGGGCGCCTCGGGAGGAGGAGAGATGTATGAACGCACATCCAATTTGGGCGCTTAAGCAGCAAAGGCGCATGAGCGCACACCGTGACCTCGGACATCCATCCGGGCACTCAGGTCATGGTGTGCGCTCATGCGCCTTCACTGCTTGAGCACCCAGATTGGACATGCGTTCATGCACCTTCGCCGGCGGGGCTGCTGGAAGCTGCTTTCGCCACCGGCTGCCCCCGGGAGGCAGGGGAGCCGCGGTGGGTGCCTTGGGAGGAGGGGAGAGAGGACTGGGGCTGCTGGAAGCATACAGTAAGTTTACTTTTGTTACAATTTCGATTTGCTTTAATAACATGTCGAGTCGATTTTCGCCCTGCGCCTTGCTTCGGGAGGGGGGGAGAGAGGACTGGCAATCCCCGATGCCCAAGTGTAGAAGATCCAATCACTTCCTGGTACCTGCATTTCATGCCATTTAAATACTGTATCGAGCAGTATGTAATCCAAACTGTGCGCACGGTAAACGAGCGGGCGCCCGGCACTGCCGCACTTTTTCTTACGCGCCCTTACTGTATCGGCCTGATAGTATCCTGCACTCTAATAAAATAAAAACATACATAATTTAAAAACATCTAATGTTAACAGTCATACAGTAAACAAGTTTCATTACTCTGGACATAACCAGGTCAGGTAAAGGCTAAAGAGAAGAGGTGGGTTTGGAGTCAGGATCTCAAGGAAGATCTTGTTGGAGCAGCGTTATTGCATTCTTGGTTTGTATAGACAGAGAATTGTACCAAGCCATATGAAGGAGTCATTTTGTAAAATCATGATGTTAACTTTATAATGAATCTTTAAAGCTATGGGGAGCCAATGGAGGGAGTATAACACAGGCGAGATACGATCATACACTCAAATGCTAGTGAGAACCCTCACAGAAGACTTCTGAACAACCTGTAGAGGTCATATTATATTAGCAGGCAAACCAAGATATAATAAGTTACAGTTGTCAAGGTTGTTAAGAATCAAAGTTTGCAGGACCTAAACAAAAATCTTTTGATTCAAGCAATGGTTTTTGTCTTATCAGATGACGTTTGTAAAATGATGATTTTACAACCATGGAGATATGTTGTTGCATGGAAAGTTTAGAGACAGGTGTGAGCCCTAAGATTTTTGTTTCCCAACAATTGGAATGCGGTTTCCTTGGAAACTAATGATATTAGGAATCTCATATGATGGTGATCTAATCCCTGAGAGTAATAATAATTCAGTTTTGGCAATGTTGAGTTTTAGCTGATTTAACCAGTGCTTCACTGAGTTAAGGCACAGTGATATCAATGCTAAGGTATTGATCTAAGATGAGTTATAAGGGACACAAAATTGTTATGTTGTCAGCATAGATTTTATATTTATGCCTAGACATGCAGACACCTGACAAAAGGGGGTGGACAAGTATATGTTGAAAAAGGTGGCAGAAAGCATGAAGCTCTGGGGAACACCAAAGCTCACTGCATATCAATGGCAGCAAATAGAACCCATCCTGACTTGTGTTCTACCTATCAAACAAGAAGAAAACCAGTTTAAGACAGATCAAGAAAGAAACACCAACATATTGCAAACGCTTGAGAAGGATTTCATGTTCCAGAGTATCCAAGGTGGCAGTTATGTCAAGAAAGACTATAATGTAATCTGTGTTTGAGTCGAAGTCTCGTATCAAAGGTGCTTCTCCTGCTGATTGCATTGTGGGCCAACATGAAAAAGCAGCCCCACAGTGGACATGAGAAGACAGTGAATCCTGCAGGCTAAATCCAGAAGGAGAGCAGCTGGTGCCACAATTGCTTGCTCCCCCCACCCCCAACCAAAGTATGTCCATGGATGCCTCCTGGCTGCTGCCTGTGCTACAGCCGATGAGAGAGAGATACCCTGATTCCATTCTCTCCCATGATGTTATTGTGGGACCACTTGTAAAGGCAGCCCTCAGCAGGGGTAGGATGCCTTACATAGAAAAATAGAATATGACGACAGGTAAAGACTGGCCATCCACATCTTCTGCTCAATTTTATAGTCCCTTCCTCTCCCTCAGAGAGCTTTTGTGCTTATCTCATACCTCAATAAGCATTTCATTAATGTAGTCCTCCTTTTCCAAGATGGTTCTTAGCCTTGCCACCCCTTCTCTCAATTCTGCCACCTGTTCCTGAGGGAATCGACCTGCAAATATCTTTCATATTGACCCAGTTCTTCACTGTGGCCTTCAACTGAAACTTCTCTGAAGAGATGTTCAAAAAAGAATCACCCCCTTGGGGTTCTGGTTAAGCAGCAATTAGGGGGTGACTGGACCATTGATGTCCTGTGAAAAAAATATGGTATTGTGAAGTGGGGTTTTCTGTAGATATGAGTAACCTTTTGGCTGTTTGCTTGTTCTGGTCAGGTTCAGACCATTCCCTTATTGGCTTCATAATCAAGGTACTTAAAGGGAACTTTAGAAGTACATAAGAACAGAAAACATTTGAAATTAGGATGATCAAATACTTTGAAACAAACACAAAAGGACTTAATAAAGATATTGGCTTTCTTGCCCATTATCATATATAGGCCCTTTCAACTGCAAAGTTTAAAACCCTCATGGCTTCTGGCATTCTTCCCACCCACTTCCGTTCCTTTACTGGACTGCAGACAGCCCATGACTTGGATGATTCTTAATTATTTAAACAAGTGGAACTATGCTGTGTCTTCACTGACCTGAAAAGAGGATAATGTTTGAAAGCTTGCCACAGTAGTATTAAGTTAGTCCAATAAAAAGGTATCACCTACACCTTCAACTTATTTGTTTACCCTTAATTCATAGAAACATAGAAATTATGGCAGAAGAAAACTAACAGGCTCATCCAGTCAGCCCAGCAAGCTCTCACACTTATTTTCCAAATCCTGTTACCCCGACCGCTGAGTTCAGGGCCCTTATTGGTAACTTTTTTATTCCAATTTCCTTCCTCCCCCACCATTGATGCAGAGAGCAGTGTTGGAACTGTATCAAAGTGAAGTATAAGGCTTAATGTTTGAGGGTAGTAACCTTTGTAACGAGAAGTTACCCCGATGTTTGTATACTCATACTGCTCAGATCAATGCCTTGTTAGATGTTGACTTGATGTAAATCCTCTTTTCCTCATTCCACCCCTGCCACTGAAGCAGAGAACCTCGCTGGATATGCTTTCAAGGTGAAGTATCAGGCTTGATTGGTTTAGGGTAGTAACCGCCTCATCAAGCAAGCTACTCCCACTTTTATTTGTTTAACCAGACTGGGCAATTCAGTCCGTGTTGATTGTTGTCTGAATGTAAATCCTATTTCTTCATTCCCCCCTGCCGTTGAAACAGTGAGCTGCACTGCATATGCGTTCAAAGTGAAGTATCCAGTTTAATTGCTTAGGAGTAGTAACCACCGCAATAAGCAAGCTACTCCCACGCTTATTTGTTTACCCAGACTCTGCAATTCAGTCCTTGTTGGTGGTTGACTGAATATTTATTTATTTATTTATTTTATTGTTTTGGATTTTTTTATACCGGCGTTCATGTAGAAAATACATATCACGTTGGTTTACATTAAAACAAGTTATATACGTTGCATGAGAGCATTACATGGAACAGGGGAAAAGTAACTGGGGTCCATGAAGATAAATAAATGGGGTAAATATAAACTACTAATATAACATTCAGGTGTAACGCCAACGATAATGATAGTTCAAAAAGTTAACAGTAGATTCAGAGAATGAAGTAACAAATTATAAGTTATGGGGCTTTCCTGATGTCATTTTGGAGAAATCTGGCTTTATTGGTTATATCAGGTCGACTATTCACTTGCTTTATAAAAATCCTGCAGCCTTTATATCCAAAATGATAAACGGGATGGAACAGCTCCCCTATGAGGAAAGGCTGAAGAGGTTAGGGCTGTTCAGCTTGGAGAAGAGACAGCTGAAGGGGGATATGATAGAGGTCTTTAAGATCATGAGAGATCTTGAACGAGTAGATGTGAATCGGTTATTTACACTTTCGAATAATAGAAGGACTAGGAGACATTCCATGAAGTTAGCAAGTAGCACATTTAAGACTAATCGTAGAAATTTCATTTTCACTCAACGCACAATAAAGCTCTGGAATTTATTGCCAGAGGATGTGGTTAGTGCAGTTAGTGTAGCTGGGTTCAAAAAAGGTTTGGATAAGTTCTTGGAGGTGAAGTCCATTAATGGCTATTAATCAAGTTTACTTAGGGAATAGCCACTGCTATTAATTGCATCTGTAGCATGGGATCTTCTTAGTGTTTGGGTAATTGCCAGGTTCTTGTGGCCTGGTTTGGCCTCTGTTGGAAACAGGATGCTGGGCTTGATGGACCCTTGGTCTGACCCAGCATGGTAATTTCTTATGTTCTTATGTTCTTATAAATAGACTCTGGAGTGTACATTAAAACTGTCGTCCTTAAAACGTACAATAAACGTCAGTGTTCACCATTAAGCAGGTATTAATCGTCTTTAAGCATCTTTAATGATCGTCAGTATGGGGATAAGCTAGGCTGAATAGCCATGTTTTGAGCTTTCTTTTGAAAGTCAGTGGGCACGGTTCTTGACGAAGGTCTGGGGGGAGAGCATTCCATTGAGGGGGACCGGCTGTCGATAGAGCGCGTTTCCTTAGAGAGGTCTTGGCTGGGGGGGAGTATAGAGTGCCTTTGTAGATGCTTCTCACAGGTCTGGAGGAGGAGTGGGACCGTAAAGGGATCTTGAGATCGAGAGGAGAGAGATTGTGAAGGGCTTTATGGATTGTCATTAGGACTTTGTAGAGAATTCTGAATTTGATAGGTAGCCAATGGAGGTTCCGAAGGCTAGGGGTAATGTGTTCTCTTATGTTGGTGTTGGTCAGGATCCTAGCAGCTGAGTTCTGTACCATCTTCAGGGGTCTGATGTGGTTGGCTGGGAGTCCGAGGAGGAGGGAGTTGCAATACTCCATTTTTGAAAAAATGATGGATTGGAGTACTGTGCAGTAGTCCTGAAAGTGGAGGAGGGGTCTTAATTTTTTTAGGACTTGGAGTTTAAAGAAACAATCCTTAGTGGTATTGTTAACAAATTTTTTAAGGTTTAGGTGGTTGTCCAGGATGACACCCAGGTCTCTCACTTGTTGGAAGAGACTTAATTGGGATGAAGGTGGGATGTTGGTTGATCCATAGCTGTTGTCTTGGGAGACGATGAGGATCTCCATCTTGTTGGTGTTTAGAACTAAATTAAGGCTGGTGAGGAGGTGGTTGATTGACTGAAGGCAGCTGTTCCAGAAGCTGAGGGTTTTGGTGAGGGACTCCGTGATCGAGATGAGTATTTGAACGTCATCGGCGTAGATATAGTGAGTTAGCTTTAGGTTTGCGAGTAAGTTACAGAGCGGGAGGAGGTAAATGTTGAAAAGGGTTGGGGCGAGAGATGATCCTTGGGGGAGACCCAGAGTGGAGCTGACCGGGTGGGAATCTTTGTTGTTAATTCTGACCTTGAAAAACCTGTTGCTTAGGAAAGATTTAAACCAGCTGAGGGCCACTCCGGTGATGCCTATGTCTGCTAGGCGGTCAAGGAGTATTGAGTGGTTAACTGTGTCAAAGGCTGCTGATCCTCTTTTCTTCATTCCCCCTGCCATTGAAGCAGTGAGCTGTGCTGGATATGCATTCCAAGTGAAGTATCAGGCTTAATTGATTTGGGTTAGTAACTGCCACAATAAGCAAGCTACTCCCACGCTTATTTGTTTACCCAGAATGTGCAGCCTTGTTTGTTGTTGCCTGAATGCAAATCCTCTTTTCCACATTTCCTTTTGCCATTGAAGCATAGAGCAATGTTGGAGTCTCATTAACTGTGTGAAAGTTTATTGAATAAGGGTATTAATCACCAGGTTGTAGCCGTCATTCCCGCAAGTCATCACCATGCCTCTTCTCTTCATTCATTGTTTTGTTTAGAAATTGTAATCCAATTGAAACTTTCCTTATGTAGCCCCACCGAGAGGTGTGGTCTGCAAAGTAATGGATTATCCCTCTGAGAATAGATTTCCAAGGGGAACTGTCTCTGCGCACCAGCAAACATACTGAAATAAATTCCATTTTTATTATTGCAAGAATAGACTGCATTAAAAGCTGTGCATAAAGATGAAAAAGTATAAATATCAGCAATCATAATCAATACAAACAGTTTCAGAGCAATGTTCTACTCTTGAAATAATCAACCATGGATTTTGCATATCTTTATGCTTACTAGAACCCGTGCCTAGTATACTTTAGAATTACCAGCAAGTTCTCTATATCCTCTGGGGGTATATTACTACGCCAATCACTAGGTTCAGTATTGTTCAGACACCACAAAATGTCCTCCCCATTCTCCCACAGAAGTTCACCACAATGTGTATTCCTTGACCTGTGAGAATCAGCACCCACGAGGAGAGCCCCTAACTTTCTGAGTGCAACAGACAACATTATAATGCAAAGTTGTTGCAAACAGAATGAGTAAAAGAGATGTCCCTTCATACCTGGGGCACACCGATGTGGCCGACAATTCCAGGCTCCTCATACAAACAATGTAGAGCTAGATCTGCTTGAAATCCAAACGTTTACAGGTGATGTAGATATGCAACTGTCATTTAAACAATGAGGAAATGTCAAAGGATAGACAGCAGCTCAGATGTTAAACAGAGCCTTGTGCCAGGGTCTGTTCCCTTGTATCTGGGTCAGAAAGTACTCACGTTTCCTGATACCAGATGGTGATCGGCTCTTCTACTAGCAGTGCAGCAAAACCATTTCCAGCACAGTTCTCAGAGGCTCAGCAGTTCTTTGCTTTGGCTCTACTTATACTGCCTAACTGTTCTTACATTTAGATGCCCAAACATAGTAGGACATCCACTGTCCAGATCCCTGCAATGATTAATAAATCTCTCTCAGCACAGACCGAGGCAGCCTGTTTTTAAACTGTCTGTTAACCTTCAGCTCCTGCAGGGAACCCTGAGGAAAACAAATCTCTGCAGAGAGACCTGAGCCAGTCTGTTTCTCAGTCTCTCTCTCCAACTGACTTCCTCCTAACAAGCCCGGCTATTTCAAAATATTTCCTTTCCTCCATTGGCTCCTAGAGTCAGATGTCCTGAGGCATAGTGTTGTCCCATGGTGCAGAGATACAGCTAAGCTGGTTTCAGCAGCAGTAAGTCATTAATGCTCCAACTGTTCCTCTCTGACATAGATATGGAGCAAAGATAAGAGGGCACTGCACTTATTGAGAGTAAGGAATGAGACGTAGGGGGTCATTTTCTATAGCTTCCACACGCGAAAAGGGACTTTTTGCGTGCGATAGCTAGATCGAGGTGGAGTCGGCACCGGAAGGGGAGGAGTCGGGGCGGACGCAGAGAATACATCGCTGATGGCGAAAAGGTAAGGCCCCTTATCGCCGCCAGTAACGCGCCCAATAGCACCACCTTTCACGGTGGCGCTATTCGTTTGCGAAAGCTGGCAGCGATCGCAACACGGTGGTGCGATCGCTGCCGGCTTTCACAAGCCCACCTCCCGCTTCGCCCCCCTCCCCCGGTACTGTGCGATTCACTAAGGCCTGCGATTTTAGAAAATCCAGGCCTTAGTTGGGTGTTAGGGTTTTATTATTGCTTTGTTATTATTTTTGTGTTGAATTATTAATTGTTTAGGAACTGTTTTGAATTGTTTTTATGCTCTGTATTTAACTTGTTTTCATGAATTATATTTTTAATATGCTGTATTTCATTTTTTGTAATTGTATACTATATTTTAATATGCAATAAGCCACTTTGGCCAGTAATATAGGACTGAGAAGGTGCGACACACGTATAAGATTAGATTAGATTTTCCAAACTCTTTACTGTTCTTCCCATTTTTAAAATAAGAAGAAAAATTATCCCCCCCAACTCTGTCAAGGTCTTTTTTGTTGTAGATTTTCATGTCATCTGCAGCAGGCGTAACTTTTCCTTCTAGCCTTTTGACAATATCACTTCTAACAACATTGAAGAGGACTGGGCCTAGCACTGATTCCTGTGTAATCCAGCTTCACATTCCCTTCACCAGCGTGAACTGTAATTTTCTATGTCCTATTGCTCAACCAACTTCTCGTCCATTTTATAATTTTTCTTCCAACACCCAGACTGGCTAGCTTGTGGGAAAGATTTTACTGACAATTAGGGTTGCCAGCTAGCTCCAGATTTTTAGAACAGGTTGATCCAGTCATGGTTTTACTCACTTGCATGCAGGTACTTATAGTCCTGCTTTTCTTAGGGAATGCAATAGGGAAATCAGAATAAGTCCCAAGAAGCAATAGGGTAAAACCAGGACTGGATCAACCTGTGCTGAAAATCTGGAGCCAGTTGGCAACCCTACTGACAATGGTGCAGCAATATCAAATCAATGTTGCATATGTCAAAGTTGAAAATTAAAAAATAAATTGTGTACTATGCAAGAAATGTTTCATTTAACCAAAATGGTACTATCTTATGCATTCTTTTTTGTTTGTTGACAGAAGCAGTGATCTGTCCCTCCCGAAGCAACACGTCCACGAAACACGTACATGTTGGGGCACAGACCTTCTTTCATGCATTCCGTAGATATTCAGTGTTATAAGAATTGACTAAACCATCTTGGTTAATTAAAATAATTCCTGCCTAGTACAACAATTTATTTTTGAACTTTGACATATGCAACACTGATTTGGTATTTCTGCACCATTGTATGTTTGACTATAAGTTTAGATGGTGCAGTTCTTCCCTTCTTAATTGTTTGGCTAAAGGTTTTACGAACACAAAAAAGGGGTTGAGTTGGCACAAGTTTGCAACTTGGGAGCAATAGCACTGCTCATCAAGGCTTCAACACTGGTTACTGTTCATTTATGTATCTTTTATATACATTCAAAATTCAATCATCTTTTAAAAATCTATTTTAGTGGAGCGTATATCTCATTTACTTACCTCATGCTTGGATCAGAAATAGCTGAGCATTCAGGCTACAAACTCTTTATGAGTTCCTTGGGAAATTTAAATATCAATAGGGGGAAATGGTTTGTAGGTGGATGTGATTGTCCAGGGAGGAGAGGGAAGGGGTAGAAAGAGGATAGAAAGGGAGAGGGAGGGAGGGACGGGAAAGTAGTATTTTTATTTTTTTTTTAATTAACTGGGATGCTGTCCTGGGGTCTGAGGTTAAAATCACAAAAATTATGGTAAGAATCTTACATTCCATTGAACCTCATCCTTTTCTTGTACACATTTCAAAGCATGCTTAATTGTTTTTAGGTTTTTAGACTGTTTAATTTAATTAAAAGTACTCTGGTTATGCTTGCAGCCAAGTGGCGATCTCAGTCACAAAGTGGATTCATTTTCTTAAATCTGTCAAGACAATATCCTTTGTACATGTACAAATTCTACCTAAATGTAATGACACAGAAAAATATGTTTGCATATATTGGACACATGGTAACAGACACAAAAAGGGGTTAAATTCACGACAGTGTTGTTGTCACTTGGTCTAGCTACCTGGCAATATAGACTTTTCACTTCATAAGTATGAAAATGTGTATTAACATGATAAAAAATATATGAAAATGATACATCTCATTGACCTAGCGCAATATTAGCTGACTTTTTCAAGAGATAATTTTGGTAAATTGCCTGCAGTAATCATACAAATTAATCACATTTTAGTTTTTTGTTTTTTTTTTTGTATATACCGACATTCGATCTGAGATATCACATCGGTTTACATTCAGGTACTGTAGGTATTTCTCTATCCCCAGAGGGCTTACAATCTAAGTTTGTACCTGAGGCAATGGAGGGTAAAGTGACTTGCCCAAGGTCACAAGGACAAGGAGGTCACAAGGAGCGAAATGTGAGAAATGACATCTAGCCTATAGTCCTCAACTGAGATGAAAATCTGGAGCTATTTAATGTGCTTTATACCTACATAAAGCTATCTGCCATGCCTAAGAATTTTCTCTAAATCAGGCAACTACAGACTTGTTAAAAAAAAAACAAGAAAGAGTGAGCCAAATTTACTCAGGCTTTTTTTTAAGCCGTAAAATGGGAACCACCCTTCAATAAATCTACCCTGTAGGCAGTTTTATCTAGCACATACTTTATATTATGGGGCACAACTGACTTCCATCCTGGTGTTAATTTGGTTACCATAGTTGCTACACCACTTAACACAGAACTATTTACTTCATCCTTTGTTTATTACTATTAATGAATGGTCATATTTGCATATAGCAAGAACTGGGAACATATGTTCATTTAACTTAAGCAGCACTAAGGAAATGATTGGCGCTGAAATGGAAAAAGAAATGAGGAAACCAGAGCCATAGCGTGCCTATGGCTAATATGGCCTCTGCAAAAGGTGTCGTTACCTGAAGGGCACCATAGTGCTGCTGGTGATGTTGCCCTGAGGAGGAGTAACACCACGGCCCTGCTGGTGGGTCCTGAGGAGGAGAAGCGATGCCGCAACCCTGCCAGAATCGCTGGCAGGGCCTGAGGAGAAGGAGCAATGCCACAAACCTGCCAGAATCACCTTCAGGGCCTGAGGAGGAAGAGCAATGCCACAGCCCTGCCAGAGTTGCTGGAGGGGACTGAGGAGGATTAGCACAACCTGCTCTGCAGGAAGGAGCTCTAGGTCAGAGACAGGTTCACCCCAAGAAGTAGTCCTGTGTGCTGTGAGGGATGAAGGAGACTGCTGCTGCTATTTGAAGAGGAGGGGAAAAGTTAAAAGTGTGTGTGTGTGTGTGTGTGTGTGAGACAGAGAGAGAGCGAGAGAGAGACAGCATGTGTGAATGTCTAAGAGTATGTGTGTATGCATGTATATGTAAGAGCATGTGTGAGAGAATGAGAGCCTGTTTCTGCATGTGTTTGCATGAGTATGTGTGAGAGCATGTGTGTGTGAGTGAGAGCATGTGTGTGTGAGAGTGAGCATATGATGTGTAAGAGAGCATGTGCATGTGTGTGAGAGAGAGTAAGGAAGAGCATGTATGTGTGAGAGAGCGCATATGTATGTGTGCACATGTGTTTGTGAGAGAAAGCGAGCATGTATGTGAGAGAGAGAGAGCATATGTGTGTGAGAGCAAAAACATTGTGTGCAACAGACCTCCTTCCTCTCTTCCTGCTAAATCATGACAATCTCAGGGTATCTGAAAAACAAAGTTCCCAGGTATGGAAAGCAAAGGATTTTTAAAAATCCTTATGAGTTTTAATTATTGGGTGCTATTTAATGTGTCTGTTTTGAAATATTTTATTGCTGTTCAGAAAATTTTTATGAGTTTTTAATTATTGGTCATTATTCTATTTGATAGCTGTTTTGAATTATACTCTTTATTCGTGTGATTTTATTTTACTACTATTAATGAAATTTATATTTCATGATTTTATTGTTTTATGAGGCATGGTAATGTCTATTTTTTTCCATTCTTGCACTGCATACAGAGTCTGGCTTCTTGCAATTTCCAGTTCAGATTTTGTCTGCACTTTTCCATTTATATTGTATGGTCTGTTTAGTCTGTATTTGGTGAAGGTCTGTCTGTATTCTGCATGCGTGACCAAGGTGAGGTACTCCGCTAGGATATAGTTTCAGTATAGAGATCTATAGCAGCTTGGCTTGTTCTGTTTTCTCAATAGTATATTAGGGCCTGTTGTAAAGTTTGCATTGTTACCTTTTCATAGGTAGGATTGTTGCTGTTTGAATGCTGGCAGTTAAAATAAAGTTTATTGTATTGTAACTTTGTTTTCTTGTGACTTTCAGAGGGCCAAGCCCATGCCTATGGTGTCTTAGAGTAGACCTAGGTTCCAAGTGCCTGTTTTGCTCTTTTGCAGGGTTTTCTGGTTGGCACCACAGCATTGCATGTAAATATAACATTCATATTGTAAGCGATATTTTATTTCAGAAGACTGTACCTTAAATATCCTTTTTCATGTACAATCTGTTATTATAAATATATCATTTTTAATTGTGTGTAGGGAGGATGTGACAAGCTGGGAGGGGGGTGCAAGGCTGTACCGGCCTTGGGCATTGCTGTACTCACATTTGTTAGAGTCTCCTAACTCATAGTGTCATGTTTGGTTGAATGGGTGAGGGCGCAGCTTTTCACTTAGGCCAAGGAGCCAAATTGCCTGGTTACGGCTCTGCAGGAAATTCTCATTCTTTCCTCATCCTCCAATCTCTCTGCAGCCCTCCTTTTTTCACTCATCATCCTTCCAGCATTCCATCTATTTCTTGAGCCATCTTTCAAACTTTCTCCTTTCCTACACCTTTTACTCGTCCTTAGCCTTTCCAACTTCCTGTCAGACAAACATCTTATTTTCTCCCATCTTGCCCATTAATTTCCTCTTACCCCATTTACCTTCTTCTCATCCTGCAATGCACCACTTTTCTTCTCTCCACATATCTGTCCCTTCAGGTTCATCAACTTCCAAGCCTCCTACCCCTCCCCCTCCCCCTCCCCCTCCCCCCCCCCCACACACACACACAACTCTCACTTTCAGGTTCATTTTCTCCCCTCCAAGTTTCTTCCTCTAACTCCTTCAGTTTTTCATTTCCTCTCCCCCCCCCCGGTTCCTTTCTTCTCATTTTCCACCACCTCCTTTCTTCAGGTTCCTTTCCTCCTGCTGACTTCTCTCTTTTCCGTTCCCTTTTCAGTTTCTTCTCAATGCCTCTTCCCTCCCCACCTTGCTTTCTTCAGGTTAGGACGTAAGAAATGCCATACTGGGTCAAACTAAAAGATCCATCAAGCCCTCAACATCCTGTTTCCCAGAATGGTAAATTCAGGTCACAAGTACTCAGCAGGCTCCCAAAGAATAGATCCAATCCTTTTTGCTCATCTATCGCTTTCCCCCTTCCGTTTCTTTCCACCTCCTGCTTTCTGCTTGTTCACTTCCTGCCTTCTCCTTGTGCATGTGACCTTCTTTCTGCCAGGCCACAGCGGTGAGAGAGGTGGCAGGAGGCTGGTAATGTGGAGATGCGGCAAGCATGTGAGTCTGATCCCTGAACCTCTCTCCGTTCCTCGTGTTTGCTTTCTCAACAGAGACTGTGCAGGGGAGATGCAGTCAGGGGGACTGGAAACACAAGCCCACCACGTCCCCAGGCTGCCGCCTCTGCTCTTGTGGCCATGGAAGGGCTGGGAAGGAAGGTGGCTGAACAGGAAACAGATTTTGCAAGCTTATCATGCCCACAGTTGTCATTGCTACAGGTCTGAGGGGGAGGGAGGAGGAACAAAAGCAGTAGCATGCACTCAGCCTATCCACAACCATTCTCCTTCCTCCTCTTCTTGGCTAGACTGAAGCAGGAAAAAATTTATGATTTTGTATTATCCTACTCTAAGCTCTGCACAATCATATTCCTCTACCTTCATGACATTAAAAAGATAGGAACATTACCAAAAATTCTTAATCATAATTGCCAATATCATATGGAATATATATATATATATATTTTTTTTTTTTTTTGTCAGAATCAATATTATTCTTTTTAATATTATTTGATCTTAATGCCTAAGTTCAATGTTTTTTTTCTTTATGCCCAGGTTACCCCTTCCTTCACCAAAAAGGATTAAATATTTAAATAATTCCTTGTTCATGCCAAGCTAACATTAGAGTACCATGATTTCACTACACCTCTGATAAGGTCAGTGAGACACTAGAAGACAGATTTTGAGCACCTCAAAGAAAGCCCTGTACTCAGGAGAAAATAACCTTTTGTTAAAAAGAAAACATTTTTTAATTAGATATTTTTCATTTTTCATATTTATTTATTTATTTATTTATTTTTAGTTTTATAAACCGACAGGGATGCTAATTGGATACAATATTCAAGTTCAAATCCAAACCCTAACCTAAAAAACTTATTAGTAGGGCAGTTCTCGCCCTATTCAACCTGTTATCTGGAAACCGATGTGATATCTCGATCGAATGTCGGTATACAAAAGAAATAAATAAATAAATAAATAAATTGGATTCTAAATACCAGTCTAAAGAAAACCAAGTTCAGTGGTTAAAGTCTCTTGGATCGGTTTAGTGAAAGGATGATTACTGCCATGAAGATACAGTCTAGTATACGTTTTCCTTACTCCATGGTCCATTGGGTTAACTCAATAATTTATACCAACTTCTGAGATAGATATTGATGTGTTTAGCCAATTGCTATCATTTCAATAGGAACATTGTGCAAAGGACCAGGAAGGCAGCTAAAACCTTACCTTTGCCTGGTATTCTTTGGCCACTTTACTGATCCCTATATGCCATTGTGCCTTTCCTATCCCAAAATATTGCTTAATTAATATTTTTTCTGATGTGTCTCATTGACAGTTTGTGGTTTCATCAAAGTCAACCAGACATTAAGGTGTATAAACAGCTTATGAACAGAATATTGAATGTACAATTAAAAAAAAAAGTGTTATCATATAGGTCTAGGATGATACATGGGGATGGCAATTTTCAAAGCCATTTATTTGCAGAAATTGGCTGTCTGAAAAATGCCATCCATCAACGCGGATAAAAACACGTACGGTGCTCCATGGTAAGTGTGCTTGTATCGGCGCTTAGTGGACGCATTCCCGGGGTCGTATTTAGATCGCGGGTGGAACATATCATTAAATAGATTGCATTTTCAAATCAATCTATCTATCTTTGACAAAGTACCTGCACGAAAAGCAAGCGCGAATGTCTGTAGGCACCTCTGAAAGCAAAAGTAAGCCATACTTTCCTTTTCACATGTGGTGTTAAGCAAAAAAGATTAAAAGTATCCCCAGACTTTGTCCCTGTGTGCACTGCTTGAAAACTGGCCCCCTACAATTCTTTACTGTGATAGTCTGCTCTTCTGTGGGGAATGTGAGCACTGCCATTTAGGGGTCTTGTAAACCAGCTCACTTTTTTGGCCATAAGTGCAAGAATACTGCTCCTATGATCTGTTCAACATGTCCAAAGATAAGACAGAAAAAAACAAACAAACAAACAAAAAGGGTATTCGCCCTCAGAAAGCATGTTAAAGGACATTGGATACCGAGAACGGAAGAAAGGGAGTCATGCCCTTTAGGGCACATGACACCACTGAAACGTGCCAATGTATTTCAATACTTCATTTTCAAACATCTTACCTTAAATGAAGCATTTCTCGCATTCCTCGTGCTAGCTACAACATGCCAATAAATCTATTGCACAGGAATCTGAAGTTAAAGAACTAATTTAGAATCTTCTGGAAATATGAAGCGAGGGTTGGACCTTGTTTTTCTTTATTTTTCAAGCAGCAATAGCAGTGAAACATTTGCAATGTAATGCATTTCATTGTTAAGTTCCAAAAAATAAAATCATTAAAAGACTTTCCATTTTTTGTTATGATTTTCATGTCTTTTTTGAGATGGTATTAGTATTAGAAATTTGTGAGTCCCTAATACCACTTATTCCCACCTATTATGGACCTAAGTGTACTTGGAAACTGCTGTACTAGCTCTCATTGGTGCCCCAGGCAGAAAGCGTTGCAGTCCCGGTCGCAGCACAGGCAACCGGGACCTTACCTCTCCTTCCGGGGGGTCCAGGGCCCGCCTGCCGGAGCGCCGCCCCTCGGGCCTGGGTTCGAGCGGCACTCGCCGCGTCCAGGCGGGCCTGCGCGGCCTGTTCGGCGGCGTCCCCACGAGGGAGATGCCGCCGAGTCTCGGCGCATTGCCCCTCCCCTCCTAGGCGCGCGCGCGTGATGGGGGGAAATGTAAAGGCCTTTTCCCGCCAGATCGCGGGCCGCCCCTTCTGTGACGTCAGAGGCTGGCAGATATTTAAGGCCGGCGTCTGCCTTGCGTCAGTGCCTTGCAACAAGGTTACTTGCTTTCCTGTTCCAGTGTGCTGCGGACATTGTCTGTATTCTCTTGAGATCCTGTCTCCAGTTCCAGTTCCAGGTTTGGATCCTGTCTTCAGTTCCAGTTCCTGCTTCAAGTTCCAGTTCCGGACCTTCCCGAACCTTCCAACTTGCTCCTCTGGTACTGACTTCTGCCTGTCTCTGACTCTGCTCGCCAGCCGCCTGCCTTGACCTCGGATCATCTCTTCAGATTGCTGCTCACCTAAGTCCCAGCGGTCCGGGCTCCTCCCGGGGGAGTCTCGGACTTCCAGGGTGAAGTCATCTTCTTCAATCACCTAAGAAAAAGGGGGAAAAAAAATGTCCGGGTGGGTAAGTGGTGGCTTTCGCCACCGCCACCTAGCCAGATAAGTCCCGACTTACCCATCCATCTGGCAGCGGGAAGCAGCTGCCAGATAGCAGGATAAGTTCTGACATATCCGGCTATCTAGTGCATTCACTACTACATAGGCAGACAAGTAATTTATCCTGCTATGTGGTGGTGACCTGTGCCAGATAAATAGATAAGTACCAATTTATCCAGCTAGCTGGCAGCTGCATCCCACTACCATATAGCTGGATAAGTTGGCTCTTATCTGACCATGTGGTGGTGGTAGCTGCCGCCAAATAGAGACAGCTCAACTCTCCCTACATTAAAATGTGCATTTGGCTTGGGCCATATTCACATTTTACAGTTTTGCACATTTTTAGCATATTATTAACTTATTGCAATGGGAGTTAAAAAGAAATTTAACTTGAGCATTAAAAATGTGCCCTGGAAATCAGTGCTCAGCTTTTAAAACTCAGATTATTGCATTAGCCCCTTTGTGTCTTGACCAGTCTTAAATCCAAGGTCTTAAACTATTTTGACTGATAGACATTACTGACATTTAGCACTGGCTAATTTTGATCTGCTGCTATTATAATTTAACAGAGTATGCCTACTAGATTTTATGTTACTTTATTTGGTGTTTTTATTGTCATATTTTACTTTTGTCCCTGTTTTATGGTCTATTATGTATTATGGTTGTTTTATTATTTCATACATATTGTTTTGTTATATTGAAGGCTTCATTTTATTGATATTAATATTATGAAGGTATGATATATAAGCCTTACATATAAATAATTAAATAAATTAGCTGCCATAAGCACATAGGGAGACAGCTAAGGCAATGAGAGGAAAATACAAAAGATATGGAGTATTGCCAATAATTAAAGGGTTTTATAGCCACTGCTGTCAAAACCCACAGAAGATGAGGTAAGGGATGGGGCAGGACAGGAGCAAGGGCTAACTAAGTACTGACCCATGTTAACCTTGGGACCTCTCAAAAATTATGTTCTGACTATGGATTACAAACTGGCTAAACGACAGGAAACAGAGAGTAAGATTAAATGGACAATTTTCTCAGTGGAAGGGAGTGGGCAGTGGAGTGCCTCAGGGATCTGTATTGGGACCCTTACTTTTCAATATATTTATAAATGATCTGGAAAGAAATACGACGAGTGAGGTAATCAAATTTGCAGATGATACAAAATTGTTCAGAGTAGTTAAATCACAAGCAGATTGTGATAAATTGCAGGAAGACCTTGTGAGACTGGAAAATTGGGCATTGAAATGGCAGATGAAATTTAATGTGGATAAGTGCAAGGTGATGCATATAGGAAAAAATAACCCATTCTATAGTTACACAATGTTAGGTTCCATATTAGGAGCTACTGACCGACTGTAAGCTGTATGGTTGGGGCGTTGTGTTGTGACTGATCACTGTCAAACTGAGACAGTAGTCGATGTGAGATTTGAAGAGAATTGTGGCGCATATTGAGAAAGTTCACCAGAGCATGGAGCATTTTATCAACAATAGCCCCTGAAGCAGCTCAATGAGTGAAACTCGGCCTGAGTTGGGCTTTTAATATATTCTGTGCTCAACAAAAGAACTCGTGGTGTTCATTGATCCTCTCTTTTCTTTGGTCACTACTGCAATATTGGATCAATTTCCGATCTGTTTTATTTAGATTATTTACTCCCCTTAAGTAAACTTTTACATGCATAGGTTGGGGGCGTTTCTAACATGCGCACAACGAAATAATCAGTTTTACTAATTAGTCTACCAGTTTGCCCTGTCCATCTGCTGCTCATGAAGACCCTCCTAGATCTTCAGCCTGAAGGCCCCACATTTTGCCCAGACCCCCTTCCCAATCATTTTTCACTTTAAGATGTTTATGATCACTTACTCCTGATATTGAGTAAGGTGCCACATTTACTTATAAAATAGCAACATATTCACACAAATGTTGCCCCTTCCCAGAACGTCCCTGGCCCGTCCCTTTTTTACACATACAAATTTATTCACGGAGCCTGATTTACACATGAAAGTTGAGGTTTATAAAATAGCTAATACTTGTAGATATGCTATTTTGCATGAGTAAGTGCTTTTTTTTATACTCACAACTTTTGAAAATTCATCTTATAGTTTTGAAAATTATTCTAATAAAGTTCACAGTTTCTCCAAAAGGCTAGTCAGATTTCCTGGCAAAGCAATAATTCCAGAATATTCTGAAATATTCTAAACACAAAGTTTTAGACATCAGCCAAAAGGGAATGAAGGCTTAACGTCCAGACTAAGGGCTCTGTGCAACTTAGCAATGGAGCTATAAATGTGGCCATATTGATGAATGAGGCAAACACTGTTTGCATCCCAATCATAGTGCTATTTAACACCAATATTAAATAGTACTGGAATAGCAAGTATTAGCACTGCCCTTTTTTTATATCTTCTGCAAGAAAGTGTGGGATGCACTGAAATAAATTAAAATGAAAATTGAAAAAAAAGTGTTCGAGCACAATGCATTCCTTCATGGCATGTATTAAAGAAAGGGTGCTACAGGAGGCACTGAAAAATGTAGTGACTTTTCTGAGCTTCAGACTGTTTACCAAAAAAATAACTACATTTTTATGCTATTTCATTTCCCTTTCACATTTAAATTTTAAATAGGGATAGGATTGTAGTTTAGTATTTACTAATATTTTTGTACTTCAGCACCATCTTGATTGATGCTATGGAAGTTACATTTGTGCTGGAGCTAACCTGTGGAAACTCCAGTACTAGCCTGGGTGCTAGGAGCCTACTGTTACAGCCATACTTGTGTGGCCTCCAGATAATACACTGATGGAGAATTCAGCCAACTAAATGCAAAACTAAATAATAGCTCCAAGCTGTTTTAGCTAACAAGCTTTACATCTTAATCCAGTACTTACATGGATATTTTCAAAATGGCTTTGCATATGGCTTTTTCTTTTTGTGGAAAGAATTCACTCAAACTGGGAGATGTTTTCGCTCTGCGGAATAAAACCATGAACCCTAATGTACTGTAGCACAAGCCAGAACTAGCATCACAACAGAACAAACCAATTTTTCATTCCACCAGCATAAATAGGAATTTAAGATTGCAAGTCAACCTTAGGCTTTACTTACAGTATTTATCTAGTTGCCAGGAAAAAATGATGCCCATGTGTATGAATTTATCCAACAGATGTAATGTAGGTTTCGGCAAACCCACTGTACTTTCCAAAATTTGTCAAATAAAAGTTTCAAAATCTACTTAGCTTTAGGAACTAAATATGATGCACTATTTATTCACATTTTCTACATGAAAATAACTATATATGTATATGTCGTTTTTTACTGTGAGAACACAACATGCATGGAATGATTAGGGATTGTTTTAC
Source organism: Rhinatrema bivittatum (assembly GCF_901001135.1). Taxonomy (NCBI): domain Eukaryota; kingdom Metazoa; phylum Chordata; class Amphibia; order Gymnophiona; family Rhinatrematidae; genus Rhinatrema; species Rhinatrema bivittatum. Next base: position 252,088,528 of record NC_042621.1, on the reverse strand, counting down.
AGAAAACGCAAGTTCTTCGCACTTGGATGCTGAGCCCTGGTACAATGCGATTGCAGAAAAACACTGCATATAAGTTTAATTTTGAAAACCCAATTGTCAGGGCCTTCTGGGGACCATGAAGGCTTATTATGGAAATTAGAAATGAAAAGAAATGCAATTATATACTTTCTTCTTAAGTTATACCCAGCAGTAGTTGGTGCTTACATATACATTATACACCAGAGAGAAACCTCTTATATTCTAAAGAAAAATCCATTGATTTTCCACTGGTTTTACAAGCTTAAAATTCATGGAAAAATTGCAAGAGGTAGATAGTTGAGATTTAAATAAGCATAGTACATTAACGCGTACTGCATTAATACATTTTGTTGAGGCAGGGAGTGTGGGATTTTGTTTTGTTATATATGATGTAAAATTCACATTCTAACAGGCTTCTAAAGTGCAAAGTTTAGTTCCTTGGTGTCTTAATGCTTCTTTCAATCTTTCTTTCCTTTCGTGAAGGAAATCCACTGAAGTATATGCTGTTATTGTAGCAAATATTCTCATTTATTTGTTTATTAAAATCAATAAAGAATCAGCATTAAAAAGACCATATGATTAGAAAATAAAAACCCTTGGTGATCTCTTATCTACACAGTATGAAAAATACATGGATTTGCCCTGCGGCCTCTTTTTCAGTGCCCCCGAACATTGATTTTAACATTTGACTTTGTTCAAGAGCCAGCAGCAGACAATAACCAAAATCCAATCACTGCATTGTTTTTAGCATTTATGTAAAGCTGATTCAGGCCTCTGTAGTGTTTTTTATTTATTAAAACAAATCTTTCTTAACACAATGACCTATGAAATAGCCCATGTGGGAACATAATATTCTGAACAATTCACTTTTCCTTGGGATGAAAGTAGAAACAAGGGTTTATTATTTCAAACAGATGAAAAGAGAAATGTAAATGGTTTGCATCTAAATGCAAAAAGTAAGTAAATAAATAAACACGAGTCATATATTAGGCAAGTTGATGATCTTGTCCCCTAATAGCAGTACTGTCATGAACAAAGAAAAATAAAATATTTATTCAATTTCTGCTATCCTTAATGGAAGCACATATAAATATTTACATAAAAATGAGGAAAAACACACCAGATGTATAGAATTTTAAAAAAATGCCACTACATGTACTAAGGTGAAATGGGAGGCACCACGTTTAAGCCTTCAGCACCCAGGAGGCACATCACAATCTTTGAATCCACTTCTGTAATTGTGAAACTTAGAACTAAAACATAATTAGGGCTTTAGTTTTTAGATTTTAACCAATAAAAAATTCCAAGTACCAAAAAAAGGTGTTCATTGGATAAAAGGCACTTCCTCCCTCCCCCCTTCCACCATATTCTCCTACCCTCCCTTAGCCTACCTTGGATTCTTCACTCTGATTTAGTGTTTTTCCATGCTCTCAACTCTTCAGCAGCACAGGATTTTAGCAGCTGATGAACTTCCATTCTCCTCCTCCTCCTCCTTGTGCTAGTTGTTCTGCACAGCGGTTTCCAACCGCCAGCATCAGAGCTGTTGGAAGGAGGACAGAATAAGCAAAGGTGGTGTGTGTGAGAGTGGTAGGGACAGGAGTGCAGAGAATGTTGAGTTCAGACTGGTAGGGGGAAGAGAGAGATGGCACTGGGAATTGTGGAAATGCATGAATTTGATTCAACCTGAAAAAGGTTCCCAGTTATAGCACCTGCACTGCAGAAGCACCAATAAATATGAATTTTTGTATCCTTAAACAATTTGTAATTAGTTGCAAAATAAATATCTAAGGGATTCATGTACTTAGCTGCATTAGGCATTTATCACATGGTAAATGCCTTAATGCAGCAATAATGTGCAATCTTTTAAATGCCATGTACAATTTCACTTGGATATTATATAAGAACATAAGAACATGCCATACTGGGTCAGACCAAGGGTCCATCAAGCCCAGCATCCTGTTTCCAACAGTGGCCAATCCAGGCCATAAGAACCTGGCAAGTACCCAAAAACTAAGTCTATTCCATGTTACCGTTGCTAGTAATAGCAGTGGCTAATTTCTAAGTCAACTTAATTAATAGCAGGTAATGGACTTCTCCTCCAAGAACAGTAATGAGCTGCTTTGCATGAAAATGCTTTGTAAATGCATGCAAAATAGCTCATTACTAGGCAATTTCATGTTAATAAAATAATGTGGCTTTCCAGAAAAATCACAAGTCACTTTATTTTCATAAACGTTAGTTACAACTCAGGAGGGCCCTCTAGGCTCCAGACCTGGTGGCAGCCATTTTCCAAAATAGCACTGGTTGGCTATCTTGCCTTTGGGGTGAACATCGCTGGGGGTGAACATCACTGGAATAGGGGGGTAAACATCATTGGAGTGGAACAACATATAGTAAACATCTTTGGAGTGGAACAACATATATATGTATGGAAATATCACTGGAGTAGAACAACATATAATATAATGTGAATATTATGAATTAGAGGCTAAATATGAGTTAATAGAGTTGGAATTCTGGGGATGTAATACAGTGACATATGAGATGTATAAAACAATGAATGAATATTGAAACACTAATTGGATTTTATGGGTGGGTTTGGATTTTAGGTGTATGAATGAGTGTGAATGTGGATTTGGGATATTAAAGATATAGGGATATTAAAGGTATAGGGATATGATATGAGTGCAAAAGATTACAGTATGATATCATGTGATGTAAATATGACATTTCCACAGTCACAAGATGGATGAGGTTTTCCATCTTGGTTGATTAAAGTGTATATCTCATGCATATTGTACAAATGGGTAAAGTGCAATATAGATTAATAAAAATTTGAAGAATATTATTGTTGTGGAGCGCTAGGAGAGTGATCCCACTTCCTGAGAGAGGTGTGTCCTTGGGCCGCAGCTCGACCCCAGAGGATTCCGAAGAGGGCCACGGGAGGCGTGGCATGCCCAAGCATGGGTAGGATGGAAGCAAGACTGGAGTGATGACCAGGCGACAGGCCCTCCTCCGGACCTGCACGCTTCGGAAGACCCAACAACGCAATGTTGGTTTTGTGAACAGTCCTCCGACCGTTCCCAGCCCTTTCGGACCTGCCGCAGGGTACGGCATGAAGCGGCAGGCCGGACAGAGGCCAGGACAGCGAAGGCTGGAACATAGATTCAGACGAGACTCAGGAACAGGGTACTGGAAGTGCAGACGTAGACTCAAAAGCAGTGTACTGGGAGTGCAGACATAGACTCAGAAGCAAGGTACTGGGAGTGCAGACATAGACTCAGAGGCAAGGTACTGGGCGTGCTGACGTAGACTCAGAAGCAAGATACTGGAAGTGCAGACGAAGACTCAGAGACAAGATACTGGGCGTGCTGACGTAGACTCAGAAGCAAGGTACTGAAGGTGTGGAGGTAGATTCAAAGGCGAGGTACTGAAGATGCTGAGGTAGGTTCAGAAGTGAGGTACTGAGGGTGCAGATGTAGACTCAGGAACAAGGGCTGAAGGAAGACATGGGCACTGTCCCTCAGGGCGCCCTACTCAGACCACCCGTGGGACTGAGTCACGGACCACCCTGTCCCATGCGCGCCCTACTCAGCCCAGGAAGGCTGGTCGCGGACCACGCTGAGAACAGGAGAATGCAGGAGAGATCCAGGCGAAGCGAACTCCGATGCTGGGATACTGACATCCGAAGCCCCGTCGTCTGGCAGGAAGGGAAGCTCCAAAGCACAGGGACGAATCCCACCTGTTGGCCACTCCAGGGCCCAACAGGACCAGAAGGCTCAGGAGCCAGACAAGATGAAGGGCAGAACACATGGACTGGATCAGGAACTGGATCTGGCACCGACATCAAGGTAACAGGGAAGAAGCTGGTTGCTGCGCACCGGCAGCCAAGGCAAGATTGCTGCACACCAGCAGCCAAGGCAGGAAACAGGATCAGGAACAAGGACTTCTCAGGGACTTAGAAACGAGGTACATGGCTTGCATCACAGATGGCCCTAATCAGCCCACCCCGAGGGCTGGTCACAGGCCACGGCGTGGCTTGCCGCAAGGTACCAGGACATTGGAGGACACTGGATCAAGGTGATAGCTTTCAAGAGATTCAGAAGCAAAGTACTTAGCTTTCAGGCAAGTTTCAGGATCAAGGTACAGGCTTGTAATATCTGGACTGGATCATGGATACCGGATTAGGAATCAGACCTCAAGGCAGGAACAGGAACAAGCAAACATCAGGACTGGAACAACTGGAACATCAGGACTGGAACAACTGGAAACATGGAACACTTAGACCTTGCAGAAGGCTGGAACTCAAGGCAGCTCCTGGAACGAGGGTCTCAGGAGTGACCAACTCCTTGTGAAGGCCAAGACAGACTGAACGTAGAATCCCTTTGTAGAGCTGAGGTGGACAACGCCCAGGGAGGAGCCAGCAGGAGCCACACCTGGCTGGCCCTTGAAGAACAGACGAGAGACGCGCGCTCGCTCCCTAGGGAGCTGGAGTGATGAGTGCTGGAAGCTGGTGGCATTCTCAGTCACGTGGAGGACCCATGGAAGCAGGCAAGCAGCGAAGCAGCCCAGCCTTGGAGCTGGAGAAGGTAAGGCTGGCTGCAGGGGACGTAGGGAGCTGTAGCAGGCTCCAGGCACCGCTCCACGCTGCAAGGCTGAAGCAGGAAGGCAGAAGCAAGATAAGCAGGCTGCAGAGAGAACAGAGAGACTGCAGGCAGAGTAGAGAGCAGTAGCAGGCTGCAGGCACCGGCAGGGACGGCTTCCCTGCTGGGCAAGGACCCGGGCTGAAGCAGGCACCGGCAAGGACGGCCTCCCTGCTGGATGAAAGGTCCCGGGATCGCAGCAGCACGTCGGGGGAAGGCAGAAGCAGGAGCCAGCCGCATGGCAACAGCTGCGGGGACAGCCCCAGCTGACTCAGGGAGAAAGAGAAGCAGCAGCGTCAGCAGCCCGACTGGCTGTGTGAAGGTAAGAGCCTGCCCACGCTCCTCGCGAGCAGGATCACAACAATTATGCTTTCTGTTGTATGGAATTATACACATGATGTGAAATGTAAGGTATTGTAGTAGTATGTAAATGTATTATATTAATTATTACTGATTCCTATTGTGTGATGATGATCTATCTTGCCTTTGCCCATCATGTGATAGGCGCAATCTGTGCCATTTTGGAAAATGGCCACCAAAGGGTCTGGAGCCTAGGGACTTCACTGGATCCCCACTAGACTACAAGGACAAGTTTGGTAAGTCCAGAGTGATTCAGGAGGGTGTGGAGACAGGCCTCTAGCAGTGGAATTCTCCCCCTTGCACTTTATTCCATGGTATTTTACCACTGGGGAAAATATTGCATGACTTACTAAGCTGTGGTATTTCATACCACAGCTTTGTATATCCTGTTCTATTTTCCCTCTCCAGGGGAAAATACTACAGCTTAGTAAATGATCTCCTAAATTAGAAATTTATAAAAACCTAAAAATAAGAAGTCTTAAATATGATCATGGAATGTAGTAAATTGTGCACACAATTCTGTTGAAGAGTAAATGAATTTAAAAAAATTTCAGCTTTGTTTTGTAAATGTAACACCCCCTTGACTACTTACCTCACGGGGTTTTCCTGGGTCTGGGACTGACTTGATGGGAACACCGCTAACCCCCAAGGTAGACTCCATTGGTCTTCACGTTCTTGGCACTTGGTGCCTCCACCTGGGGAAGAAAGTGATAGTGGGTGGGATTTCCCTCTCTTCACCCCAAGAAAACAAATGGAACTGTGAATAAGGCTGGCAGTATGTACAAATATATACAGGTTTATATACAGGTTTATACATAAGTATATACATTTCTTCATGACTATGTACAACGCTAATAGGATATCAAACAGCGCTAATAGGATATCAAACAGCGCACATCTACTCATGATTAATAGTCTCAAGCCACACAACTGTATACATTTCTACAATGTAGCAAGAACATTTAATATTTGACAATTTAGGGTTGTTGAACCCCCATAGTATGTTACCATATAGAATAGAAGGGAACTTTTGAGTTCCCGCTTACTCAAGTGTTATTATTATCTTACCCCTTTTTTTTTTTTACCAAGTCTTACCCATGTGAAAAGATGCAACCTGGCTGGTGGGCAGTGTTGCCAATGGGGGCCCATTGTATCTAAACCGTTGCCATCTCCTAAGTGCCGTTTCCACTCCACTGAAAGTTCCGTGCCAACGTTGGGCTCCACGCCCTTCTGGGGGCCTGACTCTGCCTCTCGGTCTGTTGCTGGGGTCAGCACCTTCTTTGGGGACCTGATTGTGCCTCCTGCAATGCTTCTGGGGTCCACACTTTCCTGGGAAACCCAATTGCACCTCTGGACCTGCCACTGGGCTCTTCACACTCCTGGAGGGACTGCTCATACCTTCCTGTGGGACTGCTCCATCTGCCACTGGGCTCCATACTCTCTTGGGAGCCGCTTGATCTGTTGCTGGGAACCACACCCTCCTGGGGGACCACTCAATATGCCACTGGGGTCCCCTTCTTCAAGTGGGACCGAGGGTTACCTCTGAATCTGCTACTGGGGGTTCCCTTCCTCCTGGGGGACCATTCCACCTCTGGATCTGCCAGTGTCCTTAAATTTATCTCCCTTGGTAGGAGGATTTTCCCTGGCTTGGGTTTACATTTCCACTATGCTCATGGCTTGTTTAGCATTCAGTGATTCAGGCCTACCACAATCTCAGCTTTCAGTGATTTTAGCTCCGCTAAGCTCATGGCCAATCATTCAGTGTTATTCAGTCTGGATGGTTTACCTTCTCTCAGCCAAAAGGCCAAGACCCAGGCAAGACCTTGGAAAGAGAATATGTGCACACCCATCCATCCTGCCTGGCCTTTTTTTCTGTTGTCTGAGAACTGGGTACCCAAGGATCTGACCCCCCTTGTTAGTCAGGGTGAGAATTTGTTTGCTTCCTAGGACTGTTTTTTTCAGTACATTTCTCTCATAAATTCCTCTCAGAATTGCCCAATGTAGGACTTTTCCAATCATAGTTCTGTAATTTAGGATTTTGCTATCCTTTGATTTAAAGTGATATTTCACTGCAAATTACTAACAGTCATCCATGCAAATCCTCAACCAGAGTCTCTGACTCATCTATTCAATGGTCATTTAAGCATCTTCACAGGGGTCTGGCAACCTTTTCAATATCATTCTGGTTTTCCTGGGCTGGCAGCTCATGTTGCATAGCTACATTGTCCTCTTTATTTCTCTGCTGCAGTTCACTTAAATGGTATCATGCTCTTTAACCTCTGTCTCCCTTGGGAGTTAGGTTTCATAAAGTTATGCTACCCATTTCTATATGCATTTAATAGTTTGTGTTCCAAAGGGTACTGAGCTCCATTTAGCCAGTCAAATATTGGCCTTCTAAATTAAGCTGATAAACAGCCAAACTTAGGGGATCATTTACTAAGCATGGGACACAGAATGGAAGAAAAGTCTTAGTAAATCAGGCCCTTAGGTGGCTAGGTTTCAGTATGAAAATCACCCTAAATCTACTTGATTAAAATTTAGCTAGTTAGACTTAGAATGCTCAGAATTTCAGTGCCTACAACTAAGCTGGGCAGTGCTCTCCCTTAAAGACTCCCTCTCTCCAAGCCAGCTTTCGCCCTTTTCCTTCCATCATCTGATTAAAAGAAAGTTAGCCACTAATTCCTCCCTCCCTCCTACTCCTGTAAAAATAAAAAAAAACAGTGGCCCCCAACAGCCACTGACACCTGATCCCTTTTCCTTCCTGCCTGACATGAAAGTAAAATAGTGTCCCTAGCTGCTTATCCTAAATCCTCCTCCCACCCACCTAATCTGAAAGTGTAAAAGATTCCCTGGCAGACCTTCCACCATCACCACTCGATCTCCCTCGCATTCCCCAGAACTTCCACTCATGCCAGAGCAACAATGGATATAGACAGTAAGAGAGATTCCTCCTTCTGGCTTAGTACTGGGAACATTTGTAGAAGTTCTGGGGAGTGGTAGTAGAATCTGTCATGAAGCCTTTTTTTTACCCTGCTGTTTTGCACCGGCTCAATCAGAACTACAGAGGGATTAGGGCGCCATGGGGAATTTTTCCCTATTTTATATTTCCTCTCTCTAGTATACCTAGTCTGTAGGGATGTGTATTCATTGGTCCATTTGTTTCATTCATTTTGTGGGTATGTGCATACCTCACAAATGTATGGTACATGCATACAAATGGATGGAACGTATGTAACTCATTAATAAAATGCACGCGAACCATACATTCGTGAGGTACACGTGCTTCCAGGAAACATATGAAATGAATGGCTCAATGAATGCACATCCCTATTAGTCTGGTAATTACAGAGATGGTCATGGGTCGGGAGCCATGCATCAGGACCACTTCTAGAACCCTTTAGTCTTGGACTCTGAATCTGCCCACTAGTTGCCACTGCAATGGCAATTACTCCCTGCCATACACACACACACACACACACACACTCACAATGCTACTTCTGTAGAATTCCCAACCTCAGCCTACTCATGGAGCAAGTGACCGAATGCAGGGGTTGAACTAGGGACCTTCGATATGGCAGTGAACAGCACTGCTTATTTATTATTTGATTTATATTCCAACTTTCAGACACTTCAAAGCAGATTACATTCTGGTATTGAAGATATTGCCCTGTCCCCAGAGGGTTTACAATGTAAGGGCCCTATTTACTAAGCATTTTTCCCATACACACAGAATGAGAGAAACGTCTTAGTAAATCAGGCCTAAGCTTGTACCTGATGAAGTGCCAATAAGTCTCCAGGCCAACCCCATGAAGACTTATTTTCAGATCCAGCAGATGGGCAGGAGGCTCTGGATTGGCAGTTCCTGGGGTGCAGGATTTTGAAGCACTGGAACTTCGAGAGAATAGGTACATAAGTGCCAAGTTGAAAATTAATCTAAATCTAGCAAGACAAAGTGTAAAAAATGGCTAGATTTAGGCCTGCTTTCAGCATGCTCTGAGTTAATTGGTTTAATCTTAGCCTTCTAATGCCAAAAATTAATATTAGCTAGTTAAGACTTTTCCCTGCTTTAAGTATTGCTCTGAAGAAGCACGTTTTTTGTGGAAGCAGTTTTTGGCCAACTAAATTTAGCTTCCTAGTGAAATTAGGGGCTAAATTCAGCTGCTTAGCCTCAGTAAATTGTCAAAGTCATTGATCTAGTCATATAAGTCCTTGCTTAGTTGGTTAGCATAGTTTTGAAAATTGACCTCTTAGTAAATTTTAGAAAATATAAGTTATGAAAGGATTCTTTTTATTTTATTAACTGTTTTCATAATAAAATACAAAATATTAACTCCTGTTTCTTCTGCTTATGCCTAGTACCCACCTCCAGTTTATCTTATGTAATCAGTGAATAATGACAAGGCATCCAGTTACATATTAAAATTTTCTGAAACTAGACAAAATGTATACAAGAATGAATTGCACAATTTTATTGAAAAAGTTTGGTTACTCACAATCCCTTTGAAATAGAGAATCATTATCTAATACTGTAAATATATATACATTTCTTCTACTTTATCATAAAAAAAAAAATACAAAGAAGCAAGAGCCCAAGTCTTCTGGTGCAATACAAAAAACAAAATTTCTTCTTTCCTGTGTTACTTTATCTAGATCTGGATACATTCAGATTCTTTGGTCCACAAATAAAAATTTTGAAATTTCAAAAATGGAAGCAGATGATCATGTTCAAATCTTGTTTAAAGACAAACGAGATAAATAGTGTGACTATCTTGTTCATCTTGTGTCAACCTTTCTAACAAAGCCATTAGGTCTAGGCCAATGTTTTCCAACCTGTGGTCTGCGGATCCCTAAGGGTCTGCCAGGCCATAACAGTGGGTCTGCAAGCTATGGGAGAAGATGAAAAACCTGTGAATCCACGGCAATCTCAGGGTTACGGGAAATCAAAAGTTCCCAGGTATGGAGAGTGGGGAATTTTTAAATCCTTGTTTTAATTCTTAGCTCTTATTTGATGTGCCTGATGTTTTGAAGTATTTTATAGTTGTTTGGGAAATTTAAAAATTTATATAAGTTTTAAATTATTGGATGTTGAATATGTCAGTTGTTTTGAAATTTTCTTTTTATTAGTATGGTTTTACTATTATTGATATTTTATATTTAGTGATTGTATTATTTAATGTTTTATGAGAAATGGTGATGTTTCTGTTTTTCCACTGTTGCAATGCATTTAGAGTCTGTCTTTTTGTTGTTTTCAGTTCAGTTTTTGTCTGTATATATGTATTTCTCCTTTTGGTCTCTGTATTCTGTATTTGGCGAGGACTGTCTGTGTTCTTCATGTGACTGAGGTGAGGAATTTTGCAAGCATGTGGTTTCTATATAGGGATCTAGAACAGCGTGATTTGTTATATTTTCCTAACTGGAGGTGTATTAGTGTTTTAAGGCCTGATGTAATATTTGTGGTGTTGCCTTTTCATAGGTAAGGTGGTTACTCTTTGAGTCGGGTACTTAGGGTGTTATGGTATAGCATGTTTCCTATAGATTCTGAGTACATTTTTTGCAGAATTTTGCATTATATAATATTCCTGGTAGTGGAAGGAATTTGTGTTCCTGTTACTGAAGTGACAACTGAATTTGAATATTATTTTTCTGTAGTGAGTGGTAAGGGGAAATGTCCTTGGTATTTTCGGGGGGAGTTTCTATGAATACAGGGTATTGTAGAATGTGAGTTGCAGGTTTTCTATTGGGATTTGTCCCACTCCTATATGGAAAAATTTTTCATTGATGCTCTTGAATAATTTTAGTGATAGCTTTACTAGATGATTGAAACTGGTCAGGTGTTTCTTTGTTACTTAGAAGGTTCTTCTGTCTCTAGATTGCATCGTCACACATACCCAGTACCTTGTGAAAATGGTGCAAAATGTTTGTAGCAGTTTCTCTTGCTTTATTAGTGGGGGTGTCCCATCTCGGCATATATGGAATTTGGAAACAGGCAGCTATGGAGAGAGCCATTGGACCGCTGCCAAGATCAAACTGACAGGGTGGCTTCCCTGACATAGGTGATTTTCTTCAAAATAATTAGTATAATTTTTTTTAAAAATACCATGATTGTGGGAGAGGGGGCTAGTGAGAGGAAAATATGTGCCCCATACCTCTCTCCACATCTCCCTTTTAGCGATGTGAGCCTGTCTCAAACATCCCCCTTCCCCCTTGCCCACCAGTGTCTCATTCTCTGTCTTTGCTCCACAATCCATCCCAACCAGTCTCCCTCTCACTCCACCAGTCCATCCCTGAAAGAGTATATTTCTCTCCCCTCCACCAGTCCAGCCCTGCCAGTCACTCTCTCTCTCTCCCTCCACCAGTTCTTCCCTGCCAGTCTCTTTGTTTCTCTCTCTCCACCAGCCCATCCCCATTAGTCGCTGTCTCTCTCCACTAGTCCATCCTCACCAGTCTGGCTCTCTCCCTCCTCCAGTCCATCTCCACCAATCTCTCTCTATCTCTCTCCAACCACCAGTCTGTCTCTTTATCCCACCCTGCTACTGTCTCTCTTTCCTTCCAGCAGTCCATTTCCTCTGGTCGCTCCAGATCCAAACAGATGAAGCTGTGTGGTTGCCTATAGTTAAACTACATAAGTTGCTGAATATGAGTATATTCTTGTATATTTACGACTGGGCTTTGCAATTATATGTATTCAGTTTATATCAGTAAGCATTATTTAATGTTTTATATATTATTTATTGATTGATTGATTTACTTACACTTATATACAGTAAACGTCCGTACAACTTAGTGTTTGGTGCAGCTTACTTAAAAACATACATAAAATACAAATAAATAAAAACTATAACATATACAATACAATATAAAATACTGCAAAATTTATTTTTTTCCAAATGCCTCTTGGACAAGCAACGTCTTTATACTTTTTCTAAACACTTTTATATCTTTCCCCTTTCTCAAATGCAATGGTAAGGCATTCCAACATTCCAACATCCCGTATTTTTTGAGATTTACAATCTCTGTTCTAGAGAACCTGCAATAAAAACATATTGATGGAACGAAGAACACGTGTTGGACTATACCATTTTAGTTTTTTTCAAAGGATGCAAGGCACGTCTTCATGCAACAATTTAAATATTGTAAACAAAAATCAAAATTTTGCCCTGTACCTTATTGGCAGCCAATGTAAGGTCTGCAATACCGGGCTAATATGTTCATATTTTTTTCATACGTAACAAAAGACATGCTGCAGCATTTTTTAACTAATTGCAGCACATGTATTAATTTTGCAGGTAAACCTACACAGATAGTGCTGCAATAATCAATATGTCCCAAAAACAAGGGACTGAAGTACCATTTGTAACATAACTTTCAGAATTACATATTTCAACAGTCTAAGCATCTTCAGCTTATAAAATGATGTTTAGCTAAATGCTTTATATGAGGTTTCATACTAAGCTGTGAATCCAAATACACTCCTAAACTTTTTAAAACTTTTTATTTCCGATGATATTGGTAACTTAACTCCTTCAAAAGTTATTGTTCTTTATCCATTGACCAAGAACTTTTTCCCACCCACAAAAGTTTAGTCTTTAAGGGCCTCATTTTCCAAGCCGCATGCACGCAATAAGGGACCTTTCACACGCGAAAAGTCCCTTATCGCGTGCGATACCAGGATGGGGGCAGAGTCGGCCCTGGAAGAGGAGGAGTCGGGGCGTCACCGGGGCCGACTCTGCGCCGACGCCGCGGACAGCGAAAAGGTAGGTGCCTTTTCGCTGCCTATTTCGCTCCCAATAACTACACCTCCTATGGTGGTGCTATTGGGTGCGAAACCGGCAGCGATCGCACCGCGGCGGTGCGATCGCTGCCGGCTAGCGCAGGCCCGCCCCCCGTTTTGGCCCTCCGCCCCTCATTCCCTAAAGTATCGCAGGCCTGCGATACTCTAGAAAATGAGGCCCTAAAACATTTGAAACCAAACTATTATTTCACAGCCAGCTCTTTACTTCATGCATACAATTCTGAAACTTTTCTTCAGGAATATCATCAGAAACCTCACTCGGGATGTACAACTGAATATCATCCACATACACAAAAGATAATACTCCCAAATGTTGGAAGCAATGAGAAGATTGGTGCTAAATACAAATTTAAAAAGAACTGAGGATAAAGCAGAACCATGAGGAACACCAATTAACAACTCAAGCCTCAAAGAAGTGTGATTTCTAATTTGAACACATTGGGGTAGATTTTAATACCCTGGCGCGCATAAAGCCTGGGGTTTATGAGCGTGGCCAGGCCTTACATGCACCGGGCCAATTTTCAAACAGGCCCCGTCACACGCGCAAACCATGGGACGTGTGTAAGTGCCGGGGCTTTAAAATGGGGCAGTCTGGGGGGCGGGGCAGGGCTAGAGGCACCCGGCACACCGGCCATTTGCTGCTGTGCCGGGGGATCGCGCGCCAGCAGGGTGCCAGTGTGCGCAACTTGCTCTTGATCCTTGGCAGAAGCAAAAGGTAAACCAAAAAAAACTGGGGTAGTTAGGATAGGGATAGGGTGAGGGCAGGATAGGGGAAGGGGAATGGAGGTTAGGGTAGGGGGTTGGGAAGTTCCCTCCCAGTCCGCTTCTTAATTGAAGCAGACTGGAAGGGAACTGGGGAAGGCCCCAATGCGTCGCCGCGCATATTAGCAAATTTATATCCCCCCTTGCATGTGCCAACCTGAAATTTTATAACATGCACAATTGTTATAAAATCACAAGTCCATGAGCGCTCCGGGTAGCACGCACATGGACGCATGCACGTAAGTTTTGAAAATCTACCCCGTTTCCTATCTTTAAAAGAGGAAGCAAACCACTTCAACACAGTGCCTGTAATCCCTATAGCTTGCCAACAGGACAACAAAATATTATGAGTCACAGTGTCAAAGGCGCTTGAAATGTCTAGTTGTACTAATATTCCATTTATTCCATACTACAAATTATAATATAATTTATCAAACATGGAAATCATTAGTGTCTCAGTATTATGACTTTATCTGAATGCAAATTAGTTATCATCAAGAATAATATTATCCAACATAAATTCATTTAACTGTAAAATAAGCCCTGTTCGATGTAACCGCATTCTTACATGCTTGTTAATGTTATAATGTAAACCGAATTGATATGTAACATTGCTACATGAATTTCGGTATATAAAAATGTTAAATAAATAAATAAATAAATAAATAACACAATGGGGTAGATTTTTAAAAAGTACGCCCACGCGTACTTTTGTTCGCACAACCGGTGCAAACAAGAGTACGCCGGGGTCGGCACGCGCAAGGCTGTGCAAAATCTGCATCCTGCGCGCAGCGAGCCGCGAGCCGCACAGCCTGCCTCCGTTCCCTCTGAGGCCGCTCTGAAATCGGAGCGGCCTCGGAGGGAACTTTCCTTCCACCCACCCCACCCACCTTCCCCTACCTAACCCACCCCCAGCCCTATCTAACCCCCCCCCCCCCCCACCTTTGTTAGAAAAGTTACGCCTGCCCGAGGCAGGCATAACTCGTGCATGCTGGCCAGCTGCCGGCGCGTGATTCCCCGGCCCAGGAGCAGTTTCAGAGGTCTCGGCCAGCCCCCCAAATCGCCACCAGGCTGGAACCACGCCCACGGCCCCCGCCCCCAGATGATGCGCCGCCGCGACATGCCCCCCCAGGAAAGACCCGGGACTTACGCACATCCCGGAGCTTGCGCGCGCCGCCGGGCCTATTCAACATAGGCTCGGCGTGCGCAGGGGGAGCTTGGGGCAGGTTTTCGGGGGGTACGCATGTATTTTACGCGCGTACCCCTTTGAAAATCTGCCCCACTACGTTTAAGTATTTCTGAAATTGTCAGCAAATTTGAAATAGGCCTATAGATAGATGACACTCTAGCTGACACCTTGCGATCTTTTTGTATTGGTCCAACAGTTGCCTGCTTTAGCACAGTAGGAATACCACCCTCATCCAATAAAACAACTTATTTTTTATGAACTGCAACACAAGCATCCTGCAACTTCTGAATTAAGTAAAATGGACACAGGTGCAATGATGACATAGTACGCTTAAGAGAAGCTATTACAGAGGAAACATCTTTCAAACATCAAGGAGAAAAAACTGACCATTGGACAGATGCAGCCATTAAATCAGATGAAACATCCAAAATCTTATCTATCAATGATTCCGGTGTGTATATAATTATTTTCTTTGTTATTACATTAATAACTTTTCTATATATGTCATATAACTGCAGGTAAATATGAAAGAGAAGCATGTGTGGTCCATGAAAAGTTTGCAGATTGGAAAGGGGTCCAAGCTCCCAAAACATTTGGGAACCTCTGGTCTAAGCTATCTGTTGTTATTTGGGCCACCCTCTGTTCTTCACCCTAATTACCACCTTGTCTTTCACCAGGTAGAAAATACATTATTCACAGGCGGGCAGTCTTAGTTGTATTTTTCATAACCTTCAAGAAATATTTCTTAAAAATGTCTCACGGTGACATACCTGACACTTTGTTGAAACCTGGGAGGCAGAGTTTTGTTGCCTAGCATAGTTCTCCATCTCATCCACTTTATGATATTAAAGTGTCTTAGCTTGTAGTAAGGCTGTATTCACAGTTCTTATATTTTTTTGACATCCTTCTAACCTCTAGTCTTTCTACATGTTCCTTTGATCAAGAGCCTTGTTTTTGCACTAATAAATTCATCTCCTGTACCAAGAAATTAATATTTGAGGCAGAATCATGGACTTTTTCTTACAGTTTCTTTATACAGCATAAAGTAAAAATACTTTCACCATCTTGGTTCCTTCTTCTCTTTCTGTCTTTTTTTTCTTCTTGTCTGCTATTTTTTTTTATTTTTCCTGTTTTCACCTGCCCTCCTATTTCAGACCCCTCCTTACACTTTCTTTTCTTATTCCTATCTAATATTTCCCTATCAGCCTTTTCTCCTCCTTCCTATTCCTCTCTCCTCTTTACACCGCTCTTTCCTTCATAACTCATCCAATGACTTCTCTAGCTTCCCTTCTGCCTCCTCCTCATCTTCATCCTACAGAGAATCCATCCTACTCTCCCTAAAACTTCCTGCTCCTGACATACTCCTCCAGAATCTACTCCAAACCCTTCCCTCTGTTTCTTGATCTTGCCCTTGCCTAGACTTCCAAATTGTTTTTCTTTTTTCTTTATTGCCTCTTCTACCAAAACATTCTCCGTTTGAACGTCTCCCCATCCCTGCTGCGAATCGGTCACTTGTACTTGTCTCGATGCCGCTGTCTGCTGTGGCAGGAGGGTTTGAAGCTCTTGCCAGAATCACGATCATATAAAACAGCCCTATGGCTACTGCAATTGCAATTGTGGTAGGGGGATCTGCTAGGATGGGCTGTTAGGATTTCTATGCATATCCTCCTTGCATTGGTTAATATTAAATGCAGAGAATTATTGCTGTTCAGAAACTTCAGGAAAGCTATTGAAAGAATGGCAGTTCAAGTGATGGGTAGGCTAATTTGGATTCAATCTGAATCTCATTCAAAGTAGGAGCAGTAATGTATAGATAATCAAAGTTGGACTAGGGCATCTCACAAATAGATTTGGTTAAATCAGTCATTCATGATCCAGGTTAGATGAAGCTGCATCATGTGCAGCACACAGCTCCTAAACCTATATTCACCCATTTCTGATCTTTTTCACCTGATTGCGATGTACATATTCTCATATTTGAAGTTACATTTGAAACGCGAAGCTTAAATCTTTGAATACTTACATTATAAGTATCATTGAACAACACTCTGAGAACTTGAAGCAAAGTATCCAGGAATTTTCACATAAATCAAAATAAATCTTGATTTTTCACTAAGAAACAGGGAAATTAGGGAAAATCTGACTAATTATACAAATAACATTTGCAATTCTGAACCTGGATTTCAACTGTAGTTGAAGGCAATTTGCCTGGTCCTCCTCAGTTCATGATATTACAAAGCAAAAGAAAATAACATTTATTTAATTTTTATTTATAATTTTACATATATTTCTAGTCTGCTAGTTCCATATTGTGTTTAGTGCAGATTACAATCAGGTAACCATTCATAAATCATAAAACATCACAACACACAATAAAACAAATAAAACATAGCCAGAAGAACAATTGGGCAAGGAGCAGTATTACACTACAACAACTTGGATTAACAAGTATTAAATGTGCATCTATCTGCACATCCAGGAATTATGAGTAAGAATTTAGGAAACATTTCTGAACTACACAAGAAATCAGGAATTTGGAAAGATTTTTGTAAATTAAAAAAATGCAGATCTTAATGTATTGGGAATTAAAATAAGAATGTTAAATATAATCTTACTTATACTAATTTCTTTTGTTGAATAGAGCATCAACCAGCCCTTCCCACGTGCAAGGATTTATCAGATTGTAATCACAGAATGCAGTAACCCAGACTGAGGAAAATGGTGAAAATATTGTACAATTCTGGTATGATCCAATGATTATATTAGACTTTTAGCAAAACATCTTACTTCTCCGTGTCTTTACTTACCCACTCCACTTGTAAATTAGATAAGGAGATCCATATTCAGCTGCTGTGCAGCTCTGCTAGTTAGTCGTAGAAACTTATCTGGCTAATTATATAGCTGTATATATTTCAGCGAAGCACCGGCATTGCTGAATATATATCCAGTTATCTTAAAAGTTACCCAGATAAGTGTATCCAGTTAACTTTAGGGTAGCTTTATGGGCTGTTCAGAGTTAGCCAGATAAGTTATCCGGTTAACTCTGAATAACTTATTCAGCTAACTCCTCTCAGTTACACTCCCGGCACACCCCTTAGTTATCCAGCTAAATTCTAGCTGGCTAACTTATTATCCAGCTAGAATTTAGCCAGTTAAGTGCCCTAATCTTAATTTAGCCGGATAACTTCTGAGTTATCCGGCTAAATGCATTTAAATATGGACCTCAAAATTACTTTTTTTGTCTTTCAGCTGATACAATACAGCATATGAAGCTTCTATTCACTTGAAAGGATTGTTATTATTATACCATTTTTATATAGTGTTGACAGCCCATAAGGGATACAACGAATACTTCTTACATCCACAAACAGGCACAATAGGTCAGGGAGTTCTCTTCCTCAAAGAGCATATAATATCAGAGGGAAGAAAAGGAAAGTGTCAGGTTTTGAACCTCTGATAATGCAAGCCACAATCTTTTCAGGGTTTCAGTCTTGGTATTTATTCAGAACAGCAACATGAAAGTGATGTCCTGGCTTAAATGTAGCTGGTTTCAATATAAACACAAGTCCAATTACTTCATAAAGGACTTTACATGATAGGGCAGTATTTCACACCCAAGGCACATCTATATTAAC
Source organism: Rhinatrema bivittatum (assembly GCF_901001135.1). Classification (NCBI taxonomy): domain Eukaryota; kingdom Metazoa; phylum Chordata; class Amphibia; order Gymnophiona; family Rhinatrematidae; genus Rhinatrema; species Rhinatrema bivittatum. The sequence goes on along the minus strand of NC_042621.1, from coordinate 252,070,129 downwards.
GAAAATGTTGTGTGGCACATCAACCTCCACAGGGCATGCAATGTGGTAGCACAGTGGACTCATTTGGTCAAAAGATGAGCTAGGGAAGCACAGAAAGTTCCACCAGTCTCTTTTACAAATTTAAAAATGGAGAAAGAGGGCAGAGATGCATAAAAAACTAATTACAATGAGCCAGTTCCTTCTATATAAAGTTCAGGAGAAGGGAGAAGTTGGTGTGATGCAAGCAGCCAGCTCAGGGGATCATTTACTAAGCATTTTTCCCATAGACACAGAATGGGAGAAAACCTTTAGTAAATGACCTCCTTAGTTAGTTAACTTGGCTGCTGCATGTGACTGTCAGAGCTCCAGTGCTGCTGCTACCGTCACATAGAATGAATCACATTCAGTGCTCAGTGCATGGTTTCTCTGTATCACTCATCCTGGGAATAAGACAGAGGCTGCTGAAAGGATTCAAAAGAGGAAGCTCAGAAGAGGAAGATGAGGAGGTCCTGTGCGTACTACTATGCGATGAGTGAGCTGAAAAAAGCAGATCCCAGCTATCCATGCCATGAATGCTGCCTGTTAATTACCATACCCTGGAATTCATGCTGTAGCTAGGAAAAAGAGCCATGGAAGATTACACATGTTCTCAGAAAGGAGCTCCTACATATTTAAGAACTACCGCTGGTGACTTTTGAGAACAGTGTCCAGTAGGGATGTGCATTCATTTGAAAAAATTGGTAAAATGCAACAAATGAGTTCATTTTTGTTTCATTCATGGACCCCCAGAATGACTGGAGGGTGCCCACAAATTAAATGAAAATTTTCATCTCATGTATTTATGTTTCCCATTCAAGTCCATGGACATCCAGGCCTATGACTTTTCTTAGCAATCAGCAGGTACAGGCAGGAACTAACTGGTAGCAACCAACTCTTGCCTGAGTGACATAGCAGCCTAATCAGAGTATAGTGATATTTAGACCCCAAATTTTTATTTTGGGTTTTTTTTTCATTTTGGAGATTTTTTTAATCCAAAAATCTTTGCCTTTAGTGATTATTTCATTTTGGTATATTTACAGAAATGAAATAAACATTTAAAATCCCCTAAAAAGAAAAGAAAAATCCCTGAAATGCTATGGAGTAGCCAGGAGTCCTCGGTTCCTACCCCCCACCCATGAAATGATGCCCAATCGCTTCCTGCCCCAAACATGTAGTCTTCAAAATGGCACCCATTGGCCCTGACACCAGTACCATAGTGATGTCAAAAGGTGACAGTCTCTGGGTTGGTGGGTGCCATTTTCATGTATGGCTGTATGTTTGTATAGCCACACAAGAAAATGGCGCTGGCCCAACCTGAGACCAGAGCTATTTTAAAATTGCTATGATACCAGTCTCAGGGACAACTGCATCATTTTGAAGAATAAAGGGTTGGAGCAGGAGGTAAATTGGCAACCTTCCTGCCCCTTTTACTTTGCAGTTGACCTTGCAGGAGGGATAATATATATGAGAAAATGCTTAATGATATATATGAGATAAACTATATAAGATATATAATAATATATATAGGATAAACCATGGTAAGAGGAACAGTTGAATGAAATATGATAAATAATATGATATGCCGTTGAAAAGTGGATCTATATACAACCAACAAAGACTGAATCACATAGTCTGAGTAAACAAATAAGCATGGGTGTAGCTTGCTTGTTGCGGGGTTACTACCCCTAACTAAGCTAGATATTTCACTTAGATGCAGCTCCAACACTGCTCTTTGCATTAATGGTGGGGGTGGAAGGGAAATAGAACCAAAGGGTTACTAAGAGCCAAGAGTAACAGATAAGTATGAGAAGAAAAAAAAGTGTGAGGCTTGCTGGGCAGACTGGATGGGCCGTTTGGTCTTCTTCTGCTGTCGTTTCTATGTTTCTATGTTTCTATAATAATAATATGACAAATAGATGAAAAAGTAACATTACAAATTATTTGGCACATCTAATATAGAGTATGAGGAGACAGTAAATAAAATTGTATAATAAATATATCGTACATAAATGTGGTTTAGATGAATATATAGCATAAATATCTGCTACGCAATTGGGGACTTGAAGGTGGAGGGGATGCTGTATTAGCATAAAGATAGGAAGGTATAGTCTAGAGAGGAGGGGGATATGCGGAAGGGTTAAGGGTGGGGGGAGAGTTAAAGAAAGGCTTGTTTGAACAACCAGGTCTTTAATTTTTTTTTAAAGGTCAAGGGGCAGTGTTCCTGGTGTAGATCAGGGGCAAGGTGTTCCAAAGAGAACACCTTGCTGTGGAGAAGGCACATTCCCTAGTAGACGTGTGGAGAGTGAGTTTGGGGGAGGAAGCGTGGAGGGTTCCTTTATAAGCAGCTCTAATCAGTCTTTTTGAGGTGTGTAGGCGTAGAGGGTTTATTAAATCCAGGGAATACTGATTGTGGATGGTTTTATGAATAATAGTGAGTGTCTTATGAAGGATTCTGAAGCTGATAGGGAGCCAATGGAGATTTTTGAGGATGGGCGTGATGTGGTCTTTTCAGCTGGAGTTGGTAAGGATTCTGGCTGCTGCATTTTGAAGCATCTGTAAGGGTTTGGTGGTGGTTGCGGAGAGTCCTAGAAGAAGGGAGTTACAGTAGTCAATTTTAGAGAAAAGGGTAGCTTTGAGGACTGTGCAGAAATCATAGAAGTGGAGGAGGGGTCTAGGTTTTTTTAGAATTTGGAGTTTGTAGAAGCAGTCTTTTGGTGTGTTGTTAACACATTTTTTTAAATTCAGTTGGTTGTCTAGTACAACGCCAAGGTCTCTCACTTGTGCGGCTGTGGTGGGTGATGGGTTGGGGAGGGGAAGGTTGTTGTGGTCCAGGGAGATGAGAAGGAGTTTGGTCTTGGCCGTGTTGAGGACGAGGTTAAGACTGGTGTGGAGGAGGTTGATGGAGTGGAGGCATTTGTCCCAGAATTTGAGGGATTTGGGGAGGGATTCTGTTACGGGGATAAGTATTTGAACGTCATCGGCGTATATAAAATGGGTTCATTTTAGGTTTGCGAGGAGATGGCAAAGGGGTAAGAGATAGATATTGAAGAGAGTAGGGGAGAGGAAAGAGCCCTGGGGAGGATTCTTTATTGCTTATTCTGACTTTATAGAATCTGTTGCTCAGGAAGGACTCAAACCATCTGAGGACGGTTCCTGAGATGCCTATGTTAGTGAGGTGGTTTAGGAGGATGGAGTGATTAACTGTGTCAAACGCAGATGAGATATCGAGAAGTACCAGTAAGTAAGTATGATTGTCCTTTGTCTAATCCCATGAGAAGGGAGTCCGTGAGAGAAATTAGAAGGGATTCTGTGTTAAGGAATTTACAGAAACCAAATTGAGAGGGGTAGTGGATTTTGTGTTTGTCAAGATAATCAGAGAGTTGGGAGTTAACTAGTCTCTCCATAAGTTTGGCAATAAATGGCAGGTTAGAAATGGGACGGAAGTTAGAGGGATCCCCTGGATCAAGATTTGGTTTCTTCAGTAAGGGTTTAAGTGAGGCTAGTTTCAGTGCATCAGGGACTATTTCATGAGTCAGGGAGCAGTTTATGATTTCAGAAAGGGGTTTGGAGATGATCTTTGGTAAGGTGAGTAGTAGTTTTGTCAGGATGGAGTCGGAGGGATGAGAGGAGGGTTTCATGTTCTTTAGGATGGATTCAATTTCAAGGGATGACATGAGTTCAAAAGAATCGAGGTTGGCTGTCGGGTCGATGGTGGTGGCGTACGGGGGTAAGGAGGTAGTATTAGTAGTAGTGAGCAGGGATAAGAGATTGGAGATTTTATTCTGGAAGAAGGTTCCGAGTTTGTTCAACTTTGATTTTGTTTCATTATCAGGGATGGGGGGGGGGGGGGGAGGATTTTGTGAGCTCTGAAACATATGAGAACAGGGCCTTCGCGTCATAGTGAAAGTTGTGGATTTTGCGGATGTGGAAGTCTCTTTTTGCTCGGAGGATGGTAGTCCTGTAGCCGTGCAAGGATGATTTGTAAGCAGTTAGAGAGTTGGGGGAAGGGTCTTTACACCACTTGTGTTCTTTGTGTCTGAGCTCCTGTTTTAGCTTTTTTAGATCAGATGTAAACCATGGTTTCTTGCTATTAAGGACTGGATTTAGTTCTTTATCTGTTAAGGGGCATATTTTGTTGGCAACACTGTTGGTGATGTTAAACCAAGAGGAGAGGGCTGAGTCGGCATTTGAGGGATCTAGGTTGTGTAGTTCATTGGTGAGATGGGAACTGAGGTCTTGGGGGGGGGGGGAGGGGCAGGGTCAGTTTTTCTTTTATCGTGTTTTTCTTTTATCATGAGGTTGGTGGTGATCATTGAGTGGTCTGACCAGGGGACTGGGGTAGAGAAGGGAGGTGTGGTATAAGTGAAGCTGGAATTTATGAAGATAAGATTGAGTGTGTGGCCTGCTTTACAGTTTGGGCCATCAATGATTTGCTTAAATCCCATGGCTTTAAAGGAATCCAGTATGGCTTCGCAGTTGGAGGATAGAGGAACCATGTCAACATGAAGGTTAAAATCCCCCATGATAATGGCTGGGGAGTCATTGTTTATGTGCTTGGCTCTGAATTCTATGAGGGGGGAGGTATCAGAGTCTAGTAGCCCTGGAGTGGTGTAGACAAGGCAGATTTGTAATTGATTAGATTTGAAAAGGCCGATTTCGAATTTAGGGGTGGTCTTCACTTTCTGGGGTATTAGTCTTAGTTCTTTTTTTGCGGCTAGAAGTAGGCCGCCACCGCCTCTTTTTTTGAGTCTGGGTAGCGAGAATAAGTCGTAAAGATGTATTGGTAATTGGTTTAGCAAGGCTACATCTGTGTGTCTGAGCCAGGTTTCTGTGATTGCACAAAAGTCCGGCTTTGAGTCTAGCAGGTAGTCATTGAGTATGTGAGTTTTTTTTAATGAGGAATTGCACATTGAAGAGAGTCAGTGTGAAGAGTGTGATTCTCAGGAGTTGTGTAAGGGGGGAGATCATGATGGGTATGAGGGATCTCTGTTGGTGAGTTTGGGTAGGGATGGAGGGTTTTTTAAGGTTGTGGTAGAGATGTTTGATGATGGGGATGGGGATGGGGAGAGGTTGCATCTTTGATTAGGTGTAGTGGGTATAGTGTACCCACTACATAAATGGCTATTTAGTGCCATAGCCATTGATGATGTCACTTTCTTCCATTTTCTTTGATTGGAACATTCATCTTAATATACTAGACCGGATACAGAAGATGCAAATAACAATTGGGTTTCCATGTAGATTTGCTTTATATATAGTAGATGACAACTTCTGGAGTTGGAATAGAACACATAGAACAGATGAAAACGTGAATAACAGTGTATGCAGCTTTTACTTGATGTGCTATTCATCTGACCGGAGTATAAATTACTTCTGCTCCCGAGGATCAGCAAGATACAAAATAAAAAAAGAGGTAAGTTAGGATAGGTTTAGGGGGTGGGGAGGAGAGGGGAAGGAGAAGGAAGGTTAGGCATGGTTTAGGAAATTTCCCTCCCAGTCCACTCCTTAATTGGAGTGGACTGGGAGGGAACTGGGGAAGTGCCAATTGCGTCACCACGCAAACTTTGCAAAAGTACACCCCCCTGCAAGCGCTGCACACACATGCACACGCGGATTATAAAATCCGGTGCGCATGTGCACCCGGCCACCCGATTTTATAACATGCACCCACCGGCGCGTACGTGTTATAAAATCAGCGCATCCATGTGTGCACGCCGGGAAGCATGCACACATGGACGCACACACATACCTTTTAAAATCTACCCCTAATTTTGTTCTTTTTGGTAGTTTCTACAATTTTGCCTAGCACAGACATCAGACTCATGGGTCTGTAGTTTCCTGGATCATTCTTTGATCTCTTTTTTAAAAATGGCACTGCTTTGGCAACCCTCCAGTATACAGATACCATAGGCAATTTTAATTATAGCTTTTATATTACCAAAAGCAGGTCTGCAATTTAATTTTTTAGTTTTTTCAGCACTGGGATATATACCACCTTTTCCAGGTGATTTGCTACTCTTTAGTTTGTCAGTTTGCCCTATTACATCTTCCAGATTCACTAAGATTTGTTTCATTTCCTCAGAATCATCACCTTTACAAATCACTTCTGGCATAGGTATCTGCATTACATCTTCCACAGTGAAGACTGAAGCAAACAATTCATGGCAAGAGTGAAGTGAGGAGATAAGTAGAGGCATGGAAGATATATGCCTGTGCTAAGCAGAGATGTATATGAAAATATTCACATCTAAAAAGACTCCTACTATTTCCTATTTTTCAGAAATATTCATGAAAATTGCCAGCTGTCATAGGATTTTTCTTTACTAGAGAATATAGTATACAATATTTGGCAAATATTTGTCAGAATGGATGGAAAATGGCAAATATCTTTCCTTTATGCTGCATTTACATTGTCCACCCCCTCCCCTCCCTGCTTTTTTTATTTTGTTACATAGTAAAAGGTTGTGGAAATGGGGAACCACAATTTTCTGCTTTTTTTATGGACATTTCTGCCTTTAAACTCCATTGCAAGTAACTTTGTAAATATGCTAATTTCATAGAATATCTGTGAAACTACTTGAGAAATAAACATTTTACTTTATGCACATCCTTAAAGCTAAACTCAGCATGCAGGTAGTATAATGAGGGATGAGATAGAAGAAGGACTCATGGAGGGCAGACCTTGAAAGAAGAATGATGAGCTTGAAATAACATGAAAAAGGATGGAAAATCAATGGAGATGCTTAAGTATGGAAAAATCAGATAGAGATTTGTGACAGCAGGAAATGATTCTTGCTCCTGTGCTCTGGATAATACATTGCACAGAGGCAAATTTTGTAAGCTGAGAGGCCAGGGAGAAGGAGGTTACAGCAGCCAAGGTGAGAGGTGATCAAAGCATGTATTAAGGTTTTGGTTGACCAGGGAGAGAGAAATGGGCAGTTTTTAACTATGTTATGATGAAAGAATATCAAGATTTGTTAAAGAAGCATAAAATCAAATAATCACTATTAACAATAGGGAATTTTGTATGTTCATCTACCCAATATGGTATAAAAAAGGCAGAAGATAACAAAAACTGTCCTGGATAAGAAAGGATATTTTAGAAGTGTTTATGCTGTATGGCTGGTATCTGGGGTAAATCCTTAGCAGAGTGGACAGGAATAGCTCGATAGACTGGATGGGCTGGTTGTTTTTTTTTTTCCTGAGATCATCTATTACGTTACTACATTACTAACTGAACCCCCCCCCCCCCCCCTTTCCTAGCCTTTTCTTTTATTGAAGAAAGGGCCATCTTCAAGCATTACTAAGTTTTTGCAAACTTGCTGCAGTCCTTATAGTTCTTCCAGATGGAGAGGAGCACTTGCTCCTAGGCCCAAGGGGATCTATAGGTCAATTACTCAAAATAAAACAGCATTCAGTAAAACTTTAATTTTATTGCCTCCCAAGACTTCTTTAAGAGCAATTTAGGTATCTTCTGTTGTTTCCATAAACTCTTCTTTGAATACCTGAACTCTCCCGCAACTTGGCCTAGTGCTCCTATCCTTCAATTTTAGGACCTGATTCACTAAGGTTTTTCTCCATCTGTGGGGAAAAATGCTAAGTAAATGAGGCCCATAGATAAATACCCTCAGCTGGATGCAAATGCAAATCATTCACCAAAACTCAATACCAACTGTCCAACTCCTTAGTCAGAGGTGAAAAGTTCCCATGTCCTATTATCCACCTGAACAGGGAAGGCAACTCCCCATGGGAAGGAATGAGCAACATACCGCCTCCCTTTTCACCACTCCTTGACTCCTCCTAGTAACTATCTTATATGATAATAATAATAATAACTTTGAAAAGAAAATGTTTTTATTACATCATTTTTAAATACAACTTCAAGATTCACTTAAGAGGAAATCTAAATACTACATTGTTCCATAAAGGAAAAACTATAAAAATGAAACAAAATAAAATAAGAAAAACACTACTACAATGTAAACCTAAACTCAAGTCCTCTGTAAAGGGGTATAATCATACCACAATTCCAAGAAAAGTAAAGTAAAATGAAATCATGGCCAAAGAGCACAAAATTTGTTGCAGAGATTTGAACCAGAAGTACAGCATGACCCCGATGTCCAGTCAAAAAAAAAGAGTTAATTAGACTGGGTTTAAAAAAACTATAGAAGACATCCTTATACCTGATGAGGTATTTACAAGGAAAAAAGAGACCATGTCCTCGAGGAATTAAGTGTCTAATCTCTGATGATAGTCTGGACTTAACACTTCTCAACATATTAGTGTGTTTGCTAAACCTTCAACCCGTATTAGATTACGATAGGGATTGATGCAACTGAAACATTGCTGTTGCTTCAATGGCAGGAGGAAAAGAGGATTTGGATTCAGGTAACAATTAATGAGGGCCCCAACTTTTACAGACTGGGGAACTGATAAGCATGGGGGTAACCTGCACAGAGCAGCAGTTACTACCCTTAACAGAAGGCATGGATTACTACCTTTAACCAATAAGCCTTGATGCTTTTTGATGCAATAGCAACATTGCTGCCTGCTTTGGTGCGGTGGGGTCGGGGGTGGGTGGAAGAAGAATTGGAGTTAGATAATAACCAACACGGGCCCTGCCATTTAAGGTCTGGGGTACTGATATACAGTCATAAGTGAAAAAACACAGTGTTGCGCCAGAGGTGGACCCTTGGGCCGAGGTGGGGTTGACGCAAGTGGGCAGGCGGAGTGGGCTGATGAACAAAGGCCGGCTGGAGCTTCACTAATTCCAGCCCTCGTTCCCCATGGGTTGAGCTTTTGGGTGCTGGGGCCGGCTGGACTTAGGTGGGCCTCTGTATGTAGACGATGAGGAGATCAAGTTCAGCCCAGAGACAGCAGAAGAGAGATAGTACAGTCTTACACCGGACAAGGTAATGTCCTGGAGACTCGGGCGCCAGAGGAACGGAGGCAGACAGGGAGCACCAGAGCAAGAGCAGGCTAAAGCCTGAATAAACCAAGTCCAGGTAATAAGCTGAAGAGGCATCAGGAGACAGGCTTGAGTCAGGGCTGGCGGCATTCTGGAAGCAGTGGCAAGCAAGGCTGAGGTCTGATCACAGAGATAGTCAAGCATAGTCGAACAATGCTGACTATCTCTGTAGAGAAGCAACGACATAGTCGGGCAATGCAGAGGTCTGGGTCTGGAGAGAGGCAACAGCGTAGTCAGGCAATGCAAAGGTCTGGGCCTGGAGAGAGGCAACGGCGTAGTCAGGCAATGCTAAGGTCTGGGTCTGGAGAGAGTCAATGGCGTGGTCAGGTGAAGCAGAAGTCCGGGCTTGGAGAGAGTCAATGGCGTGGTCAGGCAAAGCAGGGTCAAAGTCCGTGTAGGCAATCCGAGGTACAGTGCAAGGCAAGAACATAGGAACAAGGAGACAGGAAACAGGATCAACGAGGAACAGGAACACAGGAGTGAGATGAATCTCTAAGAAGGCAACGAGTACTCGACCAGCAAGGAGACCTGTTGCAAAGGCAAAGCTAGGGAGCGGAGCCTGCACTTAAATACTGAAGCTCCGCTGATGTCATCATTTGGGGCTGCGGCTTGGGCTGGAAACTGCAAAAAGCCAGACTCTGTATGTAATGCATCAGTGAAAAAAAGAAACATCACCATTACTTATAAAACAAAATAAAAAAATATAAAACAATCATAATAATAAAACTATACTAAAAAAAATACATATTTCAAGACAGCTGATGAATAGAATGCCATTATATAATTAAATTCATATACAAATTTTTAAAAAGTTCCCAAAAGCCAATAAAATATTTCAAAACAGCAGATACATCAAATAACATCTAATATTCATTAAAACTAATAAGGATTAAAAAAAATTCCTAGCTTTCCATACCTGAGAATTTTTTATTTAGTTACCTTGAAATTGTCCTGGATTAGTGTAGGAATGGGAACTACATACAAACTTTGTGTCTCTCTCTCAGAGACACACACTTTCTAACAAACATATGTTCATTTTCAAAACATACACTCACACGCATATATATACACATGCACTCAGTCACATACACATGCTCAATAATACTCTATCACATGCTCAAATATTCAAATACACATGCTCGCTCACACTCTCTTATATGCTCATACCCATACACATAACTCTTTCACATGCTCACACACATTCTTCCTCACACTTTCTCACATGCTCTCACATACATGCTCGCTCAACCTTCCCTTCTATTCTCTCACTCAACTCCTTTTCCTTTCCTCGTCCTTCACTTACCCCACTTTCCCTTTCTTCCCCTCTCACTCACTCAGCCTCCTTTGCTTCCCTTCCATCCCGTATCATTCACATATTACCCTTCCCCTTGCCATTTTCTCTCATTCAGTCCTTCCCCGCTCAAACCCCACCTCAATCGCCCTCTCTTTCCTCCAGTCTGCGTGGCCTGGCAGCCTTGCAGGCATGTCATAATTTGTGCCGCTGGCTCGGGGGTATGTCTTCCCACCCACAGGCCTGGGATCCTGTTGGGACGTTATAATCTCATTGTTACAGCTATGGCTGCTGTGCAACCGCCTCACCACCAGGGGTCCCTCAAGAGCTTGCTCTCCTGGCTGGTCCAATCTGCCCTAGTCAGCTGCTCTATGTCCCGGACCGTCTTTATAATCCTGCCTACCAAAGACTCCAGTGCTTCGGCATCGAGCTTGTTTGGGCTCCCTGCTCTAGCCTCTCTTGCTACCTTGCCCTCAGGGTTCAGCCTTACCTTTGGGCTTCTGCCTTGCCTTGGGCTTCTGCCTTGTTGTGTAGCCTTCGGGCTTATGTGTTTTGTGTTCAATGTTAGTGCTGTCCTGGTTTGTCTGTCTGTTCATTGTCAGTCTGTCTTCCTCAGGTTCCCTCAGTTTCAGTTCACACATACTCACAGTCTATATCACTCTTACCTGCACACTAACCTGTATCCACTCTTACCTGCACTCTGCTCCTGTGTTCTGACCATCTTTACCCACACTCACTTCCATACATACCTCCATGCTGCTTATGTGTATCAAGCTCACCCTTACCTCCATGTACCTTGTATCAGAGACTCCCTCAGCCTGCATAGAATTCCCTCTAACCAGCACCCAGCTACAATCCAGCTCCACAGGTTCCAGCCAGCACCCAGCTACAATCCAGCTCCACAGGTTCCAGCCAGCACTCAGCTACAATCCAGCTCCACATGTTCCAGCCAGCACCCAGCTACAATCCAGCTCCACAGGTTCCAGCCAGCACCCAGTTACAATCCAGCTCCACAGGTTCCAGCCAGCACCCAGCTACAATCCAGCTCCACAGGTTCCAGCCAGCACCCAGCTACAATCCAGCTCCACAGGTTCCAGCCAGCACTCAGCTACAATCCAGCTCCACAGGTTCCAGCCAGCACCCAGCTACAATCCAGCTCCACAGGTTCCAGCCAGCACCCAGCTACAATCCAGCTCCACAGGTTCCAGCCAGCACTCAGCTACAATCCAGCTCCGCAGGTTCCAGCCAGCACCCAGCTACAATCCAGCTCCGCAGGTTCCAGCCAGTACCCAGCTACAATCCAGCTCCGCAGGTTCCAGCCAGCACTCAGCTACAATCCAGCTCCTCAGGTTCCAGCCAGCCCCAGCCTCCTTGCCAGCCAGTACTCTGCTCCACAGGTTCCAGTCATCACCCAGTACTATTCACTCCTGCTTCTCTCCACCCGGGGGCACCCCTGCAGGTGGTGTTCTCAAATCTGACCACTGCCTAAACGTAACACTTATGCCACTGGCTCAAGGAGGGGGTGTCTTCCTGTCCATGGGCCTAGGATCTCATCGGACACATCATAATCCAGTGAAACTGTCGCTAATAACTTTCTGCTCATGAGGCTTGGGATCCACATGGACAATTCATTCTCCTGGCTGTGGCATATTAGACTTCTGCGCCGCCTGCACTAGGTTTGTCTTTCTGCCAGCGGAGCCCAGGATCCCCACGGGCATGCCATTATTTGGGGTGGTTGGCAATTTATTTTCTGTCTGGGTGTGGATTCAGAGTGAGGTGGCCACCACAGGTATGTTTTGAGGGGCACTTTTTGTAGTTCTAAAATTTTACCACCTGAGGCCCCCACTTCATCCATGATAGAAATGCCCCTGGAGGGTAGAGTGACATGCCTAAGATCACAAGGAGCAGCAGTGGGATTTCAACTGTGGTTTCCCTGGTTTGTAGCCCACTGCCCTAACCAGTAGACTACTCCTCCACTGGTCTAATCATCCATTAAACATAGGTATCATGATATTCTCTGTTTTATTCTCCATTCCTTTCCTAAAAATTCCTAGCATTCTATTTGCTTTCTTGGCTGCCATCACACATTGAGAAAATGATGTCAACATATTATCCACAATGATGCCTGAATCTTTTTCCTGAGTGGTAACTCCCAATGTGGAACCTTGCATTGTGCATTTATAATTTGGGTTGCTCTTCCCAACATGCATCACGTTGCACTTGTGCACATTTAATGTCATCTGCCATTTGAATGCCCAGTCTCCTAAAGTCTCCTGGTGTCCTCTTGCAAATTCTCACAATTTTCTTGTGATTTACTAAATTTGAATAATTTTGTGTTATCAGTAAATTTAATCACCTCACTCCTTGTTTCCATTTCTCAGTCATTTATGAATATGTGAAAAAGCAGCAGGCTTAGTACAGATCCTTGGGGCACTCCACTATTCACTTTTAGCCAGTTCTTAATCCACAACAGAACTTTGCTTCCTATCCTATGACTTTTTCATTTTCTCAAGAGTCTCTCGTGAGGTATTTTGTCAAATGCTTTCTGAAAATCCACATACAGTATATAAACTGGCTCACCTTTATCCACCCTCAAAAAAAATGTAGCAAATTGTTGTGGCAAGAATTCCCTTGGGCTAAATCCAGGTTGGCTTTGTCTCAATGAAATATGTCTATCTATAGTATATATTCAGTAATTTTATTCTTTAGGATATTTACAACTATTTTTCCTGGCACTGACGGCAAACTCATTGGTCTGTAGTTTCCTTGATTACCCTGGAACCCTTTTTAAAAACCAGCGTTATATTGGCCACTCTCCAATCGTCAGGTACTGTAGCTCATTTTAATGATAGGTTAAAAATTAACAACAGTAGGTCTACAATTTCATTTTTCAGTCCTTTACTTCACTCTGGAATGTATACCATCTGGTTCAGATGATTTGCTACTCTTTAGTTTGTCAATTTACTCTAGCATATCTTCCAAGTTCATTGAAATTTGCTTCAGTTCCTCTGAATTATCACTTTTAAACATCATGTCTGGCATGAGTAACTGCCTTACATCGTCCTCAGTAAAAATCAAAGCAAATAATTCATTTAATCTTTCTGCTATGCCTTGACCTCTCTTAGAGCCCCTTTAGACTTCAATCATCTAATGGTCTGACTACCTCACAGCGTTTTGCTTCAATTATACCCAAAAACGGTTTTAATATGAGTTTTTGCTTCCACAGCAAGCTTCTTTTCAAATTATTTGCCTTCCTTATCAATTTTTTGGATCTCACGTGCTGGGTCTTATGCTGTTTCTTGTAGGGGTGTGCATTCGGTCCCTACATATTGGCAATCCGCAACGGATGTTGCCATATTCGTTGTATTCATGGGGAAGCAAAACATATCGCGATTCCCCACGAATACACAAATCTTCGCTGAATTATTCGGCCGCCTAAATAAATCAATTTAAACAAATCCCCCCCCCCCTCCTGACCCCCCCCCCCCCAAGACTTACCAAAACTCCCGGCTGTCAGTACTCAAAATGGCACCGATCGCCTTTGCCCTCACTATGTCACAGGGACCGATGGCCCCTGTGACATAGTGAGGGCAAAGGCGATCGGCGCCATTTTGAGTACTGGCATCCGACGACCGGAGTGCAGGAGGTTGCTCCTGGACCCCCGCTGGACTTTTGGCAAGTCTTGTGGGGGTGAGGAGGCACCCCCAAGTTGGCCAAAAGTCCCTGGGGGTCCAACGGGAGTCCCGGAGCAATCTCCTGCCCTCGGGCCATCGGCTGCCAGTAATCAAAATGGCGCCGATAGCCTTTGCCCATACTATGTCACAGGGGCTACCGGTGCTATTGGTCAGCCCCTGTCACATGGTAGGAGCACAAGATGCCACCAATGGCCATGTGACAAAATGCACAAGATGCCACCAATGGCCATGTGACAAAATGCACACTGTAGAATCTTTAAGGATAGAATGCACAAGATGCCACCAATGGCCATGTGACAAAATGCACACTGTAGAATCTTTAAGGATAGAAATTCCATGTGAGAAGTGGAATAGAATAATAGTGGGAATGTACTATCATCCAACTGGCCAGAATGAACAGACAGATAATGAAATGCTAACAGAAATTAGGGAAGCTACCGATAATAGCAACACTGTAAGAATGGGTGATTTCAATTACCCCAGTACTGACAGGGTGAATGTCACATCAGGAAATGCTAAGAAGGTAAATTTTCTAGTTGAAATAAATAACTGCTGCATGGAGCAGCTGGTCCAAGAACCAACAAGTAGGGGAACTATTTTAATTCTTAGTGGAATACGTGATTTGTGAAAGGTGATGGTGTTAGGGCCACTAGATGTATTTCATGCATTAAAAAGGTGGAAGGAAGGGGAAATGACTGCTGGCAAGGTTAAAAGGTGAGGTGAGAGAGGCTACTCTAGCCAAAAAAAATCCTTCAAAAAATGGAAAAAGGATCCAAATGAAGAAAACAAGAAACTAGGGATGTACAGAGGAACGCCATACATTGCATTCGGGATTCGGACCGATGGTCCACCAGCAGGGGGTCCGGGAGCCTTGGGGGGGTCAGAAGGGGGGGTCTTGGGGGGGTCAGAAGGGTGGGGGGTTGTAGTTAATTTTAATTTTAGCTGGGACACGAATAGAAATCACCGTATTAATGCATCGGGGCGCCATACGGCCGAATGCAACGTATCTGCTCCCCGACGAATCCGAATCCCGAATGCAATGTATGGCGTTCCTCTGTACATCCCTAGTTTCTTGTTTTCTTCATTTGGATCCTTTTTCCATTTTTTGAAGGATTTTTTTTGGCTAGAGTAGCCTCTCTCACCTCACCTTTTAACCTTGCCAGCAGTCATTTCCCCTTCCTTCCACCTTTTTAATGCATGAAATACATCTAGTCTGGGCTTCAAGATAGTTTTATTAAACAACATCTATGCCTGATATAAATTCTTGATTTTTGCAGCTGCTCCTTTCAGTTTTTCCTAACCATTTTTCTCATTTTATCATAAACTCCATTTTGAAAATTAAATGCTATTGCAATAGATTTCCTTAGTGTCCTTCCTCTAGTTATCAAGTTGAATTTGATCATGTTATGATCACTATTGCCAAGTGGCCCTAACACCATCACCTTTCACAAATCACGTATTCCACTAAGAATTAAAATAGTTCCCCTACTTGTTGGTTCTTGGACCAGCTGCTCCATGCAGTAGTTATTTATTTCAACTAGAAAATTTACCTTCTTAGCATTTCCTGATGTGACATTCACCCTGTCAGTACTGGGGTAATTGAAATCACCCATTCTTACAGTGTTGCTATTATCGGTAGCTTCCCTAATTTCTGTTAGCATTTCATTATCTGTCTGTTCATTCTGGCCAGTTGGATGATAGTACATTCCCACTATTATTCTATTCCACTTCTCACATGGAATTTCTATCCTTAAAGATTCTACAGTGTGCATTTTGTTTCCTGTAGAACTTTTATCCTATTTGAGTCTATGCCCTCTTTAACATATAGCATAGGGATGTGCAGAGGGACCGCATACGTTACATTCAGTATTCGTATTCGTGGGGGGGCAGATACGTTGCATTCAGCAAGGAGAGGCCCCGATCCGTTCATGCGTTCCATTCTTATTCGTTTCCCAGATAAACTTTAATTAACTACAACCCCCCACCCTCCTGACCCCCTCAAGACTTGCCAAAACTCCCTGGTGGTCCAGCAGGGGTCCGGGAGTCATCTACTGCACTCACGCCGTTGGCTGCTGGTATTCAAAATGGCGCCGATAGCCTTTGACCTTACTATGTCACAGGGGCTAGTAGTGCCATTGGTCGGCCCCTATCACATGGTAGGAGCAATGGACGGCCTGCGCCATCTTGTGCATGGAAAAGAATGTTTGGCTAGGTTTGGTTTTTGGTTCAGTTCAGAAGCTCATTAGTTTCATTCATTTTCTTAAAGTCAACATGGGAATTAATGTATCTTACTTTTGATTATAACTTTGGGGTTTTCCATCCAAGTTTTACAAAACTTGCTAGTAAGCATTGGCAGAAGAGGCAACAGAACCTCATGGCACCAAGTTGCACCCCATAGCACCAAAAGAGGAGCAGAAGGCACCAAAGAATGGCATGAATAGCCCACCTTGAGAGGGCAAAGCAGCACAGTGACATGAACACCTCAAAGTACCAAAGCAGGGGCAAAGGTCAACAAGAATAGCATGAAGACACCAAAGTAAAGAGTGAGGAGTATGGCATGAGTTCCATAAAACATGTTTTTTTTTACCATGTTCACTAAGAATCTAGAAGTTCATATTCAAAGGCATTTAGCCAGATAATTCACAAGTTATCCAGCTAAATGGCATTTTTTTGAATAGTCGGAAGAGGAGGGCTTTTCAATAGAGTGCTCATCTTCAAATGATGAATCCCTTGAGTCACAAGAACTGGATGAACTTCTGGAGTTGCTTTCCCTGCTAGAGTTTGAGGAACTTCTCCTGGAGTGACCCTTGTGACTATTTCATCTAAATGATCTATTACCTTGAAGGGCTGCCAATGAGCCTGCTGGTGCCTGTCCAGAGGTGTTGATGCTAGGATTTGTGGCATGCAGGGCGTCCCACAGGCCACAACACTCACTCCCAATGTCTCTCCAGTTTCAGCATGGCAGGGACAAAACAAGATCTAGCTTCCCACACTGCCATGCTGTGACAATCCAGCCTCTCCTTTGGCACGTGCATGCATGCAGTACCCAGATTTAAAGAGCCCATGGTGGGAAAGTGCCTGCGGTGTCTTCTGATGATGACATCCAGCTCTTCCTATAAAAGGTCTCCTCAGGTAGCTCACCTTTGCCTCAGCAACAGGTTTTCTGCATTGCAGTGCATGTTGCCAACATTCCCGAGTTCCTGCATCTTCAGCTTTTCTTCTCCTGCCTTGCCTTATGTTCTCTAGCCTTGCCTTACCTACCCTTGCCTCCCTCATCCAGCCTTGCTTTGCCTCTTCCAGCCTCATCCTTGATATGTTCTTGCTGCGAGCGTTTCGCTTGCTCGAGAAAGTGAATTCTTAGGCCACAACACAACTCCCTGGGCAAGGTTCCGGGGTGCGTGCCATGGGTAAGTGAGGCATATCTGAGCACGGGCTGGACAGGCTTGAAGACTTGGAACACTTGGACTTCTGCCGAACCTGTTTGCACAGAAATGAGATCCAGCAATGCAATGCTGGTCTCTGGGGTAGCCCTCCAGCCACTCAAAAGCCCTTTCAGACCTGCTGCATGGGAACGGCTAGTGGGTCAGGACAGATGGAGGTCAAGGACTTAAGATGACTCTGAAACAAAGACACAACAAGGCACTGAAGACTCAGACGAGATGAAGGTACTGAAGACTAGGAGGAGATAATGGCACTGAAGCTGCTTTGGTTCAGGTTCAGGATTCAGGTGCAGATGAAGCCCTGCACTGCAGCATACCCCATGGGCTAGTCACGGACCACAAAAAATGCAAAGCAGACTACAGGCTTGGGACATAACAAAGACTTGTAACTGGAAACATGGCAAAGACTGAGGAGAGTATGACACCGCTGCACGCCCTACACAGCCCCAGTGCTTGTCGCGGACCACACCAAAAGCAGAGCAGACACTGGGCTTGACTCTTAGACATGGTTAGACACTGGAACAAGGCACTCTGAGGGCCAGGAACAGGATTCATGATGCAGGAACTCAGAACCAGGGGTGAGACCCTGGCATTTAAAAGCAAGGGCCTTCCAGAGACTTGATCAGCAGACTTGAAGGCAAACCTTCATGCCACAAAGCGCTCTACACAACCTGTAGAGCTGGTTGTAGGCTACAACGGTGGCACAACTGGAGGGGAGGACAAGAAGAAGAGATGGAAGTAGGACAAGGAGATGAAGACTGGAACATCTAGACAAGGACTGGAACATCAGGACATTAGATCAAGCTGAAGAGACAGGGACTGTTGAGAGACCAGGAAGAGGAATGAAGAACACAGAGGAGCTCCCACTAAGAACAAGGGTCCTTTAAGAAGCAAGACTAGACCATTCAAGACTCCTGGAGGGCAAGCTGGAACAGGATTCCAGGAGCAGGAACTCCTTGTGAAGGCAACCAGAGGCAAACTGAAGAGCCCTTTTATAGGGCAAGTTGGCTGACATCATCAGGGAGGATTGTGGGGCTTTTCCCACCATGGGCCCTTTAACTCCTGGAGAGGTGAGTGCATGGCTAGGATTGCTGAAGCAGGAGCAGCATGACAGTGGCGTCTGGACTATGAAGAGAAGTCAGAATTCACAGCATTCCCAGCCGCATGGATGGTGGAGTCGGTGGCATCCTGCCACGAAAAGCAGCAGCGCAGGACCAGCGGCACAAGCTGCACCAGGAGGGTGGCAATGCTCCAGGCTGTGTCAGGAGGCATGAGCATACCAGGAAGGTGAGAGAGCTGCTCACAGGCTTGTCTCGTGGCAGTATTCACAACAGGTCTTCTCTCCTGGTCTTCTCCTGCTTCCTTCATCTAGCCTGCCTCGTCCAGCTTCATCATGTTCATCTCATCTAGTGTCTTCAGTATGTCTTCATCCTCCTTTGGCTTGACTCTCTAGTTCTAGACCAACTTCCTGGACCTAACCATGTTTTGCCTTCTGCCTGGATCTGACCATGTTTGTCTGCCACTTTGGACCTAACCTTATGCCTGGACCTGACCACGTTTTGCCCGCTTTCTGCCTGGATCTGACCACATCTGTTTACAGTCTGCTCTGATCTTGGTCTGTCTCTGACTCCATCTGCCCACTGCCTGTCCTGTCCCTAGTGTGTTATTGGACTCTTGCTCTTGTCTCTGCCCTAGGGACCTGCTGGCCACCAGAATCCAAGGGCTCAACCTGCAGGTGAGTTGGCTGGTATTGATGAAGCTCCAGTCTGTCCTGCTACAGGGCACATTTGCCAGCTGCCAGCAATGGCCTGTTGGGTTCACTTACAAGACAGTGTCAACTACTCCACAGCCCCAAGGGCTTATGCCAACCTTTATAGTTGGGATCACCAACTTTTGAAGAGCCCATACGATGATCTGTGATGTTCTCAGGTGCAGTGAGGGTGATGACCAGGTCCTTCAATGGCAGCTGTTGCTCTGCAGAAGGGTGAGCAGGAACAGCGATGTTACTACAGGAATCAGAGGAATACATTTCTCTGTGCACTGCCACCGAGTGTTATCTGATATGATGCTCTGCAAACAGTGTGCAAATCCAAGGCGCTCGTGCTAAACTTTCAAAAGGGAAACTTCTTAAAATGAGAAAAATTGTTAGAAAAAAACTGAAAGGAGCAGCTACAAAAGTAAAAAATGTCCAAGAGGCGTGGTCATTGTTAAAAAATACCATTCTAGAAGCACAGTCCAGATGTATTCCACACATTAAGAAAGGTGGAAAGAAGGCAAAACGATTACCAGCATGGTTAAAAGGGGAGGTGAAAGAAGCTATTTTAGCCAAAAGATCTTCATTCAAAAATTGGAAGAAGGATCCAACAGAAGAAAATAGGATAAAGCATAAACATTGGCAAGTTAAATGTAAGACATTGATAAGACAGGCTAAGAGAGAATTTGAAAAGAAGTTGGCTGTAGAGGCAAAAACTCACAGTAAAAACTTTTTTAAATATATCCGAAGCAGAAAGCCTGTGAGGGAGTCAGTTGGACCGTTAGATGATCGAGGGGTTAAAGGGGCACTTAGAGAAGATAAGGCCATCGCGGAAAGATTAAATGATTTCTTTGCTTTGGTGTTTACTGAAGAGGATGTTGGGGAGGTACCCGTAATGGAGAAGGTTTTCATGGGTAATGATTCAGATGGACTGAATCAAATCACGGTGAACCTAGAAGATGTGGTAGGCCTGATTGACAAACTGAAGAGTAGTAAATCACCTGGACCGGATGGTATACACCCCAGAGTTCTGAAGGAACTAAAAAATGAAATTTCAGACCTATTAGTAAAAATTTGTAACTTATCATTAACTTATCATCCATTGTACCTGAAGACTGGAGGATAGAAAATGTAACCCCAATATTTAAAAAGGGCTCCAGGGGCGATCCGGGAAACTACAGACCGGTTAGCCTGACTTCAGTGCCAGGAAAAATAGTGGAAAGTGTTCTAAACATCAAAATCACAGAACATATAGAAAGACATGGTTTAATGGAACAAAGTCAGCATGGCTTTACCCAGGGCAAGTCTTGCCTCACAAATCTGCTTCACTTTTTTGAAGGAGTTAATAAACATGTGGATAAATGTGAACCGGTAGATATAGTATACTTGGATTTTCAGAAGGCGTTTGACAAAGTTCCTCATGAGAGGCTTCTAGGAAAAGTAAAAAGTCATGGGATAGGTGGCGATGTCCTTTCGTGGATTGCAAACTGGCTAAAAGACAGGAAACAGAGAGTAGGATTGAATGGGCAATTTTCTCAGTGGAAGGGAGTGGACAGTGGAGTGCCTCAGGGATCTGTATTGGGACCCTTACTTTTCAATATATTTATAAATGATCTGGAAAGAAATACGATGAGTGAGATAATCAAATTTGCAGATGACACAAAATTGTTCAGAGTAGTTAAATCACAAGCAGATTGTGATAAATTGCAAGAAGACCTTGTGAGACTGGAAAATTGGGCATCCAAATGGCAGATGAAATTTAATGTGGATAAGTGCAAGGTGATGCATATAGGGAAAAATAACCCATGCTATAATTACACAATGTTGGGTTCCATATTAGGTGCTACAACCCAAGAAAGAGATCTAGGTGTCATAGTGGATAACACACTGAAATTGTCGGTGCAGTGTGCTGCGGCAGTCAAAAAAGCAAACAGAATGTTGGGAATTATTAGAAAAGGAATGATGAATAAAACGGAAAATGTCATAATGCCTCTGTATCGCTCCATGGTGAGACGCACCTTGAATACTGTGTACAATTCTGGTCGCCGCATCTCAAAAAAGATATAATTGCAATGGAGAAGGTACAGAGAAGGGCTACCAAAATGATAAGGGGAATGGAACAACTCCCCTATGAGGAAAGACTAAAGAGGTTAGGACTCTTCAGCTTGGAGAAGAGACGACTGAGGGGCGATATGATAGAGGTGTTTAAAATCATGAGAGGTCTAGAACGGGTAGATGTGAATCGGTTATTTACTCTTTCGGATAGTAGAAAGACTAGGGGGCACTCCATGAAGTTAGCATGGGGCACATTTAAAACTAATCGGAGAAAGTTCTTTTTTACTCAACGCACAATTAAACTCTGGAATTTGTTGCCAGAGAATGTGGTTCATGCAGTTAGTATAGCTGTGTTTAAAAAAGGATTGGATAAGTTCTTGGAGGAGAAGTCCATTACCTGCTATTAAGTTCACTTAGAGAATAGCCACTGCCATTAGCAATGGTTACATGGAATAGACTTAGTTTTTGGGTACTTGCCAGGTTCTTATGGCCTGGATTGGCCACTGTTGGAAACAGGATGCTGGGCTTGATGGACCCTTGGTCTGACCCAGTATGGCATTTTCTTATGTTCTTATGTTCTTAAGTTGAAGACACAGAAGCAGGAAATGCAACACATGAGTGGTTAAGTATGCAAATTTCTTTTGCAGTGAGTAGATGCCACTCCTTCCTCAAACTGTCACCAAGATGTGAGCTATGGCTTTCATGACAGTGATGAAAATAAGTCATTCCCATGGAGGAGGGGAGCCACAGTAAGAACAATAAGGGTTTTAGTGGGCACACTCTGTGCATCCCCTTGAGGAGAAGAGGACCAACAATGATGAGAATGGTGTCTATATCCCCTGTGCTCTTGCCTTTCTCATGAGTGTCTATGCCTAGGGCACTAGTGCTATCTGTATTGCTCAGGGGAATCCCAATGATGACCCTCAGAGGAGCTAGAGTTGTAGCCCCCATCATGTTCTAGATAGGTGATGGTCTGGGTCCTGACCCCCTGCTATGGCTATCAGCTTCACCATCTCGTATCGGGATCCTCTGAGGATCCTGCTCTTGTATCAGGCATGGAGCTTCTACCACATAATAACAGAATAATGATAGCAGAAAAAGACCAAATGGTCCATCCAGTCTGCCCAGCAAGTTTCTTATAGTAATAACTGCTGCTCTATGCAAGTTGCCCCCAAGTCTTATGTTATAGATAGTAATATTTACATTCAAAACCAAGCAACTGTCAAACCCATAACAAAATTACTGCTAACAACATTTTATGTGCCACAGGTCTGGATGGATAATGATCCAACTCAAGGTGCCTGTAGGGGCTGGTGTGTCACCCATGGAGAAAGCACCCTTCAAGAGACATACGCTGGGATCAACGTGCCTTCACTTTGCAGTTGAGGATCACCGACTCCCACCAGCATAATGGGCTGTGTGATATTATCCTGAGATGAAGATGCGGTGCTTTTACATGGATGGCCCCTTCCCCCAACTGCCCTGCCCAGTGCTAGGGACATCCAACTGCTGCTCAGGCACCTGAGTCTTAAAAGACAAATGAGAATCCAGTTGGATTCCCAAATCTCTAATTTCTTTTTGCACCAATATTTGAACATCATTAACATTTACAGAACATCCACTCTCTAATATTGGTGTTCTTTTTATCCTCTGAATCTCTATTTTCTGCAAATAATGCACATTATTTTCTGAAACGAATGAATCCTGAAAATGCACCAAAATGAAAATGTGCGATTCAGTTCAGATTGCCATTCATTTTAAAATGAATGCACAGCCTTAGAAAGTATTGCTATTAAAAATATTTTACTATCTTTGGAGACATAGCTTCATCTAGGATGGGAGAAGAAAGGCAAAAAACATTTTTAGGACAGGTTGAGAAATATCTTTCCCTAAAATGACAGGGTTTAAATAAATACACATTCTTAAATAGTAACATCAGCCACTAAACTTATTTCCAATTTAAATGCATAAAATGTATTTCATATGCAAGAGAGAAGAAATTTGAATAGGGATAGAATATATTATGTCTCATAATATGTGAAAGATACCTCTTTCATACCTGCATTTAACACAAATGCAAACAATACTATCTGCCTCCCTGTCTTCCACATGCAAAGGAATATTCTGATAAAATGAATGTTGGAAAATTCCTTACCTATTTTTATTGATTTCAGTCCTAGTTTAAGTGGCATTGCATAAATTAGAGACCACAGGAGAATAATTAGAGAATCTAAATGTATACTTTTCACTCCTTTAGATTAGAGAGGCCTTCAAATACCAGACATGCTGACTTTTTTTTTTTTAATCTAATGCTTATAATTTTGCAGTTTCTTAATTCCATTGCTGAATATTATCCCTAAGCCGTTTACCACCTGGGCAATAATAGCTATGGTGATGATTCTTGAATAGCTCAAAGCAGGAAAGTGACTAGAGGGAGGGAGGAAGGGAACGTTAAATTTCCTAAGTGCACCTAATGTTTTCCCTTGGTTTTCACAGCAGTCTGGTTGAAGGGAAGGCGTTTTCATATGTTAAAATTGCTGCTATTCTTGTAGACACAGTCATAGGATGATTGATGCTGCATGTTAAATGGAACCATTCTTTTTGAAAAGAAAAGATTTATATAGAGATTCTGTTTTTATCTTATAGTAAAATATATATGCACTTGTATTGAACCCATGGTTGTATACATACCAAGCATATCTCTCACAGTGACAAATGCAGTAGCATTTAACACTTGCCACATAAATAACGTTTAGCCACCAACATATTTTTTTGTAATTGCATGATGTCTTTATTAGTGAATTATGCATTCTCTTCTCCAGATGGTCATCACTTTTTCACAATACTAAAACATTCTAGGTATTGTTCTCTCATAGCGAACCTTTGTTTCATGTGAAAAATCATTTTGTCAGGTGAGAATTCTTTCCCTGTTCCTCTATGCCTGAGAGATGAGAAAAAAAAAACCAGGCACAATATATTAAAAGCATAAAACAGTTAAAGGGTGCCCTTCTACTTAGTCACTACTCCTAACAGCAGTAAGAAAACGTTCAGTTGCAGCATATTTCACGGTGGGATTGGTAACTGCAATATGGTACTTACGTCATGTAGAGACCATGTTATTAAAATATAGAATGCATATAGAAATATGCATTCAAATATGCATGCAAATTGTCACAATTATTTTTTCAGCATTTGTACAGCTCCCTAATGGGAAATAAAGTGACTTGCCCAAGGTCACAAAAAGTGCCAGAAGTAGGGTTTCAACCCAGGTCTCCTGGTTCCCAATCAGACTTTCCAGTCTTTCCTGAACTGGATGTAATTTCATTTGGTGCTCTGAAAGATGATTTGCTTTTTATTACCATTCAAATCAAACATAACTCTTCCTCTAATTTACATCCCTTGAATCATATTAGCTGCTTGAATGCAACTGCCTCATCAGAGTTGGTATCTTATTGTTGCCTGAAAGATACAATAGAATCATAAACTTTCAGTGGGTATAATTGACCCCAAGTCTCTTTTCATGCAGCCTTTTTCTGAAACAATTTTTTGAAAAAAGAAATTCTTTAAAGTGCATATATGGTGCTCTAATGTCAAAGTTCATAAATCATATCAAAATGCATAAAAAGTAAACTTCCCCAAGTTTATCATGTCAAAAAGAACCAAGATTTAATCCAGTGACCAGCTGTACTCACATACTGTGGGGAGAACAATGAAGTCCAAATGTAGACCATGTTTTAATATCTGCATCAGGGAACTTAAACACTTCCTTAAAAATACGTTCAAGAGAATTGTCAAAAACAAACATTCCCAACCCCCTTTTGTCTGCAAGAATGATTCTGGTGGCTGGCCCAGTTGCTCAGTTGGTAAGTACAATGCACTCCCATGTGGAAGTTCTCCAGGTTGAGCCTTAGACTAGATCTTCTGCTCCCTGGGTTGATGGAGCCTGACCCGGCCGGCCCCTGCGACGTCCCTGCCTCACCCAGACTCCGTCCCTGGCCCACCCTTTTTACCGAGCCCCTGCACTTCCACGTGTATAGGGAGACATGTGCGTGGCCGGGCCGATTTTAAAATATGCTCGGAGAGTGCATGACTCGGCCGCGCGCGCGTGCCAGGCTTTTTAAATTTGACCTTAACCAAGTATGTCTGAAAATAATCGGTTAGTTTTTTTTTTTAGTTATCCAGCCTTGAGTGGGAAGATAATTTCTGATTGAACCAGCTATCTTCAAAAGATATCTGGCTAGGTAGGCTGTGAAATACAAAAAAAAAAAAAAAAAAGGTTACCCATAGTTTAAGATTCAAGCACTAAGAGGCGTAACTACAGCTTCCAGAGAAACCGGGCTGGAAGTGCCAGGAGCAGTAAGAACTTTTCTCCCCGCAGGGTTTTTTTTAAGTGTTGGGGTGACGGGAGGAGGATGGTTTGGTGGGGTGGCCTGCACAGTAATTAAGCATACAAGTGGTGGGTGGCAGGGTCCAGGGTGGAAAACCTTTTTTTTTTCAAGAGAACCAGGGAAGAGGGGGGCCCCACCTGCGAACCCTAGAACAATTTTAATATTTAGGAGGTTATGTGGGGTAAGAGGTACATGGCCCAACAGGGCCATCAATGAAATTTGGGGGGAAGAAATTCGAGTTACAGGTCTCTCTCTCTCTCTCTCTTTTTTTTGTATTTCACAGAACTCCTTAACCAGATATCTTTAAAGATATCCATTTAAGTAGGAGGTTATCCAGTTATACCAAGATTAAATAACTTTAGACCTACTCTGATGCAAATCTAAAGTTATCTGGCTAACTTAGGGGTTTATTTTTCAAAGCATTATCGCATGCAATATAATGCAAATTAGGGGGAGGGGAGGAGTCGGGGCGGGGGAGGAGTCGGCCGCAGCACCGCTGCCGCGATAATGTGAGGAACATTATCGCCAGCAGTAGCGCAGCGAATAGCTACACCTTTTATGATGTCGCTATTTGCTGCGAAAGGCTGCAGCCGGCCCCACTGCGGCCAGCGAAATCGCACCACCACAGTGCGAACGGCTGCAGCCTTTCACAGGCCCACCCCCCTGGCCCCTTTTTCGTGGGATTCATCATTCCGCGAGGAATGATGAATCCTGCCCTTAGCCAGATAGAACTGAAATTCAGCTAAGTTAGCCAGATAACTTAGGAAATCCTGGATTCTTCTTTATCTGGCTAGATTTTAGACAGATATGGACTTATCTGGATAAAATGTACACAGATAAGTGGTTCAATATACAAAAACTTGCCACTTAGACAAATCACTTGTGAGTGATTGTCTAAATGGCTTTGAATATTGACCTCTTAGTTTCTAGTGGGGTTCAGAATCTGGTTTTTATCTAGATTTGAGATTATCCCTTAAACCTCAGATAAAAGGGCTGTTAAAACAGCTTTTATTAAAACTAAAAATATGTCCATTAAAATTTTCTACTTCTAGAGTTATTTAGACTATTGCAATTCTTTGTTCATTAACTTGCTAAAGAAAATGTTGCATGTATTATAATAGTTCCAAAATGCAACAGTAAGGGTGACTATGGGGGTAGATTATTGTGAAAGTATTACCTGCAGGATGAAGGAGCTGTATTGTCTAACCAATAAAAAATAATTAATTTTAAAATTTTAACTTTAATCCATGCAAAAATTCAGAAATTCTCACAGAGGCATGCCAAAAGATTGCAAATAGGAGCTAAATACATATTTAAAAGCCGGGCAGACAGGGTAAACCCCTGGGGAACTCTCGAAGTCACGAGATACCCCCTTGACTTTTTCCCATTTCTCCAGACATGTTGCTTTCTATTTTGAATATGTTTGGAACCATCTAAGAACTGGGCCTGAAATGCCAAACTCTCTCAATCGAAGTAATAGAATTGAATGGCCGACAGTATCAAAATGCTGCTGTACTATCCAACATTACCAAAAGATAACTACAGCCATTATCAAAACTCGGCCTGATAATATCCATGAGAGAGATCAGGAGAATCTCAGTATTAAAAGTCTTTCTAAAACCATATTGAAAATGGTTAAAAACATCACTATCATCAAAAAAACGGTCTCTAATTTGTTTAAAACTAGGCCCTGTCGGACCATGCCCTCTTCACCCCCTCAACTCCTTAAAATATTAATAAGACCGCTCCCCCCCATCCTGGTGTATCATGAATTATAAAATCAGATTTAGATTTAGATTTTTTTTTTTAATTCTGCTTTTCAGCACTTCAAAGTGTACATCTAAGCAGATTACATTCCCTCCCAGCCACTCACTCATCCACAAGGGTTTACGATATCACAGCACCCACACCCCCTTCCCCTGACCCTCCCCCCCCCCCAGCCCCCACGATACCTTAAATTATATTGCCGGGAGCAAGGGACCGTATCACCCCGCTGCCAGCGCTTCTTCACTGCTCTAAGAGAGACAGCTCAGGGAGCCTAAGCTTCCAGCATTGTCGCTAGCTCCCTGCTTATATTCAAATATAGCTGGTTAGGTTTTAAAGTTGTCTGGCTACATGTAGCTGGATAACATAAGCAAGTATATTCAGTGGGACATTTATCCCACTGAATATACAGGACAAGTTATCCGGCTAACTTTACCTTGATAACTTGTCCATTAAAGAGCCTACTGAATATTGGCTTCGAGGTATAAAAAAAATGTACAATCATAGCTCGCCATAAAAAAACACTCCTGAAAAATTATGATTTTTTTTATTTAAAGTAAACACACTGGTGCAAAGCTCAAATAAAGAATCATTTTCAACTGTGGATACAGTAAACTGTGCTTGAAAAAGAGGTTCACATAATGATTTGCTTAAGAAGTGGAGCATCAGATGTAATAAAATAAGTCCACAGTGTAGGACAGTGTTTCCCAATCAGTGTACCATGGCATACTGGTGTGCCTACAGACCTGACCAGTTGTGCCACAGAAAAGTCTCCATTATCTAGGCTCTGCTCTCAGCATTTCAGCTAATACTTAGGTTCTGCTCTAAGCATCTCACTACAAGAGTCACCAGTGGCTGTTAAACATGTATGAACTCCTTTCTAAGAACCTGTGCAATCATGTATGCCCCTTCTTCCTAACTGTAGCATGAGCCCTTGAGTATGATTATTAATGGCCAGCATGCAGGATATAGATAGCTGGTTCCTGCATTGCACAGCACACACATTGCACACAGCACCTCCTTCTCTTCCTCCTCCTCTTAGTCCTTCTAGCCTCTGTCTTACCCCCAGGCTAAGTGAAATGGGAAGAGCGTGCACAGAACACTGAATGTGATTCATTTTAAGTGTTGGGGGCAGCAGCAGTGGAGTAGCTATGGCAGCCACATGCTGCAGCCCAGATAAGACAAAGCCAGTTGCCCACACTACACTAACTTCTTCCTTATCCTTCACTTGTATCTAAAGAGCTGATCCATCATGATGGGTTCATGAGTGTCTCCACCCTCTCTCCCTTTGTTTTAAAATTTGGAAGAGAGACTGGCGGGGCTTTAGTGCTTCCTTAGCTCTTCTTTTGGCCATATGAGTCCTCTCTTTGTCCACACTACCTGCTCCATGGAAACTGGTATACCACACAAAATTGTTATTAAAGTAGGTGAGCCTTGGAATGCAAATGGTTAGGAAATCCTGATATAGGGAACCTATTAAAAGATCTTCAAAATATATGCAGCCCCAAAGACTAGAAAACGAACAGACCCTTAAAGAATTATCTTATGCACGCTTTGTTGATGGCGGCATCTTTTGCCATTTTTGCATTGTTACCATCTGTTATAAAATTGCTGTCTAATATGTGTGGGTAAATTTACAGTTTAGTCCTATAGACTAAGTCTATATGCATGTCAGTTTACCCGCAGTGAGCAAGAGTGTTCCCCGGATTAGAGATGAGGAGTGCAAACTTTTGCATTTTTCAAAAGTCTGCATGTAAATTTTCTTGAAAAAGATTCTGTGCCCAAATTAGCAGTTAATTAGGGGCACTTCCAGTTGTAACATTGGCACCAAAATTGACATGACAGCATTTGAAAGGTGAGTGACGCTTTGCACAATGGGGCAGCATTGGTGCTGTCTTTACTTAATCTAATTTATTTTATATTTTAAACATGGAAACATATATACAAGATATTGATGTGCTATATAAGTCGATCAAAGTTTTGAAACGCAGACCATTTCAGAGTGATGACTTCAGCTGTTTATTAAGCTAAGTCTTTTAATTGCAAAAAAATATATTTTCTTAAAAATATGCCATTGTTTGGACTTTAAAAGCCAAATGATTATTGAAAGGGCAAAGAAGGCTGAAGAAACCAGTAGTGCCTATTATGATGGCTAATTGATTATTGGGTGGAGAAAGATTCTTACTGTCATCATTAAAATTAGAGATATTCATCTAAAATGAAATGAGAAATTGTAATGAAAATTTTAATTTTTAATTTGCTTCAATTTATTTTTAAAACTAAATTTAAAAAAAATGAAAATGTGTTCATTTTGTTTTAAAATATTGTTCAATGATGACCAAAAAAACAAAAAAAAACCCCTCCCAAGCATCTCCTCTATCTCACCCAGCCCTCAAGACCTCTTACCGTATTTTTCTTTTTCTTCATGGGCCAAGAGCAATTCCCAGCCAGTCCTGTCCTGCCAGTGAATACTTTTTACGCAAGATGCTGGCAGACAAAGGTTGGCATCGTTGTTTGTTCATTCATTCCATACAAAATGGCACCAGGCAGACCCAGACCCAGGACAGTGCCATTTGTATAATAAACTAACAATGTCAACCTTGCCAGCACCATTTGTCAGCATACCTCCAGCAGAGCAAAAGCCACCATGAAAGGGGAGTTTTCCGGACATTTTTCTTTTGGGGTTTTTTTAATTCCTCATTTTTTAAATTGAATTTGTTGTTTTAGTTTTTGTTTGCAATACATGAAAGAAAAAAGAAATGCAAAATGAAATGCCAAAAATGTCTATACACACCCCATGTGTAAAATGTGCGCAAGTAGTTTTGGTGGGATAATTTTCCAAGGGAAAGTATGCTCATATTTTCTCCTTGAAAAAAGATGTAACATCTGCCTATTTGATTGAAAATTGATGTGGGCTGTTACAAAATTATTCCCTGTGAGAGCAGATTTTAAAAGTGTTCATAGAAAATGGAAGCTTACAGTACATTGGCATTCCTGCATGCATGAGAAACAGGGTGGTTTCTGAGGCATCCCTAA
Organism: Rhinatrema bivittatum; assembly: GCF_901001135.1. NCBI lineage: Eukaryota > Metazoa > Chordata > Amphibia > Gymnophiona > Rhinatrematidae > Rhinatrema > Rhinatrema bivittatum. The sequence continues at coordinate 252,039,721 of NC_042621.1, read as the reverse complement.
GCAATCACATAGGTGCTGCGCCCCCATTAAATTCACAACTCACGCATTAGCACATTTTCCGAGAGGTGCACAAAATGGAATATGAGTTACAGTATGTGCATGTTTTTTCCTTTGCTCATCAAAATGTAAAAATAAACGTGCATAAACATTATTTCAGATATGAAACAAAATAAACCCAGTTTTGGGAGGTTTGTTAGACTTTTCAAAAGACCAAAAAAAAATAAAGGATGTTGTAATACATTTCCAGATACTATAAATCTTCATTGGTACTTTAAAAAAAATAAGTAGCATAAAATATATTCTCCAGGATCAATACGGTTAGTAGAACTGCAATACAAAATAAACACCGGAAATGTAAACCAAATTCTATTTATATATCTCTGCCTAACTTGCAAATGAGAAAAAAGTCAGCATTGCTTATTAAAACATTTTATCATTAGCATTACTGCACCGTTCAAGTGTTTGCCTAATGATAATTTTAGTAGGCCTGCCAATAAGTATGCAAGATGGAAATGGCAGTGGTTTTGTACATTTTTAGCAAATAGCACAGTCTGCGTGTATGTGTGTGTGTATTTGTCTTGTGTGAACATGCAGCAAATCTTTAGTTATGGAAATAGGTTTCTATTTTACTCAAAGGAGGGCGGTGCAGAGCAGTGTAGACTCCATTTGAGGTGCAGTTTTTATTTTAGTCAAAGGAGAGCAGCACAGAGCAGCATAGGCTCCCTTTGATGTGCAGTTTTATGTCTGTTTAAATCAGAGTTGCGGACTTGCTCCATTTCTTTCACAACAGATTGATTCTGTTCTGGTTTTTACCCTTTTGCATGCAGGGACTTGTAATTCTGATTTTCCTTGAATAAAAAGTAGGACTATGAGTTCATGCGAGTAATGGGGTGAAACTAGGATGAGATCAACCTGTCCTGAAAAAAACAGAGCCAGTCAACAACCCAGGTTCAAATATGAAATGAGGGTTACAAAATGTGCTTCATTAATGCGTATATTACGTGGAAAATGTTTACCATGGGTCCAGTTCAGATTCTTAGACACCAGCACACATTTCCCATATCAAAATCTAAAGGAGGGTGTGCATGAGCCCACATTTTTCCCAAACCATGAAAAACTGGAGGAAAAATAAAAGATATTAGAAATTCCAGCTGTGGACCTAGACTTACCTGGTTTCCAAAGCTGTGGTATTCTCCTGCAAGAAGATGAAAACAAGGTTTTTTTCTTTTTCACAAACTTCATTACATATAACGCATGATAAGAGAAAATGAAATGTACAAGAATTAACTCTACATTTCTATGATGTCTAAGGTCTGCTACACTGGAGATAACAAATAGCAGAAGATATGATGAGTGCCTGGATTGCCCTCAGGTTGCTTAATTAAACTTGGATTATAGATTCAATTCCCATATCCATCCAGGCTCAAGATGAGTTAACAGTTCTGGTACTGTAGGTATATCCCTGCCCAAGAGGACTTACAATCTAAGTTGTACCTGAGGTAAGGGAGCGTGAAGTGACTTGCCCAAGGCCACAAGGAGCGTCCTTGGGAGAAGTAGAATTCAAACCTTGGTTTCCCTTGCTCTTAGTCTTCTGCTCTAGCCACTAGGCTACTCCTTCCAGAAACAAGGGTTAAAAGTGCTTTCTTTATTAACTTATTTCCTTTATCTTTTGGGAAACGCTGTTTTGATTAAAGATTTAAGAAAATACTACAGTGGTACTTTTGTTGATATTAAATTCATGCAGAAAATTCTTTCTAGAAGTACACTACAGCAAGTGGCATTGAATATCGTAATTTATGTCTCAGTCCACAAAAAGAGTGTTTTATTGTCTCAAATAGCAAAATACTCAAAAATACAGAGAGAGAAAATGAGATCTAACAATTAGCAGGAACCACACTTATCACAATGAAATGTCCCTGTTGGACATTTGTTTGGAAAGCACTTGTGAGACCATGCCAGGTCCAGAAGAGAGCATGGAAGAACCTGTGTGATTCAGATAAGTCACAATGTTGTTTTAAATGGTCCCCGCTGCAGTCAGACATGAAAAATCAGCTGATGTCAGGGCATTTTCTTTACAGTATATAAACATTTTTTTTTTTTTAAATGGAGTAGTTTTTCCATGATATACAAGGGGTTTTCACCTGTAATTTTTCAACGATGCCAATATTGGAGCAGTGATTCAGTTTTGTGAAAGGTGAATGATAGACAAGAGCGGGTGTGGGAGCTCTGTCTTCCTACCTTCTGGCTTGCTGACACTTTTGAAAAATGAAATTGTGATAAGTGTGGTTTGTATGTTGCCAATCCCTGCTAATTGTTAGAGCTTGTTTTCTGTCTCTGTATTTTAAGTATATTGTAATTTATTATATGTCAGCCAGGTAACTGTTTGGGAAATAACAGTGAAATGTCATGACCAGTAATGAATATGCATGAAATAGATTTGCATACAGTTGAGGCAGTGTGTTTTTCATGCATATTTATTAGGGTATACTATAAACCCAAATGGTTGGGGTCCTCAAGGATCGGAGATGCCCACCCCTGACACAAATTCAAAGTGAGAATAAAAACTGTTTACAGGGAGCCAGCCCAATGTTATGCACTGCCATGCGGATGACTTGGGTTTGATTTTTGGGTCAGGTCTTCCATTCCCCAAGTCATCTAGAGCTAGGCGATGCTGTCCCTGGTCATCATGCAATGGTGACACCTAATGGTCAGATTCAGGGCCCATGATTACAGGGTTCTGGGAGGAGCCTTGTATATGGCCCCCAGTCACAGACTCTCACTGCAATGACTTAGCTAAGTGAGTTGGGAAGAGATATAGGAGTAAGGAAAAAACATTAGGTATTTGCAAATGAAGGTAGCCCAACAGAAGCCAGCTTTGATGAAGCCAGAAGCCAAAAGGAGTACAAAAACTTTCAGACCCCCTCCCCTCCTAAAAACAAAATTGTCTATTAATAGCAACACTTACAATGTTCTCATGGCAGGGAACTATAATCCAGTTTGTATATAACAACATGCAACTCATCCACAATATTTATAAAATGATTGTTAGGGAGTCCAAAGTATCATCAATATGTGACTCACAAATAAGGAGACTGACCAGAAGGCCATTTTTCTGGCTAGTCCACATCTTTTCCAATCTGACAAAGCTTTTACTAAAAGGTTTTTCTTTTTTTAACATAGAAACTGAAATGCGGTCTCGGCAATCTGCAGCATCCTGTAGATATGCAATAGGTTGCTGTGGCAATCAGTAATTATTGAATTCTTGAAGTCAATAGTGGTAACCATGGTAACATGGGGCATGTTTGTGGGTGTGGCACTGTTGTAGATTGAGCGGTTGGCACTGTAAAGAAATCTACTGGACTACGTCCTGACACAACCATGCTCTCTCTTGCCTTCATAATCCCCTCTTTGATGTACCTATTTGTTGCGCCATCATACATGTGTGCTCTACAACTATTAAGTAACTTTGGCACTTTGAACCAGTTCTCTTATTTTAAAATCTTCTTTTTGTAAGGAAATAAATATAGAAATTCTAGATTGTTTAGGGAACGAGGGATAAGAAAAAAAAGTAGGAATGACTCAGAAGGGTAGATGTGCAAATCCACGTTAAAGGAAGCAAAATATTGCGCAATTTGGGCTAGCCACATTGTGTGTTACCATATTGTTTATTGTTAATATCTGCAAAAATAAGTCATGCTAAAATTATTGCATTAATGGCGTGAAGCAGTGTGGTGAAGTAGACAAGGCGCAGGGATGTCATATACCTTTAAAGATAGTGATGTAGCTCAAATGAGCATGCCCAGTGTAAAATATTTTGTCTTCTGATATCCACCCCCCAACCCCCCAAAAAAATAAAAAAAAGGCAGGAGCAGAATGTGGCAATCCTGTGAGGAGGGAAGTCCCTCTTGACTTAAGTGTTGAAGGATTTGTCTATTGTTGGTAAATATGTTGCGACTGTTGAATGTGATTGCCTTTTGTCTTTTTCCTTCTCATCCAGTTCTTAGTCTAGTTTTGGTTTTTTTTTTACTTCAGTGGCTATGGGAGTATAAGTGAGTGCAACCAGTGCCAGCCGTTAGTTGCAACCGGTGCATAGGGTTTGGGTTTTACAATACTTTATCTGTTACTGGTCTGTGTTGAGGGATGAGTGGCAGGAACAGGAAAGTGCTAGTTAAGTAGAAGTAAGTGTAGGGGGACTATCAGAGTGCAAGACGGTTACAGAATGAGCAGAGGAGATGGCAGGAAGCTTCAAGCCCAAAGCTGCCAGACTTTGGTTACGCCAGTCAAGATTTTGTGCTTCATGCCTGTAGTTGGTTGTTTCGCAGCAGGGGGGGGTTGCATTGTGGAAGGCAAAACATCAATTGCAGGTTTATTTTTTTGTCATACTTTCCAGTCCTCTTTTCCTGGTACTTAACATTGCATCTGACACTCTTTCAGTCTCTTATTACCTCTCTGGAGAAACAGATATCTAGATTGTGAGCTTCAGTTCCTGAAAGGGATTGCTTAGCAACACTAGCGGGGTCAATATTCAAAAGACCTACCCAGCTAAAACTATCATTTTAAGCTGGTGAATCTCGACCACTTAAAATGCCTCCTTTTTCCCCACGTAAAATCGCTACTAGCATGAATTTAGCCAAGCAAGAAAGGAGCTGGGTCAGGGCATTCCCGGAGTGGACTTTTCAGATTTAGCCGGTGAGCAGGAGCCAAGAGAACGATGCTCTCAAAAGGGACAGATACAGCGATGCTGGAGCCAAAGCAGAGTTTATTACAAAGCAACAACAACTTAGGGAAAACTGAGTCGGTCAGGGCTCCTGTCCTCAGCATAACACGATGTACTTTCTGGATCGTAGCCACTGTAATGGTTTTAATGTACCAAAACACTAAGGTTTCCCTTTGTGAAAAGAGGGACCAAATACCTCTAACCCTAATTAGTGTGTTTCTGTAGCCCCTGGCCATTTGCTCCTTGAGGCTGTTATACAGTTGTATGGCTACAGACATTCAAGCGTTTTATTCTGTAACTCTAGCACAGCACTTTCCTTAAGGTACTAGGACTGGGCTGCTACAAGATAGCACAAATTCAAAGCGTCCAGCAGATCCCTCAGGCTGCTGAGGGCCCAGCCAGGTGCTACCCAAGTCAGAGTGACACCACGAGGGATTTTTAGACCAGGAAAAATCCCCTTCTCATTGATCCAAACTGTCGTACCTGGATCTCTGGGTTTACCACAGCCACTCTCTGCTGGAGTCCTTGCACCTTGGCTCTCCACAGACTTTGCGGACCAGAAGTCTTTCCTAGGGGAGAATAGGGTGCAGCTTCACGAGTCAGTATTTTCCATTTTCACACTTCCTCCTTGAATCCCGAGTTTCCCTACCAGCACCTTGATTAGGTGGTTTAGGGAAATCGTTCCTGACTCCGTTTCTTGGGAGGGAGCACTTACTTGCTGTGTCGCAGTCAAATCCAGCAATATTATTCATCAGCGCTACCCGGCTGATTCTGTGCAGACACGCGAATACCTTCCCTAAATCCTACCCACACAACATTTGTGCATGCAGGTTTAGCTGGCTATTCATTGGCACTTTTAGCCGTATAAGTGCCCACTGAATATCCAGCTAAAGATAACCAGGTAAATGTACCTATTTATTTTTATCCACTCAGCAGGCTTTTAGATATTGACCCTCCCTATCACCTCATTGTTTTTACCATTTCCTGCAGTGCTGGGATCTGACTGACTTTCTGCATTTTCTGTTGAAGCATCTTTTGGGCTGTTAACCACCAAATATCTCTCTGTTTCCATTTTCTTTCTTCACAGTAGACTCACCACTAATATGATGATGTGGATTGCTTTGCTATGGGTTTTCATTTTCAGGAATAGTTGGAGTCGTCAGACACTGTCTCTTTAAGGCTTGGCACGGTGGCAGTGGGGCTGTTTTTTCAGCAGTTTCACTTTCTTTCTCCGTAATAACAGGACGCATGTCTTCATATGCCTCAAATCCCCACAAGACAAAACATCTCATTCCTGCGGTAGAGAAAAAGATCATATACTTGATATAATCAGGCTCCACAGCGAATGCACCTGCAATCCCAGCGTTATTATTGCTTAACATCTTGTATATAACCTGTCTCCTGAAAAAAAACCCCCACTCAGTTCTCTCTTCTTACAGCCTGCATTTATGGGGTGAGCAGGGGATGCAGCGCTTCCACATGGCATCACAGATCAAGGGACAATTTGTAAACTGTTCGCATTGGCACAACAACCGAAGGTACCTTTTAATCTGTGGACTTTATACCAAATTTCAAATATAAAGAAAATGTGTCCTTTCACTTTGCAACTTGTTCCAGGCATAAAGTATCCATGGACATTTGCACCTGGTTTTTTTTTCTGTGGGTAGGTTTTCTATGGAAAATGATTTGTATAGACTTGAAAATACAATATACTGTAATTATTTATTTACGAGCACCTCTATTCTACTGTTCCTAAGTAATCTTCCACTCACTGGATCACAATAGAAAAGCATATAAAGTACAATCATATAAGACATAAACATGCATCATAAAACAGAATGACAGACTAAAACTAGCCACAAAAAATAGACAATAAAATGTCTAACCCCAGAAGGCTCCATTTAAGAGATCATAACTGAGAAATCAGGAATACAGATCTCCTTCTTTATTAATGAAACTCAAAAGCCTGCTGCAAAAGGATCACTTTCATGCTTTTCCAAAAGGCCAGATAGCCTTTTTCTTCTCTTGAGCTCTAATGGATGAGGACTCCACAGCCTCTGGCTTGCTATGAAGAACGATCTCGTACATGTTTCAATGATAAAGCATTTTGCAGCAAGGGGAGAAAAAGAATGGCTCTCTCTGAAAATCATAAGTGGAGGGAGGGAACAAATTCCTCCAACACAGCTCTTTCCCTTGAAATGCCGCGGTACAGACCTAAGGATTTTAAACTTGATTCGCAGAGCTGTTGAAAGCCATTGAGGGCCTCTTAATGCCAGGGTGATTCACTGGCAGTATCCTGTAATAATGTGGGCATAAGTTGAAGGATCAAGGACTTTTGACTGCCTAAATCGATGGAGAATGTGAACACTTTGTCAGTAGTGCTGTCCTTTTGCCAGCAGGGGCCCTCAGTGGGTTATCCTCCATGCCACCTCAGTCCTCCAAGCTCCTCCTGCTGGTAGCCATGTTGACAGCAGTGACTCAGCACTGCCACTCCCTGCCTCATCTTGTAGTCTCCTGTATTCCACATTGTGGCCATTCTAACTCTGGCTTCAGTCCTTAGCCTTAGCTCTTGTTTGGCTTTCTGTTTATTTTGCTTTCTGTTCTTTGTATGGCCCCAGTATAGTGACCTTTTTGTTTGTACTTGCACTGTTCTGTTTAATTTCCTTATCCGTTTGGCCCTGGTGTTGTGGCCTTGTGTTTTGTTAGTTCTGTGTCTGTCCTATCTTACCTGTCTGTATTTGTTTGTGGACACTTTCGTGTTCCTTGTTTCCCTGCAGTCTTGCTGACCTAGTGGTCCCGCAGAACCTGGAGGTTCAACCCAAGGTGGGAGGTGGCCAGTCAAGCAGAAGATCCTGTCCTGCATAGCATGTTCCTGAGTTCAGCGTGCCCCTGCCCCAGGGGTTACCTTATAACCAGGACCTGTACCCTGACAGAATAATCAATCTACACGTATCGCCAGCACCCACCCTAGGTTATGAGGTCACACTGTGCTTTGGGTTTGGCTTTGGGTTTGGAGGGGGTTGAATGGAAATGAAAACTATGCAGAGGCAGGCTGACAGCAGTGGAGCTGAGCAAGTAACAGCACTGCAGCAGAAGCCTCATGTGGCTTAGCAGAACGTCAGTCACTGAAAATCAGGTGTGCCTTAGAATCACTATGCAAAGAAAATTTGAATTCCTCCATGTGACAGACTTCCTTCTATCATATCTTACATAAGCTCTCCTGAATATGCCACCCTATGTGTTTCCCTATGATCACTGTAAACTACAATCCTAATGTAAGAGGAATTTAATTGTAAATTTGATTGCAATCTGCCCTGAAACTAGCTTGGAATAATAAATGTTCATAAATTAATAAATACAACAGGTCAGAAAGGAGGTAGTACAGCTCCAGAGCACAATGGTGCAGATGTGACTGATAAGCAGTCAAACTGGAGGAAGCATCACTGCCTAGTATTTATCAATCCAAGTACTGCCCTGAAATCCCAGCTTTCTGCTTCAGCACCAGAATCCTCACAAACTCCTAGAGGCAGCCCAAAGAAGGGAGGGCTCTGGTTTAGGCATAGACAAGGTAGGCCACCAACCAGTTGGTGCTCCACTTTGGGTGGTAAAAGCTGTGGGCCCCTCTGATGTAAGGTATTCTATGTCTTATTTTTTATCTGTGTCTGTGCAAGCTGCACTCTTATTTTGCAGTGGGGTACTGCCTAGCTCTCTTACCTATGTACTTTTATCCTCTCTCTTAAGTATCTGATATGATATAACTTTTCCCAATATGTTTCGGTCTTTTGGCACTTGCACTTGTATGAAAAATGTGGCATATGTCTCCACTATTTTGTCATACAGTTTTAATAGTTGATGTCATGATTTAGCTTATTTTATATTGCAGTCCTTCTAGGGAGTGGAGGAGTAGCCTAGTGGTTAGAGCAGTGGGATATAAGCCAGGAGACCAGGCTTCAAGTCCCAGTGTCACTCCTTGTGACATTGGGTAAGTCACTTTACCCTCCATTGCCTCAGCTATAAACATATATTGTAAGCCCTCTGAATAGAGGGAAATACCTACAGTACCTGAATGTAATCCACTTTAAAGTGGAATATTAATCTAAATAAAATAAATATCAGTGACCTCTGGGGTCATTGAAATCTTAGAAACTTTCTTATCCACTTCAAGTTATGGAATCCAAACAACTCAAAGAGCTTTTTTTGGGGGGAGGTCTCGTGGAGCCCTAGGGAGGCCTTAGGCAGCCTAGGGGAGCCCTGGAATGGTGACAGCATGGATTTGACTGAGCAGCCTTTATTTTCAAAACAAAGGGAAAGGAAAAACAATGAATTTTTGTTCCATTTTGAGAACTAAATGAAATATTCCTTTTTCATTTCAAACAGGCACCCCTATAGTTTGTGGTTTTCTACTGTTTTATCATTTCATTATCTTATAATTCTGTCTTATTTTGTTGCTGTGCTATTTTATTTTTGTTTACTTTGTGTTTAATGATTTGTATTGTCTGTAACTTGTGTTGTCATCTGCTGAGAATGATTGTTTCTGGATTGGTGGAATATAAGTGATCATAAAATAAATAAATATGCAGCTTAAAGTGCACCTAATCATTTCCTAAAGAAGTAGATGATCTGGGATGAAAGAGAGCATTCTGCTACATATAGCAGATATAGTGCCAAACTAATACTTCTATTAATAGCACTCAAGTAACATCCAAGAAGATAGAGGAATTGAAACCTAAGATGGTAACTTTCAAACAGGTGTGTGGGCACACATGTACGTCGGCGTGCACCCAGAGACGTGCCCATGTTATAATATGCACGTGCATATGCACATATGTTATAAAATAGCCTAGGCGTGCAAATGTGGGTGCCCAATTTTGCAAGTGTGTGTGCACACCACAGCATAAAGTGGGGGAATATTAGTACAGACGCGTGTCCACGCCATGACCAGTTTCACCAGTTCATCCACCAGTTTGCCCAGTTTGCCAGCACTGCCCCCAGTTATCCCAGACCTCTTAAACCCCTCAGGGATGCCCAAATTCTTTTTTTTAACTTACATCTTCTCCGTAGCAGACGTAAACTTACGCAGCACTGGGCATGTGCCCAGGCGCATTGGTACTTGTGTGCACATTTCTTGGCCCTGCCCCAGAATGCCCATGCCCCTCCCACACCATGCCCCTTTTTCATTTCAGGTGAGATATTCGCATATTAGGAAATAGGCGCACATGTAGGCGGCTTTTGAAATTGGGTGGACATGCACATGTAGGACATGTAGCACATCTCCCGATTTGGTGTGCATCTGGCTTTTAAATTTTACCTTTAAGTAGATAGACGTGAAAGCACCAATGGTTCATAAGCTCCATAGTATCAGGAGCTTTGCCAGAGATATTAGAGGGTAGTCATCCATCCCCCTGCAACTCATGCTTCTGTAAGTACTGATTGACAAAACCACTGTACGTTATTAAAGAATTCAGCAACTGTTAGGAGCCATGCAATTACCATCTGGTAAATACAAAATCAGAGTACACCATTCTATAACTGTACTCCTCATGGAATTTAGCTTCACCACTAGATACCTATGGGCAAAGTTGTAAGAGCACCTGTCCATATAAAAACCCCTTTCCAAATGGGGGCAAAAGTTCCACAATAGAAGGCTTATGATGCCCTCTTACACAGATATGTACTTAAGAGACCATCAATCTCTGATAAAGCACAGTGGCCATCCCATTCTCTACTACACCCCACTAAGACCCTTCTCAATATCCAGAAAGTCTTGCAACATCTAAAGAAGTCCTAGAGATATAAGGCCAGTGCAAGGGTATTAGCTAGCTGAACTAGGCAACTATCAGTCTTGCATCCCTTCCATCCCAAAACTTACCTACTGGCAGCTCCTGTACTCTGGGCCTTCTCCAATGACTGTGATACCCCTGAGTTATGGCATTCTAGGTGATCACGTAGTGCATCTAATGGAAGCACCAGCCCTGTAGAAGCATTTCTTTACAGTCTCAGTCTGGTTGAGCACATATAACACTGTGGAAACAACCATGGCACAACTGTAAGAGGATCACCAAAGGTTCCTTAGTATTACCTTCAGTGTCTCCACAGACACTAGCTGATGAGGTCATAGGAGGTGGGAATGTAGTGTGTCTGACACTCCCTAGCTGGAAGTGTCTTGCTACTTTGAGTGGTTAAACAATATTCACGAGCCCGTTGGCTCTGGGTTCTTTTTTGAGTGTCTCTCTTTCCAAGAGAGAAGTCCTTTTTCCTTGGGCTCACTGTCTAAGGCAGTGATTCCTAAATCTGTTCTGGAGGACCCTTAGCCAGCCAGGTTTTCAGGATATCTACAATGAATGTGCATGAGTTAGGCTTTTCTCCCATTCTGTCTATCAGAAAAATGCTTAGTGAATCAGGCCCTAAGAGCTTGTATTTGAGACAATGGAGAGTGTAACTTTCCCAAGATCATGAGGAGTGGCAGCGGGGCTTGAAGCCTGGTTTCCCTGATTCCTAGCCCACTGCTCTAACCACTAGACTACTACACTTGCTAAATTTAGAAGGAACACATGACACTGCAAGGAACAGCATAAAGCAAGCTTCCTGCACACTTTTTGCCAAGGTCTTGCATGGCATCAACAGCAATGGTGTCACACCATGCAAGGGCAGCTCAAGGACAGCTGCTGCCTGAGGCGAGGAAAGAGATGGTGCTCACCTCCCCCCCTCTCCCCACCCCACACACACACACACACAAGGTGTGGCACAATGCAGGTCAAATCATCAAGATGGCAAGGAGTTGTTGTCCCCTTTGGAGTCTGGCTCTTTCATTGGTTTGAAATTCTGGGAAAGTGGGAAGGCAGGGGTCAGTGTTCCAGAGGTGTGGCAGATATGAGCATGAGTGATATTTCTAAGAAGCTGGCAATCCTGCCACTCTCCGCAGAACCCTACCATCTACTTTCCACCCTTCCCTAGAATTTGCACCCTGGGGAAGTGAGCGGTAGGTGAACTGTCTGGGCAGTATCTCCACCTTTTTCCTCTCCTCCCCTGCGCTATTTTTGCTTCTTCAGCAGCCTGGCCACATAAGGTATCTCAATGCGGCTCCAGCCATGAGAAGAGCGGGTCGGCGGCCTCTGTGCCGCTTGGGAAGTGGCAACGCGACTCTAGCCGCGCAAGCGAGTTGTCGGCAGCCTCCGGTCACTTGGAAAGCATGTCGGCGGTCTTTGGGCCATGCCAGAATGCTTCTTCGCATTGAGACACCTGGCATGGCCCAAAGACCGCCGACATGCTTTCCAAGTGACCGGAGGCTGCCGACAACTCGCTTGCGCGGCTAGAGTCGCGTTGCCACTTCCCAAGCGGCACAGAGGCCGCCGACCCGCTCTTCTCATGGCTGGAGCCGCATTGAGATACCTTATGTGGCCAGGAGGCCACCAACAGTGTTCTATGTGGCCTGGAGGCTACCATCTTACCTTGGGCCCTCCGGGGGAAGAGGGCCTGCATCCCCAGGCTCTCCTGCGGTATGGAGCTGCCAGCAGTTCATCCTTCATGGCAGGGAAGCCGCCGTCCATTCCAGGGCCTGCCCTGAGGCCTGCTTCTCCTTCTGCAGTCTTCAGTGTCACAGCAGGGCCACTGTCCAGGGTCCTGCTCTGCTTCCTGTTTCCTTCTAGGGGGCGAGGCCGGCTCTCTCTTCAGTATTTAAAGGGATAGCGGAGTGGTGCTTCTCTGATGTCATCATTGGATCCGCCTCTTCTGCCTATCAAAAGGTCTTGTCTTCATTCCTTCCTTGCCTTCGCAAGCAGCCTGTCCTCCTTAGGACTTCTCGTCATCTGCTTCTCAAGGCACTTCGTTTTATGTAGGATCCTGTTTCTTCATGACGTCCTCACGCTACGTCTATGTCTTTGTCTTTTCAAGGTTTCCAGATGTCTCGTCCTGATGTCTTCTTTATCCGGTTGATCTTTGTCCTGGCAGTGCAAGTCTCCAAAAGATTCCAGCTTCTTATTTTAACCTTCGTCATAGAGGCATCCCCTCGAATCCTAAACCTTCCCTGGATCCTTGGAGTCTGCACCCTGCTCCACTTCACGAATGAACTCTATTATCCGATCCATTCCAGCGTGGCCCTGCATGGCCTTTATTAGCTGTGCAGGATGCATTTTGGAACAGGCTTTGTCGGAGTCTTCACTTCATTTTCTATCTTCTCTGTGTGGGGAACCACCAGCGTGGTCCGTGACCTGCCTTCACTGGCTGAGTATATGAGTGCGTGATGTGCAGTACCGACTCAGCTCTGCCAACTTGTGTGGGGAACTACTAGCGTGGTCCGTGACCAGCCTACCCCGGTTGTGTAGGGCGCGCCGCCTGCGTGGTCCGAGACCAGTCCAGCTAGGTTGTGCAGGGCGCGTGATGTCCAGTACTGACTCAGTTATCTTCAAGCAACTCATGGCCTTCCAGCTTTTCTTCATTTACGTGACCAGAGTTCCTCTTCGCTCCGCGTATCCAGATTTCATCTCTTCATGTTTTGAAGTCTCGTCTTACTTCATGTATCCAGAGTGATGTTCCACTTCACGTATCCTGAGTCTTGTCTCACTTCAAGTCTTCGTCTTTGATGTCCTCATCCTCTGACCACTGTCCGCCCTGTCGCAGTTGCTGCTCCATGCGGCAGGTCCGAAACGGCTTGGAGTAGTTGGAGGTCTCTTTGTACGGTGTGGCTGTGGTCGAGGTCATCATTCTTCCATCTTCAGCCCATGCTGGGGCACCTCTCACCAGCAGGGGGTCCAGGAGCCATCCCCTGCACTCACACCCTCGGTGCTGGTTTCAAAATGGCGCCAATAGCCTTTGACCTACTATGTCACAGGGGCTACCGGTGCCATTGGTCAGCCCCTGTCACATGGCCATCGGCGCCATCTTGTGCTCCTACCATGTGACAGGGGCTGACCAATGGCACCGGTAGCCCCTGTGACATAGTATAGGCAAAGGCTATCGGCGCCATTTTGATTACTGGCAGCCGACAGTCCGAGTGCTGGAGGTTGCTCCCGGACCCCCGCTGGACTTTTGGCAAGTCTTGTGTGGGGTCAGGAGGGTCCCCCAAGACTTGCCAAAAGTCCCTGGTGGTCCAGCGGGGCTCCAGGAGCAACCTCCAGCACTTGGACCGTCGGCTGCCAGTAATCAAAATGGCGCCGATAGCCTTTGCCCATTCTATGTCACAGGGACTACCAGTGCCATTGGTCAGCCCCTGTCACATGGTAGGAGCACAAGATGGCGCTGATGGCCATGTGACAGGGGCTGACCAATGGCACCGGTAGCCCCTGTGACATAGTAGGTCAAAGGCTATCGGCGCCATTTTGAAACCAGCACCGAGGGTGTGAGTGCAGGGGATGGCTCCCCGACCCCCCGCTGGACCACCAGGGAGTTTTGGTAAGTCTTGGGGGGGGTCAGGAGGGTCAGGGGTTGTAGTTAATTTAATTTTAGCGGGGGAACAAATCGAAATGGACGTATTAACGGATCGGGGCGCCATATGGCCGAATGCAACGTATCTGCCCCCCGACGAATCCGAATCCCGAATGCAACGTATGGCGTCCCTCTGCACATCCCTAGCTTCTACCACGTAAGTGGGGAGGGGGGGGGGATTTTACTAGACATGCATGCTAATGCAATTGCCAGTTTAACCACTTCATTCCCAGTTTGCCCAGGTAAGGGATAGGACTTCCTAACACCCTAGTTAGATAGCCTCCCTTGTACCCTGTTATCCCCAACATTTAAAACTCTTCTAACATCTATTTTTTTGTTTTCTAACTTTCATGCCATCCATAGCAGTAGCAAAGTTATGCGGCAGGGAACCCCAGCCCACGCTTGTGTGTGCAAGTATGTACGTGCTGTTTCATTGAGAAATCCAGGAGTGCCCATGCCAAGCCCAGACCACGCTCACACAGCACCCTTTTTTTAGAAAAATATTTTGCGCATGTAGCGGAAGAGACGCGTGTACGCAGGCGCCTTTTAAAATCCGCCCGGCACGCGCCAGCCCGACTTGTGTGCATATCTCCTGGTTTTGGCACACAAGGGGCTTGTAAATTTCACTTTTTAGATTGCAAACACAATGAGAATAGGGAAATCCTTACAGTACCTGAAATTATTCTGCTATGAAGTGCTAAAAAGCAGAATATTTAAAAAAAAAAGTGTGCCTATATGGAGATGCAGGCCTTCTTATTCACAAACCTAGTATTTTCCTCTGTGATCTCCTTCCACCCCTATGCACTTTACCTCCTAGGTCCAACTTTCTTTCTTCATTTTTCTGTTGAGAGCCTGACCCTTGCAGGGTCCACTCCTTATATGATTGTATTCTGGATCCTTTGATAGTACCTGTGCACCCTGAGAGATAACCTATGTTTATCTGCAGGAACTATAGCAATGTGGAAACCGATATATTCTTCTAATCTATACTGCTTGATCCTAAAACTAAGACATAATATCTAGGACAGATTTCATGGAATCTCTACAGTTAGATATTTTAAGTTGAAAACAAAAATGTCTATTGAGTCCAATCTTCTCCTAATGGTCCTATGGCTATTTTTATATGGTCATCTCATTAAAGTACCAAAAAATCCTACTGTATCTAGCCAATTCAGCTGCATAGCGAATAATATGCTTTTGACTCCAGTGATGGTTCTTAATCTGTTTCTGGGTCAGCATCGTTTCCTATGAAATAATTAAATTCTCATACATTTAAAACAGTTTTCTATTTGCTTATGTGGTGGGGTTTACATTAGCAAAATACTCTAGAATACTGCCACTTATTGAGTGATGAAGATATTACAGTGTTTCCCAATAGTCTGAAAATATGTATCCTTTTTTTTTTTTTTGTACTGTAAGGTACAAAGATTCCTTTCAAATCCCTGTAGGATTCATCAATGTATTGCTACAATAGAGCAAATCTCCCCTCAGCCAACCTGAATTCCATATTTTGAACAAGGGCTTTATGTAATGGGAGAATTAAATCCAAGTCCAATTTTTTCATGTACTTGTTTAATGCATGCAAACTCATACCCAGCTTTGACTGCTGCTGCTTGTATTTGCAGACTCAAACAACTTATTCACTGATCTTTTCTTTTCAATAGTATCAGCAACTACTGCCAAAAGTAACTTAAATCATGTGAGGTGTTTTTTCCTTTCTGGACATTAGGGCACACAAGTAGCTGCACAATTTCAGTGCAATAATGAACATCCTGTTGTGCAATTTTACTTCATTCATCATTTTCAAAACCTTGGAGCGCCTTTCCTCAGTTAAGTCTGATCTTGGTTGGCTAACATCAAAATATTTTAGAAGAAACAGAATATTTTTTGTGGATATAAAGGATACTGACTGATAAGTAAGTTGATGTATTGCTACAGTAAATGTAGTAGACACACTATGGAATGTTATAGAAGGCCATAAGATAATACATTATTGATTGTATAACCTTGGCTGACAGCATGTAAGTTAAGTTGCTACAATCAGAAGACAGCTGAGCACAATGGATGCTTGTCCCAATTTAGGCTGCAAAACTAACTATGTGATATGAATTAAATTTGTGAATAAATAGGAATACATCCAGCATTACATTTTGAGAATAATTTGATTTCACACTAATAAGATAGAAGTTTTCATTGATATGGCTCTATTTATGTCCCATGGGTTGATAATGAATGTTCAATAGTTGTAACTATTGTATCAGTATATTTCTATTGTATTTTTATGTAGATATTTTACATCACCAAGACCCTTGTAATAGTGATTAAAAATATAAATAAATAAATCATGGATTATTAAAGAATTTTGGGATTCTGTATATACTCACATGATGTAATTTCTATTTCTCTAAACATGTTGATCTATGTCCAGTTGAATGCAATACCATTTTGTAAAACAAATTAAGCATCAGCAGACCCATGCAAGGGGACATTGAAAACAAGAGCATCATTTTAACTGCTTGCAATACATATGGTGTAACCATCTAAAGCTGGCCCTAAAAACTTGGAATAAGATACTATATCCTTGACTTGATCTTGTGACCAATGCAGTTCCTGCTGGATTCTACTCTGAAATTTTCTTTAGCTATTTAGAGGTTCATATTCAAAAGCATTTAGCTAGCTAACTCAGAAATTAGCCAATTAAATGAATATTTAGGCATGTGAGGCAGTGCCCCTAGAATTCCCCTATTTACCAGTGCAGGATCAGGCTCGATGCCTAGTCCACCATAAATTCCTTAACAAGAGTATGCTCTATGGGCGGGATCCTGCAGGGTAGATGGTGCTCAGAGAGCATAACCAGAGAGTGGGGAATAAGAGCTGGGATCCAGGAGGGGACAGTCAGACCAGGCCCAGGTCTGCAAGAGGAAAGCAGCTCCTGTAATGTAACACTGTCCAAACACTGAGTGAGACGAGATAAAGCCAAACTGTGAGTAATTAAGTCTACTGTTCTGAAGGGAAGACAGTCTACTGTTGCGTGATTCTGAAGCAAGATAAGTGTTTTAAGAAAGGCAGAAATCAGACTAGTTTGTTTCCAGGCCTGTGGGAATCACCACTCGGTACCACATATGGTCTCATGCATGGGATTTTTTTAAAGCTTTACATAGAAAAAACAACCCAGCCTTCAAGAAATATCTGTTTGAAGTACAGAAAGAGTTATGAAGAGGATATGTGGTTCTAACCATAGTACAGAACACTGGGGGCCTGTGGCTCTAAAACAAAGTAAAGAGCACAGAGATGCACAGAGCACCATATCTTGTGAAAGGGTGTGGCTCAGAAGCTGCACGGGAGAAAAAAAAGACCCAAAGTTTAAAAGTTTCAGGTAGAGAGGAAACTGTAAGTGGGCCTGGTTGCAAGACAGCCTGGTTGCAAGACAGCCTCTGGAATTTGTTGCCAGATGAGATGGTTAGTGCAGTTAGTGTAGCTGGGTTCAAAAAAGGTTTGGAAAAGTTCTTGGAGGAGAAGTCCATTAATGGCTATTAATCAATTATTCTTAGGGAATAGCCACTGCTATTAATTTCATCAGTCCGTCAGTAGCATCATCAGTCCATCAGTAGCATGGGTTCTTCTTAGTGTTTGGGTAATTGCCAGGTTCTTGTGGCCTGGTTTTGGACTCTGTTGGAAGCAGGATGCTGGGCTTGATGGACCCTTGGTCTGACCCAGCATGGCAATTTCTTATGTTCTTATGTTCTTATGAAGAGGTAGGTTTGTACCAGCTAATGGGAGAAACCCGGCTGGAGTTAGATAGTGAGTTAAAAGTGATTTAGTTATTGCTGGTTATGCAGGCTTTTTTTGTACTTTTTTGTCTTGAAAAAAGAAACGAGGAAGGAACACTGGTGCAGCAAGGCTATGCTGAGCAGGGTATAGCCCTGGAAAAGATGTCAAAGTGGGCTATGAGTACAGTGAATGGAAACAGGGCGGGGCCCTCTTCCAGCAAGTAAGCCTCTCTGCAGGGAAAGTGTGTAGCCACAAGAAAACCTGGACTAAGTGAAGCAGCCAGAGGGTTGGAAGTAAAGAACAGCATGTATTTCTTTGTAGTGGGAATTCCCCAGTCCCAGAAGCTGGGTCAGAGGGAGGACTTGAGGCTCAAGTTTGGCAGCTGGAAAGGCCAGCCAGGGTAATGGAAGAAGAGAACCTACTCCCAAGAGTCCAGGCCAGACAAGAGAGTGAATGCCTAGACTGATGGGAAAATGAATACCAACAGCCCATGGAGGAACTGGATGAGTGGCTGGCAGAGGGATCCAGTGAGCAGACTGAGTTGTGGCAACATTATGAGATTGGCACTACAGGTAGTCCTGAGGAAGACCCTGTATGGTGCCCAAACACTACTGGGAGTCCAAAGACTGCTCCTATGAGAAGCCCTGAGAAGGGGGTGGTGAAAGGGGGTGGTGAAGAACCCTGAGAGAGGGGTCATCTAGAGCCCTGGAGAGGGCAAAACAGACTGTCCAGGAGGAAGCAGTAGTGAGAAGGTGGAAGTTGGCAATACAGAAGGTCCAGAGGTTGATCCTGTAGGGTGCCCAAACACTACCAGGATTCCAGAGACAACTCCCTTGAGAAGCCCAGAGAAAGATAGCATGGAAAGACAAGTGAGAGATGCCATAGAGAGCCTAGATGGTGACACTGCAGAGACCCCAGCAAGTGAGACTGAAGAGGAGCCAGCAATTGGCGTGGGTGAATGGCCAGAGTGTACAGAGTGGGAAACTGCGGAGAGCCCAGAGGGAGAGGACGCAGAGTTTACAGATGAGGAAACCATGGATAGCCCAGAGGGAGGCACTGCAAAGAACCTGGAGGAAGAGTCCACAGAGAGCTCAGAGGATGGTGCTGTGGAGACTCAGACAACTGAGGATACAGAGGAGCCAAGGAGGGGCTCTGCATTGGAGATACCAGATGCCAGGAAGTGAGTGCAGCTGGTTATAGATGAACCAGCACTGGTGTTTCCCACTCAATCCATAAAGCTCCATCAGGGTGGAATTCAAACCCAGAGCCAGCAAAGGGCTTAGTTAAAGGGCTGGGGATGAGCACTACGCAAATGTTTTGCTGGCTAACTTTAAGATAGCTGGCTATATTCAGTAGTGCAGCTGAACTATTCAATATACCTCCAAAGTTAGCCAGATAAGTTTATTCAGCTAATGTGTCTGAATGTTAATGTTCTTCCCAGTAGTGCATGATATAGTAGGATTACAACAGATTTCCTAACTTTGGTGTAAATCAAATGAAATCTTATCTTTAACATCAATAAAATAAAAATGAATTCTTCATACATCTATGGAGTCAGTCAATAAATTCTCCATACAAGAAGGCTTTATCATGTATACATTATTGCCTAGCCAATGAAATGAGGCAAGAAACTTGGCAAGCTTTGCTATACTTCTTAAAGTTCTTTGAATTTCACAATTCCATGTAAATAGTTTCCATAATGAAAGAAGAACAAAGGCCTGTTCTCAAATATAATACATTTTTTGCTGGCTTCATAAATAACACATCAGAAGCAAGTGGTAAAATGTGTAAATAAGAACAACAAAAACCTTTCACTCTACTATTCAGCGCACATTTGTTATCCATTCAGTTTTCTCAAGTGCAGACAAGCAAGCATGTTTAGATGATGTGTACTCTCCCAAACTGATCTTGAACAGTAGGGGTGTGCACTGGTGGGGGGGTTTTCATGTTGTTTTTATTTTCTGTGGTTTTTGCGTGATTTTGTTTGTAAAATGGTTCATTGTTTTGTTTTGTTTTTCATTTTTCCCTAAATTTGTGGTTAGTGTACACTAAGTTCTGCTAGCGTACTAACTGAACTTAATGCACACTAAATACAGGGTAGTGTACACTAAGTCCAGTTAGTGCACACTAACACAAAACTAAACAAATAGCACATTTTTGGTGTTTTTTCTTTCGTTTCGTGGTTCCAATGAAATGAAACAAAATAGACAATGTCCTATATCAGACTGAAACCAGGTGATCTTTCCTAGTAAGCTCTTCATAATAGGATTTACAAGTGCCTCCCTTTCCCAGACACAAAACATGATACTAAGGAACAGTCTAGGTTCTTTATTCTCTTAAAAGTACAAACTTCCCAATTCACTATTCAGTTCAGTATCTTAAGTCAGATATTCCAATCAGACAGACACAAATATTAAATACAGGCAAATCTGATTTCTAATAGTGAAACTCAGCCTTATCTTCCTAATCTGCCCAGTTACCTTGCTTTTTTCTCAGCTGGGTACCTCCAACGCCCTTTAAGAATGCAAAATACTAACAGTGTAGAAAATCCACAGCGAGTCATACCCACACTCAGGGCTCCGCTTGCATGATGTGGTTCTAGCCCTGCTCCTCCCCAGCTGTTCTAGCACTTTGGCCTTTCTTAATCAATTTAATTATCCCCAGCCACCATAAGCCAGCTTCTTAGCTCAAAATGCTTGAAGACCACAAACTCAATCAAGCCTTTCCCAACTCTAATGGCAATGGGGTCAATCTACCTGTTTATGACTTGATTCCATAAGGAGTTAATTTTCAATGACTTACGCACATAAAATTGAGGACATATGTGCAAAAGTAACATCTACTCACGTACCTGGTATTTTATAAACTTCAAACATGTGCGCATATTTTTGGCTTTGTGTGCACATATACACGGGCATGAAAAGGGGGCTGAAGAGGGGCATTCTGGGGCAGAACCAACATTTATGCACATAAGTTGTTATTTGTAGATTTGCTAACTTAATTGTGTAATTGTACACCTGCTAATTATCTTGCATAAGTAATATTAAAAGTGTTTATTGTATATTATTGGCAAGGTGGGAGATCTGAGTGAACAGGGGGGGAGTTCATGCTTAAAGACCAGGAGGAGCTTGATAAACTGAAGAAGGACCGGGTGAACTGGTGAAGTCATTGAAAAAACTGATAATTTCACTTGCATGAGGAAACACTAGAACAACCGCGGCAAGTTTTTGTGTCAGTGAAGAATTAAAAGGCTTGCAAGTTGAAAATCTGTGACATTTCCAGCACATTTTCGGGATGGTCAATTTTCTCAATTTCCACTGATCCTGATTCATCTTTTGAGATACTGTCACTTCTTTCTACACTCTCAGACTTGTGTCTAAAAGAGCATCAATTTGTTCACCAAAAAAAATGTGTTTTCTTTCACTAATAGAGCTAGGGGTATGCAAGGAAAAAAAAATCAGTTTTCAGGACTTTTTTCCCCACAAATTTTGGTTCATGGAATAGTTGATTTGTTTCATTAGTGTGAAAACAAATGAATCAAATAAAAAATAATTTAAAAAAACAGACAAAAAAATGAAAACAGAGCCTTCCCACCCACCCGGAAAAATGCCAGGGCCAGGATCCACCCCTGCCTGCACTTACTTGGTCTGGTGGGGATCTGCCGCTGCCAAGGCCAAAGGCTCGGCCTTGCATAGGCTGACATTGGGTCGCTTCAAACTAGGACTTGGCCTTTGCAAGGCCGAGGCTTTGGCAGGAACTTAGGCCCAGTGTAGCGGCCAAGGCCTAGGCCCAGGCCGAGGTCACAGTAAGTCACCTTAGGTCACTGTGACCTTAGCTTCAGTCTGCCCAAGTCCGAGGCTTCAGCTTTGGCCAAAGCCTGGAGCCAAGCCCAATGCATAGCCTGGAGGCCAGGTCCTGATGGCAGAGCCTCCATCCAGATGGCTAGGCAGCCTTACATGCCATTTTACACTTGGATTTCAATATTTTGAGACTTCTCTGGTTTGCCCTTTTGAATGATTAACAACTAAGACAGGGATAGTTTTGTCTTTTCGGTCTCCTGCTCTGTCCCTCCCAATGCAGCCAGTGCAAAACACGGCCCGTGTTGGGAGACTCACAGTGCTGTTACTATGAACTGTTTACACTGCTTTAATCTGCAACATGTGTCTGTCTGATGATTTGATGGAATAAAAACCCTACTGATACCTTAAGACAGCTTTTGGCCTGTGGATGTTTCCTAACCTTTTGAACACACCCTACTCCTAGTGGATTTATCCTTTGGTGTGCTCTTGTTCTCCATGTATTTGTTGGTTTGTCCCATTAATGTCTAGAGGGGTGTGAAGGAGCATGTATGAAAAGCCCTTGGAACTCTCTAAAGGACCGATCCCAGCTGTCTGGTCCCAGTCCAATTTAAGATAGAGCGTTATGAGTACTGAGTGATTTTCAGAGCAGGATTATAATGTAGGCTCAGCAGGTAGCCGGTGAGAGAACTGGGAGCCTGAAAGAAAGGCAGTAACTAATAACTATGAATAGAGAGAGGAGGCAGCCCCCTGGAAAGTAAGAGTGTTAAATATATGGGATTATAAAAGGTTATATGACATGTTGAAAATTTGAAACACTGTAAATAAAAAACCCTGAGACAAGCCTTGACCGCTCATGTGTTGGGCCACATATGGTTTCAGCTTGAGGATTTTCTGTACTAAACAAGGTACAGCCAGAGATTCATGCTTCAGGAGAAAGAAGAGGACATTTTTTTCACTGTTTGGGAACTTGTTTTACTAAAAAGGACTTAGAACAAGGGAAGCTCACAGAAAGAGAAAACACAAAAGGAAATTTTCACAGACCTAGATGAAGATGTAGTCTAAAGTTAAATGATTACAGGGGCAGTTTAAAAGTTTTAAAATGTACTGGCCAAGGAAAATAGCTCCACCAGGTAGAGGGGAAAAAAGTGAGACAGAGCTGGATAAACAGGGTTTTGTTTCTTTTTACAAGGATAAAGAAAAGAAAAGGTCTGGTGTGTGTGTGTTTAAAAGGGGCATAGCCCTTAAAAGAAAAGTTTTGCTGTAAGATTGTTTCTCTGAAAGAAAAGAGAAAAGTTATGACTGTGAATAAAGGCCGATCTGTCAAGAAAGTCTGTGCCAGGATCTGTGAAGGACGTGGAAACTTGGTGCCAAAACTTCATGGAGAGGCAAAGGTGGCAGCAGCAGCAGCAACTGGAACAGGCCTTTAAGGCCCATCAGCAAGCCTTTCAGCAAGAGAAACAAAGGCTGAACCAGACCATAAAAGAAGGGCAACATCAGTTTCAATTACTGATGCAGAGCTAGAGGATGCGGCAGCAAGCCTTGCTGTAGGAACTTTAATTACCATAATTACAGAAGCAACTGAACACCAATGAGAAGTCTAATGAAGCACTCGAAAAGCCAGTGATGACTGAGGCTAACCAAGATCGTGCCAGTGAGGGGCCTAAGGATGGCACTACAGGAAGGCCTGGCAAAGCACCAATGTTGGTATTGACTGCACCATAGGAGCAGATAGTAGTGGTGCACCAAAAGTACAGTAACAGGCCCAGCAGAGGGCAAGTAAAGAATATGAAAACCTGGTGAATGCACGCACAGTAACTAGGACTTATGGGCCAAGAAGCTCATGATGGGGCTTTGTAAGATGGGTTTCTTTGTAAAGAAAAGAAAAGACTTTTAAAAGCAAGGGAAAGGACCCAGGTTTGGCCTGACAGAGCCAGATGGGTGGGTTAAAAGCAAGCCTGTGCAAAATGCGAAACAGCCATGGGGTTCCTCCATACTAGCTGGCCAGAAGAAAAGGAGTTGCTTCAAGATGAAGGCAATCCAAAAGCAGAAACATTGGAGCAGCCTGACAGGACTATCATAAGAATTAAGGGAAAGTAGGAAGCGATAATACAGCCAGGAAAGCCAGCTCAAGCAGAGGTGCCTGACAGCCTAATCCCTGGACTCCAGGCCATGCAGAGAGGTGAATGTCTACAGCTGGTGGCTGAGATTAAAGAGATTGCAACAGAATAGAAATGGCATAAGGGGAGAGTGAGGGGATGCCACTCACCAGAGAGGTCACCATGGTAAAGAAGAAATTACAAGAATCAGCAGTGCATACACTAAATGGGAGAGACAAGGAATGTACTGATACAGATGGAGCCTCCTTTCACTGATGTACCCAGCAGGCTGACAAGTAGCCTGAGCCAGGGGAAGAGATGTTGGAAATCCAGGAGGCAAAAGCATCACTGCAAACTGTTATAATCTGGTATGATTGTGGACCCTGGATCGTAGTGAGTGCTGACTCCACCCACAGGGAGGAGCCCTGTGGGGACTCACTATGATAGGCGTGGCCTTAGCTGAGACAGACACAGATGTAAGAGACTTTATTATACTGGAAACGTGGGTAGTACCAACAGCATGGAGAGAAAACATAGTCCAGAGTAGTAAGGATGCTCAATGATGAAATCCTTAGTAGTGGCTCACAGAGTGGGGTATGCCAGGAAACTCCTCTCTTGATGACACACCTCTTCTTGGTAGATCCGGTAGTGGCCCGCAGTGCGGGGTACGCCGAGAATCAGCAAGTAGTAGTTCAGAGAGGAGCAGGAGGTCAGCAGAGCAGAGTAGATGATGGTATTCACTCCGTAGCTGGGATGAGCATGGTAGTGGCCCGAGGCACGGGGTACACCGGCGGTTCCATCAGCAAGATAGTAGAAATGAGAACAGCACTCACAAGGCTGAAAAGGCAGGATCCAAAACAAGGCTAGATGGATTCTCCAGGCAGGAAGGCCCTCCAAGGAGCGGATAGCCAGAACGTAACAAGGCCCCTAAGGAGCGGGTACCTAAGGTGTTCTAAGTCCAGGAGTTCAGGAACCAGTTCAAGTAGTGAAGCAAAGCATCTCCGAATGGAGTGGAATAAGCAGGAAGGAAGTCCTTGCTAACTCACTGGAGAAAAGACAGAGAAGAGTTTAAGTAGCCCACCTTGAATGAGGTCATCAATTAGGGTTGGGCCAGGGTTCCCACCCTGGGCCCTTTAAATAAGCTGCCGCTGGTGGCATGCACGCCTAAGGAGAGCCAAGGGGCGGAGCCTAGCCAGCCATGGCGTTCCAGCCATGAGAGGAGGCCTCTTGCCCACGGGGCAGGCTGCACGGAGGAGTGACACGCTGCCGGCCTCCTTGCCTGCCAAAGTGGAACTGGAGACCGGCTAAGGAAGAACATGAGTGCGGTCGGGCACGGCATCCGTGGTCGACCAGCATAACAGTACCCCCTCCTCAAGGCCCCTCCCAGGGAGCTGTGGTGGTCCATTGACCAGTCATCATCCCTGTCTTGTGAATTCAAGATGGGAACCTCTATGGCGCACAGAGACGGGACCACCTTGTCCATATCCTGCTAGAGAACCGAGGATTCCATGGAGGTCGAGGGAGAACAGAAAAGGCACCATCCTGCGTTCTTCTGCTGCAAGAGGGCATGTAGATTCTGGATCTCCTGCTCTTTATAGGTCAGCACAGATATAAGGCTTTGGGTGGCTTGTTTATGCGTCTTCACGAGGTCTTCATTTTCAGATGTCTTGAGTACCAACTGCTCCTTCACCTGGGTGAAGGCAGCTCTGAGGATGTTCTCCCGGAGTGAACCAATCCCGGTCAGAGCCTCTTGGGATTCTTTGCAAGGAAGAGGAGGTGTAGGCAGGGTGGTAGCGATGGTCAGGGACCAAGAAGGTCTTACGGGTCTAGACAGGTCTCCAAACATCGTAGCTCCCACTGGATCTGGTCAGGCGAAGACTAGTTGAATTTAGGCTGGTGCTTCCATAACCATGGCAGACCCAGAATTACTGGGCTCACAGCAGCAGGGAGAACATAGAATGAAATGGTCTCTGTGTGATCTGATCCAATTCTCAGAGACAGAGGTCGTGTGACTCGCATGACTGTCCCAGGGAGGGGGTTCTCGTGTACCGACGAGAGAACCACAGGAGGAGCCACTGGTGACGTGGGAAGTTGATACTTATCCATGAGGTCTTGCTGAATAAAGTTTCCTCCTACCCCAGAATCCACCAGGGCTTGAGTAGGAATGCTCATGGAGGGTAATTCCCGGGAGGTGGGTAGAAAGAACATGGGCAAACCCGAAGTAAAACCGAGGGTTATGATTTCTGCTATCTCTCAATGTGAAGATGTCTCCTTCTTTGCAGAAGATTGGGGCAAGGCGAGTGCTGCATTCCCACAAGGTCCCGAGTGGAGGCGAGGTGCGATCACGGCCGCCAAGAGGCATGTTTGATCCAATTGCATCGGCTTCTCAGGAGGGAGAAGGGGATCCTCAGGTAGGAAGAGAGGGACCTTGAAGTGTCCTCGTCAGATGTGTAGTTCTCCCAGGCTCACTCTTGGAGTCTTCCGTTGATCTTCCCAGTGAGATCGATGAATCCTTCAAGGGAGGCAGGAAGTTCCCGTGCCGCTAGTTTGTCCTTAATTTGGGTGTTTAACCCTTCTAAGAACATGGCATTCAGACTATTCCACTGCCAGTTCAGCTCCGTGGCCAGGGTATGAAACTCTATGGTATATTCATACAGAGGACAAGATCCTTGTCGGAGACTAAGAAGGTCTGAGCCCATGGCAGGTAACCTGCCTGGTTCCTCGAAGACTTGTTTGAAGGCCGAAACGAAGTGTGGCAGATTAGAAAGCAAGGGGTCGGAGTGCTCCCACAAAGGAGAGGCCCAAGCCAAGGCCTTGCCATCCAAGAGGGAAAGGATAAAGGTCGTTTTGACGGAGTCGTTGGCAAACAACGCCAGTTGAAGAGAGAAATGCATGTGGCATTCATTTAGAAATCCCCGACAGTGCTTCGGGTCTCCAGAGTAGTGAGGCAGAGTTGGCAGCGGAATCACTGCTCGAGCAGGATCCAAGGCTGCCAGTGAAGCTGCTGGCAGTGGAGGTAGCACCTCAAGTTTCTTCAAAAGGTCTTGACAGAGAGTCAGCCGATGAACTGTCCACCACTACCATCTCCATGGTAGCTTATAAACTCTAGACCTATTGGAGGAGCCCAGGGATGGCTTTGAGTGCTGCCAAATCCCCTGCTTGAGAGACCAGGTGGGCACTGAAGCGGTCAATGGAGGTTGACAATGCCTCCAAGAAACGTTGCTGTTCTTGGCTTTTCTGGGCCATGCCAGGGATGGCCTGGAGGGCCAAGACCTGAGCCGGGTCCATGGAGTTAGCAATCTGTTATAATCTGGTATGGTTGTGGACCCTGGATCATAGTGAGAGCTGACTCCACCCACAGGGAGGAGCCCTGTAGGGACACACTATGATAGGCGTGGCCTCAGCTGAGACGGACACAGATGTAAGCGACATTATTATACTGGAAATGTGGGTAGTACCCACAGCTTGGAGAGAAAACACAGCCCAGAGTAGTAAGGCTGCTCAATGATGATATCCCTGGTAGTGGCCCACAGACCAGGGTATGCCAGGAAACTCCTCTCTTCATGACACACCTCTTCTTGGTAGATCCGGTAGTGGCCCTCAGGGCAGGGTATGCCGAGGATCAGTGAGTAGTAGTTCAGAGAGGTGCAGGAAGTCAGCAGAGCAGTGTAGATGATAGTACTCACTCTGTAGTTAGGAAGGTAGCTGGGATGAGCATGGTAGTGGCCCGAGGCACAGGCTACACAGCTGGTTCCATCAGCAAGATAGTAGAAATGAGAACAGCACTAAAAAGGCTGAACAGGCAGGATCCCAAACAAGGCTAAATGGATTCTCCAGGCAGGAAGGCCCTCCGAGGAGCAGATAGCCAGAATGTAACAAGGCCCCCGAGGAGCGGGTATCTAAGGCGTTCTAAGTCCAGGAGTTCAGTAACCAGTTCAAGTAGTGAAGCAAAGCGTCTCTGAATGGAGTGGAATAAGCAGGAAGGAAGTCCTTGCTAACTCACTGGAGAGAAGACAGAGAAGAGTTTAAGTAGCCCGCCTTGAATGAGGTCATCAATTAGGGTTGGGCCAGGGTTCCCGTCCTGGGCCCTTTAAATAAGCTGCCGATGGGCAGCGCACAGGCCTAAGGAGAGCCAAGGGGCAGAGCCTAGCCAGCGGCGGCGTTCCAGCCGTGAGAGGAGGCCTCTTGCCTGCGGGGCAAGCTGCGCGAAGGAGTGACGCGCTGCCGGCCTCCCCGCCGGCCAAAGTGGAACTGGAGACCGGCTGAGGAAAAAGGTGACCGCGGTCGGGCACGGCATCCATGGCCAACCAGCGTAACACAAACTGAAGGGCAGCAGCAGTATGTTAATAATTAATGGCAGTGCTTTATCATGACTAACTCACTCCCCATGGACTATACCAAAAGGGAGTTGAAGGGCTAAGGCCAGAGAAAGAAGGCAAGGATTGCACTGAAGCAGAGGTAGCCCCCGTAAGCCAGGATGTCCCGCTGGATGAAGAGTAGTCAGGTCATTTTCAGGAGCACTGGGCCACTAACCGTCAGAAAGTGGAAGAGGCAGAGAAGGCCAAAGATGAAGCTAACGAACTAGCCATTATGAAGAGTGGTACACTGGGACTAACAATTATAGGTACCGGGTAAATCCCAGAGCAGAATATAATGTAGGCTCAGAGGGGAGCAGCAGAGAGGCCTAGGAATCTGAAAGGAAGACAGTAACTGTAAGTAGAGAGGGGAGGCAGCCCCTGGAAAGTAAGAGTGTTAAATGTTTGTGGTTATGAAAGGCTAAAAGAAATGTTGAAGATTTGAAGCACTGTAAATAAAAAGCACTGAAAAAAGCCCTGACCACTCATGTGTTGTACCATGTTTTGGACCTGTAGCCAGTCAGAGCAAAGCTGATAGGGATAGAGCAAGGATGGAACAGGACCATTCATGCTGAAGTATACCAGCCTATCCCAGCTAGTGGCTGAATATTATGACATCATCATTTTTTAGGTGAAAATGAGACTGAGAGCATTCTTTGCAGCCAATGACCATTTTGTTCAGTCATTCCTTTATTGGATCTTAGAGACTGAAGCCAGAAATTCTGAAGCTTCTTGCTTGAAAATTTAAGAGTTAAAAAATGTTAGAAAATAGGTTACCGGAAAAATCAAAGGGGCCGATGCTATAATAAACACGGAAAGCGGGCGCTGACCTTTCAGCACCCGCTTTCTTAGCGTGTGCATGGCGCCCACAAGGGGGCACCATGCTATAAACAAATTAGGGGGTCGCGCTAGCAAGGAGGCGCTAGGTTCACTTGCGCGACCTTAGCGTCTCCTTGCTAACGCGACCCCGCGGTTACCAGCAGTCTGCCGGTTAAGAACACCGATGCCAATAAACTCGGCGTCGGTTTCTATAACGCTGCCACGCATATCGGCATCGGTCTTCAATGCGGCCAGCTGAGGGTTTTTTTTTCTTTTTTTTTAACTTTTAAAGAAGTACAGAAAAGCAGTTTTTTCTGCTTTTCTGTACTTCTTTTACCTGTGCTCAGCTATTAACGCCTGCTCCAGGCAGGCGTTAATAGCTGAGCGATAAATATGCATCTGAGACGCACATTTATTTTTTTGCATTGGAGTGAATGAGTAATAGCCTCATTCACATGCATTTGCATGTGATGAGAGCTATCTCATTCACTCCTTGCCAGACACGCGTTAAATAGGCGCTAATCCACCTATTGCATTAGGAGGTGGATTAGCGCCTATTTAACCCATGTCCGACTGAGAGTATTGCATCGGCCCCAAAGTGTGCTGTTAGAACCATTCTCTTATACTTTATCTAGCTATGCTTGGAGTGCTACCTAATAGCAGGAGAAAGTAAATATTCTGGGGGTAATGTCTCCAAGTGGGTTAATTTTGCACATGCCTTGACCAGAATTCTAGGATATGTTGATTCTGATCTCATTCTATCAAATTTCTGCAAATGCCATTCTTAATACTTGTATTGTGCCAAAGAGAGCTTCCTCCAAAGAGAGCTTCCTTATGTAATCTTTGCGAGAAGGTTGCAGTGTAAGACTACCACTAAGGCTGACACTGTGCCAGTGGCTGCTAGAAAGATACAGACAGAGATTTCTGGGGTTTTTTTGCAATGTGTGGAGTGTTTATGTACTGCAATGACTTAGTTGCAGCCTTCTGCTTTTTCTGTATAAAAGATTCTGCGTACAGTGTACTGATCCTTGTGTGTGTGGCTCTTTTACTAAGTCTGAATTATTTTCTTTGTCTACCTTCTTACTCAGCAAGCATCATCATTTCACTCACTGTGCTCTTTTTGTGACAAAAGTGACTGTGTTGTCTGTTCTCTGTGTGTGTCCATTGTAACACTAAAAGCTCTAGCCCACTAGTGATCTGTTTTAATAATTTCATCATGTCATTGATATCAAGAGGTAAACATAGCAATCGGCAAATAAATGGAAAGGTTCTTCCTTCAGAGACAATTGTGGCCTGCATAAGTTGCAGTGGTGATGATGAGAGGCATAGGGTCATGAATGCCAGGATCCTGTGAGTGGGAACCAGCTAGAGAGGCAGGGATATCTGAGAAGATGGAATAGCAGACACCTATTCCCATCTCCACAGTTAATATGGTTTAGGGGTAGGAAAAGGCAGAAAGTGAGGATTACAGCAGCAATAGGATTGCAGAAAGAGTAGAAGGGCATCAGTGAAAACCAGCACAGCACTTCTTCCGTTCTGATCAGTGTCTGCTAGGGATGTGAATCGTTTTTGAACGATTAAAATTATCGTCAGATAATTTTAAAATCGTCCAAAATCGTTAGAGTGCACAATACAATACAAATGCCCCCGATTTCTCGTCAGGGGCATTTGTATTGTATCGTTAAATAGGGCACGGGAATTATTTGGGGGAGGGCGGGAAAACCAGCACACCAAAACAACCCCTAAACCTACCCCGACCCTTTAAAACCAATTCCTTACCCGCCCCCACCCTCCCGAACCCCCCAAAAATGTTAAGTTACCTGGTGGTCCAGTGGAGGGGGTCCCGGCATGATCTCCCGCTCTCGGGCCATCGGCGCCATTTTGGCTGCCACTAATTAAAATGGCGCCGATGGCCCGATAAAAAAAAACCCCACCCGACCCTTTAAATCGACCCCCCACCCTCCCCACCCTCCCGATCCAATTCACATCGCTAGGGAGGCCCGACCCTTTAAATCGACCCCCCCACCCTCCCCACCCTCCCGATCCAATTCACATCGCTAGGGAGGCCCGCGCCGCTAAAAAAAAAAAAAAAAACACCCGACCCTTTAAATCGACCCCCCCCTCCCGACCGCCCCAAAACCTTTTAAAATTACCTGGTGGTCCAGGGGGGCCTTGGGGAGAGATCCGGGGGGGCCTCGGGGAGAGGAGAGATCCAGGGGGGCCTCGGGGAGAGATTTCACGGCATCAGCTGTTCTAAAAAAAAAAAAAAATGGCGCCAATGCCCCTTTGCCCTTACCATGTGACAGGGTATCCATGCCATTGGCCGGCCCCTGTCACATGGTAGGAGTACTGGATGGCCGGCGCCATCTTTAAAGATGGTGCCGGCCACTTTACTCATCAGCCCCTATTATTAGCACCATGTGGAGGCCTCAGTACAGGGTCAGGCCCAACCTTGGCCTAAGCCATGGTGCCAAGGTTAGGCATCAAGCTCATGGCCTGGTACCTGGCCAAGGCCTCAGCACCGTAAGATGGCGCCGGCCATCCAGTGCTCCTACCATGTGACAGGGATACTGAAAGTCTATTAGCTGGGGAGGATTTGGAGAACCTAGCTACTAGAATGATATTCAGTGAATAGGCAGTAGGGATGTACAGTTCCAAAATTTTGAGTTTGGTTTACATTTTCATTCTGAGGGGGGGGGGGGGGGCAGGGCTTATCATTTGGATTCAGTTTGTTTCATAGGGTTTTTTTCAGTTCATTTGCCAAACCAAAAATAAAAAACATTAAACTAAAACAAAAAAATAAATAAACTGAAAAACAAAATTGAATGGCTAAAAAAAAGGTCAGGCTGAATGTCCCAGGAGAAAAAACAACTTGGGCCCAGTGCCAAGGCCTAGGCCCAGGCTGTATATGGTGCTGAGGCCTTGGCCAGGTACCAGGCCATGAGCTTGATGCCTAGCCTTGGCACCATGGCTTAGGCCAAGGTTGGGCCTGACCCTGTACTGAGGCCTCCACATGGTGCTGAGGTCTAGGCCCACCACCAGATCCTGGTCCTGAGGCCTCTTCCTGGTACCAAGGCCTAGGCTCCAGCTGGGCCCAGTGCTGAGGTCTGGTCCCAGTTCCAAAGCCTAGGTCCAGCACCATGGCCGAGACCTAAGGCCGTGTCTCCACACTGAGACCAAAGCCTAGGCCAGACCCAGCTCAGGTCTGAGGTCTGCTCATGGCACCAAATACTAAGCCCAGCATTGGAGCTGGATCCTGAGGCCTGGTCCTATTGCCGAGATCTAGGTCCAGCAACATGCCCCAGCCCTACAGCCTGGTCCCAGCATCAAGGCCTGGTGTCAGGCATGGACTGGGCTAGGCCTCAGTGTCAAAACCAGAGCTCAGAGCTGGGCTTAGGCCTCAGCACTGGGACCAGACTTCAGTGCTGAGCTTCGTCACCCGGCTTAGGCCTCAGCATCCGAGACCTGGTCTCAGGGCCAGTCCCAGCATCTAGTTTAATTACTGGGCCCACTAGGCACTGGGCCCTGGCACTAGGCCTTTGCCTCTGGGAGAACTGATCTATGACTAGCCAGATAACAATGTGCCCAGAGGAGGGAGATAGATCAGTTTCTGGGGTATGAGTAAAGGATGGAGTAGACCCAGTGGTCATTGATGAGAGGTCTTATTTTGTGCACAACTAGTATAGAAGGATACCCAGTCACATACATTCTTGGCTAAATTGGTCCCCCAGCAGTTGTAGGAGATGAGGTCTAAGATTTTTCGGATGTCCTAGTGACCAGCCAGTTTAGAATCATGGGCCTATTTCAAGACTTTCCATTGACAAGATTTGGATTCAAAAGTTGTTCCTGGTAGGGATCCAGCTGGTATCACAAGGTTGACCATGATAATTTTGACCAGATCAAGGAGATACTGAGGATCATTGGAAATATCAGCAGGGTCAAAAGATCTAGAAAGAACATCAGCTTTAACATTTTTTCCAGCTGTCTGGTAGATTAGCAGAAGTTATACCTGGCAAAGAACATGAACCATCTGGCTTGTTGCAGGTTAAATCTTCTTGCTGTTGGAGGTCTACCAGATACTTATAGTCAGTGAAGATGGTGAAAAGATGCAAGGGGCCCTCCAATAGGTGATGTCACTTTTCCAAAGATAGTTTAACAGTGAGCAGCTCTCGCTCACTAATGTTAGTTTCTTTCTGCTGAGGAGAACTTTTTAGAATAGAAGGCAGAGGATAACAATTTGCCACTACAGGCGAACTGCGAGAGAACAGCATTTATGCCCACAGAAGATGTGTGGTATCTTATCTTTGCAGCAATGGTGCAGAAAGGAAGGCAGATTTCAGAGGACAAAAGTTTCGGGTGGCCAGTCTTTGGTATTAGCCCCTCTTTTAGTTAGGAGCAATAAGAGTAGAGCAAAGGTAGATGAGCTGCCTGCAATAATTATAAAATCCTTGAAACCACTGAATCACCTTCAGACCCACTGGCTGGGGCCAATCCATAATTGCTGATAGCTTGGAAGGGTCCATTTTAAGGTTCTGCAAAAAGATAAAATAACCCAGGAATGGAAATTCTGACAGTTCAAAAACACACTTTTCCAACTTGGCGAATAGAAAATGACTTCTGGAGCACAGCCTTAACATAAGAACGTTATGACTGAAGGTTGGATAAAAAGATCAGGATGTTGTCTATGTATTCTATGACACAGGTATACAACAAGTCTCTGAATATGTCATTGATAAAATTCTGGATTACTGCTGGGCCATTGCACAGGTCGAAATACATCACCAAATACTCATAGTGGCCATCTTGAGTATTAAAGGCAGTTTTCCGTTCGTCATTTTGTCATATGCATATGAGATTGTATGCCCCCCAAATATTATATGCCCCCAACTTGTTAAAAACTGAAGCTCCTTGAAGCTGGTCAAACATTTTTAGATAACAATGGCAAGGGATATTTGTTTTTTATGGTGATGGCATTCAAACCTTGTAATCTATACAAGGGTCCAAATAACCATCTTTCTTGTTAACAAAGAACCATCCTGCTCCAGCAGGAGGAGTGGACAGCCTGATGATGAACTCAGACATTGCTTCATCATGGATTTACCCAAGGGAAGTCATGTCTAACAAATCTGCTTCATTTTTTTGAAGGGGTTAATAAACATGTGGATAGAGGTGAACCAGTTGATGTAGTGTATTTGGATTTTCAGAAAGCGTTTGACAAAGTCCCTCATGAGAGGCTTCTAAGAAAACTAAAAAGTCATGGGATAGGAGGCGATGTCCTTTCGTGGATTACAAACTGGTTAAAAGATAGGAAACAGAGAATAGGATTAAATGGTCAATTTTCTCAGTGGAAAAGGGTAAACAGTGGAGTGCCTCAGGGATCTGTACTTGGACCGGTGCTTTTCAATATATATATAATATATAAATGATCTGGAAAGGAATACGACGAGTGAGGTTATCACATTTGCGAACGATACAAAATTATTCAGAGTAGTTAAATCACAAGTGGATTGTGATACATTACAGGAGGACCTTGCAAGACTGGAAGACTGGGCATCCAAATGGCAGATGAAATTTAATTGGACAAGTGCAAGGTGTTGCATTTAGGGAAAAATAATCCTTGCTGTAGTTACACAATGTTAGGTTCCATATTAGGATCTACCACACATGAAAAAGATCTAGGCATCATAGTGGATAATACTTTAAAATCATTGACTCAGTGTGCTGTGGCAGTCAAAAAAGCAAACAGAATGTTAGGAATTATTAGGAAGGGAATGGTTAATAAAATGGAAAATGTCATAATGTCTCTTTATAGCTCCATGGTGAGACCGCACCTTGAATACTGTGTACAATTCTGGTCACCACATGTCAAAAAAGATGTAGTTGCGATGGAGAAGGTACAGAGAAGGGCAACCAAAATGATAAAGGGGATGGAACAGTTCCTCTATGAGGAAAGGCTGAAGAGGTTAGGGCTGTTCAGCTTGGAGAAGAGACGGCTGAGGGGGGATATGATAGAGGTCTTTAAGATCATGAGAGGTCTTGAACAAGTAGATGTGAATTGGTTATTTACACTTTCAAATAATAGAAGGACTAGGGGGCATTCCATGAAGTTAGCAAGTAGCACATTTAAGACTAATCGGAGAAAATTATTTTTCACTCATCGCACAATAAAGCTCTGGAATTTGTTACCAGAGGATGTGGTTAGTGCAGTTAGTGTAGCTGGGTTCAAAAAAGGTTTGGATAAGTTTTTGGAGGAGAAGTCCATTAACTGCTATTAATCAAGTTTACTTAAGAGAATAGCCACTGCTATTAATTGCATCCGTAGCATGGGATCTTCTTAGTGTTTGGGTAATTGCCAGGTTCTTGTGACCTGGTTTGGCCTCTGTTGGAAACAGGATGCTGGGCTTGATGGACCCTTGGTCTGACCCAGCATGGCAATTTCTTATGTTCTTAATCTTGGGGATGGATTTTGGTACACTCTGCCTCAAGGCAGTATTTTGCCAGGCATTAAGGCTATGGGCGATAGGGTGGGAGAGTTTTGACATGCTTTTGCTAAAGACATTTGCAAACAATGTGTAAGGCATGAGCAAACTTGGAAGAGCTGGAAGATCTGATGAGCTGAGTTTCAGGAAGCAGACAATTCTGAAAACAATGGGCACTATAGGAAAGGATATATCCATTTCACTGGTTCTTGACTGCACAATAACCAGAGCAGACCAAACAAAATCGGGTTGACTGCCTTCCAAAATACGAATAATGTGATGTGTTCTTCATACAGGAGTCCCACTCATAACATCATAGGTCCTATAGTATAGCAAATGGTTCCTGGCAATAGTTCTCCAAAGACTGAAGAAATGCAGACAGGATTTTTCAATGGTACCTAAGGTATATAAATTTTTCCACAAGGGCTTTGTCGATGAAGTTGTAAGTGGCAATGAAATCTAAAAAGCTTCTGAGAAGAATTCCTTACCTCCAATGTCCAACTGAACAGTCAATACAATTTGACATGGGAGAGGAGGGCAAGTAATGCCTAGGATTGTTTCTTCCATCAACCCTAGGCATGGGAATTTCCTGACTTCTCTGGACAGCAGGAGGCATAATAACCCTTGCCTGCACAGTATAAACAGAGGTTGTGCAACCTTCACTGATGCTTCTCCTCTTTTGATAATTTGGATCACCCTAGTTGCATGGGTTCCTCCTTGGATGCAGACTGTGAAAGGCACCGGCCAGGAGATAGCATAGGTTTTTGAAAGCTGAGTGCCAAGCGGGCACCATGTCTGGTGGACTCTCATTCTCAGGACTTCTCTTGAAATTGAATATCAATTTTCACACATAAGGATACAAAGTCATCCAGTTTGGCAGGGGTGTCACAGCCAGCCAGTTCATCTTTTATCCTGTCCATTAGACTCTGCCATAATATGGCTATCTGTGCCTCTTCATTCCAGTAGAGTTCAGAGGCCAGGGTACAGAATTGTACCCTGGCCCAATAGTCATGGAGCCCTGTCTCAAGCATCTGAACAAGATGCTCGACTGAGATCTCAAAGAGCTTCCTGAAGTGCAGGAATACCTGGAGATTACAAAGACTAGAATCATCTCTCTCCCATAAGGGAGAAGACCATGACAGAACCTGTCCAGACAGAGATATAATAAAGGTCACTTCTGCTCCTTTGGATGCAAAGTTAGCTGAAGTGAATCAGGCACTGATTGATGAAACCTCTGCAGGTCTTTGAATTACCATCATAGCAAGGTGGCAGACATAGGTGAAATAAAGGAGTAATCAGAGCTGAGGTAGAGCAGCGACCGGTTGTGGCAATGTTGAGGTTGGCGTAGCCATAGCTTAGCTAGGGACAAATGTAATTTATTTAGCCTCAAAAAAGGTCTTGCAGGAGCCTAATAATGTGGTCTTGATTTTTTTGTTGTTGGACCATCTGTGAGAGGTCCCACAAAAACTCCAGCAGGGGAACATCAGTCAAATCCATGGACTAAGCAAACTATCATGGACATGGAAGAACTGACTGATAGGGTCAAGACATGGTACAGAACCCTAAGGCAGAGACGTAGTTGGGCAGGCAAGGTCGAGTCAGGTGGAGTTCGTTCAGAAGCAGGAGACAAAGCAAGAATCAGAGCAGTCAGCAGACAGGAGCAAGATAAGAAACCAGGCCCAGTCACAATTGGTAGTCAGAATAAGGAACAGCCAGACAAAGAGAAACAAAGAATCAGGACCTGTTGCTCAAGCACCTGCCTAGAGGAGTAATCTTCCTTTTATGTAAGAGAACTACTGATGACATCAGCCTGCGCCACAGGAAGCCCGGAGCACTGGCCCTTTAAAGCTGATGATT
The DNA here is from genome assembly GCF_901001135.1 of Rhinatrema bivittatum. Classification (NCBI taxonomy): domain Eukaryota; kingdom Metazoa; phylum Chordata; class Amphibia; order Gymnophiona; family Rhinatrematidae; genus Rhinatrema; species Rhinatrema bivittatum. Next base: position 252,002,407 of record NC_042621.1, on the reverse strand, counting down.
TGCTACAAGCCCTTACTCAGAGCCGCAGGATACAATACACAGGGAGCCATGCTGGTAGGCCTCAACAGGTCCCCGGTAGGGAGGGTGCAAGGGTGCTAAGCACCTAGGCAAACCTTACAGCCTTCCTCCCTTCCCCCACTAGTCTCACTCTCCTCGCACACATGATTAAAAAATTATGCATTTATAATAGATTTTACATGAGAAAGACAAAGAACAGTTTTGAGGTAAAAATATTACTCGCAAGAACATGTATATTATATTTACATGCACTGCTGTGGTGCCCACCATAATACCCTGCAAAAAAAGACATTTGAATTCATATGGTATTAGATCTATTGTTCAAAAAAGAAAACAGTCCAGAAAAATGCAAACAAAGCAAATATATGAAACAAAAGATGTTGCAAACAACTCTACTAAATACCACTGAATCAAATAATAAATCCCAGCAGAAAAACCTTCTAAATTTAAAGTAGAAGGACCTTCATAACTCCCTGCGGATGCTGAACCTCAATGTTATTCAATATTTTCACCACTAAGTGTCTTAGATAATCATTGGTCCGAAAGTGGTAAATTCTTTTGAAAGTTTTTTTGAATTTTTTAAAAATGCTTATAAAAGAAAATACAGGATGTTTCAAAATGATGGACCCAATTTCAAAGCAATATATTTCATGATGGGTCATTCTTTTCAAACACCCCGTACTTCCCCTTCAACGGGTTCGTCAAGCCTGACATGATATCACATTTCGAATGACTGTGTTGGGGCTCCCAATTCACTCTTTACTGACAAGGAGAATATATACACACATCGCCATGATGCTGGTAACTCATTTTGGCATCAATATGAAGTTTTTCTGGAATAATAAAAATCAAAATTTAAAAATATTGTATCATATGGAGGACAATACCAATTTTAGTTGTACGGTACTTACTTAACTTTGGCAGCTTTCATACGAGTCAGCCATCTTACAAAAAAGCACCTTCAGTATGCTTTTATTATGCATACACACAGCACATGTCACTTATTCACGTGAAGAATGTCAAAAAAAATGTAAGGAGACATGAGCTAAATCACATAATGACAGACCTCTTAATCTCTTTATTTAAGATGAATGGTGTAACAGTTTCCATCCGTAAATCCACCTCTCTTCTAAGTTTTCTGCCTCAATCACCTCCCATCTAAAGTGCCGATATAACTTCCAAGATAGTCCAGTTGGTATCTTCAAATGCATGGTTACATTCCAAAAAATGAGAAACCAAGTGAGCTTCCATTTTGCATGTCTTAAGGCAAATCCTATGCTCAATAAGGCGCGTGCTGACCATAAGTTTGGTCATGCTGATGTACTTTAAATCACATGGTCAGAGAATCATGTAAACTGCAAAGGTAGATTTCCATGAAAATTCTGTTGGTAATGAAACTCCCTGGCCAGTAGGAGACAAAATGTTATCAGACTGAAGTCTCAAAGGACAGAAAGCACAGTTCTGGCAAACATCCAAGTTGATGGAAGTTGAAAGAGGAATGTATTGACTAGAGTGCCCAAACCAAGCTCTGATGTAATGCAATAACTGAAAACGGTAATATCGCCATTCTTCACAAAATGTAAAACAATAATATAAAGAAATATAAATCATTAATCATAATAGCAAAAGCATACCAAAATGAATATTTCAAAATAGCTGTCGAATAGCATAACATCCAAAAATGAAAAATTCATAAACATTTTCCAAACACCAATAAAATATTTCAGTGCAACAGACACATCAAAGAACACTCAATAATTAAACTAATAAGGATAAAAATAAACACCCTCTCTTCATACCTGGGAATATTTGATTTCCAGATGCCCTGGGATTGTCATGTATTAGCATGGGGGTGAGAGGGAGGTATTGCACTCAGATTTTCTCCTCTCTCTCTCTCTCATCCACACACACATGATCTCTCACACACATGCTTTCAATCACATTCATACATGCTCTCTCTATACATGCTTTCAGTCACACACACATTCTTTCTCCAAACATGCTTTCAATCACACACAGAAGTTCTCAATTACATGCACATGGTTTCAATAATACTTGCACTCACAATATGCTCTCTCACACACACTCTCAATCACGCACCAGATATGCTCTCACACACATGCTTTCAATCACAAACACATGCTGTCAGTCACATGCACGTGTTCTCACATACATCCTTTCAATTATACTTACATGCTTTCATTCACATGCACATGCTCTCAATCATACATATAAACCTGCTCTCCACACATACTTTCAGTCACACACACAGTCACATATGCTGTCAATCACACTCACAAAGTGTTCTCACATATATGCTTTCATTTACATCCATACATGCTTTTAATCACATTCGCACATGCTCTCAGTCACACACAAGCATGCTCTCACACACATGCTCTCAGTCACAAACACACACAGAAACCGTCAAACAGGCTATTTCATTCACTCACTCAGTCCCCTACCAGCACATGTGGCAGCAGCACTCTCTTTCTTCTTCATCCCCCACAGCCCATGGGACTTTTGTTCTATTTTCCAGCTGCTTATGCTCTGCCTTCTGCTCCAGGAACTCCTGATGCTCAACTTCTTGTTCCTGCCAAATGATTCTTCTCCTCTTGACCGTGGGCATCAGTGATTGCTGTTGCTGTTGCTCCTCCTGAAAGTGCATGGCCCCACTCCTTCTTCTCTCAGTTCCTGCTCCTGACTGTGTCCGGTTGCTCCTGTGACCGTACGCAACTCGTGCCTACTGCTAGGTAGGCCTCCAGCTCCTCTCTGCAGCACCGGCTGACGCTCTAATGTGCTTCTTTCCACTCCTAAAGGAAATAGCAACTCATCCTTCCAGTGCACGGCCCTGCTAGACTTCTTCCTCTTTAGGACACCAGCGCCAACAGGAAGGAGAAGGTGCTGTCCCCACACTGCCCCCAGAATGGTGGCACTTTAGGGGGCTGCCTAGTTTGCCTATTGCTTGCACGAGCCCTGGTCGCAGGACACTTCGCTAGATCCAGCCCATGAGATACAGGATGTCAATAGTGGTACAGAGCCCAGTGGATGGTGGTGGCATGTTACACAATGAAAGCAAAATAATGAAACAAATAGAACCGAAACACATTTCCATGCAACCTCTATTCTTTGATACTAAAATTAAAGATATTCTATTCCCTTGTAGTCTTTCTTCAAATCTTTTAATACTATCCTCAGGTTTCTTAATCATGTCCTCAGGTTTGGTAGAGATGTGAGTTTTCTAATGATAAAAGTTCTACGTCTTTTACAGATGCTTAAGATCCTTCAAATGTCAGCTGAAGAATAGCTTTCTTTTCTTCTGCAGCACTGAGATCTGAAAAAAAGAGTAGTTCTTCCATGAGAGCCATCCCATTTTTGTCAGTGTTTTTTCATCATTGACTTATCTTAAGTATATCATATCAGCCTAATAATAGCCTGAGGAAGGTCTATTGATGCTAACTTTAACTGTTGTGCTGTGTGCACCTTCATTTTCCAGATTATCAGAGATAAATCTCTCTCAAAAATGCCATCTATTCATTTTTCAATAAAATGTCTCTCTCCCTTTTGGCTTCTTATTGAATGCCTATCCATGTCTTAATACTTTGCATATTTTAGCTCTCAATGTCTGCCTGCCATTTTTATAATGTTGTCTTTGGTAATAACAATTCCTCAATCAGAGGAGCCCCCCCCCCCCCCCCCCCCCTTATCATTCTTTCCTCCACTTATCCTTTCTTCATCAAAACCTCTCATGGTTGAATTCCTATGATCTGGTGTCAATTGTTTCCATAGCAATTTTAACTTATTGTATTTCTCCACAGTGTCCTTCTTTTAAATTATTAATGTCTTAAGCATTGTGTTCTGCTCATCATCTTCTCCTATGTTGCCAAGCCAATTGCAATTAGATAATTCTCATGTTAAAGGAAAATAATAATTATTGAACTTTCTCTGATCAAATTAAAAATATATGCAGAAATTAAATGTTTCCAAAGAAATGTAAAGTAAAAGAGTTGGTATAGTGAGTACAAAATACAGTGTGCCACTTCTGATTTCCAGAATGAACTTGTGAAAATGTTATAGATGATTTTATCCAAACAAGGAAACTGTTGTATGAAACTGCTGCTAATATGTACTGTCCAGGAAAGCAACTTTTATCTGAATATCCATTATCTAGAAACTCCCATCCGGAAAAATTGCAATCCCTGATTTTTTAATATCCAGACATGAAAAGGGGTTGAAGTAGTTCACGGTTGAAACTTGTGAGTAGTAGCACAAATGGTCAAGATTTCAACCCTTGCTACTATCCATTATCTACAAAAACTTATTATCAGGAATTTGTATACCACATAGACAGACATCAGAAGCTAACACTTCAGTCTCATTCCTGATACAGCCATGGCAAATCAACAGCATTGCTCCTTTCCTGTCTCCAGCATTTCTGGAAGTAATAGCAGCAGTGAGACTGTCAGAAAAAGTTCCCAAAGAAGAAAACCAAGTCCAGTAGCCAGTTCAAGAGTGAGTCTGCTAACCAAGAATATTCTTCAAGGAAAAGTCCAGAAGTGTAAGATAACAAACTGTGTGCTATTCATTCAGCAGAAAGTGGAGCTGCATACTGCTCCCAGCATCCCCCAGGAGAGGACTCCAGAGTCATAGCAAGCAATTCAGGTTTCAAATTCCACAGTCCCAGCTTCCGGAGGCCCCGCACCCTTTGTAGTAGAAGAGGACTGGAAGGCTCAGAGGACTCCCGAGGTTACAGTGAGCGATCCAGGTTTCAAACTCCACAGCCCCAGCTTCCAGAGGCCCCGCAACCTTTGCAGTAGAAGAGGACCGGAAGCACAAGCCTAGCAGCACGTGAATCTCAAACCTCGCAATCCTTTGAGTGAAGATCAACTTAATGGTGGTTGAAGAAGATTGGTAAGTATAGCTTTGGAAATTCTTAAGACTTAAAAAAGTTTGGAGAGAGGTTTAATAGTAGGATACATTTGTTAGAGTTTGTGTGTTTCTGAGATAATAAGCAAGCCAGAGGGAGTTAATTCTAGTGTCTATCTTTCCCTCCCACCCAGCTCAACCCTTACTTTTTAGGCAAGAGACACTTTTTCTCAGTAAAAATCAATCAGGCTCTTTTCTAAATCATATTATTGCACCAGCCCTTATTGACAGTTTAATCATCCCCTTATAGGTTACTAGCAGATTAATTAGTGAATACACCTATAGCAACCTAAACTTAACTAGGAACTCAACAAAATTAGGATGAAGGCAGCAGTCCAACAGCAAGAGGGGAGACTTTCCAGTCTTTTGCATTGAGTGTCACATATATGATTTTTTACCCACCGGTGAGAGATCATATGTGTGCACCAGGTACAAAGAGCTCCTGGCTTTCAGACAATGAGTCCAATCACTGGAGGCTAGAGTGGCAGAGCTGGAGAAGCTGAGGCAGACAGAGAGGTACATTGATGAGACTTTCAGGGACATAGTAGCCAAGTCCCAAATCCAGTCTGGCAGCCCCAGTGCTGCCTTGGATCAGAAAGGTCTCCCAGTTGGAAAACATTACCCTGGTGTAGCAGGAAGTGATCCTGTAGCAAGGACCTGCTCTACAGGTGAAGCGTCATCCTCTCACACTGAGGACAAGTCTCCCAGGGCTACCACCCAGGAGGGAAAGTTTAGCTCGGCCATCATAGTTGGTGATTCGATTATTAGAAATGTAGATAGCTGGGTGGTTGGTGGACAAGAGGACTGCCTGGTATCTTGCCTGCCTGCTGTGAAGGTGGCGACCTCATGCATCACCTAGATAGGATTATAGACAGTGTTGGGTAGGAGCTGGCTGATATGGTACATGTGGACACCAACAACATAGGAAATGTGGGAGGGAGGTTCTGGAAGCCAAATTCAGGATTTTAGGTAGAAAGCTGAAATCCAGGACCATCAGGGTGGCATTCTTTGAAATGCTCCCTGTTCTACGTCAGGTCCCCAGAGGCAGGCAGAACTCCAGAGTCTCAATGCGTGGGTGAGACGATGGTGCAGGGAAGAGGGATGCAGTTTTGTAAGGAACTGGACAACCTTTTGTGGAAGAGGGAGACTTTTCCAAAAGAGCAGGCTCTACCTTAACCAGAAAGGGACTCGACTGCTGGTGCTAACTTTCAAAAAGGAGATAGAGCAGCTTTTAAACTAGAACAAGGGGGAAGGCCAACAGTCACTCAGCAGTGTATGGTTCAGAGGAATGTATCTTTGAAGGATACTAATGAAACAAGAGAGATAGGGCATCCCAACAAGAGAGATAAGGCATCCCAACAGAGAGGCTCCAAATAAAGGAAACAAACCTATGTGCCTATAATTAAAGAATCATATGAGCTAAATAATTCTAAATTATCCATATCAAATTGAAAAGAAGGTTGTTAATACAAACAAAAAACGCACTTTGAAATATCTGTATGTCAATGCCAGAAATCTAAGAGGTAAGATGGGAGAGTTAGAATGTAAAGCACTGAATGATGAGATAGACATAATTGGCATCTCAGAGATCTGGTGGAAGGAGGATAACCAATGGGACAATGCTATATCAGGGTACAAATTATATCTCAACGATAGGGAGGATCAACTTGGTGGGGTTTTGCACTTTATGTCTGGGAGGGTATAGAATACAACAGGATAAAGATCATACAAGAGACTAAATGCTCAGTAGAATCTATATGAGAAGAAATTCCATGTGTGTTGGGTAAAAGTATAGTGATAAGAATATACTATCATCCACCTGGCCAAATGATCAGACAGATGATGAAATGCTGAGAGATCAGGGAAGCTAACCAATTTGGCAGTGCAGTAATAATCAGAGATTTCAATTACCCCAATATTGACTGAGTAAATGTAACACCAGGACATGCTAGAGACATAAAATTCCTGGATGGACAAAACGACTGCTTCATGAAGCAATTGGTTCAGGAACCAACAAGAGAGAGAGCTATTTTAGATTTAATTTTTAGTGGAACGCAGGATTTGGTGAGAGAGGTAATGGTGGTGGGGCCACTTGGCAATAGTGATCATAACATGATCAAATTTGAACTAATGACTGGAAGGGGGACAAAATGTAAATCGACAGCTCTTAACACTACACTTTCAAAAGGGACACACACGCCAGACCTGTGAGATCAGCATACAGAGACACTCTCCAGACCACTCCTATTAAAACTTCATTAATGAAGAAAGCTCTCTCCACGGCCGGCCCAACTCAATGGAATTCGCTCCCCCCGGATCTCCGTCTAGAACATTGCCCAATCACCTTTAAAAAGAGACTCAAGACCTGGTTTTTCAACCAAGCCTTCCCTTAACTCAAATGGTCAGATGGATCTATCTTGCTATGCGCAAATAGTCTCTCATCTCTAGTTAGCCTTATACTGTACAAACGTTCCAAGAATGCTTCTCCTTAGTACCGTGCTCCACTGTCTTTCTTAGTCGCTTGAGTATACTGCTAAGTCAGTATCCGGTTGCCGACTAAAGTTCTGCGTTTATTTTCTCTGTTTAAACCCAGTTCCATGGATCCAAGTTAGTTCATGCTTGTTTAATGTACTGCATTCTCATGCGAAGGTTATCGTTATAATGTAAACCGATTTGATTTGTAACTGGTTATAAGAATTTCGGTATATAAAAGTGCTAAATAAATAAATAAATAAATAAATAAAATGAGGAAAATAGTTAGAAAAAAATGAAAAGTGCAGGTACAAAGGTTAAACGTGTGCAACAGGCATGGACATTGTTTAAAAATACAATCTTAGAAGTGCAGTCCAGATGTATTCCATGCATTAAGAAAGGTGGGAGGAAGGCAAAACAATTAGTGGCATGGTTAAAAGGTGAGGTGAAAGAGGCTATTTTAGCAAAAAAAAATCCTTCAAAAATTTGAAGAAAGATCCATCTGAAATAGGAAAAAGCATAAGCATTGTCAAGTTAAGTGTAAAACATTGATAAGACAGGCTAAGAGAGAATTTGAAATGAAGTTGGCCATAGATGCAAAAACTCATAATAAAAACCTTTTTATATATATCCGAAGCAAGAAACCTGTGAGGGAGTCAGTTGGACCATTAGATGACCGAGGGGGTAAAGGGGCTCTTAGGGAAAATAAGGCCATTGCAGAAAGACTAAATGAATTCTTTGCTTCTGTGTTTACTAATGAGGATGTTGGGGAGATCCCGGTTCCAGAGATGGATTTCAAATGTGATACTTCAGATGAACTGAACCAAATCACTGTGAACTTGGAAGATGTAGTAGGCCAGATTGACAAACTAAAGAGTAGCAAATCACCTGGACTGGATAGTGTGCTCCCCAGGGTTCTGAAGGAACTGAAGAATGAAATTTCAGATCTATTATTTAAAATTTGTAACCTATCATTAAAATCATCCATTGTACCTGAAGACTGGAGGGTGGCCAATATTTAAAAAGGGCTCCAGGGGCAATCCAGGAAACTACAGACCACTGAGCCTGAGTTCAGTGCTGGGAAATATAGTGAAAACTATTCTAAAGATCAAAATCACAGAGCATATAGGGGGAGAGGATCCAAGATGGCTCCCTGAATGGTCGCAGACTCGGACGCTCCTAGATTTCCTCTGAAACTTTGTATTACCTGAACCAATTTAATGCCTCACAAAAGAAAAGGCAAAGTGAGGGTGTATCCATCTGTGCCCTCACTTCCAGCTGGCCAGCGAGTGATCCCGCAATTTGCAACACCCATTTCACAAATTGGGGCCGTGAGTCTGTCGCCGCCAGAGGAGGTATCACTGACCCCTCCAGAGCCGCAAGATCAGCCGAGAATAACCCCTCCAGGAACCGCCGAGCAGGTTGAGTCGCCGGTGGATGACGACACAGGAGCAGCTCAGCAAGGTGGACTGCCCGGCGTTTCGGCGGCGTGGGAGAGTTCTTCCTCCCACCCCATGACTCCGGAGACCCCGGTGATGTCTAAGGACAGTACCGGGAGAGAACTGCAGACTCCAGCGGCAGAAGGAGGAGGGAATGTGGCAAGTGAAGGTTTGAAACCCTCCCTGGAGGTAATAAGACCGGCTGTAATAACAATGAAGTCCCTTTGGGACTTAATAGTAGGGATGACCAGAGTGGTTAATGAATATACCCAAAAAACGGATGAACATTCCCTGAGAATGGATGCCTTGGAAAATCAAATTAAGAATGAAGGTCAAACAAGCGAATTACTACAAGTTAAAAATTATTTGAAACAGCTTTCAGATTTAAATGCTAGTTGCATGAAAGAACAAGCAGCTTCAACTCGGAGGTTAGAAACTAGAAAATTATTTAAGGCAACTAAATATAAGGGTATTGAACTTTCCCAAAGTATTGGGAGAACTACCACTAATAACATTCAAAAGGTATTTAAAAGAGATCCTAAAGATCCCGGAAGAGCAAATACCTGCGGTGAAGAAAATCTTATATTTGAAACAAAGACAGAGCTAGATTCAGATATCCCCAAGAGGGAATATTGGAGATTTTGAAAATCTATCTGAATATCTAGAAAGCTCGGGATATGAAGTGGTTGAAAGATCTGAATTGTTTGTTTCATTGTTTTCTGAAATTGATAAGGCATTAATAATGAAATATTACTTCAAGGCAATAAATGTTGAATATATGGGGGGTTTATTCCATATATTTCCGGATTTATCCAGAGTAACGCAAGCATGCAGAAAAGTTTTCCTAACAATGCGACCAGAGGCTTGTGTCCTTGGGGCTGAATTTCTTTTAAGATATCCAGCAAGATGCGTGATAAAATACTCTGGTAATGTATATGTTTTTTTATAATCCAGAACATCTAAGGGAATTCTTAAATGCCAGAATAATTACCCCTGTGGAATAAAGATATTCTCGCGCATGAATAGGAAATGGTATTAAGGGAGCCTTATTTTTGTCTTTCAATTATTTCTTAATTTTTCTCCTGATGTTTTTCTATGCCTCTCCCTCAATATTTCTTCGAATACTTGAAAGTTTCTATATTTTCAGTTGTGTTAGTGAGGGGAAAATATATTGCGTATCTGCAAAACTTTCATGTAATTTCTAAGCAAAGTTATCTTTGTTTGTAATTGAAAAATTCAATAAATAAAAAATTTAAAAAAAAAATCACAAAGCATATAGAAAGACATGGTTTAATGGAACACAGTCAGCATGAATTTACTCAAGGCAAGTCTTGCCTAACAAATCTGCTTCATTTTTTGAAGGGGTTAATAAACATGTGGATAAAAGTGAACCAGTAGATGTAGTGTATTTGGATTTTCAGAAGGCGTTTAACAAAGTCCCTCATAAGAGGCTTCTAAGGAAATTAAAATGTCATGGGATAGGAGGCAGTGTCCTTTCGTGAATTACAAACTGGTTAAAACCACAGGAAACAGAGAGCAGGATTAAATGGTTAATTTTCTCAGTGGAAAAGGGTAAACAGTGGAGTGCCTCAGGGATTTGAACTTGAACCAGTGCTTTTCAATATATTTCTAAATGATCTGGAAAGTAATACGACGAGTGATGTAATCAAATTTGCAGATGATACAAAATTATTCAGAGTAGTTAAATCATAAGCAGATTCTGATAAATTGCAGGAGGCCCTTGTGAGACTGGAAGACTGGACATCCAAATGGCAAATGAAATGTAATGTGGACAAGTGCAAGGTGATGCATATAGGGAAAAATAATCCATGCTGTAGTTACATGATGTTAGGTTCCATATTAGGAACTACCACCCAGGAAAAAGATCTAGGCGTCATAGTGAATAATACATTAAAATTGTCGGCTAGGTGTACTACGGCAGTCAAAAAAGCAAACAGAATGTAAGGAATTATTAGGAAGGAAATGGTGAATAAAATGGAAAATGTCATAATGCATTTGTAGCGCTCCATGAGAACACACCTTGAATAGTGTGTACAATTCTGGTTGCCGCATCTAAAAAAAAGATATAGTTGCGATAGAGAAGGTACAGAGAAGGGTGACCAAAATGATAAAGGGGATGGAACAGCTCCCCTGTGAGGAAAGGCTAAAGAGGTTAGGGCTGTTCAGCTTGAAGAAGAGACGGCCAAGGGGGGATATGATAGAGGTCTTTAAAATCATGAGATGTCTAGAATGGGTAAATGTGAATCTGTTATTTCAGATAATAGAAGGACTAGAGGACACTCCATGAAGTTAGCAAGTAGCACATTTAAAACTAATCGGGGAAAATTCTTTTTCACTCAACACACAGTTAAGCTCTGGAATTTGTTGCCAGAGGATGTGGTTAGTGCAGTTAGTGTAGCTGGGTTTAAAAAAGGTTTTGATAAGTCCTTGGAGGAAATGTCCATTAACTGCTATTAATCAAGTTGACTTAGAGAATAGCCATTGTGATTACTGGCATTAGTAACATGGGATCTATTTCGTGTTTGGGTACTTGCCAGATACTTGTAGCCTGGATTGGCCACTGTTGGAAACAGGATGCTGGGCTTGATGGAACCTTGGTCTGATCCACTATGGCAATTTCTTATGTTCTTATGTCCTGACAATAGGGCAAGTATTATATCTTATATTAAATAGTAGGAAATCATTTTTCTAAAAGAAAAGCCTGATTGTATGAAACAGATGAGACTGATGGAGTTACTCAAGTGATTATATGCAGCAATCTATCATAAGACTGATCTCATCAGTCACTAGTGACCAGCCTGATGCTCCGGTCACCAGCTTTGAAGATCTTTCACATCCCCTGATGCAACCTCTTCTCCTACCCCAGAGACACTGTTACTGTTGTGGGTAATATGGACTAGTGATTCCTTGATCATTATTTGGCACTCAATAAACAGTTGCAGTTTATTCAGTTATTGTTTCTCTTTTTTTGACATATGAGGATAGCTCCCAAATAACTGGAAATATCCATTATCTGAATAGCCTCTGTTCAGACTTTTCCAGATAATAAGTGCTCCACTGTATACCAAAGCAAACTAAGCAAAAGCACTATTATATTTGGGCAATAAAATGCTGAGAAAGACTAAAATGTTTTATTTCTATGTGTTTCATTTTGGAGGGTACAAGATCCTGAAATTAAGCAATCTATTTGGTCTGGCTTGAGAACCTGTGCTTAAAGTGTTCCTTTGGTGAAAAGAATAACTGCAGCATAGTGATTTTTTCCCCGATTTCTATTTACATTTAAATGTAATGTATTTAGTAATTTTAACCAAAGTGCTTTGTAAAGTTTACAAGCATAATCCAGCAGAAGTCAATGTATGTGAAGGTCAAAGTCAGAGATGTCAACAAAGTATTGTAAATTGTGTTAAATGAACTGCAAACTTGACAGAAAAGGGCCTGACAGATAGGGGCAGTAAAGATGAAGGAAGTGAAGCAAGGGAGGGAGGCTGGGGAGCAGGTGATTAATCAGAGCAGGCTGGAGAGAGGAGACAAACATTGAGAGAGCACCTGAATAATGGAAGAGTAAAAGAGGTGTGCAGGAAAAGGAAAAAGTGATTGCAGTGAAAGGGCTAAGAAGAGAAAGGAGCATGGCCCGAGAGGCTATAAATGAAAGAGGTGACAAAGGAGGAGGAATTGGAAAGCAAAGCGGCAAGCTCTAGGTTTAATGTAAAAAAAAAAAAAAAGAAACAAGCTGAGTGATATAAGGAGGAGCTAGATCACAAAGAATGATCAGGAAAAGCCAAGGCAGAAAAGGACAATCTGAAGAGATAGGGAGCCAGCAAGGAAGGAGATGCAGAGGCAAAGTGCATGAACACCTCTTCCCACCACACACACACACACACACACACACACATATCCCATACCTGAGTAGTTATGACTGAAAACACATGGTAGCAGATCATAGCTCTGATTGTTTCGAGCTGGAAGCCTAATGGAGCAGGAGGAGACTTCTAGGTAAAAACAAAAAAAGAAAGAAACTGGGAAGGAGTTAGAAGCTAAACAGGGATTAAATTAATATGGGGGAAGAGGAGGGGGTTTCAACCAAGGCCCAAGGTCGAGTTTTTGTCAAGCACCAGCAGATTAGTTCAGGCGAATGAGGACAGAATCCTCAGAGGCTTGTTTGACAGACATAAGAATATTGTGATCCATCCATAAAGCAGCTTTGATGGAATGGTGCAGGTAAAAATTAGATTGTGGTAGGTCAAGGAGAACACGAACAGGAGTTAAATGCTGCTGGAAGTTAGCTTTTTCAATTAGTTTAAAGAGAAAACAGTAGATAGGAGATGATATTATATCAGAGTGATGAGACAAGGAAGGTTTTGTTGGATTAGGAAGAACTGCGGCTTGTTTGTCAAAAGGTGGCAAAGGTGATAACAGAATCCTTTGGGGTTTTCAGAAAATAGAGCAGACAAAAGCAGAGAGTGTGAAATAATTGGAAAGTAGATAAGCAGCGATCAGCGCATTTGTCTAGTGGGCATGTGATTTTTAAAAAGCACAAAATGGGGGCTGGCCCAGTGAAAGATCTGAATTTGAGTCCATAGCTTGGCTTCTGCTCCCCAGGAGTTGGGAGACTATGGATGCAATATTCAAAGCCCCTTGACAGGGTAGGGGGTCACAGTCATCACTCAACAGCTTCACCTGTCACTGCAATGACTAAGCAGAGTTGGACGTGGGATATGAGATCGGGAGTGAAACTCCAGGTAATTGAGAATGAAGAATCATGACACCGTAGCCCGATGGAGGCCAGTCAGATGACTTAGAAACATAAGAAGCAGACAGCTCTGCAAGGCCTCCCCAAAAAATGTTTACAATGAGCAATGATTGGTAGGTGACAAAAGATTCCAGGGGATGATACTTTGATGTAAACTGAGGACACAGGGAACAGGAGCAGAACAAAGGGGATATAAGGAGTTATTGAGCTAGGGAGAGTCCTGATTAAAGTGAAAGTGGCTTGTCCCATGATATAAAGATAGAAAATAGAACAGCACTCTGTACAGTTCAAATCTGCATAATTTGCATAAGATTACCCTTAATAATACCTACAGTACCTGATTGTAATCTGCTTTGAAGTGGAATATACATTTTAATTAAAACATTATTTAAGCAGTTTATTATTATAACAAAGTCTGGGCCCCTTGTTTCTTGTGACAGCGCAAGGATAGAATCTGAAGCAAGGATTTGAAACTTCTGCTGCATAATGTTCTACATGCAGTGCCAATCCTTTAGTAGATCTGCATACATTTGCAAAGCTTTTATATTATTTAATATGCACAAAATGATTATTTTATGGAAAATCTTACATTGTATATAGATTTTTCTTTGAAAGTACAAATGTTTCACTCTTTTTTTGTATCTGGATAATTTTTTGGAGATGGTTTCCATTATAGTAGAGCACCAAGGGGAATGCACTTAAAATGATTTTGTTTTGATTGGGGGGGGGGTTGTTTGTGGTTTTTATTGTTCCATTTATATGAGACAAAATAAACCAAATGACATGGGAAACAAAAAAAAATGCAGAAGCCAGGGTCCCCTGTCCCTCGCCAAGAAAAAAAAAAAAATCCATTGCTTGTACTGCAGAAATTTAAAAATTGAAATTCCCCCACACAGGGACCTGCCCCCTTCCCTCCTTTACTCCCTCCAGAGCCCGCTTACTCCTCCTTCGGCCTGTAGAAATCCAGATGAGGCCAGAGTAACCTTCAGGTGCTCCTGTGCCACTTGCACTGCTTATGTTTGGTTAAATTCTTGCTGGAATAAATATTTGCTTTACTTTAAGATGAAGTGTGACTCATCCATAGATATAATGATATATGCATATATATATAGAGAAAGAGATGCACAAAACGTCCTCAACCTGACAGGCCCTCACAATTTTTGCTTTTAGCCATTCCCACTATAGAGTCACTTTCAGCTGTAGAATCTTGCCTTTCTGTGCCTTACCACTTTTAACAGCCTCTAAATCCTAGATTGACTTTGCCCAACCCATACTCTTGCTAGAATTTAGCAATGCTTGTTTCATGCCATGACCAAGATTTTTAAGTGCCTTCATTTTCTGCTTAATATTAAATAGATTTCATTTTCTAACAGTTTTCTCTGAAGTTTGCATGTCCTTGGACAATGAGTTGACCCGTGACATTTGCTGAAACACTTGCATCAATGATGATATTTTGGTACCATTTTCTGCCAGTATTACCACTGCCACATTTACACAAAAGAAGTATAGAACAACACTGCATCTGAATCTGTGGCTGTATCTACAAATGACTGGCTTGTAAGAAAGGCAAGAATAAACAGAAGCACTGGGAGCCAAATCTCAGATTAGAAATGTTTTTTCCAGCTAATGGAAAATGGACAGAAGCTCGTGATTTTTTATGAATCTTGATCATTTTTGTTTAAAGAAACTTTGGACATAAGGTGCTCTGCTGAATTTCTCTCTTTTCTCTAACCTCTTTCTTCCTCCTCTCTAACTTTTCATTTCTTTTCTCTCTCATCTCATGTAGGTACAACCTGACTCTTACCTGTCTCTCACTCTCTCAAAGGTTCTTTTCTCCTTCTGTCCTCCTTTTCTTCACGTGTATAGCATGATGGTCTCTGTTTATGTGTGTTTAATGGTCATCTAACGGTTTCTTATAAAAAATGGTGGATATGATTTAGCATCAGCTTTCATCCAGCCATGGAATCCTGTTCCAGTATGCCTCTTCCTAACATACACTTCTCTAGTGACCAGATGTATCCTGATGCCTTGAAAAGGCCCAAAATTGGAGGCTGGGCTGGGATGGAATAGGTGGCCAGGATGCTGACACTTGGAAAGACTTAAAATGCAAGCATTCAAATAATGCAGAATCAACTGTAAAGGCTCTGGAAAAAGGTTAATACCCTGCAGGGGCTAACCTGATTCAAAATGAACACTTATCCCTTGTCTACCCCTTTGCAAATCCTCGAATATCACTCCCAGAAAAATTTGATGAAACAAGAAAGCAGCTTTCGTTTCTTCATTCAGTTTGTTTTGCTCAGTTGTTGTGATCGAAGGTCCACGGGGCTGTCCTGCGGACCATCGCTCTTATCTCCAGCCCTGGTCAGTCTCTGGTCCTCTCCAATGCCACAGCTGGCCCTCCAGTCCAAACTGCCCATCTACCACAGCACAGTCAGGCCCTCACCACCACTGCTGCTGAATCTGAAGAGGAGCTCTCTAGGCGTGCACATGCCCAACTTGCCAGGATTTAAAGGTCCCATGGTGGGAAATCCACCGCAATGCTCCCTGATGACAATCCAGGCCTTCCTGTGTATTAGGCCTGCCCAAATACCTCTCCAGTGCCTTGGGAATAGGTCGACTCCTTTGGAGTAGTGCTTTGCCTCTGCATGTTCCTAGTTTCAGTCTCCTGCACTGTGTTCCTGAGTTCCTGTGTCCTGTTCCTGGTTCCCTTGGCAGTTTGGTTTGTGTTGAGTTCTTGTTTTCATGGGCAGTCTCTTCCTCATCTGTCTTCAGTGTCCTGCCCTGCCCTGTGGCCCTTGTCCTCTTCCATCCTCCTCTTCATTACTTGTCTTCTTGGATTGGACCTCTGACCTCGGATCGACTACTGGCTTTGACTTTGGATTAGACTTCTGGCTTTACCTCAGATTGAATCTAGATGCTGCTTGACCTCCACCTGCCACTGACCATTGCCTGATTACCAAAGAATGAGCATTCTCTACAGCGGGTCCAGCCATTTGGAATAACATGCCCACAGACCTCAGACTAGAACCCTGCCCTCTAACCTTCCGAAAAAAAACTTAAGACCTGGCTCTTCCTCCAAGCCTTCCCTTAACTTTCAAAACCATCATTTGTCTACCAGACAGGACTCTACTTACCTAAGCTCCCCGCAAAGTTTAGGCATTATATTTATGCCTCTGTTTCTTTATCTCATTGCCTTACCTAGTTTATTCAGTTATGCTGTCCTTTACCTCTGGCCAACCTAGCCCCCAAGTTAATACCTCCTTGTTATATGTAACTTTCGTCTCTTGTTAATTGATTGATTAAGTTATACCCCTTGTTACATGTAAACCGATCTGATATGAACTTCTTTTCATGAAGGTCGGTATAGAAAAGTGTTAAATAAATAAAAATAAATAAGGCAAAAAACAACTTGAGGGAAGAAACACAAGGCAAACCAAAAATAGATTCAATCAAGAAAGAACAATATGTAAACAGCACCATGATTATTACTGGTTACAAAAACTGCTCATGCTTTGTGACTGCAAAAGAGGCCTTATTTGCTTTTCTGGGGGTGCAATGGTGCAGTATCCCTGCAGCCTAATCAGAATGGAAATTTGCATTATCTACAGTATCTGGCCTTTTAGAGGGGTGAAAGGCCATGCTGCAGTATTATCATCCTTCAACGGGTTTGAGATTCTCCATGCCCACATCTCTATGAGAGGCTGGCAGATGTTTCTTCCAGAACCTTCACTTTTATTTAGCTCAGTATATAGCTTGATGGTTTGTCAGAACAAGCTGTGCACTGCATACACAGTTTTGTAATCAGGTTTCCAGTGTAATTCTCTTCTCTGTACCACTGGGTGAAAATCTTTAATTTCAAAGTCTACACTTAATTGAACTCTTCTTTCATGAGCATTTCCTCACCAGATGTTCAGGGCCTGAAATCATGAAATGATGCATTGAAAAGTCAGGGCAGCAAGACAGTCACTTGGCAAGATGAAGACTGTGCTCTCAAGGTGAGTGTCACTGTCCTTAGATGGAAGATTAGTTCTCTTACATTCTGAATAATGGCACTGGAAAAGTGAAAGGGAAATAATACCATATTCTGGGATACAGACCAAAGAAAACCAGGGACGAAGGAAACAAAGAAAACCTGGAAAGAGGCTTTAAAACAGTGCATAGGGAAAAAGCACAGATTGCCATAGATAGCTCTCACCTCGAGTGCATTTTCTATCAGTTTTATCATGAACCTGAATAATTATTTTGGGGAGATTTCTGTCTCTATGGGATAGGTATAGGATTGAATTTTTGTGAAAGGTGAGTGACTGGACAATAAAACTAGTTAGTGCTATCATGATTCAAATTTGTGCTAATTCAACTAAATTTTTGTATAGTTTAGTTTAGTTTATTTATATCGCTATCTGCCTTTCTCAAACATCAAGGTGGTTTATACTGCATAATAGATAAATATCAATATATTATAAAACAAATAGTACAGACTGATAAATTATAAAAACAAAACATAAAATATCAATTTAAATAAAAGAACAATCACTAAAACTTGTTATAATATAAATAACAATAGGAATGAATACAAAATAATACAGATAGCATAACAAAATAACAAATAAGGAGACAAACCAACAAAAATAATCAATAGTACCAAATGATGATGAATGTCAGTTAAATTGAGCCAATGTGCAAAATAACTACAGCTCAATAAACTGAATCAATTATTAAATGCTTGCTTAAAAATCCATATTTTTATGACTTTCCTAAATTTAAGATAGTTTACCTAAACCCAGATATCCAAGAGGAGAGTATTCCATAGTAGATGTGCTTGATATGAAAAGAAACAATGCCCTAGTAGTCTCCAAATAAATTTAAACTGGTTAAGAAATATTAAGAAGTTGCTGAGAAGAACAGGGGGACCTTGTAAGATGATAAGGAACTAAAACGTTTGCAAGATATGCAGGCTGTGCCCTATGGAGAGATTTAAAAGTTAAGCATAAAATCTTACATCTAATCCTACATAAAATAGTAACCCAATGTAATTTCTCTAGTACAGGAATAACATGATCCTTCCATTTTAAGCCAAAAATCATCTTACTTTCCATATTCTGAGTATTTAGAGTCATCAAAATGTAGTGATAGGGAGACCTTGATAAAGGAAATTGCAGTCATCTAGTCTGGATAATACCAAGGAGGCATAGACTAAAGTTTTTAAATCATATTCACTCAAAAATTGTTTTGGGTAGCAGATGTAGCCAAGAGAAAAAAAGATATCAACCACAAATTAAATTTGGTTCATCATATTCAGTGCAGATTCTAATTAACTCCTAGAACTGTAAATACATCACAGTGAGGAATAGATATATCTGCCATCCGTGGAATGAAGTTTAGAGGATTATTGCATCTACTGATCCAAAAAGCCTGAGAATTCAAGGAACTGACTGTCACTTTTGTGGGAATCTACACTACTTTGTCCCATATATGAAACATACAGCAGTGTTTTGTGCGAATAGTAGTATGAATGTGAATACCCATCTAGCATGTACTGTAACTGAGGTATCTGTGTGCACTTATTTGGAAGAGCAGAGATTGCAGTACTAAATTAAAAGTGTAGGGATCACATAATTGAGATAATGCATGACATATAAAAAGGGCATGGAATCTTATTTGGGGCCACATAATTGGTCAGAAATGGACATTGTGGCCTTTAACCACAATGTTTAGATTATATATACTATAAATAAATTCCCACAGTTGGCCCTTTAAATGCCATGCGGTCAGCACATGTGTGCCCTATGTAGGCCAAGGACCAGAATCAGCATTGTTCTGCCATGTGTGCTAAGTAGGGTTGCCAACTGACTCCAGATTTTCAGGACAGGTTGATCCAATCCTGGTTTTACTCCCCGGCAAGCAAGTAATTACAGTCTTGATTTTCTTAGGGAATGCAATAAGTAACACAGAATAAGTCCCAGCATGCAATGGGGTAAAACCAGAACTGGATCATCCTATCCTGAAAATATGGAGCCAGTTGGCAACCCTAGTGCTGAGCAGCATGGAGTTACGCCGTGGCGCGGCTTGTTGCTGTATCAGGTGAAGGAGGCTGGAGTCAGAGTAGCTCCGGAGGCTTCCAGCATTGAAGGTAAGTGTGGCATCTCGCGGGAGGAGCCCATGAGCTGCCGAGTGTAACAGTACCCCGCCCCTCTTAAATCCCCTCCCTGAGCGTTTTGGTTTCTTGAGGTGTGCGACATGAAACTCCTTCAAAAGATTTGAATCCAGGATATTGGAGGAGGGTTCCCAAATATTCTCCTCAGGATTTATCCCTTCCAAGAGATGAGGTGCTCCTATTTTTACCCCAACATCAGAACTCAAGAACACGGACCAGACCGCCAACCCAGGATCCAGGTACAGAATCAGGAACTCAGGAACACAGATCAGGAACAACAAAGCCAGAAACAGGAACATGGGAACATGCTGAGGCAATGCACTACTTCCAAGAAGTTAATCTATTGCCAAGGCATTGGAGGGGCATCTGATGCAGCCTTTTAAAGAGCAGAGTGAGTGATGTCATCAAGAGGAGCCTCTCTCCGATTCCCGCCATTGGGCCTTTAAATTCTGTGCGGTCAGCGCGCATGCGCCCTAAGGAGGCCAGAGACCAGAGTTGCCGTTCTGCCATGTATGCTGAGCGGCATGCGGTTGCACCACATCGGGTGAAGGAGGCCAGTGTCGGGGCAGCTCCGGGGGATTCCGGCTTCAGGGGTAAGTATGGCGGCTCGCAGGAGGAGCCCACAAGCCGCTGAGCGCAACAGGTCAGTGGGAGCATTAGGCAGACTAAACGGTGCATTTAGGTCACCAGAAGTGGGCAGGATGCCATTGTCAGACATGAGGGCGGTGCGCCTTAGTCGGATGTGAGGGTGACATTTTTTAAATCAGTGAATGAGGGTGGAGAAGCATGGAGCTGGGAAAGATCATGATATGTGACGGAGCTTTGGATGTGCGATCTGCAGGGTTCAGGTTGGTGCAGGAGGAGAGAGAAATCATTTGATGCCGTTACATCATCACCGCCTAAGGTGGTTGCAGACTCTTGCACCAGGCACTGACCACTGATTTGAATATACCCGGCTATCTTAAATTAGCCACATAAGTTTATCTGGGCCTCATTTACTAAGCATTTTTCCCATAGACACATAATGGGAGAAAAGTCTTAGTAAATCAGTCCGTTAGCTAGATAAATGCACAAAATATGAGCCTCTTTGTGTCCAGTATTGCCATAAACCCTAAAAGCAGAAGAAGTTATCTAGTCAGTATGGATAAGATTATTTTCTTTATTGTTCACCCTTGTTGCTAGAGTTGTCACCTTAGTGCATCTGAGCTTGAGATGTAAATAAGCATGGATAAAACTCAAGATACAGCTTTATTGTGTCATTTCCTTCTCTCTTTTGGGTTCCTATGTGCAAAGCCTAATAGACTGTGACCAAATAAATAACTCTGCTTAAAAGTATAGATTTAACTTCCTTACGGATGAACACTTACAGAAACAAGCCATAGAAAAGATTGAGGTTTTTCCTGGGCACTGACCCAAAAGTATATATGTGCAAAAATCATGCTGTTTGCAAGAATATATCTTCCCCCAGACTATATTCAAAACATACCATTATATGAATGTGATGCATAGCAGATGTGATTTAAAATTCTTAGAAATTATTTCTGTATTCATTAATATTGCAAATGAAGCAATCCCCCTGCTGAACATCCTCATCAGATAATTTTTTCAGCATGAAATAAAGTGTGAGATAAAGTGAATAAACAAAACACTTGTTTACTGTTGCATACTATATCATTTTAATTCATTTATTTAAATTAAGAGTACTAGGTGCTTTTTAACATAGTAGTTTCCTCCTGTTCCTTTGGGCTCCCAATTCACTCAGAATCAGAACTAGGATCTGGTTCCGGGAGCCTTCACTTGAATCTATCTGGGGAGTTCTCCCCTATTTTAAAACCCCTGTCAACTCCTGCAAAGGTCCTCTGCCTGAAACCATGACCAGAGCGTTTTCCAGATCCCTACGATGACAGGCCCTGAATCTGGCCTTTCAGGTGTTACCACTGTGAGATGATGCCTCGTCAGTATCCTTGGCCCTGGCTATCCCAGGGCACAGAAGTTCTGAGCCAGAATTTGAACCCAGGTTCTTCAGGATAGCAGTGCAAAGCACTGCTACTGAGCCAGACTGAATACTAGGGGTTTTTCAACAATCAAGTCAGCATATACAACAAATATCGTACATTGTAAGAAAGTAAAACAAAATAATGGTTTATTTAGCTCTATTTAGCTCTCTCAAAAATATATACATATAGGGGTAGATTTTAAAAGAAGTGCAAGCGGCCTACATGTGTGTGCGTTATCCGGCACGCGCACATGTACGCCCAATTTTATATCATGCACGCGCATATTATAAAATCTGGGGTCGGCACGCGCAAGGGGATGCACAATTGTGCACCTTGCGCGCACCAAGCCATGCTGCCTTCCTCCATTCCCTTCCCCCTAACCTAACCTTCCCACCCATTCCCCTAACCTTTCCCGCTCCCCAGCCCTACTCTAACCCCCCCTGACTCTTGTCTTACCAGACGATCCTCCAACACAGCGGCAATGGCCGCTATGTTGGAGGCCTCTGGCCCCACCCGGACTCTACCCTGGACTGTGTCGGGTATATTAATGGCATTTGATGGTCAATGTCAAGATAAGTACACAAGTTATGTCATATGATGATTGCTTGAACTTTTTTGAAATCTAGTTCACAATCATTGGAATAATTACTTTAACGAACTGGTAAATGATATTTTGAGTGCTCAAGTTTGAAAATGTTTGCAGCTCATTGTGAGGCAAGAAACATCAGGTCAACAAAATATAGTACCTGCACATTTTGATACCAGTATCAATTTAAGAGAGGTCTTTTTGGTTTAATTTAAATAATGTTCATGCCTATATTACTTAGAAGTTTGTGCACCCTGTTTTGTCCTTTAAAGCAATAAATGTCAGCATACAATGATCCTTTAACCCTTTCTATACATTTTTTCAATCCGATACATGACAGTAAAACAATAATTATGAACTGAGAATTCTCCTCAAAATGCAGCCTGTTATAGCAGATTTTGAGATCTTCCATCCAAGTCAACATATGATTTAGTAAATATTTTACAAGATGTTTTGAAACTCCAGGAAGATGACTATTATGCCCGTATGCACTTGGGTCAGTCCCTAAACAAGTCTTTAAAGACTGTCTCTAAAGGGGGCAATGTTCAAGCTGTGCACATTGGGACAATGCCATAAGTAAAAAAATATCTGCAGACGTGCTTTTTCTGTGGGTACTTTTTAAATTGAAAAGAACAAAAGGAAGATGTGCCCTTTTCTACCTCTGTAACCCCCATGAAAGAGGCTTATGGTGAAGGCATGGGAGCAGAGGAATTAATGTTGTTGTTGTTTTAGCAGCTCTCACCTATTTTTTTCTTGACTTTCTGAAACAAAAGTCAATGAAGAATTTCGGAAGGATTTTTTTTTTTATTTCATTTTTAAATGAAACACAGAAGTTTTTTGTGTGATTCATTGTTCTTAAAAACAAATGCACATCCCCACTGGATTCAAGGTACAACAGGTTGCCCCTGGGAAAAGGGAACCAATTATCTTTTTTAAAGGAAGCTTAATTCCAGGAGGAAAGAGAGGGGATCAAAGGAAGGCTGCAGAGAGGGTTCAGAGCTCCCATTTTTAAAATGTTATAGCATATTATGGATTCCACACAAAAAAGTGTACCAGGTGCTATGGATAGGTTTTCATTTAAAACAGCATAGGGCAGGTGATATTCCCTGTGTTGTTTTATTTTGTAAACAAAATGAAAGAAAAACAAATTTCGTTTTGTGCATTTTTCTTTTCATTTACAGCCTGCTCCTCCCTGCCCCTTCCCTACCAGCTAATAAAACCCATGCCGGAATTTTTTTAAAAAGTTCACCTCACTCCCAGCTAGGCACCCCATACCTCCCTCCAGCCCAATTCTCATCTGATTACTGGGGACCAAATGGTACCGCAGCAATCCCCAGCCATTCTTACCCCATCTGAATATAAGAAAAATAAGACTTGCCGTACTGGGTCAAACCAAAGGTCCATCAAGCCCAGTATCTTGTTTCCAACACATATCCCCCCTCAGCCATCTCTTCTCCAAGCTGAAGAGTCCTGTCTTCTTTAGCCTTTCTTCATAGGGGAATTGTTCTTCTCTGTACCTTTTCTAATTCTGCTATATCTTTTTTGAGATGTGGTGACCAGAACTGCACACAGTTTTCAAGATGAGGTCGCATCATGGAGCAATACAGAAGCATTTGTTGCGCCAGAAGTGGACCCTTGGGCCGAGGTGGGGTTGACGCTACCCGTAGGAGGGATCCTATGGGTCCCCACTGTCAGCAGGCAGAGAGGGCTGACAGAAGGAGGCCGGCTGGCGCTTCACCAATACCAGCTCTCATTCCCCGCGGGTTGAACCTTTGGGTGCCGGGGCCGGCTGGTCTCAGGTGGCCTCTTTCAGTAGCCGTTGATGAGTGGATCGAGGTCAGCCCAGAGGCAGCAACTAGTGTAGGTATCAGTCTGTACTGGACGAGGTGGAGTCCCAGAGACCCGGGAGCCAATAGGAACACAGTCTAACAGAAGGCGCCCGAGCAAAAGCAGGCCAAAGCCTGAAAGAATCATGTCCAGGACAAAAGCTGAAGAGGCATCTTTAAGCAAGCTGGGATCAGGGCTGGCGGCAGTCTGGAAGCAGTGGCAAGCAAGGCTGAGGTCTAGATGAGGAGAGAGTCAAAAGGATGGTCAGATGAAACAGACGTCCAGGGCTGGAGAGAGGCAACGGAGTAGTCAGGCGATGCTGAGACTCAGAGGGGCCTGAGCCTATGCCCAAGCATGATGCTGGCACCTGGGCTTAGACTCAAGCCTGAGGCCAAAGCCTAGCCTAGGTATAGGCCATGGCTTGATATAGGGGATGGAAACTACAACTGAACATGACACTGGGGTCTCAGCCTTTGCCCTGGCCCAATGATGGCACCTCAACCGAGACCTGAGCAAAGGCCAGGGCCCGGAAATTTCCAGACCCACCTTACCTTATCCATTGGAAATCCGATGCTTCATCCGGGCCCAGCCCCAACACCTGAGCCATTTTTGTAAATTCCTTCTGTTTTAATAAGAATTTTAGCGCACATAGAAATGTATGTGCAAAAAAGAAGTAAACAATTGTGCTTATTGTAGCCTGTTTTGCATGCAAATGCATGACAATGAATTGCATTTGATATTACAACCAATGCAGAAAAGTGTGTTTTAACATCTGTGTGAGCACTGATTTTTTTAAATTTAAAAACTGAGGTAAAGAATTAACTTCCATTTTCTTCCATTTACTGGAAGTAATTGGAAATTAAACAAAATCAGGTACCGAGAACTACAACCCCCTATGTTCAGATTCTAAAGTGCCAGAGTTCTGAATCAGGGCCCTGGCTCAGAGATCCTCAAGTAAGGGGCCTTCAAGCCCGGGAGCCCTGAATCCCAGGGTTCTGTGGATCCTGGATCCCAGAGTCAGGAACCCCTGGACCCTGGAGCCCTGATTATGAATCTGTGCAGACCCAGGACCCCAAATCAGGGACCCCCAGGGATGAGATCCCTGAGTCAGAGGCTCCTGAACTGCAGATCCCAGCGATAGGGACCTCAGGTTTGAGGGGGTTGATTATAAGGTTTCTAGGCCTGGGTGTTCTGCTTACAGGAAGTCAATATTCAAAATGTTTGTACAGCCAACTTTTTGACGGGCCGATACAGTAAAGTCTGCGGGAGAGCGGGCGAACGCACCGGCCACTCGCCGGTGCGCGCAATGCAGTATTTAAATTAGGTCCGGTGGTAGATCCGGGCAAAAGGAGGCACTAGGGACAGGAGCGCGGCTGTCAACGGGTTTGACAGCCGACGCTCAATTTTGCCGGCTTCGGTTCTCGAGCCCGCTGACAGCCAAGGGCTTGGAAACTGGACGCCGGCAAAATTGAGCATCCGGTTTTCGGCCCAACAGCTGCGGGCCGAATTCACATTTTTTTTTTTTTTTACTTTTTTTACTCTTCGGGACCTCCGACTTAATATCACTATGATATTAAGTCAGAGGGTGCACAGAAAAGCAGTTTTTACTGCTTTTCTGTGCACTTTCCCGGTGCTGGAAGAAATTGGGTCGGCGCTAATTTCTGAAAGTAAAATGTGTGGCTTGGCTGCACATTTTACTTACTGTATCGTGCGGGCATACCTAATAGGGCCATCAACATGCATTTGCATGTTGAGGGCGCTATTAGGTGCCGCGGGTTGGACGCACGTTTTCCTCCCCTAACTGAATAAGGGGTAAGGGAAAACGTGCGTCCAAGAGCAGGCTAACAGTGCACTCCGTTGGAGCGCACTGTTAACCCACAGGCCAATACAGTACAGTGCACTCCGTTGGAGCGCACTGTACTGTATTGGCCTGTGGGTTAGCCAAACAAGACCTGAGATTTGAATATTTACCCCCCCACTCCCCAGATAAATTTTATCTGGGCAATTCATTACCCACTCAGAATTTTAACCAGGTAAAAAGAGGTACTGCTGGAGGCATTACCAGGGCATGGCTAAATTGTATCTCGGTGGTACTGCCAAACTGATAAGTAAAATAGCTGGATAACTAAAATAAGCCCAAACACTCTCCAAGAGAAAACTTTAATTGGGTACAGCATGTTCCTCTTTTCTGTCCCAAGAGAAAAAAGGTTATCTGAAGAAAAGTTGGATACTTCCCTCCTAACTCCCCCCCCCCTTAGAAAAACAGTATCATGCATGTAGGATTCTACTCCCTTCTGCCCACCAAAGAAATGTAGCAGCCAAGCCCTGATACCTCCCTGTCACTCACCTAAAAATAAGCATGGGTCAAATCCCCTCTTCCAATCTTCAAAAGTATCCATGGAGAGTGAGGAGGAGAAAGTCTACCTCCATCTCCTCGGCTGACTACTACGTACCAGTAGCACTGAGAGGTATTTAGTATTTATTTACTTCACTTTGGGGTGAAGTGAACAATCCCTATTCAGATCTCGTTCTGAATGGGGACTGGACTCTTCACCCCATAGTGAAGAAAACGGGGGACATGGCTCACATTTTGTTTAGTGGGGAATGGTGGGGGTCAAATCTCAGCTCCTACTTGTCTTTGGTGGGTGGGAAAGAGCAGGGAACCCATATGCCTGCCACATATTTATCATTGCTGATGAGGAGGGGGACATTTGAGTCCAGTCAATATTCAAAAGCCCAGATAACTTTATCCAAGAATATTCAGTGGCACTTTTACCTGGATAAGTGCCACAGAAGATCTGAACAAAATTATCAGTGTAAAATTATCTGGGTAACATTGTTGCTCACTGGACTTTTGAATATGAACCTTAGGGTTTACAAATCTGGGAACTATTTAACTAATATCCAATGGGCCAGAAGGCATCTGCCCCAAGAACCCTAGGCAAGAGAGATTTTGCTGCAAATCCCTTAGGATAGAGACCCTCAATCAGTCCCTTCATTCTAGCACCACCACCCAACAAGAGCCCCCTCTCTGCTCCTTCACTCACTAATACACTAATCCACCCCTTCATCCTCCTACACACTAAGCCCACAGAACCTCACTTTATCGCCCTCACACTAACCCCCAAATCCCCAACTCTAGTCCCCTAATCCACTAATGTACCCTAATGCCAACAGCCACTAATAAGTTTGTACGAAAATGTGTCAGTTAAAAAATACTTGATGCTAGGACCTTGACTGAGACCAGAGCATAGGCCAAGACCTGGGAAATATCCCCTCCCCCCCCCCCCCCTTACCCTATCCAATGGGAATATGATGCCACATCCAGACCCAGTCAAGAGGCCAGGTCCCAATGCCTGGGCTTCAGCCTAGGCCCAGGCCTGAGTCCATGCCTGACACTGGGGCCAGGCCTGGAGGTTTGATCCTGATGGTTGGCCATCAGCCCAATCCTGGGCCCAGGCCCAACACCAACCAGGTCCTGATGCCTGGGCCTTGGACCTGATGCCAGAGCTCAGCCCAGAAGACAGGTCCTGACACCTAGGGTTTCATCCTAGGTGAGGGCCTGAGCCCAGGCCTTAAACTGGGGCCACAGCCAGGGTCAGGTCCAGGCCCAGAGATCATCTTCCACTTCCTCTTCTTTCTCCTATCTTCTATCTTCTATCTTCTACCTTCAAATGTTGCCATCTGCTGAAGATACCCTGGAGTACAACTCTGGCACATCCTCCTCAACAGAGCATGCCCTTTTTGGTGTATGGCAGTTAATTGACAGTAGTGCACCAAAATGGCAACCTCCATTGAGGAGGATGCGCCAGAGTTAGTTTACTCCAGCACATACCCAGCAGACAGCATCATTTGAAAATATAAGAAGAGAAAGAGGAAGAGAACCTCCAGGCCTGGGCCTAACCCTGGGTCTAGGCCCCAGTGTTGGGTGTGGGCCTAGGCCCTGGCCTAGGCTGAGGCCCAGGTATTGAGACATGGCCTCTGGACCAGGCCCCAGCATCGAGTCTAGGCCCAGGATCTGGTCTCAGCCAAGGCCCAGAATTTGGGACCCAGCCACCAGCTTGGGACCTGGTATCAAGTCCGGGCCCAGGCCCTGGCTTAGTCCAAGTCCCAGTTGTTAGGACCTGGCCTCCAGACCTGGGCTCCAGCATCAAGTGTCAGCCTGGGCTCTGGCTTCCGCAACAGGCCCTAGTATCAGGCCTATACTTCGGCCTGGGACTAGGCCTTGTTGTTGGATTCCCCCCAGAGTAGGTAAGTGGGGGGACGGGGGAGGATCCTGGCCCTGGCATTTTTTTAGGTGTATTAGTGAGCTGGGGGAATTAGGGGTTTATTAATTTGAAAATGTATATAATGCATAATTAGCAAAAACTACAAAAGCAGTTTACAAATCAAACATATATAAAATCAATATAAAGAGACAAGTAAGCTCTGGAATTCTCTGCTGGAGGTTGAGGTAAAACCAGTTAATGTAGCTGGGTTTAAAAAAGGTTTAGGGAAAGTCAAGGCTTATCTCTGGATGTAAGCAGCATCAAATCTGTCTACTATTTGGATCCTTTCAGGTACTTTTGACCTGGATTGGCCACTGTTGGAAACAGAAAACTAGGCTTGATGGGCTCTTAGTCTGACCCAGTATGGCAGTTCTTATACAGGGTGGCCCATGGAAAAGTAGCCTGCCTCCAATGCACTGGTATTGGAGGCGGGCTACTTTTCTATGGGCCACCCTGTATAATACAAAACATCAAAATATAAAAAGCACAACATAAATAAACAACTAAAAGAGCTGTGACTCACCAGTACTTTCCACAGAGAATAAACAACCTCTTCAATAAATCCCCTCAGGGAACAACTACTGTATGTCAACTTTTTTTTTTTACAAAACTTCAAATAGTTTGATTCCAGTCTTATAGCAGAAAGTAGGCTGTGGGATACATTTGTGGGCTGGGGGTATTGGGGGAGGGTGTTAATAGGTTGGGGAATCTCAATGTAGTCGTTTGAGGGGCATTATAGGGTGTGTTAGTGAGTTGTGAAGGTTCAGTGGATTGCAAGAGAGGGTTAGGATATTAATGAGGTATATTAATGGGTTGGAGCATTAGGGGTTGTGTTAATGGATTGAGGCATTAAGAAATGCATTAATAAGTGAGACATTGAGGGTGAATTAGTAACTTGGGAGTACTGTTGGATATAGTAGGAAGGGACATTAGGAGTTCATTAGTGGGTTCAAGGTTATATTTTTTTATTCATTTTATTTTACGATTCTTATAATCCGCTGCTTCCAGTGTCATCATCCAGCGAGGATTACAAACATTTAAAATAATAAAATCACATTTCACATATAATGTAATAATTCAGCCTCATAACTTTTATACAATAATGATAAAACATTCACAATAAAATGACAAATCTTACCTCACTAGGGTGCATTAGTGGATTGGTGTCATTAGCGCTTACTTAGGCAGAGAGAGCATTGTCAATAGGAGGTCAAAAACTGTGGAACACCATGCCAATAGAACTAAGGATACAAAAGGAATTTAAAACTTTTAAAAAAGATGTAAAAGCATGGCTTTTCCTTCAAGCATTCGAGAGAACCAGCTAAGTAATTCAGGGAGAAAGAGAATTAGTAAGAAGTTTGATATTCTTTGATATGTACTTTGTTTTTTATTGATTTTTTTACTTTATTTTATTTCATTTTATATTCTGTTTATAATACTTGCCAGTTGAAAGTGATTTTATTTAACTGGTTGCTGTAAACCACCATGATTGGAGTATATTAGTGGGTTGGGGCATACTGTAAGGGAATGTTTTAATAGGTTGGGGCATAAGCGTTACTGAAGTGGGAAGGTTTAGTGAACTCAGATAGTAGGTTAAAGGTCTCAGTGGGCTACATTAGTGGGTTTGAGCATCAGAAGGTGTGGTACTGTGTTGGAATGCATTAAGGATTCGGAATGCCTCAGTGGGGTACAATATAGGGTTGGGTGTCTCAGTGGGGCGCATTACTGAAGCATTAGGTGATATGTTAGTGGGTTGTAGTATTAGGAGATGCATTAGAGGATGTGAGACATTACAGGGTACGTTAGAGGTTTGGGGGAGATAGTGGGGTACATTAGCGCAGGGGTACTCAAACCGGTTCTCAGACACCTCCCCACCCTCCACCCCAGCCAGTCAGGTTTCAGGATATCCTTAATGAATATGCAAGAGATTTATCTGCATGCATTACCTCTTTTGTATGCAAATATTTCTCATGCATATTCATTAGGATATCCTGAAAACCCGACTAGGTGAGTAGGGGCTCCAACTACCTGTTTGTGCATCCCTTCATTAGCGACTTGGGGGTTTGGGTGAGTGTTTTAATGGAGTATGTTACCAGGAAGGGTTTGAAAACATTTGTAGTGTTCCTTAGGTTCACACAATATGATGATAATGATTAACCTTACCAAGAGGTTTTAAAAAAATTTAAAAAATTTAAAAAGAATTAAAAAAGAATGAAAAATGGTATGTTCATAATTACACTGCCTTCAGAAACCAAAGTACAGGGAGTCAACAAGATATAATCATGACATCCTGTAAAAAGAATCAAATTATATATATATTTTTTTTTAACATAACATAATTGTCACTGAGATCTAGATAATATCAATTTGCCAATGTGACAATAAGGAACCAGTATGTGTCAAAACAAATGCTGATGTCACTTGTTCAAAGATGCAATACAGAAGAGCTGTATCAAGAGCGCGGTAGAACAAAACATCCCTCGTCTTCATACACAGACATACTAGGAACGTGCCTTTACTTCAAGTGAAAGAGAACATTTCCACTAAATTTCCTGTTTGGTTTCATTTTGTTTGGAAAAAAAAATTAAGAACATAAGAATTGCCATACTGGGTCAGACTGAGGGTCCGTCAAGCCCAGCATTCTGGGCCATGCGTCAGCAACGCAGATTTTAAAAGCCACAAATTACGTGCGTATGTGCGAGTGCACAAGCAAAAGATAAGGTGGCAGAAAAGGTGGGGGGGGGGGGGGGGGGGGGGAATGGGCGTTCTGGGACAAGGCCAACAGTCGCATACGTAATTCTGTGTTTTAAAACCGTAGGCCTCCTCAGCGATGGATAAGAACTCACCACTTTGGAGGCTGTGTGCTAATGTGTTTCATGTGAAAATGCAATAAAACAGATTTAAACATTAAACCATAGGACACAGCACGTGGCGACTTGTTAACCGTCTATATTTACTGCTGTTCCTGATGAGGAGCAAGTCTGCAGAAATCGCGTTTTAGGGCTTACATGACAGGATAAGGGGGTCCAGGTCAACTGGGGGGGACGTGAAGATGAAGAAGCAGAGAGCTCTGGATGACCTCAAGACTGACTGGGCAAACTGATGGACTAACTGGAAAAACTGGGAATGTCCGCACGAGCATGTTTTAAAATCTGCTTACATACGCGCATTAAAGCCGGCAAAGTCCTAAGGAAGATATGGGAAGTACATTTGCCCAAGTACACGCTTAAAATTAGGAACATACTTACATGCAGTAGGCATATTTTAAATCATGTGTGCACAAGTACATGCATGATTTAAAATTCCAGCATATCCCCGCTTGCGCACCCATACGCGTATTGCGTGGGCATACGCATGCTTGTTTTTAAATCAGCCTGCAAGCCTACTTGGTTAATATCATAAGAACATAAGAATATGCCGTACTGGGTCAGACCAAGGGTCCATCAAGCCCAGCATCCTGTTTCCAACAGTGGCCAATCCAGGCCATAAGAAACCTGGCAAGTACCCAAAAACTAAGTCTATTTCATGTTACCGTTGCTAGTAGTGGCAGTGGCTATTTATGGAATTCTCCTCCAGGAACTTGTCCAAATCTTTTTTAAATCCAGATACGATAACTGCCTTAACCACATCTTCCAGCAATGAATTCCAGAGCTTAATTGTGCATTGAGTGAAAAAGAATTTTCTATGATTTATTTTGAATATGCTACTTACTAACTTCATGGAGTGTCCCCTAGTCCTTGTATTTTTTGAAAGATTAAATAAAAAATTTGCATTTACCCATTCTATTCCATGCATGATTTATAGTCCTCTATGATATCCCCTCCTGAGCCATCTTTTCTCAAAGCTGAACAACCCTAACCTCTTTAGTTTTCCTCATAAGGGAGCCATTCCATACCCTTTATCACCTTGGTCACTCTTCTCTGTACTTTTTCCAATGCAACTATATCTTTTTTGAGATGAAATGGCCAGAACTACACACAGTACTCCAGGTGCAGCCTTACAATGGAGTAATACAGAGGTATTATGATATTCTTCATTTTATTCTCCATTCCTTTCCTAATAATTCCTAAGATTCTGTTTGCTTTTTTTGACCCCTGCCACACACTGAGCCAAGGATTGTAACGCCCACCTCTCATAGGAAATGATTCCAGTATAGCCTCCAGCAACATGCTGCTCCACAGACCCTGGCTAAAACTTCCTGTAACTTTGGACTTCATTTATAAATCCTCCAGCCAGGACTTCCTATGACACTGGCTGATGACATCACATCCTCCATGAATATATAAGGAAGTCCTTTGCAACCAGCCAGTGTCTCAGCAACAGGTCTTCCTGCAGCCTTGCAGTGCATGGTGCTTTCCAGGTGCTTTGTCTCCCTGTTGTTTTTCTTGCCTTGCCTTGTCTCCCTGTGCCTTGCCCTGCCTAACCCTGCTGGTTCCTGCCTTTCCTTGGTCCCCTGTGCCTTGTCTTGTCATGTCAACCTTTCTCTGACTGACTCTTGGTTCTGAACCCTGCTACAGACACTGACTTCTCCTTTGGACTTCTGCCTCCCTTGACCTTGGCCTGGACCCCGATACTATTGCTCACTGCCAGTCCTGACTTCTATCTGTTTCTCAACTTTGTCTGACTGCTTCTTGCAAGACTCTCACCTACGCCCTGCTGGTCCCTGGAACCCAAAGGCTCAACATGTGGGGAATGGGGTTGGTATAGGTGAAGCCCCAGCTCCGGTCCTAGCAAGAGAGAGTCCACCAGCTGTCGGTATAGCCTAGTAGGTATACTTGCTAGGCAGCATAAACCACATCACAGTCTGAGGGCTCACATCCATGACAAGGATTTCAAACTATTATCCATTATGATGCCAAGGTTGTTTTCCTGCGTGGTAACTGCTAATAGGGGAAAAGTAAAAGGGGAATCAGATTCTGACAGCAACCAACAAGGACACTAAATTTTAAGGTCTGGGAAAACAAATAAGAATGGGGATAACTTGCTGATGTGGCTGTTATTAGCCTTAACCAATAAGCCAGATACTTTTGATGCTACCATAAGCTTGCTAGGCAGACTGGATGGACCATGTGGTCCTTTTCTGCCATCATTTCTATATAATATGGAATTTAACTTAGTGTAAATAAAGTATGGGTTGTTTTTCTCTCATATTCATCAATTTGCACTTGTCCACATTAAATTTCATTTGCCATTTGAATGCTCAGTCTTCCTGATTTGTAAGAACCTCTTGCAATTTTTCACAATCCACTTTGATTTAAGAACTCATAATAATTTATTTTGTGTTATCTGCAAATTTAATCACCTCACTCATTGTTCCCCTTTCCAGATGATTTACAAATAAATTTAAAAAAACACTGATGCCAGTACAGATCCCTGAGGTAATTCACTTTCTTTCTCCACTGAGAAAACTGACCATATAGTCCCACTCTCTGTTTCCTATCTTTTAACCAGTTTGAAATCCACAACAGGACATTGCCTTCTGTCTTGTAACGTTTTAATTTTCTCAGGAATGCAAATATACTACATCCACCAGCTCACCATTATCCACATCTTTATTAACCCTTTCAAAAAAATGTTGCAGATTGGTAAGACAAAAGTTTTCATTGGTAAATCCATGCTAGCTGTGTCTCATTAAACCATATCTTTCTCTCTGTTTGTGATTTTGTTTTATAGAATAGTTTACATGATTTTTCCCAGCACTGAAGTCAGACTTGCTAGTCTATTGTTTCCTGGATGACCCCTAGAGCCCTTTTTAAAAATCGGGGTTACATTGGCCACTCTCCAATCTTCAGGTACAATGGATGATTTTAATGATAGCTTTGGAATATCTACCCCAAAATATAGATATACGGTGATACCTTTTTATTGGATTAACTTAGTACATTTCTTGACTAGCATTCAAGAGCTAATACTATGGATGTGAATAGGGCTTTGGACGATTGAAAATATCGGACGATATTTTCAAAATCGTCAGAAATCGGGGGCTCCCCCAAAACGATAGGAAAACCCCACGATATTGATCGTGGGGTTCTCTTATCATTTTGGGGGAGGGCAGGAAAAATGGCACACAAAAATAACCCCTAAACCCACCCGACCCTTTAAAACTAATCCCTTGGCTTCCCCCACCCTCCCGACCCCCCAAAAAACTTTTTACAGGTACCTGGTGGTCCAGTGGGGGTCCCTGGAGCGATCTCCCGCTCCCAGGCTGTCGGCTGTCACTAATCAAAATGGCGCCGATGGCCCTTTGCCCTTACCATGTGACAGGGTATCCGTGCCATTGGCCAGACTCTGTCACATGGTAGGAGTACTGGATGGCTGGCGCCATCTTGTGCTCCTACCATGTGACAGGGGCTGACCAATGGCACCGGTAGCCCCTGTGACATAGTAAGGGCAAAGGCTATCGGCGCCATTTTGAATACTGGCAGCCGACGGTCCGAGTGCAGGAGGTCACTCCTGGACCCCCGCTGGACTTTTGGCAAGTCTTGTGGGGGTCAGGAGGGTCCCCAAGACTTGCCAAAAGCCCCTGTGGTCCAGCGGGGGTCCGGGAGTGATCTCCTGCACTCGAGCCATCGGCTGCCAGTAATCAAAATGGCGCTGATAGCCTTTGCCCTTACCATGTCACAGGGGCTACCGATGCCATTGGTCAGCCCCTGTCACATGGTAGGAGCACAAGATGGCGTGGGCCATCCAGTGCTCCTACCATGTGACAGGGTCCGGCCAATGGCACGGATACCCTGTCACATGGTAAGGGCAAAGGGCCATCGGCGCCATTTTGATTAGTGGCAGCCGACGGGAGCGGAAGATCGCTCCAGGGACCTCCACTGGACCACCAGGTACCTGTAAAAAGTTTTTTGGGGGGTCGGGAGGGTGGGGGAAGCTAAGGTATTATTTTTAAAGGGTCAGGGTGGGTTTTTTGTTTATCGGCTCGGGTGCAGCCGATAAAGAAAACCGCGATCGGGCCCGATGGAAAAAAAAACCACATGTGAATCGGAACCAGAATCGGAACCGATTCGGTTCCGATTCACATCTCTAGCTAATACTCTTTTCATCAGGTCAGATTAGAATGAACAAAAGATGAGATTACCATTAAAAGGTAAGTGAATCATAAAAACCAATCCTATTAAAGGGTAAAAGGGAAGGAAGAAAGATTTGAGGGGGTGTTAATGAGGATCAGAAGGTGACAGGCAGTAAACTTTTGTAACATCGATCTGACCTTGCCTTTATCACATGATGGGGCAAAACTAGGGATCGGACTTAGGCCATGTGGCCTAGGTCCAGTGCTCAGATCTTGCCCCAGTCATATGACTAGGACAAGGTCAGGCAATGCCATTTTGAAAAATGACATTCACCAGGCCTGTAGCCAGGGAGCACCCTGGGCCTCAACATAGCAATCCATTTCAACAGGGATCCATTTGAGGGTTGGGGCAGTGGGAGGGGGATTCAAGGGGGGTTGGAGGTTGGGAGGATAGGGTACCACTTGACACCAATTGTTTTTTTGTACATTTGGTGGGTAGGGAGGGGGAGGTATTGGGGGCCAACCAACTATTTGGTTGGCCAATGGTGAGCCATTTCTACCACTTATTTCTAAGGAAAGGGGGTGGGAGGAGTAACTTTATTTAATTTGGACAGGGTTGGGGGAGTGGGGGGGGGGGCCTTCATCATGTGACAACATCAACTTTTTAAACATTTTTGGTGGTTGGGGCTGCTTCAAGTGGCGGCCTGAGGGTGAGCAGGGATTCAGCTAAACTTTTGGCTTTATGACACCAAAGGTAAAAAAAAATTTCAAAGTCATCATGTGATGACAGCCACCCCAACCTCCGACCCCATCAAAAACAAAAATGTCCCCCCTGGGGATCAGACCTAGGCCACATGTCCTAGGTCTGGTGCCTGGACCTTGCCCCAGTCATGTGACTAGTGCAAAGTTAGGTCAGCACTATTTTGAAAAATGGTGCCAACCAGGCCCAAGGCTAAGGGGTAGCCCAGACCCCAACATGGGCTGGATTTCAAACTTTTAAGGTTAGGGGGTGCAGGAGTTGGGGTTAGGGGGTGGGTTAGGGATAGCCACTAGACACCAAGAAGCTTGTCTTTGACGTTGGGAATAGGGAGTTCCAGGAGTCCTATATATCTCAACAATGTTTTGTGACCATTGTGTGTGTGTGTGTGTGTGTGGGGGGGGGGGGGGACCTAGAGGGCTATGTTTTTGGAAAGAGGGGATAGGGGGTATTTTATTGATTTTTTTTTTTTTATGGGTTTGGGGCGTTGAGGGGCTGTCATCACATGACAACTTTGATTTTTTTTTCCACATTTGGTTGTTGGGGCCACTTTGAGTGGTGATTCCAGGGTGAGAAAGGGGTCAGCTTTGACCCCCCTTTACAGCTTTTATCCTTTTTCAGGCACATTTGTTGTTTGTGATAGCCCTATAAAGTGATGGCAGCCCCTTGAGGTTGGGGGCCACCATTGTGCCTAAAGGGCCGATGCTGCATTGTTTTACCCTGCAGTGTTTTGCCACGGGACAAAACAACGCAGCAATGCAACCATGATGTTTCGTGGCAACACCCCCTGCGATAGTGGGACCCCCTCCCGTGAAAAAACATCGCAGCTTAGTGGCTCTAAGCCTAACTTTGCTATTCAAACTGTGTCTGAATATGAGCCTTCTAGCTCTTTGCTGAATCATTTCTTGTCAGTTCCAAGTAGGATTATTTTAACTTCAAATGTCTTGCATTCTTGCATGGCTTTAAAATGTATCTCATGCACATCTATTGTGGATATACTAAGAAACCTGATTGGCTATGGGATCACCAGGTCAGGTTTGTGAAACCCTAGCCTGTTTGAGTTGTTCTGGTTATATTTCAAGCCTTGCTTTTCCAGGTCACAGGCTGCTGGAAGCCCAGTTCAAGATTTCCCAAACTTGTCCTGGTGACTGTTCAGAATATTCACAGGGATGGTAATTTTAAACCGGCACGCATGCGCACATTTGCACACATACATCAGCCAGGTACATGGCCATTTTATAACATATGCACGCATATGTGTGCATCTTATAAGATAGCCTGACCACGCAGACACGTGGACCAAATTTTAAGTGGGTGCACACACGTGCACGCAAATCCCACTTCTACCAACACCATTCCCAGTTTTACCGGTTCATCCCCCCCCCCCCCCCCCCCAAGTTTGATAGTCTTCACTCCCCTCAGTTAGCTCTGACCCTTAAATCCATGCAGATCTGCCTAGTTTTCTTTATGTTTTTCACTTACACTGCATCCATAGCAGAAATAAAGTTACGCGGCAGGGGGGCCTTGGCGCACGCTGGGTCGCATCATCTTTGGTTCACGCCCTGAAATGCCCATGCCCCACCCAGACCATGGCCATGCCCCTCCCCCTTTTGAAAACTTTCAGGATGTGTGCGCTGCAGGAGATACGCACATATCTCAGCAGCTTTTAAAATCTGCTTGGTGGCGTGCGCGAGCCAAACTTCTTTGTGCATCCCCTAACTAATGCACGCGTCAGGCTTTTAAGATTCACCTCAATGAATATGTATATACTGGATCTTCAATACATGAAAGTTTATCTCATGCATATTCATTTTAGATATCCTGAAAACCCGTTGGACTGTGGTGTCACCAGTTTTGGGAAGCCCTTACTTCATTCCAAGCCCCTGTCTTTCTGCTTGGCTGCTGAGCATAGCTACAGAAGCTTCACCAGGGACTGATTTAAAGCAGTGTTTACAATCCAGTCCTAGAGGCCTACCTAATAGTCTGGGGTTCTGGATAACCACAATGAATATGCATGAATTCGACTTGCATATTTCTCATGAATATTCATTACAGCTACTGTGAGAACCAGACTAGTTAGGTGTGCCTCCAGCACAAGGCTGGGAAGCACTGCTCCAAAGGCTTATTCTTGCTGAAGTCTGGAGAATGAAACGAAGCCAGACACTGGAAGCTGGGTGGATTACAGGATAATGAAAGTTTGATAGAAGAGTCGGGTATTTCATATTCCTCTCATGCATGTGGAACTGTTCCTCACAGAGCTGTGCTGATAAGTAGTACTCTCTTGAAGGAGAATTACACCAACCTGAGAAAGGCTGTTAATCTCTTGCAAATAGGAGAGTTTTCAAATTGTTTGTTACCTTTAGAGAGAAATTGTGATTAACGTTCTCTTTGTGAAGCCTGTGACATTGCAGCTTTATTTTGAATTTTAACTGAACTGTTCTGAAGAGATGGTGGGGGCGATACCAATTTATAAGAGTTTGAGTTGCTTGTTGCATAGTAGATGATGGTAGAAATAGCCCAGTTGGCTCATCCAGCCGGACCAGTTATTCCAGGCCACACAGCCAAGGATATATCCCAAATGCTAGCCATACAGTACGACCACTTGTAAGATATTTCTCCTAATCCAAGTCAGTTTTTGTCTTCTTCATCGGTTCTCTGCCCTGCTAAGTAGATGAGCATACAAGTTTCCGTACATATTCCAATATCCACCCTCTGTCCCATTTCTTATCATCAAGATTTGAAATAATCTAGACAGCTACCAAACTAATGAAGCTGTTGCCTAAACATTGAACTGCATAGGTCCCAGCCACCAAAAATGTGCCAGCATCGATCCAGCTGCTCTCAAAGATGTTGTAGGCTGCAGGTTCTACCTTGCTTACCCCATGGCATGCAGTTTTGTGAGGTTACGTCTCCTTTACCTTCCCCTTGTTTTCTCTTTATCACCTTATCGGATGGTATTAATTTCCTGCCAACCTGCTGGCATCAATCCAGTTGGTTTCTGGATAGCTATAGCCTGGTTAGTTCCAACACAGCTACCCCAGGGCCTGTAGTGTTATTAGCTCATGCTTTCTTTATATGCCCCTTGTTTTCTTCTTATCACTTTGATGGACAATATCCAGCTATCACCAACCTGGCAGCAGCAACCTGGTTAATTTCTAAGGAGTTATAGTTTGCTGGTTACAATCCAGTTATTCAATAACCTTGGGATTCACTAGGCTATGCATCCTTTTTCTGCTCCTAGTTTTCTCATTATCACCTCTTCCGTTGCCTCTGCTCTTGAAGGAATGAATGATAGATTGTTTGCAATATTGCAGCCTCAGAATCTTGTTCTTACCACTGATCATATCTATCCCAGGCAAATCTGTCACAATAATGGTTTCTCCCAACATTGCTGGTAGGTTATTCCAATCAACTATCACCCTATCAGTAAAGAAGTGTTTTCTTTGAATTTTCCTCCCTCATCTTCAAATTTTGACCCCCTTTTCCTTGAAATTCCTTTTCAATATGTGGCCCAGGACCTAATTTGCTAGTCCTATTGCCTGCATTCAACATGCTTATGAATGGAGTTTGAAATGTTTCATTTATTTAAACTGTTTAATTAGTGTCTATCTTTCAGGATATTGAAATTCGGACACTACAGGGTTAATCTAGTACTCATTGTGATGTCATGCAGAAAAAAAAAAAGAAAAACTCCCCAATCAGAGCATGCCTGACACTCCAGGACCAGTAGGGTAGTACTTCCTGATATAATGGGCTACATGAGGATTTTTTGCCATGAGCTAGGACTGTTCCCATGCTGCAGATGTTACGATCCCGGGCCATGCCCCGGTACCTCCACTCACCTCCTGGCCCGGGCCGGCCGCGGGAGTCCCTCCACTTCGGCCCCAAAGGCCCGAAACACGGCCTACCGCGGCGCTCTCCCTGCAAGGGAGATGCCGCTGACAATCCGTGGCTGGCTCCGCCCCCTAGGCGCGCACGTGCGCCGGGGCTTCAGTCTTAAAGGGGCCAGCATGGGAAACTCAGGGACAGCCTCCCACTGACGTCAGAAGCTGCCAGGTTATTTAAACCCGGCAGTCACTGACATGCCTCGCCTTGCAACGAGGTCCATTCAGTCCCCTGAGTTGCTAGTTGCTGCGCTGGATCTTGGATCGTCTCTTCTACTTCTGGCTTCTGACCTGGCTTCGTCCATTCACTTCGTCTTCACTCCCGCTCCTGGTTTTGGTTTAGATTTCTGACTTCTGGCTTCTGATCCGTCTCCGTCCATGACTCTGTTTCCAGCTTCCGCCCCTGGCTTTGACTTCGGAACTCTGACTTCTGGCTTCAGACCCTGCTTTGTTCCTGGACTCCAACTTCTGTTCCCTCCGCCTCTTCAGGTATCCAGTTTTTGCTGGCCTAGGGGATTCTCCTACGTCCCAGCGCCTCGGGCTCTCACGGGCTCCTCCCGGGGGAGCTGCGGGCTTCCGAGGGTGAAGACTCTTCCAGCCTCCTGGGCCCTACCGTCCTCATCGACCATCTCTTTGGCTGCTTCCTGGATCCTTCGTCGCATAGGGTCGCATAGGGTGCCACCTAAGTCCAAGAGGTCCAGGTCCCTATGGGCTCCTCCTGGGGGGACCTCGGACTTCCAGTGGTGAAGTCTTCTCTGGAGTCTCTCGTCAGCACCACCTCCCGGCTGCGACACTCACTGTGGGTCCCCACAGTGCAACATCTGCAGTCTAGGCCAGCCCAAGGGTCCATGACCATAAAAGCAGATAGGTTTTCAATTTTTTGGAGGGATCTGTTCAAGTAGGTAGAGGCATTGCTGTGCCAGCTCCAAGTGTTTGCAGAAACCCCACATTAATAGATGCACTGACAAAACAGAGAGAGAGATAGGGGCTGTATCAAGGCTGCTGAAGTAAAGGTAGAGGTGAAAGCAAGGGGATATCCTGCCTGTCAGTGCAGCATTCAGAAAAGAACTAGGAAATGATCACCCCTCCTGCTTCCTGCCTACATGTTAAGAATATACATAAAGACAGAGAGAGTTTGCACTAGCACTGCAGACAAACTGCAGTGAAAAAAAAATGAATGGAGGTGAAAGCTACCAAGTTATCCAGTTCCAGGAGGGAGATTTTAAACTCTGTCTGGATTTCTGACAACTCCATTCAGATTTACACAAAAAACAAAGCGGAAGCCGATCCAGTAGGCTGTGTGACAGTGAAGACAATAAGAATCGGATGATGAAAACAAGCCCTTTATTAAAAAATGCCCGACTCTGGCCGAGTTTCGCTCTCTTACATAGAGCTGCCTCAGGGGCAACTGAAAATAGACATACAAATATTAGAAATCAATACAATTAAATAAATAAAATAATAAATAACATAATAAAACAAAATAAAATAATAAATAACATCTATATATGTTATTTATTATTTTATTTTTTAATTATTTAATTGTATTGATTTCTAATATTTGTATGTCTATTTTCAGTTGCCCCTGAAGCAGCTTTATGGGATTTACATGCATAACATTGATTTAAATGGATAAAATCTAGGGATACAATTACCACACTGCTTTGGATTGTAAATTCAAATTAGGACTGGCCAACAAGTCTGGCTCCTAGATTGTGAGCTCTCTGGAGACAGGGAAATAACAACAGTTCCTGAATGTAATCCACTTTGAAGTGGCTGAAAGGGGTATAATAGTCATGAAAGGTTGAGAACTACTGCTAGAGCAGCGATTCTCAACCAGTGTGTCATGATACACCAGTGTGCTGCAAAGCACCAGCATCTCCCGGTGTCCCACTATCCTGGTTGTGCTTCCCTTCTCCCTTTTTCCTGCCTTCGCAGGCCAATGGGAAGCCTCCTTTCTTCCTGCCCCCACTGCCCAATGGGAAGCCTCTTCCATTCTTCCTGCTCCTGCGCAGGCCAGTTGGAATTCTCCTCCCTTCTACCTGCCAGTGGGAGTAGGAAGAAAGGAGGAAGTTTCTGATTGCCCTGTGAGGCAGGAAGAAGGGGCATCACAGAGCCCGAGGGTGAGGTGGTTTGAGGGGGGCTGGGAGGAGTGGCAGTGTTGAAGCCCAACCCCGTGGCAGCAAAGAGGAAACCCAACCCCGACTAAGCAAGGTCACCACAGGAGCTCATGCCCATGGTGGCAAAGAAGCCTGACCCCGATGAAGCAAGGCCGCCATGGGAGCTTATCTCCATGGTGGCAAAGAAGCCCGACCCCCAACGAATCAAGGCCAGCACAGGAGCCCATCCCCGTGGTGGCAAAAAAGAAGGCCCGCTGGAGTAAAGCCATGGCAGAACTGGAGCCCATCCCTACAGTGAAGGAAGAAGAGGTTTGGCGGTGAGGCCCAGTGCATGCATGTGAGAATGGGAGCCTGGGTGTGAGTGTGTGGATGTGAATGGGAGCCTGGGTGAGAGCTTGTGTATGTGGGTGAGAATGGGTGCCTGGGTGAGAGCCTGTGTGTGGGAGTGCCTGGTTGAGTGTGGGTGTAAATGGTGCCTGGTGAGAGCTTGTGTGTGTGGGTGTGAATGGGTGTGAGCATTTATGTGTGATTGAGAGCTTATATATAAGAAAGAGCAAGTGTGTAATTGAGAGAAAGGCTGGTCAGGGAGGTGATTTGTTTCTGTATGTGAGAGAGAGAGAGAGAGAGAAACTGGTCAGGAAGATGATTGGTGTGAGTGTGAGAGACTGAGACTGGTGGTGGGGTGTAATTGGGGGGTATGTGTGTGTGTGTGTGTGTGTGGGTGTGAGTGACTTGTTGTAGGCCCTGAAAAGAGGATCAAGAAGACAAAGCTTCAGCAGTCGCTACTGCTTCTGGTGTGTGCTTTTGGCCTGCAAGGGAAAGGAGTAGGAGAGTTGCTGGAGAGGGTAAGTAAAGGTGGTTTTTTAAGTTTATTTTTCTTGATTGACTGCCATTTTAATTATTGGGTATTATGTGGTCTGCTGTTTTGAAATATTTTATTGATATTTGGGCAATTTTTAATAATTTTTATGATTTTTTTTTTTATTTATCAGATTTTTTAAATGCATAACAAGGACAACCTTGCAAGGTAATAGAGAAACAAATTTCTTCTTTGGAAATCATTACATACATTCATCCATGCATATAATAATACTAACTTTTTCAAATGCAATTTCCTATTTGTTTTTCATTGGAAATTAAAGTGGGGGAGGAGAATAAGGAAAAACAAAGGAGAATTAAAGACAATATTATTTCAAATTGCGGCTGTACACTCTGCCTTAATATTTAACCCCGATTAATAATATAGTTTTATGCCCTCCCATCTAGGAACGGTCTCAATTGTTCGGGCATAAAGAAAATAAATGTAGTTCCAGCTGATTTTACAAAACATTTACATGGAAAATGTAAGAGGAAACTCGCACCCTTGGTCAAGACCTCGGGGCGCATAGCAAGAAACAGCTTTCTCCGTTGTTGGGTGGTTCTTGAAAGGTCTGGATAGACCCTGACCACCCCTCCCATAAAGGGGATCAAGAAGACAAAGCTTCAGCAGTCGCTGCTGCTTCTGGTGTGTGCTTTTGGCCTACAAGGGAAAGGAGTAGGAGAGTTGCTGGAGAGGGTAAGTAAAGGTGGTTTTTTAAAGTTTATTTTTCTTGATTGACTACCATTTTAATTATTGGATATTATGTGATGTCTGCTGTTTTGAAATATTTATTGATATTTGGACAATTTTTAATAATTTTTATGAGTTTTTAATTGTTGGATGTTATTCTGTTCATCAGCTGTTTTGTAACATTTATTAGTATAGCTTTACAATTATTTTTGTGTGGGATTCTAT
Source organism: Rhinatrema bivittatum (assembly GCF_901001135.1). Classification (NCBI taxonomy): domain Eukaryota; kingdom Metazoa; phylum Chordata; class Amphibia; order Gymnophiona; family Rhinatrematidae; genus Rhinatrema; species Rhinatrema bivittatum. The sequence continues at coordinate 251,958,399 of NC_042621.1, read as the reverse complement.
AGCAGCTTGGCTTATTCTATTTTCCTAATAGGAGGTGTATTAGTGTTTAGGGCCTGGTTTAATATTTGTAGTGTTGCCTTTTCATAGGTTGGGTTGTTACTGTTTGAATGTGTTCCATAATGCAGGTGTAACTTTGTGCGGATTAGTTTGTATGCATTATTGCAGCTCCTGGGACTATGTTAGGTGCTGTATTTCTCTTTCCATTTCTCCAGGTTTGCATTGCATGCAGAGTGGCTTTTTGGTTTTCCATTCCAGTTTCTGTCTCCATATTTAGAATTTGTGGTCTTTCTGTACTTGTTGAAGGTCAGTTCTGGGTGTGTGACTGAGGGGAGGTATTTTACTAGCATGTAGGCATTTGTATCAATCTTATTTGTTGTGTTTTCTCAATAGGATATGCATTAGTGATAAATTACTGTCTTTTCATAAGGAAAGCTATTGTGCCTGGTAGTAAAGGAAGTTTGCTTTGCTTTTACTGAGACATCATCAGAAGCAGAATATCTTTTTAGTATGGTGAGTTGTATGGGTAATGCCCTAGTTCTGCTCTGACCCGATGTTGGGGGTCGAGGGGGTTCCTGAGGATGCAGAGTGTATATTTATATTTAGCCCCGTGATGGTCACATGTTCAGTGTGTCACACATGTGAGAACCATCTGTCAGGTGTGTCCCAGTGAAAAAAAAGGTTGAGAACCACTGTGCTAGAGAATGGCAAGTTATGCCAACAGTTCTTAACCTTTTGTGACTACTGTACCCCTTTCAAGAGTTAGAAATATCTTTATCTATATATATATATATAGAGAGAGAGAGAGAGAGAGAAATAAAGATACACACACACACACACACACACACATACATACATACATATTTATTTATTTATGTATTTATTTATTTATTTACATATTCAGCCTTTCAGCCACTTCAAAGTGGATTACATTTAGGTATTGTAGGTATATCCCTGTCTACAGAGAGCTCACAATCTAAGTTTTGTACCTGAGGCAAAGGAGGGTGAAGTGGCTTGCTCAAGGTTATACATATCAGAATTCAAACCCAGTCTAGCAGGAAGTGACGCTGGTGTACAGCAGAGCTGGCCATGCTGCCATAGCTGAAGGGCACATTTCTTGTGGTGCTTTATTGTCCCTTCCCAACAAATTGGCACAAGTTAGAAACGTGGGGAAAAATGAAGAAAGCTGTGGGGGGGGGGGGGGCATAAAAGCCCAGGTTTAATTTTATTTGTTTCATTTTAAGAAGATATGGAGGAGTGTAAACAGTGGACACTTCTCTATCCTTCTTTAAAAAAGTGCCAAAAATAGTTTATGGTATATTCCAGGCAGTAGTACAGATTGATGATGATAAGGAATTACAGAGATTAATAAGGCTGGTTCTTCCAGAGTGGTGGTGGGCAGCTATTTCTTGCAATTCAGGCTCTTCTCTTCTGCGTGACAGTAGTGGACTCGCTGCGTATGTACCCAGAGTCAGATTCAGATAACTTTATTGGCATGACAATTTTACATGTGTTGCCAAAGTAATATTTAGAATGATTAAAATAAAAGGGTAGGAAAAGGAAGGGAAAACGTTAAGTAACTGTACATATTATGGAAAGTACAGCATTAGGGACATATCTCAGGTGCTGGTCCACATTGTTCCTGCTCAGGCTTCATTTCTGGCCTAGTGGCAGGAAACCACATACTTTGCTGCTGTACCCCCCGGCAGGATTCCAATTACCCGCGATTGGGAGAACCCCACTGTGTTAAACAGATACTGCATTTTCCCACTGTCAGTCATGGAGAGGAATAAATCATCTGCAGTTGCTCTACCTTACTCTGCATTTGTTTTCCCAGTAAATACTTGAGACTGCAAACTGTTTTCCACAAGCCAGAGTCTTTCAATCTTAACAGTGCACCCCGCAAGACAAGCAGTTTTCCCCTAGATTCATCAAAATGCTATAATAGCGCATGGATAACACCTGCACTAAGAAAAAGGGGCATGTTTATGGAAATTTTAGAATTACAGCACTGTGCAGTAGCAGTGCTTTGCATCGGTATTCTTGACAGTCTTGTGTGGCATGGTAACATTTTTGTGCCCTGCAATAATTCCTGTTTTGCATCTCATTGTTAGAAAACCCGGCTGCGATTCGCCACGGCCAGGCCTTCTCACCTGCTCCAGCGGGTCTGGAAGCTCCGTTCTCGGCGTCGGGGGTCCGCCCCACCATTCCCTGGGGGTTGTGGGTCGATCGCGTTGCTCAGGTCGTTTTGTCAACAGCGTCGGTGCAGGTCTCTCAGGATGAGCACGCGCGCAAAACAGTGACATCATCGGACGTTTTAAAGAGGCTGCAGCTGAGTTTCAGGGCTCGAGGCACAGAACTGTCATTGGAAGCTTTGGAGCTTATTTTAAACAGCAACCATCTTGGATTTCTTTGTCCTGGCAACAGTTGATGGTGAGTGAAGTCTGCCAGTCTGCTCCAGCTACAGTTTTCTTAGTTTCAGCTGTTCCTGCTTCAGCTTCAGCTTGTACCTGCTTCATCCTGATCCTGCTTTGTCCTGATCCTGCTTCAGCTTGTTCCTGCTTCATCCTGATCCATCTTCAGTCAGATCCTGATCCAGCGTTTTCTATGATTCAACTACCTTTTGCTGATGTTCCCAACATCCAAAGACTGAACTCCAGATGACCGTGGACTGGTATGAACTAATATTCTGTTGTTTTCTTCGCTTACACAGCCTTCCGCTGACAAATTGTCAGGGGCTCCACCTTTGAGACAACTTCATAATGTCATGGAAAAAGGGTCCACGATCTCAATACTCATGCTCTGAGAGAGATTGAGAGAGAGAGACTATCTATAAGGCCCTCATAGTAGTCAACTATTGGTATCTCTGTAGGAGGGCCATCTAATAGCTTGAGGTGAGGTGGAGGTGGTGGTTTAGGGTTTAGGGGCTAGTTTTTCATGCAGAGCGAGATGTACAAAACTCTTCACTGAGTTTGTATGTCTCACTCTGCATGAAAAAACTGGCCCCTAAACCACCACCACCTCACCTTGAGTATTAGATGGCCCTCCTATAGACATATAAATAGTTGCACACCATGAGGGCCTCCCCAGAGGCTCTCTTTCTCTCACTCCCCTCCCCAGCCCAGAAATGGCCAAAAGGCAATTCAAAAAATGTACCACAAATTGCGTTACGGCCATTTCGGGCATATCGCACAGCTTAATGCCAGGAAAAAAGGTGTTGTTATTTCTGGAGTTAAAACCATGCGATATTGCCATTCATTTTCATAAATCCCGCCCAAACTCCTCCCTAATCCCACCCCTTCCCAAAATTTGCATTTGCACCATGTGCTAGCATTATTATTGCTTGCGTTATGGTGTTAACGCGTGCATTTCTTATTATGCACAGAACAGAGCTACAAGAGTTTCTACTGAAGGATTCAACACGCTGGCTACCAAAGCAGCACAAGGATTTGCAACTGCTATGGTGTATGTGTTTTCCCACTGTTATTTAAACTGAACTGTGCCTGCTGAACACCATCCATATCTTTATTATTTTTCTTCAATGCTTTTATGCTTTACATATTGCCTTAGGTCTATGTACTTTCTGTTTTATGCACTTTGTTGTACTATCAAATATGCTTTCCTACTATATTTACACATTTGAGTAAAGTCTTGAACTGCATAACTATGTAGTTATTTGCATGCACCTTCCTAATCCAGGTGGAAGGATATATGGGCATCTTGTAACCAGCGCACTCCTAAGTGAAGATTGGGGTACCATGCTGAGGATGGAGCAAGGGGTTCTCCTGAGACATCGACTTCCCCCTTCAGGTAAACTAACTTGTGCGCACTATTCCTGATTGGACTAGAATTGTGCATTTTTTGTTCTGTGTGACATCCTCTCCATTACTGACCACTATACACATACCCAGGGGGGGGGGGGGGGCTACCTATGGAAAGTGTCATCTTCCTGTAATGTAGTGACGCCTGTCAAGCATTTGAATGTTTCTGCCATATTAGCCCATTAGTATCTCAAGTTTTTCATGGCAGGGTTTCTGCTGCAGGCCCTCTATAATTTTGGTAGCCCTTCTCTAAACTGCTTCTGTTTTCCCAATGTGCTTACAAAGTAATGGCCTCCAGACACGAACACTAGATTCAAGGTGGGTCTCACTAGTGACCTAAAGAAGAGCAAACGTTCAAAGACGTATTTTTGTACTATTAGCAGGCTTGAAGGTAAAGCCTTGCTAATAATCTAAGTGGTCTCCTTTGCAGAGGTTATGAGGGGGGAGATCCGTGCATAAAACTTGGGTCTTTTTGTTTGTTCCTTATTTTCTTAGGAAGAGTGAGTGGAACCTGTCATTATGAAGAGGACTGTAACAATTAAACCCTATAGTTTTAGGATACTGTTTCTCAACATTTATTGCCATCCTAGCCAGTAGATAACAAGAGACAACAGGAAAACTGGAGCACAGGTGAAAGAAGAGCTAATGATAGGGCATGGGAGAAACTTGTTAGGAAGGTTTAGGCAATAAAGAAGGCAATGAGATAGATGAGAGACATGAAAATATTGGGGGCTTGGAGAAACAGAGCAGAAAGCAAAGCATGGATTACTCATTGAAACAAAGGAGTAGTAAAGCACAAGTATCAGATGATGTGCAAGAAGTATGGCTGAAGAAACTGGAAGATGGAACCAAAGGTGGGTTTAAAAGTAGAATGAAGGGTTATGGTGCTGTAGACCAGTAGAAGCCGAGGAACTGGAGAAATAGGGGCATGGGACATAAAAGGGGGCAATTTTCAAACTATCCACTTTGGTGCAAAGTCTGCAGGTTCTGTTCAACTGCAAATTTTGCAACAAATTCCAAAGGGAAAGCCCCTGGGACATTCAGACTTTTGCAAGTACTTTTTGTGCAGGCAGAATTTGTAAGGAAAATAACACATGTGCATTTGAGAATACAATCTGTGCACATTGTTTTCTGATCTCATTCAGAACACAAATCCTGGGACCACCTCCCTTAAATGCTGCCAAAAGTATGCATATTGTGGAACACCGTAAATGCTTTTAGCTGGATTAAGACAGGCAATTTTCAGATAGCTACTTTATATGGAAAAATTGACAATTTTTCTGCCTAAATGGCTTTGAAAATTGCCAGGTAAGAGTACAAGGTGGCAGCACCATCTGGGAGACAGCACTAAAACAAAAGGGGAGATAGGGAACTGAGGTAGGTAAAAATAAAAGCAGAGATGTGAGGTGGGCATAGAAAGGGTGTATGAAAAGCTTGGGGGAGTATAAAAATAGCTTCCATTGACCTTTATGGAGCTGTACAGTTGCAGATTTCTGTTAAGTGAATTAGCTCCTCTCTGAGGCAGCCGTAAATTTATTACTACTTAAGGTACCAATATGGCTGACAAGACGATCCCAGATGTTCACAGAATAGCTGTCTTGGTTGAGGCAGAGTTGTAGATGCGTATTGTGGAATTTCTCTCATACACTAAGAATAAATATCAGAAGCAATACCTTTTATAGACCCTGAATTGACCTAGACATAATTTTTTTTACTTTCTATATATATATAAAAAAAAAATCATAGATCAAACATCCCAGATATTGTATCCATTCATGCAGTTCCTCTATTTAGCAAACATGAGCCCATAGGGGCGGATTTTAAGAGCCCTGCTCGCCTAAATCCGCCCAAATCCGGGCGGATTTAGGCGAGCAGGGCCCTGCGCGCCGGTGAGCCTATTTTACATAGGCCTACTGGCGCGCGCAGAGCCCCGGGACTCGCGTAAGTCCCGGGGTTCTCCGAGGGGGGCATGTCGGGGGCGTGTCGGGGGCGGGCCCGGTCGACGTGGCGTTTAGGGGGCGTGTTGGGAGCGTTCCGGGGGCGGGCCCGGGGGCGTGGCTACGGCCCGGGGCGGTCCGGGGGCGTGGCCGCGCCCTCCGGACCCGCCCCCAGGTCGCGGCCCGGCACGCTAGCGGCCCGCTGGCGCGCGGGGATTTACATCTCCCTCCGGGAGGCGTAAATCCCCCGACAAAGGTAAGGGGGGGGGTTTTAGACAGGGCCGGGCGGGTGGGTTAGGTAGGGGAAGGGAGGGGAAGGTGAGGGGAGGGCAAAAGAAAGTTCCCTCCGAGGCCGCTCCGATTTCAGAGCGGCCTCGGAGGGAACGGGGTAGGCTGTGCGGCTCAGCGCGTGCCGGCTATACGGAATTGATAGCCTTGCGCGCGCCGATTCAGGATTTTAGCGGATACGCGCGGCTACGCGCGTATCTACTAAAATCCCGCGTACTTTTGCTTGCGCCTGAAGTGCCAGCAAAAGTACGCCTATTCGCGCGGTCTGAAAATCTACCCCATAGAGTATAAGGTTCCAGTACACATACTGTTATTTGTGTAGCCTAGCAATTTCCTTTTGTTTCTTTCAGCCTCCAGCTCAATTAGAAGTGGCATTTACTGAGCTGCAATGCTATTACCCTTCTTCGGGGGGGGGGGGGAGGCGTGGGTCATTCTATTGTCTATTACCTATTTTCATATGTTGCAGAGTTTGAATATAAGAACAGCAGAATATAAGAATTGTCATACTGGGTCAGCCTCAAGGTCCATCAAGCCCAGTATCCTGTTTCCAACAGTGGTCAAACCAGGTCACAAGTACCTGGCAGGATCTCAAGGGGGTAGATAGATTCCATGCTATTAATGCTCAAGGATTATTGGTGTGTCCCAAGTCTATCTGGTTTATAACAGTTTATGGACTTCTCCTTCAGGAACTTTACCCAAACATTTTTTAAACCCAGCTATGCTAGCTGCCTTTACCACATCCTCTGGCAATGAATTCCAGAGTTTAATTGTGAATTGAGTGAAAAAGAATTTTCTCCTATTTGTTTTAAATGGGCTACTTACTAATTTCATGGAATGTCCTCTAGTTTTTAAACTATTTGAAAGAGTAAAGACGCGATTCACATTTACCTGTTCTATTCCACTCATTATATTATAGACCTCTATAATATTCCCCATCAACCATCTCATCTCCAAGCTGAAAATCCTTCATCTCTTTAGCCTTTCCTCATAGGGGTGTCATTCTATCCCCTTTATCATTTTAGACATTCTTCTCTGTACCTTTTCCATTTCAGCTATATCTTTTATGAGATGTGGTGACCAGACTTGCACACAATACCTACAAGGCAAGGCCGGGTCCTGTCGATGAAGCTTCGACACAGTCTGATGTCAAGGCCTGGCAAGAAGCTGGGTCCTGTCCCTGAGGATTGGGCCTAAGAATAAACCCATGGCCGAATCCCATCTCAGAGACCTAGACATAGGCCTGATGCTAGGGCCTGGCCAGAAGCCGGGTCCCATAACAGAAGCCCCCCATAGCAAGCCCTGGGCCTAGGCCTAGGCCTAATGCCAGACCTCAGCCCAATGCTGGGGTCTTGTCCCAAGGCCAGGTACCATTGCTGAGATCTGGGCTTAGCCCTAGGCCCAATGCCGGAGCCTGGCACAATGCAGGGTCTTGTCGCTAAGGCCCGAGTCTAGACCCAGGTCACTTCACCAAAGCCTCAGTAAACAATAACTATCAAATCAGAGGACTTAAGGCAATACTTAATGCCACACTATTAATTTATTTTCAACAATCTGTTTAACACCAATAGTTTACAAAATAGTTTATAACATCCAATGGACCACTCCCCTATATCATCTATGCTCATTAACTTCCATAACTAAAAATATTATCTCATCACACTCAATCTTGCTTTACCCTCCAATCGCTACAACCATGCCATACATGTATCTCTCCGTAGAAGAGCATTATTTTTTGAAGAAAAATAATATATAGTGTGTCATAAGCATATTGAGAGTATTACTATTATACTTGTGTAATGGAAGTTTTAATATGAATATGGTTTTATATATGGGATGAATGAATGAGTGTGAGAGATACATGTATGGTATGGTTGTAGCGATTGGAGGGTAAAGCAAGATTGAGTGTGATGAGATAATATTTTTAGTTATGGAATTTAATGGGCATAGATGACATAGGGGAGTGGTCCATTGGATGTTATAAACCATTTTGGTAAACTATTAGGGATGTGTATTCGTTTTGAACGAATGAGCAATCCGCAACGTATAGGTCCCTATTCGTTGCATTTGTGGGTCCGTGAAACATATGGCGAACCCCCATGAATGCAACATATCATTAACAAATAAAACCCCCACCTTCATGACCCCCCCCCCCAAGACTTGCCAAAAGTCCCTGGTGGTCCAGCGGGGGTCCTGGAGCGATCTCCTGCACTCAGGCCGTCGGCTGCCAGTATTCAAAATGGCACCAATAGCCTTTGCCCTTACTATGTCACAGGGGCTACCAGTGCCATTGGTTGGCCCCTGTCAAATGGTAGGAGCATAAGATGGCGCTGGCCATATTATGATCACTATTGCCAAGCCCACCACGGTTACCTCTCTCACCAAATCCTGTCCTCCACTGAGAATTAGATTTAAAATTGCTCCCTCTCATGTCAGTTCCTGGACCAATTGCTCCATAAAATTGTCATTTATTCCATCCAGGAACTTTATATCTCTAGCATGTACCGATGATACATTTACCCAGTCAATATTGGGGTAATTGAAATCTCCCATTATTACCGCACTACCAATTTGGTTAGCTTCCCTAATTTCTCTTAGCATTTCATAGACGAATACCGAATAGTGTATCTGTTCTGTCTGCACATCCCTGTAAACTATTGGTGTTAAACAGATTGTTGAAAATAAATTGATAGTGTGGCATTAAGTATTGCCTTAAGCCCTCTGATTTGATAGTCATCATATATTTCAAAGGCCATACAAAAATATGATGCCATCAACTTGGAGGAAAGTGCCGAAGTGACATTTCTGAGGAGAGTCCTTCCAGCAGATGCCATCATTTTTCATTGACAGAAGAAGAAATAAGATGACAGAAGATCCGGGCCTTAGCAATGGGACCAAGTTTTGGCTGGGCCCTGGCTTCAAGCCTGGCCTGGGCCTAGGTCTAGGCCATAGACAGTCTTAGGCCTAGGACATGGCTTGGTGATGAGACTCGGCCTTGGCCTGTTCCTGGCTTCAAGCCAAGGCCTCGTGCCTGGGCTCAGGCTTTGGACCCAGGCCTCTGTGATGGTATCCAACCTTGGTTGGACCCCAGCATTGGGCCTGGACCTGGGCCTAGGTCTCAGACCAGGGCCTTGTTGATGGGACTGGCTTCAGCCAGTCCTCAAAATTGACCCTGTCCTTGGGCCTGTCCTTGAGGCCTAAGCCTGGGCCTCAGCAAAAGGACTTGGTTTAGGCAAGGCCACAGCAATGGGCTTGGGATTACCTCGGTGTCGAGCCTGGTCCTTTGCCTCGGGCCTATGTCTCAGTGAAAGGACCTGGTTTCAGCTGAGCCCCAGTGATGAGCCTGGGCCCAGGGCCTGGGCCTGAGCATGAGCCTGAGCCATAGGCCTGTGCCTCAGGTCTGGGCAACAGGACCCAGCCTCTGCAACAGGACTAGGCTGATGCCTGGTTCTACAAGAGGCCCATTTTGGTAATTGTGCACCCTGTTTGTTAATAGGGCATACATTTTATTGTGAAACAAAAAATCCAAAATTTTTTCAGTTTTGGGAATAAAAAATCTGCTTTGTTTGCAAAGAGGTTAAAACAGGCTCATTCGTCACATTTTTCATTTTTGTTCCAAAAGAATGCACATCTCTAGAAGCCATCAGTACATGTTCTCTACATCATTACCTAGCAAGAATCAATGGATAACAAACAGTCACAGTCTGCTAAAGACCAATTCCCAGAGTTCAATCATGCCAATCAGTCATGGCAGACAAATCTGAGGACCTGGTCAGTAAAAGAAAAGACTCAGGCACTCTCTAAGAATTAGAGGACCAGGAAAAGGAAGAGCAGTGGGAGGTATTTTGGGAGTATTGCAAGGGGGGGGGGGGGGTTGTTACCCAAACTACATTTCCTGCTAACTCTGATATACAAAATTAGCTGAATAAGTTGCTCAGTTAACTATAGGTGTGGTCAAGAGCAAGGTTAAAGTTATCTAGGAATGTGTTCCCAGATACTTTCAACTTTAACTGGCTATTTGCAAAGGATACAGGCAGTTAAGGAGCAAACTGAAACGTTAAAAAAACAAACAAAACAAACTAGCAGGCCTACCAGCCCGATCCACCATCCCTGTAACCCACTGAAACAAATGGAGAGCACTGCACCCAATCCCTTCTCCCCTCTAAGATCCCCAAAATATGCCAATATCATAGTGGGCCTATAAGCCTTTAAAGCCTCCACTTCTGCCAAAATCAGTCAAATATAGAACATGAAGATAGGCCCCACCAGATGCCCACCCTCTCTCTTTCCCCCCCCCCCCCCCCACCACACACACACACATAAACAAATCCCAAACTCTTCTGCCCCATCTGGAAGCCCCTAAACCTGTTACGGCTGCCTGTTATTCTCAATGCTGGGGGACATCATGAGTCCACATTTGTTCATGGCTGGTGCCAGAGTTGGTTGAAATGTTGGTCTGAGGAAATCATCTGTTTTGGTTTTGATCTGTTTTAAAATAAACTTCCCTCTGTTGCATTTCACTGAATGTTTATTTATTTATTTATTTATTTATTTATTTATTCGTTTTTATATACCGTCATTCAGTTTAGCCATCACAACGGTTTACAGAATCAAAACAACAATCAGATAAATTATACATAGTTGCAAAAGAAGAAAACAATAACAATAGTGAAATGATAGGTAGAGGGGGATGGTGGGGTGAAAGAGGGGGAGAAGGGAAAGATGTAAAAAAGGAAAGTAACAAAAATAGTATTAATTCATCTTCAAGGAGGGCTTCATATTAAATTTCTGAAATTGTAATACTTAAGGTTGATGCCAGTTGTAGTTACTGTTTTTTCTTGTTTGGGTTTGAATGGTTGAATTGATTGTAGAAAGATTGTTGTTAAAGATGATCATTGATGTAGACTGTATGGAAGAGGAAAGTTTTTAGGTCCTTCTTGAACTTTTTGATGTTAGATTGAGTTCTTAAATAAGGCGGTAGAGAGTTCCATTTTTTTGGGGAAGCAATGGAGAATGCTCTGTTTCTAGTAGTTGATAGTCGAGCATCTTTAATGGGAGGAATTTTTAGACAAGAAGTGTTGTTAGATCGAAGATTTGTTCTGGTATTTTGTGGAGTGATTTTTAAACCAGTGTGTTTATGATGATCGGCATGTATTAATTTGTGAGTGATGATCAGGATCTTATAATCATTTAATGAAAGAAGGAGCGTCTCCATATTGGTTTGGAGATAATATATTGTTTGATTCAAGGTATTCATCAAGTTGTGAGTGAACTACTTTTTCTATTATTTTGGCAATGAAGGGAAGGTTTGAAATTGGGCGGTAATTAGATAGAGCATTTGGGTCAAGGTTGGTCTTTTTTAGGATAGGTTTTATTATAGCTGACAAGGGAATTTGAGTATGAACCTTCAGTAAGAGATATGTTGATGATCTTTGTGATTGTATTTGTAATAGTAGATTCAATATTCTTTAGGCTTGTAATATGGATGCTATGTAAAGGATGGCTAGCCGGGTTCATTTTTTTGATAATTGATTGGATTTGGATAGTGGAAGAGGTTTTAAAAAGAGTCCATTTTGATATTGCTTTTTTGTTCAGAGATACAGATTGGGTATTAACATTGAGGTTTGATTGTATTAAGTTTAAAATTTTATTATTGAAGAATTCTGCAAAATCATCACTGTTGTGTGAAGTACAAGTAGTTTTTAGAGTTATTTTTGTGAGCTTCTGCACTATTGAGAAGAGCATTCTAGGGTTGTGGTGGAATTTAATGATTTTTTTTGAGAAATAATCTTTTTTTGCATTATTGATAATACGTTTATATTGGGCTAGGTATCTTCGATATTTATTTAGGGTGGTTGGAGTTTTGTTTCGTCTCCATTCTTTTTCTTTCTTTCGAAGTTGACGTTTAGACGCTTTGATATTATTATACCATGGATTATTGTGCTTTGATGGTTTGATTAACTCAGTTATTAAGGGATTGATATTATCAGCAACATTTTTTGTGATCTTAAACCAAAATGATACAGCTTCATCAGAATTTGAGAGATTAATATTAGTCAGTTCTTCTTGAAGAGTTTCTTGAAGGAGTTCAGTGTTGCATTTCACTGAATGTTCATGTGAATGTTCATGTGAATGACAGGAGGACAGAGTGTATAGCTATGGAGAACCAATGCACACAATTTTAGCCCTCAGCACCTTGCTACATTGTTGCCAGTTGCCATTCTTGCTCCTACTGCCCATCTCACTGCTCGTAATATAGTAACATAGGAAATGGTAGCAGTTAAAAACAAAATGGTCTATCCAGTTTACCCATAAACGTGTTTAGGGTTGTAACTGTCTGCACCCTCATGCAAAAATGTTACCCCAGAAGTTACCTCAGGTTTCCCCATTTCTTCATTCCCATCTTCTAGCTATTAGGGACCCTCTGTGCTTATCCCTTGGCCTTTTGAATTCCATAACTGTTCTTGTCTTCACCACAACTTCTGGGAGGGCATTCTTTGCATCCACCGTCTTTTCCATGAAAAGTATTTCCCGATTCTCCTGATCTACCCCCTTGGAGTTTTAAATCATGACCTCTGCCCTGCCTTTCTCCTGGTTCAGCTCCTTCTGTGTTTTTCTGCTACTGTTACTTCTCAGCCTGTTCCTGGTCCTCTCATGCTCCTGCCACTGCAGGCACTGTTTTGTCCCTCTCCCAGTTCCTTGGGGTATTTATGCCACCTTGCTAGCTGCCTTGCCCATTGCTCTGTCTAGGGGTTTTCATGCCACTCTGCTCTTTGCCTTACCTCTCTCTGCATCTTTGGGTTCTTACGCCACCACTCTGGCTGCCTTGCTCTACACTATGTGCTTTTTAGGCCTTGGAGCTTGTTGCCTTAAGCTTCATTCTATACCTTTGACAACCGTGCTTGCTGCCTTACTCCTCTCAGTTCCTAGGAGCATTAATGCCACTGTGTGCATTTTTCCTAATAAAAGTGGCATCTGCTGTGTGCGTATTAGACTCCAGTTGACATTACTGGGTATACTGTAATACTAAAAAATACCCTAGTTTGCTGCCATATCCCTTATTCTGAGCTTGGGATGTTATGCCTCTGTTAATTCTGCTTTGCCTGCTGACATGCCTTGGGCTATTAATGTTTCTGTTTGGCCTATTTTGCCCTCTTCGTTGTCTTGGCATGTCTTAGGATATTTATGGCACTGTTGGCATTTTATTACCCTTCTTTTGTGCCTAGGGATATATTTGCTACTGTCAGTCCATTTTGCCCCTATTTAGGCACCATGGGTCATTTGCTCCAATTTAAGTCCATATTCAGTCGCTGAACAGATAACAAAGTTATCCAGATAAACTTACCTGGCTAAAACTGAAAGCAGCAGTGCAAGTGTTAAAAGTTTGTATGAAGCATGGGCATTATTTAAAAATACTATTTTGGAAGTCCAAATAAAATATATTCCATGTATTAAAAAAGATCGAAGGAAGATCAGACAATTACCAGCTTGGTTGAATGGTGAGGTAAAAAAGGCAGTTAAAGCTAAAAGGGCATCATTCAAAAAATGGAAAGCAGACCCAAATAATGAAAATGGGTAAGAGCATAAACACTGGCAAGGTAGATGAACATAAGAACATGCCATACTGGGTCAGACCAAGGGTCCATCAAGTCCAGCATCCTGTTTCCAACTGTGGCCAAACCAGGCTACAAGAACCTGGCAAGTACCCAAAAACTAAGTAGATCCCATGCTACTGAAGTTAGTAATAGCAGTTAGGGATGTGAATCGTTTTAGGACGATTAAAATTATCGTCCGATAATTTTAATATCGTCTTAAACCGTTATGGAACACAATACAATAGAGATTCTAACGATTTATCGTTATAAATCGTTAGAATCGTGAGCCGGCACACTAAAACCCCCTAAAACCCCCCCCCCGACCCTTTAAATTAAATCCCCCACCCTCCCGAACCCCCCCCAAATGACTTAAATAACCTGCGGGTCCAGCGGCGGTCCGGAACGGCAGCGGTCCGGAACGGGCTCCTGCTCCTGAATCTTGTTGTCTTCAGCCGGCGCCATTTTCCAAAATGGCGCCGAAAAATGGCAGCGGCCATAGACGAACACGATTGGACGGCAGGAGGTCCTTCCGGACCCCCGCTGGACTTTTGGCAAGTCTCGTGGGGGTCAGGAGGCCCCCCACAAGCTGGCCAAAAGTTCCTGGAGGTCCAGCGGGGGTCAGGGAGCGATTTCCCGCCGCGAATCGTTTTCGTACGGAAAATGGCGCCGGCCATATGCGTATGGCCGGCGCCATTTTCCGTATGGAAAATGGCGCCGGCAGGAGATCGACTGCAGGAGGTTGTTCAGTGAGGCGCCGGAACCCTCGCTGAACGACCTCCTGCAGTCGATCTCCTGCCGGCGCCATTTTCCGTACGAAAACGATTCGCGGCGGGAAATCGCTCCCTGACCCCCGCTGGACCTCCAGGAACTTTTGGCCAGCTTGTGGGGGGCCTCCTGACCCCCACGAGACTTGCCAAAAGTCCAGCGGGGGTCCGGAAGGACCTCCTGCCGTCCAATCGTGTTCGTCTATGGCCGCCGCCATTTTTTCGGCGCCATTTTGGAAAATGGCGCCGGCTGAAGACAACAAGATTCAGGAGCAGGAGCCCGTTCCGGACCGCTGCCGTTCCGGACCGCCGCTGGACCCGCAGGTTATTTAACTCATTTGGGGGGGGTTTCGGGAGGGTGGGGGATTTAATTTAAAGGGTCGGGGGTGGGTTTTAGGGGGTTTTAATGTGCCGGTTTTGCGATTTTTCGATTTTTTTCGATTTTTCACGATTTTTCACGATATTTTACCCCCCCCAAATGGCAACAATACGATTCCCTCCCCCTCCCAGCCGAAATCGATCGTTAAGACGATCGAGGACACGATTCACATCCCTAATAGCAGTGGCTATTTTCTAAGTCAACTTGATTAATAGCAGATAATGGACTTCTCTTCCAAGAACTTATCCAAACCTTTTTTAAACCCAGATCCACTAACTGTGTAGCTGGTTAGACAGGCCAAGAGAAATTTTAAAAAAAAAGCTTACCAGTAAAGCAGAAAGTGATAATAAAATCTTTTTCAAGTACATTTGAAGCAAAAAAGCCTGTATGGGAGTCAGTTGGCCGCTGGATGACCAAGGGGCAAAAAGGGTGCTCAGGGTGAACAAGGAAATAGCAGAAAAACTGAATGAATTCTTTGCCTCGGTCTTTACGGAGGAGATTCTGAAAAAATAAAACAAATGGAGGATGAAATAGATCAGACTGACAAACTAAATACTATAGAAACATTGAAATGACAGCAGAAAAAGACCAGACAGCCCATCTAGTCTGCCCAGCAAGCTCCCATACTTATCTGTTTTTTTTCCCATACTTATCTGTTTTTTTCCCATACTTATCTGTTTCACCGACCACCAAGTTCAGGGCCTTTGTTGGTAACTGTTTGATTCAAATTTTCTGCCACCCCCTGCCTTTGATGCAGAGAGTAATGTTGGAGTTGCATCAAAGGTGAATTGTCAGGCTTAATGGTTAAGGGTAATAACCGCCACATCAAGCAAGTTACCCCGATGCTTGTTTACCCAGACTGCACAGATCAATGCCTTGTTGGATGTTGTCTGAATGCAAATCCTCTTTTCCACATTTCTCCTTGCCGTTGAAGCACAGAGCAATGTTGGAGTTGCATTAACCAGGTGAAGGCTTATTGAGTAAGGGTAGTAATCACCAGGTAGTAGCCACCATTCCAGCAAGCCATCCCCATGGCTCTTCTCTTCATTCCCATCCTCTAGCCTTTATGGATCCACAGTGTTTATCCCATGCCCCTTTGAAATCCTTCACAGTTTTAGTCTTCACCACTTCCTCCGGAAGGGCATTCCAGGCATCCACCACCCTCTCCATGAAGAAATACTTCCCAACACTGGTTCTGAGTCTTCCTCACTGGATTTTCAAATCGTGACCGCCTAGTTCTACTGATTTTTTTCCCAACAGAAAAGGTTTGTTGTTGACCATGGAACATTAAAACCTTTCAAGTATCTGAAAGTCTGTATCATATCAGCACAGCACATATCAGCACGGTAACAAATCCCCCAGAGTTCTAAAAGAACTTGAAATTGCTAATCTGTCCTTATTTAAAACAGCCACAATACTTGAAGACTGAAAGGAGGCCAATGTGACAACAATTTAAAAAAAAAAAAAAAAGTCTACGGAATGATCTGGGAAACTGTAGGCTGGTGAGTCTGATGTCGGTGCCATGTAAAATGATAGTAGCCATTCTTAAAAACAAAATCACTGGCCATGTAAATAGACATAGCTTAACGGAGAAGAGTCAACATGGTTTTAGCAAGTTGATGTCTTATCTTGCCAATCTTTTAGAATTTTTGTAGGTGTAAATAAACATGTAACTAAAGGTGAGCCATTTGATACAGTGTATTTGGATTTTCAGAAAGCATTTCACAAAGTCCGCATGAGAAATTCTTCAGGAAATTACAATGTGATGGGATAGGGAGCAATATTTTGTTGTCGATTGGCAACTGGTTAAAAGGCCAGAAACCAGAGATAGGACTAAATTGTCAGTTTCTCAAATGGAGAAAGGTTGGTAGTGGAGTGCCACCGGGATCAGTACTAGATCTGTGCTGTTTAATATATTTATAAATGATCTGGAAAAAGGAACAAGTGAGGTGATCAAATTTGCAGGTAACACAAAATTATTTAAATTTGTTAAAACAGCAGAAGATTGTGAGGAACTGAAGAAGGACCTTGTGAAACTAGGAGACCAGGCAAATGAATGGAAGATGAAATTTAATATGGAAAAGTGCAAAGTGATACCCACAGTAAAAAATAATCCCAACTAGAGGTACGTGATGCTGGGTTCTGCATTGGGAGTCATATCCAGGAAAAGGACCTTGGAATCCATACATAGTAGCACAATAACATAGTAATGATGGAGGAAAAGGAACAAAAGGTCCTGCCAGTCTGCCCAGCAAGCTTTTTAAGGTACTATCTGCCATGCTGTGCAGGTTGTTTTTCTTTTACTGGGTGATGAGCCTTCTTAAAAATTCAGACAGTGCTGCTTAACTTGTTTTGCTTATGGACTTGGTCGTAGAAACAGTCCTGTGCTTTTTACCTTATGACAAGTTTTGTTCTTTTATCTTTATAAATGATTGTAATTTCTCCATTGTATATGTGTCAAAATGTAAACCGTTGTGAAGGCCATGCTGAGACAACGGTATATAAATAATAATAAACCTTAAACCTTAATATCAGTATCCCAGACCTTAACAGTCAGGACAAGTGTTGGTTGTTGTCTGAATCCAATACCTCTTCCTCCCCACCCCACCCACCCCACCTTACCTTCAAATCAGAGAGCAATGTTGCAGTTGCTTCAAAGGCATCAAGGCTTATTAGTTAAAGGTAGAAATCCCATGCCTTATGTTAAGGGTAGTAACTTCCATTCTGTGCAGGTTATCCCCATGCTTATCAGTTCCCCAGACCATAAAAGTTGGGGCCCTCGTTGGATATTGTCTGAATCCAGTTCCCTTTATCCCCCTGTCATTGAGGCGGAGAGCTATGTGGCAGTTACATCAAAACATCAAGGCTTATTGGTTAAGGGTAGTAAGTCCCATACCTTGTGTTAAGGGTAGTAACAACCACCACTCCAGCAATTTACCCCATGCACTCTTTTCTTCATTTCCATCCTCTAGCCTTTAGGGATCAACAGTGTTTATCCCATGCCCCTTTGAATTATTTGACTGTTTTCATCTTCACTACATCCTCCAGAAGGGCATTCCAGGCATCCACTACCTCTCTGTGAAGAAATATTTCCTGACTTTGGTTCTGAGTCGCCCTCCCCAGAGTTTTAATTCATAGAAACATAGAAATGACGGCAGAAGAAGACCAACCGGTCCATCCAGTCTGCCCAGCAAGCCTTACACTTATTTTTTCTCATACTTAACTGTTTCTCTTGGCTCTTAGTAACCTTATGTTCTAATTCCCTTTTCACCCCCACTATTAATGTAGAGAGCAGTGATGGAGCTGCTTCCAAGTGAAATATTAAGTTTGATTAGTTGGGTAAGCGGCAGCATAGCTCTCTGCCATGAAGCAGAGGGCAATGCTGGAAATGTGTGAAGTATCAGTTTTTCTTTTCCCCTGTCATTGAAGCAGGGAGTCATGCCGGACATGCACCGAAAGTGAAGCATGCCTTGAAAGTCACATTAACTATCATCAAATATTGAAAAGCCTAATAATTGGTAATACCTATAGCCCATGAACCCATCCCTGCTTTTTTTTTTTTTAATTTTATTTTTTAATTGGGTGATGGCTGCCCTTCATCCTTCTACTCTGTGAAGGTGGACACCTACCACCGGCCACTGGCATCCCGCTCCGTTAATGCCTCTGTGGCTACTGCCGCTCCATGCAGTGTTTTACTACCTGCTCTTTATATGCGTCCTCTAGAACTGATGGATCCCATCCCTGGTTTTTTTTTTATTATTTATTTAATTGGGAGATGACAGCCCTCCATCCTTCCGCTCCGTGAAGGTGGACACCTACCACTGGCCACTGGCATCCCGCTCCGTGAATGCCTCTGTGGCTACTGCCGCTCTGTGCAGTATTTTACTACCTGCTCTTTATATGGACACCTACCACTGGCCACTGGCATCCCGCTCCTTGAATGCCTCTGTGGCTACTGCCGCTCCGTGCAGTATTTTACTACCTGCTCTTTATATGTGTCCTCTAGACCTGATGGATCCCATCCCTGTTTTGTTTTTTTGTTTTTTTTTTTATTTAATTGGGAGATGACAGCCCTACATCCTTCCGCTCCGTGAAGGTGGACACCTACCCCCTGGCCACTGGCATCCCGCTCCGTGAATGCCTCTGTGGCTACTGCCGCTCTGTGCAGTATTTTACTACCTGCTCTTTATATGGACACCTACCACTGGCCACTGGCATCCCGCTCCGTGAATGCCTCTGTGGCTACTGCCGCTCCGTGCAGTGTTTTGCTACCTGCTCTTTTATACGTGTCCTCTGGACCTGATGGATCCACAATGTTTATCCCATGCCCCTTTGAAGTGCTTCACAGTTTTGGACTTCACCACTTCCTCCGGAAGGGCATTCCAGGCATCCACCACTCTCTCCATGAAGAAATTCTTCCTGACATTGGTTCTTAGTCTTCCTCCTTGGAGCCTCAGCTCGTGACTTCTGGTTCTGCTGATTTTTTTCTGTTGGAAAAGGTTTGTCGTTGTCTTTGGATCGTTAAAGTTTTTCAAGTATCTGAAAGTTTGAATCATATCACCCCTGCTCCTCCTTTCCTCCAGGGTATACATATTTAGATTCTTCAATCTCTCCTCGTATGTCAACCGATGAAGACCCTCCACCTTCCTGGTCGCCCTTCTCTGTACCGCTTCCAACTTGTCCTTGTCTCTTTGTAGATATGGTCTCCAGAATTGAACACAGTACTCCAGGTGAGGCCTCACCAAGGACCTGTACAAGGGGATTATCACTTCCCTTTTCTTACTCGATATTCCTCTCTCTATGCATCCCAGCATTCTTCTGGCTTTTGCAATCGCCTTGTCGCATTGTTTCGCCGACTTCATATCATTAGACACTATCACCCCAAGGTCTCTCTCCTGCTCCATGCACATCAGCCTTTCCCCCCCCCATCGAATACAGTTCATTTGGATTTCCACTCCCCAAATGCATGACTTTGCACTTCTTGGCATTGAATTTCAGCTGCCATATCTTCGACCACTCTTCCAGCTTCCTTAGATCCCGTCTCATTCTCTCCACTCCTTCCGGCGTGTCCACTCTGTTGCAGATCTTAGTGTCGTCCGCAAAAAGACAAACCTTACCTTCTATCCTGTCCGCAATGTCGCTCACAAAGATATTGAACAGGACTGGTCCCAACACCGATCCTTGCGGTACACCACTTAAAACCGCTCTCTCTTCAGAGAAAGTTCCATTTACCATCACGCATTGTCTTCTGTCCGTCAACCAGTTTGCAATCCAGGTCACCACTTCGGCACTCACTCCAAGCTTTTTGTTTTATTCACCAGTCTCCTGTGCGGAACCGTATCAAAGCTTTGCTGAAATCCAAGTAGATGACATCTAGCGCTCTTCCTTGATCCAATTCCTTGGTTACCCAGTCGAAAAAGTCAATCAGATTTGTCTGACAGGATCTTCCCCTGGTGAATCCATGCTGCCTCTGGTCCATCAATTCTCCGGACTGTAGATAGTTAACTATTCTCTCTTTCAACAGTGACTCCATTACTTTTCCCACCACCGAAGTGAGGCTAACCGGTCTGTAGTTACCAGCCTCTTCTCTGTTCCCACTCTTGTGAAGCGGGACCACCACCGCTTTTCTCCAATCACTCGGCACCACTCCCGTTTCTAGGGATCTATTGAACAGGTCACACAGCGGACCCGCCAGCACATCTCTGAGCTCCCTCAGAATCCTTGGATGAATCCCATCAGGCCCCATGGCTTTGTCCACTTTCAGATTCTTTAGCTCTTCCCATACATTTTCTACTGTAAAATGATTTTCATCTATTCCACTACCCTCCAGCTTCTTGTGTAGAAATGGTCCTTCTCCAGGGTCTTCTTTAGTGAACACAGAGCTGAAGTATTCATTTAATATTTCTGCCATTTCTTCGTCTCTCTCCACACATTGATCATTTCCACCTTTCAATTTCACTATACCACTATGGACTTTTCTCTTTTCGCTGATGTATCTGAAAAATGTTTTGTCACTATTTTTTATCTCCTTGGCAATCCTCTCTTCCGCTTGACTTTTTGCCAACTTGATTAATTTCTTCGTCTCCCTCAGTTGAATCAAATATTCTTCTTTGTGCTCCTCCCTTTGGGATCTTTTATATTTCTTGAATGCTGTTCTTTTAGCTTTAATTTTGTCAGCCACCTCGTTTGAGAACCAGATAGGTTTCATTTTTCTTTTCTTTACATTTCTAACATAAAGAGTAGTTGCCTTGGTGATTGCTCCTTTTAGATTGATCCACTGCTGATCCCTAATTCTACAGATTTCTATTAGATTCCCTAATTCTACAGATTTCTATTAGATTCCCTAATTCTACAGATTTCTTTCCAGCGGAAAAGATTCAAAGTTTGTACATCATTAAAATCTTGAAAGGTCTGTATCATATCTCCCCTGCACCTCCTCTCTTCCAGGGTATACATATTTAAATCCTTCAGCCTCTCTTCATATGTCTTCAGATTCTGACTCCCACTCCATTTTTTCGCCCTTCTTTGGACTGCCTCCATCCTGTTTCTCTTCTTTTTGAGATATGGTCTCCAGAACTGAACACAGTACTCCAGGTGAGGCCTCAACAAGGACCTGTACAAGGGTATTATCACCTTCTTTTTTTTTACTGGTTATTCCTCTCTCTATGCAGCCCAGTATTCCTCTAGCTTTAGCTATTGCCTTGCCACATTGCTTCGCCATCTTCAGATCACCAGACACTATTACCCCATGATCCCTCTCTTGGTCTGGGCACCTCAGTCTTTCACCCCCCCCTTCCCCACCCCCCCATCATATATAGTTCTTTTGGATTACCGCATCCCAGATGCATGACTCTGCACATCTTGGCATTGAATCCCAGTTGCCAAGTTTTTTTACCACTCTTCAAGCTTTCTTAAATCACTTTCCATTCTCTCTACTTCTTCAAGTGTGTCCTCTGTTGCAGTTCTTAATTGGGATGTGAATTGGTGCTGGAATCGGTTCAGGTTTCGGTTTCATGGACCATCGGGAAATTCTGTTTCCCGCGGTCCGAACGTTTTTTTTTTATTGATTGCGTACGAGCCGAAAAACAAAAAACCCACCCCGACCCTTTAAATCAAATTCTTTAGAATCACACACCCTCCCGACCCCCCCCCCCCCCCAAACTTTTCTAAATTACCTGGTGGTCCAGCGGGGGTCCAGGGAGCAATCTCCCACTCTCAGGCCATCGGCTGCCACTAATCAAAATGACGCCGATGGCCCTTTGCCCTTACCATGTGACAGGAGCAATGGACGGCCAGTGCCATTCATTTTCCCACCACCAAGGTAACATAGTAATGACGGCAGAAAGACCAAAATGATCCATCTAGTCTGCCCAGCAAGCTTCCCAAGGTAGTAAATGCCGCTCTATGCAGGTTACCCCCATGTTTCTCTTAAGGGTAGTAACTGCCGCTCCGTGCAGGTTAACCCCATGTTTCTCTTAAGGGTAGTAACTGCCGCTCCATGCCAGTTTAGCTTTTTTATTTATTCCCATCCTCTAGCTTTTTAGGGATCTACAGTGTTTATCCCATGCCCCTTTGAAATCCTTCACAGTTTTAGTCTTCACCACTTCCTCCGGAAGGGCATTCCAGGCATCCACCACCCTCTCAGTGAAGAAATATTTCCTGACATTGGTTCTAAGTCTTCCTCCCTGGAGTTTCAAATCGTGACCCCTAGTTCTACTAAATTGTTTCCAATGGAAAAGATTTGTTGACAACCATGGATCATTAAAACCTTTCAAGTATCTGCAGGTCTGTATCATATCACCCCTGCTCCTCCTCTCCTCCAGGGTATACATATTCAGGTTCTTCAACCTCTCCTCATAAGTCATTCGATGGAGACCACCCACCATTTTGGTCACTCTTCTCTGAACCACTTCCATCCTGTCTCTGCCTCCTTTGAGATAAGGTCTCCAGAATTGAACACAGTACACCAGGTGAGGCCTCACCTAGGATCTGTACAAGGGGATTATCATTTCCCTTTTCTTACTAGATATTCCTCTCTCTGTGCAGCCCAGCATTCTTCTAGCTTTGGCTATCGTGGTGTCACACAGCTTCGTCAACTTCAGGTCGTTAGACACTATCACCCCAAGGTCTCTCTCCTGCTCCGTGAACATCAGCCCTTCACCCCCCAACACATATAGGGGCGGATTTTCATACTCCGCGAATAGGCCTACTTTTGTTTGCGCTCCAGCGGGCCTCCTGCGCGCTGGGACGTGACCTGGGGGCGGGTCCGGAGGGCGCGGCCACGCCCCTGGGCAGTCCCGGGCCGTAACCACGCCTCCGGGTCCGCCCCCGAAACGCTCCCGGCACGCCCCCTAAACGCCGCGCGGTTCGGGCCCGCCCCCCGACACGCCCCCGACACGCGCCCCTCGGAGAACCCCGGGACTTACGCGAGTCCCGGGGCTCTGCGCGCGCCGGTGAGCCTATGTAAAATAGGCTCACCGGCGCGCAGGGCCCTGCTCGCCTAAATCCGCCCGGTTTTGAGCGGATTTAGGCGAGCAGGGCTCTGAAAATCCGCCCCATAGTTCTTTTGGATTACCATGCCCCAGATGCATGACTCTGTATTTCTTGGCATTGAATCCCAGCTGCCATATGTTCGCTCACTCTTCCAGATTCCTTAAATCCCATCTCACTCTTTGTATTCCTTCCAGTGTGACCACTCTGTTGTAGATCTTAGTATCATCTGCAAATAGGCAAACTTTACCTTCTAACCCTTCCACAATGTCGCTCACGAAGATGTTAAACAGAACCGGTCCCAACACCAATCCCTGTGGCACTCCACTTAACACTATTCTCTCTTCAGAGTAGTTTCCATTTACCATCACCTGTTGTCTTATATCCATCAACCAGTTTGTAATCCACGCCAACACCTTGGAGCTGACTCCCAAGCTTCTCATTTTGTTGATGAGTCTTCTGTGTGGGACCGTATAAAAGGTTTTACTAAAATCCAAGTAAATTACATCGAGCGCTCTTCCCTGATCCCTGAACCAGCCAGTAGTTTCCAGCCTCCTCTCTGCTACCACTCTTGTGAAGCGGAACCATCACCACTCTTTTCCAATCCTATGGCACCACTCCTGTTTCCAAGGATCTACTGAACAGATTCTTCAGTGGACCCGCCAGCACATCTCTGAGCTCCCTTGGCATCCTGGGATGCAGTTCACCTGGTCCCATCGCCTTTTCCACTTTCATTTTGCCTAACTCTTCCCATACATTATATTCTGTAACCAGAGTTTTGTCTACCCCATTCCCATCTACAGTCTTCTCAACCAGCAATGGTTCTATTCCAGGATCTTCTTTAGTGTACATCAAAGTGAAGTTTTGTTTTTTTTAATATGGCCTGGTTTTGGCCTCTTTTGGAAACAGGATGCTGGGCTTGATGGACCCTTGGTCTGACCCAGCATGGCAATTTCTACGTTCTTATGTTCTTAATGTGGACATTTGGACAACACGTTGAAATTCTCAGTTCAGTGATGGTCAAAAAAAGTAAACAGAATGTTAGGAATTGTCCAAAAAGTAATGGAGAATGAAAAGAAAATGATCATATTGCCTCTATATTGTACCATGGTGTGACTGCATCTTGAATATTGTGTGTAGTTCTACTCAGTACTCACCCTATTTCATGAAAAACATAGAGGAACTAGAAAAGGTACAGAGGAGGGCAGCAAAAATGATAAAGCGAATGGATCATCTCTCCTATGAATAGAGGCTACCCTGGCTAGGACTCTTCAACTTGGAAAAGAGACAACTGAGAGGTGACATGATAGAAGTTTATAATTTTATGATGGGATGGAACAGGTAAATAAAGAATGATTATTTACTCTTTCAAATAATACTACAACAAGGGAACACACCATGAAACTAACAACCAACAGCTTCAAAACAAATTGTAGAAAGTGTTTTTTCACTCAGTGTTCTATCAAGCTTTGGAAACTTTTGCCAGAGGATGTGATCAAGGCAACTAGCATAACAGGGTTTAAAACAGGGTTTGGACAAGTTCCTGGAGGAAACATCCATAATATAATAGTCAGGTAGACTAAAGAAAGCTATTGCTAGCTCTGCTAGTGAGTGTAACCCCCTTTTTAGGAGACGTACTCCTAGGGGTACACAATCTTATTTATATCTTCTGAGGTTGCTCTAGCTAGCTATTCATTCCCATGCTGACTCTTAATCTCTAGGGGATTCTGTTTATGGGGAGAAGTTCTCGCTTATGGCCCAGACAAGGAAAGAAGTTTGCCAGTGTATATGCTGTATTTTAGGTGCTTCCCATGAGGTGAGAGGTTGTAAGAATTAGACAGGACCAGGTCTGGGTGTTAAAATAAAGTTTACTGATTCCTAAAGTCAAATTAAAGTCTGTTGTCCAAATTGATGAGTGTACATCTGACTGTGTAGGTAGGTGTCCTTATTACAAACCTCTGGGTAGTAGAGATGTGAATCGTGTGCCAGATCATCTTAACGATCAGATTCGGCTGCGGGGGGGCTCAAATCTGATCGTTAAGATATGTGAATTGGAATTGTTTCCGATTCCAATTCACATTTTTTTAGGAGGCCCGCACCGCAAAAAAAAAAAAAACCACATCCGACCCTTTAAATCGACCCCCCCCCCTCCCGACCCGACCCATCGCTAATTATTTTTTTTACGGAGGCCCGCGCCGCAAAAAAAACAAAAAAAACTCATCCGACCCCTTAAATTGACCCCCCCCTCCCGACCCGACCCGACCCATCGCTATTTTTTTTTTACGGAGGCCCGCACCGCAAAAAAAAAAAACCCATCCGACCCTTTAAATTGACCCCCCCTCCTGACCCCCCCAAAACCTTGTAAAGTTACCTGGTGGTCCAGGGGGGCCTCGGGAGACCTCGGGGAGAGATCCAGGGGGGCCTCGGGGAGAGGAGAGATCCAGGGGGGCCTCGGGGAAAGATTTCCCAGGCATCACCTGTTCTAAAAAAAAAAAAAATGGCGCCGATGCCCCTTTGCCCTTACCATGTGACAGGGTATCCGTGCCATTGGCCGGCCCCTGTCACATGGTAGGAGCACTGGATGTCCGGCGCCATCTTTACTCATCAGCCCATATTATACCATGGGCTGATGGCTGGCGCCATGTTTAAAGATGGCGCCGGCCATCTTTACTCATCAGCCCATAGTATAATATGGGCTGATGAGTAAAGATGGCGCCGGACATCCAGTGCTCCTACCATGTGACAGGGGCCGGCCAATGGCACGGATACCCTGTCACATGGTAAGGGCAAAGGGGCATCGGCGCCATTTTTTTTTTTTTTAGAACAGCTGATGCCTGGGAAATCTTTCCCCGGGGCCCCCCTGGATCTCTCCTCTCCCCGAGGCCCCCCTGGCTCTCTCCCCGAGGACCCCCTGGACCACAAGGTAACTTTAAAAGGTTTTTGGGGGGTCGGGAGGGGGGGTCGATTTAAAGGGTCGGATGGGTTTTTTTTTTTCTTGCGGCGCGGGCCTCCGTAAAAAAAAAATAGCGATGGGTCGGGTCGGGAGGGGGGGGGGGGGTCGATTTAAAGGGTCAGATGGGGGTTTTTTTTTTTTTTGCGGCGCGGGCCTCCGTAAAAAAAAAATAGCGATGGGTCGGGTCGATTTAAAGGGTCAGGGTGGGTTTAGGGGCTTTTTTGGTGAGCCCTATTTAACGATACAATACAAATGCCCCTGACGATAAATCGTGGGCATTTGTATTGTATCGTGCACTCTAACGATTTTGGACGATTTTAAAATTATCTGACGATAATTTTAATCGTTCAAAAACGATTCACATCCCTACTGGGTAGAGCCCATGGTAATTTTAAATACTCTTACTTTCCCAGTGGCTGTGCTGTGGGAATCCTAGTGGAGGGGTCCCCTTTGCTTTGCCAAAATCCTACTTTTAGAAATTTTCTCTCACTTAGACACCAAGCCTGTCCTGTTTCCTTGGGGGGAAATCCGGATGGGATCTCCTTCTTTTGCTCTTCCTTGGATTCAGTTATTCATTCTTCTTATCTGCTACTTTAGGTGATTTATCTGGTGGAAAAATCTGAGGACCAGGCTACTCACAGCACTGCAATCCAAATGAGGAAGGGGAATCCAAAAACCTCCCCACTATTCTTAAGTTACAAAAATTACTTTCAGTCTTAATCTGGATAGCTTTTCTGCCCTCACTGTCTCTCGCAGCAGGATCTATCCTGTCTCCCTAATGAGTAGAGTAGGCTACAAGTTTTTGGTCCCCTGAAAAGAGCCCCTTGCCCGAAAGGGTATCCGGTTTAAAAGTCTATCTCACTGTAAATTATAAGAAGGACCCTCTGGCAGGGAGTGCACAGTGAGGTGTCTCTTCTAAAAGAAAACTGTTTGGGGCAAGGCAGGGAGGCCCTATCAGAGTGTGGAAAAAATATATGTTGCTTCTGCAGCTGCTCTCTCTAACTGAACCTCCTGAGTGTTAAAATCCCTGGGCTAAATGGCACTGAGTCATCCAATCAGAATCTCCAGGTAGAAGGGTCTGAAAGGTAGGGATGTGCAGAGGGACATCATACGTTGCATTCGTAATTCATATTCGTCGGGGGGCAGATACATTGCATTCGGCAAGGGGGGCCCCTAATACGTTCATGTGTTCATTCTTATTCATTTCCCGGCTAAAATTGAATTAACTACAACCCCCACCCTCCTGCCCCCCCCCCCCCCCCAAGACTTACCAAAACTCCCTGGTGGTCCAGCGGGGAGGTCCAGGAGCCATCTCCTACACTCACGCCGTTGGCTGCCGGTATTCAAAATGGCGCCGATAGCCTTTGACCTTACTATGTCACAAGGGCTACCGGTGCCATTGGTCGGCCCCTGTGACATAGTGAGGGCAAAGGCTACCGGTGCCATTTTGATTACTGGCAGCCGACGGCCCGAGTGCAGGTGGTCGCTCCCAGACCCCAGCTGGACCACCAGGGACTTTTTGCAAGTCTTGTGGGGGTCAGGAAGGTCCCCCAAGACTTGCCAAAAGTCCCTGGTGGTCCAGCTGGGGTCCGGGAGTGATCTCCTGCACTCGGGCCATCGGCTGCCAGTATTCAAAATGGCGCCGATAGCCTTTGCCCTTACTATGTCACAGGGGCTACCAGTACCATTGATCAGCCCCTGTCACATGGTAGGAGCACAAGATGGCAACGGCCAATCATTGCTCCTACCATGTGGCAGGGGCCACCAATGATCAACTGAATCAAAAGCAGAGAAGACATTGAAGAGTGTTAACTAAGAACACAGCTCCAGAGTCTATCACTCACAATAAAAAATTCAGCATACAGGCTATCAATGTACTGTCTCAGTACTGTGTCCACTGCGGAACCTGCACTGAAAAAGGTAGGGCACATCATGATAGTCCAGGAACGCTGTTAATTGGGTCAAAGGCTAGAGCACACTTCTCAAGCAACTTTGCCAAAGATGAGAAGTTCAAAATCAGGTGATAATTCGCTAGCTCTGCAGCACCCAAAGATGGCTTTTATAAAACTGGACGCACTAGTATTTTTTTAGTGAACTAGGCATGACCCCCTCAGCAAAAGAAAGTTGGACAAACTTTGTCAAAATCTTTATAAAAGAATCATTAACATTATGTACAACCCAAGAAGAACATTTTTTGATTCAATCTCTGTCATACTGTTATGAATTTAAATGTAACTGGTTGTTATTATGTAAACCGGAGTGAAGGCAATGTCAGCTATACCTCAGTATATAAACAAATGCTAAATAAATAAATAAAATAAATAAACATGGATCAAGAGCACATTGATTTGAATTCAGTTGAGAGTACAGCAGCAATCTCACCAGGTGTAACTGACCAGAAACTGGGCCACAATACCAAAGTGGACAATTAAAAAATATTATTAACTGTGCTGACCTCAGCAGCTGACAATGTTTGATGATTACTTAGCTTCTTGGCACAACGTGCAGCAAACCATGTATAGTCTACAACTGCTTATTCTTCCATATAGAGTTTTTCCAGACAATCTTTCACCATTCTAAACAATTCAATGAATTGTTGATTCAATGAATTTTGCAAACATGCAGGAAAAAATCCCTCCTAGCAGCTGACATAGTGACTTTATAACATCTAGAGGCAGCCTAAAACTTGCTCCTTAGTAGCGGGATAGGTGCCTTTAGCCACTGCCTTTCAATTCTCTGCATGTTCCTTTTCAACACATCCAGTTTCTGATAATAACAAGGCACCCAAAGTCATGACTTGCCATTTTAATAGTTTTAACAGGAGTGACTAAATCTAATATCTCTGCCGATTGCAAATTAAATGAGTCTACTAACAATATTACATCAGAGCCATCAAGTAAGCCACACTATCAATCCGATCCCTAGTAGAAATTAGATCGAGATTGTATTGGCAAAGAGGCAAGTGTTGCACAAATGTAGTATGATTTAAACCATGGCACTGAATGAGAATCTAGGACCTGCACACAGCCATTAATCTATAATGAACTGGAAACAAAAATTAGATCAAGGGTACGTCCCACCTTTTGAACAGGAGTATGTATTAGTTGAACAAAACTATGAGCTGAAAATACTGAAAGAAACTCCTCTACTGGACCAAGACGTACTTTGTCCAAATGAACATTAAAATCGCCTAAAATAATAAACTACTTAAATAAAATCTGAAGTGAGGCAAGCTGCTCTACTAAAGCCAACACATTTGAAGATGAAAAATGAGGTGGACTATACCCTACATCTTTAAGCCATGTTAATGTCTTGATTACCAAGACTTCAGGTTCCCACCCCTGAACCACAGGAAAAGGGTAACACTGCAAATTAAGGGTGTTTCCAAAAACCAACAGAACTCCCCCTGCTTCGTTTCCCAACCAACAGCAGCAATTTAGGTAGGCTAGCATAGTCTGTAGGGAAACAAATGGGGCAAGGAAAGCCCAGCAAACAGTCCATTCTGGCACCAAACAGCTTATGGTAGTTATTGACTCTTAGTCTTGCCATAACAATCTGATGCTTTACACACCTTCTGCATCCCCACTAATCCCTTGGGGTGTTTATGCCACTGTCGATACTGCTTTGCCCCTCTTTTGTTGCCTTGGGGTTTTAATGCTGCTCTTCTTGCTGTGTTACTCTGCATCCATGGTTTGTGGTTTTAATGCCAGTACTCCTGCTGCTTTGAGCCCCTCTTGGTGCATTCGGGTGTTTCTGCCTCTGCTCCTTCTGTCTTAAAAGTTCTTTTCAAAATTCCCTTATGGTACTTACTAACTATTGTTCTTGCCATACCAATCCGATGCTTTACACACTTGCATCTGTCATGGTTCCCCAGCATCTTCATCACACCTGGATTAGGCATAGGAAACAGAGGCAGCTGCCTTTGGCACCACATTTTTATAGGCACTGGAATGTTGCCATTGCCGTTGCCCTTATGCCTTGAATCGAACCTGCCGCCCAGGCACTTAACTAAAGTGGCTGTGTCCTTATCCTGTGACAGCAGCCACTCTAAAAAAATTAATTATTGCAAGGCCTGCAGCTGCCAGTTTCACACTCAAGGCCCTGCACAGGAAGCCCGTGTGGGAGGAAAGGGAGGGGGAGCGCAACTGCAGGGCCTGCACAAAATTAATTTTTTCAAGTTGTTGCTGCCGCAGGAAAGGAACACTGCCATTTTGGTAAGAAGCCGGGAGGGGATGGGCTAGTAGTGGACTCCCCACCCTGCATCATTGGGGAAAGAGAATGTGTCCAACACCATAACCCTACCCCCCCCCCCCACCCTGCCTGTGAGTGCCAGAAATATAAACCAGCCCTGGGCTTCTTGCCACTATTGTTGATGCCCTTTGCCCATCCTTTGAACCCTTGGGGTGTTCTTGCCAATCTTGGCATGGCTTTGTTCCTCTCACAGTTCTTTGAAATGCTAATGCTTATTTGATCTGCTTTGCCCTGTCATGGCTTCTTGGGCTATTGATGCTGGCCTTGGTGCCACTTTTCTCCACTCCTGGTATCTTGGAGTGCTCTTCCCTCTGCTACTAATGTCTACCTCCCAATTACACTAAACTTAAATAGAAAACTGCAATTTTGGAGCCCAAAATAAGATGCATTGGTTCCTGCATTGACTTTAATGGGAAACAAATGGCACAAATAATTTTTTCGATTAAAATAAACTAAGCAAATCATGGAGGCAAATGAACCAAAATAATGAACTGAACTGAAAATGTTTTCCTTGTATAACCATATAAGAATCTAATAAATCTCTATTAACAAATCCACAACCCAATGTCAATAAAATATCATACTTAGAATGGTCTACCCAAAAATCTGTAAATAACTGTATTATTCATAAACACTAAACTAAATATAAATACTAATCCCACACAGTCATTGTTACAAAAATCTTCATTTCACCCCCTAGGAGTAAATAAATCCATAACTGAAATCCAAAAAGTTTCTCTCTACAATAATTTATTCAGTCGCCTCCACATTTTGTTTCTTGATTGATTCAATGCTCATGAATTTAAATCCATCTAATCTAGCCAAATGTTCCTTGTTAAAATGTATTGCCATAGGGTATTTTATATTATTCTTCTTAATGGCTCTGTGTTCTTGAATCCTCTTTTAAACTGATTGATTCTACCTACATATTTCATGCCACTTTCACATGTGATCATGTACAGAACATAAACACTGCTGCAATCAATAAATGCTCTAATGCTGAGCTAGCTATTATCTTTTTTAAAGGTTGCCTCTGTTTACCTATAAATGCAAACACTATACTTATAAACCCATTATGTTCTTATTCTGTCACTTAAGTTTCTTACAGAATCCTTGTGGGTTCTTCAAGGGTTACCTAAAGGTATTCTTTGAATGTCTCTTGCTGCATTGCAGAGATGGAGCTAGCTCCTGTCCTCTTTCCTTTTCCCAAACTTACCCCCAACCATTTGGCTCTTGCTCCACAACTATTTTAATTTTTTGTGTTCTTATGCCTTCCATTTGGACTGCAGGTACAATGGAAGTAAAGGAGCCTTTTTGTAAAGCAGGGGCTATTTGCTATTCCTCATGATTTCCTGACCACTGCACAAGCACGTCTACAGCAGGAAAATGAGTTGTCTCTCTCCGTCTTAGTGAAACCGGAAAGAGAACATGAAACCAGTTTCTGATGAAAAAAATGCCACAGAAGACTGAAAGAGGTAATGAGGCATGAGATGAAGGAGACAAGAAATGTTTGAGATATGGAGAGACTAACAGCATAGGGAATATAGTGAGGGAGAGAGGGAGTGAAAGGGCCGAGAAAGAGAGAGAAGAAAGGCATGTTAAAGAGGGAAGGGGAACAAAAGGCAAAGGCAGTATAAAGGCAGGAGAAAAGAAGAAACGAGATACAAGTAAGATGTGGTGAAGAAGAAATAAAAATGATAGAGGGGAACATGAAAAGAACTGATAAATGAGTAGAAAGCAAAAAATTGGAATGGGGAATTGGCCAGAGTCTGAGAATGAGAGACAGTATGGTGAATTAATGAGAGAATGAGATGTCATGTGAGATCCCATCAGACTCCCATAGAAAAAGTATGGGCATTTTGATCCTGGCCGCCATAAACACAAAATCCTAGTCCCAGCCCTGCTAGGTAGAGGATTACAGTTGTATTATAAGAAATTAGAATCTAAGCCTCAGATTCTGATAAAGTTATACAGACCTTGCAAATAAAGGGGGTCATTTACTAAGCAGGTTTTCCTTAGTAAATCAGGCTCAAAGAAAGTAGACTTCAGTGCAGGATCTTCAGCTGAAAAAAATAGTGACAGCAGGTGGGCTTTTTAATCAGTTTGTTGACTTGAAAAGAGAGATTCTGGAAAACACTTTGACGTCAATATTCAGTGAACTGGTGAGTGGGAAAGTTGCCAGGGTAACTATACCTGGGTAAGTCTGTTGTTGAATATCTTCAGATAACTTTACTCTGATAAAGTTATGCAGCTACATTTCGGACATTGTTTTCTATTACCAGATTTACCCGGCTAGGTTAATCTGGATAGCACTGAATACCAGCAATAGCCAGATTCATTATAGTCAATTACCCAGAATTCTTCCTTCTGACCTCTCTTTATATGGCTAAATGCTAGCTGTATAATGACTTATCTGGGTAAAGGGGTAGGAATTTTGAATATCAGGGTTGGTCCCCAAGACCCATTTGAATATCCATCTCCTTGTTTTCAGTGAGGTAAAGTGATGTGGCCCATGGTCACACAGAGTTATTGGCAGAAGGAAGCCACAAAATAGAGCCCTGGACTTCATAAAGATGTCTATTCATTTTAAAATATAATGGAAAATGTAACAAAGAAAAAAAATGAATTTCATTGTGTTGCCAACAAAACGAAATACTGCTGCATGTGAACATTTTGTCTTGCTTCTGTTTATTTCATTTCATTGCCATTAAAGTCTATGGGGGAAGCATTAAGCAATGCATTTTGTTTTATTTAAGTTTCAGACAGCCTGGAACCAGTGGGGGATGGGGCAAGGAGCAGTCTTTCAACCAGCTTATCCAGGCTTGCCTGATTTGTTTTTTCCTTTACCTGAAATTGAAACAGAAAGCTAAGTTGTAACGGGCTCCATTTTAGGTCACTTGTGTGATTGATTTCAGACTGTCAATACACAGGCTGTGAAGCTCCTTGTTTCTCGAGTTGAGAATGCCAAAGAAAGTTTAGTAAAGAAAAAAATTGAGCAAAAGTGGCTTAAGCGATTGACAAATTTTAAATAAGCTAAATTAAACTGCTGCATTGTACTGCTGTGCTGTTGCTTAGTGCTGTGCACTATGCAGTGCTACTGGAAGCTGTTACTTTTGGAGTAATACTGTGTATCAGCAAAGCTGAGAGCAGACACAGTCACTGTTGGACCACTATAGTATAGGAAATTTACACTGAGAGAGATTGTGTTTTCAGTGTATGCTATGCACTGTTCATTCTCCCTTTCTCTGAGTGCAAGGGTGATACTGTGATATACAGAACAGCAGTAGACAAAGTCTGAGTTAGAAAATACATAGTAGTGCACTACTGTTTCTAACAATAATAAATGGGTGTTTTTTTCACTCACTGTAATGTGTAATGGCAATGGCAATTTTATTTAATAGACCAGTTTTCTAAAATAATCAGAATGGTGTACCCCAAAAATAAATATTGCAACAAAAAGAAAAATACAGCTAAAAGTACAATACAATATCACAGAGTAAAAATTAATACATCCCTAAACTAGGAAGCAATAAAAGAATACACACTCCCCCCAAAATAATTTGCCAATAGACAATAAGATAAAATAGAAGTAAAAACAACTAAAGGAAAGATACTATGAAAGTAAAATGTAATCTCCATAAAAACCTAATTGTCAAAGACCTTGGCAAATAACCAGCCTTTACCAATATGTTAAACCTGAAGTACTTCTTCTCTATATGTAAAGGAAAAGGAATCCTATGCCAATGAAAGGAGCCTAGTATTGAAAGAGGTCAGTTTCATACATTCCCAAGGGGAAGGCAACTTTAATAACTCTAATTGTGATGATATCAATGTTCTGATAGGCTGATAAGGAACTGGTAAATTACTCAAATAAATATGAACCCCTCTGAACACTGCTCTATACATTAAACAAAGGAGCTTAAAAACAAACCTTACCTGACTCAGATGATGATGGAGCATTTGCCTAGAGTGTGTCATTGGCTGTTTCTCCCCAAGCAATTATGCAGCCCAACTGGAATGTTTCTCTGAGCCCAGGCATTTCAGAGACATCCATTTAGCCAGTCAGCACACAAAGGAGTGGAGGAGTAACCTAGTGGTTAGAACAGCAGGCTACGAGCCAGGAAACCACGGTTTAAGTCTCATGTCGCTCCTTGTGACCTGGGGTAAGTCACTCTACCCTCCATTGTCTCAGGTACAAACTTAAATTGTAAGCTCTCTGGGGATAGGGAAGTACCTGAATGTAATCTGCTGTGAAAAGCAGAATAAAAAAATAAAAAGGAAAAGAACCCAGGAGCATAGCTGAACAAAGCTCACATCTTGAAGTTTTTGGAGCATCAGTGAATAATAAGTCTGAGAATCTGGAGCCAACTTTTCTACTTATACAAGAGCACCAAGATAGTGGGGACCTTCCATCTGCAGCCAAGGCTGCTTTGATGGTGTTGGCTGGCCATCCAGTTAGACCTTATCAGGATATGTCAGGAGGTGAATCTTAAGATCTGCAAGCGGGCACACATGTGCACATTTGCTGGCGAATGCACATGGATGCAGCAATTTTATAATATATGCGTGTACACGCACATGTTGTAAAATCGGCTATATACGAGTATATACGTGCATGATTTTACATTGACAGATGCATCTGCCGCCTCTCGCTCGTAAGTGGGGGGAATTTTAGTAGATATGCGTGCTGACACAATAGTCCTTTTTCCCAGTTTGTTTCCAGTTTGCAACAGTAAAGGACATAAGAACATAAGAACATGCCATACTGGGTCAGACCAAGGATCCATCAAGCCTAGCATCCTGTTTCCAACAGTGGCCAATCCAGGCCATAACAACCTGGCAAGTACCGAAAAACTAAGTCTATCCCATGCTACTGTTGCTAGTAATAGCAGTGGCTATTTTCTACGTCAACTTAATTAATAGCAGGTAATGGATTTCTCCTCCAAGAACTTATACAATCCTTTTTTAAACCCAGCTACACTAACTGCACTAACCACATCCCCTGTAAACAAATTCCAGAATTTAATTGTGCGTTGATTGAAAAAGAACTTTCTCTGATTAGTTTTAAATGTGCCACATGCTAACTTCATGGAGTGCCCCCTAGTCCTTCTATTATCCGAAAGAGTAAATAACCGATTCACATTTACCCATTCTAGACCTCTCATGATTTTAAACATCTCTATCAATTCCCCCTCAGCCATCTCTTCTCCAAGCTGAAAAGTCCTAGCCTCCTTAGTCTTTCCTCATAGGGGAGCTGTTCCATTCCCTTTGTCATTTTGGTCACTCTTCTCTGTACCTTCTCCATCACAACTATATCTTTTTTGAGATGCGGTGACCAGAATTGTACACAGTATTCAAGGTACGGTCTCACCATGGAGCGATACAGAGGCATTATGACATTTTCCATTTTATTCACCATTCCCTTCCTAATAATTCCCAACATTCTGTTTGCTTTTTTGACTGCCGCAGCACACTGAACCGATGATTTCAATGTGTTATCCACTATGACACCTAGATCTCTTTCTTGGATGGTAGCTCCTAATATGGAACCTAACATTGTGTAACTATAGCATGAGTTATTTTTCCCTATATGATTCACCTTGCACTTATCCACATTAAATTTCATTTGCCATTTGGATGCCCAATATTCCAGTCTCACAAGGTCTTCCTGCAATTTATCACAATCCACTTGTGATTGAACTACTCTGAATAATTTTGTATCATCTGCAAATTTGATTACCTCACTCATCGTATTCCTTTCCAGATCATTTATAAATATATTGAAAAGCACGGGTCCCAATACAGATCCCTGAGGCACTCCACTGCCCTCTCCCCGCCACTGAGAAAATTGTCCTTTTATTCCTACTCTGTTTCCTGTCTTTTAGCCAGTTTGTAATCCACGAAAGGATATCACCATCTATCCCATGACTTTTTACTTTTCCTAGAAGCCTCTCATAAAGAAGTTTGTCAAATGCCTTCTGAAAATCCAAATACACTACATCTACCAGTTCACCTTTATCTATGTTTATTAACTCCTTCAAAAAAGTGAAGCAGATTTGTGAGGCAAGACTTGCCTTGGGTAAAGCCATGCTGACTTTGTTCCATTAAACCATGTCTTTCTATATGTTCTGTGATTTTGATATTTAGAACACTTTCCACTATTTTTCCTGGCACTGAAGTCAGGCTAACTGGTCTATAGTTTCCCGGATCGCCCCTGGAGCCCTTTTTAAATATTGGGGTTACATTAGCCACACTCCAGTCTTCAGGTACAATGGATGATTTTAATGATAGGTTACAATTTTTTACTAATAGATATAAAATTTCATTTTTTAGTTCCTTCAGAACCCTGGGGTGTATACCATCCGGTCCAGGTGATTTACTACTCTTCAGTTTGTCAATCAGGCCTACCACATCTTCTAGATTCACCATGATTTGGTTCAGTCCATCTGAATCTTTACCCATGAAAACCTTCTCTGGAACGGGTATCTCCCCAACATCCTCTTCAGTAAACACTGAAGCAAAGAAATCATTTAATCTTTCTGCGATGACCTTATCTTCTCTAAGTGCCCCTTTAACCTCTCGATCATCTAACAGTCCAACTGACTCCCTCACAGGCTTTCTGCTTCGGATATATTTTAAAAAGTTTTTACTGTGCGTGAGGAGAGGACTTTCTAAACCCCATAGCTAACTTGCCTCCTTTTTACCCTATTAGCCGTGAGTC
Organism: Rhinatrema bivittatum; assembly: GCF_901001135.1. Lineage (NCBI taxonomy): Eukaryota > Metazoa > Chordata > Amphibia > Gymnophiona > Rhinatrematidae > Rhinatrema > Rhinatrema bivittatum. The sequence continues at coordinate 251,921,206 of NC_042621.1, read as the reverse complement.
TTAAAACCCCACTGACTAGCCCAGTTTTTTTTTGTTACATGATTTTCACGCCATCCATAGCAGAAGTAAAGTTACACGGTACGGGACCCTGGCACATGCTTGTGAGTGTAAATACTTACACGCAGACTTCATGGTGCATTTATAGCCTGCCCATGCCCCACCTAAACCACACCCACACCCTATCCCTTTTGTTGAAAATGTTTTATGCATGAACCCACGCAGGTTTTAAAATGCACACGGCTCACACCATGCCAAGTCATGTGCATATCTCCCGGCTTCAGTATGTGTAGAGGTTTTAGAATCTACCAGTTGGATTTTAGCTCCACTTGAGCAATCAGTTATTGCTTTAGTGACTATTTCTGTGGAGATTTTTATTAGAATGAAATCTAATGATAGCTCTTTGAATCTTCAAATAAATGAAGTTCATTCCCTTCAACATCATGTTCAATGTGGCTTGATTCAGACCACTTTCATTGTATCCTGAAAAGGTGAAAATTTAGAGAATCAAGCCAGACAACTGAACATTCCGGATCTAAACTTTTCTAAGTTACTGACTTGTTCACCTGTGGAGTCTTTCAAGGACTATCTATGTGAAATTTTATATGTCCCAGCTGAGGCCAAGCCTCCTATTAGAAGGGCTTTCTTTTCACCATCTGAGAAAGACGTAGAATCGACACCAGTTGTACAAGGGGAGTCTTTTCAAAGGAAGATGGTTTGAATATTGCAGCTATAATTGAGGGGTCAAGTACTGGTGAGACATCTGAAAGAGGGACACTTTGATGAGTTTTGTTTTTCTTCAAGACAAGGATTATGTTATGAAATTGTTTTTCAAGTATAGATCTGCTTTGTTTCATGGGCATAAAATTTGGACATTTCTGGACGTCTCTAGGGCTTCGCAGGAACATAGGAAGAAGCTCCTGGAGCTGTGCCAAAAAAACTCAGCAGTTAGTGCAAGTTGTGTAGTGAGTTACCCTTGTAAATGTGTTATAATTCTGAATAGTGTGAAATATCTCTTTTATGAACCTTCACAATTACATTTATTTTTAGATTCAAAGAAAGTGTAAGATCCTTGTTTATGGTAGGTTGGCTCAGCTAACCAATTTATGGTATAATTTATCTCTGTGATCTCTCATGCTTTTATATGTTTTTTCTTGTGATTTTATATATGTATACAAATATACAGTATATGCTTGAATATACTGTATATTTGGATCCCTGAATAGTGGTCTCTATAAAGCACTTTGTTTATTTCCTTTTATTTTGTTTCTAATACATATATATTTTGTGATCTTCCTGTATTGTTCTAACAAGTATACAGTATGCTTGTGTTTAGTTTTTAATTTGATAAACAAAATGTAGAAAAAAATACAATCCTGGCTCTTATTGGCAGTCAGTTAAATTCTTGGAGTAGTGATGTGATGTGCTCAAACTTCATTATCCCAAACATTACTCTGGCTGTCGTATTTTGTAATAATTTAGCCTCCTCAAAGCAACCTCTCTTATAACCAAGTATTGGAAGTTACAATAATCTATCCAAGAAAGCACTCAAGCACAAGAAACAGTTGTAAGCTCTGATTTCCCCAGAAAGGGTTTTACTCTATGAATCATATGTAGAGTAAAAAAAAAAAAACTGACTTAGTTGAATTTGAAATCTGATTTGATATCGATAAAGAACCATCAAGCATCATGCCTAAGACTTTAGTAACTTCCACTACAGGAATATCTGTGCCCTTCATTCTTGGTGCTAATTGTTTTATAATCAAATGTCTGGAGAACCAAATAGCCTCTGACTTCTGGGGGTTCATCTAGCAATATCATCGAGACAATCATTAAACTTCGTAATTTCATTAATACCAGGTCTGAGAAAGGAGCAATAACTAGAATGCTATCAGCATAAAAATATTTACTAAAAGCTGTAAGAATGCATTGCCCAGTGTTCCTCAGCATGCAGATGGCGCTATGAACCACTTCAACTGTGTGTCTAGTCCTCTCAGCTCTGGGCTCTTCACATTCCCCCAGCAGCCATCTTGTTTCTTGTATAGGCCTATACTCCTACTGAAGCAGTCTCAGCAGTCAGTTACCAGAGCTTGGTCCTACCTTCCAGTCCTTTTACTCTAGCTCCGCTTCTGTTTCCAAGAAGACTGCAATTTCATCAGCTTCTACATTCAGCTTCTTCATCCATTACTCCTTTTGTTCTCCTTCCTGGCCTCTTGGATTTCTGATTAGTTCCTGCTCAATTAGTTACCCTGTGTCAAGCCTCTTGCTCTTTGTCCATGTTGGGAGCTACCTCCATTCTTATGCCTCGCTGACCACCAGCACCGGAGGGCTCAATCCAAAGGGAAGGTGGATGGCCAAGCAGAAGTCCATCTACCATTGGTGGCCTGGATTCAACTCCCCAGGGACTAGGCTGCTCACTTCTGAAGCAACCTGCAAACTATAGAGCTAAAAATAGATTAAAAAATCAGTGGGGAGCGAAAAGATTTATTTATTTATTTATTTTTTTATGTAAGGATTTTTTATATACCGCGGCACGTTAAAAAACATCACCTCGGTTTACAATGAACAATAATTCAGCAACAAGCTTTACAATCAAATGAATTTAGAATGGAACATAACAGATATAAATTAAAACCAGTAAACAAATTAAAATCATATAATACAATGGAGACGTACTTAACAGGTGAAGGGTATATAACGATACAATTATATATAATTAGGGGAATATATAACAGGAGATGTATATAACTTGGGAGTCTGCATTTTAGGATAGATCCATGGATCAGAAATAGTCTTTACAAAAGTAAAAGTAGTGCAAACATTTAGATCAATGAATGTAGATGGAGTTATTGTATAATGTCTGCTTGGAAAGTGAACGATAATTGTATGTGTAACATATATGTAGCAATTTCTGAAGGGGAGATGTTCATTAAGTGTAGGCTTGTTTGAACAGCCAGGTTTTAAGGTCCCATGCTATAATTACACAATGTTGGGTTCCATATTAGGTGCTACAACCCAAGAAAGAGATCTAGGCATCATAGTGGATAACACATTGAAATCGTTGGTTCAGTGTGCTGTGGCAGTCAAAAAAAGCAAACAGAATGTTGGGAATTATTAGAAAGGGAATGGTGAATAAAACGGAAAATGTCATAATGCCTCTGTATCGCTCCATGGTGAGACCGCATCTCAAAAAAGATATAATTGCGATGGAGAAGGTACAGAAAAGGGCTACCAAAATGATAAGGGGAATGGAACAGCTCCCCTATGAGGAAAGACTAAAGAGGATAGGACTTTTCAGCTTGGAGAAGAGACGGCTGAGGGGGGATATGATAGAGATGTTTAAAATTATGAGAGGTCTAGAACGGGTAGATGTGAATCGGTTATTTACTCTTTCAGATAGTAGAAAGACTAGGGGGCACTCCATGAAGTTAGCATTGGGCACATTTAAAACTAATCAGAGAAGTTCTTTTTTACTCAACGCACAATTAAACTCTGGAATTTGTTGCCAGAGGATGTGGTTAGTGCAGTTAGTATAGCGGTGTTTAAAAAAGGATTGGATAAGTTCTTGGAGGAGAAGTCCATTACCTGCTATTAAGTTCACTTAGAGAATAGCCACTGCCATTAGCAAAGGTAACATGGAATAGACTTAGTTTTTGGGTACTTGCCAGGTTCTTATGGCCTGGATTGGCCACTGTTGGAAACAGGATGCTGGGCTTGATGGACCCTTGGTCTGACCCAGTATGGCATTTTCTTATGTTCTTACCAGCAAGGGCGCAAACCTCGGGGGCGTCCCTCTGAATTGACATCATCCACTTCCAATATAAAAGGTTTCAGTATTTGTTAATTATCGAGTTAGCAAGGACATGGACATGGATACAGATGCGGATTCGTCCAAGCTACTCTGCCTCTTCGGACTTACCAGGGGTACCCACTGTTCGGGGGCCCCGCTCTTTTTTCTTTTTTTCAGATTGCAGATGGGAACCGGTACTCGCTCCTCGAGGGCCCATGTTCCTGAACCCTCTGAAGATTCTCTACTGTCTGGAAGCTATCGCAGATACAGACATTAGTGAGTTACTATTTCAGATTGCAGATGGGAACCGGTACTCGCTCCTCGAGGGCCTATGTTCCTGAATACTCTGAAGATTCTCTACTGCCTGGAAGCTATCGCAGATACTGTTATTGTTATAGTAGAGAGACGGTGGACCCTTGGGCCGGCCTGTAAGGAGGATTCCTTGGAGCAGACCGGTAGGCGGAGTCTAGCGGCTGGCGACGGCTTCACCCGGGACCCGGGATCCCCCCAGGAGGAGCCCGTAGGGAACCGGGCCCTTGGGACTTAAGAGCCGGAGCAAGCCCGCAGGTAGGGGGTGTCAGAAGCAGGACCAGGGTCAAGGCGGGTAGCTAGCAAGCACAGTTCAGAGGCAAACCAGGATCGAGGCAGGCAGCTGGCAGACAGTGTTCAGAAGCAAACCAGGGTCGAGGCAGGCAGCTGGCAGACAGTGTTCAGAAGCAAACCAGGGTCAAGGCAGGCAGCTGGCAGACAGTGTTCAGAAGCAGGCCGAGATCAGGAACCAGGAAGACAACAGATGAAGGATCGCTGAAGCAGGAACTGGAACAAGCACCGGGGAACCAGGAACCAGGAACCAGCAGAGTCTGGACGGCAACTAGAAGTCAGGGAACCTCGTTGCAAGGCGCTTCCTCGGAGTCTGGGCGCCGGTTAAATGCAGGCCTGGCATCTGACGTCAGCCAGGGGGCTGTCCCATATTTCCGGGTGCTGGACGCACATAAGGGCTGCCCTCGCACGCGCGTGCGAGGCGGAGGAGGAGGGCGGAGCTTCTGTCAGCGTTCTCCAGGTGGAGACGCCGCGGACATGCGGCCCACTGGACCGGGACTTCGGCGCCTCTCCTCGCGGCCTGGAGCGAAGGTAAACGGACCCGACCCCGATCATGGGGGAGGCAGTCGGGGCCGCAACAGATACAGACATTTGTGAGTTACCATCGCTCTCTCAGAGCTTTCCCTGGAACCAGGTACTCGCTCTTTGAGGGCCTAACCATTTCCAGCTACTGAGCATCTTTAAGACTTTATGTGAGTTTTGCCATTCAGTTCTGACTATGTATTTATTTATTTATTTACTAGTTTTTAATATACCGATCTTCAAGACAATGTCTTATCATACCGGTTTACTTCAAACAAGGGAAAACCAGCTAAATAGGCGAAGAAAAGTTACATATAACAGGGTGGATAACTTGGAACTGTTGTGATCCTGCCCGCAAGGAGCGTGGGCAGGCTCTTACCTTCTCACAGCCAGTCGGGCTGCTGACGCTGCTGCTTCTTTCTCCCTGAATCAGCTGGGGCTGTCCCCGCAGCTGCTGCCATGCGGTCGGCTCCTCTGGTCCTGCCTTCCCCCGACGTGCTGCTGCGATCCCGGGCCCTTCAGTCAGCAGGCCGTCTCTGCTGGTGCCTGTTACAGCCCGGGTCCTTGCCTGGCTGGGAAGCTGTCCCTGCCAGTGCCTGCAGCCTGCTACAGCTCTCTACTCTGCCTGCAGTTTTACCTCTCCTCCTGGGGCTGTCTTCACGGCATGGAGCCGTTCCTGCAGTCAGCCCTTCTCCTGCTTCAGTCCTTGCAGCTGGGAGCTGCTCCAGTGACCTGCCTTCACCCAGCTCTAGCCCAGGGCTGCTGCCTGCTTCCATGGGTCCTCCACGTGGCCGAGAACGCCACCAGCTTCCAGCACTCATCTCTCCAGCTTCCTAGGGCGCAAGCACGCCTCTCTCGTCTGTTCTTCAAGGGCCAGCCAGGTATGGCCCCTGCTGGCTCCTCCCTGGGCGTTGTCCACCTCAGCTCTACAAAGGGATTCAACGTTCAGTCTGTCTTTGCCTTCGCAAGGAGTTGGTCACTCCTGAGATCCTCGTTCCAGGAGCTGCCTTGTGTTCCAGCCTTCTGCAAGGTCCAGTGTTCCATGTTTCCAGTTGTTCCAGTCCTGATGTTCTAGTCCTGATGTTCCAGTCCTGATGTTCCAGTTGTTCCAGTCCTGATGTTTGCTTGTTCCTGTTCCTGCCTTGAGGTCTGATTCCTAATCCGGTATCCATGATCCAGTCCAGATATTACAAGCCTGTACCTTGATCCTGAAACTCGCCTGAAAGCTAAGTACTTTTCTTCTGAATCTCTTGAAAGCTTTCACCTTGATCCAGTGTCCTCCAATGTCCTGGTACCTCGCGGCAAGCCACGCCGTGACCGTGACCAGCCCTCGGGGCGGGCTGATTAGGGCCATTTGTGATGCAAGCCATGTACCTCGTTTCTAAGTCCCTGAGAAGTCCTTGTTCCTGATCCTGTTTCCTGCCTTGGCTGCCGGTGTGCAGCAATCCTGCCTTGGCTGCCGGTGCGCAGCAACCAGCTTCTTCCCTGTTACCTTGATGTCGGTGCCAGATCCAGTTCCTGATCCAGTCCATGTGTTCTGCCCTTCGTCTTGTCTGGCTCCTGAGCCTTCTGGTCCTGTTGGGCCCTGGAGTGGCCAACAGGTGGGATTTGTCCCTGTGCTTTGGAGCTTCCCTTCCTGCCAGCCGACGGGGCTTCGGATGTCAGTATCCCAGCATCGGAGTTCGCTTCGCCTGGATCTCTCCTGCATTCTCCTGTTCTCAGCGTGGTCCGCGACCAGCCTTCCTGGGCTGAGTAGGGCGCGCATGGGACAGGGTGGTCCGTGACTCAGTCCCGCGGGTGGTCTGAGTAGGGCGCCCTGAGGGACAGTGCCCATGTCTTCCTTCATCCCTTGTTCCTGAGTCTACATCTGCACCCTCAGTACTTCACTTCTGAACCTACCTCAGCATCTTCAGTACCTCGCCTTTGAAGCTACCTCCGCACCTTCAGTACCTTGCTTCTGAGTCTACGTCAGCACGCCCAGTATCTTGCTTCTGAGTCTACGTCTGCACGCCCAGTACCTTGCTTCTGAGTCTACGTCTGCACTCCCATTACCTTGCTTCTGAGTCTACGTCTGCACTCCCAGTACACTGCTTCTGAGTCTACGTCTGCACTTCCAGTCCCTGCTTCTGAGTCTCGTCTGAATCTATGTTCCAGCCTTCGCTGTCCTGGCCTCCATCCGGCCTGCCGCTTCGTGCCGTACCCTGCGGCAGGTCCGAAAGGGTTGGAACGGTCGGAGGACTGTTCACAAGACCAACATTGCGTTGTTGGGTCTTCCGAAGCGTGCAGGTCCGGAGGAGGGCCTGTCGTCTGGTCATCACTCCAGTCTTGCTTCCGTCCTACCCATGCTCGGGCATGCCACGCCTCCCGCAGCCCTCTTCGGAATCCTCTGCGGTCGAGCCGCGGCCCAAGGACTCACCTCTCTCTCAGGAAGTGGGATCGCTCTCCTAGCGCTCCACAACAGGAACAAATTGGAAATGTAAACTTATTTTAACATAGAGCTAGTATAAAAGTGAGAATAACTTAAATGGATATAGCTATAGCGATAAAAATGAATTGACATCAGGTAATTTGTCGGGAATACGATAAATGGAAATGAATCAGATCTTGAGGATCTCAATAGAAGACTGCAATAGGAGACAGAATTAGTGTCTTGGAATTATTTGAGGCTAGGCTGATTATGGGTAGGCTTGTTCGAATAGCCAGGTCTTCAGTTTCTTTCTGAAGGTTAATGGACATTGTTCCTGGCGGAGCTCTGGTGGTAGTGAGTTCCAAAGAGCGGGTTCGGCTGTGGAGAATGCCCGTTTCCGTATTGAGGGGTGAAGTGTGGATTTGGCATGGGGTGTATGAAGGGATCCTTTGTAGGCAGTTCTGATCGGTCTGTATACTGCATACCCTGTCTACTCACTATCTATATTTTCTCTACAGCTCAGAAACCCTGGGACACTGTTCCAGTACCTGAGGGACTTCAGCCCTGCCGGGAATGTCAGCTCACTACTTCCACCTCTGGTGGTTCTACTAACCTGTCTAATAAAAGAACTGTCTGTGTCTGTCTCCATACCCAAGCCTAGCCAGTGGTCCCTCTCAGGATATCCTCCTGGGGGTGCTGTGTCTAAATATTAGACTTTAATAAAACGCTTGTCAGCACTTTTTCAAACAAAGATATGAATCAGAATTTTATTTAGAACAAGTATAAATTTAATATTCCATATCTTTGGAAGCACATATGCTAACCTTGCAAGACAGGTAGAGCATCAATGTGTCTTGTAATCTCTGGTACACGCTGTTATTTTATACTTTCAACTATACATAGAAAATGCTTGTAAGAGGATCATTCACCCATTTGAGAGTGTCATAAACTAAACTTGTCTATCCTGAAAACAATCTCCTCCCACCATAAAAGTTCCTTTATCAACATGGCTTTGATGCACTTTGTTCCTTCTGATCTTCTGTGTTTTGTAAATAGATAGTAGGTCTGTGTTCTGAATAGATAGTAGGCCTGAATTCTGTTCCTGGTGCCAGACCTTTAATTAAAGCTGTAACCTCTGGGAATCTTCAGTTCACCTGGCTTCTGTCAGTCCACCTGCTTCTTTCAATGAGATAGGAATCTGTGAGAACCAAGCTTCTATTGTGGTTTCTGTGAGAACCAAACTTATATTATGGTTTCTGTGTTATGGTTTAGATCTTGCCATTGATGCCCTCCTGGCCTTTAATTATAGGCTTTGCAGAGCCTACAGGTTTCCCAGATCTTCCACATTCTTGAGTCTGAGGTGGTCAGAAGTTCACTATATCTTAGCAGTTTCAGTGTGAATCAGCCAGCTGAGGATTCTGGAACTGGCTGAATGAGCCAAAGTTCTGAACCATCATATCAGCTGTCATCTGCCATCGGCCCAAGGATTTACCTATCTACATTCCTCTACAGCCGAGTGCCCTCTCCAAGCACTCCGCTGGTAACAGTTGCTACCTCCTCTTCTTTCAGGAGTCCACAACACAGATTCATAACAGGATTACTAACTCCCTAGCAGATCCTTATCAAGATTACTACTCCTCCCTTCTTGAGGAGTAAAGCCTAACAGGATTGCTAACTCCTCCTTCCTTAGGAGTCATCACTATCTACTATCTGCTTGCTCCTCCCATCAGCATAGCAGATCCTATCAAGATTGTTAACTCCTCACGGAGTCTCTAACAAGATTGCTAACTCCTCCCACATCAGGAGTCTTCAGCAACAGATCCTAACACATCATAAGGAGACATTAGCATTTGTTGCCAACACATGAGATATTTTCATATCAGGCATAGATGAGACAATAGTGCAGGGAAAAGGGTTTTAGGTTGATTAGGAACAAAGCATCATTTTGGTGAATGGAGGGCCTTTTCTGAAAGGATGGGCTTCACCTTAACCTGAGTGGAACCAGGCTGCTGACACTAGCCTTTAAAAAGGAGATAGAGCAGCTTTTAAACCAGATGATGGGGGAAAACCGACAATCGCTCAAATGTACTTGATTTGGAATGATGTATCTTTGAAGGATACTAAGAGAACAGGGAATTTAGGGCATTCTAGTAGAGAGGATGCAATAAACCAAGTACCTTTAAGTAACGAGCAGACAGAGCAGAAAAATTTCAAAGTACCCTGTCAACTGATAAGCAGGTTGTTAATACAAACAGAAAACATATTTTGAAATGACTGTATACAAATGCTAGAAGTCTAAAAATATAAGATGGGAGAGTTAGAGTCTATAGCACAGGATGAAGAAGTTGATATAACTGGTGATACAGAGACCTGGTGGAAGAATGATAATCAATGGGGCACTGGGATACCAGGGTACAAATTATATCAAAATGATAGGATGGATCAAATTGGTGGAGGGGTGGCACTATATATTAAAATGGGCATTGAGTCAAACAGGATAAAAGTTCTGCAGGAAACAAAATGCAATGTTGAATATTTATGGATAGAAATTCCAGGTGAAAAGGGGAATAAAATAACAGTGGGTGCACCTGACCAGAATGAACAAACAGATAATGAAATGCTAAAAGAAATTAGGGAAAATAAAATCAGCAGCACAGTAATAATGGGTGATTTCAATTACCCCAGTATTGATTGGGTGAATGTTACATCAGGACATGCTAAAGAGGTAAAGTTTATTGATGAAATAAATGACTGCTTCATGGAGCAGCTGGTATAAGAAACAGCAAGAGGGGAATCTATTTGAGACCTAGTCCTTAGTGGAACTCAAGATTTGGTGCAAAAGGTAACAGTGTTGGAGCCACTTGGCAATAGTGATCACACCATGAAACAATTTGACTTAATAATTGGCGGGAGGCACTAAAGAAATCTACTGTGACGGCATTTAACTTTCAGAAGGGTGAACATGATAAAATGAGGAAAATGGTTAGGAAAATACTTAAAGAAATAGCTGCAAAAGAGTTTACATCAGGCATGGACATTATTTACAAATATCAGATCAGAAGTATTCTACACATTAGAAAAGGTAGAAGGAAGGCTAAATGATTACCGACATGGTCAAAACGTTAGGTGAGAGAAGCTATAATAGCTAAAGGAACATCTTTCAAGAAATGGAAAAGGGATCAAAATGAATAAAACAGGAAACAGCATAAGTACTAGCAAGTTAGATGCAAAGCATTGATAAAGAAGGCAAAAAAGAATTTGAAAAGAAGCTTGCTGTGGTCGCAAAAACTCATAATAAAACCGTTTTTGGGTGCATTCAAACTAAAAAGTCTGTGAGGGACCATTAGATGATCAAGGGGGAAAAGGGGCACTTACAGATGACAAAAAGTGACTAAATGAATTCTTTGTTTTGGTCTTCACTGCAGAAGATGTAAGAGAGATACCCATGCCAGAAATGATATTCAAAGGTAATAATTCTGTAGAACTGAAACAAATCTCAGTGAATTTGGAAGGTGCAATAGGGTAAATTGACAAACTAAAGAGTAGCAAATCTACTGGACAAGATGATACACATTCCAGAGTGCTGAAAGAACCAAAAAACGAAACTGCAGACCTGCTATTAGTAATTTGTAAACCATCATTAAAATTGTATATAGTACCTGAAGACTGAAGGGTTGCAAATGTAATGCTAATTTTATAAAAGGGATCAAGGGTTGAACTAGGAAACTACAGCTCAGTGAGACTGTGCCATGCAAAATGATAGCAACTATCATAAAGAACAAAATAGCTGAACAAAGAAAAGGCACAGTTCAACGGGACAAAGCCAACATGGATTTAGCCAAGGGAAGTCTTGCCTCATCAATCTGCTACATTTTTTTGGAGGACGTAAATAAACATGAGGATTACGGTGAGCCAGTTGATATAGTGTAGGGATGTGAATCGTTTTTTCATGATTTAAAATATCGTCCGATATATTTTAAATCGTCAAAAATCATTAGAGGCGCAATACAATAGGAATTCCCCCGATTTATCGTCAAAAATCGTAAATCGGGGGAGGGGGGAGAGGAAGGGGGAGGGCGGGAAAACCGGCACACTAAAACAACCCTAAAACCCACCCCGACCCTTTAAAATAAATCCCCCACCCTCCCAAACCCCCCCAAAATGTTTTAATTTACCTGGGGTCCAGTGGGGGGGGTCCCGGTGTGATCTTCCACTCTTGGGCCACGGCTGTGTTAATAGAAATGGCGCCAGCGCTACTGCGCTGGCGCCATTTTGGTTTCTGTCCCCCGACATCACGAGCACAGGAGATCGCTCCCGGACCCCCGCTGGACCCCCAGGGACTTTTGGCCAGCTTGGGGGGGCCTCCTGACCCCCACAAGACTTGCCAAAAGTCCAGTGGGGGTCCGGGAGCGACCTCATGCACTAGGGCAGTATTGCAAAATGGCGCCGGCCGTATTGCAAAATGGCGCCGCGTATGTACTAGGGAGACTTCTTTCTCCATTGCGCACCCATTCAATGGAACCTTCTTCCTTTTGACCTCAGATCTTTAGAAGATGTTAAAAAATTGAAAACGGCATTTAAGGAATATCTGCTTCATCGTGCGTTCAATGATAAATGAGGCTGCATGAATGTTCTTAATCTGCTCATTAAAAGATATATGACGATCTATTAATTGAATATTCAATTTTTGGAATATGCTCTTATGTCTAAAATAGTAAATGTACCATTAATATTTGGTATTTTGTGGCTTGGTTTCTGTGAAGCTGAAATCTGTTGTTTGTATTTTATTTTGTTTTTATTATGTATGTACCCTTGTATATCGCCTAGGCCTTGTTAAGTGTTAGGCGATTAGTAAATTTTAATAAATGAAATGAAATGAAAACATTTTGGGGGGGTTCGGGAGGGTGGGGGTTTTATTTTAAAGGGTCAGGGTGGGTTTTAGGGTTGTTTTAGTGTGCCGGTTTTCCCGCCCTCCCCCGATTTATGATTTAAACGATTTTAAAAAAAACAAAACCGCGACGATCAGATTCCCTCCCCCCCCAGCCAAAATCGATCGTTAAGACGATTGATCACACGATTCACATCTCTAATATAGTGCATCTGGATTTCCAAACAGCATTTGACAAAGTCCCTCATGAGAGACTTCTTAGGAAATGAAAAAGTCATGGGATAAGGAGCAGTGTCCTACTGTGGATTGTGAACTGGATAAAAGTTAGAAAACAGAGAGTAAGGCTAAATGGTAAATTTTCCTAATGGAAAATGATGAATAGTGGTGTGCCCCAGGGATCTGTTCTGGGACCACTGCTTTTTAATATGTTTATAAATGACCTGGAAATGGGAACAATAAGTAAGGTGATCAAATTTGCTGATGACACAAAATTATTCAAAGTTGTTAAATCAGAAGAGGATTGTAAGAAATTGCAAGAGGACCTTGTAAAACTGTGATACTGGGCATGCAAATGGCAAATGAAATTTAATATGCACAAATGCAAAGTGATACGCTTAGGGAAGAGTAGTCCAAATTATGACTGCAAATAATACAAGGTTCCATTTTAGGAGTCACCACCATTCATGAAAAGGATCTAGGCATCATTGTTGATAATACATTGAAATCTTCTGCTCAATGTGCAAGAGCAGCCAAGAAAGCCCTTCCGGAGGAAGTGGTGAAGACCAAAACTGTGAAGGATTTCAAAGGGGTGTGGGATAAACACTGTGAATCCATAAAGGGGCGGATTTTCAGAGCCCTGCTCGCCTAAATCTGCCCAAAACCGGGCGGATTTAGGCGAGCAGGGCCCTGCGCGCCGGTAAGCCTATTTTACATAGGCCTACCGGCGCGCGCAGAGCCCCGGGACTCGCGTAAGTCCCGGGGTTTTCGGAGGGGGGCGTGTTTGGGGGGGCGTGTCAGGGGGCGGGCCCGAACCGCTCTGCGTTTTTGGGGCGTGTCGGGAGCGTTCCGGGGCGGGCCCGGGGGCGTGGCTACGGCCCGGGGCGGCCCGGGGGCGTGGCCGCGCCCTCCGGACCCACCCCCAGGTCGCGTCCCGGCGCGCAGGAGGCCCGCTGACACGCGGGGATTTACGCCTCCCTCTGGGAGGCGTAAATCCCCCAACAAAGGTAAGGGGGGGGGTTTAGACAGGGCCGGGTGGGTGGGTTAGGTAGGGGAAGGGAGGGGAAGGTGAGGGGAGGGAACGGGGGTAGGCTGCGCGGCTCGGCGCGCGCCGGCTATACAAAATCCATAGCCTTGCGCGCGCCGATCCAGGTTTTTAGCAGATACGCGCGGCTCCGCGCGTATCTACTAAAATCCAGCGTACTTTTGTTTGCGCCTGGAGCGCAAACAAAAGTAGGCTATTCGCGCTCCTTTTAAAATCCGCCCCAAAGTCTAGAGGATGTGAATGAAGAGAAGAGGCATGGGGGTGGCTTGCAGGAATGACAGCTACTACCTGGTGATTAATACCCTTATTCAATAAACATACACATAGTTAATGCGACTCCAACATTGCTCTATGCTTCAACGGCAAGTGGAAATGTGGAAAAGAGGATTTGCATTCACAAAAAGCGGGGGAGTAGCTTGCTTGTTGTGGTGGTTACTATCCCAAACCAAATAAGCCTGATACTTATTTATTTATTTATTTAACAGCTTTTCTATACCGACATTAAAGACCACATCATATCGGTTTACATAATAACAAAAGGTAGAAAATACAAATAACAGGGGGAGGGACGGGGAGAACTAAGAAACCGGGGGTCGGAAGGAGGGGACCCCAACAATTAAAGAGAAGGAGCGAAGCGAGAGGAACGGTAACACATTGTTAAGTAAGGTGCAAGAGTACAAAATATACAAAAGAGGTGCAAGGGTACAGAATATAAATGATCCCGGGATCTGGTGGGTCGTGATAGCAATTATAAAATATGCAAGGGTTATGAAGATTACCGGCAAGGGTCATGAGGATAGCTGAGGAGTCGAGGATGTTAATCTGGGAAGGCTTGATGAAAGAGCCACGTTTTTAGCTGTTTTCTGAATTTGAAAGGGCAGGGTTCCATACGAAGATTGGGTGGGAGGTCATTCCAGATCGTGGGGCCGGCAATTATTTATTTTATTTATTTATTTATTTCAAATTTTTATATACCGGCATTCGAGACAGCAGTCACATCATGCTGGTTCACATAAAACAGGGGTGCATAGTAAACATAACTATAACAAAGGTGCTGAAAAGGCAGTTACATATAACAGGGTGATAAGAACTTGGGTGAGAAGGAAGAGAAAGGATAGGTTATTAATTTAAATATGTAAAACAATAGAATGGATAACCAAGGTGTAGTTGGAGATTAGTTGACTATGTTGGCGTCCGGGAAGGCTTGAGAAGGCGCGATTCCTTGTGGCTGAGAGACGAGCTTTCTTAAGAGAGGGAACTAGCAGGGTACATTTATGAATTGTTCTGGTAGGGCGGGATGATTGTGTAGGTTGGAGCCAAGAGGAGTTGTGGTTGTAGACTGCTTTGTGTAAAATGGTGAGGGTTTTGAACAAGATGTGGGAGGAGATGGGGAGCCAGTGTAGGTTTTTAAGGATGGGGGTAATATAATCAGATTTGCGTGTGTTACTAATGATCCTTGCTGTGGCATTTTGCAGTATCTGGAGGGGTCTGATGGTGGAGGAACGAAGGCCAAGATACAGGGAATTGCAGTAATCTAGCTTAGATGTTAATGTGGCATGAATAACAGTTTTGAGGTCATGGGTGTGGAGAAGTGGCTTGAGCTTTTTTAGGACCATGAGCTTGTAAAAACCTCCCTTCACTTGCAATGCATATCCAGCATAGCTCTCTGCTTCGATGACAGGGGGGAATGAAGATAAGAGGATTTACATTCAGACAACAACCAACAAGGACTGAATTGCATAGTCTGGGTAAACAAATAAGTGTGGATATAGCTTGCTTGTTACGGCGGTTACTACCCCAAATCAATTAAGCCTGATTCTTCACTTAGATGCAGCTCCATCACTGCTCTCTACATCAATGGCGGGGATGGAAGGTAACTAGAACCAAAAAGTTAATAATAAGGGCCAAGAGTAACAGATACCGTATTTTCCGGTGTATAAGACGACTGGGCGTATAAGACGACCCCCCCTTTTTTATACATATTTTTAAGAAAAAAAATAATTTTACACTCAAACAGGAGCAAACCTATCTATGAAAAGGCAACACTACAAATACCGTATATCAGGCCCTAAAAACCAATATACCTCTTATTAGGAAAACAGAACTAGCAAGCAGCTATAGATCCCCACACATAAATAATTGTAAAACTATACTAATAAGCAGAATAAATGTTTCAAAACAGCTATGAACAGAATAACATCCAACAATTAAAAACTCATAAAAACTATTAAACATTCTCCAAACACCAATAAAATATTTCAAAAAAGCAGACACATCACATAATATTAAATAATTAAAATGGCAGCCAATCAAGAAAAATAAACTTAAAAAGCCACCTTTCCTTACCCCCTCCAGCAGCTTTCCTATTCCTCTTCCTCTTCCTTAGGGCCCATGTCTCTCACACACATACCATACCAGTCATGCCCCCATGACCAGTTTCTGTCTCTCACGCACCAATCATTTCCCAAACAGTCTTTGACACACACACCAGACACCTTCCTGAACAGTTTCTCTAATGCCATACACACACACAGGCTTCCCACTCCCGTGTTCTGCTTACCGTACATATACGGGCTTCTCACTCTCATAATCACTTTCTCTGTCTCACACACACACACACACCAGTCTCTCTCTCATTTCCATGCTCACTCTCCACGTGCACAGGCTTCTCATTCCCTGAATCACATTCTTTCTCTCACATTCACACACAGCAGTCTCTTTCTCCCTCACACACCGTCACCTTATCAACCAGTCTCTCTCTCATGCACGCGCACACACACACACACACACACACACAGCCAGTCCTCCCGCTCCCATGCTCTCTCTCACATAATCAGGCTTCTTACTCCCATGCTTTCTCACATACCCAGATTTCTCACTTCCATGCTTTTTCTCTCTCTCACACTCACATACACATCAGTCATCTCTCTGAGCAGTCACTTTCATTGTCTCTCACACACATGAGCTCGCTGACCAGTTTCTCTCAATCACACACATGCTCTCAATCAAATGCATTCTCTCACTTACACACAGGCTGGCTGCTTCTCTCTCTCTCTCTCTCACTTACACACAGGCTGGCTGCTTCTCTCTCTCTCTCACTTACACACAGGCTGGCTGCTTCTCTCTCTCTCTCTCTCTCTCACTTACACACAGGCTGGCTGCTTCTCTCTCTCTCTCTCTCTCTCTCACTTACACACAGGCTGGCTGCTTCTCTCTCTCTCTCTCTCTCTCACTTACACACAGGCTGGCTGCTTCTCTCTCTCTCTCTCTCACACACTTCCAAACCCCCCCCCCCCCCGCACAAATAGTAGCTGCAGCAGCCTCTTCCTCCAGCCCCCGAAGGCCAAGAAAGAAGAAACCCATCGGCCGCGGGAGGCTCATGCTGCTAGGGATGTGAATCGTTTTAGGATGATTAAAATTATCGTCCGATAATTTTAATATCGTCTTAAACCGTTATGGAACACAATACAATACAGATTCTAACGATTTATCGTTATAAATCGTTAGAATCGTGAGCCGGCACACTAAAACCCCCTAAAACCCACCCCCGACCCTTTAAATTAAATCCCCCACCCTCCCGAACCCCCCCAAATAACTTAAATAACCTGCGGGTCCAGCGGCGGTCCGGAACGGCAGCGGTCCGGAACGGGCTCCTGCTCCTGAATCTTGTCGTCTTCAGCCGGCGCCATTTTCCAAAATGGCGCCGAAAAATGGCGGCGGCCATAGACGAAAAAGATTGGACGGCAGGAGGTCCTTCCGGACCCCCGCTGGACTTTTGGCAAGTCTCGTGGGGGTCAGGAGGCCCCCCACAAGCTGGCCAAAAGTTCCTGGAGGTCCAGCGGGGGTCAGGGAGCGATTTCCCGCTGCGAATCGTTTTCGTACGGAAAATGGCGCCGGCAGGAGATCGACTGCAGGAGGTCGTTCAGCGAGGGTTCCGGCGCCTCGCTGAACGACCTCCTGCAGTCGATCTCCTGCCGGCGCCATTTTCCGTACGAAAACGATTCGCGGCGGGAAATCGCTCCCTGACCCCCGCTGGACCTCCAGGAACTTTTGGCCAGCTTGTGGGGGGCCTCCTGACCCCCACGAGACTTGCCAAAAGTCCAGCGGGGGTCCGGAAGGACCTCCTGCCGTCCAATCTTTTTTGTCTATGGCCGCCGCCATTTTTCGGCGCCATTTTGGAAAATGGCGCCGGCTGAAGACGACAAGATTCAGGAGCAGGAGCCCGTTCCGGACCGCTGCCGTTCCGGACCGCCACTGGACCCGCAGGTTATTTAAGTTATTTGGGGGGGGTTCGGGAGGGTGGGGGATTTAATTTAAAGGGTCGGGGTGGGTTTTAGGGGGTTTTAATGTGCCGGTTTTTCGATTTTTTCGATTTTTAACGATTTTTTAACGATTTTTCACGATATTTTACCCCCCCAAACGGCAACAATACGATTCCCTCCCCCTCCTAGCCGAAATCGATCGTTAAGACGATCGAGGACACGATTCACATCCCTACATGCTGCTGTCTCCTTTCCTGATTACCAGCTCCTTCGACTGCTCGGGGGCCGATGCTGCTGTCGCCGCTGCTATTTTTTCACGCGGCACGGCTCTTTCTTCCCGCGCATCACTTCCTGTTCCGGTTCAAAGGGGGGGGGGGGGGCGGGAAGAAGACAAGGCCAGCCGTGAATGCCACAGCTTTTTTTTTTTTTTTTTGCACCGCTGCCGTTCCCGCTGGGCTTGAACGTGCTGACAGCCCAGCGGCAACGGCAGTGCGGTGCGCAGGAAGGAGAAAGCCGTGCCGAATGAAAAGATAGCAGCATCGGCCCCCGAGCAGTCGAAGGAGCTGGTAATCGGGAAAGGAGAGAGCAGCATGAGCCTCCCGCGGCCGATGGGTTTCTTCTTTCTTGGCCTGCGGGGGCTGGAGGAGGAGGTGATGCAGCTACTATTTGTGCTCGGGGGTGGGGGTGGAAGTGAGAGAGAGAGAGAGAGAGAAGCAGCCAGCCTGTGTGTAAGTGCGAGAATGCATTTGATTGAGAGCGTGTGTGTGATTGAGAGAAACTGGTCAGAGAGCAGGTGTGCCCGGCGTATAAGACGACCCCCGACTTTTGAGAAGATTTTCTTGGGTTAAAAAGTCGTCTTATACGCCGGAAAATATGGTATGTATGAGAAATAATAAGTGTGAAAGCTTGCTGGGCAGACTGGATGGGCTGTTTGGTCTTCTTCTGCCATCATTTCTATGTTTTTATGTTTCCATAGAATGAAAGGAATTATTAGGACAGGAATGGAGAATAAAATCGAGAATATCATAATGCCTCTGTATCGCTCCATTGTGTGACTTCATCTTAAGTATTGTGTGCAGTTCTGGTCACCACATCTACAAAAAAATATGTCAGAATTAGAAGAGGTACAGAAAAGAACAACAAAAATGATTAAGGGGATTGAACAATTCCCCTATGAGGAATGGCTAAAGAAATTGGGACTCTTTAGTCTGGAGAATATACAGTAGAGGGAGATATGATAGAGATTTATAAAATAATGTGTGGAGTGGAACAGGTAAACGTTAATTGGTTGTTTACTCTTTCAAAGAATACAAAAACTAGGGAATACACAATGAAGTTACTATGTGATACATTTAAAACTAATAAGAGAAAATACTGTTTTACTCAATGCATAATTAAACTCTGATGTGCATTGCCAGAGAATGATGTAAAACCTGTTAGTGTAACTGCGTATAAAAAAGTTTCAGACAAGTTCCTGGAGGAAATGTCCATAAATCATTATTAAGGTGGAGTTGCAGAAATCCATCTCTTATCCCAGGGATAAGCAGCTTGGAATCTAACTACCCTTTGGGAACCTGTCAGGTACTTGTGATCTGGATTGGCCCCTGTTGGAAACAGCATACTGGGCTTAATGGACCTTTGGTCTGACCCAGTATGGCAAATCCTATGTACCTATGTTATATGGCTAAATGCTTTTGAATATGGACCTCCATATCCCACATGGCATTCATGCACCCAGTCAATCTGCAACACTCACAGGCTGCTTGTGTTTGGGTAGGAATCCTTTCTGTGGTTGCACCGTCAATGTGGCCTACTGGGTGGCCACATGGCCAGTGATGTTTCATGGGACCTTAGTCACGGCATTTTGTATTGTTCCTAGCATCCTGTGCACATGCCCCCGTGCCCAGCTCATTAGGAGAAGAACAACAATTCAGGGATTCAGTGAGGGAACTGAGCAAGTCCTCAGCCTCTTGCTTCCTGTCTTCTCCTACAGGGTTTGATGAAGGTAAGGGCCCAAGCACCAAGAAGTCTGAAAGTGGAGGGCCTCAGAGTTTGCACCTACAAGCTCAGTTTTGATTATTTACACAATAGATATTAACTGCTTTTGATTATTTGAAAAGCAATATATCAGATTTTATTATTAAACTATTATTATTTTACATACAGATGCCAGATGTAACATGGGGTGAGGTCTTCTGAAATTTAGTGAATCCTTGATGGATAACAGTCTTACCTCGGCCTAGCAGAAGTCCAAGTCCGGTCCGGGTCGGGGCAGGCAGCTAGGCAAGAGTATCCAAGTCCGGTCCGGGTCGAGGCAGGCAGCAAGGTAAGAGTATCCAAGTCCGGTCCGGGTTGAGGCAGGCAGCTAGGCAAGAGTATCCAAGTCCGGTCCGGGTCGAGGCAGGCAGCAAGGTAAGAATATCCAAGTCCGGTCCGGGTCGAAGCAGGCAGCAATACAAGAGTAATCAAGTCCGGTCCGGGTCGAGGCAGGCAGCAAGGCAAGAGTATCCAAGTCCGGTCCGGGTCGAGGCAGGCAGCAAGGCAAGAGTAATCAAGTCCGGTCCGGGTCGAGGCAGGCAGCAAGGCAAGAGTATCCAAGTCCGGTCCGGGTCGAGGCAGGGAGCAAGGCAAGAGTATCCAAGTCCGGTCCAGGTCGAGGCAGGCAGCAAGGCAAGAGTATCCAAGTCCGGTCTGGGTCGAGACAGGCAGCAAGGCAAGAGTATCCAAGTCCGGTCCAGGTCGAGGCAGGCAGCAAGGCAAGAGTAATCAAGTCCGGTCCGGGTCGCGGCAGAAAGTAAGGCAACAGAATCCAAAACGCACCAGTACAAGAAGCGTGTAGCTGAGGCGAGGTTATACTGAAATCAGGGCTTTAAGTACTGAGGTTCTCCCGTGCAATTTGCCGGACTTCCGGAGATGACGAGCTTAAAGGGGGTGGAGTCTCGGCCCGAGTTCCGTAGTGGAACGCTGCTGCCGCCCGATGACGCCATGCGCTGGAAAGGCCGAGGAGCTGGGACCCTGCTGATCGTGAGTGGTGACAGCCATCCTTCCTCACATGTCACATTGCTCCCAGGGCTCATGCTCATAGCCCCATAGCCAGCCCATATCAGAGGCAGGATGTGCCACCATGGCTGACTGTGGGATGTGCAGGCAAATGAGAAAGCCAGGAAGTAAGGGATTTGAGAGGGGGACAGGGTAGTACTTGTGCCTCTTGCTTCATGTCTCTTATGCCCCTGATGTGATTCCCACCTTCCCTCAGGTTGAGAGACTGTGCTGTAGTTGGGCAAAGGATTAGCAGCTGCATTCATTTGCATTGTTACTGATGGTTTACCACTGCCTGCTTGGTTATATTTGTGCTGTTTGATGAATTTGTGTTGACTATCACAGCTGTTGGGGAGGGCAAGGTCAGGGGTAATCCAGCTCAATGGGTGAATTAGATGAGGAGGGAGGGCCTGAGTAGTTTGCAAGAGGGAATCCCCAACTGCTGTCAGGTTCAGTGACTTAAGCACCTCAGCCACAGTCAGGATTTAGCTGTCTCCGATGCAGTCATGGCCTGTGGCTGTGGGTTGAAAGCCTTACAGTGTTTTGAGCTTTCTAGTGATTACCAGAAATAGACAAACTACCTCAGAGACCCAAGGCCTTGCTTACCAGAACAGGGTCATGGGTTCTTGAAGTTCACAAGCCCTCTATCCACCCTGCAGTGGGCTTGTACCCCTCTCAACTGGGAGAGGGGAAATTCAGGAAGGGCTCATGTGCCTAGCTTAGATTCCTTTGAAAGGCTGTTAATAAAGCTGTGGCCCTGTCATTCCACTAAACTGAATGTGTCTTAGTATTTATTGGCTGTGTATGAAACAGTTTTCGTTGTGTGCTATGGTGAAGCCAGGTTGGTCATGGCTGCCCATGTTACTGGGCTTCTTCCTTTGTGCACTGCAGCTTAGCTTCATCTTCACAGTAAATATTTGAACAAAAGGCAACTGACCTAGTTGCCCCTGCGGGTCCAATTACAGCCAGGCTGCTATTGGACAAAGGACCTTTGTCATCTGCAGTAGTGTTTCCAAATTGTGTCCTGGAGGCACACCTAACACATCTGGTTTTTAAGACATCCATCAAGAATATGCGTATGTATGCATAGATTTGCATACATTTCATGCATATTCATTGTGGCTATCCAGAAAACCAAATCAGTTAGCTATGCCTCTAGGATGGGGATGGAAAACACTGTCTTAGGGCCCTTCCCTACCAAATGTACACAAACGTAATCAAGAAAGCACTCATCAGCAACACTCCAAGAACGAGATGGAGACACTTCAGGCTGCTCAGCACAGAGCTAGTCCTTCCATAAAGAGGAGGAGGTATTTTGGTGGTGGGATTGCACCTTTTACACCACTTGCCACTGCTATGAAGCCATTTCTAGGGTATAACGTATACCCACGTTTTCCAAATTTATACCATATAAATTAAACATAAAGGGGCGGATTTTCAAAGGGTTATGCTCAAAAGTTATGCGCGTAACCCTTTAAAACTCCTCCTGTGCGCGCCGAGCCTATTTTGCATCGGTTCTGTGATGCGCGCAAGCCCCGGGACGCGCGTATGTCCCGGGGCTTGAAAAAAATGGATGGGGAGTGGGCGGGGCGTGGGTGGGGCCTGAGGCCTCGCTACTGCTGCTGGACCCGGGGATCGCATGCCGGCACTCGGCCGGCGCACGCAACCTATGCCTGTCCGGAGGCAGGCGTAAATAATAAAACAAAGGCAGGGGGGATTTAGATAGGGCTGGGGGGCAGGTTAGATAGGGGAAGGGAGGGGAATGTGGGGGGGATGGAAGAAAAGTTCCCCCCAAGGCCGCTCCGAAATCGGAGTGGCCTTGGAGGGAACGGGGAAAGCCATCGGGGCTCCCCTAGGGCTCAGCGTGCGCAAAGTGCACAAGTGTGCACCCCCTTGCGCGCGCCGACCCCGGATTTTATAACACGCGCACGGCTGCGCGCGCATGTTATATAATCGGGCGTAGGTTACAAAATCTGGCCCAAAGGACATTTGTTGGTTAATTTGCATGCAGCTGTTTGCATGATTTATCTCTGGTTGCGGGTAAAAGTTTTGTATTTTTCTCTTATAAACAATTTTAGCATTTCTTCCATGTTTATCCGTTTACATTTTACATGGGTACCACCTTGTCTCACTTTGCACCAACAAATTAAACTGTGATTAACTAGTCCCATTTGCCAACCTTGTCTCAGCAGTGTTACTGTACTAAACTCCATTTCATGGGGCATTAGATTCTGTTCTGTCTGTGTCATAGGTTTCCAAGGTTATTCACACGCCATCTCATTGTATGGAGACTAAATTTTGCTTATGTTATCAAAGCTTTCATAGTCTATTAAATTCTGGAAACATTTGGCAATCTGTCAGACTACAAAATTAATTTAGATAAATCTATTCTTATGTCCTTGGATTTTACTCATGAAGCAATCCCCATGGAGTCTCCATTTAAAACAGCAGACAATTGTTTCCTGTATTTAAGAATTCATATGGCTGAATGATAGGAATTACATTTGTGAGTGAAAAGTAGACTCTAAATTAAAAAAAAAAATCTTCTCTTATGTTAATGAAAAGTGGATTGTTTTTTTCCCATGGAAATTAACATTTTAACCTTTCTTCTCTTCCACTATCCTTTTAATGTAGCCAGATCAGGACTGGGCTGCCTTGGCAATTTCACCCAGGAACCATATTTCTGCCGGCCCACTTTCCAACATCTGTATGGCATCATCCAATCATGCTCCTTTCCTTTCTTCCCTTTCCCTTCTCTAATTCAAGTTTCTCACTTCTCCCCTCTCCTCCCCTTTTCCCATTACCCCTCCTGCCTTTCTTCGGACAGCCTTCCTCCCTTCCATCTCTTTCAAGTACCATTCCCTTTTCTGGCTTCTATCCTATCCCCTCCCTCTCTTACTTCGGATGGATTTTTCTCTACTGGGCCATGTCATTGCAGTCTGTACCTCAATGCGTGACCCTTTACATCACAAAACTCTCTCTGGCTATTTCACAAGGGCTCAGTTTTCTATAGTCCTGCATGGTTTCTCTTTAGTCAGTTCTGCTGTCCTTATCTTTCCCTATCTATGCTGATTTCTCTCTTCTCAAGGTCTGAGTTCATTTTCACTTTATTCTTCACTTGACTCTATCTCACCTCTCTTTAGTATGTTATATATTTGTACTTTCCACTTCTAGAATTTCCTGACTCCAGCCTCCCAACCCATCCCCCTACACACACACACACACACGATCTCTATCTTAATATTTCTGCTTACATTCCCAACTGCCTGTGACTCAGACTACTATTTTTCTTCTATCTTCTTGGTTGTTTCTGACAACCTTTTCTCCCTGCCTATTAATTTTTTTCCTCTTTCTGAATTGCTGCTCACATCCTTAGTACTTCTAGCCCCTGCTTCACCTGTCTTCTATGCCCATTGTTCTAGCAATTCATTAAGGGGGTCATTTTCAAAGGAGTTACGCATGTAAATGTGACATACTATCGTAGCAATTTTCAAAAGCTATTTACTCGAGTAAAGTGCACTTACTTGAGTAAATCCTATGGACAATTCAATGGCATATATTGTAGCAATTTTGAAAAGCCCACTTACTTGAGTAAAGTGTATTTACTCGAGCAAAAACCAGTTTTGCTCGAGTAAATGCTTTTTAAAATCTACCCCTAAGACACCAATCATCTTTTTATGGTACCCTCCCACCATCTGTTCTCGTGCCCTCCTTGCCAGCTCTGTTCCTTTTATTTACTACCTTGATATTTAGTCCTGCTCTTTGAATGATGCCCAGTCATCATTGACACATGTCCAGCTGCAGCATTGGGATGAATGATGCATGGCCTGTCATTGCACAGGATCCGACTCACTTCATGCCTTCCCAATTGTCTTAAAACCAGCTGCCATGAATTTTGCTATGACCAGCTATTAAACTGAAGACTGCTTCAGATGGATGAGAAGGTACACTGAAAAGCTTTAAAGCACTTATAAACTACAGACACTACATTTAGGGAATGTGCATACTTTTAGCTGTAGTAAAAAGAAGCATTCCTGAGAGGTAACATTGATTCATTGGTGGAAGGTGTAAAAGTGGAATTGTGCCTTTAAGTCTGGGTGATGTCAGGTTAAGAATTTCTCTACTTGTTATAGTGCATTGGGTCTGCTTTGGAGACTATGGTTCTATCTGGCAAGATCCATTGCACAAAACAAAATTGACCAGATAATAGAAGGATTAGGGGGCACTCCAGGAAGTTAGCAAGTAGTCATTTAAAACAAATCAAAGCAAATTATTTTTCACTCAGTGCATAGTTAAGCTGAGGACGTGGTTACAGCAATTAGTGTAACCACGTCCTCAAGGATTTGCTTGCTTAGGCATGCACCCACTTAAAAGTGGGCACACAAATGCACGCAGCCAGGTTATTTTATAAAGTGCGCGCATTTGTGCACACAAGTTATAAAATGGCCGCATATCTGGGCGTGCGCCAATGCACCCTCACCAAAGTGCGCTGGCGCACTGGTTTGAAACTTAGCATTCCTGTGCACCTGACATTTGTTGGTCAACTATTAGAAAATGGACCATTCATACTAGAGAATCAACTAGTTGGCACACGATACTTGCACAAACTTCACTGCTGAAGTGGCTATTGAACGAGATTTTTTCCAGCAGCAGAGTACTTGCCCTTGCCATCATTAATTACCCTCCCTTTCACACCAAGTTGTGGTACAAGTGCCTATCCAAGACTCGAAATGAAGTTAAACATTATTATAACGACATATTGCTGAACTGGATATCTTCAAGTAGATATGTCTACCTTAAAGATGGTTGTTCTATTAATGAATGTATAGATAAAGGGAATGTTAATATTGGAAAGCATCTATAGAAAAAAAACAGTAATTAGAAATCATGTGATCATGACGGTCCATTATAGAGAAAGTAATAGGTCACTGACACAGAGAATGCAGCTGTTGGGAATCCCGGCCGCGGCCATCCGCGGTCGGGTCCCCCCTGACCACCAAGCATGCTCCCTGCTCCGCGGGCTGTCCTGGACCAGCTTGGGCCACATCGGGGCTTTCTCGCGGTGTTCTCCCCATGAGGGAGACGCCGGCGGCATCTTCAGGTGGCTCCGCCCACTAGGCGCGCACGCACATGACTGCCCAGGATTTAAAGGGGCCGTGGCGGGAAACTTCGGCCCGGCCCCAAATCCCACATCATCGCTGGAGGCCTATAAATAGGCTACCTGAGACCTCATTGCCTTGCCATGGCAACAGGTCGTCTCCTGGGTGAATCTAGTTGCTTGTTCCTGACTCCGTTCCAGTATCCTGCTTGTTCCTGACTCCGTTCTAGTATCCTGCTTGTTCCTGATTCCATTCCTGCCTTCTTGCCCTCTCCAGTTCCTTTCCTGCTCCTGAGTTCCAGTTTCCACTTGCTTGCTTATTTGGTTTGACTTTGGCTTGGTACCTGGTTTCATCTGTCTTCAGCCGGCCCTGACCTCTGGCCCGTCTCCTCGTCTTGCACCTCTGCTGCCTGCCTAGAACCCCTGGACCGTCTCCAACTCCCCACGTCTTCATCCTGCCTCGACTTGGACTGCTCCCTGTACTCCTCTTCGCCAGGAGACCTTCTCCTAAGTCCTGCTGGACCCGGCACCCAAGGGCTCAACCTGTGGGGAACGAGGGCTGGTATAGGTGAAGGTCCTGACTGGTCTCCTGGTTCTGATCCACCTCCCGGCTACGGGTACCGCTGCAGGCCTTCTTTCAGTGGGTCCACCACACACTCTAGCCGGCCCAAGGGTTCACATTCACAACAGCAGCATACTCTAAAGTATGTAAATTAGATATAGTTAATGAATACAGAAAAGGAAACGATGGGTGAATTTTAAAAGCTCTATGCCTGCCAAAGCTGGGAGATGCATGTGTATATCGGTTCCCCGCTCGTCACGCAGATTTTAAGAGGCAACCGGGTACGCGCATATCTCCTGGTATGTGAGTACAATTTTTTTCATAAAAGGGGCGGAGCATGGTCTGGGTGGGGCAAGGGTGGGGCTTGGGCATTCTAGGAAATATGAATGAAACCAGTGCATATGATTCTATGCACACCAAGGCACGCTTTGGACCCTATCCCCGTAACTTTACTTCTGCTATGGACGGCATGTAAGTCATGAAACAAAAAAACTAGGCTAGTCAGCGGGGTTTTAAGGGTCAGGGCTAATAGGGTAAAAAGGAGGCAAGTTAGCTAGGAGGTTTAGGAAGTCCTCTCCTTTACTGGAGCGAACTGGGAACAAACTGGGGAAACAGTATGTGCGTCAGCGCACATATCTACTAAAATCCTCCCCACTTACGCAATCAAGGCAGCATTTGCATGCAGATGCGTGCATTAATGTAAAATTGTGCACACATGTATGAACACAGAGCCAATTTTATATCATGCATGCATATACGCGCATATGTTATAAAATCGCCGTGTCCATGTGCGCAAGCTGGCAAAAGTGTGTACATGTGCTCCCACATGCAGGTTTTAAAATTCACCATTAAATGTTTAGGAAGATTGCAATTGAAACTAATCCAAACAGGTAATAAGACAGCAAAAGGCCAAAGTATTTAAGAAAAGGTGCAAAGAATTGATTTAAAATCCTGCAGAGCAATATTAAATGGTTCATAGAATCTGTCAAAGAGCAGATAATTTTTAATGAAAGCAAAAACCTGGTTAAGAGAAAATCAAAGATGAGAAAAGAAATAATGTCAGACCATAAAATATCTTATGTGGACTTCAAGGTTATTTCAAATATAATTATAGTAAAGTAAGAACAAAATAAAGCAAACATTATAACATAATATAATAGTAACATAATGACAGCAGAAAAGGACCAAATGGTCCATCCAGTCTGCCCAGCAAGTTTCTTATAGTAGAATCTGTCACGCTTTGCAGGTTACTCCCATGTTTCTCTTAAGGGTAGCAACTGCCTGTCCGTGCAGTTATTCCCAATCTTTGTGATAATAACCCATAACAATTTACTGCTACTGGGTGATAAGCTTTCTTGAAAATTCAGACAGTGCTGATGTGTTTTGCTTATGGACTTGGTCTTAGAAGCAGTCCTGTACTTTTTGCTTTATGTCTGCGTATCAGTACCCCAGACTGTAAAAGTCAGGGCCATTGTTGGTTGCCCTATGAATTGAATTCCTCTTCCACCCACCTCCCACCTAAGGAGATAAGCTAAATGTTAATTAGGAATCCAAAATTCTTTAATAACTGTATAAGAGGAATTGCATGAGCGTAATCCTATTTTCATAAATCTACCAGGAACAAATAGGAGCCTAATAAATGTTAACATTTTATCAGCAGCTCATGACATACTGCTTTATTTTGCTACTCCTATCTGTTATACACTTTGGGCTTGATTTCAAGAAGCATTTATACTCTTAAAATTGGGTTTTACACATGTAAATGCACTTTACCTGTGTATGTAGGCTTTTGAAAATTGCTACCATATTAGTTCCATTTACACGTGTGCATGTGCACAATTTGAAATGGCCACGTGCATGTGCATGCAAATGCCGCTTCTACCACGTAAGTGAGGGAATTTTATAAGGGACGTGCTCCAACACCATTTCCCATTTTCACAGTTCGTTTCCAGTTTGCCCAGTTAAGGGATAGGACTTCCAAACCCCCCCTAATTTAATAGCCACCCTTCTCCCTGTTAGCCTTGAACCTTAAAATCCCGCTGACTAGCCTAGATTTATTTTGTTGTATTACTTACATGCCATCATAGCAGTAGTAAAGGTACGTGGCAGAGGACCCCGGCGCACACTTGTGCGCATCAGTACTTATGTGTACATCTCTTGGCCTTCCCCCGACATGAACATGCCCTGCCCGGACCACGCCCATGCCCTGCCCCCTTTTAGAATCGTTTCCCTTATGCCTGCACCGGGAGAACACGTATCCATGGGTGGCTATAAAATCCACTCGGCATGCGCCAGCCCAACTTGTGCGCATAGCTCCGTTTTTGACGTGCACGGGGCTTTTAAAATTTGCCTGTATGTGTGTACTTTTGGGACGAAGATATACAATACTAGCAACTGTACCTGCTCTACGCCTGGGCAGCGAGCCTTTTTATTAGCACATATGCTCTTGTATGGAAGCGTTAGCTAAAAAGCAAAAATGAAATTGTTTTCACCCAGGGCAAGGGACGTGGAGGCACATTTGCTAAAGCCAGGGCTGGCAAAGTTTATTTACCTAGCTGTCTTTCACACTCCCCCACACCCCCTCCCCTCTCTCACACATACATTCTCTCTCACCGGCATCACCCTCCCCTCATATAGGCTCCCTCTCTCTCTGAAAACCACACTCAAGCATCCCCCACCCACCATCTCCTACCTCCCATGCTCTATCTCACACCCTCCCCCACCCCCCTCTTACTAACCATGCTCTCTGTCACCCACCTCATACAGACATTCTCTCTCACCGGCATCCCCCCCCCCCCCCATGCTCTCTCTCACACCCTCCTGCTCTCTCTCACACTCCCCTCCCCGACACACATTCTCTCTCACCAGCATGCCAAGGGGACCCGCGCCATTCACGGCGAAGATGAAGGGCCAGCGCACCATTTGCAGCACACGGGGGCCTTCCATTTTCATCTTGAGCAGAAAATAGCAGCGGAGACCCCGGCATGCAGCGAACGGAGCGTGTCCCGCGGCACACGCTCCGTTTGCAGCGAAGATGAAGCCCCAGTCCAACCGCGCTCCCTTGCTCTCCTTGGGCAAGCCTTTCTACTACCTCTCCAGAAGATCCTGCAAGGCCCACCTAAGTCCAAGCAGCCCGGGTCCCTACGGGCTCCTCCCGGGGGGACCGTGGGCTTCCAGTGGTGAAGCTCTTCCTAGCCTCTGTCTCCTCCAGTGCTCCACCCCCTGGGGGCAGGAGCTTTCTGGTCCCTACCAGGGAGCTGTTCTCCACAGCTCCAGGACAAGGGTCCACCTCCAAGCGTAACAGGTACACCTACTTATACTGTATGTTTATGTGCTGAGTTCTGCACGCTATTGGAAATTACCCTCCTAATCTTTAAAAATGCCATTGCTTTTACTTCTGTCTGCAGGTCAGAACCCACACCAATATACAACAAGCAATGTTCAAACTTAAATCAGAGACAAATAGAAGAGGGAAAAGCAAAGCTACCCACTCATTTACATGAAAGCCTGACCCACATGTAAGACGTTTTGGAGCAGAAGCATAAGCAAAGTGCTGGAGAGGTATTATTTACTTATTTATTTGTATTTATTACCCGCTCCTCCAAACTGTTCGAGGCAGGATACAATAAAAGCATACACATCTTTTAAAAATTTAAAAAAACAAAGCAATCAAGACAAACAACAACAATCAATAGTGCTGCTAAAAAGAATACATCTAAAAGGAAGATGTAATAGGTACAGTCATATGGCCTTGCTAGTAAAACGTTCACTGCTAGTTTACTGAATCAAAAGCTTCATTAAATTAATGAGTCTTAAGGAGTTTTTAAATTATTTTCGTATCCTGAGTGTTTAGAATGTTTGATAGTAAAGATTAGATCTTTCACCCATTTTGATTTATCATGCGGCTTTTTGAGAGGGAATGTTGAGAAGAAATTGACTCAATGAGCAGATAATGTGAATTCTTAGAGCTGAGTTGATCCACGGTGAATTAACATTATGAAGAAGATTATGTATCAAAACTGCAATCTTGTACTGTATTCGCCAGTGGAAAGGGAGCCAGTGCAGAGAACTGAGATTGGGAGTAATGTGTTTGCGAAGCAAGCTGCTATATTTTGAAGAATTTGAATGGTGGGAGTATATTATGTGGTAATCCAGAATAAAGAGATTTCCAATAATTGAGTTTTCAAAATACGAGTGACTGGAGAACAATACAAATATTGGATGAAGTAAGGAAAGGATTTAGATGTTGCAGCAGTTTTAGTTTGGCAAACAGGTGAATTTTAAAATCCTGGTGTCTCCAAAATCGGAAGATGCACACACAAGCCAGGCTCATGTGCGCCCACCAAATTAAAAAAGCCATTCAGATGCGCGTGTATCTCCTACAGCATGCACATCTCACTCGATTTAAAAAAAGAGTTATGGTGTGAACATGGTCTGAGCAGGGCATGGGCACTTCGGGACATGGCCAAGAGATGTGAGCATAAATGATTACGTGCTCCAGCACGTGCCCATGTCCACTGCCGCATACGTTTATTTCTGCTACGGTATGGAGAAGGTATAAGTTTTAAAAAAAACAGATTTTTAGAGGGGTTTAAAGAATCTGAGGTAACTGGGAGAAGTGCAGGCTATTAAACTAGGGGAGTTTGGAGGACTTAGCTCAACACTGGACGAATTGGTGGCCGAACTAATGAAACTGGTCATGGCGTTGATCTGTGCCAGTTTTAAAATACCCTGACATATGCAGTAGAAATGGGATCTATGCGCATGGGCGCACACCCACTTAAAATTAGGCACATGTGCGTGCAAGTTATAAAATCGCCATGTTCCTGTGTGCACATCAATACACAGGTGCCAATGTGCACCTGCACGCCGCATTGAAAGTTACCATCTCTATTTAGGGGTCTAATATCACTTTCAACTTCTGCATCTAGAAAGATGAAGGAATGGGTGATAGCGAGGAATGTCCAAGAATAATTATTTTAGTCTTTTTCAAATTAAGAGATAATTTATTACTATAGAGTAGAGATGTGATGCCTCAAAAATGTTGTTCCGTTTTTAGCTTTTGTTTTCAGGGGATGGGGGCTCCACAATTGTCATTTAATCTCTTTATCCGGTATGTTGGCAGCAGGTTCCCAGCTGTTCTCCTCTGGTCCGTATCCCTCCCAGGAAATGAGATATTCCCATTGCTTCCCTTTTTTTATGCACATCCAAGATGTCATCCACCTTATAAGCAATGTCTTCCTCAGCATCCAGAGGTTGAGGATCATGTGTGTTGCGAGAGAACTTGGAGAGGATGAGAGGTTTCAGGAGTATAACGTGGAAAGCATTGTGTATTTTCATCGAGGGTGGCAAGCTGTAAGTTAGAGATCCCAGGCGCCAAAGGATGGTGAAGCGTCCAATGTACTGTGGAGCGAATCGAACCGAAGGCAGCTTGAGCCAAATGTACGGTATTTGGTACTGAGCCATACCTTGTCTCCTGGCTTAAACTGGGGAGCTGGTTGATGATGAGCATCATAAAATCTTTTGGCTCATTGTCCAGCTTTATGTAGAAGCACCTTTGTTCTAGTCCAGAGTTGGTGGATCTCATCAGCAGTGGCTTGAGCCGTGGATAACGTCCCAGATAATGGTAAAGGAAGTAGTGGAAGTGGCTGGCGGCCATAGACAATATGAAATGGTGTGGAGCCAGTAGTGGATGCCGGATGAGAGTTCAAGGCAAACTCCGCCCAATCATTCTGCCTAGAGTTGACATAGGCTCGGATGAACTGCTTGAGAGTTTGATGGTTAAGCCTTTGAGCCTAGCAAAGATATTCCAGATTCTTGTGATCTGTGAATACGGTTATCTGGTGTTGGGCCCCTTCTAGCTAGGGGCACCAATCCTCGAATGCAAGTTTGATGGCAAGCAATTCCTTATCACTGATGCCGTAATTTCTCTCTGCAGGCAAAAAGCGTCTAGAGAAGAATGAGCAGGGGTGCAGAACATGGGTATCACTGTACTGACTGAGCACAGCCCCTACGCCGACATCAGAGGCGTCAACCTCAACAATAAATGGCCGAGGAGGATCAGGGTGGCATAGGCAGGGTTTCTTAAGAAAGGCCTCCTTCAGTACTTGAAATGCAGAGATGGCCTCTGGAGACCAGTGTGAAGGGTTAGCCCCCTTTTTGGTCATAGCGGTGAGTGGCGCAGTCAAAGTTGAATAGTCCTTGATAAAAGTGCGGTAATAATTTGTGAAGCCAAGGAAGCAGCGTAGAGCCTTAATACCAGTGGGTTGAGGCCAGTCTTGTATGCTTTTAGTCTTCTGGGGATCCATTTGAAAACCCTTACTGGACACGAAGTACCCCAGGAAAGGAACAGACTCCTGATGAAAGGCATGCTTCTCAAGTTTGGCATAAAGGCGATTGTCCCAGAGTCTCTGTAAGACAGTGATGACATTTGCTTGATGAGTCTGCACATCCCGGGAGAAGATAAGGATATCGTCTAAGTAAACGACCACACACTGATACAGCAGATCTTGCAAGATGTCGTTCATCATATTTTGAAATACTGCTGGGGCGTTGCACAGGCCAAAAGGCATTACCAAATATTTGAAGTGGCCATCACGAATATTAAAGGCTGTCTTCCACTCATCCCCTTGACGAATACAGACGAGATTGTAGGCACCCTTCAGATCCAATTTTGTGAAAATCTTCACCCCCTGGAGCCGATCAAACATTTCTGAAATTAGCAGTAAGGGTTACCAGTCTTTGATAGTGATTTCATTCAGACCTCTATAATCAATGCAAGGGCGAAGGGATCCATCCTTCTTGTGGACAAAAAAGAATCTGGCACCTGCTGGAGACTCAGAGGATCTAATAAAACCTTTCTGCAGATTTTCTTGGATGTAGGCCGACATGGCCTCAGTCTCAGACAAGGAGAGTGGATAAACTCTTCCTCTGGGTGGCTCAGAATCAGGTTTTAGGTTGATGGCACAGTCAAAAGTTCTATGTGGTGGGAGCACAACTGCAGCTTGTTTAGAAAACACGTCTTGGAACGTGGTGTACTGTGGTGGTAGACCAGGAGGAGCAGAAGTAGTAGCCATACATGGCAGTGGAGTGATGTTTTTTAAACATCTGTCATGGCAATCAGGAACCCATTGGAATAGTTCCATAGACGACCAGTTAAACTGGGGAGAGTGATCTTGTAGCCATGATATGCCAAGCACTATAGGATGGATGGCCTTTTCAAGAACCAGGAACGAAATGGTCTCTGTGTGCAGGGATCCTGTGCATAGGCAAATAGGTTGTGTGGTAAGCGAAACTTCTGGTAATGGCTCACCGTGAATAGATGAGAGAAGCAGTGGTGTGGGTATTGGCTCAGTGGAAAGTCGTAGGTATTCTACCAATCTGTTCAGAATAAAATTCCCACCTGCACCAGATTCGACCAATGCTTGAGTGGCAAATTCGAGAGGCCCAGAGATGATAGACACAGGAAGGGTCAGTGGAGAAGAAGGAGTGGTCAGACCTAGGAAGAGTCCTCCGGCGGATCCTAGGTCTGCATGTTTCCCGGACAGATAGGGCAGGTTTGGACTGCATGGCCGGTCTTCCCACAATACATTCAGAGGCCCATCTTTTTGCGATAGCACCTCTCCTTGGCGGTCAAGTGACTACGGCCTAATTGCATTGGTTCGTTTTCCTCTTCGGGATTAGGTAAAGACTGGACCAGAGCTGATGGTAAGGGCCAAGAATGGGTTCCTCCGGATACATGCTTCTTAAGAGGTTTTACCTCAACAGAGCGTTCATGTACATGATGGTCAATACACCCAGCAAGGTCCATAAGAGAGCTTAAGGTATCAGGTAATTCCTGGGTAGCAAGCTCAACTTTTATTCGGGAGTTGAGTCCTCGAAGAAATATAGCTCTCAGGCAACCAGCATCCCATAGGAGCTCGGAAGACAGTGTCTTGAATTCAATCACATAGTCTGGGAGCAACTTAGTTCCTTGTTGTAGGTTCAGGAGTGCAGAACTAGCAATGGATTGGTGAGCGGGGTCATTGAATACTGACTTAAAAAGAGTCAAAAACCCAGGCAAGTCATTAAGGACTGGATTATTGCATTCCCAAAGAGGCGAAGCCCAGGCCAAGGCTTTTCTATCCAACAAGGACAAAATATATGTAGTTTTGGTAGCAGCTGTAGAGAAGTACACTGGTTGTAGAGAGAAATACATGCAGCATTGATTTAGAAAGCCCCTACACAACAGGGAGTCCCCTGAGAAATGAGTGGGGGCTGGTAGAGGAACTGTAGTTCGCCCAGTAACCACCAGGGATATTGCATTCTACTTGGAAGTAGAAGAATCACTCAGTCTGGAATTCAGCTGGTTGAAGGCGGCAGCCAAGGTATCAAGAGACCTCTGTTGTTCTGTAATCCGTTGGGCCAGGCCAGGAATGGCTTGCAAGGCTGAGAGCTGAGCCGGGTCCATGGAGTTAGCAATCTGTTACATTCTGTGTATCTAGGTTTAGATAGTAGGCCCTTAGGCCATGGCAAGAGCTGACTCCACCCACAGGGAGGAGCCCTGTGGGGAATCACCATGACAGGCGAGGTCTCAGTGATGATGGACAACAGAGAAAATAACTTTATTAAACTGCAATGATAACCTGAGGAGCAGGTTACTAAACTCAGTCCAAGATATAAGCCTGTGAGCTGGTCTCCTTGCTAGTAATCCGCAGAGCGGGGTAGTCTACGGAATACTTCCTCCCGATGAAGCTTGTGTAGGTTATCTCCGGTAGTGACTCGCAGTGCGAGGTAGGCTGGGGACTGAAGCTGGTAATCACACAAGGCAGTAGGGATCCAGTAGTGGCCCGCAGCGCGCCCAGGAAATACCTTCTGTAAATGGAGCTTGTGCAGGCAATCTCCGATAGTGGTCCGCGGCACGGGGTAGGCTGGACGCCAGTGGTAAAGGTAGCGCAAGGTGGTATGGATCCGGTGGTGGTCTGCGGAGCAGGGTAACCCGAGAATCCACACAGCGAAGGTAGAGGAAGTTGAAGAGCAGGCTCTGTACTCACACGGCACTGAAGTAGCTGGTAGCAGCGTAGGCACTGAGAAGACCTGGAGCAGAGCAGAGAAGGGTCGTCCGAGGGACGGTACAGAGACTCACTGCAAGAGAAAAAAGGCAATGAGAATGGCTCTCTGAGGAGCGGATAGCCCTGAGTGCGACAAGGCCCCCAAGGAGCGGGTACCTAGAACACCCAGACAGGAACAGCAAACAGAAGTCCCAGTGTGGCGGAATAAGTAGGACCGAAATCCTTGCTAACTCGTCCTGAAGGTCAGCTGGGTTTAAGTCGTGGAAGCGGGTGGCGTCATGCGGTTGGGGAAGCCCCCGAGGTTCTCGCCATGACGCGCTCAACATGCGCGTGTGCCCAAGGTTACCCCAGATGCAAGATGGCTCCCAGGAGCACCCACGCCGTCCTGGGAACACCATGAGGGTCAGCGTGCAGAAGCAGAGGCGGCCATTCAACCTAGACTTGGAGTAGAGGAAAGAAAGGCGGTGAGCAGCAAAGGTCGCAGCCGATGGCGACCGGGCGCAACACTCTGCAATTCAATGATGCAAAGTCGGCCCTGAGACCGGCGCCATATTGTGACATAAAATGGTGACACCTAAGGGCTGGCAGGTGCCCTATGGATGGGGTAAATGGGGGCTGGAGTGGCTCCCGGCCAGAGACTTTGTTTTAGAAGGGAGAAGGGGTGTACAGAAAGGGGAATGGAGGCCCGGGAGGCCTCAGAATACTCTCAGGGCTGCTGCAGGGAGGTTTTTTTCTTTCCATTTTAAACTTTCAAAACAAAACTGAAGATGCCAACAAAATGTCATAGTTTTTTCTTCTATTTTGTTTTCAGAATGTTATGAAATGAAATAGGAAATGATATTCACATTTCCTATTTCATTTTAAATGAATGTACTAATAGTAGAAAGACACATTGAGGCAAATTGTACAGCAGATGACCAGGATGATTTGAGGGGAAAGTAAAGCTGAATGCCATCAGCATCCAGTTTATATGAAACAACCAAATGGGCGAGTAGCTGCATAAGGGGATCAAATAGACATTAAAAAGAGCAACAAACAAGGATGATCCTTGTGGGATACCTGAGGCTATGGAATGCCAAGAAGAAGTGACTGAGTCTATTCAAATATATTGTGAATGGTCAGTGAGATATGAAGTGAATCACAATTATTAGGATGGCAATAGCAAGTTTATTTCCAGCTTCAGTGATTAGATAAACCAATAACATTTCAACATAGAGTAGCATTCTCACAATTGTCTCTGTTCATGTTTTACATGCTCAGCAAAGGTCAGTCCTCAGGCCAGAGCATTTTAACATAAACAAAGGTTCCTCATTTTATTCCCAACCTGGTAAAATTTATTGCCAAATGTTCTGTTAATGCAGGTGGTTTTACATCTTGTTCCAAATGAAATTGCTGCCCTTGCTTGCTGCTTATTATCAATTGGAAAACAGGATCCCATTTTTGGACAGAATCAAAACTACCCTGTAAATCTGTATTCAGAATTTATAAACAGGAGATGCAAGAACATAATACAACATCATCTGCATACATAATTACTTTAGAATAATTAAGTATGACAGGCAATCAATTTCTAAAAAAAAAAAAAAAAATACCAGATCGGATGGTGCACAGAATAACAAAGAAAATGTGGCAGTCGCATCACACATCTTTGATAGAACTCTCCAGTTTTAGCTACCTTGGCGTTTAACTCTCAAAACAAAATGTCTTCCACTATGTCCATAAAACTGGAAGGAAACAATGAGTTGTTCAGGCCTAGAGAATATTACCAGTCACTTTGTCATCTTTGTGCAGGTGATTTATGAACCTCCAACAAAAGTTATAAAAAATCCATAACATGTTCATTAACTGCATAACTAATTCAATTCAGATTTCCACTATGGTTGTCAACTGTCAGTAAGTTTACCGACAGTCAATTAAAAAAAAAAAATGACATATCCGTAAAAATAATTTCATGTCAGTAAAAATGGCATGAACAGTGGGGCCTATCTTCCTGCCATAGGCATAGGCTCTGTCAGACTGCCCTAGTCCAGGAAGGGGGGAGGCTGCATCTCAGTACATAAAGGGGTGAATGTCAACACAGTAAGTCCAGCTGTGCACAAAGTGGCAATGGTAAAATGTGTGCTCAATACAAAAGTTAGGATGTCCGTAAAGCTCTGGCAGTAAAAAATATTTTCATGAGTTTACAATCCTGATTTCCACCCAGTCACTACACTCTGTTCTGGAAATGGGACTGGGATACAAACTCACTGCAGGCACACTGGCACTAGAAGATGGTAGAAGAGAAAAAGACAAACCACTGCAAGATGAACGAAACAAGTAAAAGAGCAGTGATACAAAATGTAATCAATAATTAAAAAGTCATGGGATAGGAGTCAATGTCATTTTGGGGATTGCAAGCTGATTAAAAGACAGGAAACAGAGAGTAGGATTAAATGGTCAGTTTTCACAGTGGAAAAAGGTAAACAGTGGAGTGCCTCAGGGATCTGTACTTGGACCAGTGCTTTTTAAAATAATTATAAATGATCTGGAAAGGGGTTCAACAAGTGAGGTGATCAAACTTGCGGATGACACAAAATTATGCAGAGTAGTTAAATCTCAAGTGGATTGTGCTGAATTTCAGGAGGACCTTGTGAGACTGGATGACTGGGCTTCCAAATGGCAGATGAAATTTAATGTGGATAAGTGCAAGGTGATGCATATAGGGAAAAATAATCCTTGCTGTAGTTACACAATATTAGGTTCTATCTTAGGAGGTACCACCTAGGAAAGAGATCTAGGCTTCATAGTGGATAATACATTGAAATCATCAGCTCAGTGTGCTGTGGTGATCAAAAAAGCAAACAGAATGATAGGAATTATTAGGAAGGGAATGGCAAATAAAACAATGGATGTCATAATGCCTCTGTATCACTCCATGGTGAGACCGCACCTTGAATACTGTATGCAATTCTGGTTACCGCATCTCAAAAAGAATATAGCTGGACTGGAGAAAGTGCAGAGAATGGCAACCAAAATGATAAGGGGCATGGAACAGCTGCCCTATGAGGAAAGGCTAAAGAAGTTAGGGCTGTTCAATTTGGAGATGAGACACCTGAGGAGGGATATGACAGAAGGCTACAAAATCATGAAAGGACTTGAACAAGTTAATGTAAATCGGTTATTTACTTTCTCTCTGATAATAGAAAGACCAGGGGGCACTCCATGAAGTTAGCAAGTAGCTCATTTAAAACTAATCGGAGAAAATTATTTTTCATTCAGCATATTCTTAAGCTCTGGAATTCATTGCCAGAGGATGTGGTTACAGCAGTTAGTGTAACTGGGTTTAAAAAAGGTTTGGATAGGTTCCTAGAGGAAAAATCCATAAACTGGTATTACAGAAATTAATAAGCAATAGTAGTTTGTGATTTAACTAATGTTTGGGTAATTGCCAAGTACTTGTGACTTGGATTGGCCACTGTTGGAAACAGGATACTGGGCTTGATGGACCCTTGGTATGAACCAGTATGGAATATCTTATGTACTTATGTTCTTAAATGTTAACAAATATTTCAATATCTAGCATGACCTATCCAGGTATCTTACATCTTTAAATAAAGGAGCATAATACAAAGAACCCACTTCCAAAAATTTATTTAACCAGCAGTTCCAATATTATAATCATAACTCCTGTGGAAGACCAAAATCAAAAGTCTCTAAAATCAATATTCATTCTCTTTAACTTTATACTTACGTTTTACTTTCACATTGAATAAAAGAAGTGGCAGTAGATAAAGAGGAGGCAGTAAATAAAGAGGAGGCAGCAAAACACTGCACGGAGCGGCAGTAGCCACAGAGGCATTCACGGAGCGGGATGCCAGTGGCCAGTAGTTGGGGTTCCACCTTCAGGCAGCAAAACACTGCACAGAGCGGCAGTAGCCACAGAGGCATTCACGGAGCGGGATGCTGGTGGCCAGTGGTTGGTGTTCCGCCTTCACGGAGGGCTGCCATCTCCAAAAAAAACAAAAACAAGAAACAAACAAACAAAGCAGGGGTGGGTAAGAGTATGGGGCAGGGGTGTGGCCTGCTTGTTGCGGCGGTTGCTACCCCTGATTGAGCTGGATGTTCACTGGGATGCGGATACGGCGCTGCTCTCTGCATGGTGGAGGGGTGGAAGGGAGTTGGGGCCGGAGGGTGCTGGAAGCCAATAGTGATGGATGGGAGGGAGAAAAAGGGTGGGGAAAAAATAAATAAATAAATGGATGAACTGCGTGGCTTGCTGGGCAGACTGGATGGGCCGTTTGGTCTTCTTCTGCCGTCATTTCTATGTTTCTATGTTTCTATATTAAGTGCAATCAAAACATTAAAAAATAGGGAGGGTAACTTTAAAATGAGTGCATACACACCCATATATACGTGTATATGGGCACGCGGCCACGTATGCTAAAATCTTATATCTTCCGTGCAAGTACGCGCACGTTATAAAATACGTTTATGGGTGCTGCTAATATTACGTATATACACAAACGGCTGGGAATTGTCGGCATTTACATGTACAAGTGAGGAATTTTTATAACAGGAGTGCATGAAGGCAATGACCATTTTGGCTAGTCTATATATAGGACATCAAGACACCCCCCCCTGGTTCTTTAGCCTGCACTCTCCCCCCCCCCCCCCCCAGTTTACTCAATCCCTCAAGCAGTTCATATGTGATTATAAATAGTTTTATTCAGCCTTATACCTGAGTTTTGCAGTTCAAAAACATGGACTTTGATGAAATGGGGAAGTACCTGGAGGAAGAACTAGAAGGTTGGGAGAACGAGAGAGATGTGGAACAACAGTGGACCAAACTAAAAGGAGCAATTACAAAGGCAACCAATCTATATGTTAGAAAAGTAAAGAAAAGCAAAAGAAAAATGAAACCTATCTGGTTCTCAAAGGAGGTGGCTGACAAAATAAAGACTAAAAGAACAGAGTTCAAGAAATATAAAGGATCCCAAAGGGAGGAGCACAAAGAAGAATATCTGGTGGAACTGAGGGAGACGAAGAAAGTAATAAAGAAGGCAAAAAGTCAAGCGGAAGAAAGGACTGCCAAAGAGGTAAAGCGAGGTGACAAAACATTTTTCAGATACATCAGAGAAAGGAGAAAAGTCCAAAGTGGTATAGTGAAATTGAAAGGTGGAAAAGATCAATGTGTGGAGAGAGATGAAGAAATGGCAGAAATATTAAATGAATACTTCAGTTCGGTGTTCACTAAAGAGGACCCTGGAGAAGAGCTGTCACTAGTTAACAAGAAACCGGAGGGGAGTGGAGTAGATGTAACTCCATTTACAGTAGAGAATGTATGGGAAGAGCTGGGGAAAATGAAAGTGGAAAAAGCCATGGGGCCTGATGAGGTTCATCCCAGGATACTGAAAGAGCTCAGAGATGTGCTGGCGGCTCCGCTGAATGACCTGTTCAATAGATCCCTGGAAACGGGAGTGGTGCCGAGAGATTGGAGAAGAGTGGTGCTGGTCCCGCTTCACAAGAGTGGGAGCAGAGAGGAGGCTGGTAACTACAGACCGGTTAGTCTCACCTCGGTGGTGGGAAAAGTAATGGAGTCACTGCTGAAAGAAAGAATAGTGAACTATCTACAGTCGGAAGAATTGTTGGACCAGAGGCAGCATGGATTCACCAGGGGAAGATCCTGCCAGACAAATCTGATTGACTTTTTTTGACTGGGTGACTAGGGAATTGGATAGAGGAAGAGCGCTCAATGTCATCTAGTTGGATTTTAGCAAAGCTTTTGATATGGTCCCGCACAGGAGGCTGGTGTGTAAAATGAGAAGCTTAGGAGTGAGTGCCGAGGTGGTGGCCTGGATTGCAAACTGGTTGACAGACAGAAGGCAATGTGTGATGGTAAATGTAACTTACTCTAAAGAGAAAGCGGTGTTAAGCGGAGTGCCGCAAGGATCGCTGTTGAGACCGATCCTGTTCAATATCTATGTGAGCGACATAGCGGACGAGATAGAAGGTAAGATTTATCTTTTTGCAGATGACATTAAGATCTGCAACAGAGTGGACATGCCAGAAGGAGTGGAGAGAATGAGACGGGATTTAAGGAAGCTGGAAGAATGGTCGAAAATATGGCAGCTGAGATTCAATGCTAAGAAGTGCAGAGTCATGCAAATGGGGTGCAGAAATCCAAAAGAATTGTATTCGATGGGGGGGGTGAAGGGCTGATGTGCACGGAGCAGGATAGAGACCTTGGGGTGATAGTGTCAAACGACCTGAAATCAGGGAAACAATGTGATAAGGCAATAGCTAAAGCCAGAAGAATGCTGGGCTGCATAGAGAGAGGAATATCAAGTAAGAAAAGGGAAGTGATTATCCCCTTGTACAGATCCTTGGTGAAGCCTCACCTGGAGTAATGTGCTCAGTTCTGGAGACCGTATATCCAAAGGGACAGTGACAGGATGGAGGTGGTCCAGAGAAGGGCAACCAAAAAGGTGGATGGTCTTCATCAAATGACTTATGAGGAGAAACTGAGGAATCTAAATATGTACACCCTGGAAGAAAGGAGGAACAGAGATGATATGATACAGACTTTCAGATACTTGAAAGGTTTAATGATCCAAAGACAACAACAAACCTTTTCCGTTGGAAAAAAATCAGCAGAACCAGGGGTCACGATTTGAAGCTCCAAGGAGGAAGACTCAGAACCAATGTCAGGAAGTATTTCTTCACGGAGAGGGTGGTGGATGCCTGGAACGCCCTTCCAGAGGAAGTGGTGAAGACCAAAACTGTGAAGGACTTCAAAGGGGCGTGAGATAAACACTGTGGATCCATAAAGTCTAGAGGATGTGAATGAAGAGAGGGTGGCTAGCGGGAAAGACAGCTAATACCTGGAGATAATACCCTCATTCAATAGACATACACATGGTTAATGCAACTCCAACAGTGCTCTATGCTTCAACGGCAAGAGGAAATGTGGATAAAAGGCTTTGCATTAACAAAAAAGCGGGGAGTAGCTTACCTGTTACGGCAGTTACTACCCCAAACCAAATAAGCCTGATACTTCACTTTCAATGCATATCCAGTGTAGCTCTCTGCTTCAATGGCAGGGGGGAATGAAGACAAGATGATTTTATATTCAGACAACAACCAACAAGGACTGAATTACACAGTCTGGGTAAACAAATAAGCATGGGTGTAGCTTTCTTGTTACGGCAGTTACTACCCCGAATCAATTAAGCCTGATACTTCACTTTCAATATATATCCAGAGTAGCTCTCTGCCTCAACGGCAGGGGGGAATGAAGAAAGGTGGATTTATATTCAGATAACAACCAACAAGGACTAAATTGCACAGGCTAGGTAAACAAATAAGCATGGGAGTAGCTTGCTTATTGCGGCAGTTACTGCCCCTAACCAATTAAGCTAGATACTTCACTTAGAAGCAGTTCCAGCACTGCTCTCTACATTAATGGCGGGGGTGGATGGGAAATAGAACCAAAAGGTTACTAAACGCCAAGAGTAACAGATAAGTATGAGAGAGAGAGAGAAAGAAAAAAAGTGTGAAAGCTTGCTGGGCAAATTGGATGGGCCATTTGGTCTTCTTCTGCCATCATTTCTATGTTTCTATGTTAAGTAAATTTGCGCTGAAATGAACCGGATGCATGCCGCATTTGCTTCATTACATATGTACATATCTCTTGGCCCCACCCCAGAACACCCATGACCCGCCCTCATTCTGTCCCTTGTTAAATCGATATGAGATATTTGTACTTCGGTACTTGTGCGCATATATGCAAGTATTATAAAATAGTTTGGACACGCACATGTTGTAGATACACTCGTATCTGCGGTTTTTGACACACTCATCTCTTTGAAAATTCACCATTATATATATATATAAAAGAGTTCCAATAATTGAGGCTATAAAATACAAGTGACTGGAGAACTGAACAAAGATTGGATGTAAGTAAGGAAAGGCTTTAGATATCGCAGCAGTTTTAGGGGGTCATTTTTCAAATCACATTAGCGCCTTATCATGGGCTTTAAGGCCCTAACGCCCACAATAACGCCATAACACATGCGATAAATGACGCATCGCCAGATGGATATGCAAATTTTAAAAAT
The DNA here is from genome assembly GCF_901001135.1 of Rhinatrema bivittatum. Lineage (NCBI taxonomy): Eukaryota > Metazoa > Chordata > Amphibia > Gymnophiona > Rhinatrematidae > Rhinatrema > Rhinatrema bivittatum. The sequence continues at coordinate 251,877,634 of NC_042621.1, read as the reverse complement.
TTTGTCAAGTGGGAGGAGTTTATTAAAATGAGGGGTGCTTAACATTGTGTGTGATAATGTAATGCATGCTATCATGGGATTTAACTCTGCAAATAATTACACCTTTTTTCCTGGTGTTATGCCTGTGATAGCTGTGTGTTATGCTGGAACCAGTATTTGTGATATTTATCACAAATCCTGTTTTGGGCAGAGCAAGAGAGAGAGAGAGAGAGAAAGCCTCTGTGGAAACACACATAGTCAACTTTTTATACCACTGTAAGAGGGGATATTCTGAACTTGGGGTGAGGTTTTAGTGGTGGACTAGGATTTGGGGGGCAGTTTTACATGCACAGTCAGAGGTACAAACAGCACAGTTACCATCAGTGAAGATTTTATATGATTCAGAGTGATGAAAGGTATAAAAAGATGAGTTTTGTACAATGTACTCTCAACTTAGCTTCATGCACTCTCTACCTAGTTAGGACCAGAGTACAATGTACAATCTCATCTTTGTGTACCTTTTGTCACTCCAAATCACAAAAAATCTTCACTAATGTGTACTGTGCTGTTTGTACCTCTGACTGTGCATGTAAAACTGCCCCCCAAAACCTAGCCCAACACCAAAACATCACCCCAGGTTACTAGTTGCCCCTTTTACAGTGGTATAAATAGTTTACTTATGTGAGAGCCTTATAAAGAGTCTCTCTCACTCTCTCTCCATCCCAAAATGTGATAAAAGGCTGTCTGGATACTCCTCAGCTTGTGAGTGAAAATATCAAGGATGTGATATATTTAACATGCATTGCAGTAAAATAGTTAATTCTGTGAAAATTATAGCAAAATGATAAATCTAGGCCTAAGTTTGGCAAACGAGGGGAGTCATTTTTGAGAGAGAGAGAGAGAGCGAGAGAGAGAGTGCCTAGCCATAATGCCCTCACACTAGACAGGTATTTATATCTCTATGGAAGGCCCACCTAGGCACTCGAGGTGAGGTTTAGGTATTAGTGTAGGGGTTAGGGGCCACTTTGACATTCAAAGTGAGACGTACGAACAGAACAGTGCTCTCTTGTGAAGATTTGATGACCTTCGGAATGAGGAAACTCATCCAAAGATGAGATTTGTGCAATGTTCTCTCAACCTAGCTTGAAAGTCCATCATGCCAGGAAGGAGCTGGAAACAAGGAGTCCTTGGGAAAAGTAGCCCAGAAGGACTAGCTCCTTGCCGAAGCAAGGACTGACTGACGGAGAAGCCCTTTTATAACTCCCAGGGAGGAGTTCAGATGGGCCACCCCTGGCTGGCCCTTTAAATACAGAAGGAAGCCACGGGCCCACCCCTTAGGAAGGAAGGGGCAGGACCCTAGACAGTGGCCATGCTGCCATTGTGCAGAGAGGAGACGGAGCAGAGAAGCTGGGCCTCAAGGCAGGTCCCGGCGACATCAGCAGCATCTAGCCGCGAAGAGGAGGCAGAGGAGCAGCTTCCTGCTGCAGGAGTGAGGACCCCTCCCCCAGAGAGGGTAAGAGTGTCGGCGGCTTCCTGCCGCATCGGAGAGGCCCGGCACGGCTCCTGCCACGCCGGCAAGATGGCAGCCGGGCCGCAGAAATACCCGGCATCGGCAGCCCCAGGCAAGGCCCCGGCTTCAGTTGCGGCATCTGGGCCTTGAAGGTAAGTGCCTCCCGTGGCTCCAGCCATGGGAGGAGCACAACAATGACAAGGCACCAATAACAAATCGTGTTACTAGATACAATAATATTGAAAAACAGTAAAAGAAAACAATAGGGAGCACTGTATGAACACATACCTAAGGATAAAGAGGTACTGTGAAGATGGCTCAAAGGAAACCTGTGGTCCATAAAAAATAAGAATATGAGACTAGTAATAAAAAAATTATAAACAATGAAAAATAGGACATGTAAATAAAAAGTGAACTATACAAAGAAGAAACTAATAAAAACTTTTCAGAACAATTATGTAAGTAAGCAATAAATAAATAAAAGGTAAGAATAATAAAAAAAAAAATTCTCACATACCACTAATGGGATAACTACTTATATTGCATTCTTATGGCAATAAGAAAGGAATAAGAATCTTCCCTCTGGTGACTGCTTTCATCAAGTTGCACTGTGGGGAATAGGATGCACTATTTCTACTAACTTTTATGAAACAGAATTAGAGTAATGGAAAAAAATATGGAGAAAATAGGTGATAAGAAAAACAGATGTATACATAGAGATACAGAAGCATCAGTGTGTAAAAGGCACTTAAAAACAAGGTTCTATGCCATTCTCTTAACAAAAATCTATCAAATAATTAAAAATACAAGTGTTATAAAGAGCGGAAAGCAAAAATCATTTGATAATATTCAGTTAGACAAGATTTAATCACACCCAGGGGCCAATGCAATACAGTGCGCTCAGCCGAGCGCGTTGTTTAACCCACAGTGGGATGCGGGTTAAATAGGCGCTAACCCACCCCCTAATGTAATAAGGGGATTAGCAACTATTTAACGCGCTTCTGACGCGGAGTGAATGAGTTAGTGCTCAACACATGCAAATGCATGTGAATGAGACTATTACTCATTCACTCCTAATGAAAAAAAATAAATGTGCGTCTCAGACGCACATTTATCGCTCAGATATTAACGCCTGCCTGGAGTTAATATCTTTATTTTAAAGTTAAAAAAAGAAAAAAACTCTGCCGGCTGCTTTCAAGAACGACGCCGATATGCTCAGTGTCGGTTTTCATAACTGGCCGGCAGCAATAATGAAAACCGACACCGAGTTTATCGGCATCGGTGTTCATAACCTGCAGACTGCTGGTAACCGCGGGGTGGCGTTAGCAAGGAGGCGCTACGGTCGCGCTCGCAACCCTAGCGCCTCCTTTCTAGCACAACCCCCTAATTTGTTTATTGCATAGCGCCCAGAGGGCGCCATGCGTGCACTAAGAAAGCAGGTACTGAAATGTCAGCGCCCGCTTTCCGCAAATTTTATTGCATCGGCCCCCCAGTACTGTAAACAACCCCATCCCAGCCCCTGTGTGTTGTTAAAAAAAAATCTATTATCTAATGGTTAAAGGTTTGAAAAAGGGTCACAGCTTATAGTTAAGGTTTAAAAAAAAAATCACATATATGGAATCTTTTACAAAAGAAGAAACATTTCCTCTACTCATACTCCTGTCAAACTATGTGCAGACAGGATGCTACCACGCCTTTTTCAGTTCATATTTTTTCATAGCCTTTTTGATGAACAAATGTAATTTCCATAAAGGTGAGACCATATGAATGAAGCCAATCAAGTGTCTGAAAGATCTTATTTATTTATTTGATTTATATTCTGCTTTAGAAACAATAAATAGCCTGAGATAAAGGGGAAAAGTGTCAATCAGGGTATATGTTTATTTATTTATTTATTTATTTATTTAACATTTTTATATACCGCAATTCATGTATCAAAGTTACATATCATTTCGGTTTACATTACAACAATAACAAGCATATAAGAATGCAATTACATTAAAACAGGGGAGTGAACTAGGATAAGAGTGAACAGGGTAAAAACCATAACTTATAAAATCATAGATATGTTGTGAGTCTTATAAAATCATAGATATGTTGTGAGTCTTTTGAGCGATTGGCTATAGCTCTGGGTGAGAAAATAGGTTAATAAGAATTATGGGCTATGGATCATTTATTTGTGATGAGGAAAAAAGGAGTGTTACTTTGAAATGTGATCGGATTTATATGTGCGTGAAAATAACTGATCCCAACTGAACACAGAGAAAATAACTTTAAAATGAGCTTACATGTGCTCAACGTGTTAGTATTTTGTATCATTCACGCAAGTGTGCGCACATTATACAAAATATGCCTCATCACATGTATGTGTGCACCTAATTTTAAGCACTTGCATGAGGAAATGATATTCTCATATTTTCCTTAGCATTAATCGGCTTTTGCACACGCAAGTCAGCATGTATACAGTATATCACCAGTTTTACAAATTAGTGCACCAGTTTGCCCAGTCTGTTGCGGAACTGGACCCTTGGGCTGAGAGGGAATTGGCGCAACCTGCAGGGTCACATGGAAGATATTGTGAGCCAGCACAGTAAGGGAAAGCAGAGTCAGGTCAAGCATCAGTCAGGGCAAGCACAGGCAATCAGAGTCAGGTTCAGGCTGTGATCAAGGTGGGCAGAGTTCACTCAGAGTAAAGGTTCAGGCAGAGGTCGGGCCATATGGAATTCAGTGAATAATTGTAAACAGGCAGTGGTCAGTGGCAGGTGGAGGTCAAGCAGAATCAAGGTCCAATCTGAGGTCAAGCCAGAAATCCTATCCAAAGTTGAAGCCGGAAGTCCAATCCAAGGTCAAAGCCAGAAGTTCAAACTGAAGAGACAAAGAATGAAGAGGAGGATGAGGGACTACAGGAGCAGAAAGGGATGCTGAAGGCCAATGAGGAAAGCTGACCAGAAAGACAAGAACTCAAGATGAATCAGACTGCCAGTGGAACCGGGAACCAGGAACAGGACACAGGAATTCAGGAAGTACACACAGTGGAACTAGGAACCAGGAAGCAAAGATCAGGAACTAGGAAAATAAGAACATAAGAAATTGCCGTATTGGGTCAGTCCAAGGGTCCATCAAGCCCAGCATCCTGTTTCTAACAGTGGCCAATCCAGGTTACAATACCTGGCAAGTACCCAAACACTAAGCAGATCCCATGCTATTGATACCAGTAATAGTAGTGGCTATTCCCTAAGTCAACTTGATTAATAGCAGTTAATGGACTTCTCCTCCTCTAATAACTTATCCAAACCTTTTCTAAACCCATCTACACTAACTACACTAACCACATCCTCTGGCAACAAATTCCAGAGGCAAAGCACTTCTCCAATGGAGTCAACCTATTGCTGAAGCATCTATGGAGAATTGGAGAGGGCCCTTTATAGAGAGGGGGTCCTGACATCATCAGGGGGAATCTCTCACTGCAGGCTCTTGAAATCTTAGAGAGACGTGCACGCCTAGGATGATGTGAGAGGCATGGTCAATGGCAGTCTACAGGAGTGCGGCGGACAGCCACAGCGCAGAGTGGGGAGTCTGGCCCTGTGTCGGGAGAGCAGGTGTGCACAGCAGTCTGTGGCCTAGTCGCACGTGCTGCTGAGTGCAACACAGTCAGTCCATAAAATAATTAAAGCCCTCTTGGATATTCAGCCTGCATTCCCCTCAGTTTACACAGACCCTTCACCCAGTCGGTAATTGGCTATAAAAAGTGTTATTCTTACTTACATCTGATAAATAGCAGAAGGAAATGGGTGAAGGTAATAGCCATATGCACGCTGCTTGCGCTGGTTATAAAATAGCAACTTATGACAGTAACTTTAAAATGGGCATGCGGCCAGATGCACTGAAATTTTATAGCGTGCGTGCGAGTATGAATACGTGTTATAAAATAGATCAGGCACAGGTATATGTGCTCCTAATTTTAAGAGTGTATGCACACAGGAGAGAAATGTCGGCTTTGAGATGCACAAGTGAGAGAATTTTATAGCAGGTGCGCCAATTTCACCAGGCCATATGCAATTTCACCAGTTCGTCCACCAATTGGCTCAATTTATAGCTAGCTCCTCAAGATCCCCCTGGTTGGCTCAGTCCCCTCAATCAGTTCATTTGTGACTAGACATTGTTTTATTCTGATTTTAATCTCTCCGGATCACTGCTACTTAGCCGGATAAATATTTATCCGGCTAAGCAGCCGTCATCCACTGCCAGATAGCTGGATAAGTTCTTATCCATGGAAATTATAAAACCTTTTTTAAAACGTTTTTTTTTTCTCTTTTATTAGGGGATTTAAGTTCTAGCAGAGTAGTGCTGGAAATTTAACTTCAGCTCTGACCTGGAGTTAAATTTCCAGCGCTAAAAAAGGTGCGATGGCCAGATTCAGTCTCTCTGCATCAGGGAATATTGCTTAATACCCTCATTTGCATGTGTTAAGCAGTACTACCATTTAGATATGCGCATCTTCTGCACACAGAACTCCTTGTTACATTGGCAATAAACATGTGCACAGAAAATGCACGGTGAAGTACAGGTAGAAAGGTACGTTCGGCTCATCACACCTTTCTGCATCGGCCTGCAAAAGTGGTCCATCTATTCTACCCAGCAACTTTTTTTTAGAGCAACTGCCACTTTGTGCAGGCCTCCCTAAAGCCTTTTGGGTAAGGAGGAGGGAGAAGGGAAAAGAAAGAAGCCGGGCATTTTATAAAATCCGCTACTTGGCGCACGCATAAGGGGGTAAAATTTCTAAGAAGCGCACAGCGATGCAATAGGGCTTTTCCCCAATTGCCTCCCAGTTCACTCCAATAAACAAGTGGACTGGGAGGGAACATCCTAAACCTCCTAGCTAACCTTCCTCCCTTTTCCCCTATCCACCCCTACCCATAAAACTCCCCTAACTAACTTAGGGCCTCATTTTCCATCCGGATCGCACACGATAAGGGACGTTTCGCACGCGAAAAGTCCCTTATCGTGTGCGATACCAAAATGGAGGTGGAGTCGGCCGCGGAAGAGGAGGAGTTGGGGCATCACCGGGGCCAACTCCGCGAAGACGCCGCAGACGACAAAAAGGTAAGGCCCTTTTTGCGTCCAAGTTCGCACCCAATAGCTACACCTTCTATGGTGGCGCTATTGGGTGTGAAACCGGCAGCGATCACACCGCGGCGGTGCGATCACTGCCGGCTAGTGCAGGACCGCCCCCTGTTTTGGCCCCCGCCCCTCATTCCCTAAAGTATCACAGGCGTGCAATACTTCAGAAAATGAGGCCCTTAGAGTTGTTTTTGTTCTTTAACTTACCTGTTCTCTGGAGCAGTAGCAGGTTACGCATGCCAGTCTGATCCTGGCATGTGCTTCAGGAGTTGTCCTGCCCCACCCAGACCCAGACCCCGCCCCCTGCCCACCCCTTTTTCATCACGCCGGTCTTCGGTGCGTAACAGGAGATACACGCATAGCCGTGGGCCTTTGAAAAAACCCGCAGCATGCATGCAGCCCAGCCACACATGTAACTCCCGGTATATGCATGCGTAGCGCTTTTAAAATCAGCCTGTTAGGGAGGGCAATTTTCAAAAGCCATTTACATGTATAAATGGCTATTTACCCTGGTATTATCTGAAAATTGCCTACCCAGTATACATGTAAAATTATGTGCAGGGATCAACAATATGCATGCTTTTAGCCACAGAAAATGTAGGTGGGATCAAAGGCAACAACGAACATAATTTAAATTTTCAAAATTATATGCTTTGTTTCTAGGGTAACATTTCTATAGAAAAAGAGGTGTAAATTTCTATGGGTAATTCTTTCCTAGGCAGGAAAATATTGGGTATTATTAGGAAAGGAATGTAAAATAAAAGAGAGGCTATCATAATGCCTCTGTATTAATTCATGGTGCAAGTGCACCTTGAGTATCGTGTGCAGTTCTGGTCACTCCATCTCAAAAAAGATATAACAGAACTAGAAAAAGTACAGAGAAAGGCAACCAAAATTATAAAAGAGATGGAATGACTCCCTTGTAAGGTGAGGCTAAACAAGTTAGGGCTCTTCTGTTATTGGTTACCAAAATAAACACTTAATACTGGCAGCTTAAAAAAGATCTTTATAAGATCTTTCTTAAGGGACGTCCTCTTCCACCTCTTCCACCCGGACGTCCCGACCCGAGGGGTTCGCAGGCCTGCGCAATCGGCGCAAGGGACCCACCGGGGTAAGGCCTGACTTTAATCCTTTTACCCCAGCGGGTCCACCCGGCCGACCACGAGGCTCCCTCCGTTCTTCTTCGGGCCTCTTCCGTCCGGCTGCAGCGCTTACCTCACCGACGATCCGGCCAATCAGGGACCTTCTTCCTCGCTGCAGACAGCCAATCAGGCTGTCCCTTCGGCGCTTCAAAATCCAGCTCCTGCCGGCGCCGCCTCCTCTTTCACCCGGACGTCCCGACCCGAGGGGTTCGCAGGCCTGCGCAATCGGCGCAAGGGACCCACCGGGGTAAGGCCTGACTTTAATCCTTTTACCCCAGCGGGTCCACCCGGCCGACCACGAGGCTCCCTCCGTTCTTCTTCGGGCCTCTTCCGTCCGGCTGCAGCGCTTACCTCACCGACGATCCGGCCAATCAGGGACCTTCTTCCTCGCTGCAGACAGCCAATCAGGCTGTCCCTTCGGCGCTTCAAAATCCAGCTCCTGACGGCGCCGCGCGCCGAATGAGCGCAACAAAGGGGCTGGCCCCTTTGTGCGCCCCTTCGTGCGGACCCTAAGAGCGGAACCTAAGAACGGAGCGGAACTTCACAGCGGTAAGCAAAATCAAACTAGTTCATCCTCAAACACCCACCAGCGTCCTTCCTTTCGACTTCTATGTGGCACACACAGTGCAGCCTCACCAAACATTAACCATACAAACCACCAGTCATCCTATCCTTCTTCAGACGTCTGCAGACAAACAGACAATACAAACAGATAATCAGACAATACAGCACAAACAACTAGACATTCAAACTAACGAAACAAGACTTCCAGACGCCACAACTTAAACAACTACTACACAGACAACTCAACTTCCACTCAGACAACCAGACGCAAAAACTCAGGCAAAAACTCAGGCAAAAACTCAGGCAACAACTCAGGCAACCAGACGCAACAACTCAGGCAACCAGACGCAACAACTCAGGCAACCAGACGCAACAACTCAGGCAACAACTCACCTTCTACTCACAAACACCAACAATACTCCTAACAATGCAAACAATGTGCCACGGTCTCCCAATTCCGATTCTCCATCATCGAACGCTACTCACAGGAAAATCAACCATACTCTACAATCAACGCACCTACAAATCCCTTATCCCTATCATGATTGCTCCAATCACCCAACTTCTAGGATTTACTCTTTTATCACTGATTCTATTTAATGCACAATCTCTGTCCAAGAAATCACTGATCTTAAATGACCTTCTCCTAGACGCGAACCCAGACCTCTGTGCTATAACAGAAACGTGGCTAAAATCTACAGATACAGCTTTAATTAATCAGCTACCAACTCAGACCTATGACTTCTTCTCCATCCCTCGACAGAAGAAAAGGGGTGGGGGTATTCTCCTAGCAGCTAAAAAAGATCTCAGATTCTCACACCACCCAATTAAAACAGACTCAAAACTAGAAACAGGCTTGTTCAAATCTGACACTCTCCAAATCCTTCTAGTATACGCCCCACCTGGCCTCCTAGAAGCAGATGCATCACCTATCCTAGAAATCATAGCAACTTATCTTAAACCAGACTCTCCAACAATAATCCTAGGAGATTTTAATTTACACGTCGACAACCCCACACTCTCAACCAGCTGTGAAACATTCCTTACCGCTATGTCCGCAATGGGATTCAAACAAATAATCAATGAACCTACGCACAAGGCAGGTCACACACTGGACCTTATCTTTATGAACTCAGGTATAAGACATTCTACACACCCTACAAGCAAACCAGTTCCCTGGTCAGACCATTCACTAATCTCCACCACCTTTTCGACGACCCACATGAGCAACAACCACCCCCCTCAACACTCATTTCTCCACAGAAAAGTATGCTCATCTGACGATCTCAGCAATCATCTAATCACGGATCTCTCACTCATCGACATCACGACACCTAATTCAGCCATAAACTCCTGGTCAACAATAACAGAAAATGTGGCAAACAAACTATGTCCACTGATAACAAAAAAAGTCAAACAAGGTGCGTCAAAAAAGCAGCCTTGGTTTACAAACGAACTTAAAAACCTCAAACTCAATTTACGTCAGAAAGAAAGTAAATGGCGTAAAACCCCTTCCCCTACTACACTTTCTTCTTACAAACTCGCCCTCCACTCATACAAGAGTTCCACCTTAAAAACAAAAAGAGACTACTACGCACATAAGATTCATGACATTATCTTTGACCCCAAAGCACTTTTCACTTTCGTCTCCAATTTAACACAGGCCAATACTCCGGATATACCATCCAACCAAGCTCAATCAAAAGCTGATGAGCTGGCACTCTTCTTCAGTAATAAAATTACAAACCTCCTAACACAACTTAAGCCCTATACAGGCACTCCAGACAGCACTTACGTATTCCACAACAAGGAAATATCCCTACAATCTTTTGAACTCACCACCTCCGCAGAGATCCAAACACTTCTGAAGAAAATTAAACCTTCTTCTCACCCCTTCGACCAAATCCCATCTAAATTACTACTTCTAATCCCAGACACCATTAACAAATCTCTAGCGGACATCATAAACTGCTCATTCACCCAGGGTTACTATCCAGATGACCTTAAACTAGCATCTATCAAACCGCTTCTCAAGAAACCTAATTTGGACCCCAAAGATCCTAACAGCTACCGTCCAATTTCCAATCTTCCTTTCATTGCCAAGGTGATGGAGAAACTAGTAAACTCGCAATTATCGGATTACATAGAAGAACACAAAATTCTATTCCCTACTCAATTCGGCTTCAGAAAAGCCTCAAGTACCGAATCACTACTCATCTCACTTACGGACTACCTGACTTTAGGCCTCGACAAAGGACAGGCCTTCCTATTGATCCTATTAGATCTATCGGCGGCTTTCGACACTGTAAACCACGCCATATTACTAAACCAGCTGGCGAACATCGGTATTGCAGGATCAGCGCTGTCTTGGTTCAAGACTTTCTTAGAGAACAGAGGTTTCAAAGTTAAAATCCACAACAAAGAATCCCATAGATACCCATCTTCACAAGGAGTTCCTCAGGGTTCCTCCCTCTCACCTACACTCTTCAACTTATATCTTCTCCCGCTTTGCCAACTTCTAAACAAATTGAACCTAATACACTTTATTTATGCCGACGACGTCCAGATTGTGATCCCCCTTAAAGAATCCATCAACAAAACTCTAGAAATGTGGGAAAACTGTTTTCAAGAAATTAATGACCTTCTATCCAGCTTAAACCTAATTCTTAACCAATCAAAAAGTGAATTCCTGCTAATCTCTCCAGATAACTGCAAAATCACCATGAACCCGCCAGCTAACTTACAAATCTCAAAAGTAAGAGATCTAGGAGTTTCGATAGACAACCGGCTAAACCTAAAATCATTTATTAATCAAACAACTAAAGACTGCTTCCACAAACTTCACACATTAAAAAGAATAAAACCCCTATTTCATTTCCATGATTACAGAACAGTGCTCCAAGCAATAATCTTTGCGAAAATAGATTACTGCAACGCTATTCTACTAGGCCTCCCATCATCCCATACTAAACCTCTCCAAATGATTCAGAACACGGCAGCAAGAATCCTAACGAACAAGAGGAGAAGAGATCACATTACGCCAGTACTTAAAGACCTTCACTGGCTGCCAATCCACTACAGAATAATACATAAATCCCTCACCACAATCTTCAAAAATATTCATGGACTAGCTCCTCTCAATCTACAAATAGCTCTCAAAAAACACTCCTCCAACAGACCCATAAGAGAAGCTTACAGAGAATATCTACAGGTACCACACGCCAATACCACCCAACATTCAACACTGAGAGACAGGGCCTTCTCTACAGCAGGTCCCCCACTATGGAACTCAATACCCTTAGAATTACGACTGGAACCATGTCTTCCAACCTTCAGAAAGAGACTTAAGACATGGCTGTTCATGAAAGCCTTTCCGGACCCTGACTGATGCTCGACCGCCAAATACAGCAAGACTGATTATCACCCAATAAACTGATACAGACTTACCAACCACTGCACGTTCTACTTCTTGTTAAACTTCTTGTTAAACTTCTATCATCCTCTTCTTCTACTCCCAGTTAGAACCATCCTTGTTTTATTGTAACTGCTTTTTCTGCGCACTTGTTATAATTTGTTATATTTTGTAAATGTATACTCATGTTATAGTTAAGTACGTTTATAATTTATTGATCACCCCTTGTTTTATGTAAACCGACATGATACGAACTCCGTGAATGCCGGTATAGAAAAAACTCAAATAAATAAATAAATAAATAAATAAATATTCTAGGAGAGTACAAGACAATTCAGAAGCAGTTTCTCAGAGCATTGTTGACATACTAAATTAAATAGATTACCACTTCCAATTTACACACAAATGACATAGTTTGTTTGTTTTCATAACATATTCCTAATTGATTAGCATTACAATTTTATTTCACATAATGTATGTTAATGGGGTTAGGATTTTTGTAAGTCGTATGATTTCTTGTAAATTGAGCCCAGAAGGAATGAACAAAATTTTAGGCTGATCTTCACATACTTTTTCACTTCTAGCATACATTCTAGCATGTCAGCAATCTTGAATAGTTTTCCAAATCTGTTCAATTCAATTTCCCATTGTAGTAATGATAGCTTCATAGAAACAATTTTTCAAAGCACCCTAAGAAGAAGAGATGGCTAATAGAAGATACGATACAGATTTACAAAATCATGAGTAGGTTTTTGTACAGGTAAATAAGGAATGGTTATTTGCTCTATCAAATAGTACTTTGACTAGGGAACACACCATGATAGCACTTTTAAAACAAATCTGAGAAATTATTTTTTACTTAGTGCACAAGTAAACTATGAAATTTGTAGCCAGAGGATGTAGTGACAATCGGCATAACTGGGTTGAAAAAGGGTTTGGACAAAAAAATCCATAAAACATAATTAACCATATAGATTTAGGAAAGCTAGACCCCATAATCTGTGAACATTTCATTCAACTTTTTGTTGTATCACATGCCCTATTTCTCTCCATTTTTATTTGTATGATCTCACTGTTGAACATTTAATATGTGGATAGCTAATTCTTAAAAAGAAACCTAGTGGGAAGTGAAGATTTATACTTTGCCATGACAACTTCTTGATTTTATAAAAACAAGAAATCAAACAAAAAATTAAGTAAATATTCAAAAATTAAAAATTAGAAATTAAGTTGATTAAAGATTTATGGATGGATGAAGGTTTTTGACCAATGATTATAAAAAACATTGACATTCACAGCTCGTTGAACAAGACATGTCAGAAGTCTGAGGTCTTTTCTTCCATTTTTCTCACATTCATAAGAGTCCAAGACAATTTATATGTAACTTGTAATATTTGAGTGAAAGATTTATTTTTTTGGTCTAGCTAGCTAATTCTTTACATATACCCTAACTGTTTTGTGTTTGCATTTTTTTAACACTTGTGAGTGTCACCTGCTGCACATTTGGTCTAAAGGCCAAGAGAGCGGTGACAGTTTGTATAATGTTAAACACAATATCCCAAAGAGCATTCATAAATATAGTTACATTTTTACTCTGGCATCAAAGCTTAATTGTTGCTGCTAAGGATCATCACAACACGCTTGCATGTTGCATAATTATTTGTGTGTAGACGTCTTTATCGGGCCATGTTTAATCATGGGTCCTAAAGTAATATCCCTATTTTTTTAGAATTTTCTTGCAAATAAAATAATTACTTCCCTTTTTTTTTCTTTTTTCTATTGGGATGAGTTTCTAAAAAACAAAAATGGCTTTCCAAGGATCTCAGGCCCTTTCCGAGGATCTCAGGATCAGCAGCGCACAGGAGCTGCCGGTGAGATACATTATGTGAGTTGCCAGGGTTTGGCTATTTTATAAAAAAAACCGGATGTGCACAAAGTGCAATAATATTCAGTAGTGCGTTTGCAAAGTGATCCCTACTGAAAATATTTGGTGGTTGCAATGTGTCCCAGATAACATAACACGGATCTAAACAATCTTTCAGTGTATAGTTGAAAATGGAATTATTACTTTTATAAAATCAACTTTTCCTTTAACCCTTTGGAATTATATCCTCAAAATGCTGAAAGAAGGTTTCTGTATTTCAGCAAGTGAAGCAATCAGTGAAATAACTATGCATATGTGGTAATTTTATATGCTCAAGATGTATGAGCCTTTGCAGATGCAAGGAAGTTCTTTGATGCATTTAATGACTCCTCAGACTATGCATCTCTGCTGATCAAGGAGTCAAATTTGAATAGCCTGCATTTGTTTGCAGGCTATTCAAATTTGTAGGCAGTTTTCAAAAGGAAACCAGCAGGTTGCTTTCCCTCTGATAATAGCACTTGCATACTTTTTACCTGCTATTTGGGCATGTGCTTTTCACTCCCCCAGACTGCTCACATGGAAGGGACCCCTCTTATGAATGGCTAAAAGTTTGCACTCTGGGGAAGCCAACACATACATATAGCAGGGCAGAGGAGGTCAATTTGCAACTAAGCAATTTTACCCAAGAAAACACCTTCCAAAGGCGTCCTCCAAAATTAATAAAAGCATTTTAGTGATGAACAGGGAGAACCTTTCCAAAGTGCATAGAACAATTCTGTGAAATTACTACAAACCCAGTAGAGCAACCAAGGCAACATTTTGAAAGCCTAGTGGAAATTTTAAATTAACCATGAATTTCTTGATTTGCTTGGGCAATCTGTATGTGGTTTACCTAAAATTAAAAGCCAGATTTCTTTCAGTTTTTACTGTTTCTAAATGCATCAGGGCAGAAGAAAGGGGATTAGGTGCCCTAGGCACTAGGGATGTGAATCGTTTTCCATATCGTCTTAATGATAGAAATCGTGTGGCAGGGCAAGAAAATCGTCTTAGGCACGATTTTTTAGTTAAAAAATCGTTAAAAATCGTTTTTTCCGATTAGTGCGCACTAACGGGAGTTAGTGCGCACTAACGGAGAGTTAGTGCGCACTAACTGAAAATGATACAATTTGACACTTTTCAGGTCAGTTAAGGTCAGTTTAGGAATGAATATGTATTCCTATTGGCTGCCCTCTTATTTATTCATGTTACCAAGTTTCCTACTGACAGTATATGGGGGATGGGAAATGGAAACAGTTGGTAGCTTGACAAAACAAGTAATGTGATCAGTCAATGTGACTAGAACTTGTGCCCTAACCCTGATACCAGGGGTATTGTGATCTTCCTGCACACAGTGCCCTCTCCCTATTAATACCAGGAGTGTTGTGATCTTCCTGCACACAGTGCCCTATCCCTAATACCAGGGGTGTTGTGATCTTCCTGCACACAGTGCCCTATTCCTGATACTGGGGGTGTTGTGATCTTCCTGCACACAGTGCCCTATTCCTGATACCGGGGGTGTTGTGATCTTCTTGCACACATCCCGATATCAGGGATAGGGCACTGCATGCAGGAAGATCACAACACTCCTGGTATTAATAGGGATAGGGCACTGCATGCAGGAAGATCACAACACTCCTGGTATTAATAGGGATAGGGCACTGCATGCAGGAAGATCACAACACCCCTGGTATCAGGGATAGGGCACTGTGTGCAGGAAGATCACAATACCCCGGAGGAGTGAGGGTCAGGCAGCTCCCCCCTGTCTGTGAAGCCAGCCTCTCACTAGTAATGCAGGGAGGGAGCTGTCTCAGACTTCACCATCCACCCCCCCCCCCCCCTCACCCACACACCATTCACTAGCTGGGACATGGGGGAAGTCAGGAGTGAGGGACAGGCAGCTCCCCCCTGTCTGTGAAGCCAGTCTCTCACTAGTAATGCAGGGAGGGAGCTGTCTCAGACTTCACCATCCTCCCCCCCCCCCCCCACCCACACACCATTCACTAGCTGGGACATGGGGGAAGTCAGGAGTGAGGGTCAGGCAGCTCCCCCCTGTCTGCGAAGCCAGCCTCTCACTAGTAATGCAGGGAGGGAGCTGTCTCAGACTTCACCATCCTCCCCCCCCCCCCTCACCCACACACCATTCACTAGCTGGGACATGGGGGAAGTCAGGAGTGAGGGTCAGGCAGCTCCCCCCTGTCTGTGAAGCCAGCCTCTCACTAGTAATGCAGGGAGGGAGCTGTCTCAGACTTCACCATCCCCCCCCCCCCCTCACCCACACACCATTCACTAGCTGGGACATGGGGGAAGTCAGGAGTGAGGGTCAGGCAGCTCCCCCCTGTCTGTGAAGCCAGCCTCTCACTAGTAATGCAGGGAGGGAGCTGTCTCAGACTTCACCATCCTCCCCCCCCCCCTCACCCACACACCATTCACTAGCTGGGACATGGGGGAAGTCAGGAGTGAGGGTCAGGCAGCTCCCCCCTGTCTGTGAAGCCAGCCTCTCACTAGTAATGCAGGGAGGGAGCTGTCTCAGACTTCACCATCCACCCCCCCCCCCCTCACCCACACACCATTCACTAGCTGGGACATGGGGGAAGTCAGGAGTGAGGGTCAGGCAGCTCCCCCCTGTCTGTGAAGCCAGCCTCTCACTAGTAATGCAGGGAGGGAGCTGTCTCAGACTTCACCATCCTCCCCCCCCCCCTCACCCACACACCATTCACTAGCTGGGACATGGGGGAAGTCAGGAGTGAGGGTCAGGCAGCTCCCCCCTGTCTGTGAAGCCAGCCTCTCACTAGTAATGCAGGGAGGGAGCTGTCTCAGACTTCACCATCCTCCCCCCCCCCCCCCTCACCCACACACCATTCACTAGCTGGGACATGGGGGAAGTCAGGAGTGAGGGTCAGGCAGCTCCCCCCTGTCTGTGAAGCCAGCCTCTCACTAGTAATGCAGGGAGGGAGCTGTCTCAGACTGGTATCAGGGTTAGGGCACTGTGTGCAGGAAGATCACAACACTCCTGGTATTAATAGGGATAGGGCACTGTAAGAGATGACTGTAGTAGATTGAATAAAGATCTGATGTTTCTGCTCTCCTCACACCAAACAAAAACAACACACAAGCAGAGAAGCCCTTCTTACAAAGCTGAGCTAGTGAGTTAAGTAGGACGAAAAGTAAACATACTGGTGCCAGTGTGGCTACTTAAAAAATACACTTACCAACAATCAATTACATATATTTGAACTGTGTACAGTTCCAGCCAGGACCACCTTTCTAAAATGCACAGTGATTGGCAAATTCAACATGCACTAGCATTTCAGGTGCCTGCTAACAAAAATAATAAACAAACAAGTTCTAGTCACGTGAGTGCTGATCATTACATTACTTTTTTTGTCAAGCTTCCAACTGTTTCCATTTCACATCCCCCCAACCATATTGGTAACATCAATAGATAAGAGCACAGCCAGCCAATAGGAATACATACATACATATTCATTCCTAAGTGACCTTTACTGACCTGGGAATTGTGAACACTTTGTTTCATTTTCTGTTGGTGTTCGTTAGTTTCCAGTTCCATTTCCCATCCCCCCAACCATCACCTCAGTGGTAACCTTGGTAACATCAATAGATAAGAGGGCAGCCAGCCAATAGGAACACATATTCATTCCTAACTGACCTTCAGTGACCTGGAAAGTGTTTATTTGTATCATTTTCAGTTAGTGCGCACTAAATCGAGTTAGTGCGCACTAACGGGGAGTTAGTGCGCACTAACTCGAGTTAGTGCGCACTAACACGATTTAACGATTTTTAACGATAAATCGTTAGAATTTCTATTGTATCGTGTTCTATAACGATTTAAGACGATATAAACATTATCGGACGATAATTTTAATCGTTGAAAAACGATTCACATCCCTACTAGGCACCTTCTACCTTGCACCAACCCTCCCCCCAGTCACGCCAACACCCCCTGCCCCACCCTCAGTCGCAGCCTCGATTCCAACCTCCAGGGCGAGGCCCACATGCCATCGCCCCTCCAAATTTAAATAAAATAACCCCTCCACTTTCCCGCCACCACCAAGATTCACGGGAACCCAGGAGCGATCTCCGCTCCCGTGCAATCGGCTGCCATTGACCAAAATGGCGCCATGGCCTTTAGCCCTTATCATGTGACAGGGGCCGGCCTCACCCTGCCTCATTGGCTGGCGAGTGGTGGTGGCGCCCCCTAATGGTCGGCACCATAGGCCCGGGCCTAGCTCACCTACTGCTTCCGCCAGCCCTGAACACAACATGCATGTAAATGCGTACACACACACAGATCAAATCTAATTTCACCACAGCATTTTTAACATGTGTTTAAGTACAAATTCTGTTATTTCCTTCTAGCTATGACTTTAAAAATCAACAAAGAAGTATAGGTGATGCCTTCTCACTGCACTAACTTAACACATGAGAATCACACTACATTATTTCCAGTTCTGAAAAAGCAAATCCTGCCATCCTGATGTCAAGAAATAAGGTCAACTTTAAAAAAAATGGGATCCAAAGCTTTAGATGAAGCTGAAACTTTAAAATGAATTTAATCTTTCTATAGGAAGAGTCAGAAAGAGATTTATGCCATTAAAAACTTTTCTGTGACTTTGAATCTGGCAAGTGCTCAATCACTTTGCAAAATAGCACATTCAGGTTACAGACTTTTAAGTGCAGATGATGCGACCTGAACAGAAGAATAAACCACTTCATACAAGCTATGAATCAGCAAGTCAGAAGTGCAGGGAAGCAATTTGGCAAGTGTGCAACTTTCCATTTAGAAGATAGGATTTCTTATTTAAAACGCTGCAAAAACATATTGTTATCTTAATATTAACATCTCTATTGGTATCAAAATTGAGCAAGCTTTATAACATAGTATTTTAAAGCACTGTAGGAAAATTTGGGGTCTCAGAGTAAGAGGATGATTTGGGGGACTATGTAAATTAAATTAACGTTGACATTGCTATTACTTATTTGCTATTGTTTTCTTCTAAGATATTCAGATCACATATAATACAAAGAGAAATATAAATACTGCCCAAAAAAACAGTGGTAAATTTCTGCCAGAGCTTGCGAGGCTCCCTACCTGGAACCTTTCTAAATTGCTTCCTTTTCCCCTTTGAGAAAAAGTGGGTGGAAGCTGCCCCTGGCCTCTGACCCGGTACCTTTTCTTGTTTTTTGTTTGTTTGTTTAGAAAATTACCACTGAAAACAATAGTAGGAAACATTAAACATTATCATGAATGCCTCTGTGAAAAGCATCCCGTTACTTTTTTTGACAGGTTCTAATTGGATGTTTTAACATTGATGGCTAAAAGCACAGAGTAAAGCAGGCCAACGTGAGGTGTAAGTTGTAGAAAGGTAAAAGCCCACTGGAAAACTAAAAGAAGTCACTATGAAGCATGCAAAACACATTTATTCTAGCATTAGCAGCCAATTCACAAAGCAAATGATAGGCACAGCAGACACACACCAAAATGCCCAAGTTAAAGGATGCAAGGGCCTTTTACCAAAATGGAAGGGTTGGTTAGCGCAAGGGATCACTCTCCTGACACAAAAGAAGCCCCTCAGGGACCAGTCAGTTTCCTCCTACTCCCTTTCCCTTCCCCAGTGTTACCAAGAATCTGAATCTTCCAATGGCCATCTGAATCAATCCTTCTGGCAATGTCAACAAGGCCCTTCCCACTCCTCTGGAACAGATATTCACTGCTCTTGAGGTGCCCCAGGCTTCACTGGAAGAAGGTACATTCAGGCCAAGCCATGCTAAGGTCCCTAAGCATGCACGCTTAAGTGATGGAATCTCTTACCCTCTAGATTCATCAAAATGCTATAATATCACATGGATAACACCCGTGGTAAGAGAAAGGTGTGTGTTTAGGGTAATTTTTAGAGTTACCACACCATGCAGTAACATAGCTCTTTGCATAGGTAGTATCACAGGGTGTAGTAAACCTTTTCACACCCTGCAATACTTCCTATTTCACAGCTCACAAGGTGCAGAGAAAGAGAGAATGATAGTACCCTATTCTAGAGTCCATCAAGCTAGGGCGAGAGAACATAGTAGAAATCTCATCTTTGTGAGACTTTCCTCACTTAATAAAGAAGACATTAAAAAAAAAAATAATTCTGTACAGGACTGTCCAAGCGTTTTTATGAACTTCTAATTGATCTCCTCTCAGCTGTCTCTTCTTCAAGATGAAGATCCCTAATCTCTTAAACCTTTCCTCATAGGGGAGCCTTTCCATCCTCTTTTATCATTTTGGATGCCATAGTCTGTACCTTTTCTGATTCCGCTATATCTTTCTTGAGATGTGGTGCGCAGAATTGCACACAGTTCTCTAGATGTGGCTCTAGATATGGTTGCACCATGGAACAATACAAAGTTTTGATATTCTCCATTTTATTCTCCATTCCTTTCCTACTTCCTAACATTCTCTTGACTTTTTTGACCACTGAATCGAGAATATTAGTGTATTATCCACAATGATGCCTAGATCCTTTTCTTTGGTAGTAACTCCTAATATGGAACCTAACATTGTGTATCTACAGTTTGGAATATTTTTCCCTATGTGCATCACTTTGCACGGGTCCACATTAAATTTCATTTGCATTTGGATACCCAGTCTCCCAGTTTCACAATGATCTCCTGCAATTTATTACAATCTGCTTGTGATTTAACAACTTGGAATAACTTTGTGTTGTCTGCAAATTTGATCCTCTCATTCATTGTTCCCTTTTCCAGATCATTTATAAATGTGTTAAAAAGCATCAGTCCCAGTATAGATCCCTAGGATGCTCTGCTATTTACTCTATTGAGAAAACTGATCATTTAATCCTACTCTCTGTTTCCTAGCTTTTAAACTGTTTGCAATACACAGTATCCCATAACTTTTTAATTTTTTCAGGAGTTTCTCACAAGAGACTTTGTCAAACACGTTCTAAAAATCCAGATACATAACTTGAGTAGTTGGAGTATGGTCCCACTCCACTTACTCCCTGTTTTACCCCTTTTTAGCGTGGATTTGCTCTTAATAGTATACATAGCCAAAGCGTTAAAAAAAAAAACATTTTTTTTTTATGTTTAGTGTGCTTGTTCTACTCCTGGTCTAATTGCATGTCATTAGCTTCCTTCATTCCAAGGGTAGGGTTGCCAACTGTCCGGTTTTGAACCGGATAGCCAGGTTTTCAGGCATGCTGTGCAGCGTCCAGTCAGAAGTACCAACCGGTCAGTAAAGTCCAGTTTTTCAGGTGGCTCCTCCTCTCCTCAACAGTCTCCTAGTTAAAGGGAGAGACAGGCAGGGTTGGAGCCTGTCAAAGGAGAGCTGCGCTGTATTCCTGCCTCCCCCCCCACACACACACACACACACACTTCTTTTCTTATGCTGTGATTGGACAGCAGAGGGAGAGGAGGTGGGGCACAGCCGAGCCCTCAGCAGCTCGTGGCTCCACAGATTACTGTAGTAATCTCCATCTTGGTTTCACCCAGCCCCCTCTCACAGCATACTGGGCCAGGACCCGAGAGAGGGGCTGCTGTGAGCCAGCCGAGACAGATACAGGCACAGAGCAGAAGATGGAGAAATAAACAGACAGATGGAGGTACAGGGTGAGGAAAAGGGAGGCAAAGAGGGGACAGAGACAAAAGGGGAGGAAATGGGAGACACATAAGGAGCATGATAGAGTTGAGAAACATAGTAGGGCATGGAGGTAGGGAATGGGTCACAGGCTCTCTTGCTGAGTCCAGCCGACAGCTGCAGCTGTTTGGGAAATTGCTGTATAGGCTGTACCTTCCTCCCTCAGCTCTCATTCTGATTCCATGCCTTGTCACTTAGCAACTTGGAATTTACATGATGTTAAAAACATATGGGTAAATTTTAAAAGCCCTATGCGTGCCAAAGCCAGGAGATACGCGTGTATATCGGCCAGCATGTGTCGCACAGATTCTAAGAGGTACCTGGGTACACGCATATCTCCCAGTGTGCGAGTAAAATTGTTTTTCATAAAAGGGCGGGGAATGGTTGTGGTCTAGTTTGGACATGGGCGGGGCATGGATGTTCCAGTAAATATGAATGAAGCCAGTGCATAAGTATTTATGCACATCAGCGTGCACCGGGTTCCCTAACTCGTAACTTTACTTTTGCCTTGAACGGTGTGTAAGTCATGAAATAGAAAAAACTAGGCTAATCAATGGGGTTTTAAGGCTCAAGGCTAATAGGGTAAAAGGGAGGCAAGTTAGATAGGGGGTTTAGGAAGTACTCTTCTTTACTGCGGTGATCTGGGAATAAACTGGGTATCAGGTAATCGAATCGGTGAGCGTATCTACTAAAGTCCCTCCCACTTACACGATCAAGGCGACATTTGAACGCAGATGCACGCATCAATATAAAATTGTATGCACATGAATGCACGTATAGCTGATTTTAAACCTTGCATGTATATGCGCATGTAAGTTATAAAATCGCCACGTCCATGTGCATGAGCTGGCAAACATGCGTACATGTGTTCCCGCGCACAGGTCTTAAAATTCACCTTATAGCGTACTGCAGTGACCCCTCCCTTCTCTTCCCTGCACCCCCTGCCCTGAACTCAGTCTTCCCCTTGCCTATTATCTCACTGCTCCCCTCAGGCCTATTATTGGGCTGCCCAGTGCGCCGGGCAATGTAGGTAATATGGCTGGCGGGGGGAGGGGGTCAGTCAGTGCCTCCTTGGATGACGTGATTGGCTTGCAGAGCCAGCAGCCACATAGGGGCTAAGGAATGCTTGTTCCACTACAATGGTGGCCAGCCCCCTGATGAGATGCGTTAGTGCCCCCTGGGCCTGGCACCCTGGGCAGTTGTTTTTCTCTTCTGACAGCCTTGGTTCTCCCGTCCTTCCCCCCGTCCCTGCCCAGCATGCTTCTGACCTTCTGAGATCATATGTGAAAGAGAGGGAGCACAGATGAGTGAGTGTGTGTCTGTGTGTGACAGAATGAATGTGTATGTGTATGAGAGAGGGACACAGGAAAAGGTTTGTGCCACCCACCACCACCCCCTACTAATCCATGAGAAAAGAAACGAATGGGGGGGGGGCAGCTGAATGGCAGGGGTCTCCTTTCATTGCCCTGAGAGGCTGGAAAAGGAATCGTTGCCTGTGTGCAGCCTGTTAAATCAATATTGCCCTTTAATACATACACAGTTACAGTATTTAGACACTTCACTGACAAGGATCTAGCATTTATGCAAATGGAAACCATCTCTTTCCTCCCCTCCCCCCCCCCCCCCCCCGCTTCTGGTCCTCAAGTGTCCAGTCCTGGTCTGTGGAAATGTTGTCAACCCTACCCTAGGGACTGCTGATTTTTACCGCCGACAAAGTAAAACCCACACTAAAATTGAACCGAGTTTAGTGCAGGTTTTATTACATTGGCCTCTAAAGGTGCTTAGAGCAGCACTATCTCAGAATAGGAAGCAGCAGCAGTAGCACATATTAGCATTAATTATGTAGCATGCAAGAAGCAACACTAATCTTAAAGATTATATCAACACTATGGGCTGGATTTTAAAAAAGTTACGCGCGCCAGGCCTATTTTAAAAATGCCCCGGCTACGCACGTAAATCCCCAGGACGCGTGTAAGGCCCGGGGCTTGCAAAAAGGGGCGGGGTGGGGGGGGGGGCAGTCTGGGGCGGGGTGGGGGCGAGGTCCGAGGCTCCAGGCACAGCGGCCATTTGCCGCTGTGTTTGGGATCGCATGCCGGCAGTTTGGAAACAACAAAAAGAAAACAAAAAAGGTAGGGGGGAAAGGGCGGGGGAGCTAGGGGAAGGGAAGGTGGGGTGGGGTGGGGGGAAAGGAACGGGGGAAGGCAGTGCGGCTCGGCGCATGCCAGGTGCACAGTTGTGCACACGCTTGCGCGCGCCAACCCCGGATTTTATTAGATGCGCATGTTATAAAATCGGGCGTACATGTGTGCGTGCCGGGTAGCACGAGCACATGTACGCCACGCGCGCTGCTTTTAAAATCTACCCCTATATTAGTCACATCTCCTCTGAACTTTACGCAAGGGAATCTATTTCTTTTAACTTTGAAAGATAACTAAGTCGCAAATCCTGTCAAAGGACTTGCATTATTCTGTTGTATCTCCTCAAGGTTACTGATGTTAAGATTCGGGGTCAGAATCTCTGGATGGAACCACTATGCCAAAAAATATGTAAACTTTAAAGAAACATCCAGGAAGAATTTACCCTATAGTTGCTGGGAATTGCCAAATTATTATATTGAATATACACCATGAAATCAGCCTTCTACAAATATATTCTGTAATTGCCTATTATATTGCAGATGCTTTAATAATTAGAGTATGTAAATAATAATATCGTGTGGATCCTCAGAAATGTACTACAACATTAAGTATTTCCATCTAAACCTTGCAAATCTCCAATATATTTATTTTATGAAACATTTCATATTTCTAAAAATGTGTTCTCTGTTAACAGGTAAACGCTGGACTCTATGGACCTAATTTATCAAGGGTTTTTTTTTTTCCAGTAGGTAAGAAGGGGAGACAATCTTTGGATAAGTCAGGCTTTATGTGTGCAATCAATTGCACCTATTGTGTTTGGAGAACCTTCCATGACCATAATCTTGATTTTATATGCCTGGAAGACAGCATTATCTCATGGAAAAACCATGTATCAGCAAACTCTTTTAATGAGGACATGCACTACCTGATTAAAAGATCTGGAAAGCATAGACTGGGAAAACCTACTAGCTATACAACAGTGAAGTGAAAAGAGCCAGAGGCAAAATAATGTAATCAATGCAGAAGTTTCACAAGCCCAGGCACGGCATGAGATCTGACTTTATCAGGATTAGTGTCTTCTCTAATCTCATTATATAGAGACAGAATTTTTTCTAGACTCAGCCTGTACCTTCTTATTATCTCTTCCTCCTACATGCCTAACAAACTAAGGATATATCCAAAATGTCCTCCCTCCTCTATGTTAAAAAAAAAAAAAGATCTTTATCTTAACAAACATTAACCATCTTTTCCAGTACTTATCACACAACTTTTACCTGGCATTTAAATTTGCACCTGCTTTAGAAAAAAATAAAGTTAATGAACTCCTCACTTTTCCATGTTGCACTTGGTTAAAATGTAATTACATTCACTTTGAATAATTGCTACCCCATTATTTGTGAAACTCCACCCATTATTTTGCCTTGTGTGTGGCAAGGGAAGAAGGTGACCAGAGATCAAACAGGATCTACAGTGACTACAGGTAAGTGCAACAGGGCAGACTAAGTGAACCAAGAAGACCTTACCTGGTGACATCTGCTATTCTAGTATGTTTCATTTCATTTCATTTATTAAAACTTAATATCCTGTTTGGTAAAACATGTTAGCTAAACAGTCATACAAAATAATATAAAATACAATCATAATTATCAAAGCTTAATCACAAAAATAAAAACAGCATAATAATACAATCATATTTATCAAACTTACCCCTAGACTCATCAAAATGCTATAAATTTCCCATAAATAATGCCTGTGATAAGAAAAGGGGTGTGGTTAGGGCAATTTTTTAGTTATTGTAACATGCACTATTTTAGTGCTTTGCATAGGTATTTTACTGGAATGCATGTTAAATTTATTGTACCTGTGATATTTTTACTTTGCAAGTTGTGTGAGAGAGAGAGAGAGAGAGTGTGTGAGAGAGAGAGAGAGAGAGACACTCTTTAGAATGCTCTCATATTAGTCATCTATTTATACCACTATAGGAGGGTCATCTAGTAACTTGAGGTGAGATTTTAATGGTGGTGTAGAGTTTGGGGTGCAGTTTTACATGCACAGTGAGATGTACTAACAGAGAGTTCATAAAGCTAGCATGAGAGTACATTGTAGAAATCTCATCTTTGTGTATCTTTCCTCATTCCAAATCACATCAAATCATCACTGATGTGTACTGTGCATGTAAAACTGCCCCCCCCCCCCCCAAACCCTAGTCCACCACCAAATCCTCACCTCAAGTTACTAGATGACCCTCCTATAGTGGTATAAATAGATGACTAATATATGTGCCACCCCAGAGGTTCTCTCTCTTTTTCTCCCCCTCCCCCCTTCCCCAAAACAGGATTTTCAAAAAATCCCATTTCAGGCACAATGATAGCTATTGCAGGCATAATGCTAGAAAAAAAGGTGTAATTATAGTATGCATAACACATGTGTTGTGCTGTCCCATGCAACATTAGCACTTCTCATTTTCATTTACTCCTCCCAAAATCCACCCATTTGAATACATTTCAGAAATTTGCATGGTCAGCACACAATGTGATAAATAACACCTGCATTATCATGGGCAGTAGGGCTTTAATGTATATTGATGTATGACCCTGTTAATCACAAGCAATACAAAAATTCACACAAAAAGAAAAAAAAACATAAACAATTGCTAATCAAATTTCATCCTTCACCAAAAATCTTAATCACATAACTTTATAGGCTATCTTATTGGAGTCACGGCAACTGCCGGGCTTAGATGTTTTAAGTATTATACTGAAACAACTCATTAGGCAAGAACTGAAGGCAAAGAGGAGCCTCCCATAAGTCAGCATCATTTTTAACTTTGGCACTGATGGGGCTGGAATGAGTGGGTATCCCTTCTCCCCAGTGGACCACTGAGACTGCCATGGAGTGAGAGTCTTAGGGGAGGAGAAGCTCTGAGCAAGTATGGTATTTTCTGGTATTCAGATAGGAGGCGGGGAAGGGTAAACTCTGTTGGGTAGGAGTTTTCACGCAAGGCTAGCTGCCATTTACTCACTTGTGACCCAGATGAGCCAATGCTTTCAGGGAAAGTTTATTATATTATTTGAGCTGTTGTTAACTTTCCAAGGCTTAAAGTAGATCACTAGATTTATTGTGATCCATGTTCATCCATTTTAATATTAATTAGCTGCTTGATATGCCACACAACCCATTATTATTTTCCCCAAGTTCAGAACAAAAATTTGAAATATCAATAACGCTTAAGTGTTACTGATACTGCATGCTAACATACAGGCCGATACAGTAACTGCGCGTAAAAAAAGTGCGGCAGCATCTATCACCCGTTCATTTGACGTGCGCACATTTTGGTTCACATTCCGCTCGATTCAGTATTCAAATTGGACACAAATCCAAACGGCTGCAAAGGTGCATCAATCGCGCACCTAAAGTGCGGTTGGAGTTCGCTATCGATTTTACTGTATAGGACGTTATCAAATGCCTATACAGTATCTAGGGCATGCTGCACAAATCGTTGCTCTTCCATACATTTTAGTCCATACAGGAGTTGTCATTTCGAAAATGTAACGAATTCCAAGCTTTTCATCTATCTGGAAAATTATCCCATTGTTCCCCTTTGTGACATCATCGCCGTGTCATAATCCTACCTTGGACGTGTATATCAGTCGCATCTCTGAGTGAAAAAGTCCCTTTGTATTTGGTTTTGGCCTAGGACAGCCCGGGTACAACTGTTCCGTTGGATATCTATCGGAAGATCGGCAATGCTTTCAGCAGGTAAGCATACCAATGCACGCTTCTTTCTTTCCAACAGGTACCACATGGACCCCGGGAGTCATGGATGCTGAGGCCACGCTAGCTACTTTCGAATGTTCAACCAACCTTTCCGGGCGCTCAAGGCAGTGTACCTTCCAACCTCCTTGGCCTCTTGAGCGTCCGGAAAGGTTGGTAGCTATACCGACATGTACGTACAGCTACCAACCTTTCCAGGCACTCAAGGCAACTTCACAGCGCTTAATATCATAAACACAATTGTATACCTTACATCCCAGACCTGCACACATGACACATGACATAGAATCACAGGCCGCAGCCGTTGTCACTTACCAAGTAGCCAGCCTTCACTGTACTTCCCCTCAGGGAAATGGGTCCCCAGAGATGAATGTGCCAGAATGTAGGCGTCATGGCAGCTCCCAGGAAACTTTGCTACAACATTTAGAATTCGAAGGTGTGCATCGCAAATGACTTGAACATTCACTGAATGGAAGTGCTTGCGATTCCGGAACGAACTCTCTTCCTCCAACCTGGGGGTTAATGCAATATGGGTGCAGTCTATAGCACCCAACACATTCGGCATCCTTGAAATACCCATGAACCCACTGTGGATCTGTTGCAGCTCCGCTGGATCTGTAGGATACACGATGTACTTCCTCATCCGCTTCATCATGGCCTTCAAGACCTGTGCCAGATGCCGTGAAATGGAGGCCTGTGTCATACCTGCAGTGACAGGGGTTTTGAAAACTTCCGGTACCAAAAAGTTTAAGGCATCAAGAAGTTTCATCAACCCTGGCACAGCGTAGTGATGATTGGCCAGGGGTTCAAGGTCGCAGCGCAGATCTTCATAGAGGAACAGGATTGCCTGTAAGCTCAGCCGGTAGGTTCGGACTACATCTCGCTCGGACATGCCAAAGAGAGTTGTCCGTGGTCAAATGATATGTCCTGGTCTGCCGATGGCCCAGTCCTGTGCCTGCATGAAAAACAACACAAGAAAATCCAATTTATATAGGCACATGGTCAGGACATATAAATAGTTTCACTCAGTACATTAATGGATATGCTCCAGTGTGGATTCTCTGGTGTACATAGTTTTATTAAAATATGGATTCTCAGATGAGCTATGCGTTCTTATTAAAGCTTTTACTACAACCAGTACAAATATATAGAAGCGGAGCCTCAGGGATGCCTAGTTCTAGACACCGGAGGAAGGCCTGGCGTGGCTTTCTTCTCTCCGGCGTCCGTAGAGGCGTCCATGTCTCCGCTGGATCCGTGGAGCCTCACAAAAAAGAACACAAATATACCTCCTCTGGTCTTGCTGCTGGGTTCTCCTGTTGGCTGTTGTCTCTAATCGGCCGCCTACAATTCCCTCGCCAAGCATTTCTTATTCTGGTTCTCATTCGAATGAAAAAGATCGCCAAAGCCAATATATACATGTTGTCCATGACGCTGTCCAGTCCGATGCTGACTGTCACAGAGCACAACACCGAAATCAGAGCGGCCTCGGAGGGAACTTTCCTTCACCCTCCCCCCACCTTCCCCTCCCTTCCCCTACCTAACCCACCCCCCCCCAGCCCTATCTAAACCCCCCCCCTTACCTTTGTTGTACGATTTACGCCTGCTAAAAGCAGACGTAAATCTGTGCGCGCCAGCGGGCTGCTGGCACGCCATCACCCGACCCGGGGGCTGGTCCGGAGGCCTCGACCACGCCCCTGGGCCGGCGCCACATCCCAGGCCCGCACCTGCAACGCCGCGTCATGCCCCCGAAACACCGGGGCGCCGGCGCGCGAGGGCCCTGCGCGCGTAAATCCGACCGGATTTACGCGCGCAGGGCATTTAAAATCCGGCCCAAGGTGCACAAGTGTGCACCCCCTTGTGCACACCGACCCTGGATTTTATAACATGCGTGCGGCTGCACGCGCATGTTATAAAATCAGGCGTACATTTGTGCGCGCCAGGTTGCGAGCACAAATGTATGCCCGCGCGTACCTCTTAAAATCCGGCCCAAAATGAGTAGCAGGTGATTGTATAAGCTTAATTCTTTCTCTTTTATTATTATTTAGTTTTATACTGATATGTTACATTATGTTTTAGATGTGTTTAGCAATTACCTGTTAGGAATAGCAAAGTAATAAGTTTTTATTTGTTTTAACTGTATTTTAACAGCTAAATTCTATATGCATGTTCCCTTTTTAAATATTTTAGCTGTTATCACTATTTATTGAATGTCTTATTGTATTTCTTTATTGTATTATGATTTTGAACCGTTGAGAAGACTATGCTGATGTGACGGTATATAAAAAATAATAAACCATAAGGGATACTTAGCCCCTTGATATTTAATAATATATTTATATAAACTTAAGAAAGAAAACTGCTCCCATTGCTACAACCTGAGGCCACAAAGCCAGAATTATTTTTCCATTTACTTTGAGTCACTCTTATTTATTTATTTATTTAAGGTTCTTCTATACTGACCTTCGTTGTTGGACATCAGATCGGTTTACAGGTAACATGGGATCAACAACAGTGCTTTACAGTGTAACCAATGTAACCAATGTTACAATTTTACAGGGTAACTATATAAATCTGAAAACACTCTAATTTGATGGGCAAACAATAGGAATTCTTTATTCCATAAAAAAAATCTCTCAATGTCCATCCAATCCCTATGAGGTTCCAGGACAAAAGTAGCAAGGAACATCATCCATGTATAGTTATCACTGTGTAGATGACTTCCAGGAGGGCAGACAAATTCAGACTGTCCATTGAAATCAGGCTATTCTGAAATCCATCCATCCCCTGAATAACTTCCTGTTTGGGTGTGAGTGCATACATGGAATGGGAGTAGATGGCAAGACCTGAGGGAGTTATTTAAGAATTTCCTGAAAATATTTTTAACATGTCCAATGGTGATATTATAGGTAACTTTAGGAAATTTACAAAACATTACTTTTCCTATGAACAACATTCTCCAAATCCTCCAGTTTATTAAACAGGAAGAAGTTGTCCTTAATAAGAGCAAAGTCCACCCATTGTAATGATGAAGTCATGTTCTCACAACCCTAGAGTTGCAATTTACAATTCTCTAGGTTTTTATCTTGCTCGAAATATTTAGCTGGTCTCTTTTGAGAGCTTACAGTTTGATAACGTAACTAGCCAGAAGGTCTCAATGTGTGAGACAATAGACCAAATCGCTAATAGGAAGATCACCTCAGGAGTGGTGGACGGAACTCCCACCACCAATTTTGCTGGAGCTGGAACCACTGCTCCAGTAAGGTATCCAAGACCTTCCTATGCTATATCTGTCACATTTCGCGCATTGCCAGGGCCTATCTTCGAACCCTGTATAGCCGGTTTGACTCACATGGCTCTTGAGGAGTCTCTGCAATGAAGAAGCTAGTGCAGCTTGTCCTTATCTCTGTCAATTTGCTCAATGGTTATCCCTCCACTGCTCTGATCCAGAATATGCACAGTAGCTGGCCTGTTCAGCATCAGCTTGACATAACTGACAATCACCAGGTGAAGGGGCAGTCTCCCTTCAGAGCTCACTGCAGCTCCAGGGCTCTGAGAGGCACACTGGAATTGCTTCCCTGTCTGTTCTTCTACACTGAAAGCCTCTAATCCCCACTATCCGCCAGATGAAAAAATCCATGGGACCCAAAGTTGGCTCCAAAGGCTTCAACAAATGGGTCTTATTCTTAGACTTCCTCTTACCCATGGCTGAGTATTTATAAAGGTGAATTTAGGGGAGCTCTGGAAGTGACAAGTAGCCAGCCACCATCTTTACATATTTCCATGTTAATGTGTTTTTAACATGTGTTAAGTGCTGAATTAATACAGCAGAGTAAATATATCATACCATTGGTTAAAAAATGGGTGGGAGGTATTCCTAGGGTGTGTTTATGGCTTAGCCAGTTAGAAGTGACATTTAGTATTATCTGGCTAAGTTTAGGTGACCAACTCCACACACACAAGCAGCTGCCCTAATGCTAACCTGTTAAATTTTGACCAGCTCAATTTAAGAACGTTTTACTTGAAAACCTAGCCAGTTAAGTTCAGCTGAATATTTATCTAAAGATAACTAATAAAATAAATCTGTTATCTACACCGCTTAGCAGTTCTATGAAATTTGATCTCATAGTAACATAGTAAATTATAGCAGATAAATAACAATTGCCCATTCCAGTCTGCCCAGACAGAGACTCTCTCTCTCTGACTGTGAGTAAATGAGCACAGGAATTCCCATTGCTTAAACCAACACCAGCTTCTCTCTCCCTCCCACCGAATCTCTTAGACTTGCTCTCCTAGCATTGCCTTCCACAACTGTCCAAAATATGCCCATCTTGTTCACTTTTTTTTTCGTGCTTCCTGCAACCTCCCGACCACCAGCAGCTCATTACCACCTGTGTCTGTCCCAAGCATTTTAAAATTACTACATAGTTTTGGTTGTAGTACCTCTGCCTTTATGCTATTCCAGGCATCAACTGCCTTCTCAGCAATGAAGTATTTTCCCAGGTCTTCTCAATTCCTTTCTCCCTGCAGCTTCACATTATGAACCTTGACTTTCTTCTTCAATGGAAGATTTTTTAGAAAGTTATGATTTGGGCATCAGTTGCTATCATGATAATACAGCTAGATGATGGTCAAATGCAGAATTTGTTGCAAGCCTTAATGACTTAGTTTTCCTAATATTGTTCAAGACTATGGACAAGGAGATTGTAGGTGACCTGAAATTCTGCTTACAAGCTGCCATGTAGACCTGGTTTATTTACATGGAATGACTCAATGCTTACCCATATCATTGTTTACTGTGATGGCATAGGAGATGGCCAATTCATCTAGTTAACTCAGAAATACCATAATTCCTGGATTTCCTGAAGTCTACTGGCAATGACTACAACTTTAGACTTAGTAAGGTAATTTTGTCAGTCTTCTGTTTTAGCACAAACATGTCCATATTCTGATTATGTGAAATACCAAAAGTAATATATAGGGACAGATTTTAAAAGGTACGCGCGCAATCCGGCGTGCACAAATGTCGGATGGTGTGTATATCCTCAGTAGTTTACTTGAGCATATGATTCCCTACCAATCGGGCGGACAATTTTCTACAATTCCCAATTCCCACAGTAAAACACCATTTTACCCACAGAAATGCTTTAGAAAATGGTCCTCCCTATTTTAAGTATTCTTTGTCACTGTGAAACGCCTCAGCCCCACCACTCTTATCATGGTAGCCGTAGTTATACAGTGTGTGCAACAATCTATTGTGCTTCTCCACTGCCTGCCACTGCCCCTGATTTCTTCTCTTCTCTTGCATGCATACCAACAGCTGGTTTTTTTTATGTTTTATACTCCAAGCTATTAGACTTTTGTCATCTTTGAAAGGTTAAAAAAAAAGATTGTGTTTTAGCTTAGATTTGTCCTCTTTTGAATGACCATCTGTTTACTCAATGTATACTAATGAAATTTCCCTTCTGTCTCTCTCCTGGCAGGTCTAGCATAAGCTTTGTGCCTCCTTTTTAATTTATGTAATCTGTTAATTTAATTAATTTAGGCAAGCCTGAAGGTAGCTCAACAGCTTTGCCTTTGATATGTGTGTTATATATTGGATATGGCCCTATCGTAGTTATGCAAAATTGAATTGCTTACCCTACCTAATACTATATAGACACGTACAGTTTAAATAATAATTAAATTTGTTGGCAGGTAAATAAGATTAAATCAAGTACTTTCAGGCCCATGCAATAAGCTGAGCATTAGAAAACTGTGAGCACGTTTCCAGCGAACATGTTTAATGCTCAGGTTAAATTTTCTTTTTAACTCCTGAGAAAAGTTAGCTGTGGTAATTACCGTGCTCCTACACGCATTTCTCTTGACAATTCCATCCCCTGTAAAATAATTAGCATTCTATTGCCTGCCTTAAGTGCAATATTTAAATCAAGAAAAAGGGAAAGAGTTGCAATAGCAAGACAATTTTCAGGGCCGCACATTACTCTTCTCCGGGCGCCTGTTCCTTATCAGAGTAAAACGGCGGCAGCCGCCATTGCCACTTACCCGGATGGGTCCCGATCTATCCGGCTGTCAGAGACTGACATGATGTTCAAACCAAAGACAAAAATATCAGTACATGCAAGGAATCTCAGATAGAGAA
Source organism: Rhinatrema bivittatum (assembly GCF_901001135.1). Taxonomy (NCBI): domain Eukaryota; kingdom Metazoa; phylum Chordata; class Amphibia; order Gymnophiona; family Rhinatrematidae; genus Rhinatrema; species Rhinatrema bivittatum. Next base: position 251,844,298 of record NC_042621.1, on the reverse strand, counting down.
GCACAGGAAAGAATATCTGATGAAGCTGAAAGAAGCAGGGTTGGATAGCAAAGGCAGGAGTGAAAGAAAAGACAGATGAAGAGAGGTGACAAGACTTATTTCAGGTCTGCTTCTACCAGGGAAACCATTTATTTATTTATTTATTTAGATTTCACTCACACCTTGTCATTGGTGGCTCAAGGTGAGTTTCATTTAGGTACAGTCTGTAGTTCCCTGATTCCAGAAGACTTACAATCCAAGGGCCCTATTTAGTTTACTGTCAGGCATACTCCCGTACACACATGTATCAATGCCCGAGTGGAAATATACTTTAATTTTAAATCATGCATGAACTTGTGCATGTATGGTTTAAAATATGCAGGGATGGGTACTTATAATCCAGTGAACAGGTGCATATGTGTGCATGTTCGACTACCCGCACTCAGGGACACGGCCATTTCATAACATTCACACACATATATGCACGCATGTTATAAAATAATCTGACTGCGCACATATGTGCACTCAATTTTAAGTGGACATGCACCTGTGTGTGCAAATGCCACTTCTACTGCGTAAGTGGGAGAATTTTAAAAGGCACACACACCGACACCATTGGTCATTTTCCCAGTTCGTTCTTAGTTCGTCCAGTTAAGGGATAGGACGTCCAAACCCCCCTAGTTTAATAGCCTCCCTTCCCCATATTAGAACCCTACATTTAAAACCCTGTTGATCTGCCTATATTTTTTTGTTTTAATACTTACATACCATCCATAGCAGAAGTAAAGTTACGTGGCAGGGTATCCCGGCACATACCAGTGCGGGTAAGTATTTGCAAATTTCAAGTTTAAATCCTGGAATGCCTATGCCCTGTCCAGACTATGTCCATGCCCGCCCTTTTGTAAACTTTTTATTTGTGCGCGTACATACCGCTGGCACACGCCAACCAAACATATTCGCGCATCCCCTAATTTTGGCATGTGTCGGGCTTTTAAAATTCACCTTTTACCACTAATAAATATGCTCCTAATTTTAAGCGGTTACTCAAGTAAATCTACTTTGTGTATCTTCCATAGGAATTTTCCGGCTTTAACAGTTAGATGTAAGTGGATTTTAAAACATGCTCATGCGAGGGACATTCCCAGTTTTTTGAATTATTCTACCAGTTTGCCCAGTCAATATCAAGGTCATCCAGACCCCTCTGGTTCTTCATCCTGTATTCCCTCCAGTTGACCTGGATCCCTCAACCTGTCCTGTAAGCTCAAAAAAAAGTGTAAGAATAAATCATGCAATATATAATATAGATCTCACTTATCAAACAAGTATTCAAGGAAAAATGAAGAACACTGTAGCAATATTAAATTGATTATAAAGTGACCATCCTATAGTACTAGGGCTGCACAAGGCTTTCCCATTAATGTACAAAGAATATAATCATCAGTCAAATTGCTGTAAAATATGTTCTTCTAAACATTTTTTCAAGCAAACTTTTCTTGCACATAAAAAATGAAAATTAATAAATCCTCTTGTATATAAGAGCAACAAATTTTCTTAAAGTTGCACTTATCTTGTTAGTTCTCAAGGACGAGGATCACAGCTAACAATGCTATGCCTTATGTGCTCTTTACTTTTCACCAGCCTAATATTGCAATGTTTCGGAGCAACCCCTTCATCAGGGGTACTTCCTGAGTTAGCTGATCCTGAGTTCTAAAGAAGCATATAAGAGGAATGAATCTGAAAATAGGTTTTTGCACTACAGCTGCTGGGAGGGGAGAGGGATAGAGAGATAATAATTATAAAATTGATGTAGACAAAGAGTTTTGTCCTAACCGGATCTAATGATTACGTGCTTGTTCTTTGTCATATGATTGTACCAGTGATAAGTTGTGATGTGTTTTACTTCTCCTATGTATGACAATTGCACTTGGTTATGGAAAGTTCTCTTTGGCCTGGATTTATCAAAATGCATTAAATATCGCCTGTGATAAAAAAAAGGGGTGTGTTTTATGATAACAGGCAGTTTATCACAATTTGCAATAATACCTATGCGAAGAGCTAAGTTAGCACAAATTGCAATAACTTCAGAATTATTTTATTTATTTAGCGGTTTTTATATACCGCGGCACGTAAGAAGATACATCACCTCGGTTTACAGGGAACAATAATTTAGCAACAGGCTTTACAGAGAACAGGCTTTGCAGACAGTAACAAAAACATTGTAACAGAATGTGGTATTTCCTACATATAACCACTAGGGGGACCATGTTTATTGTGTGCATGTGTAAGAGAGAGAGAGAGAGAGCACCTAGCCATCATGCCCTCACCCTAGATAGGTATTTATATCTCTATGGGAGGCCCACCTAGTAACTCAAGGTGAGGTTTAGGTATTAGTGTAGGGGGTTAGGGGTAGAGATGTGCATTCGTTTTTGCCGAATTGGAAAATTGCAACGAAATTGTCCAATTCGGCATGTTTCAGGGAGCCCAAAAAAAATCAGGATTTTCCCATTTTTTCGCAAAAATTCGTTTTTCTGATTAGTGTGCACTAACGGGAGTTAGTGCGCACTAATGGGGAGTTAGCGCGCACTAACTAAAAATTGATTTTTCACGAAAAAAAAGACCCGAACTGAAAAAAAACGACATTTTCCATGGCGGCCGAAAAACGAAGAATGACACGAACACAAAAAACGATGCACATCTCTAGTTAGGGGCCACTGACATTCAAAGTGAAACGTATGAACAGAACAGTGCTCTCTTGTGAAGATTTGATGACCCTCGGAATGAGGAAACTCACTCAAAGATGATATTTGTGCAATGTTCTTTCAACCTAGCTTGATGGACTCTCTACCTTTGAAAATGGCACGGGCCATCCATTGGTCCTTCCATGTTACAGGGCCGACCAATAGCACCAGTAGCCCCTGTCACATGGTAAGGGCAAAGGGCCACCGGCACCAGGGGCAGATTGGCCTATCGGGGGATCGGGCATCCCCCAATGGGCCGGTCGCTCCCATCATGTGATTTTTTTTTTTTAAACTTCCCGCCAAAGACAAGAAGAGGGTCTGCTGGCGCTGCAGGCAGGGCTGGTGGAAGCACTAGGGCTGGGCCATCGCGAGCAGTGGTATCCCGAGGGGATCCAATGCCCCCGGGCGCAGGGAGGCTCATGCAGTGCTGCGACAGGCAGATAGGCAGGGCCGTGGTGAGGCTCAAGTCACCACGGCACGAAGAAAAAGATTGAGTTTAAATGCGCTGATGCTCCTCCTCCTTCCTGCCTGTGCGGCCCCAGAAGTAAACGTTGCACAGAGCCACGTGGGCAGGAAGGAGGAGGAGCATCAGCATGTGCAGAAGAGGAGCAGTGCTTACGGGCCATCATGAGTCCCCAAGTTGCAACGGCCCGAGAAGAGGAAGAAGCTCGGTAGCAGGGCCGCCGCAGCCCGAGAAGATCAGGGTCGCTGCAGAGCCCATCCTGCAGCAACCCATGAAGAGGAGGCCCAGAGGTGAGAGAGAGGCTGAGGGCCTGTAGAGAGTGTGTGAGTGTGTATGAGATGAGTTGAGAGATTGTGTGTGAGAGTGAGGACCTGAATGTTAGCAGAGACAGCATGTGAGAGCCTGTGTGTGTGTGAGAGAGAGAGAGACAGCATGTGACAGTGAGAGCCTGTGCTTGAGCAAGACAGCATGTGGGAGTGAGAGAGAGCCTGTGTGTGTGAGACTCAGGCAGCATGTGCAAGAGAGAGACTGTGTGTATGAATGATTGTATGAGAGAGAGCATGTGTGTATGTGTGTGTGTGTGTGTGAGAGAGAGAGAGAGAGAGAGAGAGAAAGCATGTGAGAATGAGAACCTGAGTGTGTGTTTGAGGGAAGAAGATGGAGAGAAAAGAAACAGGAAAAAAGACAATATAAAAGGAATTGGCAAAAAAAATAAGAAAGGGAAGGTGGGGAAAAAAAGCCTGTGACCAACCAATTAGAAAACTAAGATCAGACAGCAAAGGTAAAAAAAAAATTAATTACTTTTTAGTGATTGGCACATGTAATCTTTGGGAATGTGCAAGAATAGCACTTTCTCTATGCCGATCTCACAATGTATGAGATCAGCATGGAGAAAGTGGAAGCCCACGGGGCCTGCACAGAGGAGGCAGCAAAATGGGCTTCAGTGTCAGTAGCAGCAATCGGCACCTCCCCAATAGCCATGTGGCAGCAGTGACAGTGGCAGCAGAGGAATGAGAGAGATTCCGAGGTTGCTGGCAAAAGAGAGGGGGGTCTGCCTTTAGTGTGTGCATGTGTATGAAGGGGACTCTGCCTGGGGTTGTATGTGTGTGAATGAATGGGTGCCTTCCTGGGGGTCTGTGTGTGTGAGAATGAATGTGTGCATACCTGGGGGTTGGGGAGGGAGTGGTGTGAAAATGAATGGGAGCCTGCCTGGGGGTCAATGTGTGTGTGTGTGTGAGAATGACTGGGAGCTTGCCTGGGTGTGTGTGTTTGTGTGTATGTGAGGGAGCCGGTGAGTGTGAGAGCATGAGTGTGTATGAGAAAATCCAAGGGAGTAAGCGTTTTTGTGTGGAGGGGGAGAGAGTGTCTTAGAGCCTGAGAGTGTGTCAGTGAGAGCGAGAGGTTATGGTGGATATAAGAGCATGAATGTGTATGTTTGTGACAGTGTATGTGTGAGAGAGAATGGACATATGAGTATGTGTGAGAGGGAGAGGATAACCTCCTAATCCTTGACAATATCAGGGTGCCTGGAAATCAAGAGCTCCCACAGAAAGGGACAGCAGGGGCTTTTTGAAATCCTTATTAGTTTTAATTATTGAATATTATTTGATGACTGCTCTTTTTGAAATATTTTATTGGTGTTATATACAAATTTTTGAAAATTTCCCTGAGTTAAATTACTGGAGGTTCTATTCATCAGCAGTTTTGAAATAAATATTTTTAGTATGATTTTCCTATTGTGATGTTTTATAGTTCTTGATTTTATTGTTTGATGTTTTATGAGAAATGATGGTATTTTCTGTTTTTCCATTGCTGCATTACATACAGTCTAACTTGTGATTTCCAGTTCAGTTTGTCTGTGGATTTCTGTGTATAGTTTATGGTCCCTTTATTCTGTATTTGGTGACTCACCAAATTGTATGTGTAATTGGGTACCCATGGGCCAGTATGGAGAAAAATCCCTCGGGCCACTATTTTCCCACAATCCGCCCCTGACCGGCACCATTTTGATTAGTGGCAACCGACGGCCAGACAGGGAGAGATCGCTCCTGGGACCACACTGGACCACCAGAGTTTTTAGTAAGTCTTGGGGGGGGGGATCGGGATGGTGTGGGGGGGTTGTAATTAAGTAAATTTGAAGGGTTGGGGTGGGGGATTTTGGTTCGAAAAATGTGCTGAAAAAAATAAAACAACCCGTAGGAAAACAAATTTTACGACGAAGCGCCCGACCTGAAGCCCAACCCGAAAGCTTAAAATAAAGCACATCTCTAGTGGATAATACGTTGAAATCAGGCTCAGTGTGCTGCGGCAGTCAAAAAAGCAAACAAAATCTTAAGAATTATTAGGAAGGGAATAGTGAATAAAACATAAAATGTCATAATGCCTCTGTATCGCTCCATGGTGAGACCGCACCTTGAATATTGTGAACAATTCTGGTTGCCGCATCTCAAAAAAGATATAGTTCTGATGGAAACGGTACAGAGAAAGGTGACCAAAATGATAAAGGGGATGGAACAGCTCCCCTATGAGGAAAGACTAAAGAGGTTAGGACTGTTCACCCTGGAAAGAGACGGCTGAGGGGGGATATGATAGAGGTGTTTAAAATCATGAGAGGTCTAGAACGGGTAAATGTAATTCGGTTATTTACTCTTTTGGATAATAGAAGGACTAGGGTGCACTCCATGAAGTTAACATGAAGCACATTTAAAACTAATCGGAGAAAGTTCTTTTTCACTCAATGCACAATTAAACTCTGGAATTTGTTGCCAGGGCATGTGGTTATTGCAGTTAGTGGAGCTGGGTTTAAAAAAGGTTTGGAGAAGTTCATTACCTGCTATTATTCAAGTTGACTTAGAAAATAGCCACTGCTATTACTATTATCAGTAGCATGGGATAGACTTAGTTTTTGGGTACTTACTTGCCAGGTACTTACAGCCTGGATTGGCCACTGTTGGAAACAGGATGCTGGACCTGATGGATTGGTCTGATCCAGTATGGCAAGTTCTTATGTTCTTATGTCCCTAGCACCTCCTTTTTAGCATGACCCCTCATTTAAATATTGGATCGCGCACCCAGGAGAGGTGGCTGGGGCGCGTGTTAGGAAAATGGGCACTCAAAACTGAGTGCCCATTTTCTGCGCACATTTATTGCATCAGCCCTACAATAGGAGCGAACCTTCAGTAAATAACCCTCTATAGGCCAAATTTTCAAAGCCGGCGCGCACAAAAACTGGGGGATACATGCATGGCCGGGCTGTGCACGTGCCAAACACATTTTAAAAATGGCCTGGCCATGCACATATCTCCCAATACGTGCCAAAGTGACGGGCTCCTTGAAAGGGGCGGGCTTTGGGGCGGCGTCTTAGCAGGGCGGGGTGGGGTGTGGGCCGACGGGGACAGCGACCATTAGGCCCTGTCCTGGGGAAGCATCCGCCAGCAGCTGGCCAGCGCGCACAACTTAATTCTGCTCAAAGGAGCAGGTAAGTTTTAAAATAAAAAAAAATAGAGTAGTTAGGTGGGGTTTAGAGGTCGGGGTGGAGAGGGGAAAAGGGGGGAAGGGTAGTTAGGGGTTAGAGAAGTTCCCTCCCAGTCCGCTCCTTAATTGGAGCGGACTGGGAGGGAACTGGGCAAAGGCCCAATCGCGTTGCCGCATGTACTTTAAAAAATCCCCCCCCCCCTGCACGCGCGAGTCTCAACCCGCCCACACATGTGTACACCAATATTAAAATCAGGCGCGCATGTGCGCAGGGGTATCGTATTTTATAACATGCGCGCGGCGACACACACATGTTATAAAATCTACTTCTAAGTCATTTACTCACACTTCTGGGAGTTGATCCAGGAAAAATCCTATTGGAGGGACTTTCCATTAATTTGTTCTTAATGAACCTTCCTGGGAGCAAAAGAATACTCCACTAGAAAACCAGATAGGTATCATCGGTCACGTGCTGTAATCTGACTCTGAATTGCTCCTCTACAGCAGCTCCTTCCTCTGTCAAAGAGGATAATGTACTAAAGAATGTTATTTTGTTACCAGGAGTTATATGCAGATAAACCCAGCAGCAAAATCGTGTGCATACTTTTTCTACAGCCTTATTCCCAAAAGCTTTAACTACAACTCATTAAGGTGTTGTTAATTTTTTGTGAAACGGAATATGTTAAGTATTTTTCATGCATACAACTTCCATTCAAGGCTTTGCATAATGTTTCACCGCAGTTACTCGTTAGCAATGAATTTGCATTCAGTTTTGCAAAAGGAAAAAACTACATGCAAAAAGAATAGAAAAGAAAAAATATGGACAGAAAACATTACATAAAGGATGTAAAAAAAGAAAATGACAAGAGTAAAACATTTGCAAGCACAGTTATACATGCTATTTGCCGTTTTTATATGTATAATTGTGTTTTGCAAAGCTCACCACACTTATTATATTGGCTTCTACAACTTTAACTCAAAGACTCTCTCTGAAGTCCTAGAACAAGACTTCCTGAACTTTTAGCCAGCGTGACCCCATTTTACTTCTTGAAAATTTACATGACCCCAGAGGAAGACCAAATTAAATTAGTAGGGCTACCGTCCCCTCCAACGATCACTCCACCCTCTCTGCATTCCAGCTCATCATCTCTCATTACCCTCTCCAGTCTGTCCTTTCTCTTAACTTCCACCCCCTACGCTGGCTTCCTCTCTTAAAGGTGAATTTTAAAAGCCCCACATGCACTGAAATTAGGGGATGTGCAAATATGCACAGCTGGCACACCCCAAGCAGATTTTAAAAGCTGCCTGGATAAGCATATGCCTGCTGCTGCGTGCACAAATGAAAAATTTCCAAAAAGGGGTAGTGCATGGGCGAGGTCCGAGCGGGGCAGGGGCATTCCAGGATTTAACCATGAACTTTGCATGTAAATACTTACGCGCACAGGGCATGCACCGGGGTCCCCGCCTCGTAACTTTACTTCTGCTGCAGATGACGTGTAAGTAATAAAACAAAAAAATCTAGACCAATCAGCAGGGTTTTGAAGGTCGGGGCTAACAGGGGAGAAGGGAAGCAAATAAACTAGGGGCTTTGGAAGTTCTATCCCTTAATTGGGAGAATTAGGAATGAACTGGGAAAATTGGCAACGGCATCGGCGCGCATGCCTTTTAAAATTCCCCCACTTACGTGGTAGAAGTGACATTTGTGCGCATAAGTGCATGTCCACTTAAAATTGAGACAACGTGTGCGGTCAGGCTATTGTTTTACATGCATGCATATATGCACGCATGTTGTAAAATGGCTGTGTCCCTGGGCGTGATTTAACGAGGGTGCACACATGTGCGTCCGCATGCCGCTTTGAAAGCTACCATCCCTATCTCCTCCCCTCCAGCGGACGCCCCCTCCCCCATCATCTTCTGCCCCTCCAACTGATATCCTCTTGCATCACCTAAGAACATAAGAACATAAGAAATTGCCATGCTGGGTCAGACCAAGGGTCCATCAAGCCCAGCATCCTGTTTCCAACAGAGGCCAAAACCAGGCCACAAGAACCTGGCAATTACCCAAACACTAAGAAGATCCCATGCTACTGATGCAATTAATAGCAGTGGCTATTCCCTAAGTAAAATTGATTAATAGCCATTAATGGACTTCTCCTCCAAGAACCTATCCAAACCTTTTTTGAACCCAGCTACACCAACTGCACTAACCACATCCTCTGGCAACAAATTCCAGAGCTTTATTGTGCATTGAGTGAAAAATAATTTTCTCCGATTAGTCTTAAATGTGCTACTTGCTAACTTCATGGAATGCCCCCTAGTCCTTCTATTATTCGAAAGTGAAAATAACCGAGTCACATCTACTCATTCAAGACCTCTCAAGACCTCTACTCGTTCAAGACCTCCTTCCCCTTTCTCTCTTATCAGCAGGTCTTTTGTATCCCCCAGTTGATCCTATCATACCTCCAAGTACTTCTTATAGCCACCAACTGATCTTCTGTCATCCTCTCCCTCTCAACCAACTCCTATTCCCTCCTCACTCTCATTGTCCACATCACTCTGTCAACTCCCAGCCTCACTGTCTCTCTTCCAAGCTCTTCTCTCACATCCCCCCCAGCTGATCCCCACTCACCCTGTTCTTCTCACATTCCTCACTCAATTTTCTCATTTGTTTTATTTTATTTTTGATTAAAGTTAACATCATTAATAACAAACATCAATGATTTACAAGAAATTCTGAGATTCCCACATAAAACAACCATATTGTTAAGAAAATATACAAAGGGTACCCAGAAACAAACACTCCCCAATAATAAATGGGGAGTATTTACTATTTATAGGAAACTTTCCTTAAAGAAAAAAGAAAAAGAAAAATCATGATTAAGAAGGGAGCAAACATTCAGTCAATGAGACCATACCCACACGTCCTTAACACAGTTCCTGCCTATTCATATTTATCCATTCTTGTCTATTAAAAATGTTTCCAAATGTGAAGGGTTAGAAAAGACAATCATTGTTTTTGAAAACTCACTACACATTTACATGGAAATTTAAGAAGGAATGTGGCATCTAACGTCGTCAAGCTCTGCCTCAACTGGAGAAATTGCTTCCTCCAAAGTTGGATTTTATTGGCCACAAAACAAAAATTATATGTTGTTAAAATATTTCTGTAGAACAAACACCTTATCACTTTCATCATAGAATGATAGCAATAAAGTAGTCCTGACAGGAATATAATCTACTAATGCTTCTAGAAAAGTAGATACATTTGGGCTCACAGGTAATAAAGTATCCACCCCTCTCTCATTTTCAGTCACACTCTTTCTATAACTAGTCATATGATAGATATTAGATAAAGATATTTTCTTCTCTAGGCATTTTCTAGCCTCTCAAGATGATTATGATACATTAAACTATCTTTAATAAATGAAACATTTTCGGCTTGCACAAAGACCACTTGGGGGACCAGAGTAGATACCATAGATTCTGACGGTATGATCTTCTAATGTAGTCTTAGATTCTCCCATATACTTGACAAATTGAGAGGTAGCATGAGTAAAGATCTTATCCATTTTTACAATCCTCTTCCAAACGTCTATGAGGATAATCCTTTTAGGATCACTAAGTTCCCCAGGCAAAGGCATTCATGAGAAATTAATAATAAAGCTAGAAAATTATCCACTAGAAATAATACCTTCAGCCATAACCAGTGGGACAGCAATATGAGATTCAAGAGTAAATTCACCCACTTAACAGTCCCAGATTCTCCTACTTCAGGTAAGGTTACCCTATCCCCATCACTGGATTGACCTGATGACTGTGGTGATGGTTGGCAATGGCATATACCTGGTCTCAGGAAGGCTCCTAATGAATCATAAGCATCCACATTAATGGCCCCAGTGGGCTCTCCTACTGGTTGGTGCAAATGTAAATCCATAAGACCTCTGAAGTGGCGATATGCTGGAGATGGTTTGTAGTTTTATTTTTATTTTTCTTCCCATCCAATGAACCTAAAGTCCTGCCACTGATTTGGACAGAGGGGTGCACTCCTTTGGCGCATGACTTTGGCTGTGCACCATTGAGGCAAAGCTTAAATAGACAAAACAAGAGGGCAGCACTTGATGATATCAGCAACTCAAGGAGGGGAAGAGTCCAGCACCTGAGTCTCACTGCTGAACAAGGAGCCCAAGATGTTCCGTGGCTTCCTTCCTCTCCAACAGAACACAGCTGATAGATCTCCCTGCAGGTACTCCCACATCAGCGCTACAGACAGATCTTAAATAGACAAAACAGGAGGGCACCACTATTGACATCAGTGTCTCAGTGAGGGGAAGAGTCCAGCACTGCTGATCAAGAAGCCCAGGATGTTCTGTGGTTTCCTTCCTTTCCGACAGGGCCCAGCCAATAGAACTCCCTGCAATTATATGTTGTTTCCCCTCTCTCACCCTCCACAGCCAATCCCTCTCCACCTAATCCAACTTTCAAAAACCCTCCCTTCAAACAACCGCTCCTCCAAACATCCCCCAGACCAGAGTCAGCAGCAACATTTTCCCTTGGGCCTTGAGCTAAAGGTGGATGACAGCTGGTGGGAAGTGAAGGTAGGCTGATGACACTATGCATAGAGAAATAGGGCATTTCAAGAGCACCGTGAGGGTCTTCTGGAGTGGGGTCAGAAAGTAAGCTCACACTCATGTATTTTATAAAAAAAAGTATGGGCATACACATTCAAACAAGAACACATGCATTTACACCTGCTAATCAAGACACAGAAATTAAATCTAACTTCTCTTTTCTCTGCAATTTTTTCTTGGGGGGTCTAGAACAAGGGACGGAGGGTATGGGTGAATTGGTGAAGGGCCTGAGTCAAACAGTGGAAGTCTCTGCAAACTAGTGCTTGGAAGTAGATGCATAAGTAACAATTTGCATAAGTGAGAAAGATAAATACATCAGCAAACTTTATAAAATGCCTTTCTCCATGCATAAACAGAGTAATTATCTTTATTTATTTATTTATTTTCGTTTTATATTGCACTTTTCAGCACTTCAAAGCTATTCATTCAGGTACTATAGGTATTATACACACTGGTACAATTATTTTGCGCATACAATATGAGGTGAATTTTAAACACCTGATGTGTGCATTAATTAGGAGATGAGTGAAGGAGTCTGGCTCATGCATGCCGAGTGGATTTTAAAAGCCGCCAATATACACACGTGTCTCCTGCAGCATGCACATCTCGAAAGTTTTCAAAAAGGGGAGGGTGCATGGGCATGATCTGGGCGTTTCAAGGTGAGAAGCTAAGATGTACACGTAAATTCTGACACGACCCGGTGTACCCAGGCCCTCTGCCACTTAACTTTACTTCTGCTATGGATACCGTGTAAGTTAACATTTAAAGAAAAATAGGCAGATCTTCAGGGTTTTAATGATCAGGGCTAACTGGGGGAAGGAAGGCTATCAAACCAGTAGGGTTTGGAGGACCTCTCTCTTAACAAGGTGAACTGGGGATAAAATGATAAAATTAGGAATAGCATCAGTACACTCCCCTTTTAAAATTCCCCGCTTTACATGGTAGAAGCGGCATTTGTGCGCACATGCGCACACCCATTTAAAATTTTGCGCACATGTGCACGCAACCAGGCTATTTATAACATGCATGCATATGCGCATGTATGTTGTAAAAATGGCCGTGTCCCTGGGAACAAGCCAACGTATGCACACAAATGTGTGCACATACGGCAGTTTGAAAGTTGCCGTCCTTATGCGCCTACTTTTAGAAAATAAATATGAATATGAACTATGTGGTTCCCAGCACAAAAAAAATGTGCACAAACTGAAACTCATCCATGTACTTTCAAAGTGGAGATACGTGGTATTTAATAAACTGTGTGGCTCCTGCTGCACAATTTATAAAAGACAGGCAGAACTTTAGGTGCAAGAATCTGCCGTGATATGCACACTAATGAAAATTACCCTTGTAAGGAAGGGGGCATATAAATACATGTAACATGAATTTTGCTCAGTCCCCTTTCCCATTTTTTATGAATGTGATTCATAGGGTCTTATTCTTTTTTTTTTTTTCCCAAGATTATACATTATTCACAAGAATACATCCTTGTACAGAAAAGTTAGTGCATAGCAAGAATTATACCAAACATAAGAAAACATTCCTTATACATTTTTACAATACCTGCAGAAAATACCTGCAGAAAATAGAAGCATCACAAAATGAAATACATAATTATAGTAATGGTTACGTTGAGTAGTGCCCAACTTATATCTATGCCGAACCACTGGTGGAACGTACACGGGTATGCGCAGAAAGAAAAGCTTTAAGCTGATCGGGCTCAAAGAAAACATAGGGCTAGATTCATCATTCTTCGCACAGAATGATGAATCCAGCGAAAAAGGGGGCGGTGGGCCTGCAAAATGCCACAGCCGTTCGCACCACGGCGGTGTGATTTCGCCAGCCGCACCGCGGCCGGCTGCAGCCTTTCACAGAAATAGCGCCACCATAAAAGGTGGTGCTATTCACCGGGCTACTGCCAGCAATAATGTCCCTCACATTATCGCCGGCAGCAGTGCCGCGGCTGATTCCGCCCCCTCCCCGCCCCGACTCCTCCCCTCCCAGCCCCGACTCCTCCCCTTCAGCTTATTTGCATCCTATTGCATGCAAAAAGGCCCTTTTTGCATGCGATAGGGGTTTAGAAAATAACCCCCGTAGTTTGTATTTAATTATCTTTATACAGCATATTCATGGGTATCTCAAGTTAAATCTAGTTCTTAATTGGAGTGCCTTGGCACGCATAGTAAGAAAACCTTTTCTGCGTAATTGTGATGATTTAATCACATCTGGATAAATCCAAATCTGGCGACCATAGAAAGGAAATTGATGGTTTATGAAGAAAAATTTCAAAACATTGTTTGGGTCAGACAAAAACACAAATGAGACCAAAAGTGGTCTTCTTTGATTGATTTCCATTTCTTGTGACATTTCTAATATTTGTGAGATATCCAACGTTGGTATTTGTCTAATAGCTTCTCCTTCCACCCAATCTGCCTGCTGGAGGTAATAAGCTTTTATAAAAGGGTCTTATTCTTTAAAAAAAAAAAAAAAGTTCCCATAGCCACAGAATGGGAGAAATCATTTTTAAATAAGGCTCATTGTCTCTCACTGACTCCATTAGCTTTCTCATTAACTGCAAGAATCTGTTTTTAATAGTATTAAATCTTCTCACCTCTCCTCCAGATACAGTAGCACAGTGGCTCCCAACCCTGTTCTGGAATCATATCTAATTGGTTTGGTTTTCAGGACATCCATATTAAATATTCATGAGATCAGGGGCGGCTAAAGGCAATCTGCCGCCTGAGGCAAGGGACGAGATGGTGCCCCCCCTCTTGTCCCGCCCCCTGCCCTCATCTCACCCCCCACCTTCAGCCACTGCTGGCCTAGCCGGCCCATAGCAGCATCCCGGCTGTCTTCAGCCGCTGCCAGCCTGGCCTCCGGCGGTGGCGGCCCACAGCAGTTTCCCGGCTGTCTTCAGTCACCACTGGCCTGGCCTCCGGTGGTGGTGGCCCACAACAGCGTCCCTCCTGTTTCAGCCATCACCAGCCAGTGGCAGCGGCCCGCAACAACATTCCTCCTGTATTCAGCTGGTGGCGCCAGCGGCCCACAGCAGCGTGCCTCCTGTCCGGCCCGCAGCAGCCCGCAGTGTCCCTCAGCCTTGGTAGGGGAAGGCAGTGTGAGGCGGATGCCACAGCAGTGTTCTGAAAGAGGCATTTTTTGCCGCCTCAATTTTCTGCTGCCTGAAGCAGCTGCCTCACCCTGTCTCATTAAAGAGCCGCTCCTACATGAGATATATTTGTATGGTTTGCAGGCCAAGTGTATTTAAATGTATCTCATGCATATCCATTGTAGTTATCCTAAAACCAAACTGGTTATGCATACCTCTAGGACAGAGTGGGAAGAATTGCCATAGAGGAGATTTTTTTTTTCATAGCAGGCAAAACTTTGCATATCTTTGTCTCATCTTTACAATTAACAATTATCAGCTAAATTAGATCTGTTTTCTTTCCATGCAAAATAATTTATGGGAATGCTCACTTGGGAAATTACACCTAAATAATTCATAGAACGTTAGTCTTTCGCTGCATCATAGTTTGTAGCTCTGAAAGAAAATAAAATAATGTATAATTGATTTTAGTGAGCCTTTATTGAGCTCATGAAGGGCTTCCTACAGAATATCAATGGACATATCTCTCAGATACTTCTGAAATGCATTTTTTAAAGATCTTGAACCAGGGCCAGAAAGGTGATAAATGAAAAAATTACAACAGAAAATCTTTCGATACAAATAGAAGTAAGTGTGCCAATATGATGATCTGCATAAAGACATCAAGAAATAGTGACATACATTACTCATAGAGCATGAGGCTGATATTCAAAAGGTCTATCTAGCTAACTTTTGGTGTAAGCTGGCAGAACCCTAGATCTGAATGTTTTCCTCCACTCCCTTGCTAAATTTTGCCTGTACAAAATTTATCCAGGTAGAAAGAGTCATTACAGAGGATATTCCCGGGGCATGGTTTCACTTTCTTCGGGCAGTGCTGAAAATCAATGTCACTTTTACATGCAGAGGGAGACGTACAAACGGAACAGTACACTCTTGTGAAGATTTGATGTCCTTTGAAGTGAGGAAACTCACACAAAGAAGAGATTTGTACAGTGTTCTCTCCACCTAGCTTGATGTTACCCAGGTAGAGAGTCCATCAAGCTAGGGTGAGAGAACATTGTACAAATCTCATCTTTGTGTGAGTTTCCTCACTCCGAAGAACATCAAATCTTCACAAGAGTAACCTGTTCCGTTCGTACTTCTCACTCTGCATGCAAAAGTGGCCTCTAACCCCTACACTACTACTTAAACCTCACCTCAAGTTACTAGGTGGGCCTCCTATAGAGATATAAATAGCTAACTACTAGAAGGGCCTTAGCGGCATTTCTGAGTCCAGTCATCTTTCTCCTGCTCAATGTGACTGAGAACCCACTGGAGCAGTAATGACATCATTATCTGTGAGAGAGAGATCTTCTTGCCCCTCACTTGACAGTTCAGGGCAGTATCCTGCTGATCCAGATGTAGCTGGTGAAATGCATGATGCTCCTCTCCATCTTGGGTATGGCATCAAATGAACAGACTGGGGATCTCCTGCCTACTAGCTGTTGTTTTAGAGTACAGTTTGTAAGTCGGGACAAAAAGGTGCAGCAGCCACTTAAATTTCACTTTCTCAAGCACTTGCAGAGGATGGTAATCCAGGGCAGTAATTTCCTCAATGCACCATGTCAGCATCTTTGATACTGCCTACCTGTTACCACTGGACAGTGAAACAAAACACTACCCCATCTGCTTTATGGTGAACTGAAAAAGATTTTTTGGTTTTTAGGTGCCTCTTTCAGTTCAGTTGCAATAAATCAAACTGAAAATCAACTCATTTTCTCTAATTGTTAGAACAGTGGTTCAAATCCCGCTGCTGCCCTTGTAACCTTGGACAAATCACTTCACCCTCCATTGTCTCAGGTACAAACTTAGGACCTCATTTACTAAGCATTTTTCCTGTAGACACAAAATGAGAGAAAAGCCTTAGTAAATTAGGCCCTTAGATTGTAAGCCCTCTGGGGACAGAGAAATACCTACAGTATCTGAATGTAATCCACTTTGAAGTACCTGAAAGGCAGAATATAAATCAAATTTAAAAAAATAGAATGTGCATCTCTAATGAGTATCAATTTGCCCTCAATGCTATAAAAGTCTATCCCACGGGTAAGATTCTATGAACTACCATAATAGAAGAAACAAGAGACAAAGGAATTACAGTTAAAACAATTAAGCAAAAGCAATAAAGTCCAATTGAAAGGCAGCAGAGACTTTGACCCTACTGCACTTTAAAACAATTAGAATTTAGGGAAAATAAAATATTTTTTTAATTAAAAATTGTTTTGTTTGTTAGTGCTTCTAATTCTATATGTGCTTTGATGCAAAATTCATATTAACTAAAATATATTTGGCTTGGATGGCATGCTGGTTTAAAACAACCAACAGCAATATATATATATATATATATATATTTTTATTTTTTTTTAAATATTCCTTATTGCAGTCAATTCACTTTGAGAATTGGAACAAGCCCAATTCACTTACAGGTCAATTTTAAAAGCATTGCTCGCGTAAAAACAGCCACATATACATATATGTGGGCTGCGCAGGGTAACTGCATATTTTAAAAGAGCACAATATATGCGCATATACATGCATGCTCGAATAACAGTTCACTCATAGAAAAAGTGTGTGTTAGAGGATGTGGCCTGGGTGTGCTATACATACATACGAAATGATGTATTTTAAATCCAACCTATGTGCTGACATGCGCACACTTACGCACACAAATTTTCTACAAGGGGTTTACGCACACGGCCACCAGAAACACTTTCAATTAGTGTCTTGCCGTTTGCCAGGCCACTTTCTGTTGCCCATTGGAAGAAGGAACTGCCAGTGGGGGAGCCCATTGAGAGTGGGTTTGAGGGGGAGTAAATGTCACATACTGAGAGCTTTGAGACATGGAGACATAATTTCATCAAGAAATGATTATAATCACTGTATGGGTACTCATGGCTTTAAGGCACAGGAGAAAGAACTTATTCCTATCTATTGTTATCTTTTGTTTACCTGAATTGTTCCTTCAGTTATACCCTCTGTTAAATGTAAACCGATCCGATATGGTTATTTACTATGAAGGTCGGTATAAAAAACTGTTAAATAAAATAAATAAAAAGAGAGAGGAGAAAAGAAGGAGGAGGGAAAGCATCCCACACACAGAGCCTACAGGAAAAGGACTCAGTTTTTAGATCTGTCAGAGGAGGAAGTCAATGGTAGGTTTAGGTTTAATAAGGAAACCATACAGTATCTATGCCAGAGGTTAGAGGTGAACCTACAACCCACCAGCCAGAGAGGCCACCACTGCCCTAGCATTTTTTGCCTCTGGCAACTTCCAAACTCCTCTTGGGGTCATGGCTGGCATAAGCCAGTCCACCACCTTCATGTGCATCAATCAGGTACTGGGCGCCTTGCTAAGGAGAACACGCCAGTATATATCCTTCCCTCAGAACAGACGGCAACAAGAGCAAATCATGCAGGATTTCTATCAGGATGTCTGCTTTCCTTCTGTCCTGGGGAGATGAGGCTGCCTACCACAACCAGAAGTCCTTCCACTCCCTTAATAAGCAGGTGGTCTGCAATGCAGAGGGCATCATCCTACATGTTGTACTCAAGTTTCCTGGATCCAAGTTTCCTGCGTTCCTCTCACAGTCAGGAATTCATGACCGCATCCAGAAAGGACACATCATGAGGGGCTGGCTACTAAGCAGGAAACAATCTATTGATAACACCATTTCACAACCAGCCTCCTCTGTGGGTATCCCACATCTCTAGGTGGCCTGCGTTTCCCAGAGGTGAGCTCTGTCCTAGCTTAATCCCCTATTGTCCAGTCCATTCTGAAAGCCTATATAACAGTTCTGCTCGGGTTTCTCCCTTACAGGTGACAGAGGCTAACTCCCCCCCCCCTCTCCAAAACCTGGCTCATGATCCCTGTGGCCACCCCACAGAGTGTAGCAGAGCCCAACGGTGACCAGAGCAATCATTGAAAGAACCTTCGGCCTACTCAAAACACCCTTCTGCTGTCTGGACAAATCTGGAGGTTGCTTGCTCTACAACCCACCTAAAGTCTGTCAGATCTTCCTAGCCAGCTGTATGCTACATAACTTGGCCAAAACCAGATGCATGCCTCTTCCAGAGGGACTGCCTGAGAATACAAATGAAGAGAAAGAGGAGGAAGAACAATAGCTCAGTCAATAAGAATTGCAAATTATACATCACCACAGTCAAAGACTGGCTATAGAGGAAAGGAACACTCTGATACAAAGACATTTTCATTGGTGATTATAGTGCTTTTATTTACAGGTGTTAACCTTAGTGCATAACCTAATAAACCTAATGTCTCTTTTTTCCTCTTTTTGTTGTTGCTGGGCTTGCAAGGGCTTTGGGCTTCGCTTCTCTTGACCTCCTCCTCCTCAGCGCAGGTACCTCAGAGGGTGCTGGACCAGGCTCCTGAGGAAGCTGGCTTCCAGAAGGTCTGCTAGGTTGGGACAGTGAACCTGGTGGTGGCTGTGATTGGCAAGGGGTCAATCTTTGGAGCAGCTCCCTTTGGATTGCTGTCTGCTGTTGAAGCTCCTCTCTGACTGCACACTGGCATATGCGACACCAAGGCCATTGCAGCTTGCTTGGGCCTGGCTCTTCTTCCTAGTGGCCCACTACGACACAGAAAATGGTATCAGTTTTAGTTGCACATCATAGGTTCTGTATGTATCTCAGGAGTTTTTTATATTTAATAATTTTTATTGAAATTTTTCATAACATACAAATTAAATAAAAATAACAATTAATTTCCCAACTACTAATCCCCCCAATTACTTTTCCCTATCAACCTAATAAATGAAGCTTGACCGATGTGCCGCAAATGTGCAGTAGAGAGCAGCTCTACTGCGCATGTGCGGGCAAGCACATCGGTCTCAGCAAGCATCAGCTGAATATATCAATATGGTGGTGTTGAGCGGCGGCGGCGGCGGCGGCGAACGGCAGCGGCGGTGGCGGCGAGCGGCAGCAGCGGCAACCAGTAGTGAGAGAGGAGAGAGTGAGCGGGAGGGAGGGAGGAGAGAGTGAGAGGGAGGGACTGAGTAAGAGGGAGGGAGGAGAGAGTGAGAGGGAGGGACTGAGTGAGAGGGAGGGAGAGAGGGAGGAGAGAGTGTGTGGGAGGGAGGGAGGAGTGGGTGAGTGTGTGGGAGGGAGGTAGGGGTGGGAGAGGTGGGGAAGAGTGAGGGGAGATGGAGAATGAGGGGGACGTGAGAGACAGAGGGATGTGAGTAAGTGGAAGGGTAAGAAGTTGTGGAGCAGAGAAAAAGGGAGTGGAGGAGGGCTGAGGGAGAGGGGATGGGATTGAGAGAGGGTGGGGAGTGACTGAGGTGAGGGGAGGGAGGTGGGAGTGACTGAGGGAAGGGGAGGGAGGTGAGAGTGAGGGGAAGGAGGCAGTGGGAGACAGAGGGTGAGTTAGACTGAGTGGAGGGAAGGGGTGAGTGAACGAGGGGAAGGGGGAGTGAGGGAGAAAAAGTGTAGAAGGGTGCTGTGTTTGAAAATGGACTGAAAAAAAAATTTCATGTAGCCCGTTTTAACGGGCTTAACGGCTTGTATTTATAATAAAGAGTTGATTTTAAGCAAATATCAATATAATTTCCTATTTTAAACATTCTCCTTTAAATATTTTTAAGTAATATATTGTTAGCGCTGCCGGCCGCGGCAAGCCGGGACCGGGTGTCATGGCCGCCGGCCGCGGCTGACCGCGACTGAGGCCGGGCCGGCAGGCGCAACAAGTTTAACTTACTCGGGACGCCAGGCATAGTCGAGGGTACCTGCCGGGACAGGCAGTCTCGTCCTCTTCATCCCGTGGCCGCCGTCATTGCTGATTGGCAGCATGGCTCAGCGGCAATCCGGCTCCTCCCCCTCTGCTCCTAGGAGCCGCGCACGTGGCTGATGGGGAGTCTTTAAGGAGCCATGACAGGAAGTGTCATGGCTCCCCCTGAGGCTCCTCCCCTGGGTTCTTCGTCCCTCTCTCTGCTGCCCTGTTCTGTGGATTGATTCTTGGCTATTTGACTTCTGGACTGGTGGACGTGTCTTCTCCTGGCATGATCCTGGTACGGCTTTGGACCCTTCTCCTGGTTTGACCCTGGTATAGCTCTGGACCATTCTCCTGCTTAAATCCTGGACTGGATTTCGACCTCGTCTGTGTACCGAACCCTGGACCGGCTTTGGACTCTTCTACAACTCCGTCCTCAGACTGCTACGACCTGCTGGAGGCGCCAGCCGTCTGGAACCCATGACCTGCAGGAGGCGCCTGCATCCAGACCTTTCTTCAGTCTTCAGAGGAGTCTCGTAAGTCCCAGCGGCCGGATCCCTACGGGCTCCTCCTGGGGGGATTACGTGCTTCCAGGGTGAAGGCTTCATTCAACTTCTTCTTGTCCAGAGGCCTCGCCCATCGACGGTAGTTGCCTACCTCGAGACAAGGGTCCACTTCCATAACATATATAGTATAATATCTTTCCATAATTGGAAATATTTTTTAAATGTTAATTTTTGATGAGGATTTTGAATATCTTTTCTTCTTTGAATCTCATATAATGCTGTTTGATACATTAATCTGATCCATTTTATCGCATCTCAGGAGTATCCATGTGCACAATCAGTACAGATCCCCAAGGCCTCTTTCAGCACCTCAGATATTAGAGTGAAAATATCTTACATGTTTCTCTTCCAAACATAGCTTCCCTTCTAACACACACAGTTACTGATCCTGCCTGGCTGCTGAGGGCAATGACTATCTGCATATACTCTTTTCAAGGGTGACTTATTGCCTCTAGATGTGGAGTCCTGCAAACTCAGCTCTCACTTTCAAGTCATAGGGTGGAATATAAACTGGAGTTAGTAACTGTCCAATTGCCTGGGCCAAGAGTGAGGAGGAAAGTGGACATCATTAGGTCATGTGGCCATGCAGATATGTAAACAACATAGGTCCTGATATAGTAACATGCTAAATACAGCCAGTGGCATAGCCAGAACTGTTTTTTTGGAGGGGCCCAAGGTTAACATGGGTGAGCAGTAGCCATACAAGTCTGAACCTTACCAGTTGTAATCTGATCAATAAATAATGCCTTAGGGGTTATTTTCAAAGGAGTTATGTACATAAATGTAACATACTATCGTAGCAATTTTTAAAAGCCATTTACTCGAATAGCAGGCACTTATTCAAGTAAATCCTATGGACAATTCAATGGCAAATATTGTAGCAATTTTCAAAAGCCCACTTACTCGAGTAAAATGCATTTTTTAAATCAGGCCGAGAGCGTGTACATGACATTGGATGTCTAAATAGCCTGCAACATCTTCAAAATATTTTAACTCAATTATTTCAAGCACTTACCAACACTAAACTATATACACACTTATGGAAACAATTCAATTATATTGATAGGTGTCTCAAGAAACAATACCCCACAACTTAATTTAACGTTGATCAGACACAAGTGTATTATAAAGATAATCATCTCAATACACATGATGATATCCTGCAAAATATTCTAAAACTCCACCTGGTGTTATGACAAAAGAATGATTATAATTTAGCATATATCCTTCAACTCCAAACAGAATAGCACTACTTTATCCTTTAAATTCTAATAATAATAAAAAGAATAAATATTTCTAAACAGCTGAGAAATAGAACATCCAAGAATTTAAAACTCATACAAATTTTAAAAAATTTTCCCAAGCACCAATATAATATTTTAAAACAGCACACACCAAATGACACTCAATAATTAATACTAATAAGGATTAGTAAATTCCCCTGCTCTCCATACCTGGGAATTCTCTCAGGCTCACATACATGCTCACTGACTCACAATTCTCTTTCAGGCTCACATATATGCTCATTCACACACACATATGCTCTCTCTCATACTCACACATGCTCATTGCTTTACAATATAATGCAATTTTGTACTAAAAGGTACAGATTGAAAAAAAGAGCAAGCAGAAAGGCTACAGATCTTGACATAGAAACTACACGCTAGCAAAACACCTCAGTCCCACATGCAAAACATAAACAGACCCTCACCAAATACACAAATTAAAAAGAGAAACATGGAGACAAATGCTGAACTGGATACCCAAAAAATCAGACTCTTCCTGCAGTATAACATCAGAAAAATAAAAACAATTGCATTTTCCATCTTCTGTAAAAAACAGAATTGTTGAGATGCACATTTCCCAAAATGACACACGGAAAATCAAATTATTCCCACTTCCCCCCTCAGAGAAACAGAAGCAATAGTAGTCTTGTTCCCTACTCCTCCCAGTCCCCAGCAGTCTTGATCCCCAACCCCCTCACCCCTTCCAGTCCCCAAGTCTTGCTTTCCAGCCCCCTTCCCTTTCCACCAGACTCATACTCAATGTAATAATGCTAAAACAGGAACATCATTCCTAATAAAATAAAATCAAGAAATATAAATCAATCATAATAGTAAATCATACTAATAAAAATATTTCAAAACAAATGAATAGAATACCTAATAAAAAGAATTAGGATAAAAAAGTACTTTAAAGATTTCCCAAAAGCAATTAAATAATTCAAAACAGCAGACATATCAAATAACATCCAATAATTAAAACTAGGATAAAATGTTTCCCCAACTCCATACATGAGAACTTTTCCAGTAACCCTGAGATTGTCATGGATTAGTGGAGGGCACACACAAACTTTCACCGCTCATTACATATATATATTTATATAGATAGATAGATAGATAGATATGTGATGCAAGAATGACACTGTTCTATACTCACTTCTTCTCCCTCACTCCCACTTACCCTCATGCTGACTCACCTCTCAGTCACTCACCCCCCTCCCCTTCCCCTTCAGTCACTCAACCTCCTTCCCCCACCTTCACCTCTCTTCCCTTCCACTTACACTGTCTTCCCACTTCTGCACCAGTCACTCAAATCCTTTGCCTCACTGTCACCCCTGTTCTCCCACTGCCTCCCTCCTTCCCTTCCCTCTCAAGGCACTCAAACATCCTCCCTTCCCTCTCAGTCACTCCCTCCCTCCTCTTCCCTGTACGTCACTCAATCCCATTCCCCCACTATCACCTCCCTTCCCTCCCAACCATCGTCACTCATAGTCCCTTATCTCACTCTCACCCCTTCCCTCTCTGTCTCTCACACTCTTCCTCCCACTGCCCCCTCCCCTTCCCGTTCCCTTTCAGGTCACTCAAACCCCCTTCCTTCCCTATCACTTCCCTTCCCTCTCAGTCACTCACCCCCTCACTCTCACTCCCTCCTCTTCCCTCTCAGTAACTCATCACCTCTCCCCTTCCCATCTGTCACTCTCCCCCTCCCCTTCTCTCTCAGTCACAATGCTATGTGACTCACCTGTTCCCCAAAGTGGTCCTCCTTACTGCTGATGAAGTACAAGAAGCCCGCTGGCAGGACATCACTGTGCATCGAGTGCTGCCGTGCTGGGGGCCTCTAATTGCTGGCTGGGGGTGGGAACTCCACCAGTATATTACAACCCTGTGCATTGTGCAAAGACTTTGATTACTGGTAGAGGTGGAAACCCTGACAGTGCAGCACAATAGAGAACTTAGTATGTGCGACTGGGAAAAAAAAGTCAAGGCCCTGCCTGCATACCACTTTTCAGCTCAGCACCTCATTGGCCCTCCCCTTAATCCATCCCTGCTTGGCTCCCAATTGGGTGGGCCTGAGCCCAAAGTGGATGGGCCATGGCCCACCCAGGCCTACCTGTAGATACGCCACTGGATGCAGCACACATATCCACCTATCTTATAGTGAAGAAGCCAACTACAGATGTGGGGTTCTGTAGCCAAGGGGTGAATCTGTCTCTTCTTTGTGGGCACATGTGCCCTCGATCATGATTCAAGAAGGACCTGCTTTAGGTATAAAACCTATACACCATATAGAAAGCTATCTCTTGACATGCAGTAAGACAAGGTATCTTAGAGACAGCGATAACCCTGTTACTGCTGTTGCTGGGAGGTGTCCAGCTCCACCACGCCACTCACAGTGGACTCTGCTATGGAGGACAACACCAGCCACTCCGCCACCGTGAATGTAACTTGGCTGCCCACCCCCTCTGCTCGCAACCTGACTTGCTTCCTCTTCACAGCACACGGCAAGTCACACCACTTGTGGCACAATTCCACCACACTTCTGTTGCAGTCTGGGAAGATGCAGTTCGAGAGTGGACCCTTGAGCCGAACCACCCTGGGTAGAGTAGCTCGGGAGGCAGAGCCACAGGCACAGATCTTCACCCGGGAACCAGGAACCCCCCAGGAGGAGCCCGTAGGGTCCTGGAGCCTTGGGACTTAGGAGACACACGTATGGATCTTCACCCGGGAACTGGGAACCCCCCAGGAGGAGCCCGTAGGGTCCCAGAGCCTTGGGACTTGAGAGTGCAGATAAGCTCTTCACCCGGGAACCGGAACCCCCCAGGAGGAGCCCGTAGGGTCCCAGTCCCTTGAGACTTATGCACAGTGTCAGTCTCTATAGAAAGGCCCGGGCAAGGAGTAGGCACAGAGTCCAGCAGCAAGGGCCAATAGGCCAGGGAACACAGAGCAAGTGGGAGCAGGGTCAGAGTCAGTAATGTCTTGAATGGAACTTGCAGGGTGCAATATGGGAGCCAGCAGCGAGTAGGCCTGAGCCTGGCAGGAAGTAGAAGGTATCAAGGCCCAAGATAGTCTGGCAGTAGTTCCAGCCCAGACCTGCGTAGGACTCTGTCCGGAGGACAGGAGCGCAGCAGCTGCAGCAGAGAAGCTGTGGACTGAGGCAGGCGGCAGGGAACCGCAGAGTCAGGAACGAGCAGAGGTCAGTGGCTGGCAGCAGGCAGAAGCAGAGTCAGGAACGAGCAGAGGTCGGTGGCTGGAGGCAGGCAGAAGCAGAGTCAGGAACGAGCAGAGGTCGGTAGCTGGCGGCAGGCAGAAGCAGAGTCAGGAACGAGCAGAGGTCGGTGGCTGGCGGCAGGCAGAAGCAGAGTCAGGAACGAGCAGAGGTCGGTGGCTGGCGGCAGGCAGAAGCAGAGTCAGGAACGAGCAGAGGTCGGTGGCTGGCGGCAGGCAGAAGCAGAGTCAGGAACGAGCAGAGGTCGGTGGCTGAAGCAGTACAACAGAAGTGCAACTAAGAACTACACACTGTAGCGACCCTCATTGCAAGGCAATGAGAGGACTGAAGAACGCCGGTTATATCGGGCTTGGGGCGTGGCGTGGCCATCTCAGGCGGGGTCAGGCTTCCGGTGAGCGTACGTCCATAACGCGATTCCCTGCATGCGCGCGGGGCGGCAGCGAGACGGCCCAGCAATGGCGGACGCCCCGAATACTCAGCAGAGCCGCGGAGGTGGCGTTCCCGGCCTCGGAGGTGAGCCCTGATTACAGCCAGTAAGGGGAAAGCGGTGGAGACCGCAACAACTTCTGCTATTTTTGAAAACAGTGTTGATCCTGCCACAAATTCTTTCCCAGATTTGCTCTTTATGATAACAGCTCACTCTTTTGGCTGCTGCCCCATAGAGAACACTGTGGTTTCTCATTACCTCCTTCCCCAGCATATCACCTTCCCCAGGAAGAAAGTTGGGCTCGCGTATGTGGGCTGCCCGCTCCAGAGACATGGCGGCAGGAAACAACTAGTACCTGTCCCTGCTTTTATCCCCACAAAGTCACGTAGTTTGCATATTCCTCCGTGCACACGAGACTCATGTCTCATACTGGCCCCAAAATTAGAGGCAATCTGAGCTCTGCTGTAACATTTTGCAGGACAGGATTTAAAACTAATAATCCAAGCAGATAAAAATCTGAACATCGCAGACCAATACAGCTTTAGATTGCAAAACACAGGATCCTTTTATTTATAGACTAATTTTTATCATCATAGAATTATTTTAAAGTTAAACTGTAAGTCAGAGAGCAATGGTTTCTGACAGTCTTTGTTTATCTTGTTCTTGGTCTCAGGTGATAATAGACATCTCTCCTCGTTCTCTGCTCTCAGTAAGGTGATCATACCTCCCAGGAACTTAAGGAACTCTACACTGACACCTTCAGGTTCTTCCTCCAGGCTGGAGTGCAAGAGCTTCGGTTTGGTCATTGATGCCGCTAACAGGGGCCGTCCTTTGTCTGCTCCAGAGCCTGGTTTGTGGTGAGCAATAAGAGGACACTGGTTATCATGTAACTGCTGCTGCCACATCTCACTTTCCTTCAGGTGACTTGCCAGGTCTGGGTTGAAAACTAATACAACCCCATGAGAGTCCTTCATCATAGTTGTCCAGCAAGTTTCAAACCATGGAGCTCCTCCACAGTCCCACAGTTCAAATCCACACCCTGAACTTTTGTTGCTACCATTTACATTTGGTACAGCTGAACTTTCAAATGCTAGGATCCTTTCCCCTTGAGTTGGGTTGCATTCCCCACCCACAGTTTCTGTGCATCTAAGAGAAAGTTAGTCAAAACTGTTTTCCCACTCTCACTGGGGCCCACCAGCAGGACATTTGCTTTGAACAGGGTGTCTTTCCAAACACTTTCAGGAGAATGGAGCCTGTGACCCTGAGATATGTGAAGGAGGATTAGTATAAGGTGAAAGGTGAGGCCAAGTGTGGCAGAGGAAGGGCCAAGTAATGTGGTACTTGACACAGAGAGAACAGAGATGGAGCTTGTTAACCAATCCAAGCTGCCATGAGGAATATCTTACCTCCAGCCCCATCCTGCAAAGCGTGCAGCTGGTCCAGCCAGTACCTCCGCTTCAGGTGCAGCTTCCTGGTCTTCTTCAAGCCCTCAATCTATAGGATGACAAAATATGATGGACATTATTAGCGCACGGTCGCTGGCAATGTACTGGTATGTAAATACTTCTGGTTACTCATTCAGATGTGAGTAGCTATACCACACTAAATACCACTCCTAGTAGCCCCCACCCTCAGCATGGCCTGACCCTCACCACACCATTTGCCCCATTTTACTTACCCCAAGTAGGTAGGATGCACCATGATTAAAACAGGTGCACAGCTGCATCCTCGCCAGCTTGTTGGATATCAGGTCCCTGCACTCTCCTGCCACGTAAATAGGTTTGCCTTGTTGGCCATCACAAGGGATGCCAGGCGTTGGATGTCCCTGGTAGTAAAATGGGGCTGCCAGGCCAGATGAGGCATGTTGTACTTGCACACCTCCGCAGATCCGGAAGCAGAGTATCACTCAATCATGCACACTACCCACATGCAGGTTACCGTGCTCATTTTCCAAAGTGTGCATATACTTTGGTGCACCATATAAAATTCTACACCCTCGCACTCGTGCGCTCACATAATCACTTATGTGAGTGCACACGTGCTTGTTTTAAAATTGACTGGTTAGATGAAGCATTTCCATTAGCTGTAAGTAATTTCTGACCTACAATCCTTACCAACACCAATGCTTACTATCATGAAAAAGAAAACAGCTTGGTAATGTATTCTTGCTAGTCAGTGAACATTTAGCCAATATCCCAGAAAACACATACAAACTGGCATGTTGAAGAGAGTCCCAGGAATACAGCAGCACAGGTGACAGGCGGGGTGTGTGGTGATGGGGAGAGAGAGTTCCTTTGGTGATTTGTCTCTAGACACTTGTATAGTATTAACTTGTACTATTTCACTGCTGTTATTCTCATTGGCACTAAAAGTTCATTACGATCAAAAACAGTATATCTATTTCTGCCATTAAAAAGGTCATTTAGTAGCACACCAGTACTTCACACCTATTATAGAAACATAGAAACAAAGGATGGTACTGTGAAATATCTCAGCTAATAAGTACATAGCACTAAGGGGGTCATTTCTCAAAATGTGCTAAGGTGTTTTCGCATGCATTAAGGGCTTTTATCATATCATATAGTGCGAGGCAAATCTGAAAAAGAGGAAGAGTTAGGGGTGGGAGTGGGCTGGGTTTGCCAGTCTGTAAAATAATGTTTTTAGACTTTGTGTATTTTCTGTGTACAATGAGTGAGTGAGTGAGAGAGAGTGAGAGAGAGAGAAACTAACCATAATATGCTCTCCCTAGATAGGTATTTGTATCCCTATGGGAGGCCCACCTAGTAACTTGAGGTGAGGTTTAGGTATTAGTGTAGGGGGTAGGGGCCACTTTGATATTCAAAGTGAGACATACAAACAGAACAGTGCTCTCTTGTGAAGATTTGATTACCTTTGGAGAGCGGAAACTCACCCAAAGATGAGATTTGTGCAATGATCTCTCCACCTAGCTTGATGTTACCCAGGTAGAGAGACCATCAAGCTAGGTGGATAGAACCTTGCACAAATATCATCTTGGAGTGAGTTTCCTCACTCCGAAGGTCATCAAATCTTCACAAGAGAGCGCTGTTCTATTCGTATGTTTCACTTTGAATGTCAAAGTGGCCCCTAACCCCCTACACTAATACCTTAACCTCACCTCGAGTTACTAGGTGGGCCTCCCATAGGGAAACAAATACCTATCTAGGGAGCGGACATTGTGGTTAGTCTCTCTCTCTCTCTCTAGGAAATACAACAGGTCTGGCATTTATTAAAAGTCTGAAAACATTATTGCAATTTGTGCTAACTTAGCTCTTCACATAGGTAATTAGCACAAATTGCAATAAACAATGCCCCTTTTCCTATTGCATTTTAATAAATCCAGGCCTAAATTTGTAAAGAAGTACATGGAAGTTGACGTCTAAAATAGGTGTATAGATATGCTGTTGTTATTGTTTGGGATAGTTGTGGGTGGATCCTTGGGCCGGTGGCAGATGACCTTGCCCCCAGGGGAAGATCCCGAGAGGGACCACCGGTCAGGCTCAGAGTTTGGAGACAGACACACACTAGTTCTTTTATTAAACAGTATATTGAACCACCAGAAGTGGCAGTAGTGAGCTGGAAGCACCCGGCTGGGCTGTAGTCCCTCAGATACTGGAACAGTGTTCCCAGGGTGGCAGAGCTGTAGAGAAACTAAGTATGGTGAGTAGGCAGGATATGCAGAGTTCATGAATAGAACCTTGATGGTAACACTCACACAATAGTCTCTTGAAGCAGCCCAGGAGCTGGAATGGATTAGGCCCTCGAGGAGCAAGTACCTGGTTCCAGGGAAAGCTCTGAGAGAAAGATGGTAACTCACTGGTGTTGTAGGCAGCGATGACTTCCTGGCAGAAGTGGTATTCAGAAGGAGGTCCGAGAATGTAGGCCCTCGAGGAGTGAGTACCGGTTCTAGACTGCGACCTGAAAGGCAAAAGAGAGCGGGGCCCCCGAGGAGCTGGTGTCCCTGGTAAAGTCCGAGGAGGCAGAGTAGCAAGGTATGCGGAGAGCAAATTCCATCCGTTGATACCTGGAGGAAAACCCTTGCTAACTCAATTAGTTAGCGATTTCAGAGACTTTTAAATATCCGGTGATGATGATGTCATCTCAGGGGACACCCCTGAGGTTCGCGCTACTGCTGGTACTTGAGTCGGGGCCACGCCGTGCGCGCGCCCTTAGGCTTCTGGGAAACATGGCGGAGTGCAGCGTCTAGCCGGTCCAGGGACACCGGAGGAGAATGGCAAGATGATGCCGCGGCAGCCAAACATCCAACAAGCAAAGAGCGAGTCGTCAAAGAGGTAAGGTGGGCGGAGTGGAGATGTCGGGCAGCGACAGTCGCAACAGCTGTGTGGGTGTGGGTGTATGTATCCCATGTTGATACCAGGAAGTCAGAACAAGGAGCAAGGAGTTAAATCTTTCTAAACCTCGTGGTACTGCAGAAGAGTGTAACAAACCACCCATATGGTGGAGCATAGTAAAACTAACTAACTAGCTGAAATTGTTCAGTTACAGAATTGATCCTAAGGTGCCTCTGCTCTCACAGTGTTGCGGAAAAGCTGACTCCCCTGATCTCGATACAGCCCGGAGCTTTGCCAGCGGGGTTGGGGGGAGGGGGGAGAGAATGAAATGCTGCACCTGTTCTTGTTGTCCCCCCTCCCCTCAGAGCCATCCTTGAAGGGGGAGGGGTGAGATCGGGACAAAAATAACGCTACCACCCAGCGGAGGCAGCCGGGGCAGGATTTCTTCCCTCTGTAGTCTGAAACAGTGCAGTGCACAGATCGTGAGATGAATCGGGAGCAGGAAAAGCTGGGAGCTCGATGCCCTGGCCTGCTTTCCCCCCCCCCCCCCCCCCCCCCAGTAGCAGTTAGAGCAGCACAGCCCACAGGACCACAAGAAACATCAGCCTTCTTTTTCCCAGACACTCAAGAGCAGCACAGCCTGCGGTTCTGAAAGAATTATCATCTTCCCCTCTTCATCCGGCAGACAGGTTCAGGAGGAGCAGCACCACCCACCGGCCAGAAGATACAGCAACAGTCTTCCCTAAGTTTAGAGCAGGACTGGAACAGGTGTAGCTCGGTCCTGACCTAGATGGAGGAATCTGGTGGCCCCTGGGGCTGAAGGAGGAGACTACTCCTTCTGCTTGCAGAGGGGGAAACGAGAGAAAGAGTGAGAGCCAGTGTGGGGGTGTGATCTAGCATGGCAGAGATTGGCTGCAAGGTCCCTGTACTGGTTCCGATTGAGCCTGAAGCCCGAAGGAGCAGGAGGAAATTGCTTGGTCAAAATAAAAATCAAAATCAAAGCCCCCTACATGTAACAGTCTCCCAGCTCCCAGTCTGTTGTGTTCAGGGTGAGAGCGCACTTTTTCACTTGGCCATAGGTACTGACTGAATGGCCTGCCTATGGCTCTGCATTCATACCACATATTTCTGCATCTAGCATGGCATGCCATTTTTGCATCCAATCCAAGATTGAGGTTGGGCTTTAAAGTTCTGATTCAAAACCATTTTCTGTAAGGATAATCTTATATGGATGTAATATTGTGCTTTGACGCGACAACTGAAACCTTTGAAAATGCTTCTCATTATGCAACCACAATATACAAGCAACACTTTCATTTAAGATCAAATCTGCAGCTCATATGAGAAAGAAGCACCATAAGATACAATGTTCTAGACAAGGGAGTGTACTGCAACCCAACACCAAGCACCTGAATAATTGATGTTAATTCCTAAACATTATTATGTGCAAATCAATTTGTGATGAAGTTTTGCCACAGATGTCTAACATTTCATCCAATATTACATTTCAGCAGAAAGAACTAGTTATAATGTATTTCATCTGGATGTTATTTCTTCAGTAGCAGCCTGGATTATCCATATGAAATGCAAATAATCTTCTTTTAAAGAAAATAATTACCATGCTGTTTTTTAATATTAAACCACTGTGTTTCACTGGACATATTGGGGTCAGCTTTCAAAGAGTTACATGGGCCTGTGCATGTAAAATCAGAATATACATGCATTTTTAACCTTTGTGCATGGTAAGCACATTTTCAGAAGGCTGGAAGTATGTGCGTACTTACCAGGTTGCGCGTTCAATATGAATAAAAAAGAGGGCATTTCAAGGGCATTCATAAGTGCACACACAAGTATTTTGAACCGGATGTACACACAAATTACTCGTATGCTTTAACAACGTCTATTTGAGTCACAGAAGTGAAATCACACTTGTCTTTCTTCTCAAATTTTTGGATGGGAGGTCTGACTTAAGTGGTAGGGGGGGTCAAAGTGAAGTGGTGGGAAGTCTAAGATGGTAACTTTAAAACGAGTGTGTGGGCGCCCATACACACGCATGTGGGCGAGCAAGCGCACATATGCGGGAGTTTTAAATCGTGCATGCGATTGCGCACACATATGATTTAAAACATGGCTACCATGCATATGTGTGATCCTAATTTTAAGTGGTTACTCGAGAAAGTTTGCGTGTCTCCCTTAGGACTTTGTCGGCTTTAACGTGCGCAGGTAAGCAGATTTTGAAGCACGCTCCCATGAAGAACATTCCCAGTTTTACCAATTAATCCACCAGTTTGCCCAGTCTATCTTGAGGTCAACCAGACCCCTCTGGTTCTTTAGCTTGCACCTGCCCCATTTATCCAGATCCCCTGCCCTGTCATGTTAGGCCTAAAAAGAGATTTCTGCAGACTTATATCATCAGGAGCAGCAGTAAAAAATATGTGGCTAACAAGCTGCCACTTGCCGAGGCTGCTGGATTTCTATTATGGATTTATGAATGTAACTTTTGGGACCATCCCGGAATGCCCTCAACGCATCCTAGCTCCGCTCCTTTTTCTTTTACTTGTGCAGGCACATATATGTGCATAATCTGTATATGCAATGCTCATGCTGGCCCAGATACTCGCATATATGGGCCTTTTAATGTGAGCAATGTTTTTTAAAATTCACCCCTAAGTAAACTGGTGGAAGTCTGGATGAACTGGTGGAGCTGTTGGCAAGCTAGTAATTAAAAGTACATGCAAAAGTAAGCATTTGCCTAAAAGAAGTATGCACACATGTTATGAAATAGCTGCCTCTTAGGCCGATGCACGTAAAAAATGTTCATCCAAACTGAGCGCACGTTTTGGAGCGCGCGCACATCCACCTCTCCTGGTTACTCGATGCAATAGGCAAACGAGCTGCCACACTAAAAGGGATGGCAACGGTTAATTTGTGCGTCCCTAGTGCTCTGTATCGGGCACCCCAGAGAAGTGGCTGTGTGCCCACAACAGCCTGGCCAGAGTTCCCTCCCCACTCCCAGTAGGGCTGTTCCCGATTGGTCCTTTTCACTGACACTTGTCGGTGAAAGGGCCAATCCCCTTTCAGCACAGCATTCTGAATGGATCGATCGACATTGTGATGGAGTGAATAAATGCATTTTTAAGAGTCGGCACCGCTGGGGCCTGCTACCGGGACCGGCTGGAGCAGCAGGTGAGCTGTCCGCCCCGCCAGACACTGCACCCAGAACTTCTTTTCAAGACTTGCCTGATGCAGCTTTCTGTGGTTCCTCCTTCTTGGCATCGTGACAATATTAATAGGAGGAACCACAGAAAGAAGGATTTTTGTTTTTGAGTTTGAGCCCTTGAGCGTGCCATGCCTTAATGCCAGCTCCCAATGAGATCGTGGGCCACATGGGAATTTTTTCGAATCACGAGGTAATAGCTAATAGCCTCATCATCATGGGATTTACATGTGATGAGCGCTATTAGCTATGTGCTGGTTTGGACGTGCATTTTGGTCACGCTAATCCCCGTATTTCATCGGGAGTTATTTTAACACATCCAAAGCGCTAGCCCAAGTGCATGGTATTACATTGGCCTGTCTGTGTATAAACCGATGGTTATTATAGATATGCAACCTAACATTCAAAAACTATTCGCATTACTGCATGTGTGCGTATAAATGGATGCACGGAGATTTATCCTAGTATTTTATAAATTGTCTAGTGGCAGCTGCACAATTTCTAAAATACTGCGTATTTATGCTCCAAATGTATGCTCATATTTTTCAGAATATGTGCATATTTTCAATATAATGAAAGTGCTTCTTGTTCCTACCTATTTTATAAACATATGTGCATATATTTTAGGTATATAAAAACAATAGAGCATTTATATGTAGAAACAGATATTTTATAATGTCTAAATGTATACCATTTGAAAATACTTTCTTGTGCGCCTACCTGGAATCACCAGTTTGCAATACCTTTGCCAAATCACCCAGACTCTCTAGCACTTCATCCTGAATCCCCACCAGTTCACTCAGACATCCCACCAAAAAACTACAGGCAACAGATAAGTCTGATTTCAATTGCACTAGTCAATTAGCAGGTATAAAATTGTGCAAATAAGTTTGATAATTCATATGCAAATATCTCTTATGAATTACCACTTCCACGCATACCTCTTGAACCCACCCTGGAATACCCCTAGTCAGCCCCTTTTTTGTACCAGTAAATGTGTACACAAAATAATAGGGATGTGCAATCGTTTTTTGACGATTAGGAAATTCGTACGATATTTCCTAAATCGTCTTGGATCGGGAAACCGATAAAACAATTGCATTTTCCCCAAATTTTTGTAAAAAATCATTTTTCGGCTTAGTGCACGCTAATGGGAGTTAGCGCGCACTAACAAAAAAACGTTAGTTACTGTTAGTTTTTGTTAGTGCGCGCTAATTCCCGTTAGCGTGCACTAAGTCAAAAAACGATTTTTCACGAAAAAAAAAATGCTGATCTGCGGGAATATGAGATTTTCCCATGGCCACACGAACCCGAAAGCGGAAATGATCGGGCACCCGATGCACATCTCTACAAAATAAAAAATGTGTGTGTACTTTTGATGTTTATAAAAAATAGCATGTATGTGAATACAGGCTACTTACATGTGTATATTCTAATGTTCCATGCTTAACCCTTGGAAAATATTACTCAAAGCGTGCATGTTATAAAATCCAATACTTGCGCACACGTGTGCCTGATTTTATATCAGCACGCGCAAGGGGAGGAATTTTCTTTAACAGCGTGCAGCGACGCTATCAGGCCATTCCCAGTTCCCTTCCAGTCCGCTCCAATAAAGGAGCGGACTGGGAGGGAACTTCCCTAACCCCCTACATATCCTTCCGCCCTTTAACCCTCTCCTCCCCGACCCCTAAATCTGACCTACCTACCCTAATTTTATTTTTTTTTAACTTACCTGCTCTCCTGAGCAGAAGTAAGTTTTGCACACCGGCTAACTGCCGGCAAGCATTTCACAGGGACAGCGCCTCTACCTAATGCCATTAAGCTAGGGTGAGCGTATATTGTACAAATATCTGATACGTGCGGTCTGCGGCAGACCTGCAGCATGGCCCCCTCACCTTTCTACAGTGACTCCAGCTTCTGGTTCCTTCTCGCTGGTGGCAGTGGGCCGTCGGCTCTGTCCTCGGGCCTCCACCGGTTCCTCCGGCCCTGCCGCAGTCCCTGGCGTCCCCAGTCCTGCTACCACTTCTTGTCAGGCCTCTCTGCGTGGTCCACGGAGAGATGCTGCTCCTCACTCTGCGCCCCTCCCTAGGTGTGCGCGCGCCCACCATTGATCATTAAGTAGGGACCGTGGCGAGAACCTAGCCGCGGCCCCAGATGCTGACGTCAACTTAGCTACAGTATTTAAGCTCAGGCTCTGCTCCCTAGCGTTGCCTTTGCAACAGGTTTCCTCGCTGGTCGAGTACTCGTTGTCTCTAGAGATTCGGCTCATTTCTGCATTCCTGTTCCTCGTTGTTCCTGGTTCCTGTCTCCTCATTCTTAACTTGCTTCATACCTTGATTTGACTACATTGACTTTGACTTTGCTTTGCCTGACTTTGCCATTGACTCTCTCCAAGCCCGGAACTCTGCTTTGCCTGACCATGCCATTGACTCTCTCCAAGCCTGGACCTCTGCTTCACCTGACCACGCCATTGATCCTCTCCAAGCCCGGATCTCTGTGTCACCTGACCACGCCATTCTGCTTCACCTGACTATGCTATTGCCTGTCTCCAGACCCCGACCTCTGCTTCGCCTGACTACGCTATTGCCTAGCTCCAGACCCAGACCTCTGCTTCGCCTGACTATGTTATTGCCTATCTCCAGATCCAGACCTCTGCTTCACCTGACTACACTATTGCCTATCTCCAGACCCAGATCTCTGCTTCGCCTGACTGCACCATTGACTATCTCCGTGATCAGACCTCAGCCTTGCTTGCCACTGCCTTTGGTTTGCTGCCAGCCCTTATTCAAGCCTGCTCTTTAACGCCTCTCCAGCTTACTCCCTAGATGTGGTTTATTCAGGCTTCGGCCTGCTCTTGCTCAAGCGCCCCCTGTCTGCCTCTGTTCCCTTGGCGCCCGAGTTTGCAGGACATTACCCAGTCCAGAGTAAGACTCTACCATCTTTCACCTGCTGTCTTTGGGCTGAACCAACCCTTACTTCGACTACACACAGAGGCCCACCTAAGTCCAGCCGGCCCCGGCACCCAAAGGCTCAACCCGCGGGGAACAAGGGCTGGTACAGGTGAAGCTCCAGTGGCCTCTGTCTATCAACCCACTCCGCCTGCCGATGGTGGGGCCCCGTAGGTCCTTTCCTATGGATTGCGTCAACCCCACCTTGGCCCAAGGGTCCACCTCCGATGCAACAATCTCATCTTTGTGTACCTTTCCTCACTCCAAATCACATCAAATCTTCTCTGATGTCTACTGTGCTGTATGTACCTCTGATGGTGCGTGTAAAACTGGCCCCAAACACTAGACCACCACCAAACCTCACCTCATAGAAACATAGAAACATAGAAATGACGGCAGAAGAAGACCAAACGGCCCATCCAGTCTGCCCAGCAAGCTTCACATTTTTTTCTCATACTTATCTGTTTCTCTTAGCTCTTTGGTTCTATTTCCCTTCCACCCCCACCATTAATGTAGAGAGCAGTGATGGAGCTGCAACCAAGTGAAATATCTAGCTTGATTAGTTATGGGTAGTAGGGGAAGTAACCGCCGCAATAAGCAAGCTACACCCATGCTTATTTGTTTTACCCAGACTGTGTTATTCAGCCCTTATTGGTTGTTTTTCTTCTCCCCTGCCGTTGAAGCAGGGAGCTATGCTGGATATGCGTGTAGTATCAGTTTTTCTTCTCCCCTGCCGTTGAAGCAGAGAGCTATGCTGGATATGCGTGAAGTATCAGTTTTTCTTCTCCCCTGCCATTGAAGCAGGATATGCATTGAAAGTGAAGTATCAGGCTTATTTGGTTTGGGGTAGTAACCGCCGTAACAAGCCAGCTACTCCCCACTTTGTGAGTGCGAATCCTTTTTTCTTCTCCCCTGCTGTTGAAGCAGAGAGCTATGCTGGATATGCGTGAAGTATCAGTTTTTCTTCTCCCCTGCCGTTGAAGCAGAGAGCTATGCTGGATATGCGTGAAGTATCAGTTTTTCTTCTCCCCTGTCGTTGAAGCAGAGAGCTATGCTGGATATGCGTGAAGTATCAGTTTTTCTTCTCCTCTGCCGTTGAAGTAGAGAGCTATGCTGGATATGCATTGAAAGTGAAGTATCAGGCTTATTTGGTTTGGGGTAGTAACCGCCGTAACAAGCCAGCTACTCCCCACTTTGTGAGTGCGAATCCTTTTTTCCACATTTCCTCTTGCTGTTGTAGCTTAGAGCGATGTTGGAGTCACAGTAACCATGTGTATGTTTATTGAATAAGGGTATTATCTCCAGGCAGTAGCCGTCATTCTGGCGAGCCACCCACTCTTTATTGACGGCCTCTTGATTTTATGGATCCACAGTGTTTATCCCACGCCCCTTTGAAGTCCTTCACAGTTCTGGTCTTAACCACTTCCTTCGGAAGGGCATTCCAGGCATCCACCACCCTCTCCGTGAAGAAATACTTCCTGACATTGGTTCTGAATCTTCCTCCCTGGAGCTTCAAATCGTGACCCCTGGTTCTGCTGATTTTTTTCCTATGGAAAAGGTTTGTCGTTGTCTTTGGATCATTAAAACCTTTCAAGTATCTGAAAGTCTGTATCATATCACCTCTGCTCCTCCTTTCCTCCAGGGTGTACATATTTAGATTCTTCAATCTCTCCTCATAAGTCATTTGATGAAGACCTTCCACCTTTTTGGTCACCCTTCTCTGGACCGCCTCCATCTTGTCTCTGTCTCTTCGGAGATACGGTCTCCAGAACTGAACACAATACTCCAGGTGAGGTCTCACCAAGGACCTGTACAAGGGGATAATCACTTCCCTTTTCTTACTCGATATTCCTCTCTCTATGCAGCCCAGCATTCTTCTGGCTTTAGCTATCGCCTTGTCACATTGTTTCGCCGACTTCAGATCATTAGACACCATCACCCCAAGGTCTCTCTCCTGTTCCGTGCCCATCGAATACAGTTCATTCGGATTTCCACTCCCCATATGCATGACTTTGCACTTCTTGGCATTGAATGTCAGCTGCCATGTCTTCGACCACTTTTCCATCTTCCTTAAATCCCGTCTCATTCTCTCCACTCCTTCCGGCGTGTCCACTCTGTTGCAGATCTTAGTGTCATCCGCAAAAAGACATACCTTACCTTCTATCCCTTCCGCAATGTCGCTCACAAAGATATTGAAAAGGACCGGTCCCAACACCGATCCCTGCGGTACACCGCTTAAAACCGCTCTCTCTTCAGAAAGAGTTCCATTTACCATCACACATTGTCTTCTACCTCGAGATACTATTTGACCCTCCTACAATGGTATAAATAGTTGACTAATATGTGTGCCTCCCCAGAGGGGCTCTCCCTCTCTCTCTCTCCTACACTCCTCTCCCGCCCGAAACAACGCCCCACATTTTCATAAACTCCTCCTTTTTGACAAAATTTTAAAAATTTGTATTTGCATCCCTCGATGCATTTTTTTATATCATGGGCATTATGCCGATATTGTGGGCGTTAGTTCCCTAATGCCCAGAATAAATACCTAATGCGATCTGATGCATGACCTTGTAAGGCAGAAAAAAATAGCTATACTAAAATTAATCGGGTGAATAAATAAAACCCAGCAGCCAAACAGCAGCTGATCCCTCCCATCACCTGCCCCCCAATATGTTTAAAAATGTTAGTGTGTGTAATGCCCCCCCCCCCCGCCATACAAAATGGCTGGTGCCATTTTATACAGCAGAAATGAACAATGGCAACAGCCTTGGTTTTTCAGTACCATTTGCAATTGGCTCATTGGCAAGGGGACGGGGGGGAGGGAACCAGGAATTACTCCTGTTCTGTGAAAATGTTATAGACCTCTATCCTATCTCCCCTCAGCTGTCTCTTCTCCAAGCTGAAGAGTCCTAACCTCTTTGGCCTTTCTTCATAGGGGAATTGCTCCATCCCCTTTATCATTTTGGTGGCCCTTCTCTGTACCTTTTCTAATTCCGCTTTATCTTTTTTGAGATGTGATGACCAGAATTGAACACAATACTCAAGATGAGGTTGCACCATGGAGCGATACAGAGGTATTATGATATTCTCTCTTTTATTCTCCATTCATTTCCTAATAATCCCTAGCATTCTATTTGCTTTCTTGGTTTCTGCTGCACACTGAGCAGAACACTGTTTAATTTATATTGTGCCTTTCTTGACACTTCAAAGCAGATTATATTCAAGTATTGTAGGCATTCCCCTGGAAAGCTAGTTACAAATAGTCCAGTATAAAGGAATCATCCACAATTTGTTTATCTTTATTTCTACTGATCATATACACATTAGCATGTATTGATTTATTACAGTACCATGATTGCATTATTATCGGCATCTTCATGCTGTGCTTGCTTTGAATTTAATTGGGCTTCCTAGTAAACCTTTCTAGAGAAACCCAGTTTTAATGAATTCTGTAGCAATTAAACCTATGCCGAGGATTAACTCAAATTTTATATCTGCACCTTAGAACTAGGGATGTGCTGTCTTTTGAAAACAACATGAAAATATCAACATTTTATGTTGTATCTTTTCATGTCATTTTCAAATGGATAAAAGAAAACATTTTCATTTTGTCTCATTTCCATATTTTAGAGCACACTATAACAATTTAGCATATACTAATCTATTTAACACATATTATTTATTTATTTTATTTAGTTATTCGTATTTCTTAATCACCTACTTCCCTAAGCTCTAAGTGATTTACAATTTTTTACATACATAATAATGACAATGCACAAAAACCAGGTCATCAAAATGGTTTAATTGCATATTGCATAGCTGTTTTTATTGTGTACTAAAATGATTTAGC
This sequence comes from Rhinatrema bivittatum, assembly GCF_901001135.1. Classification (NCBI taxonomy): domain Eukaryota; kingdom Metazoa; phylum Chordata; class Amphibia; order Gymnophiona; family Rhinatrematidae; genus Rhinatrema; species Rhinatrema bivittatum. Next base: position 251,804,325 of record NC_042621.1, on the reverse strand, counting down.
ATGCACTATACCATGGAAATGAATTCAAATGAAACAAAAGGAAACAAACAAAGAAAATGAAACTTTTTTTTTTGGCTGTCCAACCCTCTTTAAAACAAAGTTTCTCAACCCAGTCCTGAGGACAAACCCAGCCAGTCGGGGTTTTCAGGATATCCCCAATGACTATGCATAAGACAGATCTGCATCCAATGGAGGCAGTACATGGAAATCTAGCTGTTTTATATTCATTGGGGATATTCTGAAAACCCTGACTGGCTGGAAATGACCCCAAGGACTGGGTAGAGAACAGTTGTGCTTCAGATTTTAAAAAGTGTTGGTGTGAATTGACACAGAGCATTCAATAAGTGTGCTGGTTAGAGATGCCCATTTCTTCAAAATTTCATCCTTTACTGTCAGAATATTATATATCAAATACAAAGAGTCATATTAACTTCTAATTATAATTCACAGAGGCATATTCTTGCAATCAAGAGACAGGGAGGCACAGCATGAAAAAAAAAAACTTTTAGCGCAGAGCAATCTGCATGAATAATTGCCTGTCAGTGTGCTGCATTAAATACTGTAGATGCTACAATTTAACAAGACAATCCTTGTGCCTTCTGTGTCATCTGAGGATAGACAAGCATAAAACATAAGTGCATTACTCTGTGTTCTCTTATATGTTCTAAAAGATGTAAGTTCAATTATCATTTCAGGTTCCTATCCATCAGTTTTCATTCTGCATTTTCTTACACAACTTTTTTTTTCTACTTGGATTGTTACCCAAGCATGTAGATATTCCCTGGGCTACAGCTCTTTTCTTGTATTGACTGTATTAATTTTCAACCAATGCCTTACACTTACACATTTATTTATAAAATGTATAGCCCACCAATCCACACATCTCAGTGGGTTACAATAAATATACATATTGGTTAGTCCCCTTAGGGGTAATATGCCCCAGCAGTCATCCTTGTCTCCTCCATGTATTATTTCACCTAAGGGAGGGGACATATGTGCCCCTCAGATATCCTGCTTAAGGTAAGATCACACTTACAAACTGAATCTCAAGATATTTAAGGATGAATTTTCAAATGTTGTGTGTGTAAAAAATAACACTAAATCATGTAAAATAGCATGAGCCTGATTTAAAAAAAAACATTTACACATATAAATCTGGGTTTTATTCAAGTAAATGCATTTTACTCAAGTAAGTGGGATTTTGAAAATTATTAGAATATATGCCATTGAATTGTCCATAGGATTTACTTGTGTAAGTGTACTTTACTAAAGCAAATGGTTTTTGAAAATTGCTAAAATAGTATATTACATTTACACATGTAACTCCTTTAAAAAGCATGTCCTGGAGAAGGTATAAAGAAGGGTGACCAAAATGATAAAGGGGATGGATGGCTCCCCTATGAGGAAAGGCTAAAGACGTTATGGCTGTTCAGCTTCAAGAAGAAACGGCTGAGGGGGATATGATGGAAGTCTACAAAATCATGAGAGAACTAGAATGGATAAATGTGAATCGGTTGTTTACTCTTTCAGATAATAAAAAAAACTAGGGGGCATTCTATGAAGTTAGCAAGTAGCACATTTAAAACAAATCAGAGAAAAATCTTTTTCAATTAACACACAATTAAGCTCTAGAATTTGTTGCCAGAGGATGTGGTTAAGGCAATTAGCTTAGCTGGGTTTAAAAAAGATTTGGACAAGTTCCTGGAGAAGCCCACATTTTTTCCACATATCTAATTTGCATGTAGTCCCCTTGTTACATCTTGCAGAGATGCCAGCTTTTGCCACGTGTGCTAAAACAAATATGTGCAGAAAATTTGCACCAATTTCAGCATGGGTCTTATTACATCAGTCCTTTCAAATGGTGTTTTATTAAACAGAGCTGAACTAACAGGTGGAGTAAAACTTCAGCTTTAAATGTTTGAAATATAAGTTTGGTTAGCATATATAACACGTAATGGTTCAATTCAGCAACAATGAAATGAAATAGCATTGTTAAATGTTTTGCACTATGTACTAGGGATGTGAATCATTTTTTGACGATTTAAAAAAATCGTCAGATATATTTTAAATCGTCAAAAATCGTTAGAGTCGCGATACAATCGAAATTCCCCCAATTTATCGTGAAAAATCGTAAATCGGGGGAGGGGGAGGGTGGGAAAACCGGCACACCAAAACAACCCTAAAACCCACCCGACCCTTTAAAACAAATCCCCCACCCTCCCGAACCCCCCCAAAATGTTTTAAATTACCTGGTGGTCCAGTGGGGGGGTCCCAGCGTGATCTCCCGCTCTCGGGCCATCGGTGCCATTTTGGCTGCCACTAATATAAATGGCGCCGATGGCCCGATAAAAAAAACCCCACCCGACCCTTTAAAGTTACCCCCTTAGCCTCCCCCACTCTCCCGACACCCCCCCAAAAACTTTTTACACATACCTGGTGGTCCAGGGGGGCCGCGGGCAGCGATCTCCTGTTTCCACCCTATCAGCTGCGCTAAAAAAAATGGCACCGATGGCCCTTTGCCCTTACCATGTGACAGGGCAAAGGTAGCGCCGGCGCCATTTTGAATATTGGCAATATGGCCCGTGTGCAGGAGATCGCTCCCGGACCCCCGCTGGACCCCCAGGGACTTTTGGCCAGCTTGGGGGGCCTCCTGACCCCCACAAGACTTCCCAAAAGTCCAGCGGTGGTCCGGGAGCGACCTCCTGCACTCCGGCCGTATTGCCAGTATTCAAAATGGCGCTGGCGCTACCTTTGCCCTCACTATGTCATAGGAGGCCCCCCCAAGCTGGCCAAAAGTCCCTGGGGGTCCAGCGGGGGTCTGAGAGCGATCTCCTGCACGCGGGCCGTATTGCCAATATTCAAAATGGCACCGGCGCTACCTTTGCCCTGTCACATGGTAAGGGCAAAGGGCCATCGGCGCCATTTATTTTAGTGCAGCTGATAGCGTGGGAACGGGAGATCGCTGCCCGTGGCCCCCCTGGACCACCAGGTATCTGTAAAACGTTTTGGGGGGGAGGCTAAGGGGGTAATTTTAAAGGGTCGGGGTGGGGTTTTTTTTATTGGCGCGGGCCTCACAAAAAAAAATTAGTGATGTGAATTGGAATCGGAACCGATTCCAATTCACATCTCGTAACGATCAGATTCCCCCCAGCCGAACCCGATCGTTAAAACGATCGGGCACACGATTCACATCCCTACTATGTACTAATAATATCTTGCAATATCTTTAGCAGGATAGGCCACTGGAACAATTAGAGAAACTGGTTCTCATAAAAAGTTAAAGAACTATATTTAGATAAGTATATTCTTCATATTTTCTACTTTATTACTGTTATGCAAAATATTCTAGGCTTTCAATTAAAAACTGATTTTTTGCATCAAATCTTTTACAGGAAATCAAAGATTTTCCTCTGAATGCAATAGATTCTAATTCAGGTAAGATATTTCTATTTCTATTGTGTATATTATTTTCTTTCCTCTACTTCTGATTCTGTCACTACAAATTGTTTTTGTTTGTTGGTAGATACTTAGCTATTAATCCCTTGCTGCAGCAGCTTGGGGGTGGAGCTAGAGCTCGCTGTTAGTGGGCATTGAATCTTGGACCCCAGGATGATGAGCGGCTTTGGTGGAATTGAGTATGATGCTAGGATGTGCTGTTTGCTTGCGTTGACTCTAGTTCTTCCTCTCTTGAACCCGTCATCTTAAATTAAGCACCTACTAACTTATCTTTAAGAACTTAAAAAGAAAAACTAACTTCTTTTTCCCATAATAATCTTATAATAAACTAGATGGATGCTCAATATAGGGAGAATTTTCAAAGGGCCACATGTGTAAAAACTGGGACTTATGCATGTGACCGGGCCCTGTGTGCACCATGTGCATTTTCAAAAGGGCCCAGCCATGCGCGTAAATCATGATACACGTTATTATCCAGTATGGTTGTGGTCCCTGGATCGTAGTGAAAGCTGACTCCACCCACAGGGAGGAGTTCTGTGAGGACTCACTACAATAGGCGTGGCCTCAGCTGAGACAGACACAGAAGTAAGAGACTTTATTAGACTGGAACGTGGGTAATACCCACCAAGTGAAGTTAAACACAGTCCAGAGTAGAGGGTTGCTCAAAGATGATATCCCTGGTAGTTGCCTGCAGAGAGGGTTACGCCAGGAACTCCTCTCCCGATGACACACCTCTCAAGGTAGATCCGGTAGTGGCCCGCAGCGTGTGTTGCGTCCATCGATCTCAGACGGCTTCGACCTCTGTGCCTAACCTTTCTTCCTTCTCTCTCCATTAGCCTTGGGAAGATGGCTGCTGCCGCATCATCTTGCAGCTCTCTACGGCATCCCCAGAATGGCTACAGCGACGGTGTTCGCCATGTTTCTCCTGAGGGCCTCCAAGGGTGCTCACACGCACGCCACCCACATCTTTATCCACGTCATGGTGGGAACCTCGGAGGCGGCCCCTCCGAGTGATGTCACGCCATCCGGGTATTTAGCCTGCCCTTCGTTTGCTAACAAACTGAGGCCTGGATTTATCAAAATGAGATAAGTATCGCATGCTAGAGCAAAAGGGGCGTGTTTTATGCTAATAGACAGTTTATTCCAATTTGTGCTAATACCTATGCGAAGAGCTAAGTTAGCGCAAATTGCGATAATGTTCCTGCATACAACCACTGGGGGACCATTTTTAATGGTCCCAGGGAGCTCAGACAAGAGAGAGAGAGAGAGAGTGTGAGTCCCTAGCCATAATTCCCTCTCCCTAGATTGGTATTTATATCCCTATGGGAGGCCCACCTAGTAATTCTAGGTGAGGTTTATGTATTAGTGTAGGGGGTTAGGGGCCACTTTGACATTCAACGTAAGACATACGAACAGAACAGTGGTCTCTTGTGAAGATTTGATGACCTTCGGAGAGAGGAAACTCACCCAAAGATGATATTTGTGCAATGTTCTCTCCACCTAGCTTGATGTTATCCAGGTAGAGGGTCCATCCAGGTAGATGACGGTACTCACTCCAAAGTGTAGAAGAATGTAGCTGAGATGAGCACAGTAGTGGCCGCACAGGGTACACTGGCGGTTCCTTCAGCAAGATGGTAGAAATGAGCAGAGTACTCACAAGGCTGAACTAGACAGGATCCTGAACAAGGATAGATGGAATCTCCAGGCAGGAAGGCCCTCTGAGGAGTGGATAGCCAGAACGTGACAAGGCCCCCGAGGAGTGGGTACCTAAGGTGTTCTAAGTCCAGGAGTTGAGGAACGAGTTCAGAGTAGCAAAGTAAGGCGTCTCCAAGAGGATGGCATAAGCCGGAAGAAAGTCCGTGCTAACTCGTAGGAAGCATAGGCTGGATGAATTAAATACACTGGTGGGTGACGTCATGTGGAGGGGATGCCCCCGAGGTTCCCGCCATAACGTGAATAAGAGAGGGCCTGGCTAGCACGCGCGTGCCCTAGGTAATCCCCGATTCAAGATGGCAGGAATGCCAAGGAAGGCGGCGTTTACAGGCTGAGGCCGCCATGGCTTTGAAAATTGCTGGTGACCAGAGAGGTGACCAGCAGAGGTCGCAGCTGTCTGCTACCGGGCGCAACAACACACACAAGTGCCGGGCCCTGAAAAAGGGGTGGGCCGGGGTTGGGGTCTGTGCAGGGAGGAGCAGAATGGAGGCCAGCCGGGACAGCGGCCATTAGCCACTTTACTGGGGAAGCATGCCCCAGCAGCCAGCCGGCAAATTGTAGGGTAGCTAGGTAGGTATTAGGGGTCGAGGTGGAGAGGTGGAGAGGGGAAAGGGAAGGAAGGTTAGGCAGGGGGTTAAGGAAGTTCCCTCCCAGTCTGCTCCTTAATTGCTGTGGACTGGGAGGGAACTGGGGAAGACCCAATTGCATCGCCGCGTGTAATTTACTAAAATTCAACACCCCCCCCCCCCCCGCATGCCACCCAAATGTGGACACGGCCAACAGATTTTATAACATGTGTGTATGTTATAAAATGTCTATGTCCCTGGCCATGGGCCGATGAACGTGTGCAAGTGTGCACGCTGGTTTAAAAGTTACCGTCTTAGTGAACTGGTAAACTAACTATATAAAATAAATAATCAGATTCCAACCTATAAGTACTAAGAGGTAGCTGTGTTTAAGGTAACTTAAATAACACCATAAGCTGATGTGCACTATTATAGGCAAGATACTTTGCTTTTATATCTGCAGAATGTATAGTTTGCAACATGTCAGTGGATGCTTAAGTATTAATACATACATGCATTCACTCTTTCTCAATCTTCCTACATTATTCTTATTAAAATACCGATAAAGAAACTTCAAATTCATTAATCTAAAGGATTTATTATTATACCTGTATTCACAGTCAGGGATATTTTATATTTTTGCTTTGGTAGTTTTCCTTTGTAATTCAAAATGGTCAACAGGCTTTATCAGATTTGATATGTTGTGCATAAATAAAATAATAGCTAGTTCCTTTTTCCTTTATGTACAGGATGGACAGCCTATAATGAGCTATGCCCTGTTCCTTATCCTTTATATCAGGATAAACCAGCTTGTGATCTATAGGACTTTTGTTCTTTAAAGAACTCCAATTTCTGTCTTCATTCTTTAGTGTTGAATTCTTTTATAGCATCAATTTATTTTCAATTCTTCCTTTCAAGCATCTAATTTTGCCAACTAATACACAGATTGTCAACTTCTTATTTTTAACTACCACTGCTTTTTCTTACCTTTTGAAAGTTTTTTTTTATATTCAAATGCTATTTCTCAGTCATACACACACATCCCTATGTATTTCCTGACTAGTCTGAGTGATTTTTTTTTTTAATACTATAGCTAGGCCTTAGAAGCAGGCTTTATCTTGCACCTGGAGGTGGACCCTTGTTCTGGAGCAGTGCTGATAGGCTCCCTGGTCGGACCCAGGGAGAACCTGCCACCAAGAGGCGGAGCACAGGAAGAGACAGAGGCTAGCTGGAGCTTCATCACTGGAAGCCCACGGTCCCCCCAGGTGGAGCCCTTGGGGACCCGGGCCACTTGGCCTTAGGTGGGCCTCGCAGGGTCTCCCAGAAAGGAAGTTCAATGGTGTGCCCACCAGGATCAAGGGTGCGCAGTCGACGTCAAGGTAGGAGGTCTGGAGGACCAGAGAAGGCCTGAACAGTGTCTGAGATGACAAGGCTTGGAGCAGGGCCAGAATCAAGGAGGCAGGGTCAGTAATAGCAGAGGTAAAGTTCCAAAGGTCAGTCCGAGAGTAGTCAGCCAATGCAGAGGTCAGGTTCCAGAAGTCAGACGTGGTCGAGAAGACAGGCAGAGGTCAGTATCCGGGCAGCGATCAGCGTAGTCAAGAATAGGCAGAGGTCAGTACCAGAGAGTCAGTCCAATAGGTACTACCTGGGGGGACGTAGGACCAGATGGACGCTGGAACAGAAGGACGCTGGAACAGGAGGACACTGGAATGGAAGGACGCTGGAACAGGACTGGAACAAGACTGGAATGAGACTGGAACAAGACTGGAACAGGCGATGAGACACGGAGGCAAACTAGTACACACACGGTGTCGACCCGATTGCCAAGGCAAGGAAGTGCAGGCAGGCACTTCCTTTAATACTGCATTCAATCAGGGCACGCTGTGGAGCTAGTACCCGCCCCTGGCCCTAAAAGGGACCAGGCGGTCCGCGCGCTCACGCCTAGGGGTGGGGCCGACGTCACGAAGGACGCCGAGCCCCGGCGTGAGGCCTGGTGCGCTGAGGAAGGCCCATGGCAACCGCCTCAGCGGGACGCCGAAGCCTGGAGGAGCTTGCGCCTGCTGCTGGACAGGCCAACCTAGGACCTGCAGAGGAGTCGGAGAGGTGAGCAGGCCCGTGCACGGGCCGAGCGTGGACAGGGCGCGCAACACTTTAGAAGTTTCAATCTCTCAGAGTGTTCTAAACTGTCAGCTAACACTGTATTTTTCTATTAGTGATGTCATTATTCCAATGATATCGAATTCCATTTTAACACAGTTATATGGTTTTAACAGTTATATGGTTTAAAAAATAGTAGATGTTTAAACAAGATGATAGATGTCTTAATAAAATGGTGTTTAATTATTGGTAATAAAAAAAAATTTTGAAAAAATGGTGTTATAGCACGAGCCAATAAATGATTATAAGAGACCTGCTCACAAGGCTGAAGACTGCCTGAGGCCCATTGCGGGCGAGAGACAGTAGATTACAATCGCTGAGCACTTGCCTATGATATTGTCTCTTGGCTGAAATATATTGTGGTAATAGGACTGAATTCTATTCCCTCTCATTTGGATGTGTGGTAGTTGAGTGATTATTCTAATGATGTCATGTAAAATAGTTTCTATCCTATTTCAAGGAATTCATGACTCAAAAATACCTTGGTACAAATAAATATGACAAAAAGGAAATTTAGAGATCTTTAAAACTTTCCTGAATAGAGATAATTAGATCATTACAGTGCTTTGCCCAAATGAAGAATAATTCTTCAAACCACTTTACACCTTAGCATCAGGCATGTGTTTGGATACCATGGAGTTGCCATGGCGTCTCCATGGTAATGGCTTCAGAATTCTGAGCTTGGACCAACTTTTGAGCTGACGGACCTTGTTTCCTCACCTCAGCCCCATTACTTTGAATTGTTATGGTAAAATCAATTAAAATAAACTATACAAAATTACCACAAAAAACACCAAATAAAAATAACCAAATGCTTCAAAATCACTCACACACATATCCCCATCTCCACCAGATGTCACACACTAATTCATACTTGTGTAAATCTTTCCCAGCCACCTCCTCAACCATTTTTATTAATATGTTAAAAATGAAAAGATTTTAAACCATAGTAAGGGTCTAACATGCAGTAATGTATTCCTTCCTGGTGACTACCACCACCAAAAGAAATTTCTGAGTTTTTTTTTTTGTTAACTTTCTAGTCTGTGCACAACAGGTTGAATATCTTTTTAAATAAACAATTTTTAGATCACTTTGTTTGTGGTCAGATTAAGACAGTCGCACAATCTGATGACCACCACCAAAACAGGTCATTTTATTAATTTTGAGGTGCTATTTTTAACTTTGGTGACAAGTATGCCAGAGTGATTCCTGGGTGCTGAAACTTAGGTGGGAGCTCCTCACCAAAATCCTAAGGCACTGAAAGAGGGGCAAACCAGCATATGTACACACAAAGGCATCAAGAGAGAAGGGAAAGGAGGCAACAGTGGCATGAACGCCCCAACCCACTAAGAGAAGGGCAAATGGCATAAATAACAGTGGAATTAAGACCATAAGGCACCAAAAGAGGGAAGAAAGGCACCAACAGTGACACACAAACACCCAAGTCACCAAGAGAGGGGAAAAGCAAAATAAAAAATAGCAAGAACATACCAAGGCACCACGAGAAGAGCAAGGGGCAAAGGGCAATAACAATGGCGTGAACACTCTAAGGCACCATGATAGGATAAAGCTGTACCAACAATGGCAGGAATTCCCCAAGGCACCACGAAAGAGACAGGAGCAATCCAGGCAGTAACAGTGGCAGAACAGCACAGCAAGGAACTAGGCCAGAGGATCGGCAGGGTGGGAGGAGAAGGTTTCACTTTTTTTTTTTTAATTTGTAGCCCCTCTTTATAATAGGGTCACTTTCCAAAACTGCAGAGCACAGAAAAACTTGGTGCAGCATCTAGAAAATGCACAGATTCCTTCCGTGGGGGAAAGGATTCACAAATGAGGCCCAGAGGATCATGCTGAAAACAAAATCTGTCCACACAAGATATGTTCTAAACAAAGAACAAAGTTTACTGAATAGAATCAGTCAGCATGTACAAAAATAATTCAAAAAAACAAAACAACATAATGAACAAAATTAGAAACAATCTTTATCCAGGAATAATTTCAGCATACTCCCAAAGGACCAAAAACAAATCCTCAACCCGCTTGAGTACTGTGACAGGACTTAGGGATTCCATCTAGTTCTTCTAAAAGTATCTTTTCCTCTAGAAACCCTTTGATTCCAGAAAAAACCTCTTCTCCCCCTCTGAAATAATAATACGCTACCTGATGAGTGTACCAGCAAATTAGCAAGGTCTTCCCTTCTTTTTCAACCCTTGGAATACAGGAATCCTTCTATAATCTGGATATCATAGGATCCCCACTGAATCTTTTTCCAACTCTTTGACGTTGCTTCCTCACTTCCTGTCGTGTGACTCACCGAGTCAGCTACAGAGACATCACTGATCCAGTCTATAAGAAATGGACCCGCCTTGGAACCTCCCATTGCTGGAATTTTCCTAATAATTGTCTTTGAGAAAAATGTTATGCCCTCTACATTGTTTTTTAAAAATGTTTTGGTTTGAGGGTCAAAACATCCCAGTATATTTGTAAACTGTGCAGGAAGAAACACTGGCAAATTGTCTTAAATTCAGCCACCCAAATTTCTTCCCCTTATTGGTGCAAGATTACCTTAATAAACTTCTTTTGCTTATCTCAAGGCCCTATCCTACACCAAATACAGCAAAAAATAAACCATACTGCTAGGCAGAAAAAGATAAAAAGTCACCCAGGTTTATTAACATAGCTTCCTGACAATGGCCCATGGAAAAGTAGCCTGTTTCCAATGTACTGATATTGGAGGCAGGCTACTTTTCCATGGGCCACCCTGTATATTTCATAGGAGCAGACAAGATATATCATCACACATCATTATGACAATCTCAGTGACCCCAGTCCAACTCAAACCTATCACTGTACAGCAAGGTAGTTTTTGGTAGCCTGTTACCTTAAAACTCCTTGTGTCTGCCCTTTTAATGTGTGAGCAGCTCTGTTTTAAAATAGGAAAACCACATATACAAATCCCACCCTTCATGGAAATCTCTCACCCACAAGCTGGAACTGGGAAATGCCAGCAGCCATCTGTCTTTTCCCAGATGTCCTGAAGTTCTCTGGCGTAGGTCTCTCTTTCTCTCTCTCTTGCTGCATCTGATGATGATGATGCTGCTTGTGCTCTGGATGCTGCAGCAGTTGAGTGTATGTTGTTGTTAGTCTTGTCACTAGTGCTGTGAATTTATCTTATATCTGGTTGCTATTGCATTATTATAGAAAATTATTACTACAGTTATGTATAGCTATGTGTGTGTCTAAGTGAGTTGGTTAGCAAGTAACCTCTTTCGGGAACTGTCGCTTAGTTGCCATGATATCATATAACTGGTACTGTTCATGCAAGATACTGGAATTCATCTAATTCAGCAGAGTTTACTAGTCGTCTGATAGCTGGTGCTTCCGATGTCCGGGATTTGACACAGTTCACTTACTAAAGTCACATAGTCAGCACTTTGCAAGACCAACAGGTTCTTGCTGCAGTCTTTGCAATGTCATATGTCCATCTTTGATGAGTTGATTACCATGCGCTATAGCAGCATGGGATCCATTTACTGTTTGGGATCTTACCAGGTGCATGTAATCTGATTGGCCACTGTTGGAAACAAGACACCGGGCTTGATGGACCTTCAGTCAGATCCATTATCTCATTTTTGTTAAGCATTAGGAGTTAAAAAAAGAAGTGTGTGCCTTTAAACCATGATGTCATTCTTTTTTCTCTTCTATTGAGTTATAGGATTTTTTATTATATTAAACTAAAAAGGGTTTAGATTTCAATAACAACAAAACAAACTCTTTTCACTAACAGGCACATTATGTACATGAATAAAGTGCATTCACATATGTAAAACCCAGTTTTAAGCATGTAAATGCTTGTAAATTACTTCCTTTAAATCCATTTATGCACATAAAATCTTTTGAAAATTCAGCCCTATGGAGTGAATTTTCAAAGGAGTTGCACGCATAAAAGTAACAATTTTCAAAAGTCCATTTACAAGCATGAAACACAGTTTTATGTGTGTAAATGCTTTTGAAAATTATCTCCATTTTCTGTTTGTAGCAATGTTACCCCTGTTGATACTATATAACCATGTAACAGTCACCAGAGAAATTACAGTATCTCCTATGATACAGTAGCATTGACAACAGGCAACAGCCCACCTTCCTTGCTCCTATCTAAATCTTTCTATAAACTTTTTTTTCAACTCTGCGAAAGAGCTTTAGAACCTCTCTGTCTGAAATGCAACAGAGAAATGACTCTGAACAAATTGGTGATTTCTCAAAGTTAAGTTTCTCTTTCAGTTTCAGGCTAAAAATGAATAAGGAAGTCACATTGGGATAGATTGAAAAAATGCTTCACCTTGATTGGTCCTCCGCATCCTTCCTTATTCCTTGCCATCCTAGCAACTCTCTGGCTTTGAGAGAAAAAAAATAAAAATAATAATAAGTAAAACTGCACTGGCTCCCAATAGAAACCACAATTAAATTCAAAATTATTTGCTTTCTCTTTAAATGTGTAAATAAGCAGGCTCTTGAATACCTAACCCCTCTTCTTACTTTCTACACCCCCACCAGAAAGGCGCTTCTCACTTCACCCCTCTAACATCTGTAAAATTGAATCAGTACAAGAATTTGGGCCTTTAGTTGTTACACAGCCTGTTACGCGTGCCGTCCGCAGCAGACCCGTGGCACGGTCCTCTCACCTTCTTACATGGACTCCAGCTTCTGGTTCTTCCTCGCTAACGGCGGTGGGCCGCCAGCTCCGACCTTGGGCCTCCCCTGGTGCCTCCAGATCCGCCAAAGTCCCCAGTGTTTCAGGTCAAGATATCTTTCCTTGTCAGGCTTCTCCGCGTGGCCCGCGGAGAGAACCTGACAAGGTTGCATGCGCGCAGTGATGCATGCGCGCGCTCCTAGGGAGGTGCATGCGCACCTCCCTAGGAGCGCGCGCATGCATCACTGATCCTTATGAAGGGCCCGTGGAGGGAACTTGGCCGCGGCCCCGGATGATGACGTCAAACTTTTTAGTGTATTTAAGCTCAGGCCTCGTTCCTTAGCGTTGCCTTTGCAACAGGTCTCCTCGCTACTCGAGTACTCATTGCTACTAGAGATTTGTCTCTACACCTCATCCCGAGCCTCGTTGTTCCTGGTTCCAGTTCTCCTCATTCCTGCCCTGTCTATGTTTTGGATTGACTACACGGACTTTGACTTCGCTTCGCCTGACTACGCTACTGCCTATCTCCAGACATTGACCATTGCTTTGATTGACCAACACTATTGACTTCTTTGTGATCAGACCATTACTTTGATTGACCCAAACTATTGATTTCTTTGTGATCAGATCTCAGCATTGCTTGCCATGATCCTTGCAGTGCCGCTGGCCCTGATCCAAGCCTGTCAGTGATGCCTCTCCTAGCCTACTCCCTGGACGTGGACTTTATAGGCTTCGGTCTACCTTTGCTCGAGCGCCCCCAGTCAGCTTCTGTTCCTTTGGCGCCCGTGTTCCAGTACCTAACCCAGTCCAGAGTAGGACCACGCCATCTATCGCCTGCTGTCTCTGGGCTGAACCAACTTCTCCTGTGTCCAACCTCGAGGCCCACCTAAGTCCTGCCGGCCTTGGCACCCAAAGGCTCAACCCGCAGGGAACGAGGGCTGGTATAGATGAAGCTCCAGCAGCCTCTGCCCATCAGCCCACTCCACCTGCCGATGGTGGGGACCCATAGGTCCTCGCCTACGATTTGTGTCAACCCCACCTCAGTCTAAGGTGCAACACACCCAAAATCTTAAATGAGGTAATACTATCCATTCACCTTGAACCATCCTACCTTACCCTCTGGATGAAAACAAAGGCATGGCTGTTCATCCAGGCCTTTCCCCAATCTATTTGCTAGCGAAGGAAATACCCACTATGCCTGAGATGCGCATGAGATGCTCAAGGATGCGCATGATCCTTGAACAAATGTTTCACTTATATACCTTTATTTGATTATAATCCACTTTGAGGCTAATATGGAAAAAGCAGAATATCAAATATCTAGAATTAAATACATTAATAAAAAACTACATCTTTCTTTGCCCCATAGACTAGAATGTATCTGAAGATAAAAGACATGAAAATTTGGAGGCACTGTCCATTTGTTTCAGAAACAACAAACTAAACCAAGAATGGATTTATTCATCACATTTTACCTGTTCAAACAATGCACATCCCCGCCTCAAAGATCCGGTTAAGGTCATGGAATCAGACCTCTTGACATACTGAGCCCACAAGGCTGCAGTCAGGCCAGACATCACTCAGATCACCCAGTATTTCCTTTTCTGCACAGCAATCAGCATGCCTAGCGAAAAAGTATTCTCCATGGCGGGGCATGTCGTGAGTTCACATTATTCACAGCTGGCACTAGTGTTCGTGGAAAAAGTTGGTCTTGCATAAGATAAACTTCCCTCTGCAGGGAGAACTGTGTACACAGCTACATTGAACCGATGACTTTAGCACCTTACTATATAGTTCTAGTTGCCACTCTTTTTTGCTACTGCCTGGCCTGCTCCTCCTGCCCTGCCTCTTTTGGTGGACATGCTGTGCTGCCGTGCTGTGTTGATGCCTCTCGTCTTATTGTCTCAGTCTGTAATCTGTGCCCGAGAGTGATGATTCCACTTTTCTTTGATGCCTTACCCTCACCCTATGCCTGGTGTTATTCAAGCCACTATGCTTGCTGCCATACCCCTCATGGTGTTTTGGGATGCTGATTTCACTGTGGTTGCTGCCATACTCATCTCTCTATGCCTTGGGTTGCTTTTCCCACTCTTTTTACTGCTTTCCCCTCTTTGGGTACATTAGGATCTTCATGCCACTCTGTGTGCTACTTTGCCCCCTCATGGAACCTTGAGCTGTTCATGTCACAGTTGTTGTTGCCCTTTGTACTTCTTTTGGTGCCTTGAGGTCTTCATGCCACTGTTGTTGTTGTTGTTGCCCTTTGCCCCATTCCTGGTGTCTTTGGGTGTTCATGTGCCACTTTTATCCTGTTTTTGGTGCCTTGAAGTCTTCTTGTCACTGTTCTTAGTGTCTGTTACCCTTCTTTTAATGCCTTGGGGTCATCATGCCACTGTTTGTACTACTTTTCCACGCTCATTGTGCTTTGGAGTGTTCATACCAGTGTTGTTAGTTACTTTTTCCCCTTTCTTAGTGTCTTGAAGTGTTCATATGCCTCATTTATCCCTTTTTTGTCCCTTGGGATACGCATGCCACTATTTCTGCTAAATTCTCATGCTCTTGGTGCCTTGGGGTATTCCTGCTCCTGCTGGAACTGCTTTGCGTGCTCACAGTGCCTTGGGCTGATTAGGTCACTATTGGTGCCATTTTTCTCCACTCTTCATGTCTTGGAGAGCTGTTCCCTCTAATGCTAATGCGTACCTGGAAGTTTCATTAAACTAGGATAGAATACCTCAAATTTAGAACTCATAATTTCTTTCCCCATTGATTTTAATAACAACAAATAAAATGACATAATAAAATACGCAAATTAATTTGCAAACTGAAACAAATAAAACTAATAAAATATGGCAACTAAACCAAAAGAAATTTTGTGCACATCCCAAATTCCCACTGCATGACAAGAAACAGCAATACTTGTTTAAATTAATAAGTACATTTAGTCTGATATACAATGAAACCAACTATTCTGATTGATTTCCACATTGCTATTAGAAGACTGATTTGTTACAGGTTTTTTTTTTATTGTGTTGGCATACTCCTGAATTGATTTTTTAAATATCCAACAAACATTAAAGGTTATTTTGTAAAATGAAAGGTTAAAACAAGTTGATTATTATTTTGAAATCATAGCTTGGCTTTGGTATTTTACAGTGATTTTCTTTTGTTGATGAAGTGTTTTCAATTTTTGGCACACCGGTTATTCTAATATGGCTTTAGAGGAATGATACTGGAGTGCAAAGGAGACGTATGATGCATAAATGCCATGTAAGACATGTATGCAGTTCTGTTAAATGTCATCTAGAAGTGCTCTCTAGTAGATTAAAAATACTATATTGGCTTCCCATGGTCACCTAATCTTTCTTACCTGCTGGCAAGAAAATAGCTGCTGCTCTTTTAATTTTTTTAGTTTTGTCACACCACACAGATTTAAAGAAAAGATATACAAGACCTTTTTTTTTCCCATGTGGAATATGTTTCCAAAATATCTGTGCTGTGTAAAACCATTGGCTTCTGCTTGTCGACAACCTTAATCACAATCATATTCATATTGTATGTAGTTAAAAATTTCAATAAAATGCATCTGTTATGAAGTACTTCTAGTGGCTGAATTTAGAGAACTATAACTAGGTCACACAAAGTAAAAATAATTAACTTCAAGGTTAGAAACAAAGGTGATGATTTGAAAGGAACCATAACAACAACTGTTCTCGTATATTAATGTCACAATGAAAAAAAAAATAAAAAAGCTATCATGCATATTTTGTTTAATGAGCTGGAACTTTGTTAATTTCTTGCCCACTTCTTCATCTATTTAGTTTCTTGACTCCCCTCAGCCCAGTTTCAGATATGAGGTTGAGAACAAATATATTGTCCTTGTCAACAGATGTACTGTTGTTGGGTGTTCTACTTTTAAAAAGTGATGTAAAACTTATTCTAGCACCTAATCAAAATAACCATATGTATAAGCCTTGAACACTCCAATAGATATTCATATCTTCATATATAAAAATCAACCTTTTAGACCCAACTATAAACTATGATTCATCCATAAAACTATGAATCATTAATATATTTATCTAAATCACATTTTAAAAATTAAGCTTCTGTACAATCTTTTGATTGCTAACTATGTGGAAGGTAATAGGTTCAGGGAGCTACTACAAATTTTTGATCTGTAGGTCCTAACGCTGTCCCAAATAAATTACTTGTAGTGATGTCAGATTGTTGTCTTGAATTAATTGCCCTCTCATAAGTTTTAATTTGTAGTATAACTGATGTTTTGACACTTAACAGAAGCTATAACAAAAAAGGAAATAAGAAACACTTCTTATATGATACAGCTTTCTAGTACAAAGTAACATATTAAATGATGGCAGAAAACAAATTGGCCTATCTAGTCTGCCCAGTTGAGATTGTCCTACTTGGAGTAGATGAGCATATAAATTCCCATATGCAATACAACATTAGCAATGCCCACCCCCTTTCCTCCTCTTGTTTTTAAACAGATTTTCTCAGCCCTTTTCCCACCACAACCCAACCCAAGTTTTCCTAGAATCTGTTAAAGTATTGGTCTCCACCACCTCCACTAGTAAGTCACTTCAGGCCTTGTCATTTTCCTCTATAATTCTTACAGACCAATACTATGTCCAGCACCCAAGTCCCCTGTCATATCATATTACCACATTTTCTAATAATACACAGCCATCAAACTAGAGAAGCAATTGTCCAAAACATCTGGCCTCTCCAAGCTCATTGCATTTTTGGTTTTAACCATAGTCAGGCCATATACAGGTTATCCTAATGCCTTCCTGGAAGCCCACTTATAGGGTTGTAATTGTCCCTCATACAGGTTACCCCAATGCCTTCTTAGAAGCTTGTAAGACATACCACTGCTGTTAGGGTCATAACCGTCACTCCATGCAGGTTATCAGAGACATGGTGGAAAGAGGATAACCAATGGGACAGTGCTATACCGGGGTACAAATTATATCACAATGACAGAGAGGAGCAGTCGGGAGGAGGTGTGGCGCTTTATGTCCGGGATGGCATAGAGTCCAACAGGATGGCATAGAGTCCAACAGGATAAACATCCCCTCAGCCCAGTTTCAGATATGAGGTTGAGAACAAATATATTGTCCTTGTCAACAGATGTACTGTTGTTGGGTGTTCTACTTTTAAAAAGTGATGTAAAACTTATTCTAGCACCTAATCAAAATAACCATATGTATAAGCCTTGAACACTCCAATAGATATTCATATCTTCATATATAAAAATCAACCTTTTAGACCCAACTATAGTGGAAAGTGTTATAAACATCAAAATCACAGAACATATAGAAAGACATGGTTTAATGGAACAAAGTCAGCATGGCTTTACCCAGGGCAAGTCTTGCCTCACAAATCTGCTTCACTTTTTTGAAGGAGTTAATAAACATGTGGATAAAGGTGAACCGGTAGATATAGTATACTTGGATTTTCAGAAGGCGTTTGACAAAGTTCCTCATGAGAGGCTTCTAGGAAAAGTAAAAAGTCATGGGATAGGTGGCGATGTCCTTTCGTGGATTGCAAACTGGCTAAAAGACAGGAAACAGAGAGTAGGATTAAACGGGCAATTTTCTCAGTGGAAGGGAGTGGACAGTGGAGTACCTCAGGGTTCTGTGTTGGGACCCTTACTGTTCAATATATTTATAAATGATCTGGAAAGAAATACGACGAGTGAGATAATCAAATTTGCAGATGACACTAAATTGTGCAGAGTAGTTAAATCACAAGCAGATTGTGATAAATTGCAGGAAGACCTTGTGAGACTGGAAAATTGGGCATCCAAATGGCAGATGAAATTTAATGTGGATAAGTGCAAGGTGATGCATATAGGGAAAAATAACCCATGCTATAATTACACGATGTTGGGTTCCATATTAGGTGCTACAACCCAAGAAAGAGATCTAGGTGTCATAGTGGATAACACATTGAAATCGTCGGTTCAGTGTGCTGCGGCAGTCAAAAAAGCAAACAGAATGTTGGGAATTATTAGAAAAGGAATGATGAATAAAACGGAAAATGTCATAATGCCTCTGTATCGCTCCATGGTGAGACCGCACCTTGAATACTGTGTACAATTCTGGTCGCCGCATCTCAAAAAAGATATAATTGCGATGGAGAAGGTACAGAGAAGGGCTACCAAAATGATAAGGGGAATGGAACAACTCCCCTATGAGGAAAGACTAAAGAGGTTAGGACTTTTCAGCTTGGAGAAGAGACGACTGAGGGGGGATATGATAGAGGTGTTTAAAATCATGAGAGGTCTAGAACGGGTAGATGTGAATCGGTTATTTACTCTTTCGGATAGTAGAAGGACTAGGGGACACTCCATGAAGTTAGCATGGGGCACATTTAAAACTAATCGGAGAAAGTTCTTTTTTACTCAACGCACAATTAAACTCTGGAATTTGTTGCCAGAGAATGTGGTTCGTGCAGTTAGTATAGCTGTGTTTAAAAAAGGATTAGATAAGTTCTTGGAGGAGAAGTCCATTACCTGCTATTAAGTTCACTTAGAGAATAGCCACTGCCATTAGCAATGGTTACATGGAATAGACTTAGTTTTTGGGTACTTGCCAGGTTCTTATGGCCTGGATTGGCCACTGTTGGAAACAGGATGCTGGGCTTGATGGACCCTTGGTCTGACCCAGTATGGCATTTTTCTTATGTTCTTATGTTCTTAAGCTATCCCTAGACTTGTGGGTCATACTTCTGCTAGTCCAGTGGTTCCCAGGGGTCCACGATTCCATTCCAGCGGGAGGGGGCCTCCAGAAGGGATGCAAGAAAGTTTAGCTGATGCCTGTGATTAGCTGAACTGCCCCCACAGGCCAGGAGAGCGAGAGTGGGTCCTATTATGGCCCCGAAAACCTCACCCACATTGCTGCAGATCAGGAGGAGGAGGGACAGATGGGGGCTATGCGCACCCATTAGAAGCCTCAAACCGCACTGCCACAAGCTTAGCGGAGGTGGAGAAGAGAGGGACTGATGATTGAGTCTGTCAGAAACTCTGCAGCCTCTCTCTGCTGCACACTGAGGAAAGCAAGAGGAAAGATGGATTGACACATTGATGAGAAACATTTCCCACTACTGCCATGTGTTTCTGTCACTGGTGTGACAGAGTCAGTAGAGGAGAGCTGTACCAAAATAGTGAGCAGAATGGCTCAAATAGGACTGGGATTGACAGTATGATCGGAAAGACAGAGGGAATAAGGAATGAGACAGGAATGAAGAAATGGAGGATAAAGAGGAGGAGAGGAATCAATGATTGTCCTGGTTTAAGTGGAGTGAGAGTGGATGGCAGTCTATCAGGGGAAAGGACCCCCAGGAATCATGCTGGTCAGAGGGAGGGACAGAGGGCCACCATGGTCCAGGAGGGAAGAAGGGAAATATGATCTTCAGGGATGAAGGAGGAGAGAGGACGAGACAACAGCTAGATTTGGATACAACATTAAAGTTATTTAAGGGGACAAACAGACAGATATGAAGCATTCTTCCTTTTGAAAAGCAGGCTATTGTTTCGCTTTTCTAAAATCTAGATTTTTTGACTGTCACTTTCTGTATGTATTGCTAGAATCATAAAAGAAAATAAAAGTATAGAAGAAAAGCAGGCTAAAAGGGGATCCGTTTTCAGGACGGATAAGTCTCAAAACTATTTATGTGGGTAAACACACGCAAAAAGGCCCTTTGAAAATTGCTATTCCCTGCCATTGAGGGTAAAAATACCTATACTATGGACAGCATGGATAAAAGCAGCAGGGCTAGTTTGGGGGAGGGAAAGAACGTGCAGAAATTTAATTATGAAGTCTTCGTGCATACTTTCATGCCTGTACTTTACACCTGCCTCAAAGCAGATGAAAAGTACACAGGTACAAAAATACTAACTTTCCCTCACTAGTTCGAGTTTTCAAAAGAATGGGCAGTTTTCCTTTGAAAATGTGATTGCAAGTCTGCAGTGATACAGAGGCATTATGACATTTTCCGTTTTATTCACCATTCCCTTTCTAATAATTCCCAACATTCTGTTTGCTTTTTTGACTGCCGCAGCACACTGAACTGACGATTTAAATGTGTTATCCACTATGACACCTAGATCTCTTTCTTGGGTTGTAGCACCTAATATGGAACCCAACATTGTGTAATTATAGCATGGGTTATTTTTCCCTATATGCATCACCTTGCACTTATCCACATTAAATTTCATCTGCCATTTGGATGCCCAATTTTCCAGTCTCACAAGGTCTTCCTGCAATTTATCACAATCTGCTTGTGATTTAACTACTCTGAACAATTTTGTGTCATCTGCAAATTTGATTATCTCACTCGTCATATTTCTTTCCAGATGATTTATAAATATCTTGAAAAGTAAGGGTCCCAATACAGATCCCTGAGGCACTCCACTGTCCACTCCCTTCCACTGAGAAAATTGTCCATTTAATCCTACTCTCTGTTTCCTGTCTTTTAGCCAGTTTGCAATCCACGAAAGGACATCGCCACCTATCCCATAACTTTTTACTTTTCCTAGAAGCCTCTCATGAGGAACTTTGTCAAATGCCTCATTAATATTCAGTGTATATATCTTTCATTATATGAATATGCTGTTGGGACCATTTCTGCCTTTGTTTTTGTGTTGTGTGTAAAATGGGCTTACTAATAATTTTTTTTCTGTTCGAGATTGTGTCACCTATGGATGGTGACTGTTAGAATCCAGCCACTTTTGTCGGGATCCTCTTCTTCAGATTTACGACAATCAGGTATTGTTATATACGATTCTGTCCTTTATCCCTAAGGTGGTTTCAGCCTTTCAAGTCAATCAAACTGTGGAGCTTCCGGGGTTCTCTAACTGGTCCCGGGAGTCTTCTCAGAACAGAGACCTTAATCTTTTGGAAGTGCTGCGCACCTTATTGCTTTATCTGGAGGTTACCAATGACTTCAGACATTCTGATCATTTGTTCGTTCTCTTTGGTGGCCCAAAGAAGGGGGACAAAGCGTCAAATGTGACTATATCTTGGTGGATTAAGGAAGCCATTTGCATGGCATACATAGCCCGAGGGTCTCGGATGCCTTTGCGTCTCAGAGCTCATTCCACTAGGGCTCAGGCTACCTCCTGGGCAGAGTGTCAGTTACTGTCACCTCAGGAGATCTGTAGGGCGGTGGTGTGGTCGTCTGTTCACACTTTTATGAAACATTACCGATTGGACATTAAGGCTTCCGATGAACCATCCTTCGGGGAGACTGTGCTTCGTGCGGGTCTTTTGGGTTCCCACCCAGTGTAGGAAGGCTTTGGTATATCCTACTTTTCTGGACTGATCTGGGTATGTTCAGGAAATGAAAATTGGTTCTTACCTGCTAATTTTCATTCCTGTAATACCACAGATCAGTCCAGAGGCCCACCCCTTTCTTCAGATACCAAAAGACTGTCTTGGTCAGAACCTGCTTACGTTTTTTATTGTTGAAGCTCCTTTTTTGCAGACATGATTCATGGAGCAGTTTTTAGCAGTTGTTCGGTCTGGTTTTTTGCCAGCGACGAAGCGGTAGTCTGGAAATGTGGTTGGGTGCCACCCTTCATTATTTAGTTCTGTTAGCATGAGCTTGGGTACAGGTCAATACTGAGTGACTACAGGTGGCACTCTCGTTATGTAGCAGTGCACAAAGTTCTAATTGTTCTCTGACTCCACCTGCTGGTAGGGATACACAACCCACTTTTCTGGACTGATCTGTGGTATTACAGGACCGAAAATTAGCAGTTAAGAACCAATTTTCATTTATAAAATAGCCAAATCCCTGGGCACAAGCTGATGAACCCACACACTTGTGCACCTGTGTGGTTTGAAAGTTACCATCCCAGCAATTTTTTTCAGTCTCTCCCCTCTTTCACATCTAATTTCCTAATTAAGCTGAATAAAGACATGTGTTTCATCTATTTTTATTAGTATCTAGGTCTACTTTGACTCTTACCTTTAACTTCCTCATAAGGAGACATATAAAATTAAATGATTCACATACACACTGTCATTCACATAATCTTATATGTGTATTATTATTCCCTCTATGTTTTAGGTATCACAAAAATACTGGAACAGTTTCTATGAAAGAGAAACAATGCAAGGTCTCTGCTCTGTCCAAGATCAACTGTCTCTGTAATGAAGATTCTGTAACTGTAAGAGAATTTTCTACTGTAAAATCCTTGTTCGCTCTCTCTGAAATAAGAGTCCCTGAGGAATACTGTAAATGAACCTAAGATAGTCTAAATATGTTAATGCCCCCCCCCCCCCCCACACACACACACACACATCATAGGTGGAAGTAGAAGACATTTATTTTTTATGGTATTATTTTTTTGTAAAAGAATGCCTCCAGGAACCCTAGGGGGAGAATGAACACAGTACTATTTTGGTCTTACTGTGCCTGCCACTTCACTGTGTTTTTCTAGTCAGCTCCACACAAGACCACCAGGGTAACTGTAGAAATGGCTTCACTTGCAATTTTAAACTGCTTGGAATTTTGCCAGGTCATGCTAAAGCTATGTATGGAACTACAGAAAACCCAGATTGGATTGAAAAACTGTCTGGATCGGAGTTAATTTTACCATTACATGTGAATTTTTAAATTATTTTTCCTTCAGATATTTTTAATAAAACATTTAAAAATGTTTAATGTGTGTTTTGTATTTTTTAGACTTCCCTATGTCTCATTTTACCTAAAAAAATGTGAAATCAATGGTGGCCAAATTTGTATAGGAATAGAGGTGGAGAACTACATTACAAATGCAAATCAGAGTACACAAGAACCCTTGTCAATAAATCTCAATGTCTAAACACTTTTAAGCTGTTCATGGGTAAAGATTTAATAGTTTCCTCAAGACATCAGTGATACATTTTCTACTGAGTTCACAGTCCCCCATCTCAAAATAAGCACTAGCTATTGAGCCACCCACTGGCATAACCTTGTCAAAATAGTAACACCTTTTAAAATGAAAACGCAGCAAAGGAAAACTATCAGGATGCAAAGGCAGTCATTAGAAAGCAGATTTGATGTCTACCTTAGCCATGCAAGCACCACACTCACAGTGACACACCAGCTACAAGCTGAATGAAAAGAAGCATAATGAATTATGAATAACTCCTTAGGAATTAAATCATTCACTGAACCGTCTTCAGGGAAGGACAGATTGTGAATAATCCTGTATTTACCAGGATCTTTTTTGGGCATGTCTCCTAAAGGTGAAACAATCATTCTGTCAGAAGGCTGCTCAGCAAAAGGCCCTGCAATCCTGCCCAAACTCAAATCTGCCTGCAGCTTTTCCTGAACCACCTTCTCAAACCTTGACATTGAAGTTGAATTACTAATTCAATTCTCTTAGAAGGAACCTGCATAAGGGATCCAAAAGCCAAATAGAAAACTGTCATACAAAACCTGAGAGATGTCCTTCTTGTTGCGACGGCCGGTCGCAGGACTCGTGACCAGCCCATCTTACCTGCCTTCCCGCACCATTCCGGAGCTGGCCTTGCTCCGGGGCAGGACGGGGTAGGCGTTCAGGAAAGCCTCTAGGCGCTTCCAGCCGGGCCTCCTCCTGCGAGCCTGTGTTTCGCAGTGAAGATGCCTCCAAAGACTCCCATGGTGAAGGGCCTTAGGCACGCTCGCCCCCACCCCTCTCTTAAAGGGGCTGCGGCGCACCAGGACTGTCGGCCCCTCCAGCCAGTCAGCCCTGGAGAAGTACCTAAGGCAGCTCCTGGCACTCAGGAGTCGCCTTAGCAACTTTTCCCTTCCTTCATGGATTAGTTGCCCTCCAGTTCTTCTGTCTGCTGACCTCGGTTGACCTCCACCTGGATTTGACCTCTGCATGTTTACGGACTTCCTTGATTGCTGCCTGATTCCGACCTCTGCCTGTCCATTGACCACGTCTGCATGCCGCCTGGAACTGACCCCTGCCTGTCCACTAACCACGTCTGCACACCGCCTGGAACTGACCTTTTGCCTGACTGACCATCCATGGACTGACCACCGGTTTTGACCCCTGCTTGGATGACCACACTAACCTTGACTCTGGCCTTGATCCTTGCTATACATTCAGAGACACTTTTATGGCCTTCTCTGGCACCCCGGACTTCTAGCCTGAACATCGATCGCTCACCCTTGATCGTGATGGGCACACCTCTGAACTTTCTCTCAAGGAGATCCTAAGAGACCCACCTAAGACTAGGCGCCTGGGTAACCAAGGGCTCAACCTGAAGGAACCCCGGGTCGCTATTGGTGAAGCTTTAGCCAGCCTCTGTCTCCTCTTGTGCTCCGCCTCCTGGTGGCAGGCGCTCTCTGGGTCCGACCAGGTAGCCTACCAATCCTACACTAGGCCAAGGGTGCACCTCCCGGCGCAACACTTCTAGGATAACACCACAACTACAGCTCCATTGCCATAACATTAATTGGCATAGGAGCTCTCTCAAAATAATGATTGCATAGATCTGCCTGTAGATAATCCTCCCACCTTCTTGGCACACTTGCAGTCAGGATGTCTCGCTCTGCATCCTGAATAGAGGTATTTAAATTTACAGTCAAGTAATTTGAAAATGGATCTGTTGTATCTCCAACAAACATTCAACAATCCTGCACCCTGCTTGGCTGCACCAGTCTGCATGATTTCCCCTCGAAAGGACTGAACTGAAGACTCAGAATTACTGCCACCAGAAGCCGATGCCCTGGCAACTGCCTATGCTACCAATGACCCAATGATTAGTCATCTGTGTGAGCCAAAGGCTCATGTGTTGCATACCCCAGGACATAAACTTGTTCTCTTTCATCTTGTTCCTAAAACATTCATAATTGAACCATACCCATCCTTCATAATCCTTGTGAGCCGAAAAGATCGTGCCCTATACTGTGATGGGTTGTGCCGCCCCACTACACTAGCCAAGTGAAGAAAATACCTAATCTAATTCAATATCATCTGTGGCATACTTTTCTGATTGCTCTCAAAATGATCTTTCTCCTCCTTCTTCTTCTTGCCTTCTCTCCTGCGCCCACTCTTGCCCTCTAGCAACCAGAAAATATCAATATACCAATACTTCCGAATTTTATTCCTAATACAAAGTGCTACACCTTCCCAAAGCTCTGACAGCACAATCAGAGCCAGTGTTCTCCTATCTTCACCACTATCTGTTTTCCTGCTGCCACTGGAGGCCTCACCCTGAAGGAAGGGCTAGAAGATGAAGAAGAGGAAGAACTGGAGGAACATGAACTCGATGAAGCCCTTCACTTTCGCCGCCATCTACCCTGGTCCTATCTCACCTATTCTTACCCACATGTCCAACTGCTATCTCGCCCTGCACAGATCCAACTACTTTATTAACCTGCAACTGTTCATCACTTCGCTTACCACAATCACAGAAGCTCCTCTGGATCTCTGCACCAATTGTGAGGAAGTCGCCACTATCGTGTCCCTGTAGCAGACTCACTCGTCTCCTGAATGGGCTGAGGAACTTGCACATTGTTTCCCTGGTCACCCAACTCCTAATTAGGTGACTGAACTTGCACATGTTGCTCTGGAAGGCCTGAGCCACATGCCTATTATTCAGCTGGGATCTCCGCTGTGCCTCCATCAGGTCACCTCTCCATTCCTCCTGCCAAGATGGCCCAAGACTATCAATAACCCTGTGACACAGAGGCTCAGCCTGAAAGGAAGCACAAGACCATCAGAAGGCATCCCAACTCACTGTATCAGAAAATTGATCTCTCAAAGAATGCACTACACCTTGCCCATCCCAGGATAATAAGCCTCAGCAGGTTTATTATAAAGAGGATTCAATTCCCCCATATCACCGGAAAATGCCTGCAGGAATCAGTAAACCCCCTCCCCCCCAATGGCCAGAGACCCAATCGCAAACCCGTGTGAGTCACTCCTAGCCCACTCTGAGAAAGCAGACCCCTCATGGGTATCAGCCCATGCCAGCTAGAGTTCCATCTGCACAACTAATTAAACAATAAGGATTACAATGACCACCCCAAACAGAAGCCGTGAAGTTCTAGCCTAATGATCAGGGGCCAAACCCACCCCATGCACCAAGGCTCCCTCAGCTCTTCCACTCATCCCAGGTAAGCCCTCAATTGGCACAAAAGGTGTACCCAACCCTGAATGCCCTACTGATCTAGCTCCTTGGGTCAGCACTGACCTGCCAATCCCCATACCTTAACCCAATCCTCACCTACTGCTCAGCCTCCCACCCTGAGAGCTTCCCACACCACCAACACTGTAGGATCCAGCATTGAGAGGAGAAGAACTCACAGGGGGATGCCTGCTGCCTACTGCTAGCCCATTCCCAACAGATGATGGCCTCCTATCTCTGTCATGAATGCACTGGGCGGCCCTCCCTCTCGCTGATGCCACTGCTGTGGACATCAAATTTCAGATGTAATCATCGGTATTACATCCCCGATGACTGCAACAATCTCACCCGCTCCTGGACCTAACTGAAATATTCCATCAATGCTTACCCTGTCATCAGAGATGCCGAAGCAGTCCACACCACTTTCTTGGGCCTGTCCAAGGACTGACACCCGGCTCAGCACATATAGTCCCAGCATTCTGTGACATTATTCCAACCAAGGCACTCTGCTCACTCTTCCCACTGGCTAGCCTGACCACAGAGGACTGCACGTGGGTTTCTTCAGCCTCCTAACCATGGTAAGACCAGACATGATCTGATGCTATGCTGCCTGTTTAGCTAGACCAAATAGCGGGAATCACTTGGCACACCTGCAGATAAAGACCCTGCCTCTTGAATCCTTTGTTCTCTTGCAGCGAATGAACCAATCAGTGTCATCTAATACAACCATTGCTTGGCTCAAAATGCAGAGAAGCAATGGACAACTTACGACCCCCCCTCCCCCCCCTTCCCTCATAAGGCCTTTCCTTACCCTCTACCATACCACCAATGACTGGGCAGCACAAGATTGTACCTGATGCCTTGTTATATGGGCCATTCAGGGACCCTCCCAGCTTGACCGTACCAAAATGTAGAGTTCTGCAGGGCTCTATTCTTTTTCTTAAGCTTTTTAATATCTCAATTGTAGTTGTGGGATAAAATTATTTGTAAATGTAGATGATACCCAATTGTTCTTGTCATTGGTGAAGGCCAGTTTGCCTCTTTAAAATTAAATCTTTTCCTTGTAAAGGTTACAGAATGGCGAAGATTACATAGGCTTAAACTTAACCCCTCCAAATCTGAAGTCTCTTTCCAGTTTCTTCCATCACCTGTTCTTCTGAACAAGAATATCTTACCCATAAAATCACAAGAAAAGAGATTAGGCATTATGCTTGACAATACCTTAAGCATGAGGCCACAAATTTTAGCTATAGCAAAATGTTGTCATTTTCAGCTGCAACATACTGTATTTTCCAATTTGAGACATTTTTAGTCCAAGATGACTTAGTTACTCTGATCCAGGCACTTGTTATAACACGCCTGCACTATTGTAACATTTTGTATGCTGGCCTTCCTCATACCTTTTGACTTAATGCTACTTCATTGTAATCTGTCTTCGTATAATACCTTGATGTAATACTTCTAGCTTCTGACCCTAACCTACATCACTGCATACCACTTCACTATGATGGCCTTGGAAATCCATCTTGAAGCAAAAAGAATAGAAATATTAAATTAAATATTAAATAAATATTAAGTAAACTGCAAATTATTCAAAATTCTGCTGCATATTTGCTGTCTGGCATCAACATGAGAAAGCTTATCTCCCCAATTTCAAAACAGTTGCATTGGTTGTCTGTTCTGTACAGAGTGCATTTTAAACTATTAATTTATAAGTGGTGAATAAAACAGCACCTTCCTTTCTGACCTCCCAACTTGGTCGTTATGGCCCAAGCAGAACACTATGTTCAGCACAGGAAGGGCTTCTTCAGCTCTTATTTGTTGCTGAAGCTGAATTATAGGATACTCAGAAGAAAGCATTTTTTATATTGCACTGTACTTCGGGAACAATCTGCCTCAGGAAAATCATTTTGTTGATAATCCATAAAATTTAGTAAAGGAGTAAAAATCTACCTTTTTAATATAGCTTTTTTTGCATTTTATCTCTTCGTTGTAGTTATTTTTAAGGCATTTCCTGTTTTTATTGCACATTTAATTTGCTATTTACATTTTTAATTTGTATTATTTAATTAATATGCATTATGTATCACTTAGAATATTATTACAGTTGTTTATGTGTTATGGTTCTGTTTGAAATTTTTTTAGATTTGCGATCCACCTTAAGCCTAAAAGGGAAAGGCAGAATATAAACCAAAAATACCCTAAATTAAAAAGCACTGTATAATCACGCAGCATTTTGTGATACAAACTGCAGCAACATTTTCATGAAATAGAATCACAAAACTATACTCTACTGAAATTGTAGAGATTCAATCCTTTCATTTGAATACGCATAATAAGAGCACCTGATAAGGAGATCTTTGCAAACTGATTGTTTTTCTAAAGTTTAGGTAATAATTTACAATGGAGCAAACTTGTGCCATACTGTCAGTACATAAAAGGCCTTACCTTGAAATCATCATGGCACTATATCTTAACTGGTGTTACAGGATTCTTGTGGCTTTAGTCATTCATTTCTCTGATAGAATTCCCCAAAAAAGCAAACTTCTTTTTGCAAATTAGCATATCCTCAAGTTCTTTGGGATAAAATGTTTCCATATCTTATGCTCGTTTGCGTCACTTCCCTGTTGAAGTATTGCACTGTGATTGCAAGCAATCACACTAGTGACAAATCAGATATTTTGTGAGAATACTGCAGCTGCTGCCACCTAACGTCAGAAATAAAGAACTGACTTTTTTTTTTTTTTCTAATTCTGTACTTTGATTATGAAGAAAAGTGTCCCTGCAATGACCTTTTCCAATCAACTTTTTCCAGGAAACTCTCAGTTAGTTCTGAGCTAATCGCTCTTATGCTCTGCAAATGCCAGAGAAGCACCCTCTGCTTGCAGAATTTCTTGAGGCAATTCCCTTCAGCTGTTGCTAGGTGGCAACCCCTGGCTCAATTCCTGCAACTTCAGTTTCATGACATTTCTTTCCATATTTATATCAAATAATATTAAAAATTTGATTATACTCTGTATACTTGTTATGCTTCACTTTGTACATACATTTGATTAGTGTCTTCCTGCCCCAAATATTTCCCATTTAAATCAAATGAGAATGTCACACATTCCTAAATTATCCCAGCGCAGAGTATTTCATACCTAGTCACACATTTCATGCCACATTTCCAAGGTTTTTGTCTCTACAATGATGTCGTTCATAAACATTACTGCCAACACCCTAGAGTACAATGTTGCCATATTTTAGCCGATTTTAAGACCAAGGTGATTATAGCCAAGGTGGCAGTGGTTCTAAGCAAAACTGACTGGCTTAGACTAGTTCTCAGGTTCATTTCAGAGAGGAAATATTATGTTCCAGGTGCACATCTCACTGTGGGTGAACAGCTGGTGGCTTTTAGGGGATGCTGCCCTGTTAAGCAGTTCATGCCAAGTAAGCTAGTGAAATATGGAGATGCTGAGATGTGGCCACATTATACTGCCTAAATTTATACATATACATGGGCAAACAACCTCAGTTCATACTGTCACCCCAAGGTCTCTCTCTTGTTCCGTGCACAACAGCCCTTCACCTCCCCCCCCATCACATACAGCTCTTTTAGATTACCACACCCCAGATGCATGACTCTGCACTTCTTGGCATTGAATCCCAGCTGTCATATCTTTGCCTACCGTTCAAGCTTCCTTAAATCATGTCTCATTCTCTCTATATCTTCCGGCATGTTCAATCTGTTGCAGATCTTAGTATCATCCACAAATAGACAAACTTTACCTTCTATCTCTTCCACAATGTCACTCACAAAGATATTGAAAAGAACCGGTCCCAACACCAATCACTGTGGCACTCCACTTAATACCGTTTTCTCTTCAGAGCAGGTTCCATTTACCATCACACACCTTCTTCTATCCGTCAACCAGTTTGTTATCCACACCACCACCTTGGCACTCACTCCCAAGCTTCACATTTTATTCATGAGTCTTCTATGTGGGACTGTATCAAAAGTTTTACTAAAATCCAAGTAAATCACATCAAGCCCATTTCCCTGATCCAATTCTCTAGTCACCCAATCAAAATAATCAGTCAGATTCATCTGACAGGACCTTCCCCTGGTGAATCCATGCTATCTCGGATCGAGCAACCCTCTGGACTGTAGATAGTTCACTATCCTTTCCTTCAGCAGAATCTCCATTAATTTTCCCACCACCAAGGTGAGTTTAACCGGCCTGTAGTTTCCAGCTTTCTCTCTGTTCCCACTCATTGCTCTTCTCCAATCACTCAGCACCACTCCCTGCCTGATGGCGGTGGGGGCTTACAGGGCTCCTCCCTGTAGGTTGCATCAACTCCCCCTTGGTCAAAGGGTCCACTTCCGCAACAGATTGCTGAGGCCATGGACCAGGCTGTGGCCTTGGGCTTCCAGGCCATTCTAGGCCTAGCAAAGAAGATTATACAATAGCAGCAGTTTCTAGATCTCATGGTGGCATTGATGGAGCAGCTTAGTGCCCGCCTAATCACAGTGGCCATTTTGCCTGCTCCCTCATCCCCGGCCGCAACCGCAACGCCTCCTGCGGCACCTGCATCACCCATGCTGCGGTTACTGGCTCTGCCCCGGTACGCTGGGGATCTGAAGCAGTACCGAGGGTTCTTGAATCAGTGTTTCATGCATTCTTGCTCCAGCCAGCACTACTTCCTAATGACTCTGTGAAGACCATATTTGTGCTCTCCCTGTTGGATGGGAAGGCACTGGCCTGGGCCTCCCCTTTGTGGGAGCGAGCAGACTCCCTTCTGCAGAATCTGCAACAGTTTGTCCAGGCCTTCAAGCTGGTTTTTGATAAGCCTGGCCAGTTGGCCATGGTGGGCTCGGACCTCTTCCACCTATGCCAGGGTAGTCAGCCCTAAATGGACTTTGCAATTCCATTCTGAACTATGGCCACAGAGCTGAACTGGGGAGAGGACAGCCTCCAGTATTTTCATGGAGGTGCTATCTTTGCAGATCAAGGATGAGCTAGCCACTCATGAGCTCCCTGAATCCTTGGACAGTATGATTGACTTGGCTGGGAGGATCGATTGTCACCTCCAGCAATGAACCCAGGAACTCCACCTACCGCGCAGACCACTTGCATTGGCCCCTCAGTTTCAGCACCCCGTCTCTTGCCACTGATACCAGCCCCTATGCCATCATGTTCAGAGGAACCAAAGCAGCTTGCTCGGGGGTGCCTGACCCCCAAAGAGAGGCTCCGCCGACGTCAGCTGGGACTTTGTTTTTACTGTGCCCAAACCAGGCATCAACTCACATGGTGCCCACAAAGGCCGGGAAACTACTAAGCCTAGGATCAGGTTGGGAGGTGCACCTAGGCTACATGACTCCCGCTCCTCAACTGACACTCCCAGTAACCATTACAGTGCACAACCAGGAGTTTCCCATGTTAGCCTTAGTCGATTCTGGCACCGGGGGAGATTTCATTATGAGACCCCTCATCAACCACTTGCACCTTCCTACGGACCCCTGGAGGACACCCCTTGTCATCTCTTCCATTCACAGGGACCATCTGACCGGGTGGATCACACTGACCACAGCACCCTTGCAAATGCACACTGACGTTCTGCACATTGAAGACCTGGCTCTCCACATCATTGATAAGGCAGTACACCCAATTGTACTGGGCCTTCCGTAGCTACAGCTGTCCATTTGGGGCTCTCGTTGCCATGGCACCTGCCTGCAGCAAGTCGAATCACCACTCTGTTTGCCATTCGCAGACACGTTTTTGGGGGTTACCCCCACTGTATATGGACTATGCAGACATATTCTCCAAAACGAGGGCTGAGACCTGACCCTCCTATAGGGTATATGACTGTGCCATTGAACTGCTTCCAAACTCCAAGCTCCCTCGTGGCAGGGTGTACCCATTGTCCATCCCTGAGACACGGGCTATGACAGAATATATCAAGGAGAACCTTGACTGAGGGTTCATTCAGCCTTCTACTTCCCTTGCCAGGGCTGGCCTCTTTTTCGTCACTAAGAAGGATGGCTCACTATGCCCATGTATCGATTACAGAGGACTAAATGCGATTACAAAGAAAGATTGGTACACTTTAACGCTCATCTCTGAGCTATATGATTGACTCCAGGGATCTAGATTCTTTACTAAATTGGATCTCTGCAGTGCCTATAACCTCATTCGGATTCAGTTGGAGGACGAGTGGAAGACGGTGTTCAGTTCGCGAGATGGGCACTATGAGTACCTCATAATGCCTTTCGAATTATGCAACGTACCTGCGGTATTTCAGAAGATAATGAATGGACCCTTTGACCAAGGGGAGTTGATGCAACTATAGGAAGGAACCCTGTAAGCCCCCTCCGCCAGCAGGCAGGGAGTGGTGCTGAGTGATTGGAGAAGAGCAATGAGTGGGAACAGAGAGGAGGCTGGAAACTACAGGCCAGTTAAACTCACCTTGGTGGTGGGAAAATTAATGGAGATTCCTGCTGAAGGAAAGGACAGTGAACTATCTACAGTCCAGAGGGTTGCTCGATCCGAGATATTTATTCATTTATTTAAAAATGTTTATATACTGCCTTTACAAACAGAGTCTAGTCAAAACGGTGTACAATATCACTGAAAAAAAACATAGAAATATAAGTATAAAATAATAAATAAAAAAACAATATTAAAAAACAATATTAAAAATTACAAAAAATATATAATATAAAGTAAAAAACTGAGGAGAAAAATAAACAATTCACCAGGGGAAGGTCCTGTCAGATGAATCTGACTGATTTTTTTGATTGGGTGACTGGAGAATTGGATCAGGGAAATGGGCTTGATGTGATTTACTTGGATTTTAGTAAAACTTTTGATAGTTCCACATAGAAGACTCATGAATAAAATGTGAAGCTTGGGAGTGAGTGTCAAGGTGGTGGCGTGGATAACAAACTGGTTGACGGATAGAAGACGGTGTGTGATGGTAAATGGAACCTGCTCTGAAGAGAAAACAGTATTAAGTTGAGTGCACAGGGATTGGTGTTGGGACTGGTTCTTTTCAATATCTTTGTCATTGTGTATCTAGACATCATTGTTTTCTCTAAGGACCTTGACTCTCACCACCGGGACATACGTCTAGCCCTTCAGAGGCTGTGAGACAACAAGCTGTACACGAAGCTCAAAAAGTGCCTTTTCGAAAAAGAGAGTCTCCCCTTCCTGGAATACATAGTGTCCAGTAAGGGCTTCCACATGGATCCAGATAGGATCAAAAGCATCCAAGACTGGCTGCAGCCCACGAGCCTGTAGGCTCTGCAACGTTTTGTAGGCTTTGACAACTATTATTGTCATTTCATTCCAACTACTCTAAGATTGTTGCTCCTCTTACAGCCCTCACCCACAAGAGAGAGGAAACTAAGGTATGGACCCCAGAAGCCATCTTCGCTTTCCAAGATTTGAAGGAAGCCTACTTGCGGGAACCCTGTCTCCACCATCCTAATCCCACTTGGCTCTTCATAGCCGAGGTGGATGCTTCCATGCCTGGAGTAGGGGCAACCTTGAGCCAACACATGGCTACTGATGTTCTCCATCCATGCTTCTTCTTTTCGAAAAAAATTTCCCCAGTAGAGCGCAACTATGGGATTGGTGACAAAGGACTGCTGGCTATTAAGCTCAATCTCAAGGAGTGGCATCACTGGCTTGAAGGAGCTTAGACCACATTACTATTTACACTGATCATAAGAACTTGGAACATCTCCATCATGCATAACAGTTGAATGCTCACCAGGCCTGCTGGTCTCTATTTTTTGCATGCTTTGATTTTGAGAGAAGATACTGACCAGCCACCAAGAATGTTTGAGCCAACGCTCAATCCTATCCTATCCATCCTGATGGAGGTCATTTCCAAGCCTCCCAGACATATTATTGACCCTGCCCAGATTCTTCTGGTGGCTATCATGACCATCCCTCCAGGGAAGATTAAGACTGATACTTCATGCATATCAGCATAGCTCTCTGCTTCAACGTCAGGGGAGAAAGTCTGATACTTCACATTCAATGCATATCCAGCATAACTCTCTGCTTCAACGGCAGGGGGAATGAAGAAAAGTGGATCTATACACAGACAACAACCAACAAGGACTGAATTACATAGTCTGGGTAAACAAATAAGCTTGGGTGTAGCTTGCTTATTGTGGTGGTTACTACCCCTAACTAATTAAGCTAGATATTTCACTTAGATGCAGTTCCAACACTGCTCTCTACATTAATGGTGGGGGTGGAAGGGAAATAGAACCAAAAGGTTACTAAGAGCCAAGAGTAACAGATAAGTATGAGAAAAAAAAAAAGTGTGAAACTTGCTGGGCAGACTGGATGGGCCGTTTGGTCTTCTTCTGCCATCATTTCTATGTTTCTATGTTTCTATAAGATGGACATTCCATGCAAACTCCGTGAAAAAGTGTTAAAGTGGTCCCACTACTCCCGAGGGTGGGCCCGAACTCTCATGGTGCTCCAGCAGTATTACTGGTTGCCCCAGATGCGGAGAGATGTCCAGGGCTATGTGGACACCTGTCCCACCTGCGCACAGCAGAAACCTTTGGCGTGATGACCCTGGATGTTATTATAGCTATTGCCAGTCCCGGGGGAACCCTGGACCCATTTGTCTACCAACTTTGTGGTGGATCCCCCTCTCTCGAATTGTTGCACCATCACATGGGTGATAATCGACTGGTTCTCTAAAATGGCTCATTTCATCCTGCTTTCTGGACTTTCCATGGCCTTGGAATTGGCCTGGCCAATCATGCACCATATCTTCCGCCTGCACGATCTGCCCAAGCATATTGTTTCTAACTGCAAGATCCAAATGATGTCGGGGGCACTCCCTGCCCCGTGGGAGGCCGCGGCTCCGACCGCGGAGCCAGGGATGGCGGTGGGCGGCCTCCGGGCTGCGTGGGCAGGCCGAGGGCGGCGTCCTGCCACCTCGGCGAAGAAAACAGCGGTGAGTCAGCTTGCTCGCGGGGCGGAACCCTGCGGGCGGCAAATTCATAACAATTAGTCACCATGGACATTGAATCCCTTTATACAGTCATTCCACAGGAGGAATTACTTACTGTCATAGCCACAATATTAAAAAATCATCCATTACCACAACGCTTACCCACATCTTTTATTATTGAATTACTACACTTAACATTAAGCAAAACTTATTTCACGTTTCAAAATAATTTTTTTTTCAAACCCGAGGCACAGCTATGGGGGCAGCAATGGCGCCTGATGTAGCAAATTTATTTGTTTCAGTGTTTGAAAAAGAACACATTCAGAAGAATCAGTGGTCGTCGCAATTGAAACATTGGAAGAGATACATTGACGACATAGTCATCATATGGGAAGGATCCCTCCGCAGAGGGATGAAATGACCCATCTTAGAGAAGCGGTCAATGATGACCCAGATGACGGTGTTATCTTGAGACAGAGGCAGATCAGTAATGAAATCAGTTGATATACTTGACCAGGGTTCGGTGGGTGCTAGAAGTGGTTGGAGAAGTCCCCATGGTCGACCAGTTGGGGGCTTCTGTTG
The DNA here is from genome assembly GCF_901001135.1 of Rhinatrema bivittatum. Lineage (NCBI taxonomy): Eukaryota > Metazoa > Chordata > Amphibia > Gymnophiona > Rhinatrematidae > Rhinatrema > Rhinatrema bivittatum. The sequence goes on along the minus strand of NC_042621.1, from coordinate 251,768,059 downwards.
AGCATAGATAGGGCAAGAATCAACATAGTTGCGTGAATCTTTTACTATACTGGGCCACCAGTAGAACCTCCTCAGCATCTTGAGGGTTCTAGCTTGGCCAGGATGTCTGGCTAGCTTTGAGTCGTGGGCCCAGTGGAGTACATGCTCACGTAGTCGGCGTGGGATGACCGTCTTTCTGGCGGGTACCATGGTGGTAACCACGAGAGAGACACAGGCTGGATCGATTATGTGTCTTGGGGAGTCTGGTGTGTCCTCTGGTTTGAGGGAACGTGAGAGTGCATCTGCGTGGTGGTTCTTCGATGCTGGCTGGTAGCGTAGCTCGAAATTGAATTGTTCAAAAAACAACACCCATCGGGCTTGTCTTGGGTTCAATAGTTGTGCTTCTTTTAGATGTTCAAGATTTTTATGATCTGTGAATATGGTAAACTTGTGTTGTGCTCCTTCCAACCATGGACGCCACTCTTGGAGTGCTAGCTTGAAGCGAGAAGTTCACAATCTCCAATCGTGTAATTTTGCTCCGCTGGTGAAAATTTGTGGGAATAGAAGGAGCATGGTACCAATGTACCCTTGGAGGAGTACTGACAACACCGCCCCGGCTCCGATGGTGGATGCGTCAACCTCAATGAAGAATGTGGGTCTGGATGTCACAGACAGGGACCGGAGCAGAAAACCTCTTTTAATGCATGGAATGCAGCTTGAGCCTTGGGACTCCAAACCCGGAGATTGGTTCCTTTTCTAGTCATAGCCGTGAGTGGGGCAGCTAACGTGGAATAATGAGCGATAAAACTTCTATAGTAATTCGTGAATCCGAGGAATCTTTGTAAGGCGCGGAGGCCTACTGGCTAAGGCCAGTCGCGAATCCCTTGAAGTTTTTCAGGATTCATAGTAAATCCTCAATCGGAGATGATATATCCCAGAAAGGGCAGGCAGTTTTGTTCAAAGATGCACTTTCTCAGTTTTGCGTAGAGATGATTCTCTCTAAGGCGTTGAAGAACTGTCCTGACGTGAGTGCGATGGGACTTCAGGTCCTTTGAGAAGATCAGGATGTCATCTAAATATACTACAAATGAATATAGTAGATCTCGAAGGATCTCATTCATCAGGCATTGAAAGACCACAGGGGCATTACACAGGCTGAAAGGCATCACTATGTACTCATAGTGGCCATTCCTGGTGTTGAAAGTGGTCTTCCAAATGTCCTCAGGCTGGATGCGTATGAGATTGTACGCCCCTCATAGATCCAGCTTCGTGAAAATCTGGGCCCCTTGCAGGCGATCAAACAATTCACTGATTAGGTGGAACAGATAGTGATCCTTGAGGGTGATGGCATTAAGCTCACAATAGTCAATACATGGGCATAATCCTCCGTCCGTCTTTTTGTCGAAGAAGAAGCCCGTGCCTGCTGGAGAGTCAGAAGGACTGATAAACCCTTTCTCTAGATTCTCTTTGATATACTCGGACATTGCTTGAGTCTCAGGAAGTGAGAGTGGATATGTCCTGCCTTTGGGAGGCATGGTGCCCGGCAGAAGTTTGACAAGGCAATTAAACTTTCAGAGTGGAGGCAGCGTATCAGCTTTTTGCTTCGAGAAGATATCCTCGAAGTCAGAGTACTGGGTAGGTAGACCAGTGAGAGTTGTAGTGTTCAAGACAGTAACTGCTGGGGACACTTGTTTCAAGCAGTGTTTCTGGCATTGAGGACCCCACTTAACCAGCTGGAGGGACTGCCAGTCAAATTGGGGTCCATGTACCTGGAGCCAGGGAAGCCCTAGGATGACTGGGTGTGTGGAATGTTTCAAGACATACAAGGATATTTCCTCCTCATGGAGGGTTCCCACGGTGAGGCGGAAGGCTACCGTGCGATGAGTGATTCGTCTGGGGAGATGTTCCTCTTGGATTGATGAGATGCGGAGAGGCACCTCTAGGGCTTGCAGGGGAATCTTCAGGAGATTGACAATGTCATCCATGATGAAGCTGCCACTTGCTCCAGTGTCAATAAGAGCAGTGGTGGTGAAAGAACGGGATTCCATGGAGAGGGAGATTGGAAGTAAAAGTTGGGGGCCAGAGACTGTAGCGCCCAAGCTCGGGACCCCCGCCGGGCTTAGGCTTTGAGGTTTTCTGGGCAAGCCGGACAAGACTGCTGCAGGTGCCCGGAAGCACCACAGTATAAGCAGAGACCTTGCTTCTTGTGCCGAAGATGCTCTTCGGGAGACAAACGCCCACGGTTAACTTGCATAGGTTCTTCTGTGGATGGACGTGGTGCCAGTAGAGCCTTCAACTGAGGGCTTGGAGCACATGCTGGGTGTTGAGTAGGAGGCCAGGGTGCTTTCACTTCTTGATGCCGTTGCTGGAGGCAATGGTCAATTCTCCCAGCAAGGGAAATCAGGTCCTCTAGGGATATGGGAATCTCATGGACAGTGAGCTCATCTTTGAGAGAGGAAGACAGGTCTTCTAGATAGTGCCCATAGACAGTCCTCTTGCCATCCCAGTTATGTGGCTAACGTGCAGAATTCCACTGTAAACTCAGAGAGGGATCTTGAGCCTTGATGAAGGTGGAGAAGATGATGGCCCGCAACTGCCTGATGACTAGGGTCTTCGAAGGTTCTTTTAAAGACAGCGATGAACTGAGACAGTTGGGTGAGGATAGGATCAGAATGTTCCCACAGTGGAGAAGCCCATGCCAGGGCCTTCCCTTCAAGGCGTGAGAGGATGAAGGTGATCTTGGTGGATTCCTTCAGGAACAATGAAGGCTGAAGGGAGAACTGCATAAAGCACTGGTTGAGGAAGCCTCGGCAGAGGCATGGATCCCCATTGAAATGAGGAGGAGCTGGCAGAGCCAGTGATGCCCTCAGTAGCAGGGTGGAAGTTAGGCCCATGGGATTAGCCATTACTGCATCCTGCAATTGAGAGCGGAGCTCTTCTAGTGAAGATGCTAGAGTCTTTAGGGATCATCATTGCTCTTGGATAGCTGCGGCCAGACCCGGGATGGTCCGAATCGTGGGAGACTCCGCCGAGTCCATGGTCTTGGCAACCTGTTGCGCCGGGAGGTGGACCCTTGGCCTGGTGCAGGATTGGTAGTTTCCCTGGTCAGACCCAGAGACAACCCCGGGTTGCTATTGGAGCTTCACCAATAGCAACCCGGGGTTCCCTCAGGTTGAGCCCTCAGTTACCCAGGCCGCGTGGCTTTGGTGGGCCTCGCAGGATCTCCAAGAGATAAAGTTCAAGGGTGTGCCCACCACGAACAAGTGTGTGCGGTCGATGTTCAGGTCAGGGAGTCCAGGAGCCAGAGAAGGGCAGAACAGAGTCTCTGAATGAAAAGTGAGGATCAAGGCCAGAGTCAAGGATAGCATGGTCAGCCAAAGCAGGGGTCAATACTAGTGGTCAGTCCGTAGATGGTCAGTCAGGCAAAGGTCAGGTTCCAGGCGGCAGTTAGATGTGGTCAGTGGACAGGCAGAGGTCAGTTCCAGGCAGCGTGCAGACATGGTCAATGGACAGGCAGAGGTCAGTTCTGGGCAGCATTCAAACGTGGTTGAGAAAAAAGGCAAAGGTCAAATCCAGACAGCGATCAAACATAGTCAAAGTAAAAGGCAGAGGTCATTACTGAGAAGACAGTCCGAATGGTACTACCTGGGGAGACGAAGGAATAAGAGGATGCTGGAACAGGAGGTTGCTGGAACAGGACACTGGAACAGGACACTGGAACAGAAGACTGGAACAAGACACTGGAACAGTACGCAGCCAGGAAGCGCAACACAATTCAGATGTATTCCATGCATTGATAAGGAGGAAGGAAGGCAAAACAATTACTGGCATGATTAAAAGGTGAGGTGAAAGAAGCTATTTTAGCCAAAAAGAATCCTTCAAAAATGTGAAGAAATATCCAGCTGAAGAAAATAGGAAAAAGCATAAGTATTGTCAAGTTAAATGTAAAACATTGATAAGGCAGGCTAAAAGAGAATTTGAAATGAAATTGGCCGTAGAGGGAAAATCTCATAATAAAAACAATTTAAAATATATACGAAGCAAGAAACCTGTGAAGGAGTAAGTTGGACTGTTAGATGACCTGGGGGTTGTTCAAGGGACTCTTAGGGAAGACAAGGCCATTGCAGAAAGACTAAATTAATTACTCCTGGGGGAATTCTGTGCAAAAAAACTGAAAGTTCTGCAAAATTCTGTAAACTTTATATTGGTCAAAATAACACAATTTACATGACAATCTTTAAGTAATTACACTTTAAATTATTACAGAAAAAAGTTATTATTTAAAGTTGCAGAATTTTAAATATTTTGAGCAGAATTTCCCTAGAAATTCACTGTAAGAGTGTCCTTTCCACATACACACACCCTCATACAGGCTCCCTCATTCTCTCACACATACACATCCCCACATACAGGGCCCTCTCTCTTGCATACACACCCACACAATCTCCCTTTCTCTCACACACATACATCCTCATACAGGCTACCTATATCTCTCTCACGCAGCCCTTCACACAGGCTCTAGCTCACACATACACAATCCCTTCACACAGGCTAGCACCCTCACATACACACGACCCCTTTTTCATACACATGAGCTCCCAATCTCTCACACACATACACACTCCTTCACAATCTCCTCATATAGGCTCCCTCTCTCTGAAACCCACACTCAACCATCCCCCCACCCACCATCTCTTACCTCCCATACTCTCTCTCACTCCCTCCTGCTCTCTGTCACTCTCCCTCATATAGGCTCCCTCTCTGAAACCCATACTCAAGCATCCCCCCCACTCCCCCTCTTACCAACCAAGCTGTCTCTCACCCTCCCCCACACCCCCTCTCCTCTCTCACACAACATTCTCTCTCACCGGCATCCCCTTCCCCTCATATAGGCTCCCTCTCTCTGATACCCACACTCAAGCATCCCCCCCACCCACCCTCTCTTACCTCCCATGCTCTCTCTCACACCCTCCTGCTCTCTCTCACCCTCCCCACCCCCCTCTTACCAACCATGCTCTCTGCACCCTCCCCTCTCTCATACACATACACACATTCTCACTCAACAGCATCCCTCCCACACTCTCTCTCACCTCCCCTCCCCTCCCCGACATACATTCTCTGTCACCAGCATGCCGCTGGACATGCTTCATTTGTGGCGAAGATGAAGCCCGGCGCGCCATTCACGGCGAAAAGGGAAGGCCCCCGTGTTCCGCGAAAGGAGCGCCAGGCCTTCATCTTCACCGCGAACAGAGCACAGCACACGGGGGCCTTCCCTTTTCGCTGCGAACGGCGTGCCGGGCCTTCATCTTCACCGCGAACAGAGCATGTGCCGCAGGACACACTCCGTTCGCAGCATGCCGGGGTCTCCTCTGCTATTTTCTGAGCAGAATTTGGCAATTCTGCGCAGATGGGGAATTCTGCGCAAATTCTGCATTCCGCAGTAGCGCAGAATTCCCCCAGGAGTAATTAATTCTTTGCTTCTTGTTTACTAATGAGGATGTTGAGGAGATACCAGTTCCGGAGATAGTTTTCAAGGGTGATGAGTCACATGAACTGAACCAAATCACTGTAAAGCTGGAAGATATAATAGGCAAGATTGACAAACTGAAGAGTAGCAAATCACCTGGACTGGATGGTATGCATCCCAGGGTTCTGAAGGAACTAAAACATGAAATTTCTGATCTATTAGTTCAAATTTGTAACCTATCATTAAAATCATCCATTGTACCTGAAGACTGAAGGGTGGCCAATGTAACTCCAATATTTAAAAAGGGCTCCAGGGGTGATCCGGGAAACTATAGACCAGTGAGCTTGACTTCAGAGCCATAAAAAACAGTGGAAACTATTCTAAAGATCAAAATCATAGAGCATATAGAAAGACATGGTTTAATGGAACACAATCAATATGGATTTACCCAAGGGAAGTCTTGCTCACAAATCTGTTTCATTTTTTTGAAGGGGTTAATAAACATGGATAAAGGTGAACAAATAGATGTAGTGTATTTGGAATTTCAGAAGGCATTTGACAAAGTCCCTCATAAAAGGCTTCTAAGAAAACTAAAATATCATGGGATAGGAGGCAATATCATTTTGTGGATTACAAACTGGTTAAAGGACAGGAAACAGAGTCGGATTAAATGGTCAATTTTCTCAGTGGAAAAGGGTAAACAGTGGAGTGCCTGAGGGATCTGTACTTGGATCGGTGCTTTTCAATATATTTATAAATGATCTGGAAAGGAATATGACAAGTGAGGTAATCAGATTTGCAGATGATACAAAATTATTCAGAGTAGTTAAATCACAAGCGGATTGTAATAAATTGCAGGAAGACCTTGCATGACTGGAAGATTGGGCATCCAAATGGCTGATGAAATTTAATGTGGACAAGTGCCAGGTTTTGCATATAGGGAAAAATAACCCATGCTGTAGTTACACGATGTTAGGTTCCATATTAGTAGTTATTACCCAGGAAAAAGATCTAGGCATCATAGTGGATAATACATTGAAATTGTCAGCTCAAAAATGGAAAATGTCATAATGCCTCTGTATTGCTCCATGGTGAGACTGCACCTTAAGAACTGTGTATAATTCTGGTCACTGCATCTCAAAAAAGATATAATTGCACTGGAGAAGGTACAGAGAAGGGCAACCAAAATGATAAAAGGGATGGATCAGCTCCCCTATGAGGAAAAGCTAAAGAGGTTAGGGCTGTTCAGCTTGGAGAAGAGATGGCTGAGGGGTGATATGATAGAGGTCTTTAAAATCATGTGAGGTCTTGAATGGGTAGATGTGATTCAGTTATTTACTTTTTTGGATAATAGAAGGACTAGGGGGCACTCCATGAAGTTAGCAAGTAGCACATTTAAAACTAATCAGAGAAAATTAAGTTCTGGAATTTGTTGCCAGAGGATGAGGTTAATGTAGTTAGTGTAGCTGGGTTTAAAAAAGGTTTGGATAAGTTAATGGAGGAGAAGTCCATTAACTGCTATTAATCAAGTTGACTTAGGGCATAGCCACTGCTTTTACTAGCATCAGTAGTACTTGCCAGGTACTATGTAGCCTGGATTGGCCACTGTTGGAAAAAGGATGCTGGGCTTGATGGACCCTTGGTCTGACCCAGTATGGCAATTTCTTATGTTCTTATTTAACCTCAGGAAATATTTCTTTACAGAAAGGGCCTGATTTAAAAAAAAAAACATTTACACACTTAAAATTGGGTTTTACAAGTGTAAATGCAATTTACCTGTGTAAGTGGGCTTTTGAAAATTGCTACAATACAGTATCTGCCATTGAATATTCCATAGGATATTCATGTGCAAATGCAGTTTATGTGCATAAATTCCTTTTTAAAATTGTTGTGATAGAATGTGTTGCATTCAGCGATCTGCGGACTACCCTGCAAACTGCCGCACTCACCTACTCCAGCCTGTCCAGCGTTGCCGCTGGTTAGCCACACAGCGGGACTCTGCTCTTCATCATGGCAGAACACCTCTAGCAGGATGCTGCCGACAGCACATTCTGCACTTCCCCTTAGGTGTGCACATACACCTCTTCCTGGTACTTAAAGCACCGTAGCCTCTAAAGATGACATCAGCACAGCCCTGTATAAGGGCAGCTCCCCGTAAACAACTTGCCTCAACAACAGGTCCAGCTGCTTCCTAGAAGTGTATGTTGCTTCTCTGTGTTCCAGTCTTCAGTCTTCATCCAGCTTGTCTTCTGTCTTCGTTCCACACTGTTCTATCTACGGTGCCCGCTTGTTTTTGTCTTTGCCTGCCTGCCCTGTCTACCCATCCCTCTTCTCTCAGATGGATACCTGGATTTGGCCTCAGCCTGGATCCCGGATACAACTGACCGCAGTCTGCCCCTGACCATTGCCTGGACCCTGGCTACAACTGACTGCTGCCTGTTTCTGACCATTGCCTAGACTCAGATACATCTGACAGTCACCTGCCCATGACCCTAGCTTCTACAGACCCTCTCTTCTGCCATCAGAAGAGACCCCCACCTAAGTCCTCGTGGCCCCGGCACCCAAAGGCTCAACCCAAAGGGGAACATAGACTGGTATATGAGAAGGTCCCGACTGGTCTTTGCTTTGCCTGAGTCTGCCTGCCAATGGTGGGAACCTGCAGGGCTCCTTCCTGCAGGCAGAGTCAATCCTGCTTCGGCTGAAGGAGCCACAGATAAAACAGTATGTTACATTTACACATGTAACTCCTTTTAAAATTTACTTTAACGGGTGGTGGCAGTTGCTTGGAACAGCCGCTTCATGGAGGTGGTGGAGACAAGGATACTATGAGAATTTAGGGAGAAGAAAAGACTAACAAGCTAAACAGGAGATATGGATGGGCCATATGGTCTTTATCTGCAGTCATATTCTATGTTTCCATGTTGTTCCATAAACACTCTTCACCTGGATCTTGTTATCATGGCCACAACAACAAGGAAAAAAGAAAAAAGAACAATTGTACCACAAGGCTGTGCTCAAAAATTTTTTTTAAACTAAAATTGACCATATCGGCAAGCCTGGCGACAAAACCCTGTCAAATATGAAACAGGGATTGTCCGGACTTCTCATCATTTACAGTCAACTTTGAAACTCTATTTTTTATTGTACTTTTTTAGAATTTAATTTTTTAGTTGTTTTTTCAAATTTTTCTAAATGTTTTCCATAAAATTTTGAATCTAGAGCAATATATTTCAATTTTAATTGCAGTCAAGAGGACTGTAGTTCACTATGTCCAGGGACAAGAAAATCTCATAAATCTCATAAATCTTGACTGCAATTAAAATTGAAATATATTGCTCTAGATTCAAAATTTTATGGAAAACATTTAGAAAAATTTGAAAAAACAACTAAAAAATTAAATTCTAAAAAAGTACAATAAAAAATAGAGTTTCAAAGTTGACTGTAAATGATGAGAAGTCCGGACAATCCCTGTTTCATATTTGACAGGGTTTTGTCGCCAGGCTTGCCGATATGGTCAATTTTAGTTTAAAAAAATTTTTTGAGCACAGCCTTGTGGTACAATTGTTCTTTTTTCTTTTTTCCTTGTTGTTGTGGTGATTTATTGAATGGAAAATAATTAGCTCTTTTTTGGTGATATCTTGTTATCATGGCACAGGTCTTTCACCAACTATATATAAATCTCTGCTATATCCCTTTTCTCATACATCATCAAATGAGTTGCCTGGGCACCTTGTCATATACTTTTTTAATATCAACCAACAAAATGTGCAGGCTCTTCTTTTCTTTATATTTCTTCAGTAGAATCTTCAGTTCAAACATCATGTCTGTGTTTGACCTTGACAGAATCCAAACTAGTTTTCCCTGAACTTTACTAGTTTCCCTATTCTCTTTTCTCTAATCCTCTCCCATATTTTCATTGCATGGCTCATTAGCATTATCCCTCTGTAATCATTGCAATCCTGTAAATCTCAATTTCTTTTGAAGAATGGGACTAGAGTGCTCTCCCTTCACTCATTTGGCATTTTTCCTTCTTTTCAGATTGCTTTGTACATTAATTAGTACTTTCAGTCTCATTTCATTTCCTTGAAAGCTTTTATCAGTACTTCATCTAGGCCTGTGATTTCCTGTTCTTCATTATTTCTAGGGATGTGCGGCCCCAAACTTTTTGGTTCAGTTCATTTTTTCATGTCAGGGACTTTTTTTTTTTGTTTGTTTGTTTAATTTTTTTTTTCAGTTCAGTTCTTTTGCCGAATCACAAATAACATTAAATAGAACCCACCTCAAACATAAAAACCTTAACCATTTAAATAAAAAATAAAGGGTCTTCAACAACATTCAAACACTTTCTCGCCTTGCCACAATTTAACCTGGGGCTTGAGCCTGATTGGCTGGCACTCCCTGAGTTCTTCCAACCACCATTTCTGCCACAAAATTATTCCAGGCCCAGGCTTAGCAGGGGCCTCCCAAGACCCTTCCCAGCTTCCCCGCTCCCGTTAAAATCTGCCAGGGCTGGGGATCTCCCATCCAGGTTGCACTTACCCCTTTCCCATGGTTCTGGTAAAATCCTCAAGGACACAAGCAAAACCATTTGCTCCTGTCCTGGCTCCCGTAGCTTTAAAATGACACTGTCCACCTGGAAGATGGTGCCATTTTTAAACAGCTGGGGTAGGACTGAATGGGCGTCACGCCTGCCCTTCAGTATTCTACCAGAACTGCAGGAAGGGGATAAGTGGGGGCCAGGGTGAGAGCTCCCTGGCCCCTGCAGATTTTTAACTGAGGGTAGGAGGGGCCCAGGGAGACCCCTGCTGGGGCTGGGAAGGCCCAGGGCCAGGGTAAATAGTGACAGGGCAGGAGGTTACTTGAGTGCTGTGGGAGGCTCACTTTTTTTTTACATATTTAAACAATGAATTGGAAAATACCCAAAAACCTTTGGGCATTTTTGTAGGATGCCATGCATATCCCTAATTGCCTCTGATGCATTTTTGCTTATTTCCTAGGCAACCATATCTGTGGCCCCGTCTTCAGTTCACATGAGTGCTCCTTATTCAACAGGTTCTCAAAATATACTCACCATCTTTCTTCCTCTTTGCTTTCATCCTAGATTACTTGACCTCAATATCCTTGAGGAGTTTCACTTGATCAGTTTTTCATCTTCCATTCCCTGGCTCTTACTATTCTGTGCATTATCTTATTTCTTTCCTTGCAATTCAGTTTATGGTACAGTTCTGCATTAGCCATCACCTTGGCTTCTGCTACTTCTTTTTTCCCTTTCTTATAACTGTCACAAAGTTATCCAGGTGTTCCCTTTGTTTTGTTTTCTGCCACTGCGCAACATTTATTTATTTAAAGTATTTAGATTGCACACCCGCCACTGTTCAGTGTGGGTTCCAGTGATACATACTTAACTAAATAAACATATATACATGACAAAACAATAACAATAAAATCATGTAAATAGAAAAAGAAAAAAAAAATGAGAACTGGGACAAGGATCCCAGAATGCATAGTGCCTAGGTCCTGAGACAGAAGAAGGAATAGAGTTTAGCTGTCTTATGGAAAAGCTGCTTTAAATAAGTACATTTTTAATGCTTTGTAAAATTCTTTCAGATCCCTTAGACAGCATTCAGAGAGAGGGAAAGAGTTCAAAAAAATTGGTCCAGAGATGGAAAAGGATCTTTCACACATAATAGTTAGTCATGCTGACTAAACAGAAGGAACATCTTGCAAAAGCGGAGATGAAGACCATAAGATTCTAGAGGAGGTCTATATCTTAAGGTCGAGGAAATCCAGGGGGAATTGAGATTGTTGATGAGGTTATGTATGATTATAGCAAGCTTATATTGATTTTCTTGTATCACGATTCAGCCTGCTACAGACCCCCCACCACCACCAGCAGAGGTCATAAGCAAGCCTCACTCACAGCTGCTCTAGCCACTCTATTGCTGATTCCATGGGGCGGTGACTCCAGGCCAGCTTAACCCAGTATGTCTATTCCTTTGGTGCCCCTTCATTCAGTCACTTTGGTCCTTTGACTCGGCTGTCCTGCCTTTCCTTGTGGCCTATCTTGGCCTCTTGCTTTGCCTTGTGGTCTATCTCAGTTTTCTGCCCTGCCTTGCGGCCTACCTTGGCCTCCTGCCTTGCCTTGAGGCCTACCTTGGCCTCCTGCCTTGCTTGGAGGCATTCTGGAATTTGTTGCCAGAGGATGTGGTTAGTGCAGTTAGTATAGCGGTGTTTTAAAAAGGATTGAATAAGTTCTTGGAGGAGAAGTCCATTACCTGCTATTAATTAAGGTGACTTAGAAATTAGCCACTGCTATTACTAGCAACGGTAACATGGAATAGACTTAGTTTTTGGGTACTTGCCAGGTTCTTATGGCCTGGATTGGACACTGTTGGAAACAGGATGCTGGGCTTGATGGACCCTTGGTCTGACCCAGTATGGCATGTTCTTATGTTCTTACCGGCCTTGCTATGTGCCCTTACAGTCCTTCTGGTCTTGCATTGTGGCCTTTCAGACATCCTGCCATGCTCAGTGTCCTCTTGGGCTTCCTTCCTCTGCCTTGCGGCTTTTGGGCCTTCTAGGCTTGCTTAGCCAGCCTTGTGCCCCGTTCGGGCTTTCTTGTTTATTGTTTCCTGGTTTAGGCCTGTTCTTGTTCAGTTCTTATCTAGTCCTGTCCTTGTCCTGCCCAGTCCAGTCCCTTGTATGCTACCCTAGGCCTTGTTCTTGTATTCAGGCCCAGCCTGTCCTTGTTTCCAGCCATTGTCTCCATCCCTGCCTGTATCCAGCTCCCAGCCTGTGACTTGTTTCAGCTCGAGCTATGCTTCTACACTCAGTTCTTCCATTTCCGGATAAGTCATGTTGGCCACTAGAAGCCAAGGGCTCAACCTGTGGGAGAAGGGAGGTGGCTAGTATAGGCAGAAGACCCAGTCTGGCCCTGCCCTCGAGTCTGACCCTGCTCCTGCTCAGGGAAATCCTAGCACTGCCTGCCTGCCTTATGACATCTTGTCCTTTGTTGCCTTATACACATCTTTGTTCCACCATGACATCTCCTTTTATTGTTATCTTCCTCCTTTGCAGACAACAAAAGTGTCTGCTAGTATTCCTCTTTCCATTTTATTCCTCAACTCATTGGTAGTCTCCTCCTAATTTTCTTTCTGACAATATTCTACCACCTAGTCAGTGAATTTTTCCCTGCTGTTCTTGAGACGCCATTATTTTATTTTCCTTTCTCTGTCTAATGTTGCTTTATTCCTCCTAGCTTTCCCTATCCTGTAGTCCAGTGGTCCCCAACCCTGTCCTGGGGGCCCACCAGCCAGTCGGGTTTTCAGGATATCCACAATGAATATGCAAATTTTCTCTCATGCATATTCATTGTGGATATCCTGAAAACCCGACTGGCTGGTGGGCCCCCAGGACAGGGTTGGGGACCACTGCTGTCGTCCATTACAAGGAACCGGTGGTACACAGTCGGGCATTCAACCAGTATCACATTGCAATTATTTACACTATTCTGGAACTGTCTTCTAACAACGACGTAGTCTATCTGGCTCTACATGTTTCTGCTTCTGTGCATCACCAGAGGGCTTTTTTGTTTCTTAAAGTAGTGGTTCTCAACCTTTTTCCGTTCATGACATGCTTAATGGGACAATGCTCACATGTGTGACACACTGCTCATTACAATCCATTGCAGAAATTTAAAAAAATGCCCAAGCATTACTTTTATTGTTAAGAATGACACATAGGAAAGATAAGCGTATTCTCTCTGAACAGAAGTTACATAAATAATAATCCTCCCATGGCAAAACAGCACTCAAACAGTAACTTTACCTCTAAAAAGGCAACACTGCAAATATTACACCAGGCCCTAAAACACCAATACATCTCTTACTAGGGAAACAGAAAAAGCCCAGCTACTATAGAACCCTACACAGAACCTACATGTTAGCATCATACCTCACCTTGGTCACATGTATAGAACACAGACAAATCCTCAACACACACAGAATAAAGAAAACCATAAAGTAATAATAGAAGCTTGAACACAAAAACTGAACTAGAAACCTCAACAGAAAAACAGAAACATCAACAGTCCTCATAAAAAATCAAATAATCAATAGTTGTAAAATCGGGATGATAATGGATTGTTGCACCACTACCAATGTGAATTTACATCTAAATTCAGCACAGAAATTCTTTGGCAATCTAATCTCGATTTTGTGATCCATGGTCTTCATAGTGGAGTCATTTATCTTCTTGTTTCTTAAATGTATTCTCTGCATTCGACACAGTTTATCACAAAATTCTCGGCTCCTGCCTAACACTACTGGGATTACGGGGAACAGTACTTAATTTTTTACTTCTTAAATGTCAAACAGAATCTTTCAAGTAAATTATGGTACATTCACATCATCTTGGTATCCACTTACCATCGGGGTCCCGCAGGGATCCTCACGCTCTGCGACTTTGTTCAACATTTATTTAAACTCATTTAGCAACCTTTAGCTGATTTCAGCCTACAATATTATTTGTATGCTGATGAGATACAGTTTTTGCTTCCATGTGATAGTGATCAAAAGTCTACTCTTTACTAATACTATATATTTAGGTGCAATTTCTGCTTGGTTATCTCATAACTGATTGTCATTAAATATGTGTAAAACCAAAATTATTATTTAAGCAAATGTCCAGCAAAGTTGTGTTTCAAGGATTTGACATACCAATTGTTCGTGAAGCTAGGAACCTTGGAATTACATTTGATACAAATCTGTCTTTTAAATCACACATGAAATCATTAGTGCAAACATTTTACTGGAAGCTGTGCATTCTGCGCAGATTAAAACCATCATAAAGATCTTCGAATGTTTTTGCAAACTTTAATTATGTCTAATTTAGATTATTACAATTCTTTATTTCTTGGATTACCCAAATATACTTTGAGAATGTTACAAATTATTCAGAACTCTGCTGCAAGGATTCTGACAGAGACCTCCAGATTTGAACATATTTTCTCTATATTTGTATACTGGTTACTGATTGAATTTCAGATCCAGTATAAAGTATTATTCTTGATAAATAATGCCTTGAGTGATGACGTTCCATTCTGTATTAATTCTTCATTAAAGATACATAGCCCTGTAAGATGTTGAGATCAGAGGGGCAATTCTTTCTTGGCATCCCAAATCAGTGTACAATTAGACTGGTAGATTCAAGAATAAATTATCTGTTGTAGGAGCACTAATGTGGAATAAGCAACAGTCTTACACAAACAGGCTTGTTGCAAAACCTTCAAGAAACAACACACCTATTTCAATTGGCATATTTCTAAAGCATGATGCTAAAAATAAAATAATGCAATGCAATGTGGCAACTGAATCAATGCTAGTCTTTTGTTATTTTAAGTTAAATTGTTTTATTTGTACTATTTGTTTGTTTTAATTGTTTTATATTTGACAAATGTTTTGTTTGGAAGATGCTCAGAACCTTGGATGAAGTAAATAAAAACATACTAATAAAAAGAGAAAATTATTTCAAAAGAGCTGATGAATAGAAGATCCAATAATTAAAAACTCATACAAATTTCCAGACACCAATAAAATATTTCAAAACAGTACACAAAGACCCAATAATTAAAACTAATAGAGATTAAAAAAATCCTCTGCTCTCCATACTTGGGAACTTTTGATTTGCAGGTGCCCTGAAATTGTGAATAAGCAGAGAGGAAGGGGTTTTTACTCATAAACTTTCTTCTATTTCACACACACACACATGCTCTCTCTCTCTCACCCACATGTGCAAACACACATACACACATGCTCTCTGTCATTTACACATGCTCACACACACACACCTG
This sequence comes from Rhinatrema bivittatum, assembly GCF_901001135.1. Taxonomy (NCBI): domain Eukaryota; kingdom Metazoa; phylum Chordata; class Amphibia; order Gymnophiona; family Rhinatrematidae; genus Rhinatrema; species Rhinatrema bivittatum. The sequence continues at coordinate 251,752,763 of NC_042621.1, read as the reverse complement.
CTTCTTCACAATCACATACAGTTTCTCACATACACACACACACACACACACACACACAAGCTCTCTCTCTCTCTCCTACTTATACACACACTGTAAGATTTGTGGACCCCTGTTGCTATGGTAAGGTTGACTCAGCCTACGGGGAAGGCCCCATAGGCCCTCACAGCTGGCAGAGCTTCACAAAGAAGTGATTGGTCAGGAGCTTCATCTATACCAACCCCTTTCCCCTTGGTTGAACCTCTGGGTTCCGGGGCCAGCAGGTTTTAGGCAAGAGTCTCTATGGTAGTTACATAGGTGAAGGTCCAGGGCCAGGCTAGGGTCAGAGGTTGGCGGCAAGCTAGAAAGGTCAATGCCCAGGTAAGTATCAGTGGCAGGTGGTAGGCAAAAGTGGCCAGTATCCAGGCAAGGGTCAGGAGCAGGCAGCAAACAAGAGTGGTCAAAGTCCAGGCTAGGGTCAGATCCAGAAGTCAGTCCGGGGACAGGTTAGGGAAAAGGAGAAGGACTGACACAGCAGAGCAGTCAGGGAGGCGAGGCGGGATGAACTGGAGAGATGAGGCAGGCAGGGCTGAAGGGATGAGGCAGGCACAGGATCAGGAACTCAGAAACAGGAAGCAGCAACTTACACAACACACTGGATGCAGGTGATCTGTTGCTTAGGCAAGGAAGGAGCGTCCAGGGGCCCTTAAGTAGGCCAGATGCTGGTGATGTCACTTAAGGGTGCTGTGCCCTTTTCCCACCACAGGCCCTTTAAATGTAGCCAAGTTGGGTGCGTGGATGCCTTTGGAGGAGAAACAGCAGCAGCAGTCCCAACGGCATCTTGTCACACACATGAGCTCCAACAGGGACCCACTGCAGAGGGGAAGCCCAATGTCTGCGGCATAGGGAGTGAATGCGACGGCCCATGGCATATCTTATCTTATCTCTGATAAGAACACAAGATATGCCATACTTATCTTATCTCTGATAAGAACATAAGATATGCCATCATCAAGCCCAGTCTCCTGTCTCCAACAGCAGCCAAACCAAGTCAGAAATACCTGGAAAGTACCCAAACATTAAATAGATCTCATGCTAATAATGACAGAAACAAGCACTGGCTATTCCCTGTTGATTCGTAGCAGTTTATGGACTTCTCCTCCAGGAACTTATCCAAACCTTTTGTAAACCCAGCTATACTAACTGCCTTAACCACATCCTCTGGCAACAAATTCCAGAGCTTTATCACTTATACACACACACTCTAAATCAGACACACACACATGCTCTCTCAATCAAACACACATACACATGCTCTTTCTTACACATATGTTCTCACTCACATACACATGCATGCTTTCACTTAGACCACACATTCTCTCTCAATCACACATATACACATTCTCAATCCATGCATATGCACAGGCTCTCTTTCAGTCATTCACCCCACCCTCCTGAAGCACAAGTGGCAGTAGCAGCCTCCCCCTCTTACCTCCAGAGCTCCAAGAAAGAAGAAAAGTCCCATCAGCTGCTTTGCCTCCTGTGCCTGACCATCGGCTGTTCCTATTTTTGGCTCCATGTGACACTGCTCCTACTGCTGCTCAGGATAAATGCTTATGGTACTTTTCTCCACATTCCGGTATGCTTGCGCTCTTAACGTACATCACTTCCTCTTCTGGGTCACGGGGATGGAAGATAGAGAAGCCATGCTGCTACTGCCACTAATTCTGCTGTCCTTCTGTCCAGGCTATTACCATTTTCAAGCTCAGGTGGAAGAAGAGTTCTCCGCATCTTGTTGGGCTGGAGGAAGGGAAGGTAAGAATAGCTGGGCCAGCAGGGGACTGGGAAATGCAGTATCCTGCCAGTGAACGGTGGCAACACATCTGTTGATGCTTGGTGACTCACTGGTTGAGAACCATTGTCTTAAAGGATGTGATCTCTAATGCTAGATGATGTAGCTGAGCTATTCTCAGGACATTTCTCCATTTGCATTTCTCTCACTATAGGCATGAACTGCATGAACGTATACTGTACCTACACATATCTTTCTCAATATGCCTAATGTGGGTTTTCAAGAAACCCACTGATAGAAATACTCATCTTCACTTTTAATAGTTATCTGAGCTCACTCAGACATAATATCCCTACTGATCAATTTTTACAGCTTCAATGTCTCTGCTCTTCCCATGAAGATTTCACCACCTATGCCCGAATGATGGATAACAATTTTTGTATTCATGCTTACCCTTCTCATGTCCTTAAGAAACTTTCAAATGAGCCTACTTTGTGAATCACGGTCTTCTTTTCCTTTCCCGGTCCTCTGATGACTCTGATACTTTGATATGTGTTCTTCCTTTTTTCACAGGGCACTAGAACAATCTGTCAGATTATTCGTCACCACTGGCATTTTCTTTCCCCTTTAGCTATCTTTAAGTCCCCACCTCGCTTCGCCTTCATACATGGTTGAAACTTAAGAGATGTTTTAGTCTCTTCGGATTCCCCTATTTTATATCCTCTGGACTCTTCTTCTTCTTTCTCTGGCCATAACCCATGTGGCTCCTGTCGGGCTTGTCCTCTCTCATTATTTATTACCTCATTTGCTAACCCTACTACTGGTTGCTCATACTGTGTTAATTGTAATTCTAATTGCTCTTCTTCTGGAGTTGTGTATGGTATCTTTTGCTCTTGTCCTTTACTATACATCTGTAAGATGATACAGAGGATCAAAACTCGTACCTTTGAACAGTGTAGTAATATTCGTCATTCCTTTTGACAACACCCTTAGTCTTGTACTGGCTAAATTGTAACCATTAACTAGATGATCTGCAGTTTTTTGTTTCAGAAATTTGCTCTGCCCATCCTTGGGGAGGTAACTTTTGTTACTTTTACGCTGGATCTTTAGTCAACAACTGTATTTCGTCTGTCTTTCTAGCCTCTGATTGGCTCATTTTTCCGCTGTTTTGACATTTGCTTGCTCTTTTCATTTTTGCCCCCTCTAACAAATAGATCCCTAAAAGTACTTTTTGTATGTTTATTAATGTATACTGCTAACAGCATGGCATGATGTTGTTTCCTCCACCTTTAATACACATTCACTGTTATCCTGTATATGTTATGCTTTGGTATGGATGTGAACCCTGGGCCGAGGTGAGAGATGTCACTGCCCACAGGGAGGAGTCCTATGGGCCTCACCGCCGGTAGGCATGGTCTCAGTAGCTAGGACACCGCTGTAGAATAGACTTTATTAGGGAGAGAGAGAGAGCATAACCTGTGGAGCGGGGAATGCATTAAATATGTGCCTACATGTAAACCGTTGCGATGGTACTTAACTTAGCAACAGTATAGAAAAGTTTTTAAATAAATAAATAAATAAATAAAATAAAGGTGCAGTTCAGGAGCAGAACCCATGGAGCGGGTAATGTAGTCAAAGTACAGTTCTGAGCTGAGGGTATTCCCAGGGTGACACCTCAGATGTGACGATCTGGTAGTGGCCCGCAGAGCGGGGTACACCAGACAGTCTTTCTCAGTAGTGAAATACCTCAGGTGTGCGGATCTGGTAGTGTCTCACGGTGTGGGGTATGCCGAAGATGACTGTTCGGTGATGATGGTGTTGAGGTAGTCTGAGGTCCTGGAGCTCAGAAGGTACTTGAGGATGAAGAAACAATATCCTGTAGCACAGGGTAAGGTGTAGTGAATCCTGCTGGTGAGGATGCAGTAGTGGCTCGAGGCATGGGGTACACCACGGGGAATTCCAGCAAGGCTTGGTAGAGATGAGCGAAGAGGTACTCACGAGGAATGGTTCCCAGAGATCAAGGAAGGAAGGCCCTCTGAGGAGCGGATAGCCTAGGAACGCGAAAGAGCCCCCGAGGAACGGGTACTCAGAGCATTCATACACTGAGACAGGAACAGGAACCGGAAGTCCAAGGAGAAGTGGATTCAGCAACGAGAAGAAATCCTTGCTAACTCGTAGGAGCATTGGGCCAGTCTGTTTAAGTACAGGTAGCGAGATGACGTCATGCGGAGGTTCCTTGAGGTTCCCTTGAGGTTCCTGCCATGATGTTTACATAGGTGGCTCATGCGCACACGCCTAAGTGACTTCAGAAGCAAGATGTTGGTCGGCAGCACCCATGCTGTCCTGGGAATGCCAGGGAGGTCTGCGGTGACTGGCGGAGGCCGCCATTCTTCCGAGAATTGATGGTGCAGCTAAAAAAGAGGTGAGCATGAGAGGTCGCAGCCTTCTGCGACCAACGGGCGCAACAGTATATTGACTTTTGCTTCGCTACTTATAATTGGCTCTAATTATACCCATGATCGATTGGCTCTTACAAACCCGTGACCATTTTGGCGCCTTTTGCTGCTTAAATCCTGTGCTATATTCTTTTTGATTGCTGCTTGCCAAGCTATTTAAGCCTATAAATGTTCTAGTTTGCTTTGCCTATAGGTTTTTACTATTTTCTAATATTTTCTTGAACTGTTTTGCCCTTTGCACTGTCCGCCTTATTAATTCTTTTAATAATTTGCTATTCTTTATGTGTTTCATTAGACAGTTTCCCCTTGAAACAGCTTTGCAGGGAAAGACGGTTCGTGTCATGGTCTGGACTGTTTTTCCCTTTTACCAACTGGCAACTTCCTCTGAATTAAATTCTGTTTTTTGAAACTCAAAAGTTTCTGTAGCTATATGAATAAACAATTTATTTGAATTCATCACTATTTGGTGGATCATATCTGCAGTGAGCACAGCGCCTTGGATTGACTCCGATATGCATTTGATTTCCGTTTGCTCTTATTACTTTGCTATTTAGATCTGCTGACATAATTATGATGTTACTGCCTTCTATTCTCTGCAATGCAAGATCTAGACTCTCTTGGACATCATCTTAGACATCTCTTTGCACAGCCTATGTACTGATCATGCTCACCATACCAATGTCTAGAACCAATCTTAGTGTCATTATCCTGTTGCATGTTCTTCCGAATTAATTTAATTTAGTCTGCCTTTCATAGCTGGTTGGTTACTTCAACCATTTTTGTTTTACATTTCTTTATTGTAGCACAATAGAAATTCCATGGCCTTGTGGTGGTACCATAATATTTAAAACCTTATCTGATTTTTCTAGCACTGCTGCTTGTCCATTTTGTCTATTGAATAAATAATATTTACATTCTTCTATTTCTCAGGGTGTTTATGAGCTCCTGTCTCTTCCCAGTCATTGTTTCAACATCCCATGTTGCATCTCTGATCTTCCATAATACTTTTCCACCTATATAATAATTATATGTAAACTTCTGTTATGCTTAGCAGTCTGCAGCCCTGCCACACAGACCTCCACACTCATCTATACCTCTGGGACTGGGCCGGGCCCTCCTCCTCGTGCTCCAACCACCCACCGCACTCTGCTATGCCTCTAGCACCAGGCCTGACCCTCCAGCAAGCATTGCGGCTTGGCCAGGCTCCTGCCCAGGCCGCACTGGTTGACAATGGTACTTCTCCTCCACAGCGGTGCCGGGAAGCAGCGCTCCTTCTGACGCTACTCGTCCTGGGCCTCCCTAGAGTATGCGTGTGCTGAGGGTACTTTTAAAGGGTTACTGGGGGAAAGTTCCACTGATGCCCGCTGATGACGTCATGGTTGAAACCAGATATAAGGAGATCCCAGCCGACTATTCAATGCCTTGGCAATAGATCATCTCATTGAGGAGTGCATTGCCTGTGTTCCTGTTCCTCGCTCCTATGTGTGATCCTGTGTTGGTTCCTGGCTTCCTGATTGGTACTTCCTTCATCCATCTTGTTGCGTTCGTGCCTCTTCTCGCCCCTCGCTCCACCCTCTCTACCTTGGGAGCGACTCCCTTCGGCTCTGATGGACAGTTGCAGCCGCGGCTTCTCTCTGCCTCTTGGTCCCGGTGTCCCTGGGCTGGCTTGACGCTACGGATCCGCCATGTTCCTGATGACGTAAGGGCGCGCGTGCGCGCTCCAGACTTTGTACCAGCAAGGGTGCGAACCTCGAGGGCGTCCCCCCGTAGTACATCATTTCTACTTTAAAAGGTCTTTGTTTGCTAACTTCTAATGAGTTAGCAAGGAACTCCAACAGGACTTGCTTCGGCAGTCCACGATACTTGCAACAACGATCCGAGTCAGCAAGGGGAATCCTTCCCCATTGCTCGGCCTTTTCAAACTTACCAGAAGTACCCGCTCCTCTGGGGCTCCGCTCTCTCTTCTTGATTTCAGATTGCCAGAATACTCAGAAGACTCCTCATTGCCTGGAAACGATCGCGGACGTGAACACAGTGAGTTCTATTGCAGATAGGAATCGGTACTCGCTCCACGAGGGCCTACATTCCTATAGCTCTGAAGACTCCCTTCCGTCCTAGACGTTGTCGCAGGTACAGGAGATCGTGAGTTGCATTGGCAAGATTACAGATAGGAACCAGTACTCGCCCCACGAGGGCCCATGTTCCTGGAATCCTTTACAGACTCTCTTCTACTCTAGAAGCCATTCCATATACAGCTATTGTGAGTTCTTATTACAGACTGTTAGCAGGAACCAGTGCTCGCCTACGGCTCCTGTTCCTATATATACTGAAGACTCTCTGTTGCATAGAGACCAGTGCAAACATCTACTATTGTGAGTGTACAATCTTGTATCCAGTATACCCTGTCTACTCACTACTTCTAGTCTCTCTCTACAGCTCAGCGACCCAGAGATTTTATTCCAGTATCAGAGGGACTTCAGCCTTCTGAACACATCGACTCACTACTGCCACCTCTGGTGATCCAGCTTCCAGCATAATAAAGAACTATTGTGTTTATCTCATATTCTAGCCTAGCCGGTGGTTTCTCTCAGGATCTCCTCCTGGGGGCGCTGTCATCTGCCATCGGCCCAGGGATTCACCATTTCCTCTACGTGGTCATTCTTTACACTATTATCACTCTGTGGGAGCCAACCACTACAGACCACTAACACCGCTTACGGAAGTATTATATAGAAAAGCTAATGCCTCTTATGGGCCTTGCCAGCAGCCTATATATAACAGATTACTACTCCGTAGCGGAGGCAAGATAGATTGCTATCTCAGTAGCAAAGTACAATATACCTATTGGTAGCACCTCTCCTTAGAAGAGTATCATTGAACAGATTGCCAACTCCTCTTCCCTGGGGAGTTGACCCATAACAGATTGCCACCTCCTTTCTTTACAGGAGCATCTAACAGCAGTTCGCTAACAGATTACTAACTCCGCCTCCCTGGCAGGGTAAGCACTACAGATAGCTAACTCCTCCCTTCTGGAGGAGCAGATCATGCCAGATCGCTAACTCCTCCTCCTTTCAAGAAAAAAGCAGAACAAGATTGCTAACTCCGCCCTCCTGGCGGGGTAAGCGATAACACATCTTCAGCATTTTGTCTTGTTATCACTTCTTAGATTGGACTCCTGGCTCTTGACCTCAGATCAGCTCCTGGCTTCTTCTGATTCACCCTCAGGCTTGACCCCGGCTTGCTTCCTGTCTCCGCTTGTTTGCTACCTGCCCTTACCTATGCCTAAATATCGACTCCGCCTTTTGCTGTCCACCTAGACCTCTGCCCGAACCTGACTTCGCGTATTCTTCCTGGACTGGCCTCGCACCTGCATCTCATCTGAACTTCATTTATTTATTTATTTAAAAGTTTTTATAGCCCAACATTCGTTGGGAGCATCATATCAGTTTACATGGAACTAAATACAGCAAACAGAAGGCTTTAAATGGAACTGAAGTCAACCAGAATAGAAATAATTTACAGTCTATAACTTTAGATTAATTACATAGTACTTTTAGTTATTTTATTTTTATTATGAAGTATTTTTAGGATTATTTAAGATGTATTTTTAGCTTAATTATGATTTTAGATTTACAATTGATGTATTTTAGGTATTTATGATGTATTTTAGGCTTATCAATGATGTATTTGATATATCATGATGTTTTTTGATTGTTGTGAACCGTTAAGATGGATCCTTAGTAACGGTATATAAAACCTAATAAATCTAAAATCTAAATCTAAATAACATTGACTAGGGGGTATAAAAATGCAGAAGATTACAAAGGAACAATTGTATAGCGAATAACTTAGATCAAGTGAACAAACATATATTACATTAGGTAACAACAATTTACATTAGGTAGCGATTATCTTAGGATAGGTGGGCAAACAGAGGTGTGAACCAAGATTTTTGGTAGCAAATGTGTTGTGGTTGGGGGGGGGGCATTTAGATATGGAAATTGCATTAGATAAGTGATATGCTGAAGGGATATCAGCAGGTGGAGAGAGGGCAGAGAACAATTGAGGGGATTTCCGTTATGGGAGATTATAGAAGGGTAAAGTTGATTGACATTTTGAGGGTGGGTTTTAGAGTATGGGATGTCAAGTATAGGCTTATCTGAATAGCCATGTCTTTAGTTTCTGTTTGAATTTTTTTGGGCAGAGTTCTTGTCGAAGGTTGGTTGGCATGGTGTTCCATAGGGCTGGGCCTGCAATGGATAAGGTCCGTTCTTTAGTGGTGGTGAGGGAGGTGAGTTTAGGTGATGGCGTGTGTATTGTGGCAGTGTATTGAGTCCTGGTGGGTCTTGAGGGGGTGCGGAATCTTAAGGAATCATTGACCCATTGCATGTCATGATTATGTAGGGATTTGTGGATGATTGTAAGGGTCTTGTAGTGGATCCAGGATGATACTGGGAGCCAGTGAATATCCTTTAAAATTGGGGTGATTTGTTCATTTTTGCGTGTGTTGGTAATAATCCGGGCAGTGGCATTTTGGAGTAGCTGGAGGGGGTAGGTTACGTTTTTTGGGAGGCCTAGGAGTATGGAGTTACAGTAGTCTAATTTTGATAAAATAGTGGTCTGGAGTACTGTACAGAAATCGTTAAGGTGTAGGAGTGGTTTGAGTTTCTTTAGGGTGTGTAATTTGAAGAAGCTTTCTTTTATTGTGGAGTTTATAAATCTTTTTAGGTTGATTTGGTTGTCGAGTGTGACTCCAAGGTCCTGTACATGTTGCGAAAAGGAGATTGAGGGGGGGGGGGGGGTTCTTTTTTGATGTGTTGTGGGGAAATTATCATGAGTTCCATTTTGGATGGTTGAGGCATCATCCCGGAGGCCCGTGCCTAAGTCCAGCCAGCCCTGGCACCCAAGAGCTCAATCTAAGGGGAACGAGGGCTGGTATTGGTGAAGCTCCAGCTGGGCCTCCACTCCAGTCCACTCTGCCTACCGACAGTGGAGACTTGTGGGGCTACTCTCTGCAGGTTGCACCAACTCCCCTTCAGTCTAAGGATCTACACTCAAAACAGATTGCCAAGGCCATGGACCCAGCGAAGGCTACTGCCCTTCAAGCCATTCCGGGCCTAGCTCACAAGATCCAGGAACAGCAGAGCTTCCTTGAGGCTCTGGCAGCCTCCATGGAGCATCTCAACACTCGGCTGGACGCTAAAGCGATTCATGTTGCACTGTCACCGCCAGTAAAGGCTCCCTCTGTTCCGGCAGTGCCTCATCACTCTTGATTCCTCTGCCGGCACCTCCACGGTATGCCAGGGAGCCAAAGCAGTGTCAGGGTTTTGTTAACCAGTGCTACATGCACTTTTCTCTCCAGTCATTTCTCTTCCCAGACAAGACCATCAAGATCACCTTCATTCTCTCGCATCTGGAGGGTAAGGCCCTGGCCTGGGCATCCTTGCTCTGGGAACGCTTTTATCCACTTCTTCAAGACCTGCAGCAATTCATTTCATCCTTCAAAAAGTTCTCCAATGACCTGGGCCACCAGGCTGCTTCCAGCATGGATCTCCTCCAACTTCACCAGGGGTCCCTGACAGATTATGCTATTGAATTCTGCACCTTAGCTACAGAGCTTGGTTGGAGGGAGGATTGCTTATGCCCCATATTCCTGGAGGGGCTTTCATCTCACATCAAGGACGAGCTGGTGGCTCAAGATCACCCGGAATCCTTGGAGGTTCTCATCAACCTGGCCAGAAAGATAGACTGCCACCTCCAGGAACGAGCCCAGGACTTCTGTTCACCTTGCAGACCCACCTCCTCAAGGTCCCATTTGCCTCCACCATCTTCGCCACTTACTTCTGGGCCGTCTCCAGCTGGTTCACTAGAGGAACCAAATCAACTGGGTCATGGCCACTTCTCCTGAAGAGCGACTGTGGCAGCAACAGGCAGGGTTATGCCAAAACTGCGGTGGGGCTGGGCACTGAATTGCGTAGTGCCCGATCCGTCTGGGAAACTCCCATGTCTTTCGACTCTGGGCTCCCCAACTGACCCTTCCCATAGTCATCACCATGGCCAACTTGAGTTTCCCTGTTCTGGCTCTCATGGACTCCGGCACAGGAGGTAACTTCCTTATGAATGTTATGGTGGACCATCTGCACATTCCAACCATTCCTAAGGAACTTCCATTGGCCATCTCCTCCATCCAGGGAGACCCGTTATCCAGAAGAACTACTCTCACAACGGTTCTGGTAACCCTGAGCATAAGTGCGCTACCATGCAGAGCAAATTGAATTCCATGTGATTGACAAGTCAATTCACCCCATGGTCCTAGGGCTATTGTGGCTATAACTCCACTCTCTGCAGTTTGACAGGACCTCTCTGCAACTCTCCAAATAGGGTCCCAACTGCCACCATTCCTGCCTACAGAAGTTGGGGGCCTCTCCATGTCTACCTTTGGCGGCAATGGTACCTGGGGTTCCTGCCCCATATGCTGATTTCTCGGATGTTTTCTCAAAGAAAAAAGCGGAGTGCCTACCCCCTCATAGGGAGTTTGATTGTGTGACTGAGCTGTTGCCAGGCTCCAGACCACTGCAGGGTAGGGTATACCCACTGTCACTTCCTGAGACAAAGGTAAGGTTGGAATACATTTATTTATTATTATTTTTTTTTTTTATACCGACATTCGATATGGTATGTCACATTGGTTCACATATAACAGAATGTCTAAGGCTGGCCTTAATGACAAGATACAGTATAACATATTAAATTGAGAACCTAGCTAACTATATATAGCCGGTTAACTGATAGTATCATAAAATAACATGTTTGTTAACTTAACTTATTGCAATATATTCAGGTTTAGGCTAATTATGTACAAGGTTGGACTGGGAACTGGGGGGGGGGGGGAAGGGGATTGTTGGGGGGGGGGCTCGAGGCGGGATTATTTGTCTGGGGGGAATGCTTTCCAGAAGAGCCAGGTTTTGAGGTTCTTTCGGAAGGTAGGTTTGGAGAGGTCAGTCCTGAGGGCAGGTGGAAGGTTGTTCCAGAGGTGAGGGCCTGCTATGGATGCAGCGCGTTCTCTGGTTGAGACTCTATGTGTTTCTTTGGTGGGGGGAATGTGGAGTAGGCCTGTGTTGGATGAGCGGAGATTTATGGTGGGATTGCGAGGGGTCAGTGGACCTTGTAGCCAGTTGGCTTTGTCATTATGGATTGCTTTGTGTATGAGCATGAGTGTTTTGTATTGGGATCTGAAGGGGACAGGCAGCCAGTGGAGTTGTTTGAGTGCTGGCGTGATGTGGGCTGACTTTTTCTTATTTGTTAGTGACCGCGCGGCGGCATTTTGTAGGAGCTGGAGGGGCTTGAGGGTGGATGCTGGGAGGCCGGTTAGGAGGGCATTGCAATAGTCGATCTTGGCGAACAGGAGGGACTGCAGTACTGTCCGGTAGTCTGGGGGGTGAAGTAGAGGTTGGAGTTTCTTCAGGATTTGGAGGTTATAGAATCCTTCTTTTATCAGAGTCTTGATGTGAATTTTGAAGTTTAATTCCTGGTCCAAGGTAATTCCAAGGTCTCTAACCGCTGAGAGCATGTTGTAGTTGGGTTGTGTTGGGGGGTCGGGGGTGGGTGTTGTGGCTTTTCTGGAGAGGTGAAGGATTTCTGTCTTGTTCTGGTTAAGCGTCAGTGCCATTTTTGAGAGGATGGAGGTTATGTCTGTCTGGTGTGTTTCCCATTGTTTTAAGGTATTGTCGATGTTGTCCTTGATGGGGAGCAGGATCTGTACGTCATTGGCATACAGAAAATAGGTGAGTCCTGTTTTGTCTAAGTATTTACATAGTGGGAGCATATAGATGTTGAAGAGGGTGGGGGATAGGGATGAGCCTTGTGGGACTCCTTATGGGAGGGGGATTACTTCTGAAGTTGTATTTCCTTGGGCTACTTTGAAAGATCTGTTTGTGAGGAATGATTGAAACCATTGGAGAATGGTGCCACTGATGCCTATTTCGCTGAGTCTGTGAATTAGAATCTTATGGCTGACTGTATCAAACGCAGCGGAGATGTCCAATAGGATCAGGAAGAAGGATGTGCCTTTGTCAAATCCTCGTAGTATAGTGTCAGTGAGGGTGAGGAGTAGTGTTTTGGTGCTGTGGAATTTTTTGAAGCCATGTTGAGCGGGGGCTAGTATGTTGCGGGTTTCCAGGAATTCTGAGAGTTGTTGGTTGACTGTCTTCTCGATGATCTTGGCCAAGAACTGTAGGTTCAAGATGGGTCGGTAATTTGATGGGATGGAAGGGTCGAGTTGGGGTTTTCTTTAGAATGGGCTTGACTACAGCGCATTTGAGGGCATCCGGGAGCACCCCTTGTTCGAGGGAGAGATTGGTGATGTCGGCGATGGGTCTGGCTAGGCAGTTCTGAATTAGTTTAAGGGTTTTTGTTGGGATGGGGTCGAATGGGTGTGCTGCTGGGTTGATCTTTAGAATCATGTTTTCCACCTCGATGGAGGCGACGGTGTCGAACTGCGACCATGTTGCTGTTGTGATTGTTTGTGTGCAGGGTTCTGGGTTGATTGGTGAGACTTTTGGATTGAGTTTTGCTGTTTTGTCTATAAGGTATTGGGCGAAGCTGTGACTGGGTATGGCTGGGGTTTCTTCTGACGTTGGGTTGTTGATGGGTTGTGTCAGCCGAGTTACATAGTTGAATAGGACTCTCGGGTTGTATTGGTAGTTGTGGATTCTCTGGGAGTAGAAGTTCCGCTTGGCTTCGTTGATGTCCGTTGTGTATATGTATAGAAGTGTTCTATATCTGTCGCGTAGTTGGCTTGTGGGGTTGCTTAGCCAAGCTTTTTCTGCTTGTCTTAGTCGGCGTTTTATGTTTTTGAGGTGTTTGTTGTACCAGGGTGACTTGTTTTTTGCTGTGGTTTCGATATCTTTTTCAATGGTTGGGCAGATCTTTTTCGCTGTCTCCATGTTGATTGTGGTCCATGAATTGACTGCGTTAATGGCATTAGTGGTGTCCAGGTGCTTGAGGGCCTCAGGTAAGGTTTTTTCTAGGGTCTCGCTGGAGCATGGCTTGGTGAAGACTATACGTTTATAGTCGTTTTGCGTGTGGTTGTGGGTGTGGTCCACTTGGAGCATAGTTTCTATTAACATGTGGTCTGACCAGGGAACTGTGGAGGTGGTGGGCGGGGAGTTGAGTGTTATTTTGTTGTTAATAAAGATCAGATCCAGGATGTGGCCTGATCTCTGCGTGGGGGAATTTATTACTTGTATGAAGCCCATCGCTGTTAGCGAATTGAGGAAGAGTTCACATGAAGGGGAGAGGGGAGACTTGTCAAGGTGGAGGTTGAAGTCTCCTAGGATAATGGTGGGGTGGCTGGTGTTCATACTGGCTGCGATGGTTTCGATGAGGGGGGCAGGGATCTTTGCTGAGGGCGCCTGGGGGGGGCGTAGATCAGCAGGATTTGGAGGGATTTGGACTTAAACTGACTGAGTTCAACAGGCAGTAGGAAATTGATGGGGAGTGAGCTGAATTTGAGTTTCTTGGCGGCTAGGAACAGTAGGCCGCCTACTTTTTTCTTGTGTCTGGGTATGGAGAAGATATTGTAATCGTTTTTTGGGTGTTGATTAATGAGCGGGGTTGTCTGTGTCTTTGAGCCATGATTCTGTGATACATAGGATGTCAGGATGTAGGTCACAAAGGAGGTAGTTTAGGAAGGGGATTTTCTTTGTAATGGACTGTGTGTTTAGTAGTAGGAGGGTGAGGACGGATAGGGCGGCCATATGGGGGTTTGTAGTAGGGGGATCTGGAGGAGTCTTCTGTGTATGTTTCTAGCTGGTGTGTATTTTGGGTAGGGTTTGTAGGGAGGGTAGAAGCATTGAGTGGCACGTGGGTGTCCTGTATCCATAATGGGGGGGGGGGGGGGGGGATGTCTTAGATGATCCGGTGTGGTCTGGCCTTCGTCTAGGCCTTGTGGGGCCTGGGGGGTGGGGAGGGATCTAAGAGGTCCTTGGGCTCTGCATTTTAAATGGCTGGTAGGTCTGGAACAGGGAGGGAACCTTGGGCTGGTTGGGATGGCTTGAGGAGCCAGAGAACCTATGGGATGGGAGGTCTGTTCTGGCCCGAAGGGTCGGGGTGCACTAAGGGGGGCACTAAGGGGCAGGCCCCTTAGGTCGCGCTCCTTCGGGTGAGTGACGCCCAGCGCGTGGTGCCTGGGGTTCGGGCCTTGCTTTAAGGCCCTCGGCGTCACGGTGGTGAGGTAGGTGGGCGGCGCAGGCATCCGATAGGCCGGGAGGTGCGTCTGTGGGTGGGTCCTGTTCGTGCCGCGGTCAGGAGGCGCCGGATGTTGGGAGGGCCTCGGAGCGGTCGGTCGGCGGCAGGAGAGGAGGGGGCTCTTACCCCGATGGGTGGCGCCGGCAGCGCGAGCCTGCAGGGTCCCTCTCCGGCGAGCGAAAAAAACATCCAGGAGAACCTGAACAAAGGGTTCATCTGACGTTCTACATCTTCGGCTGGAGCGGGATTCTTCTTTGTTGCTAAGGACTCCATCCCTACATCGACCAGCAGGGTTTCAATGCAATCACCAAGAAGGTTTGGTACCCCTTGCCCCTGATCTCAGACTTATTTGACCACCTGCGAGAGGAAAGGAATTTTACCAAATTGGATCTGCGGAGGGCTTACAACCTGGTTTGCATTCGGCCCAATGATGAATGGAAGACAGCCTTTAACACAAGAGATAGGCATTTCGAATACCTTGTCATGCCATTTGGATTATGCAATGTTCCAGCAGGCTTCCAAAAGATGATGAATGAGATCTTCGGAGACTTCCTTTATGACATTCTTAATTTTTCCAAAGACCTGCCATCCCATCGCTGTGATGTCTGCCAAGTCCTTCAGCGTCTCTGTTACTGTTTCGTAAATTCTTCATGGATCCACAATCATCTACACAGACCAACTCTCAAATGAACTCATAACCTTAATTCTCAACCTAACTAACCTTCCTCCACATTCAGCCTTATATCTGCAGAGACTTACTTGGTTATGTTTATTATTGTAATTACAACATGTTATGATATCTCAAAACCCATTTGTTAAAATGTATTCACTTTGTAAACCGTTATGATGGCTTCCCGAATAACGGTATATAAAACTCTTCAAATAAATAAATAAATAAATTATAGTTCAAACTGGACAAATGTCTGTTTGAAAAAGAAAGCCTTCCTTTCCTAGGGTACTCTGTCTCCAGTAGAGGCTTCTCCATGGATCTAGACAAATCTCAAAAGTATCCATGTCTGGCCCCAGCCAACAGGCTTGCGGGCTCTACAGAGGTTTCTGGGCTTCGCCAATTAGCATAGGCGTTTTATTGCTAACTACTCCATGATTGCTGCTCCTCTCACTGTCCTCACTTGAAAAGGGGCTAATGTCAAGATCTGGTCTCCCGAGGCTGTGATGGCCTTCCAAGATCTAAAAGACGCATTCCTGAGGGAGCCATGTCTGCATTATCTGGACCTTACCCCTTCATCATGGAAGTGAATGCCTCCTCAGTGGGGGTAGGGGCCGTCTTAAGTCAGCACTCTCCTAAGGGCACCCTGCATCCATGTCCTTCTTCTCAAGGAAATTCTCCTCAGTGGAATGCAATTACAGAATAGAAGACAGGGAACTTCTCACCATCAAGTTAGCCCTAGAGGAATGGTGCCACTGGCTGGAGGGCACTCAACATTGCATAACCATCTATATTGATCATAAAAATCTGGAGCACCTTCAGCACATGCAACATTTAAATGCCTGACAAGCTCGCAGGTCTCTTTTCTTTGTTCATTTTGATTTTGAGCTGAGGTATCTATCACCTGGCACTCAAAAATGCTTGAGTGGGTGCAATTTCCTGCTCCTTCCTGCCAGAGGACCTTCCAGAACCTCCTCAGCACACCTTATATCCCACTAGAATCCTCCTGTCCATCTCCATGACTGTTCCTCCAGGAAAGACAGTCGTTCCACACAGACTCTGTGAAAAAGTGTTGAAATGGTCCCATGACTCCCGTGTAGCAGGACAACCTGGTTGGGCCTGGATATTTGCCCTTCTCCAACTGTATTATTGGTGGCCGCAGATGCAATGTGACATCCGAGCCTATGTGGACTCTTGTTCCACCTGCGCACAGCAGAAACCCTTGCCAGGACGACCCTGAGGGCTGTTACAGCCATTGCCAGTGCCCAGGGAATTCTAGACCCCCTTGTCCATCGACTTCGTGGTGGACCTCCCTCCCTCTCTCTTCTGTTATTTGGGCCATAATTGACTGTTTCTTAAAGATGGCTCATTTTGTCCCACTTCCTGGGCTTCCCACAGCTCCAGAACTAGTCCAGCTTTTCTCCCATCATGTCATCCCCCTGCATGGGTTGCCCCAGCATGCTGTCTCTGACCGAGGCTTCCAATTTACAGCCCGGTACTGGTGGTCTCTGTGTAAAAAATTTAATATATCTCTGGACTTTACAATAGCAGATCAGCCTCAAGCCAATGGTCAGGCTGAACGGACCAACTGCACCTTGAAGTGTTTCCTTCAAAACAAGATAACTGTGCATCTCTCTTACCTTGGGCCGAGTTTTCACCTCGTTCACATGTCAGCTCTGCTATGGGATCCTCTCCCTTCTTGATTGTGTATGGCAGACAACCTGCATCACATCTGCCAATCCCACTATCGATTCCATCGCCCGCAGCCCAAATGACCGCCCAACAAGTACTGTAACTCTGGAACTGCACAACTGAGACTCTTCAGAGAACAGTGGAGAGGTTTAAGAAAACTGCAGATGCGCATCGTAGGCCAGCACCCCGGTTTGAACCCGGGAATAAGGTCTGGCTGAATACGCGCCATATCTGCCTTTAAATGCCTTTGATACACCTTGCCCCGTGTTACATCTGTCCTTTTCCCATCTTTCGTCAGCTTGGTCCTGTGATATACCAGTATCAACTGCCCACTTCATTAGGAGTCCATATTGAGTTTCACATGTCCCTGTTGAAACAGTTGAGTCTCTCTTGGCCCTTGAGAAGACCACCTGAACCACAGGTGTTTTCCGAAGAGGATACTTTGTACCAAGTGAAAGAGGTCTTGGACGTCCGATGAAGGGGCAAGAAATGGGAGGATTTGACTGCCTAGGAGGACTTCGGGCCAGAAGAAAACACTTGGGAACATGACTCTAACATCCTAGATAAGAGTCTTCTGAAGGAATTCCATGCTTCTCACCCCAAGACGCTTAAACCCTCAGGGAGAGGCTTTAGAGGAGGGGATACTATTATGCTTGACGGTCCACAGCCCTGCCACACAAACCATAGAACTCACCCTCGACTCCGGAGCCGGGCCCTCCTCCTCATGCAGCGGCCACCTGCCGCACTCTGGTGTGACTCCGGGGCCAGGTCCGACCCTTCAGCACGCAGTGCGGTTTGGCCAGGTTCCTGCCCGGGTTGCACCGGCTAACAATGGTGCTTCCCCTCTGCAGTGGCGCCGGGAAGCCATGCCCCTTCTGACACCACTCATCTTGGGTCTCCCTAGGGCGTGCATGCACCGATTGCACTTTTAAAGGGCCAGTGGCAGGAAAGTCACACTGATGCCCGCTGATGATGTCATGGCTGGGACCAGATATAAGGAGGTCCCAGCCAACTATCCAGTGCCTTGGCTATAGGTCATCTCATTGAGAAGTGCATTGCCTGTGTTCCTGTTCCTTGCTCCTGTGTGTTCCTGAGTTGGTTCCTGGCTTCCTGGTTGGTCTTTCCTTCGTCCGTCTTCAGTGTCTTGTCTTCTCTGTCTCACTTGCCCTCGCTTCTTGGGTTGGAATCCTGGCTATTGACCTCGGACCAGCTCCTGGCTTTTTCTCGGGCTGACCCTCTGGCTGGACCCCAGCTTTCTTCCTCTCTCTGTTGTTCAGCACGTGCTCTTAGCTCTGCCAGAATATCAACTCCGCCTGTTTGCTGCCTGCCTAGACCTCTGCCTGAACCTGGCTCCACGTGCTCCTCCTGAACTGGCCTCGCACCTGCATCTCATCAAATCTTCATCATCCAGGAGGCCTGTGCCTAAGTCCAGCTGGCCCCGGCACCCGAGGGCTCAACCTAAGGGGAACGAGGGCTGGTACTGGCGAATCTCCAGCTGGGCCTCCACTCCGCCTACCAATGGTGGGGACCTGCAGAGCTCCTCCCTGCAGGTTGCACCAACTCCCCTCAATGTAAGTTTCCACATTTGCTACAACTTCATATTACTACCACCTGAGACCATACTCCTTACAGTGGCATAGGAAGAAAAGCTTGGGATTCTTTGTCAATTAAAAGCTGCAGCTTCTGAGGACCATTTTGATAAGGATAGTAATCATTTGGCAGTGCAGATTTTATGGTTGGTTGCCAACTGACATCAAGCCTCCTTCTTTACTCTGGTGTGGGATTAGCAGTGGAGAGCTACTGCAATAGGAGTTACACTCTGGTAAAGTGTATTACCTTATATAGACCAAAGATAGACTGATAAGCTCACTTTATTACTGAAATTTATTTTAAAAAAATGTATTCTACCTTACCGTCCCAGATAAGATCAGCTCTCAGAAGAAGGCAGCTGATCTTGTTAGTACAAGTTATACATTACAGCATAACTATTATAATCAACACTAATTTTTAGTGATTATCATCAGTATCTTTGGTCCAGTTTCTGCCACAATATCAATTATTATTATTTACTACTGGATTATATATGCTAAGAGGAGGAAAGGTCTGGTCATGACTAGAGCAGTGGTCTATGATATTCAACACAAGTCCTGAAACTTGAAGACTTTCCTCTGCCACCCACTTTCCATGTGACCTTCTGAAAATCTCTTTATCTCCCTGTATCTTCAAGATCCAGTTGAAAACAAGACATCTATGCCTGGCTCTTCTGGTCAAAAAATGTAAAAACAACATGGTGAAACTGTATAATTTCTTAAAGAATAACATTGTGCTTTGATCTTGACACAGGGTCAATGGGTTTATTGAACTGTGTCAAGACAAATGGGATATAAAAACTTTTAAATAAATAAAAATAAATTCAGATATTCAATACAAAGAGAAGCAAAACTAGAGAAAACACAAAAATGATTAAGGGGATGGAATGACTTCCTTCTGAAGAAAGCTAAATAGGTTAGGGCTCTTTAGCTTGGAGAAAAGATGATTGAGAGGGGATATTATAAAGGTTTATAAAATTAAGTGTGGTGTGGAGTGACTTAATAGGGAGCGGTTATTTACTCTTTAAAATAGTACTAAGAATAGGAGACATTCCATGAAATGAGCTAGAACCAAATTTAACACAAATAAATATTAATAAACAATATGAAAAATATATATAAGGTAATACCTTTATATTGAACTAACTTATTACAATTCTTGATTTTCGGGAACCAACCCTTCCTTAAGTCCTTAAGAGAATGAGCAAAAGATGACATTGCTAGAAAATATAAATGAATCATAAAATACATTCCAATGTTAGTGTGACAAGGAAGTAGGGGGAGTGATTGATGGGTGAACAGAAGGTGACAGACAGTGGAATTTTATAGTTCATAATTAGTAAAGAAATCCAAGTTTCTGTTGAGTCATTTCTTGTCATTTCCAAAGTGTCTGATCATTTTTCATTTAAAATTCTTAAATTCCTTAAGTGTTTTGAATTTTCCTTTTTGAAAAATACTGATCACAAGGTTGCTGATGCAGTGGTCAGGTTTTGCAAAGTGTTCTCCCTTGGTGGTCTCTGTGATGTTTGATCTTGTGTCTGTGAGTGTACGTTAATTTTTTTTAAACTTTTGATGTGTATCATCAATGTAGCACCTTTCTTCCCATTTTCTGCATTGAAAAATATATCAAACATTAGAGGAGGAACATGAACAGCATTCCCTTGTACAACTGAATGTCTTTCCCATGTGAACAACTATGGGGGTCCTGTAGCATGAGCTGGCATAGTTTGCAACATGGTATATTGCAGGGATATGTGCCATTTTTTTCTTTCTTTTTACTAATTTTGCTAAATTTGCTTTTTACTAATTTTTGCTTCAGATTAGGTGATTACAGCGGCTGTGATTTTTCTTAGGGTGCCAATTCTTCAGGAGGATGAATCAGTGAAAGAAATATCCCCTGCTGCACCAGTACTGGGCCTACTGGTACCGCCTGATCGGAAGCAAAATTTGCCACATTCAGTTGATGGCATTAAAATTATTTTCAGCTTACATGCTGGCTGCTAGGGTAATGACAGGTATAGTATCTAACATAAATAAATTACAAACGGGTAAAGCGAAACACAGAGTAAACATAAAAACTTGTCCCATGCCAAAAGGAATCTGTGACAAAATCTAGAAGGGACCCCCCCCACATAAAATGTAGGTATAGAAAAATTGATATCTAAAATATCTCACAGAGAAATAGGTTGCTAAATTAAGCAACCTAGATTTGTTTTCATTTATATTTCTTAAAGCATGGCAAAAAAAAAATCCTCTACATTTTCATAAGAAATAGAAAGGGGAATGTACCTTGTAAGTTGTGGCCTACTAGTTACAGCAATGGACTGGAAACAAATATTGAAATCCCACTTCTCCTATTGATGTGACCTTTGGCAAATCACTATTATCTCCTGTTACCTCGTACCCACTTAGACTGTAAGCTCGTGGGGCCAGGTACTTATTGTACCTGAATTCTAAAAAGGCTGTAACCCACCTTGCATATATTGTTATAACAGCTGTGCTTGGTAAAAAGCCTTGCCCTGAGCAGAGGGGGTGTATAGGGGAAGGCAGTTAAACCTCTTAACTCTCTCCTGCAGTGCGAGAGGTTTCCATTCTTTCTATGAGCTTTCAAACCCTGGCTAGATTATTCTATTTTCAAATTTCTTTTTGCTGAATATACGCCGATTTTCTCCCTCTCTCTCTCTGAAGATTCAGAAAAAAGGCCTTAGCTACTAGGAATTTTATCAAAATGTTAGGAAGAGGACATTTGGATTTGCGGAAACGCGGCAGTAGTACCGAGAAAGGGAAACAGATTTACAAAGTGTTGAAACTCCAGCACAACTCGTTTATTCCGTGGCGGCAGCAGCAGCGACTTCTACCACAGCCCCCCTTCTCCCCAAACCCTTGCGGTCAGTGCTTGAGTTTGGGGAGTGCAGCTCCCACATCCTCTTCCCCTCCCCCGTACCCTCGTCCCAAGCGGTGACGCTCGGCACCACATGACATCATAAAGTTTTGTTTTTTTTTCCCTCCCCCTGCCCGAAGGGCTGGAAAATGGCGGCTTAAGAGTGGAGTTTCCTGCTTTTCGATTTCATGTCCCTCATTTCCCTTGTCTGCGCATCAGGAGTCAATCCAGGAAGCTGCTGCACGTCAGGCAGTCTCGTCAGGAATTGCACGGGGGGAGGGCTTAGGGGGGCCGGGTGCTCTCTGGAAAATGACTCGCTGGGTCCCCACCAAAAAGGAAGAAAAATACGGCGTGGGTAAGAGCCGCCAAACTTTTAGTTTTGCGTTTCATTTTTGTTTCGGTGCATGTTTTCTCGGTCTGCAGGCGCGCGCTTTTCCCGAACTTCCCTGAAAGCCGCCGGGCCCCGGGACACTGAGAGCGCGGAGGCTGCGCTGCCCTGTTTGGTGCCTTGGCGCCCCGCTTGCTTTTTGTCCGTATTTTGCGCTACAAACTCGGCTGGATTTTTTTTATTATTAATAAATAGTTAGTTGCTTAGCGCTGTCATTTTCATAGTTGTGCCTTCCGAGACTGAGCAGCCTCTTGAAATGGCAGGGAAGAGGCGCGCCTAGTTACAGTGACTCCTTAGTACGAGGAAGGCCGATATCTTATAGAGGGAAAACGAAGGTTCTTACTTTGAAATAAGTTTTATATCTTTTAACTTAAAAGCGCTACTATCTTGTATGTCTTAGTAAAATTTCGAAATGCACCTATTCTCGAGACTCGCTGACGCTCAGTGGAATAGCAACAGCTCTTCGGTCCCAGACTTGTTAGTGACCAAATAACTTTCATGGCTTAAAAGTACTGAGCCAGTTTTGTATGTCTCGTGTATATACTTACAGCTTTTTTTTTCATACCACGTGTGACAACACTCCTGCAGAGATTTTTGCCTTGGGGCGGGCTGTTTTAGTTCCCTTCCCTTGCATATTTTATTAGGTCCTCACAGAGAGCGACTCGGTCATCCTTTTATTTACCGAACAGTTGTGGTGGATAGCTATGCTGGGTTAATACAATGGATCATTTGCATTGGGGAGCTCAGCTTTGCTACTTAGAATTGCTAGAGTGCCACATTGTAAACAAATGTGCTGTTAGCTGCTCAGTTATAACACCTGGAACATCTCTGGACTACAGAGAAACCGGTGATGCAGGGCGAAATGTTTTCATTAAAGTTCTGTCCGCTCTGTGACCTGTAGCTTAGCTTTTATCCTACATACATGTAAATGTTCTGATAGGCCTCACTATTTATTTATTTCTGGGGTTTTTTTGTTTGTTTGTTTTTACTATCGATGCTATGTGAACAATGGACCAGATCCATTGTTTCTTGAGATCTGTGGAAAACATTTCCACTATTCTTTTCCAACTGGAAATCTGTCAGGCACCCTTCTTTCCTTAAGGAAGCCCTTCTAAATGGGGCTTTCCAGGTTTGTTTTGAAGGTGTGGAACTTTAATTTTTAATAGTAATTTCTCTTTAGAAATCTTTCTCTGTATGACTATATTTTAAATGTTCAGATCTTGAATCCATGTGTCAAAGAACATGTGACTGAGTAGCAGCAGAAACAGTCTGTACCAGCCTACTTTAGATTGGCTGTATTTAGGGATAGAAGTACAAACATCCTACTATAATTATAATTAGTGCTGGAGTTGAGTCAGCTTATTATTTCGAACCTTTTAGATATGTACTGTGAAAAAATGCATCTTGTACTCTGCTATCAACAGACTTGTTTTATACAAAAATAAATACAGAGGTTAGAAATATTTAACCCTTGATTAGCAGGGGAAATTTATCCTGGCTATGTGCATTGCTGTTTCCAGTCATGCAGGAACTTATTTCAATGTGTGAAAATAATCTAGAAATTTTCTTGGCCACCAAGCTGTAGGCAGATGATGCTTTCGTCCATCCAGAATCATTCTAGAGAAGTAGTTCCTCCAGAAAGAAGGGTAGGCCTATTCTGAAATATCTCTGCCACCAGAGTAAGCCTACTATGTAGCCCAGGCTACTGCTGTCTGCTTTCTTACCACCATGTAGCATAATGTATATGCATTTACTGATTGGAAAACTCAGCTACTACTTTTTGGCCCCATGAAAGGTATATGAAAACCTTGGGAAAACCCTTCGTATAGCCATCTGGCCTCCTTGGGCTGATAACCCTTTAAACAGACCTGCAAGCTATGTATCTTAATGGGGGTAGGTGCTCTAATGAATTTATTGTTGCTCTGTGTGGGGGATGGTTCCTCCCCTTGAGCATTTTGTTTGAGGGTGGCCTGCACCGCATCCCATGCAGGCGTGTCTGAATTTGCAGGCAGCAGCGAATCTGCAAAAACCAGAGTTGAACAGCCTACAGATGGGAGTCCCCCCACCCCTAAATCTAGTGGCTTGCCCCCACCTTTGCCCTTGACGAAAGGGCTGACCTTGCCGAAATGGAAATCTTCCCGTAAAAGTATGTTGGCGAGGAGTTAACCATGTACTCGGCTGGTATGCATTGCCAGCGAAGCCAGGGACAACCTCCTGCACCATACTCCAACCAAGCCGTACCGCCATACGTG
The DNA here is from genome assembly GCF_901001135.1 of Rhinatrema bivittatum. NCBI lineage: Eukaryota > Metazoa > Chordata > Amphibia > Gymnophiona > Rhinatrematidae > Rhinatrema > Rhinatrema bivittatum. Next base: position 251,728,822 of record NC_042621.1, on the reverse strand, counting down.
CGATAAGCACCACAAATGACGTCCTGGTAAGCAATTAAGGAGCAACATTTTTCAGGAAATTTTTGACCTATGATGGATGACAGAATTCTGAATCCTGCTGACCAATTAGCTAGTGTCTTAGCGATGCAGGGTTTCTCCCTAGCTGAGAGTTTGCACGCTTCGTGGCATTTGGGATCGGAACCCTCCCCTTCTTTCCTGAGCAGCTCGAATATATCTACATATTTGCTGCGCCATATTTTCTCTTTTAACGCCTCTGACACATGCGCGGTTAGTGAGCCCACTGTACATGTGTATTGTGCAGCGTTATTGCCATTCGTGGCTGAGCTACCAGTGGTATTGTGCCCATTGGTCCCCAGCTGACCCACCGTTGTTCCAACCGCTGTAGCTGTGGTTGGTGTTCCAACAGCTGTAGCTGGGGCTGGGGTTGGTGTCACAAGTAAAATATCCCCCATGGGTCGTCCTGACTGCCCTGTTTCCTGTGTTGGGCTAGTGTTAGCATTACCCTGCCCATGCCAGTTATCGAAAATAGCTTTCATAGCAGCGAAATTGTCAGTAGGAGCGCTTTGTGGCCCCAGGCACACTTCGCTGCCATTCCTTGGTGGTGGGTAACTGGGCTGTGTTGGGGGTACCTGCACATTACCCTGGCCCCGGTTTAAATCAGGGTACTCACAGTTCTGTCCTTCTTGCGGTTGCCCGTGTTGTCCATGAGCTGTCTGTTGACGTGCTGGTGGCTGGGTGTTGCCAGCTGAACTGTTGGAGCTGCCCGCTGCACCGTGCTGTGGACCGATGGGCACTGAGCCAGGGGATGGGCTAGTGGTATGCGTTAAGGCATCCAGCATTGCCTTCACCCTGTCCGTGCCATGGATAGCAGCCGCTGACCAGGTTTGGTCCATGAGCTGACGCAGCTGTCGTTCGGTAACATTGCCGAAGTTCTCTCGTGGCGGTGCTGCAGGGGTCGGTGCTGCAGGGGTCATGCCCCGTGGAGGGGGCTGCTCCGGCACATAGCAGCCCAAATGGCTGATGCTACGCGGTTGTCGTGTGCTTGCGGATTTCCTCTTCTTATTCCTCTGTGTCTTGGTCTTACGTTTTTCGACTTCTGGCGTTGCCGCGAAGTTTTCCTGCAATTTGCTTGGCTTCCGACGTGCTCGCTTGGCTAGAGCCTGAGCCTGGTCCGGCATAAGTGCGGACGGGGCAAAAGCCATAGCAAACTGAGTGGTAGCCATGCTGTGTAGACATATTAAATGGTTAGATCTCGCACAGTTTTGGGGGGGGGGCATATGAATAGGTAGCCAAACGTGGGTGTGCGCACACCTGCTAAGGGGGGGGTGGGGGAGGGGTGCAAGGAGCCGGGGGGGGGGGGGGGGGGGCTGGGCGCACGTTTGGGCCCGGCAAGTTTGGGGGGGCTGGACGGGAACAGGATGGGGGTGGGGGCAGCTGAGGAAGGTGGGGGGGGGGCGAGGGGCGGCCGGACTCTGTGGGGAGGCGGGAGTGCCGGCGCATGGGGGGGGGGGGGGCCTGGGGAGTAAAAGGAAAGTAATAAAAAAAAAAAAAAAAGAAAATCCTGAAAGTCCATGTGCTGACCTCCAAAATGGCCGCTGCCATGTGCTAAACTCCCAAAATGGCCGCTGCCATGTGCTAAACTCCCAAAATGGCCGCTGCCATGTGCTAAACTCCCAAAATGGCCGCTGCCATGTGCTGACCTCTGCTGGCAAGCCCTTCCCATGAGAACCACAATACCATGCTAAGATGTAAGCCAACCTTTCATTAATATTTTAATTTACTTTGTATAGAGCTGCATAGCGCAGCCTAAATCATATCTATCAAGCTGAGGGTCCTGTACCCCTTATAATTCAGTATAAACGTGCACATGGGACAGCTGTCCCTTTAAATGGTAACCGAATGCTAAATATCACCTTTAGGATTAATATAAAAACCATCCTGTTAACCTGGCTGAGCACTCAAATGCCATACCGCTGTCCCACAGACATATCATCAGAATTCCCAACTACGGAATGCTGGCTATTTTTTAATTGTCAGATTACTTAGGTATAACAAAGCACATCCACAGGATGTTGAGGTAGCATGGTAGACATGAAGCCTGCCCACTTCCTAGCAATTTAGAGAGCGAGGGGTAAAGCAATACAAGAAAACATCGATTTTAAAGTAAAGTAAGCCTACAAGATCAGTGCTCTAACCACTGAGCTACCAAGCCTGCTACTGCCAGCCATGTGCTCTAACCACCTATGCATTCACCATGTGTAGGCCCTTTCAATGGCGTTTCTTAAGAGGCTACAAGTGAAAGATAACCAGCCCTGCACTCGCTGCCCTTTCAATAAATACAGCTACATGCAGAGCAAGCATTGTGCTGAAAGCCAGCCATGAATTCATAAAATATATATATATAATAACCTGTAAAGTGTGGGCATGTGCCCATGGCGATTCACTAAATATATATTAGTTAAAATATATATATAACCAGCCATGTGCTAAGGCATTTCCTTAAATAAAATAACATTCCAGGCAGAAGCAGCCATGCATTCAAAGCCTTTTCATTAAATAAAGTACTGGTAATGCAGAACCAGTTCAATGCAAAAAGGGGGGGGGGGGTGAACATACCTTCCAGACCTTAGCAACACAAAATTACCATTAATATTCTCAACATTTTGCCTATAAGCCACAAAATCTATGTACTTTACCCAATGATGTAATCAAAGAAATGGTTCCTGCTCCTTTAGCTGATCTGCTCCTCTTACAGCACAGCCGTGCTGGAGGCAAAGTGAAAGTAAAAGCAAAACTGTTCCAGGCTGCAAATGTGCTCCCCCCACCCCGCCCTACCTCCTTCCTTGTCTCATTGGCTCATGCCCAGGTTTGAACTGGCCCCTAATCCCATTGTCCGCCCCTCTCCGCACCTAGGCTGTGCCCCCCTCCCCCCTCCCTCTTGCCTGCCGCACGTCTGCCCAGTTGGCCCATGCCTCGAGAGGCGGGCCTCCTTAACTCTCTCCTGCAGTGCGAGAGGTTTCCATTCTTTCTATGAGCTTTCAAACCCTGGCTAGATTATTCTATTTTCAAATTTCTTTTTGCTGAATATACGCCGATTTTCTCCCTCTCTCTCTCTGAAGATTCAGAAAAAAGGCCTTAGCTACTAGGAATTTTATCAAAATGTTAGGAAGAGGACATTTGGATTTGCGGAAACGCGGCAGTAGTACCGAGAAAGGGAAACAGATTTACAAAGTGTTGAAACTCCAGCACAACTCGTTTATTCCGTGGCGGCAGCAGCAGCGACTTCTACCACAGCCCCCCTTCTCCCCAAACCCTTGCGGTCAGTGCTTGAGTTTGGGGAGTGCAGCTCCCACATCCTCTTCCCCTCCCCCGTACCCTCGTCCCAAGCGGTGACGCTCGGCACCACATGACATCATAAAGTTTTGTTTTTTTTTTTTCCCTCCCCCTGCCCGAAGGGCTGGAAAATGGCGGCTTAAGAGTGGAGTTTCCTGCTTTTCGATTTCATGTCCCTCATTTCCCTTGTCTGCGCATCAGGAGTCAATCCAGGAAGCTGCTGCACGTCAGGCAGTCTCGTCAGGAATTGCACGGGGGGAGGGCTTAGGGGGGCCGGGTTCTCTCTGGAAAATGACTCGCTGGGTCCCCACCAAAAAGGAAGAAAAATACGGCGTGGGTAAGAGCCGCCAAACTTTTAGTTTTGCGTTTCATTTTTGTTTCGGTGCATGTTTTCTCGGTCTGCAGGCGCGCGCTTTTCCCGAACTTCCCTGAAAGCCGCCGGGCCCCGGGACACTGAGAGCGCGGAGGCTGCGCTGCCCTGTTTGGTGCCTTGGCGCCCCGCTTGCTTTTTGTCCGTATTTTGCGCTACAAACTCGGCTGGATTTTTTTTATTATTAATAAATAGTTAGTTGCTTAGCGCTGTCATTTTCATAGTTGTGCCTTCCGAGACTGAGCAGCCTCTTGAAATGGCAGGGAAGAGGCGCGCCTAGTTACAGTGACTCCTTAGTACGAGGAAGGCCGATATCTTATAGAGGGAAAACGAAGGTTCTTACTTTGAAATAAGTTTTATATCTTTTAACTTAAAAGCGCTACTATCTTGTATGTCTTATAAAATTTCGAAATGCACCTATTCTCGAGACTCGCTGACGCTCAGTGGAATAGCAACAGCTCTTCGGTCCCAGACTTGTTAGTGACCAAATAACTTTCATGGCTTAAAAGTACTGAGCCAGTTTTGTATGTCTCGTGTATATACTTACAGCTTTTTTTTTCATACCACGTGTGACAACACTCCTGCAGAGATTTTTGCCTTGGGGCGGGCTGTTTTAGTTCCCTTCCCTTGCATATTTTATTAGGTCCTCACAGAGAGCGACTCGGTCATCCTTTTATTTACCGAACAGTTGTGGTGGATAGCTATGCTGGGTTAATACAATGGATCATTTGCATTGGGGAGCTCAGCTTTGCTACTTAGAATTGCTAGAGTGCCACATTGTAAACAAATGTGCTGTTAGCTGCTCAGTTATAACACCTGGAACATCTCTGGACTGCAGAGAAACCGGTGATGCAGGGCGAAATGTTTTCATTAAAGTTCTGTCCGCTCTGTGACCTGTAGCTTAGCTTTTATCCTACATACATGTAAATGTTCTGATAGGCCTCACTATTTATTTATTTCTGGGTTTTTTTTGTTTGTTTGTTTTTGTTTTTACTATCGATGCTATGTGAACAATGGACCAGATCCATTGTTTCTTGAGATCTGTGGAAAACATTTCCACTATTCTTTTCCAACTGGAAATCTGTCAGGCACCCTTCTTTCCTTAAGGAAGCCCTTCTAAATGGGGCTTTCCAGGTTTGTTTTGAAGGTGTGGAACTTTAATTTTTGATAGTAATTTCTCTTTAGAAATCTTTCTCTGTATGACTATATTTTAAATGTTCAGATCTTGAATCCATGTGTCAAAGAACATGTGACTGAGTAGCAGCAGAAACAGTCTGTACCAGCCTACTTTAGATTGGCTGTATTTAGGGATAGAAGTACAAACATCCTACTATAATTATAATTAGTGCTGGAGTTGAGTCAGCTTATTATTTCGAACCTTTTAGATATGTACTGTGAAAAAATGCATCTTGTACTCTGCTATCAACAGACTTGTTTTATACAAAAATAAATACAGTGGTTAGAAATATTTAACCCTTGATTAGCAGGGGAAATTTATCCTGGCTATGTGCATTGCTGTTTCCAGTCATGCAGGAACTTATTTCAATGTGTGAAAATAATCTAGAAATTTTCTTGGCCACCAAGCTGTAGGCAGATGATGCTTTCGTCCATCCAGAATCGTTCTAGAGAAGTAGTTCCTCCAGAAAGAAGGGTAGACCTATTCTGAAATATCTCTGCCACCAGAGTAAGCCTACTATGTAGCCCAGGCTACTGCTGTCTGCTTTCTTACCACCATGTAGCATAATGTATATGCATTTACTGATTGGAAAACTCAGCTACTACTTTTTTTTTTTCTTCTGTCTCCTTTTTTTCCCTCTTTTAAGCCCTTCACATCAGATGGCATATCTAGGCAGCAGCAGATGCCTTCTATGATCCTGAGAACTGAAAGGATGTTTCCTCTAAGATGATCCTTTTAGTATCATTGTTTACCTAGCCGGAAGGGACTGTCATGGCAGCAGCCACCTACCCTCCCAGGGATCGAGCTATCTCTGCGTTGCACCTGAATTTAGCCAGCCTTCATGGACAGCAGACTCAAACCCAAGACTGCTGTGTTGCATTGGCATGTCCTGAGTCAGGGGGCCATCCCGAACTCATTTACTCTGTAGTGTAATACTTGGCATGTTCTCAAATAATATGCATTGATGACCTAATTAGCCATTCTTTGCTATTAGGTATGAATGGTGGTGATTGGTAAACGTCGGAGCTATGTAGGTGGAAACAAAATTTGAAATATATAGTGCAAAACCTCCATTGTCAACAAAGGCTGTATATCAAAATGTAATGGCTGATGACTTGGATTAAAAAAGATTGATGAGTCTGTATATTTAGGCACTGAGTTCTGCTCATGCAATCAGCTAATTCTTGCTAACAATATATTCAAAACATCTTGATCGAAAATTATTCCTGAGGCTATTCTGCAGGAACCAACATAAATATATTTAAACATTCTGTTGGGATGAGCTAGACAAATTTATAAAGCTTTGCCAACTTTTGACTTGTATCACCAGCCATTGTTCACAAAGTTAAAGCTTAACCTTTTTAGAAGGTTAATACATATCTCAACCATTCAGACTCTGTTTGGACTTTATTGAAGAAAGATATATAGTTGATATGAGGAAAAAGTGCTAAACATTAGAATATGAAAAATAAAACACATTTTAGGAGAAGAGCCCATGTGTTTTCAGTGAAAACCACCCCTCAGGATAAATACCATGGGTTTCTGAGGACTCATTCTAGCTCTACTAATGTAATATAATATCAAAATAGCAATAAAGAGATATACTATGTTGAGTACATACAAGTTGCAGAGATGAGAACCTTAATGGTAGAAGTAAATCATCTGGATGCTAGGAGGTACATTGTCAAGGTAAAGTTTTACTCACACAATCGCACACATGCACACACACAATGATGGTCTAGCAGTTTCATATTTTATTATTGGGCTGCTCTTTCAAGAGAAATAGTGGATTGGTGCTAAGAACTACAAAAGAAGTATTTGATTGCTTTTGGGTCTTCCAAGAGTTTTCCAAATTTAGTCTCAGATCACCCTTTATTAGAAGAGGGGATATAACTCTGGAAGAGAATTGCTACCAAATCCTTGTAGACTTCTCTTCTTGCTCTTCTGACTCCTTTGTGGGAGAATCCAGATCTACCTGAAGTCTTTTTTTTACCTCAGTTTTTGAGACAATGAGCAAGGCGGGTGTTGCTAGAGTAGACCAAGTATTTCACAGTGGCTTGGCTCTTAGGTTTTCAAGAGCTGACAGAAAAGTGGGGGCTTCCTAGCCTTTCAATATTTAAATTCTTACAATTAAAGGCATTGTTGTCCAAACTTTATAAGAATGTAAGATTTGCCATAGTGGGTCAAGCCCAGTATCTTGTTTCTAAAAGTGACTAATCCAGGTCATAAATATCTGGCAGGATTCCAAAAGGTAGATATGCTGCTTATCCCAGGAATAAGCAGTGGATTTCTGCAATTCCACCTTAATGATTTATAGGCTTTCCTTGTAGGAATTTGTCCAAACCTTTTTTTAAATGCAGTTATAACAGATTTCATCACATCCTCTGGCAACAAATTCCAGAGCTTAATTATGCATTGAGTAAAAAAAATATTTTGTTATTAGCTTTAAATGTACAACCTACTAATTTTATTTCCTTTATTCTTTGTACTTTTTCAAAAAGTAAATGTTTTTTTGTTCCATTACGCATATTATTTTAATGACCTCTGTCACATCTCCCCTCAGCTGACTCTTCTCCAAGCTGAAGAGTCCTAACCTCTTTAGCCGTTCCTCATAGGGAAATCATTCCATCTACATTAACATTTTGGTCGCCATTTTCCGTACCTTTTCTAATTCTGCTATATATTTTTTGAGAGGTGGTGATTAGAACTGCACACAGTATGCAAGATGCAGTTGCATCATGGAGCAATACAGAGGTATTATATTCTCTTATTCTCCATTCCTTTTCTAACAATGCCAAACATTCTATTTGCTTTCTTGGCTACTGCTACTGCACACTGAGTAGATGATATCAATGTCTTATCAATGATGAAGCCTAGATCGTTTTATTTATTTATTTTTTAATTTAACTTTTTTTTTATACCTGGATTCATGTAAACTTTTACAAATCATCTCGGTTTACATTGTAACTGAAAAACAGGCATGTGAGAATGCAAATTACATAGAACAGGGCATAAAACTTGGATCAGAATACATGGGGAAAAACTTGGAACATAAAAGGGGGAAAAACGTATGATTATATTATTAGGTGCATATATTTAATATGAGAGACATAAAACTTTGGGTAAGCTGATGTAGAGAAGGGTTTTACTGAAAGGTGACTCCTAATGTGGAACCTTGTATTGTGTAACTATAATTTGGCTTACTCTTCCGTAAGTGCATCACTTTGCGCTTATCTACATTAAATGCCCTTTTCCATTTACTTGCCCAGTCTCCCAGTTTTGCAAGGTCTTCTTGCAATTTCTCACAATCCTCTTGTGATTTAACAACTTTGAATAATTTTATGACATCAGCAAATTTGATCACCTCACAAGTTCCCATTTCCAAATTGTTTTATAAATATGTTAAAAAGCAGTGGTCCCAGAACAGATCCTTAGGACACTCCACTATTCACCTTTCTTCATTGAGATAGTTTACCATTTAGACCTAGTCTCTGTTTTCTATCTTTTAACTATTTCCTATTCCTCAATAGGACACTGCCCCTATCCATGACTTTTTAATTTCCTAAGAAGTCTCTCATGCGGGACTTTGGCAAATGCTTTCTGGAAATCTAGATATGCTGTGTAAAATGGCTCACATTTATTTATGTTCTCAAAATGTAGCAGATTTGTGAGGCAAGCCTTCTTGCCTTTATCCATTTTGTCTTTGTCCCATTAAACTATGTCTCTATATGTTCAGTAATTTTGTTCTTTCATAGTTTCTACCATTTTGCCTGGCACAGACATCACTCACTGGTCTGCAGTTTCCTGGATCACCCCTGGATCCCTTTTTAAAAATTGGCATTATATTGGAGCCCTCCAGTCTTCAGGTACCATAGAGAAGTTTAATGATAGTTTACAAATTACCAGTAGCAGGTCTGTAATTCCATTTTTCAGTGCTTTCAGCACTCTGGGATATATACCAACTGGTCCAGGTGATTTGCTATTCTTTAGTTTGTCAATTTGCTCTATTGCATCTTTCAGATACACTGATATTTGTTTCAATTCCTCTGAATCATCACCTTTGAATATTATTTCTGGCATGCGTATCTTTTTAAACATTTGAAAAGGTGCTTCCAAATTTGAAAACATTAATTTTAGGAAATGATATCCGATTTCAAATATGCTTATACCTTTAATCCACAGGCTCTTGCCCGCTCTGGGCATCAACCTGTATCATAGCAAACCCAGTCTAGTTAACCTTCTTTACCTTTTCCCACCTATACTCCACACTTAGAGGCAGATTTTAAAAGACCTGTGCGTGTAAATCCTGTGTTTACGTGCATGGCCGGGCCTTGCTCATGCCACGTGAAATTTCAAAGGGGCCCGGCCACACGTAAACCCCGGAATGCACACAAGTGCTGGGCCTCTTCAAAGGGGTGGGATCTGGGTGGGGGGAGGGCTGGCACAGCGCCATTGTATGCTGCCCTGATGACTCATGCACTGGCAGCTGGCCAGCATGCGCAACTTACTTCAGCTCCGAGCCTGAAGTAAATTGCGAAACAAACAAAAAATAGATTGGTAGGGTTTAGGGGGTGGGAAGGAGAGGGGAAGAGGAAAGGAGTTCAGCAGGTGGGTAGGAAAGTTCTCTGTGCGGAACTTGCAAAAGTTGATGCTCCCCTTGCGTGTGTTGCGCACAAATGTGGCACACATGAGCGCGGCCACCCATGGATGCCCATACGCATATATTTGAAAATCTACCCCTCTATCTCTTAAACAAAAAGTCTTTATTTAAAGCAAAAAGGCTTTTGTTTTTTTTTTTTACTTATTTTGATTGGCTCCTTTACTCAGTTCACCCAGTTTACAACCTTGAGTGCTTTTAAATCAAGACCCAAAATCCGACATTAACAATTTTTTGGTGTCTCCTTCAGGGGACAAATCTCAAGAACTACAAAAAAAAAAAAAGCACAAAATATTAATCACTAGAGAAAACAAAAAAAAAGCTACTCCCAGTGTCCCTTCCTTCAGCCTGGCCTTTCTAGGTTCTGCTTCGCTTTCAGTAAAATGACAGCGAACTGCCCAAATCCCCTACTGAAACGCAGGCTAATCAATTTCCTTATTCAGACCGAATGGATACACGGTCCTTAACTTGAAAATCCATTTTTGTTCATGTTGTGTTAACACCAAATTGTAATCACTACCATGTTCATGAATTGCCCATACCTCCAATATGAAAAAAAAATAATCTTCAAATGTATATCCTAATGTTTTGCAATATTCCAATAACAGGGCTTTGATCTTTGCAACTTATAGCACTGCTGTGTTCAATCATTTGTGTTCGTAATACTCGTTTTGATCTGCCTACATATAACAATTTACATGGATACTATATGATACTGTATAAACTACTCTGTTGGATGCACATTTAATCTTTACTTTCGGTTTGAAAAACTTCAAACTCTCAAATGGTAAATCCTTATTAGTATGTGCCTGTGGACAAACTGAACAGTGGCCAAACGAATGTCCCACCTCATCAGCCCCAATATCAGTGTTTGCAGTGTTCTGCACAAATTGAGATTGGACCACTTGATCTTTAATATTGCATCCTTTGGCGTGTCTTTAAATATTGTATGTAACTGCAAAATATGCCAATTTTTTTTTTAATGCTTTTATGAACCCTGTAGAGTAGACTGAAGGAGAGAATGGAAACATATAAGTCAATTGCGAGGATTCTGAACATGGATTGATCTGAAGCAATAGATCTCTATTATTCCAACAGGCACGTTTCATTGACCTATTAATTATTCTTAATGATATGGATAACCTCTCTCAAAATCTTTCCTGCATTATTTGTGCTCTCTGTTTAAATTCATTCACTGTCGAGCACAAATGCCGCAGGAACAAAAACTGTCTATATGGAATACTGTCACGTAATGATTGTGGGTGGCATCTATTGTACCTCAGTGTGTTATTTCTATATGTAGATTCTTGATAAATTGGCATTCTTTTGCAAGGTAATAGATGCAAAAAAGGATACAGACACCTTACTTTAGTGTAGATGTAAACTGTAAATGTACATCACATTTATTCAACCACTGCATAAACTCTTCAAAAACTCGGGCACCCCATTCCAAAGAATAATGATGTCCTCTATAAACCTCCGCCATAATTGAACATAGCAGGCATAAGGGTATCTTTATTTTATTTCTTTTACATCTTCCCAGTGAAGACTGAAGCAAAGAATTAATTTAGTCTCTCAGCTATGACCTTGTCATCCCTAAGTGTCTGTTTTTTTTATCCCGATCATCTAATGGTCCAACTGATTTCCTCGCAGACTTTTTATTTCAAATGCATCTGAAACATTTTTTATTATGAGTTTTTGCTTCCATGGCAAGCTTGTTTTCAAATTCTTTCTTTGCCTTCCTGTTTTCTTCTTTCAAATCCCTTTTCTATTTCTTGAAAGATTCTTTTAGCTGTTATAGCCTCTCTCACTTCACTTTTTAACTATGCTGGCAGTCATTTAGCCTTCTTTCCACCTTTTCTAATGTGTGGAATACATTTGGTCTGGACTTCCAAGATGGTATTCTTAAGCAAGGTCCATGCTTGATGTAAACTCTTTGCAGCTGCTCCTTTCATTTTTTTTTCCTAACCATTTCACACGATTTATTATTGTCCCCCTTTTGAAAGTTAAATGATGTTGCAGCAGATTTCTTTAGTGACCTCCTTTCTTTACAGAGAAAGTTGTCATGGTGTGTTACCTGCCTGAAATGTTGCTCAGCGGAATGGCTATGCACTGTTGCACTTTATTTCATTGCTGCTAAAGTTCCGTTCAGCCATAGACCCAGCTAAGAGGGGTGATATCCAGGGACTGAAGGATTTACATAAAAGGCGTATCACCTAGTTGGGCCAATGCCTGGCCAGCCCCTTTATGGGGCTATTTGTGGGACCCTGACCCTGGACCTTGGACATATGATACTTGTGATAGACAGTTGCTGTTAAAAATATGTTTGAATTAAGCATATTAAGTATTTTTTAGATAAATTTGTGACTTTGTTTTTATGTTATGGCTTTTGCCATTCCAGTAATAGCAGGTAGTGGGAAATATGCTGGACTTCATCTCAGTTTTGAGGGCACCCAATAATTTAATTTATCCAACCATTTCCACTAGATTAGAGAAGAGTTGTGATGAGTATAAGAGAGCTGTTTTAGTATTTATTTATTTTTAATTTTTATATACTGCTGTTCCTGTATAGAAATCATATCGCACCGGTTTACAGAGAACTGAACTGTCGCCCCAGGGGTGGATACATTGGAACAAGGTTGATACGAACTTAGGTTGATACGAACTTACAGTGAACAAGTGGAATGCAATTAAAAACATGATAGCTAACATAATTGGTACAATTAAAACATATTTACAGTGGTATAAGTGGAAAAACGGCTGTGAAGCACCATTCAGTATGACATTCATAGTAGGTTATCAATGCGCAGTCTGTAAGGCAAAAGGAAGACTGTATACTTGAGGTCTTAGACAAACATTCATTAGATATATTGTAGCATCTTGGCACCATGATTCTGATAACTTTTTATTTTATAATGTCTCCCTATGGATTCACATACATTTACATCAAGCCTCCCAGTTTGAGAGAGGGGAGAGTGGTGTTCACCTATAATACAGGCATGACTGTTCATGCCATTGAAATTCTACTATTTCTGTTGTGGGAAAATATCATGGTTAAGATAAATGGTTGGGTACTTTGCATTGTTTATTTTGTACCTGGCCATTTATGGGTGACTTCCAAATTTTATTGGCATGCTTAACCTCGATACCTGTAAAATATTCCAAATTGATTATTGGAGATTTTAATTTGCAGATGGACAATCTAACAATTGACTGAGTACAAGACTTTTTATCTGTTATGGTAGCTATTAATTTGGTGCAGTTAGTTAGAGGACCAACCCATAGAGATTTTCTGCTTTGTAGTGAAGAATTTAATGGAAACTCAGCATGCACCATGGCTTTCTAAAAATCTGGTAGCCTTGAGGGAAAATTTACGTAAAACAGAGAGAAGCTGGAGAGCAATGAAAGATTCAGAGTCTGAGTAAGTATACAGATGTCTTTTTCAGATGTATAGGCGAGTACTATCATGATGAAAAAAGAGTATTATATTAAGACCATAGAGAATGGAATAAGTAAGCCATTGGAATTATTTTGTGTAGTGAAATTATTAACCTTAACCATCTGAATGAGATTAATTGGTTCCAAATGTTAATGCTTTGGCAGATTATATTGATCAGAAAGTCCTAAATATTTGTAAACAGTTGGGCCCTTGTATGATGGAAAATATTCCAAATTTTAGATGGTCTCAATTTCATACTCTAATTGAAAAGGAAGTAAGAATTATTTTCAATTTGAAGTCTTTTTCCTCTCCATTGCATCCCTGTCCTTTCAGATATGTAAGAGCTCTAAATAAGGTATCTTTTGGTATCATCAAAAAGCATTCAATCAGACTTTTATTCACAATAGGCCTGATTTTTAAAACCTACGCGCGTGGGGTACATTTCTGCGCACTACCAGCCGTGCGCATGTTATAAAATCATGGGTCAGCGCGCACAAGGGGGTGCACACTAGTGCACCTTGCGTGTGCCGAGCCCTCAGGGAGACCAGCTGGCTTTCCCCATTCCCTCCCTCCCCAGCCCGAAAAACAAACAAACCCCGGTACCTTTATTTCAGAAGTTATGCCTGCACCAGCCGAGCGGCAGTGGAGAGGCCTCCGGCCCTGCCCTGGGACTTACACTCGTCCTGGGGCTGTATGCGAGCCGCCGGGTCTTTTGAAAATAGGCTTGGCGCCAGTAGGCTTTTAAAATCTGCCCCAATGTTCCTGACTTGTTACAAATGACTACAGTAAGACCAATTAGAAAGGACAATAAAATCTGTTTTGGATCTTGCAAACTACAGATTTATATCTAATTTGCCAACTTTGGCCAAAGTGATAGAGAAAAGTGTGTGGCTCCAATTTGACAATTTTTTAGAAGATAACCACATGCTTGATAATAACCAGTACAGCTTCCGGAACGCGCATGCTATAGAGTTATTATTCCTTTCATTGTTGGATATATTGTTTCAAAGTATCTACCATGGAAGACCTAGAATTTTGGTTCAGATGGACCTGTCTGAGCCTATGACACTGTTTTGTACAGTGTCTTGATTTGTAGGGTAGATAGTTTGGCCTGTGCAGGGACGGTACTGAACTGGTTCTATTCATTTCTGGAGAATAGGAAACAAGTTGGGTAACAATACTCCACCTGCAGATCTCTGGAGTCGTCAGGCGCCTTATCCTATGTAGTATTTAATTTGTGTTTGATTTCCAAGCATCGTCTCCTTCAGTCATTTGGGGTTAAACATTTCTTATATGCTGATGACATACAGCTATATATACCCAGTAATAAACTTGAGATTATAAAATTCATTTTTTGGTAATTCATTATGTCACTCATTAAGAAATGGGTTAGTACTGAATCTTCAAAAAACTAAGCTGTTTTGGGTTAGACTACTCTTGGGAGAGGAAGATTAGTGGATGACATTCGATGATACTCAATTACCTATTTTAACTGAAGTGTGGAGTCTAGGTGGTTTTTTTTTTTTTTTTAATTTTTTATTTATGCCAAAATATTTTACAAACAAACAGCAATAACAGTTTGCCAAATATACAGGTGCAAGCAAATTCTCACAAACCTAAATAATCATATTTAAGGAATCAACCCCTGTTATAAAGTAATAAAAGAGCCAAGATAACATAGATTTGAGCATTTTGAAAAGAAAAAATTTTAACTAAGAAATTTGTGGTACAACACTTTCATTACCGATGCTAGGAATTTGTGTAGGCAATTTGGCATCAAGAAATTTCCTTAACTCAATTGGGTCCAAAAACACATACCTTTGCTGTTGATGTTTCACCACACATTTACATGGATAATAAATTGTACTCTGAGCACCTATAGTTCTTAACTCTTGATTCATCTGAAGGAAATTCCTTCTACGAATTTGGGTGGTCTTTGTTATATCTGGGAAGGTCCATACCTTCTGACCCAAGAAAAGTTTGTCTCTATTCTTTAGAGACAATTTCAATATCTTATCTCTATCTGAATTTTTCATAAACTTTACACATAGAGTTCCCCTAAATTCCACCTGTTCTGACATAGTTTGTTCTAAGAATGCAGTTAAATTATTAATTCCATTTTGTGATGTTATATTTTGCTGAGTTGCTTCCTGCATTTCATTATTCCTTTTTCCCAATGAAATAAAAAAGATTTTTTCAATAGGAGGAATCTCAGTTATGTCAAGCATTAAATTTTCTAACATAAATTTTTTGTACTGTTCAAATGGTGATATAAGTTTAACATTAGGAAAATTGAGGACTCTTAGGTTGTTATATCTGATTGTATTTTCAATCATTTCAATTTTCTTATTATTTATCAATTCCCCTTGAATCAGCCCTGTTTGGACCTTTTCTATTTGCTCATATCGATTTTCAATCCTAACAATTTTTTCCTCATGTTTAAACATTTCTGGTTCCACTTTCATTACCCGATTCTGTATATCTACTACTATATTATTCAGCGATGAAATCATAGCCTTTACATCAGTTAAAGTAGACCATACATTTTCTAGGGTTACAGGTTGTGATTGAAACACTTTTGAGTTAGCAGATAAATTCACAGTTCCTGGAGAACACAGTGTGATCCTCTTTTCAGAGGTCTCTGTTCTCCCCTCATGCCCCGATGGTGTAGACATCAGGGGAAATTCGAATGGATTGAATGAATTTCCCCTGGTTTTAGGCCTTGCCCCTAAATTCTCCAGATTCCCTCCGATAGTGACGGCTTCCTCAAACATCTTTGGTAGATTCCGCACGTCCAAAACTGGAGACTGAGCAGGGTTCGGTGGCTTCGGAGCATCGGGTTCTCCGGGGCTTAAAGAGGTGTTAAAGTCCAGAGGGATTAGTGATTGCTCTACACTTAACCCCATATCTGGGAGCCCTCCCGGAGTTAATATACCACCTCGTGTGAAAAAGGAACCAATAGTAAGTTGAGGCAAACTGGGAGTAGTTGGGGTCGGAGGTTCCCCTCTAACTCTCCCCTTCCTCTTTGAGTAAGGAAATCTATCAACGGTCCTTTTTCCACACGAAACAAAACTGTTACCTTGAACTCTCACTTGGCAGTCAAAGATCTCCGGAGTCTCCCGTCGCCTCTCCGTCGTCTCCCGTCGCCTCTCCGTCCTTCTCCGGACTAAGCCGGACAAAGCCGCGCGCGCCCGGCTTTGGCGCGCCTAGTGACGCCGATTATATGGGCGCAGGCCCCTCCCGATGACGTCTGAGGAGCCCGGAAACGGAGTCAGCTGGAACTCTGGCAACAGGTAGGGTCTCCGTTCTCAAATGACTGCAGCTTTCCTTCTGCAGTACCGCCGATTATATGGGCGCAGGCCCCTCCCGATGACGTCTGAGGAGCCCGGAAACGGAGTCAGCTGAAACTCTGGCAACAGGTAGGGTCTCCATTCTCAAATGACTGCCGGAGTCTAGGTGTTTATATTAGACTCTAAATTGTCATTCAAGTCATAGATACGTCATTTGGCAAACCATTGTACCAGAAAATGTTTCGAACTGTACTTCAGTCCATTGTTCTGGGCCACATTGATTTTTGCAGTACATTGTGGGTGGGATTACCAGATAACTTTGAGGGTCACACAGCTTATACAGCATGCTGCCGTCCGTTTTAGTACTAGGGTTGTCACGATATGGTGATGTGACTCCAGCTTTAAGAGATCTGCATTGGCTGCCTTTAAGAAACTTATACAAATTTTGGTTGTACACAAACTTAAATAAGGCCTTTACCCTTGTTCTCTGAAAAAAGGTCTTCATTAGAATGCTGCTTCCAGGCCATTACTCTCATTAGGTACTCATTTGCTTCAGGTGCCTTCACCTCAACAGTATGCAACTGAGCAAAATAGAAAAGATTTCTTATTCAATGCTCTGCCTTTATGGAATAAGCTCCCAGAGCAACTGAGAAAGGAAAGACCTATAAAAGAATTTAGATAGCAAGCAAAGGCAACATTTTTTTTTATTTATGCCATTTTACATTTAACTCAAGAACAATCTTGAACAGTAATATTTCAGAGATTGAACAGTACATACTCTTTAAGCAAGAAAATAAAATTAAAGAACATACAATCATATTTTCAATCTCTAATCTAAAGTCCACAATATAGAGGGTGGGTCAGTCTCAACCTAAGGAAAAAATACTATCTTTCAAAGAAAAATGCATAGATTTTACAGTGACTCTTTACACACTATAAGGGACTAGAAATATCTATACTGGACTCCACAGAGGCTACAGAGGTTTTCCCCACTAAGAACTGTATTAATTGGGGTGGGTCAAAGGAAACATAGGAATTTTTTAAATAATTGACCATGCATTAGCATGGGAATTTCAAGAAAAAAACTCCCCCAATTAATAAGACCTGTGGTTTCAGTAGAAGGAAAGCTTTCCTCCTCCTCTGACTCTCTCGCGAGACATCTGGGAATGCTTACTTTAAACCCCCCAAAAAATCATCATTTCTATGTCTCAAACACAGTTTCAGTAGCCACTCCCTGTCCGGCTCCAGTGCCAAAGTCACTATAACCGTCGCAGGGACTGCTTATTCTGAGTCTGAAGTTTCCAAGACATCTGAAAGATTTAGTGACTGCTCCCGTGTTGGTCTTAAAGGAGTTAAACCATCCTGATCAGCAGTAGCTCTTCTAAACTTAGGCAGGTAAAACAATTTCACTGTCTGTGGTATCACAGTTTTTGTCAATTTAAGTATTTCAATGAGAGATTTCTTAAAAATCTCTCTCTGGGATCTTAAAGGCACTTGAGGAAAATTAACGAGTCTCAGATTCCTGCTTTTCACCAGATTTTCTAAGTTTTCAATTTTCAAAGATGTATTACTTCTATCTCTCGTCATTGTTCACTGTACTTGTTGGATTCCATTTATCTGGAGCCTGATAGTAGCAATTTGCTGTTCCAAGTCCTGATTTGTGTTTGTAACCACATTCATTTTCTCTTCTATTTCTTTAAATTTCTCTTTAACTGGAGATAACTGTTGTAGAATAGATGATCTCATCTCTATAATAGCGTCCCATAAAGTCTCTAGTGAGAAAACACTGGGTCTTACCACTGCTATTATTTCTAATGTGGGGATTCCACCAACAGTCCCTGTGGTCTCTCCCATCGATATTCCTTCTCCCACACCAGGTTGCCCAGATGACATACTCGGGCTCCCTGTCACGGCTGACGTCCCATCAAACCCCACAGAGGCCAACTCCTCCACTCTTCGGTCAAGGAGTATTTCCCTTCTTGACGGGGCGCCTCTCATTGCAGCAGGGTTCTCCAGTGGAGTTCCCTCATCGGGACTGAACGGAGATATTGAACCAGGGAGAGAGGGGAGCTCCAATTCCCCTCCCCCTCTCTCCAGAGATGAAGGTCCCACTCCTGTGTTGCTGCGCTGTACGTGGGCGTCCATGGGTCTGGTTATGGGCGTTGCCGAAGTGACCGCTGGATAAGGTGTCCTCAGCTTACGCTTCTTTCCCATTCAGGCAAATAAATAGCAGGAAATTCAGAAAATTAGATACTTGACTCAGAGCGCCAAACGCCGAGCGTTCCTATCTGGAAGCCATCTTGGAACCGCCCCCCCATCCACTCATCAAAGGCAATTTTATTTAGAGAGACATATGGCAGTTTTTCTGAATGTAGTCCTTCAAAAAGGTGGGCCTTGGAGTGAATATGAGAGGGTAGATTAGTGCCATGTGTCGGTGTCCCAGGGCTGCGATGCAGGTTAATGGAGTTGTCTCAACCCTTCCAGTTACAACGAGGGACTTGACAGGGATGCCATCCATCCCTTCTCTTGTCTCTTTAGTTATTGAGCCTTTAGCAGCTCATATAAGTAGGTCGGTAGGGATTAAGGGAATTGGGGTAGGGAGAAGTGAGCAGACAATAGTTTGTATGTGACAGAGCTAAGAAACTCATTAATGTGTATATTGAATATCTTGATTCATTTTGGTGGACTCAAGTTACAAGGTGAATGTTGCAAAGTCCAAAATTATGGTCCTGAGAAAAGAGACTCCTGGAGTGTTATGTGCTAGGGTGGAGTGTCTGCAACAGTGGTCAAAAAAGGGGATTTAATATTTAGGGTTTTTTTAAAACCCCTAAGGTACTAGAATTATATGACACCTATGTTGCTCTTCTTTCTAAATTGGAGGAGGAAGCTAGAAGGATGAGAGGCCTTTATGCCTTTTGGCTAGGCTGGATGCATGAAGTGCGTATGAATTGGCTACCTTGACTTCTCTGTTTACCACAGTTCCCATTTCCTTACCTCCGGTGTTTTTTCGCCCTTTGAATAGATTTTTTAGGGGATTTATATAGCATAACAAATATGGTCATATTAAGTTTACAATGCTAAATTGTCAAAATTGGAGGGTGGGGTGGGTTTACCTAAACTTTGGGATTATTATTTAGCGGTGTTATTTAGTTACTTGGTGGAACCCAGCACATGACCACTCCTTGGCTTGCGATGAGCAGTCACCTTTAGGACTATCCACAGAGGCCAAGAAATGGCTACGATCATCTGACCAGATATATGCCCATCTTGTCCTATTCTAAATTAATTAGCCCCAAAAAGTGAAAGATATGATGGTGAATTCCTCTCTGCGGACATTAGGGCAGCTGTTTGTGATGGGACTTTTTATACTTGGGCTGAATTCAGGAAGAAGTTTAGCTTGCCCGACTTTCCTATATATGGGTTCTTTCAACTTAGAGCCTTTGTATTAGGTAAGGAAAACAAGTTGGTATATTGAAACCTATTACATAGGTAGAGAGGGTGGTGTTTGGGGTAAGCTCCCCTAGGGAATTGAATCAGTTGAATCATTTATTGGGACATAAGGGGGCAATCGGAGGTTATGAAGCTACCTGTTCTAATAGCTTGAGGGAGAGAGTTGGGCGTTATCTGTAGTGAGGAGGTTTGGTTGGAGATAACGGGAGATTGAGCATTTCCAATCTCGGTTATTATTGTTTCTCCAAGTGAACATATGTTTTTTGTGCGTTTTTCTTTTTATTTTCTTTCTTAGTCTCTTTTACATATCAATATATCTTCTTCCTATTATATGTTGGGGGTGGGAATTGAGCTGTAAGATTCTCCTCTGATTCATTGTTGAAAATCAAGACTGTTATAATGTTGTAATTGAGATTTTTTTTTTTTGCAAAACGGTTTTTATTAGTTTCCAATAACCACAGTACAAATAACAGGGGCATGTCAGCAAACAGACCATATCAGGAGAAACCAACATGTATGCAAACACCATATAGCTGAATCATCTCAGTAATTGAGATTTAATAAAGTACTTTAATGGTTTATGTAATGCATAACCTAGTCTCACTATTGTATGAACAAAGCAGAGAAAAAGTTTGTACACCCCTAGGATGGTCTGTATTTTTAGCACAATTTATACT
This sequence comes from Rhinatrema bivittatum, assembly GCF_901001135.1. Taxonomy (NCBI): domain Eukaryota; kingdom Metazoa; phylum Chordata; class Amphibia; order Gymnophiona; family Rhinatrematidae; genus Rhinatrema; species Rhinatrema bivittatum. The sequence goes on along the minus strand of NC_042621.1, from coordinate 251,708,429 downwards.
CAAAACATGGTTAGATCCTAATCTAACACCTGAAAAGAGAGAGAGATAATCCCGTTGAATAAATAATTGGGACTATAAAAGGATATGTTTTGATTATTGTATTCAACATAAAGATTCAAAAAGTATCCTTGTGTGAACCCTTTATTCAGTAACTGGTGGTACCTCCTTGAGCTACTGCAGAATTAAAAAAAAATTTTTTTGTTCACTTTTATTTATAATATGGTTTAATTGATGATATACAGGGTGCCCGCCTCCAATAACAGTGCCACGCTTTTTGGAGGAGGCCGTAGCCCCTTGCTCTCAGTCTGCCGACTGTCCGTCTGTCTGATGTGGTGTTCCATACCGAATAACGTGTGCAGGAATTGAAAGATCCCCGACAAAGCTAAATGCGTAAATTACTGTACGTGGTTGCTGACGGACATTTGGACCCATTGCTGTACTTCGTGATGGACGAAGCTAGGTTCCATTAATCAGGTCACGTAAACTCCCAGAATATGAGGTACTGGTTCACTGAAAATCCACGTTTGACTCATGAAACACCACTTCACGACCAGAAAATTGGCGTTTGGTGTGCGGTATCAGGAACACGAATTGTGGGCCCAACTTTGATGAACTTAAGGAAAACATCACAAACACTATCCACAGCATCACTGTTGAAGAGCTGCAAGCAGTATCAGCCAACATGCTCCGACGTGCCCAAAGATTAATAGACGTGAACGGGGACCATTTTCTGCATCTGTTGTGACTTGTGGGTAAGTAAATAAAAACAATCCATTTGCTCATTCATCTTGTCATACTATCGGCGGAGGCAGGCTACTTTTCCATAGGCCACTCTGTATATGTTTTTCCTGTAATCCACACTGATCAATTTTTTTGGATGTGCATAAGTGCAATAAATAAAAATGACTGACTAATTGTTTCCTGTAACTGTTGATTTAGTCTCTGACAGTACTCTTGAGTAATTTTGGCTTATTGATCCTTAAAGAACTGTTTCAACTTTGTGGCATTTGAATGCTTCCTTGCAAGAACATCTCACTTCAGGTCTTGCTGCGACATTTCAATAGGTCAGTACCTTGACTTAAAGTCCAAAACATGACTTCTCCTCTTCAAATAGATTTACTTAATTGTTTTGGGTTTTTGCCTTGCTGCATGATCCACTTATGGCTCAACTTTAGCCCACAGGTGGATGGCTTGACTTCTCCTGTAGAATTTTCTCATTATAAAGCAGAATTCATGGTTTCATCAGTGATGGCAAGCCATCTAGGTCCTGATTTAGCAAAGCATCCCCACATCATGATACCTCCATCATCATGCTTGATAGTTGGGATGGGGTTCTTACTTTGGAAGCAATACTGGGTTTTCACCTAAAGTTTTTTTTGCTGTGACTGAAATTTTGTTGTTGTTGTTGTTGTTGTTTTTTTATTGAGTTTTGGTGTAAAAGAACATCACAATAACCAGTACAATCATAGACCACCCTTGTACAATTACCCCTCCCCCCTTCCCCCCCCCCCAGCAGGGACTAAAGTCAGTTTCAACTCAAGACCGTGGAGCTGTCCATGCGGACTCCTGGTATGTATATTTCGTACAGTCCAAAATGAGGTCTTTTGTGGCTTGTGGTAGAGAAACCCAGAATCCATTCCAGATCGAATAAAAGGTTTTCCGTGCGTCTGACGACATCGAACTGGCTGTCAGATATTCATGTTGCGTCAACTGTGTCAGTTGGCCGTGCCGTTGGTTGCTCTTCGGGCCTTCAGCTGTAATCCACGTGGCCATGACTGTCTGCAGAGCAATAAGTAACGCTTTTCCCAGAAATAAATGTTCAGAAGTCGAAAGGTCCAACGGCAATTCTGGATAAAGTCTCAAGAGACATACCTTGGGATCCAGAGGAATGGGGGTGTGTAATATCATACTTAGACTTCCAAATACTGCTTTCCAGAACATACCCAAATGTTCACATTCCCATAAGCTATGAATATAAAAGCCTCTGCTGCTTTGACATTTTAAACAAAGATCCGAGTCACATAATTTAGCTGCAAAGAGCAGAGTTCTGGGCAGATACATATGGTGTATATTTGTCATGTCGGAACATGACAAATATACATCAGCCTGAATGACCCATTTATTTTGAATATCCTGTAAGGCGAATTGACTTGGGATCTCGCGTAGGGCCTTTGAGAATGAGGAACAGGAGTTTCCTCTTAGGGTATGTGGGATGAAGAACTCCCTCACCCCGTTCCACAGTCTTGTGAGTCATCCAGATGCTCTTTGAACCCAAGACAAGTAGCAGTGTTCTTTTTAAAGAGCAGTAGTTTCTTCCTATCTTCCCATGAACACCATTCCCATTAATTTTTTTCCTGATGGTTGATGCATGAACTTTTACATCAGTTGCAGCAAGAGATGCCTGCACATCTTTAGAAGTTAGTCTGAGGTTCTTTGTGACTTCATGGATGATTTGTTGGGGTGATCTTGGCAGTATGACCACTCCTGGATAGACACTAAAGAGACTATCACCCTCCCTTATACTTAATAGAAACATTGAAACATAGAAATGACGGCAGAAGAAGACCAAACGGCCCATCCAGTCTGCCCAGCAAGCTTTCACACTTTTTTTTTCTCTCACATACTTATCTGTTTCTCTTGGCTCTTAGTAACCTTTTTTTATTCTATTTCCCTTCCACCCCCATCATTAATGTAGAGAGCAGTGTTGGAATTGCATCTAAGTGAAATAGCTTAATTTAGTTAGGGGTATTAACCTCTGCAATAAGCAAGCTACACCCATGCTTATCTGTTTATTCAGACTGTGTAATTCAGTCCTTGTTGATTGTTGCCTGAATATAGATCAACCTTTCTTCATTCTCCCCTGCCGTTGAAGCAGAGGGCTATGCTGAATATGCGTGAATTGTCAAATTTCCTCCCCTGCCGTTGAAGCAGAGAGTTATGCTGGATTTGCATCGAAAGTGAAGTATCAGGTATTTTTGGTTTGGGGTAGTAACCGCCGTAACAAGCCAGCTACTCCCCTGCTTTTATGTGGTTGCAAATTCTTTTTTTCCACATTTCCTCTTGCCGTTGAAGCATAGATCAATGTTGGAGTCGCATTATTGAATAAGGATATTCATCTCCAGGTAGTAGCCATCCTTCCCTCAAGCCACCCCCATGCCTCTTCTCTTCATTCACATCTTCTAGACTTTATGGAGCCACAGTATTTATCTCATGCCCCTTTGAAATCCTTCACAGTTTTGGTCTTCACCACTTTCTTTATAATTTTTTCATAATCAATATCGCATTTACTGAATGTACATTCTTTAAATATAAATTTATAAAAACTTTTCAAACATATGTATATTCAGTAAATGCGATATTGATTATGAAAAAATATAAACACTCCTGGATAGAGCCACTGTAATCTTCAACTTTTCTTTTTATTTGTCTGACAGTGCATGGAACCCCAAATGTTTAGAAATGGTCTTGTAACCTTGTCCAGATGTATATCAACTACTTTTTTTCATAGGTCCTCTGAAATTTTCTTTTGATTGTGGATGATGTGTTCCTACTGATCATTATGGTAAAGACTAAACTCAAACTTTTGGACATTTTAATAGGACAGGATGCCCAGAGTCAAGTTGTGCAGATTTACGCTCCAGGCTGGTTTAGTTTTTACCCAATTATTTAAACATCTGATTCTAATTGGTCAATTACTTGTGCCAAGGACACTAGAGATTCACTTACTATTTCACACACACTGATTCTGAATTAGTTTGATTGTTTCTACTATGTACATTATGTCTCTCTAGAAACAGAATTGTTTAATATATACCTTTTTATCACATAAGAGAAGACCTGTTTCAATTAAGGGTGTAAGATAAGAATCTGTAATTCTCATTATTATACTTGGGAGATTCACCAACTTTCTCAGCACTGTATATTCTATCTGTTGCTGAATTGTCATATCAAAGTGAAAAAATGTACACTGCTAATGTAAAGGCAAAAACTTCAGGATGAGAAGATATATTTAATTGTAATGCATAAATGTTGGCATTTGTCTTGAATATATATTTTCTGAATTGTCGCAAAATCTCATGCATTTCATATTGCTGTAGAGTAGAAATGAGAAACCAAGGAGATTCAGCTTGGTGTGTGGAGCATGACTTCAGAGGTTTAATGATTGGTATTTATCCTAGAGAATGCCCAGGCCATGACTAGCAGCTGTGCATGTCCTCTGTAGAAGATGATTTGCTTTCTCATCCCAAGCAAGACCAGAGTCAGCCACACTCCCAATGCAGTAGCACTGAAATTCTGGTCCAGATGAGTTGTCAGGTTTCACTTGATTTCTGAGTGCTAGTGGCTTTAGATTTTAGAGACGTTTGTCGTTTGAGAGTTTCTTTGTACTGTTCCCATGCCTCAGTTCTTTTATTCTATAGAAGATCGTGAGAGCTACCAAAGACCTTTTTGTTAGATATTGTAGGAATAGATGAGGAAAGAGGGGAAGACTGGCATGATGAATGGTACTTTTGAAATTGCATAGATATTAAATTGTAGGATAAGCTTTTTCTCTCTTTGCAATTTACATCAATACAGCATGAGAAAAAACATAACTGATAAGTGAGTGTAATCTTTAATAGCGAGAAATGAATTAAAATAGAGAAGAAATAGCTGTATCTTTGTAGCATGGAAGTAATTGTAGTAATATACTATAGTATTCTCACCTTAATGAACCATGTTCTTATTTACAGATCACTTCTGTAGAACAGGGCTCTGTGGATGGATAGGTATATCTGTTTTGTTGGTTACAACTGTTTCTATTGATTTTTGTATGATTTATTCTTCACTTAGTGAGAGTGTTCGGCCTGTTGACACACAGTTGATCTTACTCACAAGAAACAGTGTCAGGTCTTCTGAACTTTATATAGGATCACCAACATTTGTAGGCAGTTGAAAAATGACTAACTAGTAAAATAGAAGAAACCTGAGTTATTTGTGTTTCTTGAAGGATCAAAGTTAGCCATTCCTCTGCCTCTCTAATCCCTTCTTTTCTGTTCTGTTATCCCTTTTGGGTTAATCAATTCTGTAGTCATCAGACTATATTGAGTTACAATAGCAAATACATCATCATAATACATAGTTATATCATAATACAAAAATTAACACATCATTGTGTATAATCACAATACAAAACTTAATACACCATTATATAGTATAATATCTACCTTCCCAATGAAAGCTAAGCATCCAAGAGACTAGCCATTATCTCTTAAAGAGAGACAGGGAAACCATTAAAACCAACCTGTTCTTCCTTCAGTCCAAACCCACATTTAAACAGACACCACACATTAATCACATAGCTTCACAACGTTATAGCCCCTTGATCAACTAAAGGATGGTTATAGACGTGTCTTATAGAAGGTTAAGATGATTGGTGGAAACTAAATCAGGAGTTGCCCAGTAATTCAGCTGCATTCTGCTTTGTGGAAGACCAGAGTTCAGTTCCCTGGCCTGGCTTCTGTTCCCCAGGGTGGTTTGGAGATGCCGCAGAAGTAGCACTTACAGTATTGGGGGAAAGAGAGTCTCTGCCATTTGCACAATGGTGACTGCTACTCGCTGGACTTTGGGTGCCTGCGAACTATGAACTATAGTCCCAGCTCTGATGACGGTCACTGCAATGGCTGGGCTAGGTGGAGAGTTGTAAAATAGAGAACTCCTTTCCCTACCCATTAATTGCAGATAAAGGTCATGGTGCCATAGGTCAATAGAGCTAGTCCCAAAAGAGAAGGAAGAAATTGCTGGGCCATAAAAACAACCCTCCCTCCCTCCCTCCCTCCAGATTCCCCAATTTACCTTTATTCCCATGTTGGATAAAGCTCATCTTTATTATGGTTATGCTTAAATGACTCTATTATTTCAATTCTTGAAATAGACATTAAGTACTATGACAAATGTGTTCCTAGGTTGCTTTATATAGTAATATAATGAATGATGGCAGATAAAGACTAAAATGGTCTATTTCGTCTGCCCAGTTGATATCTATGCACTTTGGATAAGTGCACATACAAGTTCCCATATCCAACCGAACACCAGCTCCCTTTCATCATGTCTTTTATCTGACCCCTCTCAACCTTTTTCTTACCACTGCTCTCCATATCCATCTCCAGTACACCCAGAAACTGTTTATGCTTACTTCTTCTGCCTCAGCTAGTAGGCCATTTCAGGCCTTGCCGTTTTCTTCTTTGCTTCTTACAAGATCAGTACTTAAGCTAATATCAAGGCCCCTTTTCATATTAAAATCTGGCCTCCACATTCACACTGGCATTTGGCTTTAACCATAGTCTCTTTGTGCAGGTGCCCAGCTTTCTTGGAGGTGTGATGCAATTATATCACTGTTTGTTTATTAAGCTTTTATATACCGTCGTTCAGACCGGCCATTACAACTGTTTCCATATATAAAACATAATAAATTAGATAAAGAGCAATTATTCCTAAAACATAGTAAAATAAAAGCAAAAGTAAATACAATAAGCAATTAAAATGAAGTAAAATACAATCCAAATAAAAAATTAAATATACATTAAAATCTTGTTTATACTAAAAAGTGCTCCCTCTCAGTTAAGAGTTAAGTGCCTAATGAGATTTAGATACATACTTAAAATGGTGTTAAAATAACATTAAGATAGCTCTCAGTCAATTTCTCCAAATGCGGCTTAGAATTTTAACCTTCACTCTGTGCAAGTTACCCCAATGCCTTCTATGAAGCACAAGTCAGTGGCAATGTTGTGTTTAGCCTGCAACTCAATGCTCTGTGCAGGTTACCCTGGGATCTAGGAGCTAGTATAGAAACTTAGGAGCCAATGGCTAAAATCTCTCTCCCCAATGAAGTTGAAGAAGCAGGGTGGGGAGAAAGAGAGGTTGAGAAAGTGCTTAGCTATTAACTGTGAAGTTTTTGGAGTTCTCTCTCTCTGAGGTTCCTCAAAGCTCCTTTAGGCTCTGATTTACTAAGGCTATTTTCCTGTTCTGTGTCTATGGGGTGGGGGGGAGGGAGAAAGCTTAATAAATCAGGACCCACCTGTCATAAGCATACTGGTGTCTTCCTTATAACCTAGGGCTGATGGGATTGCCTCTTTGATGCACCTATTGCTGTGGTCCAACCTCCTATTTCTCCTCACCCTGCCCCACCAATCTTCCTCTCTTTCTGTCTCAGTTCCCCAGTCTGTTCTTTTCATCCCCCCACCCTGACCACAGCAGTCTCTCATCTCTTCAGTCTTCACCATGTCCCCAGTACTCTCACACTCTCTCCCCCTCCTATGGTTGCCAACAGTCTTTCTATAAATCTCTTCACTCTGTCCCCAGCAGTGTGTTTCTCAATCACAATAGTCTTCCTTTCTTGATTTCTCTCCCCTCCCCCACCCAGCCAGCCAACTCTCGGTCAGTCACACCCAGCCTCCCCTTCCCCCATCTAGCCAGTTTCAGCTGTCCTCTTGCCAGCTAACCCTCCCTCTCACCTTGCTGACTGCCACTGCTAAAACTGCTGTTTCCTTCTGATTGGCACAGCATGATTCAAACTTGCCGAGATTGGTGTGGTGCTGACTGGAAGGAAATAGTGATTCTGGTGGCTACAGCAGGAGAGAGGATGAAATCCCAGGTGCCCTGATTATAAAAAAAAAAATGTAATTTCTATGGTGGCCTGGCACTCATGATTTGTCAAGTCCTGGGATAGCGAAGTGCCTTCTTGGAAGCATAATGCTGTTGTGGTCTGTCTGCTGCTCTGTGCAGGTTACCCAGTGCTTCATTCTCATTGCTTTGTCAGTATAAACATTGCTGCATCCTAGCTTGTACAAGCTGCATCTGCTCCGGAGGGTGAGGTATGAATTTTTTTTTTTTTTTAGATTTTTATTTATTCATTTTCAGTTCGACATATGCTATGTATTTTAAGAAACAAATCATTGGAGTAGAAAGACTTGTCTCCAAACTTTTAATTTGGTGAACACACTTTTTTTTTTTCAATCTGATTGATTTAATCATTGGTCTGTGCTCTTCTTACTAATTTGCTTCCATGACTGTGTTCGGAGTGCATCATGTAAGTTCTGTAACTAGAGTTGGTTTAATGTGAGGCACATTTTTCAGGGTTAGGGAAGGTAGAGCTACTTAAGCTAAAGTGTTTAAGCAATTTGCCTTTGGGATATTCATGTGGTAAAAGTGAAAAAGGTAATGTGGTCAGGGGTGGAAAAATATTAAAAGATATAGGTGCAGCCAAGAATTTTTAGGAGCCAGGAAAAATTTATTTTCATTAACTTTATTTTTTTGGCTCATCTGTTTTTTAGTTTTGTATTTTTTTTTAATGCTCTTATTACTCATTTTTGCATCTATTCTGGTGGGTTTTTTTTTTTTTTTTTGTTTGCACCAAAATACATCTATTCCTATGTCTACAGATCCTTTATAGAGGTAGGAGCAGCTTTGCTGAACATAAAGAGTAAGGGGAAGCAAAACAATGAAAAATACAGGAATGCCAAGCAAGTAATGAAGAAAACAATCCACCAATATCAATTCTGGGTTGAGTAAACAATATTCCACTGCATATCAATGGACAAAAAAGATGATTAATCAAAACATCCACAATGGAGAAAAAAAGATGATTATGGACGTCATATAATAACTTAAGACTGAAATATGTTTTAATGGTCTAAGGGCCTATAAAGGATCTGTAGAAGTAGGAACAGATGTATTTTGGTGGTTTCTGATAGGATAATAACTTTTGTATGGGAAACATGGCCCCCCCCACCCCATACGATGCCACTATAGATTACCTTCATGACATTAGCAACAGAAAATATACCCACAGTATCTGAGTTAGACCCAGTATTGAAGGAGAATATCTATGTAAAAATAATCCCAAGCATTTATTTATTTATTTATTTATTTATGGTTTTTATATACCGGGAGTTCCTGTATACAATACATATCACTCCGGTTCACAGGAGTGATATGTATTGTAACAGAAGATATCAAAATAGGAGCAGAGTCCTTCTGGTAGGGGACTCCTCATCAAGATGAATCGGCCTGGGGGACAAGATGATCAAATTCCTCCCTACATGGATCCTCTGCTAGCTGGGATGCAAATCGCAGTGTTAGGATTGCTGGTGAAGAATGAAGGGAATTGAGGCTGGTGTTCTAGGGTTTGAAAACTTTCTCTGGTAATTACTTGTCAGGGATGAATGAAATGCACTTACTATGTACTTCTGCCGCTATCCCAATCCCGCAATAATTATTCTTGGTAGAAGGCATGGTGCGGGGTACACGAGTGCATTTCTTCACTGGAAAGTACACACTCCACTATACCTCCAAGCAGCCCTCTTCCACCTCACCCTGGTGCAGTCCTCTGTCTTTCTTCCAGTCCCCATCTCCTCACACTCCTCTTCATATCCTCAGCACTCTCACTCTCCTCACTCCCCTTCCTTTTCTCTGTGGCCCCAAATAAAGCTGAAGATCTGACCGCCGCCCTACCTGCAGAAAAAATTCACTCGCTCCACGTGAGAAAGTGAATTGTTTCCAAATCCTGGTCATAGTCCACTGACCTGGCTATGAGGAGCCAAACTGGCATTGTAAATGAGAAGTTTAAGAAATTAGGGCAGGGCCTTAATCAGTGGACAAGAAGTAAGCTGCCTCTTAGTTATGTGGATCTCCATATAGTGACCCAATCACTGATTTTTATCCACCCTCAATTTACTGCAATGCTCTGTTCTTAGGCCTCCCAAGTTCAGATCTAAAATCTTTACAACTGCTAGAAATTTCTGCTGCCCTTTCTGGTTTCTGGCTATGCCTCATGGGAACATATTACTCCGGTTTTAGCTGCTTTACATTGGCTTCTGGTTTTATGGCATACAAAATTCAAAGCCTTAATTTTAATTTTCAAAGCCCAAAATAATTTGGCTCCACCCTGCATTTCATCAGCACTTCATTCCTATCAACTGAGATGCTCATTGCGCTCATCTACACAATGTCTGCTAGAAATTCCTTCTGTAAGAGAAACACAACTAACTGTAGAAACTGGATGTTTAAAATTACAGGCCTTACTATGTGGAATAACCTTCTCGAAGAAATTAGGGCAGAAAAGGATCTACTACACGTTAGATCCTCAAAGCACACTTCTTCTCATTAGCTTTTTCCTTTTAGTCTCCAAGCTTAGCTGATCAATGGTTATCTAAGTCGCTTAAAGGGACTGCTTTTGACCTTTTTTTTTTCCTTTTTCTCTCTGTTGCAGTGGTGTTGTCACTTATGTTAGTCTGTATAATTGCACTATTGGTCCATTTTTATTTGTATCTGTTTATATTTTGCATTTAGGATTGTGTATGTCCTGTTATGATCCACCAAGATCAGTGGAATACAAATAATTTCAAATAAATATTATCCATGTGTAGTATTTATTTCCACAATTTCTATTCCGCTGATCCAACAATCTCAGTGGATTACAGTCAACATATACATTAACGCATAACAGAACCTTACACAACACAAAACATAAACATGCCAAAACAACTAAAAACAACATTGCTATACATGTCTTGGGGGGGGGGGGGGGGGAAAACCACTGAACAATACTCCAGGTTGGGAAGGCTAGAGAAAAGAGATATGTCTTAAGTTCTTCCTAAACTGAGAAAGATCACTCTCTGCTCTAATAGCTGTAGGAAGGCTGTTCCAGAGAGCAGGGCCTGCGATACAAAAAGATCCACTTGCGAGAGGTTGCTAATCAGACAAGGGAGAGCGATGGAATCTCAACCAAATGCTGTGATGAGGAGCGGAGGCAGCAGGTGTGGCAGTATCTGCTTGTAGAAGTTAGTGTTTTTTTTTTTTTTAGTTGAAGTACTGAAAAGCTGTTTTTTCTGCTCTTCTGTACTTCTATGTGCGCTCAGCTATTAACGCCTGCACCAGGCAGGCATTAATATCTGAGCGATAAATGTGCGTCTGAGACGCACATTTATTTTTTTAATGCAGAGTGAATGAGTAATAGCCTCATTCACATGCATTTGCATGTGATGAGCGCTAACTCATTCACTCTGCTTCGGACACTCGTTAAATAAATAGGCGCTAATCCTCCTATTGCATTAGGGGGTGGATTAGCGCCTATTTAACCCATGTCAGACAGCGGGCTAAACAGTGTGCTCGTGTGAGCGCACTGTATTGCATCGGCCCCTTAGGCTTCCAGCTCAATCAGAACCAGGGCTTAGATCCTGGTGCTGTGAACCAGAGATTTCCATCTCTAGCATGCATTGCAGTGGCAATCCTTGACTGGGCCTTGAACCAGGTGTCCTTCTGAAACTTTGTAATCATGGACTCTAACTCTGACCTAACTTCCTTGAGCAATAACCATGGCTACCTCAGCGGCATCCTTGGTCTCGGCCGACCTGGGGAATAAACTGGGAAATTTCTGCATGGTAATATGCAACACTGCCTCTGAACAACTGAGCTGGCCTGACTCCTACAGTTCTGATCATAGACAAATGACTGTAGTATGCATGTTCTGTTCACATGGAAAACTGTTAATTACTGATGTAGCCTTTACTTTTGGGGTGTGGGACAAAATATGTAGGGGACACACTTAGTTCTGGGGTTTAGTTACAAAGTCCGTTCAGTCCTAGGGCATGGATTCTCCAATTTGGTGGGGGAAGGAGGCTGAGCTTTCAAGGCCCAAGGCTGGCAGGGGATCTCTCTCTCTCTCTCTCGTTCTTTCACTCTCTCTCTATCCTGTTTTCTCTGGGTAAATGTACCTCAGGGGGGCTGGCACTAGAATAAACCCTCCTCCCAGGTTTTGGAAGCAAGGCTCCTAGTGGGGCAGGGGTTTCCTGTCTCCAGCAGATATCCTCTCCCATTGTGGGGAACTCCCCCCCCCCCCAAATATAGCTCAGGTTCCAGAGGCTCTCACCAAAACCCACTCTGCATAATCTTCTGTGATCCTTAGGTAGAGACTGTTAATGAACTCCTTCATAGCTACTGCTTTCTTACTGATGCTACACTGGATCTTTCATTTTGAAAGTTCCCAAAACTCAGCACAGCAGGGAATTTCCTCACTCTCCCCTCTTTTGGGGGGAGAATGAGGAAACCAAAACCAACATAAAAATCTTCTAAAAAAAACAAACCCCCAGAAATACTTCTCTTATGGCAAGCCACTGCTGGCCATTCATGTGTGGTAGGATGAGAGCAGCAGGTGGTCTCTTTTCCTGACCTCCACTGGCAAGGGGAAAAATCCTTTCAGAGCCAGGAAGAGAGTCCAAAAATGACTCTCCAAAGTTACACACATGCAAAGCTGACAGAATACTTCCAGACCAGTTGGGCACTGAACAGGGTGTATCTCTTGCTTTCTCCTAGGGATCTGACCATGGGGCCTAGATTGGGTGACAGAAGAACTTCCAAATAAGATGATGATAAATTGAACAGTCTTCCTTCCTCAAAACCCAACTAAGAGCACCACACTAATCTATGTACCCTCCTCCAGTTATGCTGGCAAGAAATAACTACCGTAGTCTCAGTATTCTTTTGAGGAGGTGCTGGTTGTGATTAGTATGCTGCCTATTCATAGCCTGAGCTAGATATCCCAGAGGGGTCTCTGCTCTAAATAATACAATTTTATTTATTTATAAAATATATAACTTGCCTATCAAAACATTTGTAGGTGACATACAATAGAACATGTATAACAAATCATCACCCAATTTATATACATGTCTGTGCTTTATTGAAATGGATGGTTACACAACATTTATAAAACCATTATCATACAATGTATATAATAAAACATAAAATTTCGACATATGCACACAGTAAAATAAATCCTAGCTTAAAAGAGATCAAACAACCAGTTCAAGGACTATCATGTTTTGGTAAATAGAAAAAGCAACAACCAAGTCCTGATTACACTGGCAGGACACCATGGTGAATGGCCATGGTGCCACCAGTGCTGGCCCGAGGTGCAGGACAGGGCTGTTTCTTAGCGGGAGATGCTTTTAGGAAATATAGGTTGACACAATTGCATGTTGAAAAAGAAGCTGCTGTTTGGTACACGGTGCCACTTGTGCACAGCTGTAGCTTGGTGCATGAGGAGTTCATGGTGCAGGTTTTAAGGATTCATTTGTAGCAAATCATTGCTGGGTGAGTGGCCTCCTTAAGGGAAGTGTCACCGATTCCTTTCTGGCACACACACAGCGTTGAATTGATCCGTGTGCTGGCTGTGATGTCATGGCCAGGGCATGCTTGTCGGGCGAGGTTGTGGGCCAGGGAAGCTTAAGCAGCTAAAGGTGAGCTGTTTACTGAGGTTCAGAAACAACCAGCAGTGCTCTAAGTGACTCATTTGGGGAGGACTTCACTGCATTAGAACATTCCCGTCTCAAAGGGCCTGCACTTCTGTTTCCTTATGGGACCTGGTGTAAACTTCTAAAGATGTTTTACCAGACGTTTATCCTGCTGCTAAAGGGAGGACCTAGAAGCACATTGTAGGTCTAGGGATTTCCACAGGCCCAATGGTACAGTCTTTGTTTAAAGGCACTGAAGGGGTTACAGGGAACTCCGCTTTTCCTATTATGTACTGAACGCTGTTTAAACAGTCACTATTTTCATTTAGGGTTTCTTACATTCCATAATCATGTGTTCAGTGCAGAGTACAGAACAGCCATCCATAATTGAAAGCGTTAAACAACACAACACATGTAACGCATATGTGATACAATATCATACAGTTTACTACATCTTTCAATGTATTCTTATGAGTTAATGTGGTGTTTTTTTTTAAAGATCAGATAAATGTAGCATTCAGAAACTGAACACCAGTGCCTTCCCTCCTTCTAATCCCTTATCAGTCTCCCTGTGGTTTCTTATGAGGGGTCTAGTAGTGGGGAAAGGCATTGAGGTAAGGAGCAAGCTTTCCTATCTGTAGCACATGGGAGGAGGAGTACTTGCTTGTCATTTTCCCTGTGCCATGGACATACACTAATTTGTTACTAGAGCCAGTATCTCCTGTACTCTCATTTCCTGTAGCAATATGTATTAAAGAGGAGCTAGAATGTCTTTAAAAAAAAAAAAAAAAAAAGCCTCTGTGGGAACATTTGGTGCTAAGGAATATGGGTTTGCTGTGGCTTGCGCTCCTCTATACCGTTTCTTTTTTTCCTTATCTTGGTAACACTTTCTCTGCTATTAAGTTAATTGGGCTGCTTGTGCATAAGGGGGAGGAGGGGGGTGCAGCTTGCTGGAGAAGTGGTGGGAGGGGTCAGCTGGAAAGCTTTGTATCCAAGGACCCTTTAAAACCGCAAGGACTGCTTCCTCTGTATTTATCTTATTTCCTTTACATTCCTTTACATTTTCATCTCCTCCATAACTTTATCTTGGTCTCCCCCCCCCCCTAATGTATGAACATTCGTCAAGTAACATAATTAATTAATTACAATTGCTACAGACCCTTTGACTCCCTTCTATACCTGATCGTTATCATATAAGTTGACGTTATAAATGGTTATATAAATGCCATGTTGCCTGTATTATCAGTTAAATTGTTGAACTGTAAAGCAATTGCTAAGTTATTGTTATATGTAAACCGAGGTGATGTGCTTCACGTGCCCTGGTATATAAAAATCTTTAAATAAATAAAATAATAAATAAATCATGAAATAACTGCAGATAAAATTGCTAGGATAAAAGGAATGTTTTAAGGTGCGTTTTAAAGCATGCAAAGACAGATCATGTTTGAGTGAATAGGGGAGATGGTTGCAAAGCATGGATAACATCTGGGCTCTAAGCCAAGATCTGCCCACTTCCTTAAACCATGGTATTTTTAACCATGTTCCTTGGCTAGAATGTAAACAATGTGATGGAGTATAACTTTCACATTTTTTTTTTCTCAAATAATAGGAGCCATCAGTTCTCTTAGTGTGAAAAATCAAATGCAGGGGCCTAAATTGTGCCCACCACTCAAGCGGTAGCGAATGCAAAACTTTTAAGAAAGGGAATTCCTGTTGTCTATCTTGGACATCTAAAGATGGTACTAGTAGACACAATTCTGAACTTGTGTGAGAACGTATGAGGGAGGCCCACATGCAGGCTGTTACAAAAGTCCAGGTGAGCGATGATGATTGCATGAATTACCATTTCAGATAGTTGCCCTTATAAAATGGGACACAACTTCCTGACAGACCCTTAACTTACTAAAGGCAATGGGGCGGATTTTCAGAGCCCTGCTCGCGTAAATCCGCCCAAAACCGGGCGGATTTACGCGAGCAGGGCCCTGCGCGCCGGGAAGCCTATTTTACATAGGCCTCCCGGCGCGCGCAGAGCCCCGGGACTCGCGTAAGTCCCGGGGTTCTCGGAGGGGGGCGTGTCGGGGGCATGTCGGGGGGCGGGCCCGGTCGTCGCGGCGTTCCGGGGGCGTGTCGGCAGCGTTTTGGGGGCGGGTACGGGGGCGTGGCTACGGCCCGGGGGCGTGGCCGCGCCCTCCGTACCCGCCCCCAGGTCGCGGCCCGGCACGCAGCAGGCCCGCTGGCGCGCGGGGATTTACGTCTCCCTCCGGGAGGCGTAAATCCCCCGACAAAGGTAAGGGGGGGGGTGTAGACAGGGCCGGGTGGGTGGGTTAGGTAGGGGAAGGGAGGGTAAGGTGAGGGGAGGGCAAAGGAAAGTTCCCTCCGAGGCCGCTCCGATTTCGGAGCGGCCTTGGAGGGAACGGGGGGAGGCAGCGCGGCTCGGCGCGCGCAGGCTATACAAAATCGATAGCCTTGCGCGCGCCGATCCAGGATTTTAGTGGATACGCGCGGCTCCGCGCGTATCTACTAAAATCCAGCGTACTTTTGCTTGAGTCTGATGCGCAAGCAAAAGTAGGCTGATCGCGCTTCTTTTAAAATCTACCCCAATTTGAACTCCATGAAATATTTGTGCCCCCAGATAAAATTTTACCTTGGGAACCATTTCTGTTGCTCAGACAATAACAATGAAGACTCTCTCTAAAGCCACCAATGTTTAATTCTTCTGATTTTCTGGAGATCAGGACAATTTTACTCTGTTTGTTTCATCCAATTTACAATGATCTTCAACGTTGGGTAAACTTGATTCAGCCCTCCATCTTCCTTTTCAGTACCAACTGGATGATGTTGCTGTTCAGATTTTATTTCTGTGATTGCTTTTACATTTTTGGTGTTATGTATTGTTGATAGTTAATGGCATGTTAAGTAGCAAAAACATATTCTTTCTAGCAGATACTTTTAATAACCCAAACTACAGTTCACAAGTAGATCATGTGACGCAGAGGTTTTAACTGTAAATTATAGTTTACAAACCAGTTGTTAAACGGTTGGAAAGAGAGAGCACGTGTGTTATGTTTGAACATCCATTCTTGTTAAATTCTTTTATTTTGTCAAACTAAAAGGCCGTTATAATTGTAAGGTGTGCTCAGGAGAGGGCATAGTTTTACCCACAATTGTATGCAAACTTTACCCCTGATTCAGCAATGAGTTTTTGTGCACAACGTTGTGCATACTGGTTATGGTTAGTGCCTTCCATTCAAACCCCATGTTAATGGTTGCCTTCACTTATTACACCCTCCCCTTCCCCCACCCAATGCAGAGAGATGTGCTGACTTAACATGTTAAATTTATGCTGGAAATTTGTATTCCTGGTCAGAGGAGGAGTAAAGTTTGCAGCTGGCTCTGCAGCTCATTGGTGCTTCTTGGTGCTGGAGATTTGCACTCCGGATTTATGTGCACAAAAAGTTATTTATATGCTTAAATCTTTTCTGCTTCATACTTCTTCCTGTAATGAGGACACTCAGGGGCTCAGTGACTCTGGGCTACGCTTGAGGGATCGTTCCTGCTCCAGAGGACACCAAGGGGTGGTGATGAGCTCTGGATCCTGAGTGTCTCTTTTTTTTCTTCTGAGGGAGATACAGAGGGGTTGGCTGTGGTTGTGACTGGCTGAAGGAAATGCCAAGAGGCTCTTTTCTTTGCAGTGACTCCCTGAAACCCACGTTCCTATTCAGCGATATACCGTGACTTTCGCTTTCTCCGGGAGGAGTACTACTGTTCTTCTGGAGGTGGTCTATTTTACCAGAGGATTGGGGTTATTTGGCCTGCTCTGGATCCGTGGCTCTCACCACTCTAGATTCCAAATGGGGTCTCCCTCCCCTGGGCTCCACTCTTTCTTCTACCACCTCCTGATTTATCAGCACAAAATAAGTAAAAATTGCTTTATGGACAGAAAATATTTATTTGCCCAAAACATTTTTTTGCTTGATTTTTTTTTTTTATGTACATGAGTCATGCACTCAGTCTATTGAAAAGGCTGCATGCACATTTTAACCTTGGCTTGTGTATGCAAGTTTTGTTGTACACTAAGAACATAAGAACGTGCCATACTGGGTCAGACCAAGGGTTCATCAAGCCACATCCTGTTTCCAACAGTGACCAATCCAGGCTAAAAGTACCTGGCAAGTACCCAAAAACGAAGTCTATCCCATGCTCTGATGCGAGTAATAGCAGTGGCTATTTTCTAAGTCAACTTGATTAATAGCACCTCTATCATATCCCCCCTCACCCGTCTCTTCTCCAAGCTTAACAGCCCTAACCTCTTTAGTCTTTCCTCATAGGGGGGCTGTTCCATCCTGATGTATTAGCATACCATTTGCCCACTGCAACACATACTTTTTTTTTTTTTAGCATGTGCATTAAACTGAATGCTAAACTTAAGTGCACACAGTTTTAATGCTTAACTTATTATATCAGCTCTATAGTTTTTAGTTTTGTATTTATTTTTGTATTTTTTGATTGATAATGCCTGGTAAAGAAGTGACTGGCACTAACTTTCAAAAAAAAGAGAGCAGCTTTTAAACTAGAACAAGGGGGAAAGCAGACAGTCACTCAGCAGTGCATGGTTCAGAGAAATGTATCTTTGAAGGATACTAATGAAACAGGAGAGTTAGGGCATCCCAAAGAGAGGTTCCATTAAAAGCAAACATAGTCCATGTGCCTATATGTAAAAAATCACCGAAGCTAATGATTTCCGAATTATCCCTAACAACTGAAAAGCAGGTTGTTAATACAAACAAAAAACACACTTTGAAATGTCTGCCAATGCCAGAAGTCTAAGAAATAAGATGGGAGAGTTAGCGTGTATAGCAGCAAATGAGATTGACATAATTGGCATCACAGAGACTTGGTGGAGGGAGGATAACCAATGGGACAGTGCTATATCAGGGTACAAATTATATCGCAATGTTTGGGAGGATCAACTTGGTAGGGGTGTGGCACTTTATGTCCGGGAGGGTATAGAGTCCAACAGGATGAAGATTATACAAGAGACTAAATGCTCAATAGAATCTGTATGGGTAGAAATCCCATGTATGTTGGGTAAGAGTATAGTGATAGGAGTATACCACCGTCCACCTGGACAAAATGGTCAGACAGATGATGAAATGCTAAGAGAAATCAGGGAAGCTAACCAATTTGTCAGTTCAATAATAATGAGAGATTTCAATTACCCCAATATTGACTGAGTAAATGTAACATCAGGACTTGCTAGAGACATAAAGTTCTTGGATGTAATAAATGACTGCTTCATGGAGCAATTGGTTTAGGAACCAACAAGAGAGGGAGCTATTTTAGATTTAATTCTTAGTGGAACACAGGATTTGGTGAGAGAGGTAACTGTGGTGGGGCCACTTGGCAACAGTGATCATAACATGATCATATTTAAACTAGTAACTGGAAGGGGGACAATAAGTAAATCTGCAGCTCTGATCTATTAGTTAAAATTTGTAACCTCCTATTAAAATCATTTACTGTACCTGAAGACTGGAGAGTGGCCAATGTAACCCCAATATTTAAAAAAGGATCCAGGGGCGAACCGGGTAACTATAGACCAGTGAGCCTGACTTCAGTGCCGGGAAAAATAGTGGAAACTATTCTCAAGATCAAAATCGTAAAGCATATAGAAAGACATGGTTTAATGGAACACAGTCAACATGGATTTACCCAAGGGAAGTCTTGCCTAACAAATCTACTTCATTTTTTTGAAGGGGTTAATAAAGGTGAACCAGTAGATGTAGTGGTTTTGGATTTTCAGAAGGCGTTTGACATAGTCCCTCATGAGAGGCTTCTAAGAAAACTAAAAAGTCATGGGATAGGAGGCGATGTCCTTTCATGGATTACAAACTGGTTAGAAGACAGGAAACAGAGTAGGATTAAATGGTCAATTTTCTCAGTGGAAAAGGGTAAATGGTGGAGTGCCTCAGGGATCTGTACTTGGACCGGTGCTTTTCAATATATATATATATATATGTTGTGAAGGCTCACCGCCAGGGCTGACCTGGTTGCCGTTCCTCTGTCTCTGGAACAGGCCTTTCACAGAGCGCAGATATCCCTGGAGTCCTTCACCGGCCCGGAGCTCCCTGGGTTCCTGCCTCCACAGGCCCTGGTTTAGCTGGGCTTCTTGTGGTTCTCCTGGTATGGAGTTGGGGGGAGAAGCAGTCCCCAAACCCCAAAGATGACAGAGAGAGAGAGAGAGAGATTCCTCAAAGCATTTTATAAAGCAAAACAGCTGAATCGTTACCTTTACATTCTTTACCACAGGGGCTGAACAAATGACCCTGCCCCCGCCCGCCAGCACTCCTGCTCCCTAACACACGTGCTGGAGCAAAGGTACTTTTAAAGTCCCAAACCTCTCTTGGTTCAACAGCAAACCCTTGCCTTCCCGAGCACTTCCCCCTGTCTTCCTTTTGGGTACTCGGTATACGTTCCTCTTTTCTGTCTAGTCTGTATCCATGGGAGAGTTAGCAGATTCCTCTCCCCCGGAACCTACCTCCATTTCCTCCTCCTCCAGCTCACTGGCCGTGGCTTTTTCTGGCCAGTCCCACCATGCAGGCATGCCCTCTTCCTCTAGCTCCATAGGAGCACCTGTGTCTGACTCATTAGTCCCTGCTTCTGCCACCTGTTCGCCTCCAGGCTCTCCCCAGGGGTCAGGTGGTGGTTCTAAGAACCTGGGATTTGTAGTTCTTCTTAACCTCCACTGCACCCCCTGCTGTCCGGTCCTAGTATTACTTGCTGCCTTATGGTGTCTTGCCTGTTCCTGCCCCGGTTATCAAATTTGCGGATGATACAAAATTATTCAGAGTAGTTAAATCACAAGCGGATTGTGATATATTCAGGAGGACCTTGCAAGACTGGAAGATTGGGCATCCAAATGGCAGATGAAATTTAATGTGGACAAGTGCAATTTGTTGCATATAGGGAAAAATAACCCTTGCTGTAGTTACGTGATGTTAGGTTCCATATTAGGAGCTACCACCCAGGAAAAAGATCTAGGCATCATAGTGGATAATTCTTTAAAATCGTCGGCTCAGTGTGCTGCAGCAGTCAAAAAAGCGAACAGAATGTTAGGAATTATTAGAAAGGGAATGGTTAATAAAATGGAAAATGTCATAATGCCTCTATATCGCTCCATGGTGAGACCGCACCTTGAATACTGTGTACAATTCTGGTCGCCGCATCTCAAAAAAGATATAGTTGCGATGGAGAAGGTACATAGCAGGGCAACCAAAATGATAAAGGGGATGGACTAGCTCCCCTATGAGGAAAGGCTGAAGAGGTTAGGGCTGTTCAGCTTGGAGAAGAGATGGCTGAGGGGGGATATGATAGAGGTCTTTAAGCTCATGAGAGGTCTTGACTGAGTAGATGTGAATCGGTTATTTACACTTTCGAATAATAGAAGGACTAGGGGGCATTCCATGAAGTTAGCAAGTAGCACATTTAAGACTAATCGGAGAAAATTCTTTTTCACTCAACGCACAATAAAGCTCTGGAATTTGTTGCTAGAGGATATGGTTAGTGCTGTTAGTGTAGCTGGGTTTAAGAAAGGTTTGGAGAAGTTCTTGGAGAAGTCCATTAACGGCTTTTAATCAAGTTTACTTAGGGAATAGCCACTGCTATTAATTGCATCCGTAGCATGGGATCTTCTTAGTGTTTTGGTAATTGCCAGGTTCTTGTGGCCTGGTTTGGCGTCTGTTGGAAACAGGATGCTGGGCTTGATGGACCCTTGGTCTGACCCAGCATGTCAATTTCTTATGTTCTTATGTTCTAGTTGTATGGTATAATGGAGATTACAGCAAATATTTCATGTAACTAAAAATGTCAGTGCTTATTAAGAACATAAGAAAATGCCATACTGGGTCAGACCAAGGTTCCATCAAGCCCAGCATCCTGTTTCCAACAGTGGCCAATCCAGGCCATAAGAACCTGGCAAGTACCCAAAAAACTAAGTCTATTCCATGTAACCATTGCTAATGGCAGTGGCTATTCTCTAAGTGAACTTAATAGCAGGTAATGGACCTCTCCTCCAAGAACGTATCCAATCCTTTTTTAAACACAGCTATACTAACTGCACGAACCACATTCTCTGGCAACAAATTCCAGAGTTTAATTGTGCGTTGAGTAAAAAAGAACTTTCTCCGATTAGTTTTAAATGTGCCCCATGCTAACTTCATGGAGTGTCCCCTAGTCTTTCTACTATCCGAAAGAGTAAATAACAGATTCACATCTACCCATTCTAGACCTCTCATGATTTTAAACACCTCTATCATATCCCCCCTCAGTCGTCTCTTCTCCAAGCTAAAAAGTCCTAACCTCTAGTCTTTCCTCATAGGGGAGTTGTTCCATTCCCCTTATCATTTTGGTAGCCCTTCTCTGTACCTTCTCCATCGCAATTATATATTTTTTGAGATGCGGCGACCAGAATTGTACACAGTATTCAAGGTGCAGTCTCACCATGGAGCGATACAGAGGCATTATGACATTTTCCGTTTTATTCATCATTCCTTTTCTAATAATTCCCAACATTCTGTTTGCTTTTTTGACTGCCGCAGCACACTGAAACGACGATTTCAATGTGTATCCACTATGACACCTAGATCTCTTTCTTGGGTTGTAGCACCTAATATGGAACCCAACATCGTGTAATTATAGCATGGGTTATTTTTCCCTATATGCATCACCTTGCACTTATCCACATTAAATTTCATCTGCCATTTGGATGCCCAATTTTCCAGTCTCACAAGGTCTTCCTGCAATTTATCACAATCTGCTTGTGATTTAACTACTCTGAACAATTTTGTGTCATCTGCAAATTTGATTATCTCACTCGTATTTCTTTCCAGATCATTTATAAATATATTGAACAGTAAGGGTCCCAATACAGATCCCTGAGGCACTCCACTGTCCACTCCCTTCCACTGAGAAAATTGCCCATTTAATCCTACTCTCTGTTTCCTGTCTTTTAGCCAGTTTGCAATCCACGAAAGGACATCGCCACCTATCCCATGACTTTTTACTTTTCCTAGAAGCCTCTCATGAGGAACTTTGTCAAACGCCTTCTGAAAATCCAAGTATACTATATCTACCGGTTCACCTTTATCCACATGTTTATTAACTCCTTCAAAAAAGTGAAGCAGATTTGTGAGGCAAGACTTGCCCTGGGTAAAGCCATGCTGACTTTGTTCCATTAAACCATGTCTTTCTATATGTTCTGTGATTTTGATGTTTAGAACACTTTCCACTATTTTTCCTGGCACTGAAGTCAGGCTAACCGGTCTGTAGTTTCCCGGATCGCCCCTAGAGCCCTTTTTAAATATTGGGGTTACATTTGCTGTCCTCCAGTCTTCAGGTACAATGGATGATTTTAATGATAAGTTACAAATTTTTACTAATAGGTCTGAAATTTCATTTTTTAGTTCCTTCAGAACTCTGGGGTGTATACCATCCGGTCCAGGTGATTTACTACTCTTCAGTTTGTCAATCAGGCCTACCACATCTTCTAGGTTCACCGTGATTTGATTCAGTCCATCTGAATCATTACCCATGAAAACCTTCTCCATTACGGGTACCTCCCCAACATCCTCTTCAGTAAACACCGAAGCAAAGAAATCATTTAATCTTTCCGCGATGGCCTTATCTTCTCTAAGTGCCCCTTTAACCCCTCGATCATCTAACGGTCCAACTGACTCCCTCACAGGCTTTCTGCTTCGGATATATTTAAAAAAGTTTTTACTGTGAGTTTTTGCCTCTACAGCCAACTTCTTTTCAAATTCTCTCTTAGCCTGTCTTATCAATGTCTTACTTTTAACTTGCCAATGTTTATGCTTTATCCTATTTTCTTCTGTTGGATCCTTCTTCCAATTTTTGAATGAAGATCTTTTGGCTAAAATAGCTTCTTTCACCTCCCCTTTTAACCATGCCGGTAATCGTTTTGCCGCCTTTCCACCTTTCTTAATGTGTGGAATACATCTGGACTGTGCTTCTAGAATGGTATTTTTTAACAATGACCACGCCTCTTATTATCCCTTGGAAAGAAATATTTCTAAAATCATTATATAAACTTGAGCAAGTCTTATGTATCTCTGCTGACTGCAGTTCTGAAAGATTATCCGAATCGATAAATTTGTTAGTGTTAGTATGTATAGTGAGTCAGGTCTGAATTACATAGGGCTTCTGTGCCTGACATTTGCCTAATCCTACAGTCTGAAGACATATTTGATATATATGTGTGCAACCTTGAATTAAACATAAATATTGCAGGGCTGTATGAGTCCATATTTCATACTGAAGTAGAC
Organism: Rhinatrema bivittatum; assembly: GCF_901001135.1. Classification (NCBI taxonomy): domain Eukaryota; kingdom Metazoa; phylum Chordata; class Amphibia; order Gymnophiona; family Rhinatrematidae; genus Rhinatrema; species Rhinatrema bivittatum. The sequence goes on along the minus strand of NC_042621.1, from coordinate 251,684,821 downwards.
AGAATCAAAGGAGCCCTTTTTATTTTCTAATTATGTGAGTTGATATTCCAGACACCAACACCTGATTGATTCTATAATTTAGAGATGAGTATAGGATGTATCTAGAAGCAACCAATATCTAACCAAAAGGTGTAAACAGAAGATAATATGAAGAGGTATGCTTTAATCCTTATTCAAGGGATTTCTTTGGTACATGGTGGGCATCAAAAATTTCCTCCCCCCCCCACACTTATTATGTATAAATATTTCATTTAAGATATGTCTTAGTTGCATTTCTTATACAAATATGAAATATTATTTTGATGAAATGCTGACATGTTCAATACCATCTTGTTGAGTAAATTTATCAGCTGTGTAGTGCTAGATTTTGTGTAAGGAGCCAAATCATGGTTTTTCTGTTTCAATTTATATAATGTCTCATTAAAGATTCCTCAGAAAAATGTATTGCATACAAGTGACAGTCTCTTGAAGTGGCCTCGTTTTTTTCTTACTTTTGTTGATTATTGTGTGTCATTTCATCTATATGATGGTAAAGAGGCTTGGTTTAGATTGAGACAGGCACAGTGATTTTTTTTCCCCCTCATTTTGCTAATACCACTTGTTTCCTGGATATCATCTGTTTGTTGGATGAGCTGAGTAGCATTTAATATTTTTCCCTGATACTAACTTCTCTACTCATTTTCCTAGGGTGCCAGGCAGTCTGCATTTACCCTAACCATAGGCACATCATGTTGATGAGGATAGCATGGAAGATATCCATTCCCAATCTGCTTGTTTCCATTTTCCTTTTACCTAAATTTACTGACTAAAAAGTTTGGGTTTCAGGGCTTCCTTAGGAAAGAAGGTCTAGAGATACTCTGCTGTGGCCAATAGCTGTTGTGGAGTCATACACGTTAAACTTCCCCTATGTCCTGTGAGGAGGAGTTCTGAATATTTTTCAGTCTTTGCTGATCCAAAGAATGTGAATAGAATGGGCAGAAGAACACACGTTTCCAGCTTGACAGCACTTGGCAATGTCATGAGCCATTGGATTGGCCAGACACTCCCCCCCCCCCCCCCCCCCCCAATTTTCCTTTCCTTCAACGTGAAATTTCCTGTTTGAATTCTGTAAGTTGTTCTTTACATTGTAAGTAGTCTTCAGACTTCCAACATTACAGCAGTCCGTCGAACGCACATCTGCTGCTGTTCTGGATTCAACTTTTCATTCTCGTTATGCAGAGGCACACATTCATAATTGTTTCCTTATTCAGTTAAATCAGTTCAGACAAGTTTATTTTTCTCTGTCTCCTAGTTTATGGAGACAGAGGACATACCTTTTTCTCCATGACGTCATCACTGGATAAACTGATGATGGGCCCTTGCCACTAGTCTGTCTCCAGCAGATGGGAGGACACGTGTATTGGGGCAGAATATCCAGGCTGTCAGAGTTATTGGCTCATGCCTCAGCCAGGTTGAGCAGAGGATGCACTGTTTCATGGTAAAAGCCCTTCATTTGAGCTGATTTTCCCCTTTTGATCAACTTTAACTCCCAAGGTCTTTTGGTTTTTCCCTGGTAGAGTAGATTTCTGGGCTGATCCCAGGTCCTTGGTGATCCTGGTTGATTGCCGCTTGTAGCAGCACCCAGCCTTTTCATCCTTGTTGAATTCTTGTGGGGAGGGGGTGGTATCTTTCTCTAGCATTTCTCTCCTGTTGTGTTGTATCTCTCTCTCTCTCTTTTTGCCCTTCTTCTTTGCTCCTCTTCCTTTGTATCAAAGCACTCCATATTATTTTATTGGAGACAGCTGATAACTGTAGTGATTCACAGAGTGAGAATGTTTGTTCAGGCACGTGTCTGAAGGGGGCAAGTGCTGAAGAGAAACCTGAACTCATGTTGGAAGCTCCTTGCTAGGCTCAATGCAGTTGTTGCCCGTGTATCCGGCCTGCCTCTGACTCCTCTTTTAAAGAGAGATGAGTTTTGGCTGGAGATGTGCTGCCTGCAGAGTTGTTGAGTTCCTAGCATGGCAGGCTCATTCGTCCCACATGCAGTGCTGATGCAAGGCCTTCTCCCATGTATTCAATCTCAGGCCTTGGGCTTTCTGTCTCCTCCATTGTCATAGGGTAAGGGTAATAGACATCTGAAGTGGCAGAAGGAGATTTGAACCATGTTGGTGGGAATATTGTCTGTTTTCCATGCCCTCATTGTTTGCCATCTTCAGCCCTAACCTCTGAGGCATCTGCCTCAGGGGAACAGGGATCTCTGGCCCTCTCTTCTGAGAGGGATGGCATCTGGAAGTTCCTCAGGGATGTGGTTACCTCTCCCCAGGATGTATTTTCCCTTGCATTTGTAATTATTATGCATCTTGCCTTCTGTGCTTCGCATGTGCCTGGTGGGAGCAGTTTATCACCAATCTCAGGGCTTGGCATGGGTTTCATCCCTTCTGACTGTTATGGTTTGGTTCCATAGTGGCTAAATGTGGCTCCAGATGCCTTGGATTACCCAGCTAGCCCTGCCTCCTCTTAATCACCTAGGTGAGTGGGCGTGCATAACCAGTCAGACTTGGATAATTCATCGGATTCCCTGGAGGATGAGGGCTTCTTGGTCATTAGACTCTTCTGTAAAGAAAAGATGTCTGATCTCATCACTCAACTTGTTTCTTCACTCAAACTGTCGGACTCTAAGGTAGAGCAGTCTATGAGGAGGGAGATCCAATTTTGGAAAGAATCTGGAAGTCTCTAAAGGCCTTTCATCTTCATAAAGCCTTGAAATACATAGTGCTGGCACAATGGGAATACCCTCAGGGAGGGTTTAAGGGAACCTAGGTTATGAACAAATTGTACTCCTGCTCACGAAGGACAATTCCTTAGGTGGCACTGCCTCCATTGTATACAAAAACTATATCCTGCATATTCATTGTGGATTGGGTTGAGAAACCCCTGCTCTAGAGGAGCAGAGCAATGATTGACCCAAAACCAAAATAAGATTTTGAGGATATTCACAAGTTGTTCAATAATAGAATGAAATAAAAGGAATGGGAGCTAGTAGCATTTGAGATGTAGCAAATGTTTTAAATTCCTGTTGGCAGTTTGTCAGTGAGTTCCCTGCTAGGTAACTCAGGCAGGGGAAGGAAACCTGAAACACAATACCAATCAAATCCTGGGAAAGGCAGAGAGTGAATGTGCACAGCTTCCCAGGAACGGGCAAAAACGCAGAAGCCCATCTTGCTGTTCTTCATATAGTACTCCTGGAGAAATTGTACACACAAAAATCTTAAAATTCTGCAAACTTTATATTGGTCAAAATAACACAATATACATGACAGTCTTTAAGTAATTAATTTAAAATGTAATACAGAAAAAAGTTATTACTTAAAGATGCAGAATTTTTTTTAAATATTTTGAACATAATGTCCCTAGAAGTTCACTGTAAGAATGTCCCTTCTAACTCTCTCCCTACTCCCCTGGCTATTGTGCCCTCTCAGGCCCCAACTCCTCCACCTGCCAGTATCTCTCCCCTCCCCTTCTAGGCTCATCCCTGTCTCAGTCCTGTTCGTGTTCTCGCTCCCTCTCTCTATACTTCCTCATACAGCCTCTTTCACTCTCTCACACACATACCTTCATACAGGTCTTCTCTCTCTCTCGCACACACACACTTCCCCTCATACAGGGTCCCTCTCTCTGTCTTGCATGCACACTCACACAGGTTACCTATGTCTCTCTCTCATACACCCCTTTACACAGACTCTCTCACACCGTACACAAATCCCTTCATATAGGCTCGCTCTCTCACAAACGAGCAAGCACCCTCACATACACACACTATCTCCCAATCTCTCACACACATACACAGTCCTTCACAATCTTCTCACATAGGCTCCCTCTCTGTGGCACAGACACTCGTACACCCTCACACATGCTTTCTCTCAGCCCCCCCACCCCCAGGCTCATTGTCTTACACACACACACACACACACACATTCTCTCTCTTGGGCCCGTTTCATCTTTGCCGCGAGTGGGACAAGCTCCGCTCACAGTGTGCCAAGGCCACCTCCATCTTCGCCAAATTCTGCGCAGAAAATGGCAATTCTGCACAGGGGGGAATTTTGCACTTGGCAGTAGCGCAGAATTCCCCCAGGACTAATATAGACTTTCTGCTCAGAGAGGAGATGGCAGATGGCTAGAAGTGCTATTCCAGAGCAAGGGCCTACATGGACCTGTGAACTGTGTAGAGAATTTTCTGTTTTTGTGTGCAAATGGCAAGGAATCGAAATTGTTTCTGTTTAAATCCTTATTGTGGCCAAGATCCAGAACTGTTTTTGTGTTTAAACTTTTACTGTGGCCAGGAGGCAGATTGCATCCTCCCGGACAAAGATATTGAGAGAAATTGTTTGAACTTGGAGAAAATAAAAGCTACCTTGCAACCAAGTTGTGAAATTGTACTTCTGAATGCACTGCAAGAGAGAGCCCCTCACATAACCGTACTTGTTGCGGGATAGACACATTTTTGTTGTTAAATTCTTTGTGCCATTGTAAAGGGAAGCTCCATCAGCCTTGCCAGAATGGTGATCATTAGATGCAGCAGATTAAATGTGAAAAACTAGGGATCTTTTTAGCTTTTCATTTGTGGTTCCTGCAGTAAGGTGCGTGACCTTAAAATTATAATTCTCTGTGAACTACACTTTTTTCTTCTCTTCCTGCTAGACCAGTCAAACAATATAGGGATTTCATCTCTCGCAGCTGTTGGAGACAGAGAACATGGCTCCACGGCTTTTAGCATACCGTCATGTTCACTATAAAAGGAGGTGTGGTTTGAGGCCGTCCCCAGTATTTCTCTGTCTTCAGCAGTTGGGAACAACTGCAGCTGAAGTAAGAAGCAGGCCCTCTGTCTTGCAGGACAGATCCTACAGGCCCTCTCCCGGGTAGCCTGCTTCCGAGTAACCTCTGAGATCCTCTAGCCTCTTCTCCCTCAGTGAGCTTCCTTCGGCGAGGCCCCCCTGGTTCCCCATGGGGTCTGGTGCGGTTGCCCTAGCAGGGGTTTCCTGTGGGGAGCTGGGAACCAGGGTGCCCAAGCGCTCTAAATCCAGTCCCTCTCCTCTTGCAGACTTTCTCCTGCTCCTCCCAGTGAGTAAAGCCGTGTCAGCGCAGCTGGTGTAGGGGGAAGCGCAAGAAAAGAGGGAGGGCTGCTTTTAGCAAAGTCAGCTGTGACCTTCGCAAGGAGCAGGCCCAAAATGCCAGTGGGAATCTAAGGGCAGGGCCTAGTGCATGCATGCAGAGTGATGGCGAAAAGAAAAGGAGGAGGATTGCAGGTGCCCCACAAGAAAGACAGGCTAGCCCAATAGCAATGCTGAGAGGGAGGAGGTGCCCAGCCTGTGGGATGAAAAGATTTTCCACAGTGGCAGGCTCCCGCTGTCCTCTGTGTGATAGCTGATGTAGGAACCAGCACAGGCCCCTCCCTCCAGCCATATCTACCATGCTGAAACCATGAAAATCCTCAACCTCGTTGGCCTACATTAGCATGTGGCACCTCTTTGAGAACTTCTGGCGCCCAACTAGTAGATCTCATTGGAAGGCAGGAATAACGCACATACCAGACTTTACACAGCAAGGCCTTGACCAAGGGGCTGGCTTTCAGTTCATTAAGAGCACAGGTAGCGGCTATCTCATGTTTCAGAGGCACAGTGTAGAATGTATGTATAGTGACATATCCAGATATGTGTTTCATTAAGGGACTAAAATGTATAAGGCCTTCCTTTCACCCTTCGGTCCCCCTATTGGACCTCAATCTAGTACTCAGGGGCCCTAACTCAGGCCTGCTGTTTGAGCAACTTAAATAGACTTCCCTCAAGGACCTGCCCTTAAAGATGGTCTACCTGGTGGCCATCTGCTTGGCAAGACTATATGGTGGTCCATGCAAAGGAGAGGCAGCTTCCAAGTCGACACTAGCCAGGTGGATCAAGGAAGTAATAGGATCAACCTACCCGAAAGAGAAGGTAATACCGCCATTCCTAAGGGCTCACGCCACAAGAGCTCAAGAAGTATCAAGGGTCACTTTGGAAGAAATCTGTAGGGCGTCCGCTTGGTCCTACCTACACTCCTTTACCAAGTACTGTAGGATGGACTTGCTAGCAAGGTCAGACACGGCCTTTGGAGCAAGCATCCTAGGGATTAGACTTGAGTCTTTCTGCCCAAAGGAGTAATATATCTGTTATGTCCCTGTAGTAATTGATGGGTCTAGCAGGAGGAGAAGGAAGGCAGAATTATACTTTACCTGATAATTTGCTTTCCTGGACTCCAGCTAGATCAGTCTGCTTCCCACCTGATAAAGACAAGCAAACAATGCAGATGAAAGGTATTGCGCCCCCTTTTTCTTTTTTCAGGTCCCATTCCTACCTTGAGTGGTAGGCATGACTTAGTACCACAGAAGTGTAGAAGAAGGAACTATTTCTTCCGCCTTTCTGAACTCTCAAATCTTCAGTTAAAGAAGCACAAAAAAAGAAAAAGGGTAGCTAATGAACTGAGGGGAATTGGGTAATCACATATTAGAGTATTATGCTCAACACGGCGAGAAGAAAACCAGAGGTATCACAAATTTATATTGACATAGGTGGTCGGACACCACAGTCCCCAAAGAGTTGAATACATCCTCACAGGGCAATTTCAGTTTTGCTACGATCCTATCTTTGTTTGTTGATCACAACAAGCAAGCTGTCGGGCAATGGTCAGCTTTGGCAAAAGGCTACTGGGGACTGCCTCCTACTATGCCTCCTTTATAGTGCATGTGAGGGAGTGCCAAAAGTCATGGAGACATGTTCTCTATCTTCACCAGCTGCAGAGAGAGAAAATCCCTATAGTGTTTGACTGGTTTAGCAGGAGTCCAGGAAAGCAAATTATCAGGTAAGGTAGAATTTCGCCTTATCTTGCTGATTTTGATATCAGTGACATTTAGAGGCTTGATGTCTATATGCATTCCTAGAAAAACTGGAAAATGTGCCTCGGAATAAAAACACCACCTCTTTGCCTTCACAAAAATGTGAGCAAGCACTTTATGGGCTACTTAGGTTGTGTATATGATTTTTTTTTTTTGCCTTTTTCTAAAAGGAGTACCATAACCCAAGATTGAATTTTGTATTCTTAACCTTGACTTGAGTATAAAATTGACTACCGGTTTTCAGGGGGATTGGCTCTCACAGGGAAATCTCAAAAATTAGTTTAAGAGAGTTCAAAAACAAGTTTAAAGGCAGGTAGATGAGTCAATGGGAGCTTCCTTACTCCTCTTCCATATATTAGAAAGAAAATTAGAAGACAGACAGAGAATTCCTATTTCAACAAAGTACAAACTAAAATCCATGAAGGTAGCAGGTGTTTTGGGATGATAAACTAGCACACCATGTGTATGTTCCCACATAGGGGAATAAAACCCAAATTTCTCTCAATTATATCTGCATAGCACCTCCCCAGCTTAATAGTACACTCCTTTATTAAGGGGAAAGCAAAGGACTCTTTTATAGTTGATTTGCTAAAAAAAAAAAAAAGTCCATTACTTATATTTTTAAGAATTAGGATACCAAGCATAGATAATGTAGGTGTTTGCACTTCTATGTTGATATGGCTAACTGCACACCCTTGCCCAGCCACATATATATCCGATACCTGATCCAGAGCCCTGTATACTTTTTTGTTTATTTTTATTTATTACTAGCTGTACCCGGCCATGCGTTGCTGTGGCTCAGTCTGGTTAAATGGAAAAGAAAGAAAAGAGAGAGCGCACGTTTCGAATATGGTTAATTTCACAATGCTTGTGGGTATACAATATTTTTTGTTGTTCCATTGTCTGTGCAGATATTGAGATTGTCTAGTTTGCCAACTCTAGAACTTGCAACATATAATTGTCCATTTGAGAAGCAATCCGTGTCTAGATGTAAACCGCATAATTCTAGAAATGAAAAAAGAAAAAACATAAACTATACTCACTAAATGAACGGTATGGTAAACCTCACAGCTCAATTCCAACACAATGTCACATGAAATAATTAAATCAAAATGAAAATAAATTGAAATCTATGAAAATTCAATTTAACAATGCAATCGGAAACATTGAAATGGAATTGTAAAATATTTAGTCCAAGCCGTTAAGCCCATTAAAACGGGCGAGATTTTTGTCCCCTCTCCTCCTACGTCTTTGCTCTGCTCCACTCTCCCCCCCCCCAGCACCACGAAGGGCCAGAGGCGGCGGCGGTGGTAGGAGCTGCAGCGGTGGCCGAGGGGGATCTCGCGAGGCGTAATGGTCCTGCCATCCCAACTCCCTCCCCCCTTCCTCGGTAGCAGAGGGACAGGCTCGGACCCCTTTCACTCTATCCTTACAGGCCCAAAACTCCTTTGCTCTCCCATTCCCCTCTACACTGAACCCCTTCCACTGTAACCTATAAGTGGAGAGCTGGGGGGGGGGGGGTAGAGAATCTCTCTCTCATAGAGCCCCCTACATAGGCTTCCTCTCTCTCTCTCTCTCTCTTGCACATACACTCTCCCCCTGTCCCTCACACACGCATGCCCAATCCCTCTCACACACATACACAATCCCTCACGTAGTCTCCCTCTCTCTCTCTGGCACTCACACTCGCCTTCAGCGCACATTACCACACTTCTCTCTCATACAGTTAAAACGAGCGGGATTTTTGTCCCCTCCCCACCTAAGTCTTTGCTCTGCACTCGCAAGAGCTTGCAAAGTACCCACGCCAGTTGTGTCTGGGAGAGAGAGGAAAACACTCTGTCCGCCCCCCCCCCCTCGCAAAGGGCAGGCGGCAGGCACTACAACAGATTTGGGACACGTTGCCTAGCTTACTTTGCTCTTTCTGGCAGACCTGTGCCTTTAAGAAATCCAATCGGGGGCTTGAGAGGGAGGTGGGAGCAGGGCTCTGGCTTTCACTTTCGTCACGGTGCTTTGCTGGGAGTGGGGGTGGAGCGATGCCCATGTAAACTCTTCCCTTGGTGGCTGAGACCCACGGGCGGGCTGACAGCACTGCCTTCCCCCTCCCCCCCCTGCAGTTGCGGGATATTTATTTGGCTTCTCCTTATCTGCGGGACTCAGGGGGCGGGGAGGAGGGCGAGCTGTTCTCTGTTCAGCTGTTTGCGCTTTGGCTGCTGCAGGCTGCAGCTGCTTGTGATCTCTTCACAGCCGCTTTCTACTGCATTTGCTCTGCTCTGGCCGTCCTAACTCCCTCCCCCCCTTGCCCGGCAGTGGACGGACTGGCTCGGTGACTCTTCTACCCTTTCCTCCTCCTGTGTGTAACTGACCGGCAGTCCCTACTCCCTCCCCCTTCCCCCAGAGCTGCTCTCTACTGCGCATTTGCGGGCCGTGGGTCAGAGCCCATTTATATTGTAGATAGTGTGTGTTGCTTGTACGTCCAACAGATGGTGCTGTTTTCCAAAAAAGTATGTGTTTTACCTGTCACAGGTGTGACATCTATATAATATAGGTATATAAAGACACGCGCGTATTCGAATGCAATGTTGTGTCAAAATTTCAAAGCAATCTGTGAAGAACTGTCGGAGATTTAAGATTTTGAACAAGCGAACATTTACATTTTTATTTATATAGATATGCAATGGCCACTAACAATGGCCATTGCATATCTATATAAATCAGGCCTTGCATATAATATGCAATGGCCTGATTTTCAAGATATCCACAATGAATGTATATAACATAGATGTGTACACACTGCCTCCACTTATGCAAAACTCTCATGCATAATCATTGTTGATATCCTGAAAACCAGGCTTATATTTGACCTTTGAGGACCGAAGTTGGCCACCCCTGTTATATGCTGTATCATTACACTGTATTTGGCTGCCTTTTTTTGTTTTTTCTGTTTACCTATCATTGGTGGAAGTTCTAGATCAAAGACAATGCTGATTTTATATATATTAATTATCAATTGTCTTCTTTGCTTGCCCATTATCTACTTTGCTTATACTAATATTCAGTGTTCATATACATGTATTACTTTTACCATATGCTAGACTTACTGATCTATCTTTTGGTTGGCTTGCACTCTTCGATGTCAGTTTATGTTTTATTTGTTGTGTATGTCCTTTTATGACACTGACTGCCTTACTGCATGCTGTCAAATTTAAATGCTTTATACCACCTTGGGTGTATCAAGTTTCCAAAAGGCAGTAAATCATAATAAATAAATAAATACTTAACTCTTGTTCCCTATTTAGTTACGTGTGGTTTTTTTTAATTTTTGGTCATCTGGGAATGTGCTTGTTTATATTTGTATTTGAACTAAGACATTGTAAGACTGGTATGTTTACTTGCCCTGGTGGGTATTTACTTGTTGGTAATCAGTAGCACAGGTATTCTAGGTATCTGCATGACTTGATAGAATTCAGTGGCATAGGGTTGAAGTCAAGAGGTTATGTGGCCTTTTGAGTATAGCCCTGCTTACATAACTTGACGCTTTTTGTACTGTTTTGCTCATTTTGTTTTGTGCTATTCTTGCTCATAAACTGAAATTTTAAAAGATAGTGATGATTTATTTCCAGCATCAGAGATTAGCATTTGTGTTTGCATTTATTTATTTTTTTTTTTTAGGGAGGTATAAGGAGTAAATCCATATTTTAATAATAAATTAGCAGTAATGTATAACTTTTCCCCTATTTTATATCGCCTTCCAATTTACTTTAATCCAATTATTATGTGACAGTCCTTGGCTGTGGCCATGCAACAAGATCCCTTCTGCAACTTGGCAGTGATAGGCCATAAATCCGTGATCACTAAGTGTCAGCACTGTGCAATGGCTGTGCTCCTCTTTCCATCCTTTTGTCCCGTTCCCCCCCCCCCCCCCCCCCTTACAACTGGGCTGTGAACTCTACCTTTGTATTAGCCGCAGCCAGCTAGGGGGCGGAAGACCTGAGCCAGGAATCAACCACAAATACAGCACTGCCACTGAATTGCCTGACTGGCAAACCCATAGTATGTATAATTTTTTTTTATTTTTTTATTTTTTTTTAGTGATTCTAGCTCCTGCTACTTCAATGAAGAGAAGTTTGGTTAAAAAAAAATGAATTCACATCTTGCAACCAGATTACAAGGCTGTCCAGGCAATATACACTTTTTAACATAACACATTAATGAATTCTTTTGTGTGGGTTTATATTCCTGTTATAGAATTAACTAAAATGTTTTTAGACACCTTAAGCTTTTGCGTATGTACAGCTTCATATATAACACAAAATTCATTGTTGAGCCGTAATAGAAAAAGAAAGTCAGTTAGGCTAGTATAACAAAGTCTTGAGGAAATACTGCAACCAAAGTCACACTCATAAAATAAGAAAAGAAAAAAATCTTGACTGGTTATGTTGAGGAAGGAGAAAGCCTTTGGATTGATGTTAATGGTTTTCTAAACAGCTGAGGAGCAACCTTTGATGCTACTCATGCAATTGTTGACTTCAAACTCCAGATCAGGTTAGGCAGAGGAATATGGAGTGGAAAAGGACCAGGCCTGATTTTTTTGTGTCCCCTCAACTAAGAATCTAGTCATGGGAAAAGAGCTATTTTTGGTGTGAATCATAGAGTTCTTGTAAAAAAAAAACCCCAAAAAAAACCCGAAACAACTTTTCAGCACGGTAATAGTCCATTTTACCTATGTCAACTTAATTTCAGAAAAGAGCATTCTGAAAATAAGGTAAAAATTGTTTGAAACTTATTATTTTTTATTATTATTATTTTACATTCCAGCAGCTTTAACTACTCTTTTCTGGGCTTCTGGCTCAGTTAGCACCTGGCACCAGGAGTTTTCATTTTTAGTTTCTTGTGTTCCTCTTCCCACCCCCCACTCTCCTTTTTTATCTTTGTAGTTTTCCTTAACCAAGACATAGGTACCACAACTCCTTACAGCACCCAGTCCAGGTGTGCTCTCTGACCAACTGGTATGCTTTTCTAATGTACAATGGCTAAGGGTCTCTGACTGCCTCCTGTAATGGCGAACACTGCCTCCACTGCATTGCTAGACCTGCCAGGCTTAGAAACAAAAGCTGGGTTTAAGAACACAACCAGCATCTCCTGTACTGGGCCATTGGACTCCCTCAGTTGAAATAATTGTCAAGCAGATTAAGACTTTATAATGTAAGATTTAAAAAAAAATGCAAATAGAGAATAAGTTGGAGAAGCATTTTGTCTTACTATAATCTAGTGAGAAAAGTATTTATTTATCTTGTGAAATTAACCTTTTCAGAAGTAAAATATTTAGCATGCATGTACTTGTAATTTTCCAACAGTTGTAGAAGTTATGCAAGAATCAAATCTGTCTGCATTCTTTCATGATTTGGTGAAGCTGTGTTATACAGAGAAGTATTTTTCTTTTTTCCTAAGTTTATAGATGATTATAAAAATGTGTGCCAGATTATCTAAAACTAAAATTGAACATACAGCATATGTGTTCAGGTACTGTAATGCCCAATGTTGCTGTAATTAGCAATTTTTAGAATTCCCTCCATAAAAGTAAAAATTATTGGTATGATTTTTCTGCCAGAGCAACTTCTGAAATGATGGTGTCTTGTACTCCTGAGAAGCCAGTCTGTTATTTTTCTGCTTCTTCTGGGGAAAGCACAGCTTGCATTAATAGCTCAGTGGCTTTCTATATTTGGTGATCCTTTAACGGAAGTCACCAATACCCAACTTTTTGGTGAATTTATTTTAAATCTTTAAATTGCAAAGGAATGAATGACCGGCTGATAGAGACTGCCGTTTACAAGGCTTTTTTATGGTGGGGGCTGAATATCATTTGCAGGTTGTTTGTTTTTTTTTTTTTTTCCCCCTTCATAATTACTATGGAGCTTGGATTTCCAATTAGCGGAAGCTCTGTGCCAGGATTTGAATTTATGAATAAAACATAAACTGCAGTGTGTAAAGTATTTGTGGAGAGCTTTTTGATATTAGTTTGGGATAGTCTGTGTTTTTGTTAGTGCTAAATTCTGAATATTAGGTGAGCTGGCAGAACAGGAACTGGTTTAAAAAATATGCCTTTAATAGATGAGGACAAAAGGATGGAAGCAGAGAACATCCAAAGCCACTACCTCCTGGCATCCCCTCCTTTACTTAATTTTAACTAGCTTTTTAATATAAACTGGGTTCTTTTGTTCTGGTATATCTAAAGGGGTTTCTCAGACAAGAAGAAATCTTTTGACAAGGGCTCAAAGAAAGCTTAGGAAAAGCCCCAGGGAGGAAAAAAAAACCTTCCGTGATTGGTTCAAAAGTTTCTTCTGCCATAACAAAAAAGAAAAAACAAAAAAAAACCAAAAAACAAAAGAAAAAACCCAACCCACATACACAAAAAAAAAAAGGACCAGAGTAAGCTGCTCTCCTTTAAGCTTATTTAGTAGTGAATTCTTTCTTAACCATGAAGTATTCCTTTCTACTAATGCTGAATTTTGACTTATTATCCTGTATAATAAAAGCCAGTATTCTCTGTCACACATTCATAAAATCTCTCGCTGGTTAATTAGCTTGAGAACCGGTTGCAAGCAACAAGGCCAACCACATTGCCTGCCTGTGGCTAAAAGCTCAGTTTTATTTCTCTCTTAAATTGTTGACAGGATCATTGGACAAACAGACACTCCATAAACCCACATATGGGAATTCAGCCAGGGGTTGCTGAGGGGAGTGGGGGAAGAGGTTAAAGTTGGGAGAGGGGGTACTGAGGGTGGGAGTTGAGGCTGGATGGGGGAGGGAAACTAAACTGAGAATGACAGATGGTGGTGGTGGGGGGGCACCGAATAGGCTAATTGAGTCATGGTGGGGGAAAGGTGGCTTGGGCAGGGTAGAGAGGATTAATGAGCAGACATATAATGTAAATAATAGTTTTGGAAGTTGTGTGTGCTTTCTATATTGTGAAATTTTTAAATCTTGTCATTTTTGACCAGCATTCTTCTAGTCTATTATTAAATTAAATTTACAAATTATAGACCACTTTTTTTGGATAGGTTTTAGCCCATACAAAATGGTGTACAAACATTTTAAATGCAGAGCATTTTTGGATTTGTTATACTAATACCTGTTCTAATATCAATCAATGCAAACATCAATATAAAAAAAATAAACCATAAACTAAAAAAAACCCCCCAAAAAAAACAGAACTAGGCAACAATAAAGGTAAATAGAAAATACAGCATAATACTCTGAAAAAAGAAAATGCAGATCTGTATTAGGGGACAGCAAAGCTGTTATGCTCTCCTTCTCCAAAGGGGAGGAGCTAGCAATCAGTTACGCTCGCCTCCTCCAGAAGGGAGGAGTTAATAATCTGCTGTCATTCACTCTGCCAGCAGGGCAGAGTTGGCAAGCTGTTCTGCTTTGCTCCTGAAAGGGGAAGGAGTAGCGATATGACATGACCTGCTCCTCCAGAGGGGAGGAGTTAGCTATCTGTAATTCTGTTAGCGAACTGCTGTAGATGCTCCTGTAAGGAAAGGAAGTAGCAAGCTGTATCAATCTGCTAAGGAGTAGCAATCTGTTATGGATCAACTCTCCAAGGAGGAGTTGTTGGCAATAGGTATATAGTACTTCGCTATTGAGATAGCAATCTATCATGCCCCCTGCTACGGAGTAGCAATCTGTGTGTATGTATATATATATATATATATATATATATATATATATATATATAAAAGCTGCTGGCAAGTCTCAGAGATAGAGGAGTAGCTGTCTATAGAATACTTCCATGAGCGGAGTCAGTGATCTGTAGTGGTTGGCTCCCACAAGGTGACAATAGTGAAAGGAATGACCACTTAGAGGAAATGGTGAATCCCTGGGCCGATGGCAGATGATAGCGCCCCCAGGAGGAGATCCTGAGAGGAACCACCGGCTAGGCTAGAATATGAGATAAACACAATAGTTCTTTATTAGACTGGAAGCCGGACCACAAGAAGTGGCAGTAGTGAGTCGCTGTGTCCGGCAAGGCTGAAGTCCTTCTGATACTGGAATATAATCTCTGGGTCGCTGAGCTGTAGAGAGAGACTAGAAGTACTGAGTAGACAGGGTATACTGGATACAAGATGGTACACTCACAATAGTAGATGTCTGCAATGGTCTCTATGCCACAGAGAGTCTTCAGTACATTCAGGAACAGAAGCCGTAGGCGAGCACTGGTTCCCACAAACAGTCTATAATAAGAACTCATAATTGCTGTATATGACATGGCTTCTAGAGTAGAAGAGTCTGTATAAGATTCTAGGAACATGGGCCCTCGTGGAGCGAGTACCAGTTCCTATCTGTAATCTTGCCAATGTAACTCTTGATCTCTGTACCTGCGATAACGTCTTGGATGAAAGGGAGTCTTCAGAGCAATAGGAATGTAGGCCCTCGTGGAGTGAGTACCGATTCCTATGTAATAGAACTCACTGTGTTCATGTCCACGATCGCTTCCAGGAAATGAGGAGTCTTCAGAGTGTTCTGGCAATCTGAAATCAAGAAGAGAGAGCGGAGCCCCCGTGGAGCAGGTACTCCTGGTAAGTCTGAAAAGGCTGAGCAGTGGGGACAGGCTCCCTGGCTGACTCGGATCGTTGTTGCAAGTATCGTGGACTGTCGAAGCAAGTCCCGTTGGAGTTCCTTGCTAACTCACTAGAGGTTAGCAAACAAAGATCTTTTAAAATGCAAATGGATGACGTCACTATGGGGGGACGTCCCCCGAGATTCGCGCCCTTGCTGGTACAAAGTCTGGAGCGCATGCACGCCCTTACGTCATCAGGAACATGGCGGATCCGTAGCGTCAGGCCAGCCCGGGGGAACCGGGACTATGGAGGCGGAGAGAAGCCGCGGCTGCACTATCCGTCAGAACCGAAGGGAGTTGCATCCCAGGTAGAGAGGGTGGAGCAAGGGGCGCGAAGAGGCACGAAAGCAACAAAAGCCTTAAGTATTTTTCTAAATATCAGATAATTCTTATGCTCTTTGATTTTTTAATAGGTAGACCAGACTGTTCCAAATACTCGGAGCTACCACAGAGAAAGTTCTGCCCCTTAACTGCTTAATCTACTGCTTCCTAGTTGATTAATGAGTATCAACAAGCAGCCAGGTTCTGCAAAGTCCAAACTTAAAGCATAAGAACATAAATTGCCTTACTGGGTCAGATCAAGAGTCCATGAAGCCCAGTATCCTGTTTCCAACAGTGGCCAAGTGTCTGGTTACAAGTGTCTGGCAAGTACCCAAACATTAAATAGGTCCCATACTACTGATGCTGGTAATAAACAGTGGCTATTCCCTAAGTCAGCATGATTAATAGCAGTTTATGGACTTCCCTCCCCAGGAACTTATACAAATCATTTTTAAAATGAATTCCAGAGTTAGTTGTGACAATTTTCTCTGATTTTGTTTTAAATGTGCTATTTTTTAACTTCATTTACCCATTCAAGTTCTTTCATGATTTTATAGACCTCTATCATATCCCCCCTCAGTGGTCTCTTCTCCAAACTGAATAGCCCTAACTTCTCTACCTTTCTTCATAGGGAAGCTGTTCCATGCCCTTTATTATTTTGGTCACCATTCTCTGTATCTCCTGTGCAACTATATCTTTTTTTTTTTTTTTTTTTTTGAGGTGCAGCGATCAGAATTGCACACAGTATTCAATTGATGAAACTCATTCATCAAATAGGAAGCAGTAGATTAAGCAGTTAAAGAGCAGAACTTTCTCTGTGGTAGCTCTGAGCATTTGGAACAGTCTAGTCTACCTATTAAAAATCAAAGAGCATCAGAATTATCTGATCTTTAGAAAAATACTTAAGGCTTTGCTGTTCCCCCAATACATATCTGCATTTCCTTTTATCAGTGTATTATGTTGTGTTTTTGTATTTAACATTATTGCTGCCTAGTTCTGTTTTGTGTTTTGGTTGTTTTTAAATATTTTTTTATGGTTTATTTAGTTGGTATTGATATTTACATTGATTGATATTAGAACAACAGGTATAACCATGGAGCGATAGAGGCATTATAACATTCTCTGTTTTATTTACCATTCCCTTCCTAATAATTCCTAACATTCTGTTGTCTTCTTTGACCACTGCAGCACAGTGAGCTTATGATTTCAATGTATAGTCCA
Organism: Rhinatrema bivittatum; assembly: GCF_901001135.1. Taxonomy (NCBI): domain Eukaryota; kingdom Metazoa; phylum Chordata; class Amphibia; order Gymnophiona; family Rhinatrematidae; genus Rhinatrema; species Rhinatrema bivittatum. The sequence goes on along the minus strand of NC_042621.1, from coordinate 251,667,758 downwards.
CTGATGCCTAGATCTTTTTCCTGGTGTTAACTCCTAATATGTAACCTAACATCATGTAACTACAACATTCATTTTTTCATTATATGCAGCACCTTGCATTTGTCCACATTAAATTTCACCTGCCATTTGGATGCCCAATCTTCCAGTCTCGCAAGGTCCTCCTGCAGTTAATCACAATCTGCATGTGATTTAACTATGAATAACTTTGTGTGATCTGCAAATTTGATCGCCTCACTCATTGTACCCCTTTCCAAATCATTTATAAATATATTAAAAAGGCACTCCACTGTTTACCTTTCACTGAGAAAACTGACTATTTAATCCTACTCTGCTTCCTGTCTTTTAACTAATTTGCAATCCACAGAAGGACAATATCTCCTATCCCATGAGTTTTTAGTTTTTCTTAGAAGCCTTTCAATTAGGGACTTTGTCAAACACCTTCTGAAAATCCAAATACACTACATCTACCAGTTCACCTTTATCAACATGTTTCTTACCCATGCAAAAAATACTGTAGCAGATTTGTTAGGCAAGTCTTGCCTTGGGTAAATCCATATTGGCTGTGTCCCATTAAACCATGTCTGTCTTTTTTTGTTCTGTGATTTTGATCTTTATAATAGTTTCCATGATTTTTCCCAGGAGTGAAGTCAGGCTTACTGATCTATAGTTTTCAGGATCACCCCTGGAGCCCTTTATAAATATCAAAGTTACGTTGGCCACTCTCCAATCCTCAGGTACAATGGATGATTTTAACAATAGGTTACAAATTACTAGTAATATGTCTGAAATTTTATTTTTTATTTATTTCATAACTCTGGGGTGTATACCATCCAGACCAGATGATTTGTTACTCCTTTAGTTTGTCAATCTGTCGTACTACATTTTCCAGGTTCACAGAGATTTGGGTCACTTCTTCCGAATCATCACCTGTGAAAACCATCTCTGGAACGGGTATCTCCTCATTCGTAAATACCAAAGCAAGGAATTCATTTAGTCTTTCGTTGATGGCCTTATCTTCCCTAACTGCCCCTTTAAACCCCTTGAATATCTAACAATCCAACCAACTTCCTCGAAGACTTCCTGCTTTGTATATATTTTAAAAAATATTATTATAAGTTTTTGCCTCTACAGCCAACTTCTTTTCAAATTCTCTTAGGCTGTCTTATTAATGCTTTACATTTAAATTACCAATGCTTACGTTTTTTCCTATTTTCTTCAGATGCGTCCTTCTTCCAATTTTTGAATGAAGATCATTTGGCTGAAATAGCCTCTTTCATCCTACCTTTTAACCATGCCGGCAATCATTTGGCATTCCTTCTACCTTTCTTAATGTGTGGAATACATCTGGACTTCACTTCTAAAATGGGCTCCATTTTTAAACGGTCTCCATGCCTGTTATATGATCTTAGCCTTTGTAGCTTCACCTTTCAGGTTTTTTTTCTATTTTCCTCATTTTATCAAAGTTTCCCTTTTGAAAGTTTAATGCTAGAACTCTAGATCTACTTACTGTCCCCCTACTAGTCATTAATACAAATTTGATCATGTTAGGGCCACTTGGCAATAGTGATCATATCACCATTACTCCTCTCTCCAAATCCTGCATTCCACTAAGAATTAGATCTAAAATAGCTCCCTCTTGTTGGTTCCTGAACCAGTTGTAACAGTAGCAGTCAGTTTTTCCATCCAGGAACTTTATCTTTCTAGCTTGTCCTGATGTTACATTTACCCAGTGAATATTGGGGTAATTGAAATCTCCCATTATTACTGAACTGCCAAATTGGTTAGCTTCCCTTATTTCTCTTAGCATTTCATCATCTATCTTATCATTTTGGCCAGGTGGTCTGTAGTATGCTGCTATTACTATACAAATGGGTTTTCTAACCATAAAGATTCTATTGTGCATTTAGTCTATTGCAGGATCTTTATCTTGTTGGACTCTGTGTCATGTCTGATATAAAGCATCACTCTTCTACCAAGCTGATCCTCCCTATCATTGCAATATAATTTATACAGTGGTATTACACTGTCCCATTGATTATCCTCCTTCCGCCAGGTCTCTTGAGATACTAATTGTGTCTGTCATTATTCACTGCTATACATTCTTAATTCTCCCATCTTCTTAAACTTTTGGCTTTTGTATACAGACCTTCAAAGTGTGTTTTTTGTTTGCATTAACTACCCGATTTTCAGTTAACAGGGATAATTTGGAATCTTTTAGCTCAGGTGATACTTCACTTATAGGCACATGGACTACTTTTGCTTTTATTTGAACCTTTCTGTCGGAATGTCCTAACTTTCTTGTTTAGTATCCTTCGAAGATACCTCCCTCTGAACCATATGTGCTTAGAGATTATTGGCTTTCCCCCTTGTTCTAGTTTAAAAGCTACTCTGTTTTCCTTTTAAAGGTTAGCTCCAGCAGCCTTTTTCCACCCTGGTTAAAGTGGAGCCTGTCCTTTTGGAAAAGGCCTAGTTCCATATAAAACTGAATCCCTCTTCCCTGTACCATCTTCTCATTCATGCCATGAGACTCTGGAACTCTGCCTACTTCTGGGGACCTGCATGCAAAATAGGGAACATTTCAGAGAATGCTACCCTAGAGTTCCTGGATTTCAGCTTTCTACCTAAAAGCCAAAATTTAGTTTCTAGAACCTCCCTCCCACATTTTCCTATGTCGTTGGTGTCCACATGTACACAACAGCTGGCTCCACCTCAGCACTGTCTAAAATTCTGGCTAGGTGACATGTGAGGTTCGCCACCTTTGCACAGGCAGGCAAATTACCAGGAGATACTTAAGTCCACCAACCACCCAGTAATCTACATTCCTAATAATTGAATCACCAACTATGACAGCTGACCTAACCCTTCAGGCTTGTTCTCTGAGAGCCAGGAGCTCTTTGCACTGGGTGCACACATACAACCTCTCGCTGGTGAGTAAAATATCATACATGTGACAGTGCAAACGACTGGAAGGCTCCCCCCCCCCCCCCCCCCATTTTGCCACTGTATTGCTGTTTTCATGTGAATTTTGTTGAGTTCTTAAATTTATGTTGCTAAGGGAGTAGAAATGCATAAATTTGTGTCCTTTAAGTTTATTGGTGTATTCACTGTTTATCTGGTAGTGACTTGCAAGGGTATAATTAATAAACTTTTGATAAGGGCTGGGGCAATGCTTTGTTGTAGATAAAAGCCTAATTGATTTTCAATGTGAAAGTGTCTCATCTCTTACCTATAAATCAAAAGATGAGCTAGGGCAGTAATGGCAAACTCCAGTATTCGAATGCCACAAACAGGCTAGGTTTTCAGAATATTTACAATGATGCATATGAGAGATTTGCCTGTACTGCCTCCATAGTATGCAAATTTATCTCATGCATATTTGTTGTGGATATCCTGAAAACCTAGCCTGTTTGAGGCACTCGAGGGCTGGACTTCTCTATCAACGAACTAGGGCCTTCACCCCAATCTTTTTAAGTCCTAAAATTTTTCTAAGCAATCCCTACTGATCCTCTTCAGCCACCAGCAAGATGATCTCCTCCTAAATGCTTCCACTGGAACTAGGGATACTGAGCTCTTCCCCTGCATTACATCTTGTGCTTCTAAGGCAAGTTAGTACTACACAGTCCTTTGCTGATTTATACTTCAGTTAGCCTGAGTTGACCCACTGTTATGCTTTCTGTTTAACAAATATTGGGCACCTACTCAAATCAATCATACTACTCTAAACATCTTTTCTAGGTGAGTAACTGACCTTTTTCCCTAGGTACACACAAACTCTAATTAACTAGTTTAACTTGCATTTTATATCAGATGCACACACACAAACTAAAGAATATATCTCACTATTTCACCTCACCCCAATCTTTTTAAGTCCTAAATTTTACTAAAGCAATATTTACCGATCCTCTTCAGCCACCAGCAAGATGATCTCCTCTCAGTGCTCTCACTCAAACCAGTTTATACCTGAAATAAAGGAGGGTGAAGTGACTTGCCCAAGGTTACAAGGAATATAGTGGGATTTGAACCCTGGCTTTCCTGGTTTGCAGTCCACTGCATTAACGCTAGGCTACTCCTCCACTCAACTATCAGGTATGTTTTTTAAAAAGATTTGGAGTCTGCCTGCTGAAGGTTGCATGGGATCTGACTGGCTGTCAGTCACAGGTTTGGACAGTGCCAGGGGAACATGGAAAGATGACATGGGTCATTTACAGTTAGGATCATTGCAATTGTAACTGTTAAGTTGGTTGAGCCTTCCAGACTGTATAGCTGATGTGTACTAGCCTTTTTAAAAATCAATTCATAGGCTGCACAACTTGTAAAAAGCATGCTAAATTGTAGAAAAGAGCACTTAAAACATGAAGTACTTCCTTTTAAAAAAGCTCAGTTTATGCTGCTGTTTCTGATAATACAGCTAATATTCTTTCAGTCAATGGAAAAATATGAGACAAGCCATTTTGATTGACTCAAGAGGAGTTAGATTAAGAGGACTCTATAGTTAATCAGAGTGGGGAAGCTCAAAAACATTCTCTCAGAATCCAACAAAGATGAAACCATAAAGCCCCTAATAATAGCAGACTCTTGTAACTGGAGGCTGCGAAGTCCATGATAAAACATGTTACTTCTTCTTTTGATAGTAAAAGAGCTAAAAAAAAAAATAATTCATTAAAAAAAATTATATTTTATTTATTTTCTCACATTTGAAACATATAAAGCAGGAGTCTTTCTTTTAAGGAGAATTGGCTCTTTGGAGAGGATTGTAAGGCAATCCTGATGCACATTGCTAAATGAAACATCTTTTCTTGCCTGAAGACAACAACAACAAAAAAAAAGCAAGATAGAAAGTTTTTTTTTCTTTCAAATTTTTTCATACCTTAGATTGCAGACACCTAAAAGAGGACACCCTATTACTGTTTCAGGGGGCGTGGGCCGAGGCCATCTTAATGTGGGTCAGGGGGATAATAAAACTGTTCTAATACAGCTTGATCATCTGATAGAAGAATTGATATATTCCATATATATATTTTTCTAGATCAGATGCCTATATGTGGCTTCAGGTTGAACATACAAAACCTTAACAGATTTCTAAGGGTAATGCACTTCAAAATAAATGCTGTGAGGTCAGCAATTTAATGAATAGGATGCTGTGATGAAACAAGATTGTATGTACATTGGGAACGCTATTGTGCTCTGAGATCTGTGCTTTTACCAAAGAGAGCTACCGTTCTTTATGGTCCCTTGTGTTAATTTGTGAATGTAATCCCGACTAAGATCAGGTTCTGCATTGACTTGATCTCTGGCAGCTGGAGACTTCCGTTTATCATCCAGAACTGAAGGGGTTAACTTGGCTGTGTGAATCAAGAGTGAGGCTTAGAATGCTTGCTCCTTCAGAATGAGGCTGGACTTGGTAGTCAGTTGCTGGCAGAGAGCTGTTACAGCATTAGGTTTTGACTGAGAAGCATAGCAGATCAAATTTCTTTAGTTAAAATTTAAGTAGGTAGTGTTTTTACTGTATAAATTATTTGATCCTTTTTCCTGGTCTGTATTTCATGTTCCCTGTTCTTCTTTCTTGTTGTTAAACTTCTTAGCTTGTTAGCTTTGGGTCTGAGACTGATCAGATATCCTGAAGATCCAACTGTGCCTCCAGAAAAGGGTTGGGAAATGCTGCTGTATTATGTTGAATCTGCCACACCTGTCTGTTGTGGAAGGGAATCCGGTATTCAGCATTGTATGCAAATGGTTGAAATAGAGTAACATGACTGAAAATATTAATAATATGGTACAGCTCAGAAGAAGCGATGGCATGCAGTTAGGGTGGCCACATATTCTGCTTTATGGAGGACAGTCTGGTTAAAAAATAAAATTGTACTATGGCCTGTTTAAGCAAGAACAGATTACACATTTGTCATGTTTTTCACTGTGGCCGTGCATAAATTATTTCCACTGAATATCACATGTGACACCTATGGGCAGATCTAGAATTTAAAAAAGGGGGAGGGTGAAGATGGTATAGTGCATCTTCATGCCCCTAATCCCCTTTCATACTCTCTTCCTATCTATCCTCCTCCTTTTCCTTTCCTGTTCCTCTTCACCTATCTTATCCCATTTCTCTGCTTTTCTCCCAGGAATCTCTCCATCTCCCTTCCCTCTTAAAGGTGGCGATACAGATAAATTTAGTTTCTATTTATCTCCTCCTCCTCCTCCTCCTCTCAAGGGTACTCTTCATGTCACCCTGCCCTTGCCTGCCTTGCTTTCTAGCTCTAATCTCCCATCTCTCCAGGATCCTTTCCATCTCCCCATTTTTTCCTTCAGGTTCCCTCTCATTTTCTTGGGAACACAATACTGTGGCAAAATAGTGGCAGGCCAGGAAGGTGAGCACGAATCTTCTCGACAGCTGTTCATTCTCCCTGGTGTGCACTTCCTTTGTAATTAGAAAGTATAGGGAGATGAGCAGTTGCAGAGATTTGAGAGTACATGCTGGACTGTTTCCCTGCTATTCGCCTGCTGATCTAATTGCAAGGAAACAGAGTCAGAGGAAGACTGGTCTTTTAAAATGTAATGTTTGGTAAAGCTTTGTCCTGTATTCTGTAGATGTATCAGTATACCATCCTACTTTAAACACTGCTTAGAGGGTTATCCAAGTGCAACAACAGCATGACTGAATCATAAATTGGTAAAGAAGCCAATTAGTATCAGAACAGATGGAATTCCCTGCCACAGGCTGCAACATGATTAGCAAAGGTATATCTATCCAGAACTGCATTTAAAAAAACAAATAGGTCAAGTGAAGGTTTAAGAAACTTAAAAAAACCAAACAAAACATACTTTACATGCAGAGTGGTGATAGCTGTAACAGCTGTTGTAGACATAAATTAACAGAGCAAAACTGGGAATGAATTCATTGGCCACTTTTTCTAAAAACGTGAAACGGATCAAATAGATTTTTTTTTCAAATGATTTACTTATAAGCAGATATGATTATACTTTGGGGGTGGAAAATTTAAACAATCTTAAGTTGGTGGTATCATATATTTTACAAACAAACAGTTGCCATTCTGTCTGAGATCATGTGAAGGCTTGGGGCAAATGAACAGATTCTGAAAACCATTAGCCAATCAATTACCTGGAGATTTGGAAAGTGTTGAGAGCTCTGACTCAGTTTAGGTACTGCATTTAGGGGCTTCTGATTAAAATTAAGCTAGGCAATTCTGCCATGTACATATCCCATCAACTAAGGAATATAAAAGAAACATGTAGACATTGAATATTTTAAATTAGATGCATTGCCACCTATTAGTAACTTCATTCATGCATCTCAAAGAAATTAATAATACAAGGTGAATTTTCTCACCAGTATTCTGATGCACATAGAAGAATAGATCCTTAATTTCTAAGTGCTTTTTTTTCAGTATGATTCAAATGGTGAGTTCTGAAAGTTGACTTCATGGTGCTTTTGAGAGAAGACTGGAAGACTTCATGAGCAGGAATTTGACTCTGAAAACACACTTTCCAGTGATTTGTGATTTGTGTTCCCCCTTCCTCAGAATTCCAGTGATCTCAAGAATACTAAAAAAGATAAAAATGATCAGGGCAGAGGATATTGAGGTACTGCAAAATTACTGAATAGGCTTAAATGGGACCTTTATGCTTTATCGATGTTCTATTTATATTATCAGACTAGTCAAGCTGATCTTAGTACCCAACAGCAACTATGCTGGTAACCCATCTGCTTCCTATTGAAACATGACTTTCTAAGCAAAGATTATGCATTATATTTTCAACCTTAGGAAAATATTTTTACACATTTGGACCTATTTTGTGTCTACACTGAAAATGCTTAGTAGATCTGCCCCTTAGTTTTTCATTGAAACTTTTTTTTTTTTTTTTAAGGTTAGAACTTTTAAGGAAAAATGATCCACTTCAAAAATATATTGCAGAGCTTTGGCTCCAAAAAACAACCATTTACAAAATAATTTCACCTAATCTGCAGCCTGCATTAAAACTATCCTGCATTCCAATCACAGAAGACCTCAGAAACCAAGCAGAGTTAATCCTTTTTAACAGGCCGATACAGTAAAGTTTACGGGAGAGTGGGCGAGTTCTCGCTCTCCCGGCACGTGCACAGGACACTGGCCTGTGCGCGTGATTCAGTAAACTAAAATATTTAAATTAGGGCCGGCGGTAAAAAGAGCCACTAGGGACACTAGCGCGTCCCCAGCGCCTCTTTTTGGACAGGAGCGGCAGCTGTCAGCGGGTTTGACAGCTGACGCTCAATTTTGCCGGCATCGGTTCTCGAGCCCACTGACAGCCACGGGTTTGGAAATCGGACGCCGGCAAAATTGAGTGCCTGGTTTTCGAGCCGCAGGCCAATTTCAATTTTTTTTTTTTTTTAACTTTCGGGACCTCCGACTTAATATCGCCATGATATTAAGTCGGAGGGTGCACAGAAAAGCAGTTTTTACTGCTTTTCTGTGCACTTTCCCGGTGCTGGCAGAAATTAGCACCTACCCAAATGTGGCTGCACATTTTACTTTCTGTAATGCGCAGGAATGACTAATAGGGCCATCAACATGCATTTGCATGTTGTGGGCGCTATTAGTCTCGGAGGGGGGGGGGGGTTGGACGCACGTTTTCGATACGCTATTACCCCTTACTGAATAAGGGGTAAAGCTAGCGCGTCCAAAACGCATGTTCAAATGCAGGTTAACAGTGCGCTAATACCTATGTGAAGTGCTAAGCGCAAATTGCGATAACCTTTTCGCACTTTACGATAAGTATCAGAATGGTAAGAGATTTAGATATCACAATGATAGTGGGTATAAATGAGAATTCTTTCAAGCCCATTGAGGAGTGTGTTTCAATATGTAAAAAGATATCATTGTAAGCTTTATTTTTTTTAATGCATTGTATATTTAGTGGGCATCTGCTGGTGTTTTAAAATGTTGTGTGAATATAGACTTACCAGATGTACATAGCATTCTGTCTGTATACCAATGCCAGAAGTCTAGGACGTAAAATGGGAGAGTTAGAATGTATAGCACTGAATGAAGAGGTAGAGATAATTGGCATCTTGGAGACCTGGTGGAAAGAGGTTAACCAATGGGTTAGTGCTATACTAGGGTGCAAATGATACCACAATGTTAGAATGGTTGAACTTGGGGGCAGGGTGGTGCTTTATGTTCAGGATGGCATAGAGTACAACAGGATAAAGATCCTGCAAGAGATAAATAGAATCTTTCTGGGTAGAAATCCCATGTGTGTTGGGGAAGAGTACAGCAACAGGAATATATTACCGACCACCTGGCAAAAATAAGACGGGCAATGAAATGCTAAGAGAAATAAGGGAAGCTAATTAATTTAGTACTGCACTAAGAATGGGAGATTTCAATTATCCCAATATTGATTGGGTAAATGCAACATCAGGACATGCCAGAAAGGTAAAGTTCCTGGATGGAATAAATGAGTACTTAATGGAGCAATTTGCTCAGAAACAGATGAGAGAAAGAGCTACTTTTAGATTTAAATTCCTTGGGGCAGATTTTCAAAGGGGTACATGCATAAGATACGCGTGTACCCCCCCCCCCCCGAAAACCTGCCCCAAGCTCCCCCTGCGCGTGCTGAACCTATGTTGAATAGGCTCGGCGGCGCACGCAAGTCCTGGGGCTTTCCTGGGGGGGCGTGTTGGGGTATGTGTCACGGTGGTGCGTCATCCGGGGCGGGGCCATGGGCGTGGTTCCACCCTGGGGATGTTTCAGGGGCATGGCCAAGGCCTCCAAAACTGCTCCCGGGCCAGGGAATTTTGTACTGGCGGCTGGCCGGTGCACGCGAGTTATGCCTGCCTTGGGCAGGCGTAACGTTTCAAACAGAGGTGGGGGGGGGGGGTTTAGATAGGGGTGGGGAAGGTGTGGGGGGTGGAAGGAAAGTTCCCTCCGAGGCCGCTCCGATTTCAGAGCGGCCTCGGGGGGGGGGGGGGGGAAAGCGGAGGCAGGCTGTGTGGCTCGGTGCGCGCAGGCTGCCGATTTTGCGCAGCCTTGCGCGCGCCGACCCCGGATTTTAAAAGATACGCGCAGCTATGCACGTATCTATTAAAGTCTTGTTTGCGCCGGTTGCGCGAATAAAAGTACGCACGGGTGTAATTTTTAAAAATCTATCCCTTAGTGTAATTCAGGATTTGGTGAGAGAGGTAACTGTTAGAGGTGGTAGTAAAAAAAAATAAAAAAATTTTTGGTTACCTTTACCCAATCATTTTAAGGGTGGGTCATTTTGGGTCTTCCTCCCCCGGATTTTAGATTTTTTTTTTTTGTTTCATAAAAAACCCCAATACAAACAAAATCACTTGCAGAACCCACCCTTAACCCTTCCCCTTTAGAAAAATAATGAATCCAGAGCCCCCCAGGACTCACCAAAATGTCCTTGGTGGTCTAGTGGGGGCCTGGGAATGACCTCCCACTTCTGGTCCCAGTGGCTAACATTATTCAAAATGTCACAGGCTGCCCTTATCTCCATCATGTGATAGGGGTTACCAGTGCCATTGGGTAGCCCCTGACACATGATATAGATGAATGACTTGCCAATGCCATTTTGAATAACGTAACTCATTTATGCAATTCCACCCAGATGTGGAATCGCTTCTCAGCAAGTGATAAAACCTATTCCACCCTAGAAGCATGGCCAGGGTTCTAGTCCTGCTACTTCCTTATTCCCAAGGAAAGGATTGAGACCTTTCCTGGATTTAAGAAGCCTGAACATGAATCTGCTCCAGGAGAAATTCAAAATAAACTCCCTTCATACAATTCTCCCCTGGATGTGTGCCCTGGATTTGAAGGACGCCTATGCTTATAAATGGTGAATAAAACGGAAAATGTCATAATGCCTCTGTATCGCTCCATGGTGAGACTGCACCTTGAATACTGTGTACAATTCTGGTCACCGCATCTCAAAAAAGATATAATTGCGATGGAGAAGGTACTGAGAAGGTCTACCAAAATGATAAGAGGAATGGAGCAGCTCCCCTATGAGGAAAGACTAAAGAGGTTAGGACTTTTCAGCTTGGAGAAGAGACGACTGAGGGGGGACTATGATAGAGGTGTTTAAAATCATGAGAGGTCTAGAACGGGTAGATGTGAATCGGTTATTTACTCTTTCGGATAGTAGAAAGACTAGGGGGCACTCCATGAAGTTAGCATGGGGCACATTTAAAACTAATCGGAGAAAGTTCTTTTTTACTCAGCACACAATTAAACTCTGGAATTTGTTACCAGAGGATGTGGTCAGTGCAGTTAGTATAGCTGTGTTTAAAAAAGGATTGGATAAGTTCTTGGAGGAGAAGGTCCATTACCTGCTATTAAGTTCACTTAGAGAATAGCCACTGACATTAGCAATGGTAACATGGAATAGACTTAGATTTTGGGTACTTGCCAGGTTCTTATGGCCTGGAGTGGCCACTGTTGGGAACAGGATGCTGGGCTTGATGGACCCTTGGTCTGACCCAGTATGGCATTTTCTTATGTTCAGATTTCCCTCTGTCCAGTGCAGAATAAAGAATATCAAATAAGGAAAGCAATAACAGATCCATGCTGTGGGCTGTGCGGAAGCCATATTGGCATTCATTTAAAATATATTCTTTCAGAATATCATCTAGCTGTTTGAGGATGCATTTCTCAGTTATTTTCCCTAATGTGGTCAAGTTGGAATTGGATTTAAAATGTGAGATCTGATCTAATGATACTATATGATTTTTTTTTTTTTAAATATGGGCCTTACCACAGCTTCTTTTAAATAGCCCTCCAAAAATTATTTATAATCAGTTTAATGAACCCATATGAATAATCCTTTAATCCTTTTACAATTGCAATAAATTTAATCTCACTAAGTGAGACATCACTAAAGGGACTGTTTCTCAACTGCAGAAGCTTCAACAGATGGACCTGCAACAGGATGCATGGAAGCAGCTCTGAATTGACTGGCTTTTCAGCATTTTATTAGGAAAATATTCAGCTAGGGCATCACAACCTGGGTACAGAGCTAGATGCATCATGGGTTTAGATGATAAATGCTTAACAACTGTGAAAAGCTCCTGAGGGTGATGTAGAGATTTCTCACTTAGACATTAAAAAATATCATTTCCTAACCAGTAATCTTTTGATTTATTTTGATGATATTGTTTAGAGTTGTCATCAAGATTTTTTTCACCACTTTTGCTCGATTGCTCTTGGTTGTCTTAGTTGAACAACTAACTCTCTAAACCAGGGTGCCTATTTACAAACACATTTTGTATGTCCTACTTAGGAGGAGATACATTATAAACCAGATAAGAGAGAGGTCCATATCCATAGCAAATTTGTGACAGGAGCAATAACATTCCTATCGCTGTTAAATACGGACTCAATCTTAGCGAGTCATTCTTGATTAAAATTTTCCATATCCACTGGTGTTCTGCATATATTAGTGGGTTCAAGCAGTCACTTCTTAACAGTCATGTCATATACATATCAAAATTAAATAATGATCTGACCACAAGAATTGTAGAATAAGGGCATAACATGCCATACTGGGTCAGACCAAGTATCCATCAAGCCCATCATGTCTCCAACAGTGGCCAATCCAGGCCATAAGAACCTGGCAAGTACCCAAACACTAAGTCTATTGCATGTTACTGTTGCTAGTAATAGCAAGGGCTATTTTCTAAGTCAATTTAATAGCAGGTAATGAGAACTTATTCCAATCCTTTTTTAAACCCAGATACACTAACTGCACTAACCACATCCCCTGGCTAAAAATTCCAGAGTTTAATTGTGCGTTGAATGAAAAAGAACTTTCTCCGATTTAGTTTTAAATGTGCCACATGCTAACTTCATGGAGTACCCCCTAGTCCTTCTGTTATCTGAAAGAGTAAATAACGGATTCACATTTACCTGTTCTAGATCTCTCATGATATTAAACACCTCTATCATATCCCCCCTCAGCTGTCTCTTCTCCAAGTTGAACAGTCCTAACCTCTTTAGCCTTTCCTCATAGGGGAGCTGTTCCATCCCCTTTATCATTTTGGTCGCCCTTCTCTGTACCTTCTCCATCGCAATTATATCTTTTTTGAGATGTGGCGACCAGAATTGTACATAGTATTCAAGGTGGGATCTCACCATGGAGCGATAGAGGCATTATGACAATTTCCGTTTTATTCACCATTCCCTTTCTAATAATTCCTACATTCTGTTTGCTTTTCTGACTGCCACAGCACACTGAACTGATGATTTCAATGTATTATCCACTATGACGCCTAGATCTTTCTTGGCTGGTAGCTCCTAATATGGAACCTAACATCCTCATAATTTGTTGTTTCTCATAATTTGTTGTTTCTCATAATTTGTTTTTGTAAATTAATATTTACAAGTTTCATATCCTTGTTCTCTGTAAGACACATATGTTATGTCACCCCAAAGTTATATGTAAACCGAAGTGATTAATAACATTGATACCAGAACCTCGGTATATAAAAAATGTTAAATAAATAAAATAAATAAATTGTGTAACTATAGCATGGGTTATTTTTCCCTATATGCATCACCTTGCACTTATCGACATTAAATTTCATCTGCCATTTGGACGATGTTTAAAACAATACCCTTAACCCATTTTTGATGATAGAATATTAAATCTAAGATGTGCCCCATCTTATATGTGTAAGGGTCAGCAATCCCTTAGCACAGTGTTTCCCAACTGGTGTGCCGTAGCTCAACTGCGGGAAGAAATGCCTGCCGGGTATGAAATGTTGATTCATTGGCAGTCTTCATTGTTTCTTTCCTTCCTGCCTGCAGAATGTCCTGTCAGCAGAGGGGGTCAGAGAGAAGCTTCTATCTGCTTCTGCTGCTTCCCTCTCTGCTAGCTCTCTCTTGGCGGACATATTGGCCTCGTGCTATTATTACAGAGGCAAGCCGGCAGAGGAGGAAGTAGCAGCAGGTAAATGCTTCTAACGCTTCTGCCAACTCCTGGAAGAACCAATGGGGGGGGGGGGGGGGCGGGGAGGTGGATATGAATGTGCCACAGAGTGTTGGGAGAGAGGGAAGGGAAAGTGATGGCAGAGGAATGGAAAGAGGGAAAATGGTGATGACAAGGTCAAAGAGGGGCTGGGCAAAGGAACAAGGAAAGTGATGATATTCCAGGGGGGTAGAGAGAAAGGGAGAAGGTGGTGATGTCGGGGAGAAAGAAGATTAGATGATGGTGCCAGGGGAGGGAAGAGAAAAGTGGTGATGATTCCAGGGGATGGAGGGAGAGAAAATGAAAGGGAAGAAGGTGATGATGCCAGGGGAGAGGAAGAGCATGTGCTGCTGATGCCAGAAAGGTAGAAAGAGAGGGAAGGGAAGAGAAAGTGATGATGCTAGGGGTTGGAGGGTGAAGGTGGTGGTGATGCTGGGGATGGAGGGAGAGAGGGAAGGAAGATGGTAATGATGCCAGAAAGGTGAAGAGAGAAGGAAGGGAAGATGGTTGTGATGCCAGGGGGTGGAGGGAGAAGGTGGTGATGCCAGGGGATGAGGGGGAGAGAGAAGGGAAGAAGGTGATGATGCCAGGGGAGAGGGAAGAGAAGGTGGTGTTGATGCCAGGAGGGTAGAAAGAGAAGGAAGGGAAGAGTGATGATGCAGGGGGATGGAGGGAAAAGGAAGAGAGAGAAAGTTGTGATAATTGCCAGGGGCTGGAGGGAGAAGGTGGTGATGATGCCAGTGTGTGAAGGGAGAGAATTTGGGCAGTGGAAACGAAAAAAAAGTGATATCAGGAGAGAGGGAAGAGAAGGTGGTAGTGATGCCATATGAAATAGGGAGAGGGAAAGAAAGGTGGTAATGATACCAGGGGGTGTGGAGGCAGAGAGTAGGGCTGTGGAAAAGGGAAGGGAAGATAAGGTGATGATGATGATGATGATGATGCCAGGGGGGTGGAAGGAAGGGAAGTGAAGGTAATGGTGTCAGGGGTGGAGTGAAAGGAAAGAGAGAGTGATAAACTAGGAGGGAGAGGGAGAGGGAACATGATGATGCCAGAAATGGAGGGAGGGGGAAAAGATGGTGATGGTGTGCCACAATGAAGTGAACCCTGTGCTGGGTGTGCCACGACACAAAAAAGGTTGGGAATCACTGCCTTAGCATAAGGTGCAGTAGGGTTATCTGTAGGAGTGTTGAAATCTCAGTTTATTAATAATCTGTCATGTGTTAATTGCAAATTCACCAAATGCTTAGCCATATGGGACACATCAGACACTAGACTAATTGTCCAGGATAAAATTTTAACCCTCAAGGGTTCTGTTTGAGTTGGAAAGTTAATTTCTAATTGCTTTACCATTAACACATCCCGATGCATTATTAAAACTATATCCCCATGCTTATCAGTGCGAAGTTGATATAGACAGACATACACCTTAGGATAGATCTGATTAGGAACACCAGTGTCATAGCTCTGTAACCATGACTCTGTTATAAATAATAAATACAAATTATACTGCAAGAGTAGATCATATATGTATTGCTCTTTTTTTCTTTACAAAGTAGGCTTAATATAACCCACTTGAAGTATTTTGTGCAGAAAAGCTTTAGTATGTGTCCTAATGGGTACCAATACTTGCTTTCTCTCTCAGTAACAATGTTTTCATAACCCACTATACAGTCCTGTACCAATTAATCACAGGTATAGGTTAAGACATGAACCCACATAACAACAATAGCCAGACCTAAATCGCAACTAAAATTTACAACATCCTAAAAATATCTAACCATAATCACTCATTGCCTTACTCACTTGCTATAATAATTATCAAGAGTAAGCAGACAAAATAAAATAGAAGAATAACTGGCTCCAAATAGCCCACTATGGGGCACCTAAAGGGGCAGGCTTTTTGGCGACGGCCCACTAGTTGGTGGCCTGCCTGAGGGCCTCTGTACATTTGATGATGTGTTAGCCTTTGCTCAGGCCTTTTTACTTTGAATTGGATCAGGAGTCAGTCTCAAAGACATGGCAAATGATTTTCAGCAACATGGCTCAGCTGGAATCCCAAATGATTGCCCACTACAAAATCAGAAATACTTTCCCATCTGTTAGCACCAGATTTACTATCATCCCCCTCTTGTGTGGGTTCCATTACCAGTTGACAGAACAATTCTGCATGCAGAGAATCCAGATTCTCTCTGCTTCTAGAGGACACCAAAGCCAGGATGTCACAATCAACATCTGGCAGACTGAAATCCCTTCGCAATAGCTCCTCCCTTTTCATAGCAATGTTATGAATATTCTCCATTAAATCTCTATCCATTTCTTCTGTTTGTGATGGAGGTCTGTATATTACATCAATATAAATAATGTTCCATTCCCTTTTTTCAGATGAATCTACTGTGCCACCTCCTTACCTTGTAAGCCTCGCAATTCTGTTGCTTTAATATTATTTTTTTATGTATATTGCCCAGTCTCCCTTTCTTTCCTTCCCAGTGCTTCCTGAGAAGATGGAAGACAAGTATTACTATGTCCCAGTCATGGTTCTCCATGTACCACTTTTCCGTGAAAGCCACATCTAAATTGGCTTCTTCAATGATGACTTTTAGAGCTGTGATTATTTCCCATACTATGAGCATTCAGTGTACATAGCTTTCCAGATATTGGCCTTTTTTTTTCCCCCCCATTTCTATACAAATATTTTCTTACGTATTTTCTTACGTATCAGAGCTCACAAAAACCACCACCCCACCCATTCCGGATGACCAAGCACAATCTAAAGCCAATGAACTTGCAACCTTCTTCCAAAGTAAAATTTCCAACCTACTAACACGTCTACCCCCCAGCTCTACTCGTCCTCCCAGTTCTTCATCCTCTTTTTCAAACATGGGAGCATCATTTGAATCATTTGAACCCACTTCTGCTATGGAGATTGAAACCATACTAAAGAGAATGAAATCCTCTACTCATCCGTTCGACCAAATCCCAACTAAACTACTCCTATTGGTGCCGGACACTATCTCTAAGTATTTGGCTGATAGCATAAACTGCTCCCTTTCACAAGGAATCTTCCCAGACGCTCTAAAACTTGCCACTCTCAAACCCCTTCTTAAGAAGCCGAATCTGGACCCTAGGGACCCCAACAATTTCCGCCCTATTTCCAACCTGCCTTTTGTCGCTAAGATCATGGAAAAATTAGTCAATGCTCAACTCTCGGAGTATCTTGAAGACCACAAAATACTCCACTCTACGCAATACAGATTCCGCAAATCGCTAAGCACCGAAACCCTACTCATATCCCTCACAGACCACTTTATCATGGGCCTGGACAAAGGGCATTCCTTCCTACTAGTGCTCCTCTATATCTCTGTGGCCTTCAACACAGTGAACCTTGCCATACTACTAAACAGACTATCAGAAATAGGAATAACAGGAACAGCCCTTAGATGGCTCGACTCCTTTCTCAGCAGTAGAGGCTATAAAGTCAAAGTCAACAATAAAGAGTCCCCACGCATTAATTCTTCACTTGGAGTTCCTCAGGGCTCCTCCCTATCTCCCACCCTCTTCAACATCTACCTCCTTCCCCTCTGCCAATTGCTTACAAACTTAGAACTGAAACACTATCTATACACCGACGACGTACAAATTCTGATCCCTATAACCGAATCCCTCACAAAAACACTTAAGTTCTGGGACAGCTGTCTCCAAGCTATAAACCTCCTCCTCACCAGCCTAAACTTGGTACTTAAGTCTGCCAAGACGGAACTCCTTCTCATATCACCAGAATACAGTGAAACCATCAACTGTCTCACCATACTGCCCCAACACACGGTCCCAACACACTGATCACACAAACAAGAGATCTTGGAGTAATTATTGACAGCCATCTGAGCCTGAAGAAGTTCATTAACCACACAACCAAGGACTGCTTCTATAAACTTCAGGTGCTGAAAAGACTCAAACCTCTCCTGCACTTTCACGACTTCAGATCTGTTCTCCAGGTCATTCTGTTCTCCAAGGTAGACTATTGCAACGCTATTCTGCTTGGTCTCCCAGCTTCCTCTACTAAACCTCTTCAGATGCTCCAAAACGCAGCTGCTAGGATCCTGACAAACACCAACAGAAGAAATCACATTACACCCATCCTCAGAGATTTGCACTGGCTTCCAATAAGCTTCAGAATCCTTCACAAATCTCTTACTATCATCCATAAAACTATTCACCACCAAGTCCCCATCGACCTGCAAATCCCTCTCAAACTCCACACCTCTTCAAGACCTATCAGGGAAGCATACATGCCCCTCCCGCCAAATCCACCCATCTGTCAACCACCAGAGAACGGGCCTTTTCGACAGCGGGTCCAGCCATCTGGAATGCCATCCCTCCAGGCCTCAGACAGGAACCTTGTTTATTAACTTTCAGAAAAAAACTTAAGACACGGCTGTTTCAACAAGCCTTCCCCTGACTAAGGACTACATCAGCTATGACACAAATCCGATACTAAGGCCTATTAATTACACGCCTTTGCTGTTTTTTATAACTAGCTAGTTACTGAGTTATTTCTGTACTTCTGTCTTTTTTTTCCATCTCCCCAGTTCCAATACCCCTGTTCATTGTAACTTTTGCTTGTACATCTTCTTCTTCTGGTTAAGGTTAATGTTACTACCCCCCCTGTTCCTTGTAAACCGATTTGATATGATTGGTATCATGAATATCGGTATAAAAAAGTATTAAATAAATATTTAATGTTTTACTTACCTTAGGGTTTTGTTCATCCAATCTCAATGATTCTAGTTTAAAGTCCTCCTCAGTAGTATTGCCAGTATCTGTTGGAAGATGTTGCACTCCTCCTTCGACAGGTGGACCCCCATCTCTACTCAGCAGTCATCCCATGGTTCAGGAAGTCAAAGCACTCTCATCAACATCATCTACACAGCCATTCATTCAAATCTGGAATGCAATCTTCCTTACCTGTGGCTTTATTCTTGACGGGGATGAGGATAATACCACCTGTGCAACTATTTGCTTTACCCTCCTTCTCAATCATTAAAAAAAACAAACCAAAAAACAACAAAACAAAACAATCATTCTTGGATCAGAATTGACTGGGTAGCATACAGGCTGACACTCTTGAAGAGTTATCTTGGGAAATGTTAATATCTATATGTGCAAAAACACCAGGCAGTGCCTGAAAATCTCTTATGACAGAAATACAATCAGAGGTCTAAAGAGAATATTGTATAGTTTACTTATTCTTTATTGTTAACATGTTAAAATGTTTTTACATGACATGCAGACAACTAACAAACTATGCAAACTATCAGTATGTATGTGTGATCAACTTTAACATTATTCCATATATCATACATATTATCAATAAAAATACACCACCCATTAAACCCACATATTTATTTATCCATTACCCTCCATTCACACCATTCATAACTCATTTCTCTCAAATCCATCCACACTCCACATCCATCATAATCATCTAAAATCAATTCACCAAGAGAAAATCCCCCATCACATATTAAAACAATATTCCTAAATATATGAAGAAACACTTGTATGTTTTTGGTCAATCAGGTCAACTTCTAATCTCTGTGTTTCTATTATCTGTGTTTCTTAAGTTCTCCACTTCCTAAACTCCTGATGAGAGCCTCATTTCACCCCACAACAAGGGGCTTCATCAGGGAAATTGGTGAAAAAAGTCCATCTTAATTCATACATGTATAACACATTCTAATGAAACAATATTTTTATAATACCTCATGGAAACCTGAGGAAGGGTTCCGTCAAGCATATCCTTTAACTTCATTCAAAAAATTACCGATACCTAATGCCACTTCATAGCTTTCTGGAAATCAAATTTGATCCCGCTTCAAATTTACTCAACCGCATACATCGTCCCCTTCTCAAAAGAATATCACCACCATTTTCCTCAGACTGCCAAAATGTTTTTCAAGGTTTTTAACACGGTGCCATGATCTGCAATAAATATGTATATCTATCAACCACAATATACATCTAAATAAATGGCATTCCTTCCTCCTTACAAAAACCCGATACACATAAGAACATAAGAAAATGCCATACTGGGTCAGACCAAGGGACCATCAAGCCCAGCATCCTGTTTCCAACAGTGGCCAATCCAGGCCAAAAGAACCTGGCAAGTACCCAAAAACTAAGTCTATTCCATGTAACCATTGCTAATGGCAGTGGCTATTCTCTAAGTGAACTTAATAGCAGGTAATGGACTTCTCCAAGAACTTATCCAATCCTTTTTTAAACACAGCTATACTAACTGCACTAACCACATCCTCTGGCAACAAATTCCAGAGTTTAATTGTGCGTTGAGTAAAAAAGAACTTTCTCAGATTAGTTTTAAATGTGCCCCATGCTAACTTCATGGAGTGCCCCCTAGTCTTTCTACTATCCGAAAGAGTAAATAACCGATTCACATCTACCCGTTCTAGACCTCTCATGATTTTAAACACTTCTATCATATCCCCCCTCAGTCATCTCTTCTCCAAGCTGAAAAGTCCTAACTTCTTTAGTCTTTCCTCATAGGGGAGTTGTTCCATTCCCCTTATCATTTTGGTAGCCCTTCTCTGTACCTTCTCCATCGCAATTATATCTTTTTTGAGATGCGGCGACCAGATTTGTACACAGTATTCAAGGTGCGGTCTCACCATGGAGCGATACAGAGGCATTATGACATTTTCCGTTTTATTCACCATTCCCTTTCTAATAATTCCGAACATTGTTTGCTTTTTTGACTGCCGCAGCACACTGAACCGACGATTTCAATGTGTTATCCACTATGATCATTTCTAAAAGAAATGATCATTTCTTTTCTGAAATGTCAATTACCTGTTCCTGGTTCCCTGATCCAGTACCACTCGCCTATATTATTTTTTTCTCTCGCTGCTAAATTTTACTTTATTGGGCTCTTACCTCCCTTTTATTATTAGACTTGCCATTAACTATGGAATATGATTACCTTTAGTTTAATTGTTTTTTGTTCTGAATTTGATATATATTATGTACACCTTATTTCATATTGACTGTAAAGCTTGTTGCTGATTTATTGTTTATTGTAAACTGAGGTGATGTTATTAACGTGCCGCGGTATATAATAAAAATCACGACATAAATAAATAAATAAATATGACACCTAGATCTCTTTCTTGGGTTGTAGCACCTAATATGGAACCCAACATTGTGTAATTATAGCATGGGTTATTTTTCCCTATATGCATCACCTTGCACTTATCCATATTAAATTTCATCTGCCATTTGGATGCCCAATTTTCCAGTCTCACAAGGTCTTCCTGCAATTTATCACAGTCTGCTTGTGATTTAACTACTCTGAATAAGTTTGTCATCTGCAAATTTGATTATCTCACTCGTCGTATTTCTTTCCAGATCATTTATAAATATATTGAAAAGTAAGGGTCCCAATACAGATCCCTGAGGCACTCCACTGTCCACTCCCTTCCACTGAGAAAATTGTCCATTTAATCCTACTCTGTTTCCTGTCTTTTAGCCAGTTTGCAATCCATTAAAGGACATCACCACCTATCCCATGACTTTTTACTTTTCCTAGAAGCCTCTCATGAGGAACTTTGTTAAACGCCTTCTGAAAATCCAAGTACACTACATCTACCGGTTCACCTTTATCCATATGTTTATTAACTCCTTCAAAAATGTGAAGCAGATTTGTGAGGCAAGACTTGTCCTGGGTAAAGCCATGCTGACTTTGTTCCATTAAACCATGTCTTTCTATATGTTCTGTGATTTTGATGTTTAGAACACTTTCCACTATTTTTCCTGGCACTGAAGTCAGGCTAACCGATCTGTAGTTTCTCGGATCGCCCCTGGATCCCTTTTTAAATATTGGTGTTACATTTGCTATCCTCCAGTCTTCAGGTACAATGGATGATTTTAATGATAAGTTACAAATTTTTACTAAGAGGTCTGAAATTTCATTTTTTAGTTCCTTCAGAACTCTGGGGGTGTATACCATCCGGTCCAGGTGATTTACTACTCTTCAGTTTGTCAATCAGGCCTACCACATCTTCTAGGTTCACCGTGATTTGGTTCAGTCCATCTGAATCATTACCCATGAAAATCTTCTCCATTACGGGTACCTCCCCAACATCCTCTTTAGTAAACACCGAAGCAAAGAAATCATTTAATCTTTCCGATTGCCTTATCTTTAAGTGCCCTTTTAACCCCTCGATAATCTAGCGGTCCAACTGACTCCCTCACAGGCTTTCTGCTTCGGAAATATTTAAAAGGTTTTTACTGTGAGTTTTTGCCTCTACAGCCAACTTCTTTTCAAATTCTCTCTTAGCCTGTCTTATCAATGTCTTACATTTAACTTGCCAACGTTTATGCTTTATCCTATTTTCTTCTGTTGGATCCTTCTTCCAATTTTTGAATGAAGATCTTTTTGCTAAAATAGCTTCTTTCACCTCCCCTTTTAACCATGCCGGTAATCGTTTTGCCTTCTTTCCACCTTTCTTAATGTGTGGAATACATCTGGACTGTGCTTCTAGAATGGTAGTTTTTTTTACAATGAACATGCCTCTTGTACATTTTTTTACTTTTGTAGCTGCTCCTTTCAGTTTTTTTCTAACAATTTTTCTCATTTTCTCAAAGTTTCCCTTTTGAAAGTTTAGCACGAGAGCCCTGGATTTGCACACTGTTCCTCTTCCAGTCATTAAATCAAATCTGATCATATTATGATCACTATTGCCAAGCACCCCCACCACCGTTACCTCTCTCACCAAGTCCTGTGCTCCACTGAGAATTAGATCTAAAATTGATCCCTCTCTCGTCGGTTCCTGAACCAAATGCTCCATAAAGCTATCATTTATTCCATCCAGGAACGTTATCTCTCTAGCGTGACCCGATGATACATTTACCCAGTCAATATTGGGGTAATTGAAGTCTATATTGAAACACGTGGTATTTAGAAACTTAGACAAATTACAACGCTGTGTATGACAATGTTTTCATATATTCAAAATATGAGTTTAAGGACAGTCATATCACCCACAGTGCTCACAAGTTAAACTTGTATTTCATGCACTTCATTGGGGTCATTTTTAATCATTGGTCCGAGTAGCTAGCATCCAAAACGTCAAAGTTCAAATTTTTGTTTTTTTGTATAATTTTTTCGCTATATATTAAAAAGGTATCAACTTCCCTTATTTGTAGCTGTCGGGGTCACTCGTCCAACGCGCGCGTTTCGCAACACAGGCTGCTTCAGAGACATCCGTTTAGACTCTCCTGATCCAGCACTCCCCTTTTTAATTCATTCACGGGGATACCGGCAAATCTTTAAGCGGTGGCAATTCATGCAAGAAACTTGAGCGATGCTGCAGGTCCGTCAATTTTTCGAACCCGACGCCATTTCTCCGCTTAGAGTTTTTGGCGGGGGGGGGGGGGGGGGATACCTTAAGGGAAGTTGATACCTTTTTAATATATAGCGAAAAAATTATACAAAAAAACAAAAATTTGAACTTTGACGTTTTGGATGCTAGCTACTCGGACCAATGATTAAAAATGACCCCAATGAAGTGCATGAAATACATGTTTAACTTGTGAGCACTGTGGGTGATATGACGGTCCTTAAACTCATATTTTGAATATATGAAAACATTGTCATACACAGCGTTGTAATTTGTGTAAGTTTCTAAATAGCACGTGTTTCAATATAGATTACTTTAATCGTGGGATTATATATTAAGATAATTTTGTATTTGGTAATTGAAGTCTCCCATTATTACTGCACTACCAGTTTGGTTAGCTTCCCTAATTTCTATTAGCATTTCACTGTCCGTCTCTGTCACCATCTTGACCAGGTGGACGGTAGTATACCCCTATCAGTATAGTTTTCCCCGACACACAAGGGATTTCTACCCATAAAGATTCAATTTTGTATTTAGTCTCATGCAGGATGTTTATCCTGTTGGACTCTGTGCCATTTACTTACAGTTCAAACGCAAGGTTTCAGCACTAACTTTTCAAATATGACATATTTCTCTATAGTTGTTGCCTGCTGCTTCTTCACTGGCATCCAAAGGTATGCCCTAAATGTGCCTGCGTGCTTTACCGTCCCCACTCGCTAACCTTTTTTAAATATTGTCAACAGCCCAATCAAGATCATTATATGTTACCGCCTCCATTATTCATCAATCTTTAATGCACTCCCACCACAGCCTAATTCCGGCCTGAGTTTACAATGACATCCAGGTCCTGCCACCTCACCAAACTTTATCTGTTATTACACGTCTCCAGAACCCTCATTCTGTTCACAAACACTAAATAAATCAAGGACTTTATATTGGCCCAAAAATTCCAGCAACCTAAAGGAAATTATCTATTCTACATCCCCACAGTTATGATTCATATTATTCACAATAGATAATTTTTTCTAGTATTTATATAGATTACTGCGTTAATATCCATCTTCTGAACAGTAAATATAATGTCCGCTGTAAAAGAAACGACCTGCAAAATAGTTTTCACCCTGTACTCAATCATTTGCCTATCTACCATAATGGGCATCCCATTCAACCTCCTCATTAAGTCCGTGTGGTGTAACTGTGTTTCACCTGTAAATATATCTCTGATCTATAATGCATTATTGTACCACAAAGAACCTTAATTCTTCAACCCGATGATTTGCTTCTTGCCAATGTGATACCAAAGGTGCTCCTGTTTTACCCATCCTTAATCTACTTTTGTGTTCAATAACATAGGGAAGCAAGACCATTAGTTTGCTCCCGCAGCCCCCTCTCCCTCCCTCCAAATAATACACCAACACAATTTATGGCGTTAAACACAAGGCCACAATTTATTACAAAACTTAACCCAAGCCCAGCAACTTACACATCATCATTAAATGTTTTACCTCTCCCCCACCACCATCATGCCCCTCTTCACTTCCCACCGCGTCCCAGTGGTAAGACTCACTCGACACTCCCCTAATTCTTTCCCCGCCACGGCTCCAGCGAGGGTAAGCGTGCGGCCTGAGCATCTGCACCCCCCCCTTGCTCTTAGACCTTCCCGTGTAGCAGCCCCAAGCTACACGAGCATTTCCCCCCACTCCAAAATCCTTCGCAAACCAAACACAACAGATTTCAACTTCGGGCTCAGGTTTTCCGCCATCACTGCGACGCAATACCCTATACAATTCAAAAAAAACCCCAAAACATCATATGGGTTGGGTTCTCAGATCTTTAGGTAGGGAGTTCCAAAATTTAGGGGAGGCAATGGAAAAGGCTCTTTCTCTTGTTGTTGTTAGATGCACATCTCTGATGGGGAGGGGGGGGGGATGTTTAAGCATCCTGAGTTGTTTGAACGTAGGTTTCTTTGAGGATTCTGAGGGGTTATGTTTAAGTCATTTAGTCCTTGATGATCTTTGTTTAGAATTTTATGAATGATGGTCATTGATTTGTGTTCGATGCGTGCTTTAATTGGGAGCCAATGAAGTGAGATCAATATGTGCGTTATGTGTTCATTTCTTTTTGTTCCTGTCAGAACTCTGGCTGCTGAATTCTGCAGAATCTGGAGCAGTTTGAGGTTTGAATAAGGTATTCCAATTATTATGGAGTTGCAGTAGTGAAGATGGAGAAAATGAGTAGTGGGTTAAGAAACGGTTTTAAGTGTCTTAGGGTTAGAAGTCTGTGATATCCTTCTTTAGTTTCATTTGATATGTGGTTCTTAAATGAAAGTTTGCCATTGAAAGTTTCAACTTCGGGCTCGGGTTTTCCGCCACAAACAAAAGTAACCCCTGTTACCTTTGTTCCCCCCACTGCGGCCCTCTATCAATGCAGCTGTTGCAGGAATCCTTCCTCCAAGGCGTTGTTAAACAAATCCAAACCTATCTCGGAAAGGTGTGCCCCATCCCCTAAAAATAAACCCCCAAGCACCTCCCACGACCAACTATGCCGCACCCAAAAAACCCCCTGCTGAACCAGCCATTTACCAATCTGGGGATTCAGTTTCTTAACCCCTTTCCACCATAACGGTTCCGAACTGTTTTTGATTCGAACTACAATATCAGACCAACCAATCCTCGTGACTGGCATCTCATTCATTATAGTCGCCAAGTCCTTCCTTATAATTGCCACTAATTTGCAGCAAGACATTTTTCCAATGTCGTTCCCCCCCCTAAATGAACTATCATCATCTGCGGAAAACCCCAAATTTGCACTCGCCTTTGGAGGAAAGATCTCAACTCCCCCCACCGCATGCCCCCTTTCCCAAACCACTGCACTGTCCAATTACAACTATCCAAATTTAATTGCTCTCCATAAGGCCTCTTCATAGCCCTTCACTGCACTCGATGCACGAATGAATGGCCCACGACCCAGGCACATTCGCGTTTGGCTATCAGCCCCCTTCATATCTGCAAAAACAAAGGATTGCATTAGCCTGTATCGTAGAAATCCCTCTGAACCCCGCTTACCCTCATTTCCACACGTACACCCGAAATGCCTCTGATTTCCATCTTCCCACTGTACAGTATCTTATCACACTACATTAATCTTATTTGAAAAAACTATGTACCGGACCGATATGGCACTTGTGTAAAGTAACGTTTCAGCATCATTATTTGTTTGTGCCTATTGTAAACCGTTGTGACGGAAATGACTAAACGACGGTATAGAAAAGACTTAAAATAAATAATAAATAAACTCAACTCCGCCGCCATGGTTGCCGCACCAATACGGAAGGAATGCGGCGTGTAAACACCCGCATCCCACCCCAAACCCTAGACTACCCACTGCAACATGCGAGCGAATTGAAATATCATTAACAGTAAACAGTCTTCATGAATCAAGAATGGTCCCCCAACTAGCGGTCGCACCTGTACGAAAGCTTTTGTGCACCTAACCGGGCACACTATCTCGTCCCGCGCCGGTACAAACGAAATCCAGCACCCTTTGCCTCTCTGGTCTGTCTTAGATTTTTGAATATGCAATGTTACCTTACGTTCGTATACCCACATATCCTGTGCTCGCAACCCCTCTCCACCGATGTTGACCTTTGATTGCTCAACCAATTCCCTGACTCTCATGGCCCCAAAAAAGGCTATGGAAAATGCTACTCTACGTAACAATAATTCATACTGAGACCTACACACTACTGCAAATTGTTTTGCCATTGACAACAGGTCAACATACCTTATAGGTCTCCGCTTATCCCCCTGCTCCGTCCGAGCTCTACCCCAGCCCTTCAAAACCCGCTGTATCATGAAACCCTATGCTGGGTTTCCATGTCCCCTCTTCTTTTGAAAGAAGGCGAAACCTGATAACTGGCACCGCACAGACAACATGGAATACCCTACCCCTTTCGCCCACAGAATATACTGCACGATGTCCCTTTCCTGAACTTCCCCCCCCAACCCAAAACCCTCAAGAAACGGGACACCAGTGCTCTGCCTGTCGTATAGGATCTCCACGTAGCTGGCACATGGGATTGACGAATCAATTGCCACATCTCAGTCATCCAAGGTTCCACAGATGTGCCGGGATAGTTTCTCCCTGTAGACTTGCCTGGGGTGCTTCGGCCCGAAATACGTCCCACTTGAAATGAGAGAGAGCATCCGCAATCACGTTTCTGCAACCCGGGATGTGTCTCGCCGTGATCGTTATGTTCCACCGCAGGCATAAGAATACCAATTCCCTCAGCAATCCTGACACCCTAGGGCATCTGGCTGATTGCCGATTAACCACCTGCACACCCCTAAATTATCACACCACCAGACTACCTTCCTGTTCTGCAACTCCTGACCCCATATTGTTAACGCTACGATCATCGGGAACAGTTCCAAAAACGTAATGTTACTCGTTATACCTTCCGCCTGCCAAGACTCTGGCCATCGCTCCACGCACCACTGCTCCTGCCAGTACACGCCAAAGCCCGTTGCCCCCGCCGCATCCGAGTATAATTCCAATTCCACACTCGCTGTCTCCTTCTCCTACATCAGGCGCACTCCATTAAATGAATCCAAGAAACCCTCCCATATTCCCAGTTCGTCCTTAACGTCCTTTGTGACCCGAATAAAATGATGCCCTGCTTTTACCCCGACCGTCCTAGCAGACAGCCGTTGAATAAAAGCTCTCCCCATGGGAATGACTTGGCACGCAAAATTGAACGAACCTATCAAGGATTGCATCTGCTTAAGCGTCACCTTGACCGATCCCCGTACCAATTTCACCAATTCCTTCAATTGGACAATCTTCTCCAACGGCAGCCGCGACACCATCTCGTCAGAATCTAATTCAATACCCAAAAATGTACTTCTGGTCACCGGCCCTTCCGTCTTATCCTGCGCAATGGGCACACCTAAGGACTGTGCCACCTCCAGAAAACCGGTTAACTGGTTTAGACACGCATTTGTCCTGCTTGGACCCATGAACAAAAAATCCATCTAAATAATGTAAAATCTCTTATTGTCCTGTATGCTGCATCGTGGACCATTGAATGAATGTGCTAAAAGCTTCGAAGAACGCGCAAGAGACTGCGCAACCCATCGGGAGACATCGATCAACAAAGTAACCTTCAAAATAAAAACACAACAATGGGAAACTCTGGGGGTGAATCGGTATTAACCTAAAAGCACATTCAATGTCCGCCTTGGCTAACAAAGCTCCCCTCCCTGCTTCACGAACTAATGCTATGGCCTCATCAAAGGAAGCATACTTCACCGTACATTTTTGGCGCGGGATAAAATCATTCACTGAAGCTGCTTCCGGGTACAATAAGTTCAAAATCAGTCTGAACTTCCCCGGCGCCGCCTTTGGAATGACCACCAAAGGTGATAAGTGCCTCCTATTAAAAGGCCTTGCTGCAAAAGGCCCTATGTCCCTTCCTAACTGTATCTCCATACGCAACTTCTGCCTGGCGATATCCGCCATGCGATAAGCCAACCTCGAATTCCTCGCCCTCCCCCCCTCCCCAGGACCCTCATATGGGATCCTAAAACCCATGCTAAACCCTGAACGCAACAAACATGCCGCTGATAATTGCGGATAACCCCTCAGTCTCTCCCTTAACACGGAGAGCACTATGGGAGACTCCGCCTTATGAAACAACACGACACGGTTTACCACTCTTAGCAATGGTGGTATTTTGTCCTTGCCCACATTTTGTGGCTGGGTGTGCTCCACCACAAGACGCACACGCGTGCCTAAATTTACATTGTGAGAACAAGCATGTGAGCTTGTTAAATCTCCAACATATATCCGCCCCTCCCCCCAGCACCTTTCCACTAGCCTCCCCTTTTCGCCTGCTTCCGGCTCCACGAAAAGAACTACTCTGGGTACCTGCCACCCCCCTGGCCAACAAAACTACTGGTAACACTCATCCCAGCCGATCCTCCCTTCCCAGCGCTAGCCCCTTTCACCGTCATCTGCGTAAGCCACAGATGTGAATACCTTACGTCCCTCAAGATATAAACTTTTTGGCCCCCATTTTGTCCCAAAATTTCTCGTCGTAGTTGAGCCAAGCCCAACCTTCATAATCTTTGAACGCCCCTAAAATGCTGTCCACGTAGGACAACAGTGCCCCGTATTGCATAGGGTCAAAATGGCTAGCCACACTCACCAATCTAAGGAAACCCCTTACCCAGTTAATTATATTCTTAGAAATTTGAATGCCCCCCTTCACCCCGTGTCCCCTTCTTTTTTGATTTCTTTTTGTGTTTCCTATCCCCTCGCCTACCTTCTAATAACAGAAATATATCTACGAACTTCCTCTTCTGTATACGCTTAACTATACACTTAGGGATTTCCTCCCAAAGCTCCGATAATGATGCCAAGGCCGGGTGACCCATATCCTCTTTTGGCCTTTCCACTAACACTGTGTGTGAACCCCTCCCGGCGTCGCTGGAACTAGATGACGTAGATGACGAACTGGACGAACTACTATCCCTGTCCCTCTTTTTCTTCCTATCGTAACCTGCACCGGCCTGCTGTTCTCCCTGAGATGCCATACCTGAGCCTTTGCCGGCTACACCATATATCAGAACCTCAGCTGGGCTGCTCCTCCAAAAGTCCGCTGGACTTTCTCTCGCGGGCTCCCACTCGGTCCTCGATTTCCGCAAACCTCTTCTGAAAATTTCTGTCCCTTTACTCCTCTTGACTCAACGTCCCTGGGACTTCCACTTCCTTGGAAGCTGAAAAACAACCCCTAGGACCGCTCCCACCCGTCCTTGGCTCTCTTCCTACTCCCATAGCATCCCCCACTTTTGTACCCAACACAAAGGGTGAGACACCCCTTCTGACCCCAGAGTGCTCCTGTCTCTCCCAATCATCCCCTGCGAACAGCTCTCGCCCATCCGCACTTTCCGCCTGGAGGTACCAACCACCTATATCCTGCGGGCTCCCAGCTCCCTCCAATCCCAGTGCCCTGGTGGAGTCCTTGAACTTGGCTTCAACATACTTAGTTATCATCTCCGCTATCATGGCAGCATCGATGCCCCCTGTACCGCTCCCTCTGCCAGCCGCTGCACTTCCTGGGCCAGCATCACCAATCTGGGCCACAGCCTCTTGAGCACCCTTTTCTGTCACCCCGGGCTTACCTATAGCTTTCCTCTTGCCCTCCCCCCCCCCTACTGCCTTTAATAAAGCCTAGGCGGCCCGACGAGGATGCCGGGCGCCTTTGGGCTGTCCCCGCATGCGCTGGCTGATCTCCTCTAACTGAACTGCAGCTCCTCCCCCTGCTGGGTGTGGCCTTCCTACTACTGCTCGCCTGCGCGCGCTCGGGGGGCAGCCCGGGCCGTGGCCTGCCGCGGGAGCCCCGACTCAGGTCCCCTATCGGGGTCGGGCACTGGGGAGCGCAAACGAGGCCTGAGGAGGCGGGCGGGGACCAGACCACGCTCCACTGGGGGAGGTCTGGCGAAACGACATCTTCACCATGCAGGTATATTGCGTCTTCCGGATCGTCAGGCCGCTGCCGCATGAAGGGGGCCGCTTCAAACGGCGGGGCCGGGCTGAATTTGGCAAAATCAGGCTCAGGGCCACTCTCCCCCGAGTCTACCTGGGGGGGGGGGAGCGGGCCGTGGCACATAGGCCTTAGAGGCCTCGATCCTGCCAACGGAGGCGGTCTGCACGCCTGGGGGGGGGGGGGCCGCCCCCGAACCCAAACTCACCTGCCCGATCCTCATATTGGCTGGAACCCCAGGGTTCCTCTCAACCGCCGAAGCCTTCCTGCTGGCTGCTGACACCCCGAGGGGCGCCGCCGTGGACTTGGCCCTCACTCGCCACAAGGAGGAACAGTCGGTCGCCAAAGAAACTTTTTTTTTTTTAATTAGCCTAACGCGCCAGCCAGAAATCAGCACCAGAACAAAAACAGCAAACCTGTCCTCTGCTTCGCTGCTGGTTTCAGACTGCCGTTAATCACGGCACTCTCCCCGCCAAAAGCTCCAGTGGCCAATAGCAAGGCAGCCATTCAAAATTGTGGCCATTGCTATCAGCCCTCGTCCCCTCCCCCACCCATTGTTCCCGTCGCTCCCTGCAGCTTGTACCCATGTTATAATCAGCAGCGTGAAACCAGTTCAGGCTGCTTTCTCTAATTCTGGTCTTGACTTGCCGTTTAGTGTGACCTACATATATTTAATTTGCAAGGGCATATGACTGCATATATAACTCCTGCTGAGCTGCATGTAAAGTGGCCCCTAATAATGTGTGGATACTGTAATGCAGGAACTTTAAATGATGTAATTACTAATGCATTATCACAAACTGTACATTCCCCACATGTATATTGTCCCCACTGGTTATTTATATCAGATATATCATGGGAATGTGTTAACATGGATCTTATATTTTTCCCTTTCTTCATAGTGAAGATAGGGGTCTCTGTAAACCCTGGAAGAGATTTCAATATGGGCCAGTGTTTGAGAGTGATGTTTTTTTATATGGGCCGCCTTAGAGGAAAATGGAATACTACAGATAGTCTATTAATGTGATTACGGGGTGATACCACCAATAGGTTTTCTCTATTAGCATAAAGTGCTCTTTTATATGCTTGTTTGATGTGCTTATACGGATACCCACGATTACTAAATTTCATCATAAGTTCCATAGCACAAATTTTATACTCTTGAACTGATGAACATATATGTCTGTATCTTAAAAATTAGCTAATTGGTATACTTTCTTTTAGTTTTCGGGGATGAAAACTTTGAAAATGCAGGGTCGTGTTTTTATCCATAGGTTTGACATATACTGTAGTGTTTAGTTTATTATTGTATTTCTGAATAATAATGTCTAAATATGGTATCTGAATATAACTAGATTGTAATGTGAATATTAGATTTTGGTGACAAGAATTCTTGTAATCCCCAAATTTAATGAGTTCTGGTTCATCCCTTCTCCAGAGTAGAAATAGATCGTCAATATATCTTTTATAAAAATGTATATATTGAAAGAATCCTGATGTATATAGGTAAAGTTCCTCATAGAATGCCACATACAGGCATGCCACTGATGGGGCTAAAGGTGAGCCCATTGGAATACCTTTTTTTTTGTATGAACCTTTGTTCCTGAAATTGAAAATAGAATCGACATATCACAATTTCTGTAAGTTGCATAGTGAAAGTTTTCCTACGACCACATATTTGCAATTTGGCTAAAGAAACCTCAATAATATTGAGAGCATCTCGTTGAGGGATATTCGTGTACAAAGCTGTAATGTCAGCAGTGACTAATTTACATATTCCTGGTACATATCCTAATTCTTCAATCATACTGATAAACTGGGTGGAATCCCTAATGTAGGATTTGATTTTCTTAACTAATGGCTGAAGTATGTGTTCAATAAATTTGGCTGCTGATTCAAAAACAGAACCAATACCAGATACTATGGGACGACCTGGTGGATTTATAAGGGACTTGTGTATTTTGGGGGCGAAGTATATGTATGGAGTACTAAACGAAACTGTATTCAAGAACTTGTATTCCTTGGCAGTGATACTTTTCTCCTGCTCTGCTGAATCCAAGATGTTTTTAAGTTGGGCCTGTATCTTGCTCCCAGGGTCATAGTCAATTTTTTCATAAAACACTTGGTTATTCAACTGCTCCTATGCTTCTGCCTCATAAGCTTTTGCATCCAATATGACTAGGGCTCCTCCCTTATCAGCTCCACTAATAATAATATTTTTATCATTGCACAAATGTTGGATAGCTGTTCTCTGATCCCTAGATATGTTATATTTAACCCATTCTTTTTGAGACTCCAGTTCCTCAACTTCATTCACCACCAAAGATTCAAAAGCTAAAATTAGTGGATTAGGGGGTTCCAAGGGCATCCACCCTGTTGACCTAACTAATGCATTTTTTTATAGGAACACTTTCCTGTGGACCAAAAAAGTCTCTTAGTCTTAGCCTCCTAAAAATCTTTTTCAACTCTACCCGAGTATAGAAGCTATCATGCTTATTGGTAGGAATGAACGAGAGATCTTTGTTCAAGATATTCAAGGTTGTGGGTGTTAGAACTTTGGAAGATAAATTCACTACGTTATTACCCATACATGCAAGCTGTCCCCCAGGTATTTATACTTTTTTATCTCCGAAAATTGTATGGTTCTCTGAACGCATAGGGTTTCTTTGATTATATTCCCCTCTGGACTCCCTCCCTCGATTTATAAAGCTGTTTTCTTGACTTTCTTTTTCTCCAAAGTGATCTTCAAATTTATGTCCAATATCTGATACATTGAAGGACACTTTTCTCATTAACTCTCTAATGCAGTGGTTCTCAACCTTTTTTTGGCTGGGACCCACCTGCCAGATGGTTCTCACATGCGTGACATACTGAACATGTGACCATCACGGGGGCTAAATGTAAACATGCACTCTGCATCCACAGGAATCCCCTCAACCCCCAGCAATGAGTGCAGAGCAGATCTAGAGCATTACCCTGTACCACTCGCCATACAAAAAAGATATTCTGGTTCTGATGACATCCCAGTAAAAGCAAAACAAACCCCTTTTACTACCAGGCAAAATAGCCTTCCTTATGAAAAGACAGAAATTTACCACTAATGCATATCCTATTGAAAAAACACAACAAATAAGATTGATACAAATGCCTACATGCTAGTTAAATACCTCACTTTGATCACACACCCTTCACCAAATACAGAAAAACCACAAATTATAAATATGGAGACAGAAACTGGAATGGAAAACCGAAAAAGCCACTCTGCATGCAGTGCGAACCTGGAAAAATGGAAAGAGAAATATAGCACCTATCAGACTCTCAGGATTTGCAATAATGCACACAAACTAACCCGCACAAAGTTACACCTGTATTATGGAACACACTAAAACAGATGTACCTACAAATGTCGGTAAAAAAAAACACCTTTAAATAAATAAATAAAAGTAACAATGCTTTCTAAGAAATACAACTATTAAACCAGGCCTTAAACACTAATACATTTCCTATTGGGAAAACAGAGTAAGCCAAGCTGCTATAGAGCCCCACACAGAAATAATTGTAAAGCTATACTAAAAATGTTGCAAAACAGCTGCTGAACAGAATAATATCCAACAATTAAAAACTCATAAAAATTATTAAAACATGTCCAAATATCAATAAAATATTTCAAAACAGCAGACATTGCATAATACCTAATTATTAAAATGGCAGTCAATGATGAAAAATAGATTTAAAAAGCAACCTTTACTTACCTTCTCCAGCAACTCTCCTACTCCTTTCCCTTCCAGGCCAATAGCACTCACCAGAAGCAGCAAGGGCTGCTGAAGCTCTGTCCTCACAGTCCTCTTCCTTAGCGCCCACAACCAGTTACTCATACACATAACTCCAATTAGACCCCACGAACAGTCTCGGTCTCTCTCACACCAGTCATCTTCCTGAGCAGTCTCTCTCTCAATCACGCTCATGGTCTCTTATATACAAGCTCTCGATCACACACATGCGCTTGCACCAATTCATACCAGCTCTTACCCAGGCTTCCATTCACACCTACACACACAAGCTCTCACCCAAGCACCCATTCACACCCGCTCTCACCCAGGCACCCGTTCACACACACAGACACACAAGCTCTCACCAAAAATGTATTCTTTCTTCACTGCAGGGATGGGCTCCAGTTCCGCCGCAGCTTTACTCCGGCGGGACTTCTTTTTGTGCCACCACGGGAATGGGCTCCCGTGGTGGCCTTGGTCAGGTTTCCTCTTCGTCGCCATGGGCTGTGGCGGCCTTGCTTCATTGGCGCCGGGTTTTCTCTTCGCCAACTTCGGGAATGGGCTCCCGTGGTAGCCTCGGTCGGGGTTGGGTTGCCTCTTCGCCGCCACGGGCTGTAGCAGCCTTGCTTTGTCGGAGTTTGAAACTGCTATTCCTCCCACCCCACCCCACCCCTGGGCTAGGCGATGCCTGCCTCACCAGCCAATCAAAGGCTTCCTCCCTTCTTCCTACTCCCACTGGTAGGTAGAAAGGAGGAGGTTTACGATTGGCCCGGGGGGGCTGGAAAAAGGGAGAAGGGAAGTGCAACAGGCAGTGGGACACCGGGAGACTTGATACACCTGCTGGTGTTTGGCGACACACCAGTGTGTCGCGACACACCGGTTGAGAAGCGCTGCTCTAATGGAGCTGACATTTCTGTCCTCATCAGATGATTCATCTGAGGATGAAAAGTCCCTCTTACCTCTTGTGATGGCGAAACCGAACGACGGTATATAAAACTTGACAAATAAATAAATGTTGATTAATCTTATTCATTTGCATCCACGGATACACATATCCCATGGTGTAATCCTTTCCATCTTGATGGCATTTGGTAAGTTTTTTTTTAGTTTCAATGCGATAAGTCCAATTGTTTTTGGCATTCTGTTAATTGTGATTGTGATTCGTATACTTCCTTGGGAAAATTTTGTTGTATTATCTGGGATTCTCTCTCCACTTCCTGATTGATCTCTTCTATCTGATTTTTAATATCATAAGGTCATAGCTACATTTGTTAAGGATGGCATTCCAACAATTGACAAAGAATTGTTTGAAGAAGTTGAAGAACTCATTAGAATGTGTTATGCATGTATGAATTAAGATGGAGTTTTTTCACCAATTTCCCTGATGAAGCCCCTTGTTGTGGGGTGAAATGAGGCTCTCGTCGGGAGTTTAGGAAGTGGAGAACTGAAGAAACACAGATAATAGAAACAGGGAATAGAAGTTGACCTGATTGACCAAAAACATACAAGTGTTTCTTCATATATTTTAGGAATATTGTTTTAATATGTGATGGGGGATTTTCTCTTAGTGAATTGATTTTAGATGGTTATGATGGATGTGGAGGTGTGGATGGATTTGTGAGGAATGAGGTATGAATGGTGTGAATGGAGGGTAATGCATAAATGAATATGTGGGTTTAATAGGTGGTGTATTTTTACTGATAATATGTATGATATATGGAATAATGTTAAAGTTGCTCACACATACAATGCATGTATATTGATAGTTTACATGGTCTGTTAGTTGTCCGCATGTCATGTAAAATTTTTTTTAACATATGTTAACAATAAAGAATAAGTAAACTATACAATATTCTCTTTAGACCTCTGATAATATCTATA
This sequence comes from Rhinatrema bivittatum, assembly GCF_901001135.1. Taxonomy (NCBI): domain Eukaryota; kingdom Metazoa; phylum Chordata; class Amphibia; order Gymnophiona; family Rhinatrematidae; genus Rhinatrema; species Rhinatrema bivittatum. The sequence continues at coordinate 251,631,180 of NC_042621.1, read as the reverse complement.
CTTGAACAGATTTCAGTTAGAGTGATTGTCAGGGAGGGAAGGGGTTGGGAGGGATGAACATTTTTTTAAATTAAACTGTTATCTTTTTCTTGGGGATAGAGGCTAAAAATCACACAAAAATATAGCAAGAATCATACATTGCCATTAATTCTGCCATGCTATTATCCTATTAAGATTTAAATTCTTTGTAGACTTTTATATTGTCCAGTTTAATTAAAAGTGCTCCTGGTACATTTATAGCCAAGTGACTATTCAGCCACACAGGGATCCATTTCCTTGGATGTGTAAGGAGATTATCCTTGGTGCATAATATGCAAAATCCCCCTAATAATAGTACTTAGCAGAAAAATATATGAACGTATATTGGACACATGGTAGCAAACTCTCAGAGGTTGAATTAGCACAAGTTTGAAACTTCTGAGCATCAAGCCGAATTGGACAGTCCATTCTTTAAAACATTTTGCAATTAATGTTGTAAAACAATCTCAATAAAGCAATTTTCCCAATAAATTAAATGTCATTTGAATATGCTGAGGCTGAATTTAGAGAACTACATATGGAACATGACTTGGAAGGTGCTAATTGTTAGATGACTTAAACCTAGGGCTGAGCATTAAAGTGGTGAGTTTCACACTGTCTGCATTGGCACTGTCTGTGGTTACTTTTTAACCATGGACTTTGCACCAGTTCTCATAGGGAAAGTGTGCACAGACTTTCACTTTGAAACTTACTGCATGTACAAAGTAACCGTGCGCATTTGTTTATGTGAGTAGTTTTTTCAGGGGAAATAACATGCGTGGAGGTAAAAATATAATCTACGAGCATTACTTTCTAATCCCAACCAAAACAACATCCGCTGAAATTCCTCCCCTAAAAGTACATGCAATGTTATGCAATTTGTGTAACTTTTACTTTTAATGAGGAAGGACAATTTCCAGACCACTAACTTACATGCCTGAATCTCTATTTACCTGCATAATTAATGGCTTTGAAAATTGTCTAGACCACCACCGTGGAGTATCTCTCAGAGGGAACCAAATACAAAAGGAGTCGGGGTGAATATCTCTTTTCCTTTATGTTGGGGTTCATAAAAATGCAAGTTATTTACACAACTATATAATACAATACATAGAATCTACAGCAATTGTAATATCTGCGATTTATGTAAAATAAGTGCTCATTTTTTTAATTGCAATAAAAAACCTTTTCTAAAAAAAAGTTTGTGATTTTGATGTTTTGCACAATAAGAACTTTAAGACCGAGGATTAAAACAAGCCAGAATACTTTGGGAGTAAATTATTAGCCTAGTCAAGCAATTGTTAATGCTCCTTTAATATGATTAGCTCCTTTGAATATGAAGGTCTCTTTATTCCATTGATTCTTTTGACTTCATTTGTATTTGGTTCCCTGTGTGAGATACTCCATGGTGATGGCATATACTTTTCTATTACTTAGATTTCAATACAGGTTATTTTTTATCATTTGAAAACTATCTGCCAAATGTGCCACATTAGCCAAGCTTGAAGCTTTGATTGAAAATGGTGAGCAGCAGCATCAAACTTGTGCTAATTCAACCTCTTAGTGGGGCCAATGTAATATGCCATGCTCAACCTGATGCTGTTTTTTGCACAGGTATTTGTGTTTCCCTCAATAACCTTACTTGTGTATGTAATGTGTTCAGCGCAGGAAAAATGCGTGCACAAACCCACACTAAAACCTCGCGGCAGGTTTTGTGCGAGGGCGTGCAAATGGCATGGAAAGAGGCAATTATCCATTCATCTTTGTCCTTCCACATGACTATTTATTTAAAAAAAAAACCAAACAAAAAAAACCCCCTTTCTAACTTCATTACTAGAAAACTGTGCACAAACTGAGGAGCAACCAAATGATCCCAAATATAAAAATACCAACAACATCCCATTGTGTATTCTCTTCCTTCACCCTCTGCCAAGCATTCACCTTTCTTTGGCCTCACCCATAGTGCCCATCTCCTCTCCTACTCTCTTCTTCTCCATCCCATAGTATTCTCCTTTCTCCCTGCCACTCCATGCCTAGCATCACCCCAGTCTTTTTGCCTTTTTCCACAGAGCCAGCATCCCCTCTCTCTATCTCACCCAGTATCCCTATCTCATTCCGTCCTGCAAAATGCTCAGCATCTCTCTCCCCCCCCTCCCCCACCTGGTCTACACATTGTTTCCACCCCCTACCCACTCAGCATATATACTCTCCACCCTCCCCCACCTGCTTAGCATACATATTTCCCTCTCACCTAATGCCAGTCCACCTCCCAAATTCTTCAGCCCCTGGTGGGATCCGGCTCTGCTGGCAGCTCTGGGCCTCTTCCTCCTTTTTGGACTCTGGTAGAATGAGTTCTGCTGGTGGCTCTAGCCCCTCTTTCTCTTTATTTTTTTTCAGCCCCTGCACCTTGGTGGCCTCCCTTTCATCGGATCCCCCTGTGATGGTCTCAGGGACCCCAGGTTGGGAGCTATTGACCTAGTGTATTCGCTCTTTTAAGTTGTTGACTTTGTGAGGTCCTGCACCTAGACATAATCTTTTTGTGTTTTAATCTAGATGAAAATAAGTAAGATGCACATCCACATCAGCTGATTGGTGGTTTGTGTATGAATTCTCATTTTTTATTTTTTTGCAAATTGGATCCAACCATCCTACATTCTTGTTTAACCATTTTGAGGTTAGACACTTAAAATTCTGTTTTCTGCTTCTCAGTAAAGGTGTGATATATGGGTAAGTGTAATCTTCATCTAAATTGTGGGACATTTCAGCTTTATTGCAGTTTAATATTGATATCATAATATATGTTGACTCTCCTTACAGAGTTGTAGCCTCTATGGCCATTTTTTAGAGCTGGCAAATGTAATAGATTTTGGTGACTGACGGAAAAGGTCACTGGAGGAGAAACCTCAGAAATAGTGACTGGTAAACAATATCTGATTGATCTCCTGAGAGAAGATGCTGCTATTGCAGTGGCAGGCAGACTCCATTCTGTTAGCTATCTGAGAAGTTATGCAGGAGCTGTCGCTGGCAGGAGAGGTTTTGAGCAACTCCTGGCATAATAGAAGACATTTTTTTAATAGAAGGATTCAGTGAAAGAAAAGGGAAGGGGGAAGAGAGTAGCGAGCAGAGGAAAAGTTAGGACATAAAATCTGACTTGGAGGAGAAAAGATGGAGAAAGTAAATTGTGTGTTGGTTTTTTCTAATTACACTAGTTGAAACTCCCTAGAAAAACTTTGCATGATTGTTTCAGGTGAAAAAATATTTAGAAAACTAAAGCACCAGCCAAAAGTTTTTAGGAGCCAGGTAACATTTTTATTTTTTATTCTTTTCACTATTTTGCCCCCCCCCCCTTTTTTTTTTGACTATTTAGCATTTTTGCTTGATTTTTTTTTTTTGCTTTTCTTTGCTGTCCTCCAGGCACTCTTTCCCTTTGAGAGACATTCTTCTTCCCGCGTTTCCTTCCAGGAACTCTCCCTACCTTGCCTGCAACTTCTTTTCTTGTTTCCAGGCATTTTCCCTCTATAGAAAGAGTGCCTAGATGAAGTAATCACACCTTCCTTGCAGGTTCTTTCCCTGCTTCCAGGCACTCTTCTGCCTAACTTTTCTCCCTCCCTTCCTGTTTCCTTCCTTCCAGTTTCTCTCCTACTCAGCCCAGGGATGGTGGCAGCCTAGTCTATGGCATATCTTCCTGGCTCATATCTTACAGATGGTAATGCAGAAGCCAGGTCTCACCATGGTCTAGGCCCTGTGGTGCGGAGCCGCTGTGTTTCTTCCTCAGCCTGGACTATGTTATCGGGGTTATATCTTCACTTGGGTAGACCTGGTACCCATGATTTTACCAACCCTGATCCAGTATGTCTCAAGATGCTTGCAAAGTCTTTAAAGCAGGGTTTGACAAAACCTGGGCATCAGGTCACATAGATAACAAAATTTTATGCATGGCGTCTATGCCCAAGGATCAGCGGTGTCTGTGGCCTGCACAAGTTGATGAAGAGGGGGGACATGTCCATAGCCTGCACAAACCATTTTGTAGAAGGTAGAGTCAGAGGCAGCATCAGCAAACCTCACAGCTAAAGAGGTGGCATCAGTGGGCTTGTGAGGCATAAAGTGGAAGAGCCAGTGACATTGAGCCCATATGGGTTGCTGACGCTGCCTTTCCCTTTTATTGATCCACGTGGCCAAAGAGGAAGAGGGGCCTCATTAGCCTGGCTCGCATGGCCTGAAAAGGTGAGGGCAAGGTAATGGAAGAAATGACCTCGGTGGTTGCACAGGCTGACATCGCAGAGCGGTCAGAGGCCCATGTTGTCTGAAGGGGTACTATTTCAGGCTAGAGGGAGGAGAATTGTTTCTTAATGGTGGAGCACCAAGAATAAGAGAGATTGCTGCTGGGGGAGGGAGGAGGAGGCTGGTTTGAGAGAGAGACACTCTGCAGAACCTGGTAAGGATAGGGAATGAGAGACGATGGGACTGCAAAGAATGGGGATGAAAGAGAGAGAGATTCTGGGGACCAGATGGAATAGAGGGAGAGTGCTGGGGAGCAGGTCTATGATGAAGGGTTGAAGAAAGGAGGCAATCTCCTCAGGTGAACTTGCAGGGCAAGAGAGGAGGTACTGACTGTGTGTTTTCAGAGGGGAAAACCCAATGTTTGGGGGGGGGGGGCACCACTTCTTCCCCTCCCACTTGGTGGAGAAAAGGTTGAGAGAGCTTTCAGCTCCAGAATTTCTGGGCTTGGTCCTAGATCTAAAGAAAATTTCTTACTATTTCCTTTTCTATGATAAATGCATACATAAAATCCTTCAGTTTAATTAGCCTTGGGAGTATCTGCATTTTATGAAGTTTTATTTCATTAGCATTACATTAAAAAATTGAAGCATCTGGAAGTTCAGCCAGGTGGGTTATAGTATTTCAGGCTTTCTGCAATGCCCAGGGGTCCACATCACTGAGATGATAAATGAGAGGTTTGGAAACCACAGAGGCAAAGGAAACTGTGTACTCTAAACCATACATGATACATACAGAGTACTTGCAGCTATCAAAAGCCTCAGCTTTTAAAGAAATGATTGAATTGTTAATTTTTCTTTTTTTTTGACATGGTTAACATTAACTCAGACACAAAAAGAGGGCTAATAGAGCCTGTCAGAAACCAGCCAGAGATTAACCCAGTTTTTCCTGATCATACCCTGATTGAGTTTAAACATTTTCCATAATCTATGAAATTCCATAAGTCTCTTATCCTGTTTGTCATGAAAAGATTGTGGAGCAGGGATGGTCTCTTATGTGTAATTCTACAATGCTGTGAATGTTTAGTTATGCTATGGAAATAAGTAATGATAGCTCTAATACAACAGCTGACCAGCCACACAGAAGGCTCAACTAAGAAACTATTTAAACGCTGACACCAGGAAAGAAGGATATTCCGTGATACTATGAGACAGAAGAGCCTATGCCCCATATAGCAGGAAACATCAAACCATAGAATCTTCCTGTGGAAGGAAGGCAATGCATATAAATGTCCTGTTTCCAACTGAGTTTGGAGCCCTACATCAGCCTTTTCACAAGAATGCTTCCTGTCTACACCAAAAAACTTGGTACATTTAATCCTGTGTCTTAGAGATCCCACATAGGTAACTTATGTGGAGATGAGTTTTTATGTTGCTATACTTAATGTGAGAGATCACAACAACTCTATCAAAAGGGGGAGGAGGAAAAAAAGCTCTGAATTACCTCTGGAAACAGAAGGTAGACATAGCTCTGTTTCAGAAAGCACAGACCCCCAAGGTTCATCAAGCCTAGCATCCTGTCTGACAGTAGCCAGCTTGGGCCACAAGTACCCAGCAAATCCCAAAAAGCAGATTTGCTTTTTGTTGCTCACTCTTAGGAATAAGTAATGGTTTTTCCAAGTCTATATAGCTAATAATTTTGTATGGACTTTTCCTTCAGGAACTTGTCCAAACCTCTTTAAAACTTTGCCTTGACCACATCCTTTCATAACATATTTCTCAGCTTGATTGTTCACTGAGTGAAAAAGTACTTACTACAATTTGTTTTAAATCTTCTAGTGGTTGGTTTCGTAGCATGATATTCAAAAGTGATGATTCAGCAGAATTGAATCTCCGTGTACCTGGAAGATGTAATAGGGCAAATTGACAAACTAAAGAGTAGCAGATCACCTGGACCAGATGGTATACATCCCAGAGTGCTGAAAGAACTGAAAAATGAAATTGCAGGCCTGCTATTAATAATTTGTAAACTATCATTAAAATTGTCTATGATATCTAAAGAGTGGAGGGTTGCCAATGTAATGCCAATTTTTAAAAAAGGATCCAGTGGTGAACCAGAAAACTACAGCCTAGAGTCTGACATCTGTTCTAGGCAAAATGGTAGAAACTAACATAAAGAACAAAATTGCTGAACATATAGATTGGCATAGTTTAATGGGACAAAGCCAATATGGATTTTCCAAGGGAAATCTTGCCTCACCAAACTGCTACATTTATTTATTTATCTAAAACTTTTCTCTACTGGCATTCATGAGTAGACATATCACATCGGTTTACATCGAACCAAGGTTAAAAATGTTAATTACATCGAACAAGGGATATATCGAACAAGGATAACATCAAACAGGTATAGTTAACATCCATCACCTATTGCATAACTGGAAACGAATAATAGCAGATAGCAAGGAGATAATGTATGCGGGTCAGTTAAATTACCCAGTCAGTAAATATATACACACCAGGGGCACCTTATGGCATGATGCTGAGGGTGATTAACATGAGAGAGTTAAGAGGGTAGAACCATGCTAAAGATAAATTAGAACATGAAGCTTAGGGTCAAAAGGCATAATGCTTAATATCTGGACCACGTTGGCCTGAGTCTGGCCAAAAAATAGTCAGTGAGAGGGTGTCTGTTCTTTAGATGAACGCTTGTTTGAACAACCACGTCTTTAGCCTTTTCCTGAAAGCATATATAAACTTGTGGATAAAGGTGAGCCACTTCATATAGTGTAACTGGATTTCCAGATAGCATTTGACAAAGTCTCTCATGAGAGACTTAGAAAATTAAAAAGTCATTGGATAGGGAGTAGTGTCCTATTGTAGAATGAGAACTGATTAAAATATAGAAAACAGAGCATAAGTCTAGATAGTAAATTTTCCCAGTGGAGTGCTCCAAGGATCTGTTCTGGGACCACTGCTTTTTAATGTATTCATAAATGACCTGTAAATTGGAACAACAAGTGAGGTGATCAAATTTGCTGATAACACAAAATTTATTCAAAGATGTTAAATCACAAGAGAATTGTGAGAAATTGCAAGAAGAGCTTGCAAAACTGGAAGACTGGGCATGTAAATGAAATTTAATGTGGACAAAAGCAAAGTGATGCACTTAGGGAAGCATAACCCAAATTATAGTTACACAATGCAAGGTTCGACAATAGGACTCACCATTCAGGAAAAAGATCTAGGTGTCCTTGTTGATAATACTTTCAAATCTTGTGCTCAGTGTGCACCAGCAGTCACAAAAGCAAATAAAATGCTAGGAATTATTAGGAAAGGAATGGAAATACAACAGAATGTCATAATGCCTCTGTATCGCTCCATTGTATGACCTCATCTTGATTAACAGGCTGATACAGTAAAAATCGCGGGAGAGCGGGCAAGCACCTGCTCTCCCGGCGTGCGCACAGGCCACACTCCTGTGCACACAATTCAGTAAATTTATTTAAATTAGGGCCCGCGGTTAAAAAGGCGCTAGGGACACTAGCGTGTCCCTAGCACCTCTTTTTGGACAGGAGCAGTGGCTGTCAGTGAGTTTGACAGCCAACGCTCAATTTTGCCAGCGTCTGTTCTCAAACCCGCTGACAGCCACGGGTTCGGAAACCGGATGCCGGCAAAATTGAGCATCCGGTTTTCGAGCCGTGGGTGTTGCGGTCTCCACCGCTTCCCCCCTATCCGCTCTGCATTGCGCTTACCTACAGTGGTGGAAACGCCGCTCCCGCGGCTCTGTCGGCCCTCCAGGGCGTCCGCCATTACCAGCTCATCTCCCTGCCGCCACGCGCGTGCGTGAGGACGTGCACTATGGACGCACAGCCGCCGGAGGTCTGGCCCCGCCCGGGCTAACGATGCCACGCCCCAAGCCTGATTTAACCGGCGTCCGGTTACCGTCTCATTGCCTTGCAACGAGGGTCGCTACTGGTTAGTAGTTCTGAGTTGCGTTTCGCTTGTTCCACGTTCCTGCTTTGACCTCAGCCTGTTCCTGACTCTGCTTCTGCCTGCCGCCTGCCATTGACCTCAGCCTGTTCCTGACTCTGCTTCTGCCTGCCATCGACCTCAGCCTGTTCCTGACTCTGCTTCTGCCTGCCGCCTGCCATCGACCTCAGCCTGTTCCTGATTCCGCTTCTGCTTGCCGCCAGCCACCGATCATTGCCCGTGCCTGATTCCGCTCCTGCCTGCTGCCAGCCAGACCTGGGTTCGTCTCCGTTCCTGCTCACAGTCTGTTCCAGTTCTCAGCACGTTACAGACTCCGTTCCTGCTCGCAGGTTGCTTCATCTCACAGCACGCTACAGACTCCGTTCCTGCTCACAGTTTGTTCCAGTTCTCAGCATGCTACAGACTCCGTTCCTGCTTACAGTCTGTTCCAGTTCTCAGCACGCTACAGACTCCGTTCCTGCTCACAGCTTGCTTCAGCTCATAGCACGCTACAGACTCCGTTCCTGCTCATAGCTTGCTCCAGTCCACAGCACGCTATAAGACTCTGTATCTGCTCACTATCTGCTCCAGCATACGCCGGGCCCAACTAGCCCACGGACTACAGCATTCTTTGGACTACCTTATCATACTCTCTGCCCAGGCCTTCATCTACTATAGAGACTCTCACTGTTCTCCCAAGGTTCTAGGACCCTATGGGCTCCTCCTGGGGGGTTCCTGGTTCCCGGGTGAAGACCTCTACCTGTGGCTCCACCTCCCGACCTGCCCTATCATTGGGGTAGTTCGGCCCAAGGGTTCACTCCTGGACCGCAGCTTCCCAGACTGCAACAGTGGGCCCATTTTACATTTTTTTTTTTTTTAATTTTTAACTATTTGTAACTTTTGGGACCTCTGACAATATCGCCATGATATTAAATCGGAGGGTGTATAGAAAAGCAGTTTTTACTGCTTTACTGTGCACTTTCCTGGTGCCGAGAGAAATTAACACCTACCTTTGGGTAGGCGCTAATTTCTGAAAGTAAAATGTGCTGCTTGGCTGCACATTTTACTTTCTGAATCGTGCGGGCATAACTAATAGGGCCATTGTGGGCGCTATTAATTTCGGGGGGGTTGGACGCGCGTCTAAATGCACATCCAAATGCGGGTTAACAGTGCGCTCCACTGGAGCGCACCTTACTGTATCAGCCCATAAGTGCAGTTCTGGTCACCACATCTCAAAAAAGATATAGAAGAATTAGAAAAGGTACAGAGAATGGTAACCAAAATGATAAAAGGGATGGAACAAGAGTTCCTATGAGGAAAGACTAAAGAGGACTATTCAGCTTGGAGAAGAAATTGGGTGAGGGGGGATATAATAGAGATTACATAGTTAAGCTCTGGCATTCATTGTCAGAGTATGTGGTTACAGCGGTTAGTGTAACTGGTTTAAAAAAGGTTTGGATAAGTTCCTAGAGGAAAATCCATAAATTGCTATGATGGTAATTAATAAGCAATAGTAGCTTGAGATTTATCTAATGTTTGGGTAGTTGTGACTTGGATTGGCGACTTTTGGAAACAGGATACTGGGTCTGATGGACCCTTGGTCTGACCCCCAGTATAGCATATCTTTTGCTCTTATGAGAGGAACGAGTAAACGTTAATCGGTTGTTTATACTTTTTGAAAGAGTAAAGACTCGAAAACACACAATGACGTTACTTGGTGAAACACTTAAAACTAAAAAGAGAGAATATGTTTTTTACTCAACGCATAATTAAGCTCTTAAATTTGTTGCCAGAGGATGTGGTGAAAGCTATTCATGCAGCTAACATTCTGTTTGTGTTTTTTGACTGCGGCTGCACACAGAGCAGAAGTTTTCAACCTTTTGTCCAAAGGTCTTTTACCTGAGTGGTGATTCCTATTCAGGTATACAATGTTAGATTCCTTAAGTTGGACTTGTTTTTCTCTATGTGCATCACTTCGCACTTGTCTGCATTAAATTCCATCTACCATTTAGAAGCTCAGTCTCCTAGTCTTGTAAGTTCCTTCTGCAACTTCTTGCAATCTGCTGCAATTTTATGAACCTTGGATAATTTTGTGTCATTTGCAGGTTTGATCACCTCATTTGTCATTCCCTTTTCCAGATCATTTATGAATATTAAACACCACAGATCTCTAGTGCACTCTACTATTGACCTTTTTCCATTGGGAAAAACTGACCATTCAATCCTGCTTTCTGTTTCCTGTCTTTTAGCCTAATGCAATAAGAAATAAACATGGAAAGAAATTCAACATATATTCAAATATTTTTAAAATGTTTTTAGTGGCATCAAATGTGGCACTTCACTACAATAATTTTGTAAAGTGAACTACTACACCCCATCATCATTTGCCACAGTATTTGTTTTTCTTTTTCAACACGAGGAGTGTCCAACATACTGCCAATAGTGTCACACAGATTGTTAAATCAAATTAAACAAAACATGCTGCCGTTGTCAGTTGCAAAAATACTTAGTTTTTATCCAGTAGATGATCTGACTTGACTTATGAAAAAAGCAAGTCCTGACATTGATGTTTAAAAAAAAAAATGAGATTGAGGTGGAAGAAGAGGCTGCAGCAGCAGTCCAACACTACCAGCATGGCCTACTGTGTGAGGTGTATGGGAGAAAAGACAACATTTATGAGCGAGAGCAGCAATGGAAGCAGAGTCCTCCGGGGAAAGTCAGGTCTCAGTCAAAGCAAGAAGATGAAGACGAGAGATCAAAAGGTAATGAATGTACGCAGGTTTGTTGGAAATAGAGTGGGTATTCTACAAGATAAGGAGGGAGGAATAGGGATAAGTTTGGAAGAGAAACGGTTGGATATGCACAGATGGGGTGAAAGTTGCCTTGCAGGGCCAGTATTGGGATTGATATCCCCTATTGACTGCTAGTGACATTGCTGAAGGCACTATCTGTACAATGCACAACTTGTGGACCAATTTCCTGGCACAAATCCCTATATGCAGCCTTTTTTTTTTCTTGTCTCCTCCACCACCTCCTTACCATACTGTTCTAAAGTTTGATCACTTTGCCTAGGGGCTGATGCAATAAAGTGCGCTCAGCCTGGCGCACAGGTTATGAAGCTGTTGAGAACATAAGAACATAAGAAAATGCCATACTGGGTCAGACCAAGGGTCCATCCAGCCCAGCATCCTGTTTCTAACGAGCTAGACTAACCTCGATGCAATAAGGGGATCAGCGCGTCCAAAACACTGGGTCAAACAAAGATGTAGCTAATAGTGCTCATTACATGTAAATGCCATGTAGATGAGGCTGTTAGCTATTACCCCAATGCAAAAAATCGCCATGCATCTAACACACACTCTTTAATCCGTTAAATTTAATGCCTTCCCCGGAGCTGGCGTAAAGTCTTCCATGTGACAAGGGCTCAACTAAAAAAAAAATCCAGAAAGACTGCTTTTCTGTGGTTCCTCCTACTTAGTATTGTTGCAGTACTTAAGTAGGAGAAAGCACAGAAGACAGCATCATGAAAAAATAAAAAGGCTTCATGGAAAAATTAATTTCTGGGCGCACAGCATACACCCACAATGATAACACTCCAGACCATGTATATCACATGAGTATATTGTGCTGGTAAATTAGCTGCCATGGGATAAAACGGACCCTCGTATTGAGTGTCTTTTCATAACCTGCACACAGCCACGTCTCATGGGTGCCCGATGCCAAGGACACGCTAGGGCCGCAAAATATATCCCTAGTGTATCCTCTTTAGCACAACAGCTCATTTGATTATTGCATCGGGCGCCCAGGAGAGGTGGATTTGTGTGCATTGAAAAAATGGGTGCCCAGTTTGGGCCTATGTTTTTATGTGCATGATATTGCATAACAGGATCTAGTAGTGTCTTTTTTTTTTTTTATATCTTGATGAAGACACTTGTAAAACTGATAAACCAGAGTAGATGGCTCTTCTATGAACACTTCCTCTTGTTGAGGCTCTTTGTCTGTGTTCATAAAGAATACAAACTGTATACAAAAATGGAACTGTGTTTTGTGGGAGTTGGAGGACTGGGATGTTTTTCACATCCAAATGGAGATTATGCAAGTCTGCTCTTGGTAATTAACACAAGTGCTGCGTGATGCACAGAACAGCATGAGTCATTTCATTTCAAAGTGGTAGAGTGAACATTTAGCATAATACAATTATGTGATAGTGGTATATCCCTAAATTGCTGATAAAAATGCTACCTGTTTAAAATAAGTAGATTAGAGTTAATGAAAAAGATGTTGCAGCATTTTATAGAAGAAATGTTTCCTGGCTTAAAAGGATTTCTGATGAGACCTTCCTCATTCCGCATCATGGAAATCATCTCATGGTACTCGTTTGTCATCTAGACACTGGAGTTTTGTACAAAGCACATTATAGAGGTACAGCAAAAAATATGCATTACAAGAAAAAATTATGATTGTCTCCATGTTATGACAAAGTATACTTGCTTGGTTTTAAGGAGAGGTGATGTAAGTGGTAGTGGCACAGAGGGTAACGTTCAGATGGTACAGGGGATCATAGGGGGAAGAGGATGGGGAAACTACCTAGAAAGATTGAAGGAAACAGAGAAGGTGATATGTAGAGCAAAAGCACAAATAGAGAAAATATGAAAGCTAGTGAATGAAGGTAACAGGTTTTTAGATATCTTGGTGAAAAGAAATGAAGGTAGAACTGTAATACATAGGGATAGAGGGCAACAGAGCAAGCAGGAATATTTAACGTACTTTATGCAGGGTTCACTTTAGGGAGGGACTATTAGTTAATGTCAGGAGAACAAATGGAAGCGAGGTAGACTGCAGGTTATTTAAAGAAGAGAGATGCTACGTGAAAGAAGCAAAATGTCAAAATGGACGAGTAATTTGAGTCAGATTGGATGAATCATAGGATATTAATGGAGCTTTGAGAGGTTCTGGCAGCGCCATTGACAATTCTGTGAAAGCATTCTTTGGAGGCAGGAGTGGTTTCAGAAGACTAGAGACAGGAAGACGTTATCCTTCACAAAATTTGCAGTAAGGAAGAGGCAGTCAAGTTAGACTTAGCTTGGAGGTGAGAGAAATTATTGGAGTCCCCAGGGTTTCAAAAATACATTCACTGTCTTGCCTGGGACAAGTGTGTTTTGTTGGATGTTGAGAGCTCGGGGAGCAGGAGATTTCAGCAGAGTGGGGGGGGGGAGGGGAGAGAGAGGGCTGCTTGTGGGAGCTGTAGGACAATTGTCAAACCCATTAAAAAAAAAACAAAAACTTATAGCTAGCAACATTTTTACTGGCTGAAGGAAAAAATATTGATAGCTGCAGTTTTTTTTATGGGTTTGACAGTGCTCGATTTTGATTGTAAGTATTACTACCTTTATCATAAGGCTTGGGGATAACTGCATGGAGTGGCAATTGCTACCCTTAAGAGAAACATGAGGATAAACCTGCATGGCGAGGCAGACACAGCCGGAAGCTGCTTGCTAGTTAGACTGGATGCACCATTTGGTCCTTTTCTGCTATCATTACTCTGTTACACAGCCTATTTCCCCCTCTCATCCTCATGTAACCCTTGCACTCTGCTTCTCCATGCCCCACCCCACCAAGGGGGCAGGTTTTTCTCTGTCTCCAGTTTCCCACACTGCAGCCCTCTCACTTTCCTTTCCTTGCTCCCCTGATCCCAGCCCTGCTGAAGTCTCCTACTCCCAGGGCTCTCACCATCCAACAAAACCCGCTTGTCCAAGGCAAGTCAGTGAATGTAGTTTTGAAACCCTGGGGACTCCATTAAATTTTCTCACCACCACTGTGCACCTGCTGCTCGGCTCCTTGTCCCCAACCCTCTCAAAAATTATTAGGATGGGGGGTGTAAATGAGTCTTTTCTCTGGCAAATTCATTCCTGGGGAAATTTTGAATCCCTGGGAGTCATTTTTAAAATGTAGAGTATTTTGACTCCAGCAGATTACAGGATTCAAAAAAAAAAAAAACTCCAGAGGGAGCAGGAGAAGCACTTTAGATATGAACAGTAAATATAGAGGCTTGCTTCTGCTCAGACTGGCCCCTAAAATGCAGATAAGTGCTGGCTTTAATTTCTTTGAGCTGCTGGGTGCTTGGAGTAATAGTTTTCTCAGAATTCTGGTAGCTCCTGTGGGTCAGTGTGTAAAAACAAGTTTTCTGACTTTTGGGGTAAAGTAAGTTGCTGCATCTGCATTGGAGTCCAAGGGACCTCTGAAGAGCTGATTGATCCTGTCTAAAACCCCACCCTCCCCTTTTCCAGCATTTCTTTTGTAGATTGATTGTGGGGCAAAGTCCTGATTTCTTGCAGCTTTATCCAATTTAAAGGGGTCTCTGTCCTCAATGGAACCCTACTTAATCTTCTATGTTTGAGACTTATGGTGGCTGGGATGTCAACAGAAACCTTTCTATTTACAGACAAATCTAGGTGTTTCAGATAGATAAATTGCAATCTTGCTGTCCTTGCTGCATGATATTTTCAGTTGACAATGTGTGTGAGGTTTTTTTTTTTGCTCATTTAACAGTATTTTCACCTAATAATTTGTTTCTAGTAGATTGTTTAAAACTTCAGAGAAATGTGTTAAGCTAGCTGGAAATGCTTCTCAGTCTGGGGGGGGGGGGGGTCAGTATAATGTTGCTCAAATTTTTTGGGAAAGGCTTAGTAACCACCCACCCCACTATTTTCTTGTATACACTCATAAGAGGCCTCATTCCTTGCAGCTTTACTCTATCAAAGTTGTCCCTTTTTTGGTTAATCCCACCTATAATCTACCAGGTTTAATTCTTCCCAATGATGGCCTCACTGAATTTAAAAGCCTCATTTATTTTTGTCTGTCTTGACCATATTGTAAACTCCAAGGAGCAGGGGCTGCCTCTTATGTGTCTTTGTAAGCATGGCATGTGCCTATACAAATGATGACAATATTAGTTAACACAATGCTTTAGAAAAAGACCTCTTGGGGGTCTGGCATCTTACTTTACTACAACTACTACTACTACTACTACACATTTTTATAGCACTACACAGCCTATGCAGCATTGTACAAATATTCAAAAAAGACAGTACCTACTCTATAGAGCCTACAATCTAATAAGACAAACATACAGAACAAGAGACTTGGGGTATTTCATAAAGCAAGAGTGGTTAAAAAAGAAAGTTAGTTAATGAGGCTAAAAGCAGGCAGTCAGGCCTAAGATTTAAGTTACTTCAAAAAAGTGGGTCTTTAGATGGTATTTAGACATGGCGCAAGAAGGGAGCAGGATGCACTAGGTCAGGAAGACTATTCCAAGCACACGACACTTTGAAATGTCTGTATGTCAATGCCAAAAGTCTAAGAAGTAAGATGGGAGAGTTAGAATGTATCGCAGTGAATGATATGAGAGACATAATTGGCATCTCAGAGACCAGGTGGAAGGAGGGTAACCAATGGGACAGTGCTATATCAGAGGACAAATTATATCGCAATAATATAATTGGTGGAGGTATGGCGCTTTTTGTATGGGAGGACATAGAGTCCAACAGAATAAAGATCATACAAGAGACTAAATACACAGTAGAATCCATATGGGTAGAAATCCCATGTGTGTTGGGTAAGAGTATAGTTATAGGGAGTCTACTACAGTCTACCTGGTGAAAATGCTTAGATAGATGATGAAATGCTAAAAGCAATCAGGGAAGCTAACCAATTTGGCAGTGTAGTAATAATGGGAGATTTCAATTACCCCAATATTGATTGGGTAAATGTAACATCAGGACATGCTAGAGATGTAAAGTTCTTGGATGGAATAAACGACTGCTTCATGGAGCAATTGTTTTAGGAACAGACTAGAGCAGGAGCTATATTAGATCTAATTCTTAATGGAATGCAGGATTTGGTGAGAAAGGTAATGGTGGGGTTGGGGAGCACTTGGTAATAGTCAAATTTGGTAATGATCAAATTTGAACTAATGTCTGAAAGGGGGACAATATGTAAATCTACAGCTGTAACAATAAAGTTTCATAGGGAAACTGATAAAATGAGGAAAATAGAAAAAAGCTGAGGTTGAAATTGTACAACAGGCATGGACATTGTTTAGAAATACAATCTTAGAAAGGCAGTCCAGATTATTCCACGCATTAAGAAAAGTGGAAGGAAGGCAAAACGATTACCGGCATGGTTAAAACGTGAGGTGAAAGAGGCTATTTTAGCAAAAAAAAAAAAAAAAATCCTTCAAAAAATGGAAGAAGGATCCATCTGAAGAAAATAAGAAAAAGCATAAGCATTGTCAAGTTAAGTGTAAAACGTTGGTATGACAGGCTAAGAGAGAATTTGAAATGAAGTTGGTCAAGGAGGCAAAAACTTTAAAAAAAAATAAAAATAAATAAATAAAAAAATAATATATATATATATATCTATCTCCAAAGCATGAAACCTGTGAGGGAGACGGTTGGACTGTTAGATGACTGAGGGCTTAAAGGGACTCTTAGGGGTGATAAGGCCATTGCAGAAAGACTAAATGAATTCTTTGCCTCTGTGTTTACTAATGAGGATGTTGGGGAGATACCGGTTAGATGAACCGAACAAAATGACGGTGAACCTGTAAGATGTAGTAGGCCAGATTGACAAATTAAAGAGTAACAAATTACCTGGACTGGATGGTATGCACTCCAGAGTTCTGAAGAAACTCAAAATTGAATTTTCAGATCTATTAGTTAAAATTTGTAACCTATCATTAAAATCATCCATTGTACCTGAGGACTACAGTGTGGCCAATATAACCCCAATATTTAAAAAGGGCTCCAGGGGTGATCTGGTAAACTATAGACCAGTGAGCCTGACTTCAGTGCCGGGCAAAATAGTGGAAACTATTCTAAAGATCAAAATCACAGAGCATATAGAAAGACATGGTTTAATGGAACACAGCATGGATTTAACCAAGGGAAATCTTGCCTCATAAATCTGCTTCATTATTTTGAAAGTGTTAATAAACATGTGGATAATAAAGGTGAACCAGTAGATGTAGTATATTTGGGTTTTCAGAAGGCATTTGACATAGTCCCTCATGAGAGGCTTCTAAGAAAACTAAAAAGTCATGGGATAAGAGGCGATGTCCTTTCATGGATTACAAACTGGTTAAAAGAAAAGAAACAATGTAGGATTTAAATGGTCAGTTTTCTCAATGGAAAAGGGTAAACAGTGGAGTGCCTCAGGGATCTGTACTTGGACCAGTGCTTTTCAATATATTTATAAATGATCTGGAAAGGAATACAACAAGTGTGGTAATCAAATTTGCAAATGATACAAAATTATTTAGAGTAATTAAATCACAAGCTGATTGTGATAAATTGCAGGAGGACCTTGCGAGACTGGAAGATTGGGCATCCAAATGGCAGATGAAATTTAATGTGGACAAGTGCAAGGTGATGTGTATAGGGAAAAATAATCCATGCTGTAGTTACATAATGTTAGGTTCCATATTAGGTGCTACCACCCAGGAAAAAGATCTAGGTGTCATAGTGGCTAATACATTGAAATCATCGCCTCAGTGTGCTGCAGTAGTTAAAAAAGCAAACAATGTTAGGAATTATTAGGAAGGGAATGGTGAATAAAACAGAAATTGTCATAATGCCTCTGTATCGCTCCATGGAGAGACCGCACCTTGAGTACTGTGTCCAGTTTTGGTTGCCACATCTCAAAAAAGATATAGTTGCACTGGAGAAGGTACAGAGAAGGGTGATCAAAATGATAAAGGGGATGGAATGGCTCTCCTATGAAGAGAGGCTAAAGAGGTTAGGGCTGTTCAGCTTGGAGAAGAGATGGCTAAGGGGAGGATATGATAGAGCTCTATAAAGTCATGAGATGGCTGGAACGGGTAAGTGTGAATCTGTTATTTACTGTTTTGGATAACAGAAGGGATTAGGAGACACTTCATGAGTTAGCAAATAGCAGATTTAAAACAAATCAGAGAAAATTATTTTTCACTCAGTGCACAATTAAGCTCTGGAATTTGTTGCCAGAGGATGTGGTTAGTGCAGTTAGTGTAGCTGGGTTTAAAAAAAGTTTGGATAAGTTCTTGGAGGAGAAGTCCATTAATTGTTATTATTGACTTAGGGAATAGTCACTTCTATTATTCGAATTAGTAGCATGGGATCTACTTAGTGTTTGGATACTTGTAACCTGGATTGGCTACTGTTGGAAACAGGATGCTGGGCTTGTTGGACCCTTGGTCTGACCCAGCATGGCAATTTCTTATGTTCGTAGCTCAGTCGTTGCAGAGACAGTCCTCTGTCAGAGGCAGTACACCAGGGCTCTTTCTAGAATCCTGCAATAATAGATCCTAAATCCAGCTAGTAGGTGGCATAATGACAGGGGACATCTCCTTCCCCATCACAAGTGACTGTGAATGCTGCCTCCGCAGCATTCCTATCCCTGGCTGTCCCAGGGAATCTAAATCAGGTTTTCTGCACTGCTGCTGAACCATCGGGCCAATCCAAAATCTGCAGACTGATATTGTACCTTTCTAATAATTCAGCTATTGACCTGTTAACAGAATTAAATGAATTATGATAATGGAAGATAATGGAATGATAATAGAAGATATCTTGGACTAATCTGTGACCAGAATATAAAGAATAGATTTCCTGGATTGTAATACAGATGTAATGTGAATTTTTGGGGGTGTTTATTTCAACGAAGTTTTGTAATATGATGTATAATGGTTCCTGGGTTTGTGCGATCATTTTAAGAGCCTCACACTGGTTCTGTCTCCACTTTGTGATTTGTTTAAAAACTTCAAGAAGGAAAGTGAAATAGAAATCAGTTGATGGTAGACAATTGTCGGTAAATTTACTGCTAGAAAATTCTTGCCTTTTTTCAATGCTCTTATTCTTGTCAAAGGCCAGTTAATGCCATTTTGAAATATAGCGTCGTCCGTGCCTGGAGCTCGGGGCTGTCGTGGCCCCTACTATCCCACCATGAATCTTTTTAAAGGTGGGTGGGGTCTAACTGCCCCCCAGACCACCAGGGCCTGTTGTCAATATTGTGGGGGTTGCATGGGGCCCATTAGAGTGCAAGGATTTTGTCTTTTGTTGGAGAGGATGGGCAGGAACCTGAGGGGGGCGCTTTTATTGGGATGGCTTGGCTTTCGCCGAAGAACATTTTCTGGCAAATGGGAAGGGTTAGGGTAGGGGGTGGGACATCGCCGCAGACATTTAAAACTTTTTTTTTTCTTTTGTAGGTTGCTGTTTTGGGTGGGTCGGCGAGTCTAACCAAATCCCATTTTTGCACTTTCAAAGGGGGGGGGGGGGGGGGGGGGGGTGTTTGGGCCATGAGACCCTTTTAGCCATTAGTGGCCCCAGGTGACAGGGTTCGCCGTTGCGCATTTTTCCCCTGTTGTCTTGTTTACCACAAGGTTTTTCCGTGATAAACAATAATGTGGCGCTATCACCGTGCTATTTTTTTCAGGGAGGGGCATAATATTGCAAGATCGCTCCCTTGTGATATTTTGCCCCTTCCATGATAAAAATATTGCAGCTTAATAAATAGGCCCCATAGTCTGATGCTGAAACCGCCCTGACAGTAGTACAGATATCATGACATAATATTTATTTTTTTATGATAAATATTTTGTAAGTTTGTTGCTTCTGCTGCTAATAACAATACTGCTCTGTGTGTGTGTGTGTGTTTTTTTTTAGCACTTTATAATTATGATGCAAGAGGAGCAGATGAGCTTTCCTTACAGATTGGTGACACGGTGCATATACTAGAAACTCATGAAGGTGGGTAATTCTCTGATGTTTTTCTTATTACTATTTTAATGGTTAATTGTTTTTCAGCTGTACCTTATTTTGCTGGAGCTGATATTTGATTTGATCAAACATGTCTAACTCCTCATGTGAAACCTTTCTTTAAAGAGGGCTTTCTTTTTTCTTTAAAATTTTTATTTTAATTAGGATTTATATTCCATTTTTTTTTTTAAAAACTGGTCAGCCACTTCCAGGTGGATTACATGCAGGTACTATAGGTATTTTCCCTGTCCACAGAGCTCACAATCTGAGTTTTTATAGCTGAGGCACTGGAGGGTGAAGTAACTTGCCCTAGGTCACCAGGAGTGTCACACCCTGCTTTCAGATTTGTTTTTCCCTAGAGCCCAGCAGTTACATATGTTGGGTATTCAGGCTAGTCACTTCTACTTTACCTAAAGACATCTCTAGCATTACATACTGGGCCCTGCTTTGCATGAAATGATGATAATCCAAATGTGAATCACATCCTAATTTCTGCAGATCTCTTGAGTTTAAAATTGTGCATGGGTGATTCAATATTTTTGTTTCCTGCTTCCTTTTGATAGGAAGTTATCAAAAATCAGACACTTGCTGATGACAAATTTAATGCATAATAATATCAATAAGCTGTATAAAATGTCCTGTTCCTTATCGACAGCTATAAACAGAATAACCTTTGTTTCTTCACATGTTTTCATGTAGCTAGTTTATAACAGGAAAATAAAAAAATATTTTTTATCCCTTTAATAGAGACATTGGGTACCTCAGAGTTGGGTAAAAATTGGTATATCACCAAGTAAAAAACACTGGCTTGTTTTTTCCGCAGTGCATGGAAAACTTGAGTTCAGCTGCTGTAGAGAGTTTTAAATTGTTTCTCTCTGTGTGCTAGTATAGTAGAACAGGATTAATGTTTACTCCTTGCGTAGAAATTCTTATAAAGGGAGCCCCTCTGTGTACATCATTTTTTAATTAAAAATATTACTACAATTGAACATCATTGTCTGTTATCAGAGGAGGTTGTGAGTTTGGAAATGGTATTAGTTTCAAAAATCAATATTTAAATATTTTTTTAACACAAAGCTACAGATAATAGGAACAACAGCTGTTACCCTTTTTTAGGTGCACACATCAAAATATGGCATTACACTAATTTCTCTGCAAGAGGAGGGAGAAGCAGCACAGGAAGCACTGTTGTACATTTTCTGATATAGCTGCTGGTCCCAATTACATGCCCAAAGGGTAATAACTCAGGGATCCTGATTGCATTAGGAGTTAATAGAACAACATTTGATGGTGGTAACAAAAAATAAAAAAATTAACTGTTTGAATTATTTATTTGAGGGTGCAGAGAAGTGCTCACAGGTGGCAACATATGAAACAGGGCAGGATTCGCTCTGTTACAGGAGAAAGTGTGTAGGCAACTGTGTGGAGACAGTTTATTTGGCAGATTTTAATGAATAAAAGGAAAGGGAATTAATCAGATTTGAGTTACAGATAGTGCTCCTGAAGTCGGCTGCTA
Source organism: Rhinatrema bivittatum (assembly GCF_901001135.1). Lineage (NCBI taxonomy): Eukaryota > Metazoa > Chordata > Amphibia > Gymnophiona > Rhinatrematidae > Rhinatrema > Rhinatrema bivittatum. The sequence goes on along the minus strand of NC_042621.1, from coordinate 251,609,665 downwards.
GTTGGCAGTGCTGCGAGCTGCCATACAGAGGGGGACTGTGTTTGATTCCCAGGTTGGATCTTCTGTTCCCTAGGTTGACCAGGACTGGGCAAAATTTATTTTACAGTGGTGGGCCATATTGCTAGCACCAGGGACCACTGCATCACCGTATTCTGTTTAGAATTAGGGCTTGAATTTAGGAATTCCTTTTTACTATCTGGGCTGTGAAGTGATATTGAAAGTGAAAAGTGGTGGCCTTTTATATAGAATAAAAGTCTCAGACATTCTCATAAGCGCTGACGGTCTGGCAACAGAACATGACGGAAATTAGGAGCTCCCACCACCCTCCCTTCCACCAAAAACCCATACCGATTGGATCTCTAGCTTTGTCTGGGCTTTCCCTTGTCTGTGGATCGTCTGTGCCTGTTCTTTCCTCAGTATCTCTGCAGTCCTATGCCATCATGGCCATGCCTTCTTTTTGCAGATAACTAAGGTTTTAGCTTTACTTGTCTTATTTTGTGCGCTTCCTATGCGTGGTTGTCCATGTGCCTCCTTCCTACCAGACCTGCAATCTGCTATTCTAGTGAACTGCTGATCTTTTTTTTTTTTTTTTAATAATTGTTTTGGGTCTGACTTCCGGATTCACAGCATATTTTTTTTCTTTTTTTGTCAAGTAAAATTAGCTGTGGAGCATAGAAAGCAAGTGAGGAGAATGATTGAGTAGAGGAGTTGCATGGACAGTGTGTGCAACTAGAGGGAACAGCTGCAAACACAAACTTGCTGCTCTACAGAAACTAGAGTGCACCATGGGCAAGAAGAATGGCATCCCATGGCCGGTTTTGGCTCATGGGCAGTAGTTTGTCCACCTCCGCTTTAGACATGGCATTATAAGTTCCTGGGGGAGAGGAAGGGGTATTGCTTAATGGTGCCACCTACTGGCCTGATTTAGAGTGCACGTGCACCAGAGTCTGTGTCAAAGAACTGTCCCTGCAATGGCTGACCTAGGTGGGTGGTTATAGAGTGAAGGAAAATCCCTGGGCAGTTGTAATTGAAGGCTCATGGCACTGTAATCCAATAGAAAATAGTTCTGATTGCACTGGAAGCGCAAAGGAGGAAAACACTAGATGAAAACTTAAAACAAACAAAAAAAAACATTTAAAGAATTTACTCTCCTTTCCACTATATTGTGCCATTTATAATTAATAATACATACACAAATTGTAATTTCATTTTTTAAATAAAATTGAGCAGTCCATCTTCTCAGTTATAGGAGCACATTTTACAAGTTGAAGTGCTCCGTCAAGTGTTCTGTTCCCTCAACAAGTAATCATTCCTATAGGGATCTGCATTGTTGTTGTTTTAGATGTATATTTTGCCTTTCAGCCATGTCAAAACTAATTATATTCAGGTACTCTGTATTCGCCTGTCCCCAGAGGGTTCACAGTCTTAAGTTTTGAACCTGAGGCAATGGAGGGTGAAGTGGCTTGCCCAAGGTCACAAGGAGCGGCTGTGAGATCTGAACTCTGGTCTTCCTGATTATTGAAGTTGGGGGGGAGCGCAGATAATCTCTTAAATTGTTTCGTTCGTGACTGTGGATAGATTCTTTGCTTTCTTTTCTTGATGATTGGGGAATGGATGAGTGGGGGGGGGGGGGGGGTTAAGCATCTCTGTAGCTGCAACATTTTATTTAAGTAAGTGAAAGTTAACAGCATTCAATAATATAATTTTCCCTGCTTAGACTATTTTTACCAAAATACTGCAAATCAGTGTGTGTATATATACATATTAAATGCATACATTATTCAGTACTGAAAATCGCTATTGCACATGAGAACACAAAACCTGAGCTTTAAACTGTAAGTGATGGAGGTGCTTATGCATAACTGCATAAGTAGGAGACGAAGCTTGCTAATCTAACTTTAAAATGAAGCTGCTGTTGGCGTTAGCCATATGCTAGCCTTCAGTCAGCACAAATGCCCTGGCTGCTCACCAGAAAGCAACTTGTGAACAAATTTAGTGTATGGTACAGTGAATGACTTCTGGCATTGCTATAGCTACAGAGGAATTTGCTGTCGGATAGCAAATCAGTGGTTAGTTTCTAAAGGGCTGCGGTCTTATTACTGCTCAGTGCACATTTAAATAAATTTAAAGCAGCAGTACCTCCTACTCTTATCAAAACAGACATTTGCAGCAGGGAAGAGACTGAGGAGGATACAAAACAAAACAAAACAAAAAACAAGCAACCCCTCCCATCATTCACCCCCCCCAAACCCTATATGTAATTAACTGGGCACAGAGGAAAGGCCAAGTAATTGAATGACCCTGACATCTCCTGCTCCCTCTTACACCTCCTCTGGGATTCATAATATGTCACATCATAAACTGGGTAGTTTTCACATACCACCCAATTGGTAAATTATTCGGTGACAACTTCCAGTAGAAGAGGGGGGTAATACCAGTATTGCCTGTTATAATTTTACCATTTGCCGAATTAAAGTGCTTTGATGCTAATATAGTTCTTTTGGCTCCATACTCACTACAGATAAGAGGCACTGCACTTTAAACATTGAATGAGCCGAGTGGAAATCCATGAAAAATCTGAAAAGTGAATTTTTTTTTCTGTACCTTTGCCTTCAGGGCTGGCCTGGTGGCTCTGTGCCAAGTGCTGTGCACTGTGATATGGAGAGTTCCGGTTTCAATTTCCGAACTGGACTTTTGCTGTCTGGGTTACTGGAGAAGTAGCATTCGGACTTCCGGCCATCGTTCCATGTTGACTCCTGCTGTCTGGAACTTAGGGTTTATGTGCACTGGATTCCAAAAGGAATCAGTCTGTAGCCTCTGTTCAAGCACTGACACTGCAGTGGCTGGGGTTGGGAAGTGGTTAAAAAAAAAAGGTGGGTAGTCATGGAAGAACGCTCATGGCAATATTGACCAAGAGAGGCCGATTTTTTTTATTCAACAGGAAAGCCAAAAGAGCAGAAGGAAACTGCTGCATTAAAAAAACAAAACAAAAAACTTGCTTGTTCCCACTCACTGCATCAAGGAGTTGAGCATCTGGTTCCATGGTCTCTCTCCTTCTGTGATCTGGGCCTGGATCCCTTTGGCCTTTTTCTCACTGTCTGTCTCTTCTTGTGGCATAAGCACTGAAACCCCTGACATCCTGTTTAGAGAAAACACTCTGGGCATCTGGGAGCCTCCTAGCCCTGTTCAGACTTTCTGGTCCAACATTCATTGTTTTTCTTCTGCAATCTGGAGAGAGAATCCCTTGCTGCCCTGCATGTTTCCCTCGCTTTGATTTGGGAACTGGGGAACAGATCTCTGGCCATACACTGACCATGTGATTTAGGAACTAGGAGTGTGCAGGCAGCAAATTTTCATTTGTTGGTGGGGAAGGGTTCCAACCAAAGTTCATGTCATTGAAGTGGGCTTTTTTTTTTTTTTAATCATTTTGGAAATTAGCTTGTGCTATTTCTGAATATTTGCAGACATTGCCACCAAATTGTATGATATCGTTTATCTATACTACACCATTTTAGTTATCAGCAACAGACACACACCAAACCTGTGATATCTGCTCCTGAATTGACTCTTAACAAATAAAGTTATGAACTATAAAATTATTATAGATCAAACATTTGGCTCCACAAGTTACATTCAAAAGACATGTAAGAGGATATTCAGCATTTTCATTCCATTCCTTGCATAACCCATGAACAATCATTTTTCCTCACAGTAGGTCTAAGAACAATGATTTAACAGTATAGGCTTAATTCACCAAGGCACTTCTGTCATTATCTGTGTCTGGCACGACTTATATTCTAATTCTATTCTATGTTTACATTTATAATACTGCCTTATTCTCTAGGACAGGGGTGGACAATTCCAGTCCTCGAGGGCCACAAACCTGTCGAGGTTTTAGGATATCCTAATGAATATGCATAACATAATTTGCATACAACTGAGGCACAGGGCATGTAAATCTCTCATGCATATTCATTAGGGATATCCTGAAAACCAGACTGGTTTGTGGCCCTCGAGGACCGGAACTGCCCACCCCTGCTCTAGGAAGACCTAAGGTGCTTACACATGATAAAATACTTCCATAATATCACACATACAATAAAATACCTCAATTAGATGCTCTATTCCCCTACTCTCAATATGAAGTTTTCCATGGTTATATATTTATGTAGGAGAATGGTATAGAATTAAGTTGTGGATCTGGGTATGGGAAAGAGTTCACATATATAATATAATCGTTAAAATGAATGAATAGGATTAAATGAAAGGATGGGTAATTAGAGAAGAGGGAAAGAAAAATACAGAAATGTCTGGAATAAGTAAGATGGTGAGAATTGGAAAGAATGAATGGAAAAGAAAACTATAGATGAATAGATTCATAAAGACTGCTTCCAATATACAAGGCACGATTAATCAAGGTCTTTTCCCATAGTCCAGTGGTATTCATTGCCAGTCCTTGAGGGCTGCCAAACAGGTTGGGTTTTCAGGATATTCCTCATGAAAATGTATGTGAGACAATTGCATGCACCTGCCTCCATTGTATGCAGATCTTTCTCACGCATATTCATTAGGTATATGCAGAAAACAACCTTTTTGGCAGCTCTCGAGAGCTGGGAGTGAAAACCACTGGTCCCCAAAGACCTTACTTGTTGGAAACAAATTGCACAATTTAATTGTTCACTGTCTGAAAAAATGCTTTCTTAAATTTGTTTTAAATTGGTAACCAGTTTAGTTACATGGAATGCCCTCTAACATTATTATTTTGAAACAGTGAATAACTGTTCCTTATTTACTTGTTTCACACCCTTCTCATATCTCAGCTTTTTTGGCATGTCTCAATAATGAACTTACTACATTCCGTTTACCTCTATTAACATTATTGATTTTTCATTTTATATTTTTAAGAATCTCCTAGGTTTAAACTTGTAGATTCTCCAGTGCTATCTTTCATGTTAACGAGCGGGAGCGGGATCTCGGTGTGATTGTATCTTGAGATCTGAAGGTGGCCAAACAGGTGGATAAGGTGATAGCAAAACCCAGAAAGATGCTTGGATGCCTAGGGAGAGTAATGGTCCTCAGGGAAAAGGTGGTGATATTGACCCTGTATAAGTCCCTGATGAGACCTCATTTGGACTATTGCGTACAGTTCTGGAGACAGCCTTCAAAAGGATATGAACAAGATGGAGACTGTCCAGAGGGATTCTACTAAAGTGGTCAGTGACCTTAGTCGTAAAGAATATGGGGAGAGACTTAAAAGTCTAAACATGTATACTCTAGAGCAATGGTTCCCAACCTGGGGTCAGTGAGTCCATCCCAAGGGGTCCTCCAGTAGGGATGCCAGAAAGTTTAGCTAGGGAGAAAATAAATGAGCTGCTGCTGCCCGTGATTAGTCGAGTTGCTGCCACAGGTCAGGAGCATGAGAATGGGGTGTATTATGGCCCCGGAAACTTAAACTTGCATTGCTGCAGACCAGGAGTTTATACAGAGCAGAGTTAGGAAATTTCTCCTTTCAACTCACCATACAAAAAATATATTCAAATTCTGGTGTCCCCTCAATAATAGTATTTCAAATTCCCTTTCCTACCAGCCACTTTGTGAAATAACATGAAAACCTGTTAAAAAGACATTTAGAAATTATATAGCACAGTGGTTCTCAACCTTTTTCCCATCGTGACACACCTGACAGACCTCGCTCACATGTGTGACACACTGCTCAATACAATTCAAGGCGGAAATAAAAAATAAAGGTCCAGTATTATTTTTATTGTTAAGAATAAAAGATACGTATTCTGTCTGAACAGAAATTGAATAAATAGTAAACAGCCCATACCAAAACAGCACCAATTTCCAGCACTTAAACAGTAACCACCTTACCTAAGAAAAGACAACACTGAAAATATTACACCAGGCCTTAAGACACCAATATATCTCCTATTAGGAAAACGGACCAAGTCAGGCTGCTGTAGAGCCCTACACAAACTACACCCCAGCAGAAAACCTCACCTGAATCACGTGCTGACCCTCACCTAATAAAGAATAAAGAGACCAAAACGCATAACTAGAAGCATGCAGACAAAAACTGAACTGGGAACCGCAACAAGCCAGAGTCTCTGTATGCGGTGTAATAAAGGGAAAAAAGTCCTTTATTAATCGTCCTTATAAAACAGTCCTTATAAAACAAATCAAAAAATATAAAATCAATAGCAGCAAAACCATATTAACAAGAAGTACAGATTATTTCAAAACAGCTGATGAATGGAATATCCAATAATAAAAACTCATATCAAAACTTTCTAGATACCAATAAAATATTTCAAAATAGCAGACACACAGATCCAGTAATGAAAAATAATGATACAAAAAAATGTTTTGCTCTGCATACCTGGGAACGTTTGATATCCAGGTGCCCTGAGATTGTTTTGAATTAGCAGGAGGAGGGATGGTTTGCTTGCAACTTTCTCATCTCTCTCTCACACTGGCTCTCAATTGCTCACATATGCACATGCTTTTTCTCTCTCGCTTATAAAGGCTTTTAATTACACATTTACACACATGCTGTCTATCTTTTCATGCTTTTCACAGGCTTTTTCTCTCACACACAGATTATCATTCACATGCTTACAAACATGCTCTCTCTCTCTCTTTATCTCATTTACACACATGTTCTCAATCACATACATGCTCCCTTACCTAAACCAGCTCTGTCTCACACACACACATGCTCTCGCTCTCTTACTTATTCACACAGGCTCTTAATCATACATACACATGATCTCTCTCACACACAAAGGATCTCAATCACACACACATACTTTTTCACACAAACAGGTCTCAATCACAAACTTACATTCATGCTATCTCTCTCTCTCTCACACACACACACACACACACACACACACACACATGCTTGCTCGTTCACTCACTCTCCTCCCCCCCCCCGCCCCGAACTAGCAGCAGCAACCGCCTTCATTTTTAGCCCTCGCGGAGAAAGGAGTCCCATCGGCCGCGAGGGTTGACGTTGTTCCTCATCTTACTCTGACCTGTGCTGCTCATTTTTCAGGCCGCGCCTCTCCTTTTCTTCTGGCCAATGCTGCCTGCACTAGCATGGTGTCTAGTTCCCGCGCACACACCCGCTGCTCACCACTTCCTCTTCGGGCCGTGGGGAGGGGGGCGGGAAGAAGAGAGCATGCCGGTGCCGCTGACTCCAGCTGTTCTGCCGCATTCCGCCCGGGCTGTCAGCATTAAGCCTGGGGGGAGAACCTATTTCGCTTGGGTAGGGGGAGCATGTTCTTGGTGACACACTAATTGAGAACTGCTGATATAGCATACCAGCCATTCCATAAGAGTACTAACTCCCAGGACTTGAACAGCAACAACCTTACCTATGAAAAAATAAGACTGCAAACGGAGAACACAGTACACTTACTGTTGGAAAAACAAAGAAAGACAGACCGTTCTAGATTCCTACACAGAATCTACATCCTTCTTAGCAGAATCCCTCACCTCTGTTAAACATGCGGAATGCAGACTGACCTTATCTAATACAGAATAAAAAGCTATAAATTATAAACAAGCATACAGAGACAAACTGAAATTCCAAGATGCCTGGGTTGGCGGGAGGTGTGGAGCGAAATTGGGGGCAGGATATAGCATGCCTGCAACATTTCTGGCTTGGACTGGTGGTGGCAGCGATTACCCAGGTTGAGGGAAAAGCAGGACCAGGGAGAGGTGATGGAGAGAATTTTAAGTACCAGCTCCTTAATCTGCACTCTCCTCAAGCAGCAGCACATGTGGCTGTTATAGAAAGCACAGTCTTGCTATGTCAGATTTTTGGTGACACGCTGGTTGAGAACCACTGATATACAGTATGCATTTGTATTAGTCTCACTGTACAAACTAAATAGTGTTCCCGCTAAAGAGCTGCCTGAGCCACAGCAGCTTCACACCACTGGCCTACAAGTTCATATTCATAAAACTGCTGGACGACAGCTGCAAATGTGTACCCTGGGGCAGTTCCTTTGCAGACACAAAGCAATGCAATGAGTGCCAACACCACTGGTGCAGAAATCCATGGAGAGGCAATAAATAAGATTACCAGATGTGTCCAGCTGGAACTAGTGCATCAGAACTGCCCGTAAGGTAAATAATACCACTTAGGTGTGGGCAGCAAGTCCACTGCCGCCTCTTGCACAAGCAGCCACCTCCTTAGGACAAGCAGGATGGTAGTCCTCACATGTGGGTGAATACCTAGCTACAGGCTGCTGTCTATCCCACACTGCAGTCCTTTCCTAAATCAGAGTAGGCAAAGTGACTCCAGCATAACAAAATGAGCATTTCTCTCACACTATAACATTTTATGTAATTTAAAAGATTTATATCCATCCACTTCACATTTCATGGCTGGATACAAGAAAAAACATACATAAAATCCTATTAAGCAAACATTCCCTAAAGAACACCATCATGAGACGAAGTAAGTCCTTTCATGCTAAAAGCAGATCAAGAGAGACACATTTTGCATTTTTCTTAGTTTGCACATCTTATGTTTCGATTTGCTTAGTTAACTTTTTTACACTTTTTGCCTTTATCCTCCCTTTCCACCTTCTCCCTCTTTGCCCATTCCCCTCCTTTGCCTCACCATTTCTTTTCCCCGGGCGAGTAACTGCTGTGATCTCGCTCTCCCCCTGAGTAGGAACCCAGCAGCAGCAGCAGCAGCAGGAACTCCTCCCAGGTTGAGACCTGAGGGTGGCAGATCTTCCTGGGTTGTGGAACACTGTAGTGGCTCCTCCCATGTCCACTTCTGCTGCAGAGTAAGCTGCTTCCTCCTGGACCCGCCACAGCAAAAAAACAGCTCTTTTCCCTGACCTACCAAAAGAGAGGCATGGCTAAGCCATGGCATGCTTTCAATGAAGATACATAATATAGAAGAAATCATTCAGCAAAATATACCAAAACATTAGCATACAAGACAACACATGCAAAACTAGCTGCTTAAGGACAACGTGTGGGTGATAAGATGGTCCTTAAGCATCTAATATTGCATGCGTTGCCTCTATGCTAATGTTTTGGCATATTTTGCTGAATGCTTTCTTCTATATTGTGTATCATCTATGTGGTATGCGCACTCAACTCTTTGACTCTCGATTTTATAATTTAAGCTTTCAATGAAGTCAGTACATTCTGGCAGCCCCCCTACCTGCTGAATTTGTTAGCTGTTTTTTTGTTCCTTGCTTGGGACTCCCCCCTTCAGGATTATTCAAGGCTCCCCTGGGAGCCTGCTCCCCAGTTTTCTCACCTCCATCTTAGTTAACTCTGGAAGCATTTTTATACTTTGCAAATAAAACAGCTTAGTCTTTTTCTTGTTTTTAACTCTTAAATTCATACACGTGGTAGTTCTTTTCAGTCCTCAGCACAGATTGATCAACAGTCATAAGCTTACGAATCACATCATCATCATGTGCACACAATATACAGCAGTTCAGTTTCCTCCCAGATCACATGGGACTTACTGTAACATGCCAGAATTCTGGCTGCCTCCTTTTCCTTTGCGTTTAAATCATCCTCTGTCTTGACTGAATGTCCCCCCACCCATTCCAGCTACATTGTCACTTTTAGGCCAGTGAATATTTTCTCCATTTTAATGCAAAAACTTTGTTCCCATATCTTCATCTCCTTATTTTCTATTGAAGATTTAAATTGTTGGCAAAATTGGTTGCTTCACATTTAAAGTTAAATAATGTGTCTGCACATATCTGCAAGATTTCATATATATTTAGATGACTATGATGCTTTCTCTGCCTGCCCATTACATTTCACAGAAAATTTCTGGAAAATTTTTCACATTCTGTAGACACTATGGGGCTTCACTGTAAAAAAAAAAAAAAAAGAACTTGTATAGTCAGACTTCACAGTCACCAAAACAAATTGAGGTCCATATTCAAAAGCATTTTAGCTGGCTAGCTTACAAGTACTTTGAAAGACATCCACAATCTCTACTTCTTACAGGTTCTGAAGAGGTTAAAAGTGTGAAAAAAAAACAAAACTAGACCAAAAACATTACTGTCTGAATGGTCACTTTTCATACGTGTCTCATAAAAATCTCAATTTCTTATCCTGTTCCTCCATGTCCATGAGTGTGTACTCCCGCAGTAATTATTTTGGACCACAAGCAGATATTGACTTCTTTATACAAATGTGAAAGATATATACATTTGTATAATCTGGTTGACTGAGCCCCTGATAAAGATGAAAAGGGCACTTTTATTTTTAATCTGGATCAATTAGAATAAATATTGCATCTTCCAAGACATAGGTTAAAATCTTCAACTGGCAATGCCTCCTCCTTCCTTCCCACCTTTTGGATGATTTGGCCAGATCTCTGGCCATCTCCTCTGTCTGAGTAAAGGCCTGTAGACCAAGGGTGGGCCAGATCTGGCCCATCATTAGCTTTCTTCCAGCCTGTACGATGTCAAGCCTTGAATGACACACTGGCAGTATTCTGACCCCGTCAGCAGGAAGAAGACCGGCACCACAGCATAAGCTCGCTGGTGAACTTCCCACCCGTCACCAGCAAGGAAAACCAACACCACGGCATGATTCGATGACAAGGTTCCCACCTCTCACCCGCAAGAACATGCCCCCATGGTGCCGTGGTATCATGTTCTGCCGGGGTTCTCACTTCCCACCAGCAAGAAGAGGCCCTGCAGCGTGGTGGGCCCGAAGTTGATCTGCCTGCAGGCTTCCAGCACCCAGCCTGCAGGAAGAAGATGACAGAACCCCGGCAGGGAGGATTAGTCACATGGTGGATTGGGAAGGGGGTGAGGATAGGGGAGTACCTGAGAGGAGAGAGTAGGGAATGGACTGAAAAGAGGGAGGGGAGAGAGTGTATACCAGAGAAGGGAGTGATTAGAGCACTGCATGAGTCTGGCTTTCAGTGGTTTCCAGTTCAGTTTTTTGCCTGCATCTCTCTATTTATACTTTATAGGTTTTATATTCTTATTAGGTGAGGGCCTTTTTGTGTTCTGCATTTGTGACTGAGGAGAGGTAGTCGGCTAGCCGGGAAAATGTCTTGTACCTTGTGGGTTGAAGGTCTTGCTAATTTTGTTAGAAGCTGGGATCCATGACTGAAGGGGCTCCTCGGGCGATAAAAGTGATCGTGTGCAAGCCTGCTATATACTGAAATGCCTGTAGCAAGTGCTGGGGCTTTTTGGTTGCCGTGATGAGGAGATCTGGTCAATAACTTGTAATGTGGCCCTAGCACAAAAAAGTTTGCCTAGTCCTGCTGTAGACCAATCCAGTGTAAATGGAAGTGCAATCACCTTTTTTTTTTTTTTTTTTAAACAGTCTCCAGCACATATTCTTGTTCCTAGTTCCCCTGCGTTTCAGTTGCTTGGATCTTATTTTTTACATAAAGTGCTACTCCTCCCTCTTTTCTGTCATCTTTGTCCTTCCTTAACAGATTGTAGCCTGGTACGGCCGTTTCCCATTCATGGGACTCGCCAAGCCATGTCTCTGTAATAGCAAGGATGTTCCAAGTCTGCATCCACCATTAGGGCTTGCAGGTCTGGAACTTTATCGCCCAGACTCTGAGCATTTGTGCTCTTAGCTTTCCAACGGGTCCTCCTGGTCTCCTTTACTGCTCTATTGCCGAGGAGCGGACTGTTGAGCTGGTTTCTTTTATTTTCTCCATGCGCTTTTTGTATTTGTCTGAGGCATCATGCCAAACCCACAGGCTTCCCTCTGCCACCAGTGTTCTCTAGTTTAAATGCTTGATGACATGATCTGAATTTCTCAGTTAGGATCCTTATACCTGCAACTGAAACATGTAGGCCACCTTTGCCATACAGCCTTTTACCGTTCCATGTATGGTCCCAGCCCCCAGTACATCTAAAACCTTTTGTTTTTTACCAGTTTTTGAGCTACGTATTGAAGTTGTCTATATGGTGTAGCCTTTCCTTTCCATATCCATGAATCGATAGCACTTCTGAAAAGGCTGTGGTCTTCAGCATGTGTTCAAACTTATTTCTCAGTCTGAAAATCTCTCTGTACTACAGAGATGCTGCTTCTAGTGAAATCATTGGTCCTCAAGATATATTATGACATTAATTTTAATTTCCCTATTTCTTTAATTGCATTAAAAATCTGGTTTGCAATTTTTGCTGGCTGAGGCTCCAGTAAAGCATTTAAGCATAGTGTGACCCCTTCAAAAATGCACCCCCAAATTACTGCCTTTGATAATAGTCTCCCAGAAGTTTTCTGTTTCTCTGTGTTAGAGTATTTTGGGGTTTGTCTGAAACTAGGGTATCAGTTATTTCTCAGACCAGTTTCCATCTCTGCAGCATTTTCATTTTCCAAAGCAGAAAAGGCATTTTGTATGGCTTTCATCTAGTAGAGGGAGTATCTTATCCTACCCGAGTCTAGTTGCAGTAAAGAATCTTACTTTAACCCAAACTTAGATACAGAATCTTGTTTGCTATTATAATAATGCAAAACAGCTGAGAGTACAGTACATACAACACTCGCTTTATGATATTCTCAGTTTATTTTCTGTACATATGAACTACCAAGTGTCCATTTTGTTTTCTGAAAGAGAATCAACATAACCTTGCAGATCTTAAGGATCCTCAAATGTTTTGGCCTTATTATTCACAGTAACTTTCATCCTTGCCGGGTAGAACAATCGGAACTTTGCTTTCGTATATTTTGCATTGCTGGAAACTTTTCTCTTTTCTGTGCTTTGACTTAGATCCGTTGCAAACAGAATTTTCTTTCCTTCCTAGCCTGTACCTGGTCTTCTCAATGGTTGGGGGTATCTTAAGATATGAATCGCCATTGGTCCTGTGTATGTTTTATTGCTGGTGTTATAAACTCTGTAGCCTCATCCTTTCCAGTTCTAAAGCAAACTCAGGGAGGACAGAAACCTCCTATGGAGCAGAAGGACAAAATCTTCCTAATAGCGTTAAGGGAAGGCACTCTATGCACGCTTTCATTCTCAAAGACCTCCTAAACTGAATTTTCAGTACTCTTCATGAACTTCCCTGAATGATCACCTTCTATTTCTTCTTTAGTCCCCAAATACTGAAATTGTTTCTCTGACTCCTAATAATTGCATCTTTGAAGTCTTTCAGTTCCGCGATTTGGACTTTGTCCCATAGGAGTGTTGCAGTATCTTCCACCAAAAAAGACTTTCCCCCCAATTTTCTACTCCCTTAAAATATTAAGAATTTCTTCTGCTGCGCCGTGATTCCATGTCGTTAGTAACTTCAAGTATTACAGCTCCTGGTAAGGGAGTTTTCAGTTTCTTATGCCGCAGACATTTTCTGTGATGATAGAGGGGCCTGTTTGAATCTTTTGTCACCATGGCGATGTTGCAAAAGACGGTTCTGTTTTGTCTCACACCACTGGCAATGACCGGTATCTCGTGGGATAAGTATTTGGAAGAGAAAATAATTGTATGGTTTTTGACTTGTTCCTCAGAGAGCAGATCTTTCTCGAGTCTGTGCTTCAGCAGTAAACTCTAATGCCCTCTCCCTCCCCCCAATTGCTCACTAATTCTGTGTACGGCGATAGGGGTTTGAGCACTCCACTATACCTGACATTGTTGTTAATTTTTTATTTTTTTTAAAAGAAATTACAGACTAGATAGTGGCATTATATGCAGATATCATTAAGGTTATTCTCTATATACATCTGATCATTCCTTTCTAAACTCCCACAGGATTATTCTCGGTTATGATATTTTGGGATATTCCCTCCTTACCGGCCTATGTAAACATGTGGAACCAATGCAAGCACGTAATATAACCTGTAGAGTTTGACATCCGAACTATGTTAACAATCGCATGAATCTTTTGGACACTCTGTTAAACATCGAAACTTTGTAAACAGTTGTGATGGCGAAACCAAACGACGGGACATAAAACTCGATAGATAAAATAAATAAAGGATGCACAGAATAATCTGAAAGAGATTGCAAAGAAGAATACATACAAAATAATGTGAAATAAGCTCCCCCCCCCCCCCCCCCCCGCCTATAGACATATCATAGGCAATGAAGTTTAAAATGATTTAGATGCTGATTAAGATCATTATTGCAAATTGCAGTTAAGCCAGTTTCTGGAGAGCTGCAACTGCTTCCTTTAACAGTTTCATAAAGGGGAACTCTATTTCTGGCCTTTGCCTTGTTCCTCAAAATTGTCTATTATTGTGGTCAATTTTTTTCCAGTGCATAAACTAATAAGAATAGAGTGGTTTATAAATAAATCTTGCTCAGATTTTCTCTTAGTGGAGCTTGCTTGCTTATTTTATCTATTTATTTATTTATTTATTTATTTATTTATTTATTTATTTTGGAGTGTACAAGCTTTCAGATGGTAGTGAACATCCTAAAATTTGGATAAGTCTGACTAAGTAAACATAGAAATTAATTGCATGGTACTAGGTTCTCTATAAAATGCCTGGACATGTTTCTGTATCCAAATGGGTAGAATCTGAGTCTTAAAACACGGGTTTGTTGATGATCGCACTGCTCACAATGTAACCAAAACTGTTTATTTTTGTAACTCTTCTTATGCAAGTACCTTTTCTCTATACTGTACCATTTATATAGTTATTCTATCTGAGCATCTATATTGTTAAAACGTTTACACTAAAGTGATATAGCCTTTTCAAAGATATGGAATCTATTTGTTTTAGCTGAACTTGTTTAAAAGTGAACCTAAGTAATATAACGGCAGATAAGGAAAACTCTGCTTGAGAAGAAAAGCTAATGCTGCATTTTTCATGTGTCTTTCTAGGTTGGTACAGAGGATACGCTTTAAGGAAAAAGTCTAAAAAGGTAAATATATTGTTGAATAGGAGGTTTATCATTAAAACATATGCTGCAATTTCAGTTTTATACTGGAATATTAACTGCTCCTTAAAGATGACAATTTTTAAAGTTGTGTTAGCTGAGTAAATACTAAAATTGCCCTCTACTGTCCAGTTAAAAGTACATGCCAGCTTCCATAGCATAGGTACTCTTAATAAGACTAGGGAGAAGGAGAGGGCAGGTTATGGAAACAGTATTTGTAGGTTCGATCTGCAGCAAATTTCTTTGCCTTGCACAAATTGCAGATGTGAAGCGTGTGACTACTTTTAGCCTGTGGATCTTGTAGGTAGTTTTCAAAGGTTAACCACCCATGTAATTTCCTTTGAAAATTAACTTCAAAGTCCACAGGTAATTTAGCTATGGAGGCTATTTGAGGAGAATAGATTTTGTAAGACTAGTATACGAGCGAGATACTGCCTGTTGCCTTTGTGTTCTGTTAAATAATGCAATATTCAAAAAGACTTGCATTCTGGAAATAGCACACGATAGACATATTTCTTTATCTTGTATAGCTGGCAGACAGATCACAATATTTCCTTTTTAGAAGTTATTCTGGCTCGTTTATTTGTCAGTATTTATAGGCCTGTCTTTGAATAGAGCAATCAAAGCAGCTTTCAACATTACACAGTAATGACAGATATCAATACAATGAACAGCATACATCTCCTTCCAGAAGACATATCAAAATGCATACCCCACCTCCCCACCTCCCCACAGCCACAATTTCCTCTGTTCACTGGCTATTAAATCCACTAATTTTGCTGAATAGCCATGTTTTTAGGGCACATCTAAAACCCATTAATGTTTCTGATTTTCTAATTTCTCGTGGTAAAAGATTCCATAGACAAAGACTTTGTTATTGAGAAGATTTGTTTCTGTAATCTGGTTGATTTACCTTAGTTAAGGTGGACAGCTCTAAACTCCATGCCATGCTCTTCATTCTCAGGATGAAAGATTTAAATTTGGGTTCAGAATTTTGTAAAATATTTTACACTTCATAGATAATGCTTCTTGACTCGACAGGTGACCAAAGCAAACCTTATATTGGGCTCATGTTGAAACTTTTCATAGACAGTATGGTGTATTGTAAGAGAGGAAGTGAGTCAGAAGGATCACCTGAAATCAGGTCTTTTTTTTTTTGTTTTTTTTTTAAAGCCACCTTAGTTTAAAGTACCCGCAACAGTGATGGTAATCAAAATCAAATTCTTTGGGTATTTTTATTTTCCTACATTTTCAGTCATGTTTAAAATATTTCATTTCAAGAATATTGTGATAGATTTGATTGCGGTGAAGTTTTTCTTTTTTGAGATTTCAGTTCACTGATATTTGATCATATATATCTAAATCTAAAGAAAGTAATTACATACTGTATTTTTCGGTGTATAAGTTGCACCAGTGTTTTAGTCACACCCCCTCCATAAACATCAATTTTGCAGAAAAAATTGGTTGATAGGTTATACCAGTAGATAAGATGCACCTGTTTGTCCTTCGCTGGGCTCGTGGATTTTGGCGTAGTTAGGAAGTGAGCCTGCCGAGTGTAGTGTGAGCACTGGAAAATGAGTATGCTGAATGTCATGTGGGTACCGTACATGAGTGCACTGAGTCTCGTTTTCAGTTGGTGGGGCATGGACGTGCCAGTGGGAGAGAGAAACCTTGGTCGGCGGGGTACGGACACGCCGGTGAGACAGAGAAACTTCGGTTGGTGGGGCATGGATGAGTTGGTGAGAGAGAACAAAAGCTGTATATGTCACATACGTACCAATTACATTTAGAAAAAAGTTGTGACTTATACACTGGAAAATACGGTAGTTTAGTAGTGTGGGCAGCTCCTCCCATATGTTTACCAATCCTGCTGTTTATTTTTCATTCCTATAATTTTAGATAACTTTGTGGCCCTGTTTTATGGCATAATAACTGTTTAGAAGAAAATTCCAGAGAGAAACTTATTGGCCAGAACCCAGTTTGGAAAATTTCAGATATTGCTTTTTGGTTACAGAAGAACTGCTATATATATATTTTTTTTTAATAATGAAGAACCAACTGTTGCCTTACTCTTGCCTGCCAAATAAATGTATTTTTTTATTGGACGTTTTATAACTTCATGCAGTCTGAGAGAGAGAGATTTACAGTGAAGATCTTGTGCATGTCCAGGACACATCTTAACAAATATATTTTATAGCATAACAGTAAAACAATAGCAATTGCAAATCAATTGCACACACAGAAAGCCACTATAATAAGTTATAGAAAAGAATTTATGTAGGACAGGGCTTCTCAAACCTATCCTGGGACCCCATAAGCAGTTAGGTTTTCAGGAGAGCCATAATAAATATGCATGGGGTAGGAAGGACATTTTAAAGCATATTCTGTAAATAACTTGTTCTAAGTTATTTAAAACTCCAGGGTTTACACATTTTTAATGTGTTAATGGGCACTAACTTTGGATAGACTGGTAACGTGACTGGCAATGGCTGAAAAGGAGTAGGTTGCCCAGTCAGTAAAAGAAGAATTTAAAGTTGTGTTTTTTTTTAAGATATATAACTGAAAAGAATAAGTATAAAAGGGAAAGATGGGATTAGTGAAGAACAAAATTAGAAAAAAGCTATCTTTGAAATATTGCTTGGAATTCACATTAGAAGGGGAGGTTGATGGACTGAATGTAAATGGCAAGAACATAAGAAACTGAAGTGACACATCACTTTGGGGTGAGTTTTCAAAGGAGGTGTATGCCTAAAATTAGCATTTACATGTGTAAGTAGCTTGTACTTCTGTACATGCTGTTTTATAAACATAGAAAAACCACATGTATACACACACTTACACATGCATATAAAGGGCATTCTAGGGGCATTCTGGTTTGGGGCTAAAAGTTACGTGCATAAGTTGCTATTTTATAAAAGACTTACACGAGTACATTTGGCAACTTATTATTGTAATTTTACACCTGATAATTATCTCGCGCAATGATTTCAGGCTCATCTGTTGTCTGCTATTGGTTGGTTGGGAGGTCTGGGTGAGCCGGGGAGAGTGCAAGATGAAGAACTAGGAGGGTCTTGATAATCTGGAGCAGGGCTGGTTGAAGTGGTGGTTGTTTTGGCAAACTGGTGATTTAAATTATGTGCCCATGTTTTAAAAATATACCAACTTACACATGTAAATCAGAGTTTTATGCAATCAAGTTATTTTGTGCATAGATTTATAAACTAGGTAGGAAAAGTATGCATTTTAAATTGCATTGCAGGTATTCACATATAACCAAATATACACATGCATGTTATAATCTGGGCATACATGATAAGGGCAGGTTATAAAATACTGAAGTAGATCTCTTTACGGACATATACGTACATATATGGTGCGACACGAAGTTGTTTGAAAGTTATCCTGTATTTGTTGAGGAGGTAGTATTCCAAGGTACTGGTACAATAAAAAAAAAAAAAAGACAAATTGGGCCTGATGAGATACATCCCAGGATACTGAAGAAAATAGTTCTGTACCCTCACAGCTCTGTTCAGTTTATCACTGAAAACAGTGGAGTTTTTAGAAACAGGACAAGAGCAGGTGTCGTACCACTCTACAAGGATGGGAGCGAAGAGGAAGCAGAAACTTGTTAGTCTGACATCAGTAGTGGACAAAATAATAGAAACAATAGAAGGGTAGAATAGTGCAGTATTTTGAAACTAGTGGATTACCGAATCCTAGGAAACATCATTTCACAAAGAGAAGATTTTGCCAAAAATATGTGATTGAAATCTTTGAGGTGACTAGAGTAGTAGGAGTGCTGTAGATATGGACTTATCTGGATTTAAGTAATGCCTTTTTACAGTTTCACATAGAAGACCGATGATCAAGATGGAATATGTTGTTCTTACTAGGTGAGGTTGGTTATGCATTACGACTAAAAGGGCCTAATTTACTAAGGCTTTTTTACATTTTGCATCTATAGGGAAAAAAGTATAGGAAATGAGGCCCATAGCGTGGTACTCCTTACGGTCCACTGGTGAAGGGAAAGTGACCAGAGAAATACCATGAGCATTGGGTGCAAGACCTGATTCTTTTCATTGGAAGTATGGATGTGCTATCTTTTTTTTTCATTTAGTGCATGCTAAAAGTTTAGCTTTCACTAAATGAGTTCTAATGTGCACCAAATTGGCGCTAAAATGAAAATCACCCCCCCCACCCGAAACAATCCTCCTTCTCTGAAACACCTTTTGGCTGTACATCCCTAATTGGAACGCTTAGAAGGAAAAGTGTCCGTATTTGCAGATAGATAAAATAAAATATGACTTAAAATTAGAAGATTGGTCAAGGGTTTGGCTGTGCTTTTTTTTTTTTTTTCCATTTAAAATTTATTAGGCAATAGTGGGTTCACACATTTCCAAGAGTTAATAATGCATATACTTTCATGTACACTAAAATAGTGCAGTGCCTCCGTCTATATCGAAGATAAAGTATACAATCAGAGGTCCTATACGCAGTGCTATATTCTACAAATAAATCTTTTTTATTAAACACATTCAATATAAATCATCCTCCTCTAATACATAGGAACTCCTAGCTAGACAATAATTATTAAAAACCACTCACTCATTCGTTACCCCAATCATACTTTCCACACACATACCATTCTCTAACTTATAAAATAATACCCCAACATGATTAATATGTCAACAAATATCTTATGAACATTTCACATAATATACAGCGCACTCCCTCTCAGTATATAACAAATGGAATATTATATGTCTATTTATATGTTCAATCACCCCGTCCGCCGTAGCAGACTTCCTCAGGGATGTATTCATGAACGCATAAATTGATCACGTTGAAGTTGATTATTGCACCTCCCGATCACCATACTTATAATAATCACCCTAGTTCTTCTTATAACCCTACTCCTTAAAGTGCCTTCCCACGTCTAGCAGGAACTCCACATCTAATAGCGATGTAACCAAATAAACTCCTTTCGCTTCTATCTCCTTATGTTCTGTTAAAGCGGTTGATATTCGCGGTACTACCAGTCTTCTTCACATGTGTCTTCCCTTCATCTCCTTTTACTTAAACCAACAAGCAAACCTTCTTCTTGTATGCCTTTTTCATACTTCTTACAACCAACATGCTGTCTTCTTCCGTATCGACACGCTATGCTTAAACGTTTAAGAAGACAGCGTTTAAGAAGACAGCGTTTAAGAAGACGCTATGCTTAAACGTTTAAGAAGACAGACGTTTAAGAAGACAGCGCGGTACTACCAGTCTTCTTCACATGTGTCTTCCCTTCATCTCCTTTTACTTAAACCAACAAGCAAACCTTCTTCTTGTATGCCTTTTTCATAGTTCTTACAACCAACATGCTGTCTTCTTCCGTATCGACACGCTATGCTTAAACGTTTAAGCATAGCGTGTCGATACGGAAGAAGACAGCATGTTGGTTGTAAGAACTATGAAAAAGGCATACAAGAAGAAGGTTTGCTTGTTGGTTTAAGTAAAAGGAGATGAAGGGAAGACACATGTGAAGAAGACTGGTAGTACCGCGAATATCAACCGCTTTAACAGAACATAAGGAGATAGAAGCGAAAGGAGTTTATTTGGTTACATCGCTATTAGATGTGGAGTTCCTGCTAGACGTGGGAAGGCACTTTAAGGAGTAGGGTTATAAGAAGAACTAGGGTGATTATTATAAGTATGGTCATCGGGAGGTGCAATAATCAACTTCAACGTGATCAATTTATGCGTTCATGAATACATCCCTGAGGAAGTCTGCTACGGCGGACGGGGTGATTGAACATATAAATAGACATATAATATTCCATTTGTTATATACTGAGAGGGAGTGCGCTGTATATTATGTGAAATGTTCATAAGATATTTGTTGACATATTAATCATGTTGGGGTATTATTTTATAAGTTAGAGAATGGTATGTGTGTGGAAAGTATGATTGGGGTAACGAATGAGTGAGTGGTTTTTAATAATTATTGTCTAGCTAGGAGTTCCTATGTATTAGAGGAGGATGATTTATATTGAATGTGTTTAATAAAAAAGATTTATTTGTAGAATATAGCACTGCGTATAGGACCTCTGATTGTATACTTTATACTTTCATGTAAGCAGATTTATTTATTTATTTTTATTTATTTAAAATCTTTTCTATACCGTCGATAAGTTATGTACCATCACAACGGTTTACAGTAAGGCACAAAATACTAATGAGTAGTATGTTTTCAAAAGTTATACAATTATAGAGTGTGCCCTCAGGGTTCTGGTTACAGAAAATTTCAATATAAAGGCTATTTGATAATAAAGGCTATTTGATAATTAATCTCATGTTTTGTCCATTAATCTCATGTTTTGTCCATTTGAAACATGTATCCTTGGTAATTTACATGTCACTCGTTCTTGTTCCACATCTAATGTTAAGAGTGCATATTAAAATAAAATCAACTAGAGATTTTATCCAGTTAAACTTACAAGAACATAGCTGTAATTCCCATTGCTACCTGTTTTCCCCCCTACCTTATTCTCACCTTGCGTCTCCCTTAACCTTTCGCCACATTTTAAACTATAATACGGTGTAGTACACAAGACTACTATTTTCCTTTCCATCAAACTGGATCCATTTCAACAATTTCAAGATTGGTTTACTATCTTAACTTTTCAAGTATGCTTCAAAGACTAACCAAATCCATTCAAGCTTCTTAACGCTTATCATTCCTTGTAGCTGTAACTTTTTAAGTTAAATACACATTCCCTTGCCTCCTCAATCTAGACATTAACATAGAGGCTTCTTTTTGTTTACAAGCTGCTGCTTTCTCTTAAACAATCTTCCCCTTTCACACCTAATAGAAACACTTTTGGGTCCCACATTAGTACCACCCTAGCATTCTTTTGTGCCTTTACTAATCCTTTCCCAATGGTTCCTTATTATAGGACATCCCCACCTCCGCGGTGCAATCATTGCCAGCTTTCACACCCAATAGTGCCATTGTAAAAGGTGGTGCTATTGGGTGCGAAATTGGAAGCAAAAAGGCTCCTTACCTTTTCACCATCCACGCTGTCTTCATGGCGTCCACCCTGGTGCCGCCCCGACTCCTCCTGTTCCAGTCTTGACGCCGCCCCTTTTTAGTTATTGCACACAAAAAGTCCCTTTTTGCGTGCGATCGCTTTGAAAAATGACCCACTAAATGTCTCAGTTTAGTACATGATCCTCATAGTGAGATACAAACATTCAAATATAGTGCGAACATATACTCATTCTTTCTTTGATCCGTTCATTATGGAACTCTCTGCCACTAGAATTCAGATTGGAAACACTTTGCTTGTGCCTGCTAAATTGTTTGATAAAAAATATGACTTTCCTTTTCAGTTAAAAAAAAAAAAAATACCCAAGGAGAGGAATAACCAAAAATATAATAAATAAATGTTACAATAAATATAAATTAAAAACAAAATAAGATATAGAAAACTTACAGAAAAGTTCCCTAAAAATGTAATTAAAACAAAAAAACCTGAGGCTCCTCTTTCTCTAATAAACCAAAATATGTTGAATTATATAAAATCAGCAAATACCTAAAATAATTTAATCAAGAAAAGCCATTATAAAAAAAAGTTTAGTTTTTTTTTTGAGTAGTTTTTCTTGACCATATTCTTTCAGGATTTTAATGGTTTTATATGTATTAAATTTTTTTTTTCTGTGTTAGCAAAAGAGGACTGTTAGATTTTCAGGGAAGGCTTTTTATTTTAATTATATTTTTAGGGAATTTTTATGTAAGCTTTCTATATTATATTTTGTCTTTATATTTAATGTAACATCTTTGGGTCTTTTTTTTTTTTAACCTGGAAAAGTGAGTCATAAATTTGATCAAGTAAACTAGCAGGCTTCAATAAGATTCTAGAAGGTAGCATTTTCCATAAAATAAGTTGAAAGATAAGGACATATCCTAGAAAGTTGAAGAAAAAATGTGAGAAAATAATTTTTTGTTAAGAAGATTAATAGACATATGAAAGTCTTCCAGTGAAGGTGGTAGGAGCCAAAGCAATGACAAAGTTAAAGTATGCATGGGACAAGACGGTAAGAGGACCTTAGGTGCAAACAACAAAGTAAGGGGACCATAGGCTGAGTTTGATCTATAATAGTACAGTAGACAAATGTGCAGACTGGTTGGACCAAGAGATCCTTTTCTGCTGGCAACATCTGTGTTTCTGATCTGATAAACCTGACTAAATATTTTGTAAATGGAAATGTGTTCTATTTAAAAAACATTGCACGGTTTTGAAGACTGACTTCTGTAGTTATTGTATTTAACTTTTTCTTCTTCATATGTTCAGTTGACGTGAATAAGTGAAGTTGGAGAATGAAAGCTATAGGAAGTGTCATTTGGTACAATATAATTTTATGTAGCAGTCTTTTGAGAATTATGCATTCTATGTCCTATTGGTATATCATTACTTTATAATCTATTTTCCAGTTTATTTGGACATCTTTAATGAAGAAGCTAATCAGGAGGAATCCATAGATAGCTCAAACCCCCGAAATATACAGTGCAATTCAGAATCATCAGGAAATTGCCCATCCAAAAGCTATTCTTTACATCATCTAATTAATCTTTAATGAATTGTCTCTAAAGTGATTTGGCTAATAGTTCTCATTCTTCAATGCACTTTAGAGATTATCTTGTCATTTGTTAGGATAACAGTTCTTTCTCCATAGACAAGCTGGGCTGAATTAAGCCATGACGCGTGTTGATGGCGACCCATCTCTCTAGCTTAGCAAACTTTTTACTGCTGAATATTCATGGGAGTTCCCATGTGTGTGCTCCCTCATGAACCCTTCAGTCTTTTCTTTTTTTGTCTGAGTTCCACATGGACATGTACCCTCTTGGTCTCTACGTCTTTTAGTCTCTTTTTCAATTCCCGAAGTCCTTACTGCAACTAACCCATTGTTATAGTTGTCTCTGCCTCTGCGTGCTCAGCAGTAAAATTTCTGCCCAAGGATGTGGCTATTTTATAACGTATGCTTGTATATGTGTGCATGGTATAGAATAGGCTGAACGTGCGCGCAAGTGCTTGCAATTTTAAGTAGGCACATGCCTATGCATGCAAATGCTGCTTCTACTGTGTAAGTGGGGGGATTTTAGTAGACACGTCAACACAATTACCTGTTTCCCAGTTCATTCCCAGTTCACCCAGGTGAGGGATAGCACTTCCTAACCCTCCCTAGTTTAAATAGCCTCCCTTTTACCCTGTTAACCCCGACCTTTAAAACCTCGCTCACCTCTTTACTTTTTTTTTTTTGTTTTCTGACTTAAACTCCATGCATAGCAGAAGTAAAGTTACGCGGCAGGGGAACCTGGCGCACGCTTGTGTGTGTAAGTACGTATGTGCTAATTTTGTTGATAAATCCTGGAATGCCCATGCCCCACCACTTTTTTAGGAATTTTTTTGTGCTCATAAGAGATACGTGCGTATGCGGGCACCTTATAAAATCCGCGCGGCACGTGTTGGCTTGACTTAAGCTCATATCCCTGGAGTTGTTGAGCACAAAGCTTTTAAAATTCACCTTTAAGTGGATTACAGGTGTATGTACATATTTTAGATAAAAACAAATTATAAAAGCATATTATATTGCTGAGATTCCTAATAGCAGGGCGTGGAAGATGGAGGAACTTTGCAGATCAGTGAAAAGTTGAAGCCACTCCTCCTTGTGGAGTGGGACCTCTGGGCTCCCTCTGCGCCAAGTCAAGCAGAAGCTCCTTTAAGCTTCCCTAACTGTGGTGTTGGATTCCAGAGTCAAGATTTGGAAATGTTGAGTGCAGGAGCCTGCAAATTTTTTGGCGCACCCAAAGTTTCATTCCCTGTCTTCACAGGGCTTGTCGGTGCAGAAGAATAAGAAGCGCTATTCCTTGGAGCTGACAGTGCGAAGAAGTCAGCACTGAAGCTGTCTAAAGGTTGATGTATTAATGGGCCTTGGAGCTGTTCATGCAAATGGGTACCAGTCCTCTACCACATCAATGCTCTGGTTGCAGGAGCAAGACTTGGGAGGACCAGGAGGGGATTCCTTACAGTTGCATTCCTCTGTGTTGGTGCATTATCACCATCTGATCTCCTTGATCTAGACCCTGGCCTCCTGGAGCTGCTACCCTTCCATCATCCCATGGACTTCACCTGGAGACTCTGGGTCCAATATTGTCTATGTGCCTCTGGTCTCTGTGACCACCAGCTTAGTTATCTCAAAAGGAAGGCCCTTCCTGGAGTCCAGTATGTGCTTCTCAGGAGGATCGCTATGAATCAGGGATCATTAGGAGTATGGGGAATGAATTACCTGGGGAAAGTGAAGGGTGAGCTAGGGGGGTGGGGAGGAACCAAGTGAGTGAGGGGTTCATGGGGGGAAACAATGTAGTCCTCTGAAGTGCTGAAAAGCAGAAAAATCAAATAGGGTGAGAGAGGGGTTTGAGGGGTTTGAGGGAGGAGTGAATGGGGGTGAGGGGTTCCAGGATTGGGGGAGGGAGTGAACCAGATGAGTGAGGGGTGGAGAGGAAGTGAACCAGGGTGAGTGAGGGGTTTGTGGGGAGAATGAACCAGCATGAGGTGGAGGTGGGTGAAACTAGGGGGAGAGTGGTTTGTAAAGGGGGAGGGAGGAGATGTAAGAGGGAGAATGAGGGGATCAAAGGAGCTTTGGAAGGGGAATAAGTGAAAGAGGTGATGAGGTATGATTGGGGTCTCTTCTTCATGCCCCCATTCCAATCTTCACTCCTTCACCCCATTCCTATTCCTCCCTCTTTCCTCCTCTTCTTCATACCAGTCTTTCCTCCTCCTTTTCCATTCCTGTCCCCAATACTCCCTTGATTCCCACCTCCCCATCCCCGATCCTTCCTCCTTTCCAGTGGGAGTCCCCACTCCTGATCTCCTCTCCCCTCCACACCCTTCTTACCTCTCCCACATTCGTTAGTTTCCCTGAATCCTCTATCCTCTTCTCTCTTTCTCTGTCCCTTACATATCTTGCCAATGATTCCTTCTTCATTCCCATCCTCTGCAATTTTCTGCTTCCCATTCCCAGCCCCTTCTCATCCCATCCTTTCCTTCCTCTCCCCAGCCCTAATCAATAAGATCCCTTTTCCTCTAATAAAGAACCAAATAAGTTAATGGCACAGAAATGTCAGAAAAGGACATGGTATAAAGTAAAAAAAAAAAAAAAAAAAGAATTTAAATTGCAAATATATGCACATTTCCACAAAACTTTGAAAAATCTGTCACAGGAAACAGGGTCCTCTGCTTACCAGACTCAAGTGGCTTAAAAGCTGATCTACATCCATGCTATGGTTTCTAAGTTTGTAAAAGGCCTGTGGCTTGTGAACCCTCTGGTTGCAAAGCAATAGGATCTTAATGTCATCTTGGCAGAGTTGATGAAGCCTCCCTGCAAGCTTTTGGAGTCAGCTACCTTAAAGTTTATTTTTATTTTATTTAGTGTATTTAGCTCACACCTTTTCATTGTAGTTAAAGGTGAGTTACATTCCAGTACTGTAGGTATTTTTCCTGTCCCCAGAGGGGATCACAATCTAAGTTGGTACTTGAGGCAATGGAGGGTGAAGTGATTTGCCCAAGGTCACAAGGAGTGGCAGTGGGATTTGAACACTGGCTTCCCTGGTTCTCAGCCTGCTGCTCTGGTCACTCAGCTACTAGTTGCCATCACTTGGCTAGAAGAGTCAGCGAGCTTACAAGCTTTGGTTAATTACACTCCATTTGTACAGGTTTTCCACATCAGGGTGGTGCTCCGCACTCGCCCAAGTTTCTGCCAAAAGTGGTTTGGGCATTTTTTTTTTAATTAAGCCATTGTTTTGCCCATATTTCCAAAATGCTATGTGCATAAAGGGGAGAAGTCCCTCCATTCACTGGATTGTAAAAGGGCTTTGACTTATCATATGAAGAGAGCTTAACCACAATCGTCAAGCTTCTCAACCTTTCGTCTCCTACAATCCTAAAAGACTGGGAATAACTGTTATCAAGTGCATGCCATACAAATGACTGGCTGACTGTATTGCTCTTTGCTATACTTTAACAGGCTTCCAGATATCAGACTCTGTTGACTCATCAAGTAAAAACCATGGCTACCTCTATTGCTCATCTGGCTACCTCTATTGCAGCTCTGCAGATGTCTTCATTGGAGACATCTGCAGAGTTACAACATGGTTGCCAGTTCACATTTTCACATCTCATTACTGTCTGGACAATCTATCGAGGGGCAGCCTGTTCACCCAGTATTCCACTCTCTAGGGAGGGTTGTGGGATGGGGTCCGGGTTGCATTTTCAGTATGTGCTCTGTTGCAACCCCTAGCTTAGAATTGCTCATGTGTCATGGCTAATTTAGTCCCCCCTTATTGACAGAGAAAGCAAGTTTGCTTATTGTAAACATGCATAATTCCCATTTGTCTCCATGGAGAGTCGATTACCTAGCTAAAGCTAAGTTTTTGATACTGTTGGATGATGTCACTGCGTGTCATGGCTAATTCATCCTGCTGTCTGTGGAGAGCCCTGATTGTCTCACTCTTGGAGGATGATGTTCTTCATTCAGTTTCCTTATTACCTTTGCTTTTACATACAAGAAAACAATGCTTCTAATTTATCTCCCTGAAGGAGTTTGCCAGAATGTAGTGCAAATATTATCCTTTTTGTAATTATTAATTTTCCCCAATAGTTTCCTCCTGCTCTTTCTGACTTTCAACTCCATTGGATCCATCCTCTGCTGGGTTTACGTAGTCATTATGAGCCTTAATTTGCAACTACTTAGTTTTCTTCCACTCTCCTTTCCCTTTCTACTATTTCAAGTATTGACAATCTTTGCCTGGGGGCCTGCACCATGGCTCCTTCTGGAACCCCAGTACATATGCAACCAAAGTCTGATCATTGCAAATCGCGCTTGTGCAATGGTTGAGTCTCTTTTCCCCACCTCCTGCTGCCTCAGCATCCCTGACTGCACTGAGGAGCATATAATCCAGACCTGGGAATCGAACCGTGATCTGCTGTATACCATTACCACTGAATCATTAGGTCTGCATTGTTCCATCCTTTATTTTATATAAGCCTTGTGTAACTGATACATAAACAAATAGAATCTTATGCGAAAAGCTTTTGATTTACTGATCGCATTTAGTAAAATTAATTCCATTGATCAGCAGACAGACCTCAAAGACCCAGTTTTTAATATGTATAGCTATTCTGTATCTACAGTATATTGTATTCATTTTTCTTACTCCACAAAATTGTCTCTTAAAGGGCATATTTCCTGCTTCATATGTACACCTGAAAGAAGCAACAGTTGAAGGCAAAGGGTGAGTTAAGGTTGAAATTATTTGCAGTAAGTGAATAAATTGTTATGTTTTAGAAGTACAGCAAATCATTTAATGGTCCCCATAGACTAATAATATGTTATTCTGTAAATGTTTTTATTGGAAAATTTTTAATTGTGGAATGGGTTTTATTTGAACTATAAATTCTGTGTAGTAATAATGAGCCCATTTCTGTTCAGTGTGCTTTTCTATTGGGAAATAAGGAAGCATCTGAACCACATCTCTGCATTTAACTAGCAAGCTTCCAGCTTCAAAATTGTATTTGTTGGTAGATGCTTTCAAATTTTTTTTTTGGGGGGGGGGAAGAAGTAGGATGTGATACAATAATTTTATTTAATCCTAATTTTTCCACATTGTATTGTATCCTAGATGTTACAAAACTGTCACAAGTTCATTAAAAGGATGGTAAATCATGAATAAGGAATGGCAAATAAAGAACTAGATGTCTTCACAGTAGCAAATACATGAAGATGTTTTCTTCTTTGACTCTGCTTTGTCTTTACAATCAGATAAATATGTAAATTTATAAAATTACTAATGATATGATTACTGCATAATGATGCCTCTTTGGTTGATTACAAAATTGCTTTTCCAAGTTTTTAACATTTTAAAATGCCTAACAGTTAATTTATGCTCAGATGATGCATAATATAAAAAATAATCAATAGATGGCATGAATTGTGGTAACTTATACAACAAGTTTTCCATCGTCAGGAGCAATGATACTCTGCAGAATAATTCATTTGGGTCAGAAGATATCAGAATTTTTTTCAAGTATTTTTCTTTCTGTGTAGTCTGCATACATGATTACATAATCTATTTATATTCATGCCCTGGCATTTTTCTTATGCTAAAAAGATGCTCTGCTCTGCAGAGGTTTACTATGCCATGTTGTGGCTGGGGGAGCAGGGGAGGGAGGGAGCATAGAGACTTCTTATAGATCCACCACTTCTTTTCTTTGACACAGGCAAAAAATATCTATCCTGCAAAATTCCATGAGTCTCAGGTGACATAAGTGCTTTTAGTGCAAATAACCTTATTTCTTCCTCATATATGTTACATACACTAAGCTGCTGTCTGCACTCATTCTGAAGCAGAAGGAATGTGTGATCATTTTTTTGAACAGATGTCTACCATTTTTTGGATGACAGATGAGCTGCTTGGTTTTTCGTTCCCATTCGTGCAAACAAGAGTGTATGTCATCAGAGTTCAAATGTTGTCTCTGGGCATGACTGCTGCTAGGAATACTAAAAATAAAATAAAATAAAATTGCATTGGGCATGGATCAAGAGCCCTGGATGTGGGTTTTGAGAGTGCCAGTCTTGTCTTCTTTGTTGCAAAATCCAGAGGTACTACTGTTATATTGGACAAGGTGATCCTAGATGGAACAATATTCTCTCTTACATGTGCATTAGGAAAGGGGCAAGATGGAGAACATTGCTCTTTGGGGAAGTTTTTGTGAGTGTCCTTAGGAGAGGCCAGGATAGCTCTGGAAGTCATAGTAATTTTATTGCAAATATTAGATGCTTTTGCTTTAGAGTTTGTGGCTAACTGGTAAGCTAAAGTGTGTTGAATTAAGTACTTTTCTCTGCTGACGTGCCTGCAGGGCTTAATTTGTGTGGGTACACAGTTCTGCCACTTCTGTTAAGACTTAAGAGGTTGAGCAGCAGGGGTGTTCTGCTGCAGCCTCTTCCCTTCAGGGAGCTTGCAGGGAAGAGGAGAAGAGGTGGTGAGTCTGGAGCAGACAGAGCAGAAAACAGCCACTCCAGGAACCTTTTTTTTTTTAACCAGAAGGAATGTACTAACTAGCTGGGGATGTTGAGAGATTTAGGGGTACATTTTAAAAAACAGCGTGCGCGCGAACAAAGTACGCTGGATTTTATAAGATACGTATGTAGCCGCGCGTATCTTATAAAATCCGGGGTTGGTGCGCGCAAGGGGGTGCACATTTGTGCAACCTGCGCACGCCGAGCCAAGCGCGCGCTGCCTGTTCCCTCCAAGGCTGCTCCGAAATCGGAGCGACCTCGGAGGGAACTTTCCTTCCGCCTCCCCTCACCTTCCCCTCCCTTCCCCTACCTAACCCACCCTCCCCTACCTTTGTTGGCAGATTTACACCTGCCGGAGGCCTCGACCACGCCCCCGGGCCGGCGTCACGCCTCCCGCCCCGAAATTCGCGCCGCCCATCCGACACACCCCTGACACGTCCCTTTTGCAAAGCCCCGGGACATACGCACATCCCGGGGCTTGTGCGCGCCACCGAGCCTATGCAAAATAGGCTCGGCGCGCGCAGGGGCCTTTTAAGAGGGTTACGCGCATAACTTGTGCGCGTAACCCTTTTAAAATCCGGCCCTTAGTGAAGAAAGGTTTGGGTTTGACTCCCCAAGTGGGAGCTTCAGATGGTGTGCTCTAGGAGTATAAGCACCCTTACCACGTTAGGGTTTGGATTCTTAGTTAGATTTTTGCTTAAGCTCTCAGAAGGCAGGTTGTTCATGCCTCCTGTTAATTATTTTTGCTAACTCAGTTCAAAAGATTTTTCTGAGTTGCCTTATTGGGATCAGTCTTTTGCCTGACCTATTTTGGCTTATTTACTCTCTTGATCCAATTTTTGGAAACCTTCCCTGTGAGGGCCTTGGTACCCCTTCACAGAGGACTTGGGGAGTCCCTGTGTAAGGTTAGATCAAGGAGTAGGGAAGATTCTCTATCTTACCTACAGTGGATAGATCACTCGGTGACCCGATTCAGAGGCGTTTCACTTTTGCGTTTCTTTTCCTCTGTGACTATCTTCTTCTTTGGGAGACACATTTTTCTACCCTTCCTATCTTTTATTTTGTTCCATTTGGAACTGAGTGCCCTTGATACCAGGGAATCAGTTTTCCAGGAAGAGGTATCTTTAACCTAGGAAGTGCCTGAGGAGTTTGCTTTCATCAGTGAGAAATGGATTCCTATCCATTACCAGGGGGAAGGAATTGACGTTATTGCTTGAGGTTTTTTTTTTCTTTTTTTCTACTGACTCAAGTGTGCTGCACTTGAAAGAAGAATGCCCACTGGTGCTTTCAGAAGGAGATCTAAGATACTTAAGACTACAGGAGAGGTATGAGATTTGAAACTTGCTGTGTTCTGATAAGTAATTGAGACTAAATTCTAACCATTTTACAGTGGGGAGAAGATGCAGTTAAATTTGAGAGTTGGAAGAAGGATTATGCTTTCTTCAGTCTGTATAATTGAAAAGGAGAAGGAGATACATTTCTAAGGAACTGACTTCCATAAATTCGTAGACTTTACTAGGTCACAAATGTATTCATCTTTCTTCCTCATTATTGTTCACCAGCTTTTATATTAAATCTAAATGCTTTAAAGATTCTTCATTCAATTTATTAACTATCCGTAGAGAATTTGGAAACCACATTGCTTCTCAGTGTGATTATTGCTGTTATAGACTGTGGAGATTATCAGTGCTGTTTACAGAGACTGGGAAAAGGGCTTGTACTTTGGTTAATGCAAAAGGGCCTTGAAGCTATGCTTCCTCCCATAGGAAGCCCTGAACCTCAGAAGTAAAAGCTGTTCATGGAGAACTGGTTGCAGATTAAGGTCTATTTTATTTCTGTGTGCCTTTTGTGATAGCATCAGGATTGTATCCCACCCAGGGGTTGCACAAGTTTCAAGTTTGTGGAAATTCAACCCTGTTTTGTATCTGTTATTCAGGGCTTAGTTTCTGGAAGAACAATCCAGTATGGTGTTCTGTCACCTTTTTTCCAGGGCCCAAGGGGGGAGAGAGTAGAGCTGGTGGTGTAAATTGGTTTTGGCTCCCCCATGGAAACAGAGCAGAACTTGTAGTGTAAATCTGTTTCAGCTCCCTGCAGAAATGGAGCAGAGCCAGTGGAGGCAGGATCATTTCTGGCCCCCCAGGCTGCTGAGAAAGCAGAGCAGAGAGTGTTTGTTTTAGCTGCTTACCTACAGGCCGATACAGTACAGTGCAATCCGACGGAGCGCACTATTAACCTGCCCTTGGACGCGTGTTTTCCCTTACTCCTTATTCAGTAAGGGACGGAAAACGCGCGTCCAACCCGCGGCACCTAATAGCGCCCTCAACATGCAAATGCATGTTGACGGCCCTATTATATATGTCCGCACGATACAGAAAGTAAAATGTGCAGCCAAGCCGCACATTTTACTTTAAGAAATTAGCGCCTACCCAAAGGTAGGCACTAGTTTCTGCCGGCACCGGGAAAGTGCACAGAAAAGCAGTAAAAACTGCTTTTCTGTGCACCCTCCAACTTAATATCATGGCGATATTAAGTCTGAGGTCCTGAAGAGTAAAAAAAAAAAAGTTAAAAAAAATTTTTTTTAAATGGGCCGGCGGCTGTCGGGCCGAAAACCGGATGCTCAATTTTGCCGGCGTCTGGTTTCTGAGCCCGTGGCTGTCAGTGGGCTCGAGAACAGACGCTGGCAAAATTGAGCATCAGCTGTCAAACCTGCTGACAGCCGCCGCTCTGGGTCAAAAGGAGGCGCTAGGGATGTGCTAGTGTCCCTAGCGCTTCCTTTTGCCCGTTTCTACCGCACCACCTAATTTAAATACAGAATTGCGTGCACAGGCGAGCGGGCATTCGTCAGCTCTCCCACGGACTTTAATGAATCGGCCCGCTAGAGATCAGAGCAGCAACATGGCCTAGATTTCCTGGCACAGTTGAAAGACCATGAGAGAAGATAGGAAATGACAAAGAGATATGATGTAAATGCCTGACCCCCACCCCACTGCTTCTGCTGCTACTAGGTGTCTTCACAATCAGGTGTGTATGTGTAAGAGAGAGTTCACACCCAGCCCTTCCCACTCCCACAGATCACATCCGGCTCTGGCTGCAGCCCTGCTGCCCTTCACTCTACTTCCCCCTCCCCTGATCCTCAGTTCTACTTCCTTTTTGTCTACAAATTAAGCCTTGCATGCCTGTAGATTTAGGTATAAAATCAGAAAAACCCTCCCTTGTTTTTTGAGATGCTCTTATCTCAGTGGTAACATTCATGTGCATAGTAGTGTCCAAGAGTTCGTTTCCCAGATGTGCATGTTGCCATCAGGTGATGCATATCCTAAAGAGATGATGAGGTTAAGAGGAGGGCTTCCCAAACCTGTCTTGGGGACCCTACAGTCAGTCGGGTTTGCAGGATGTCCACAGTAAATATGCATGAGGCAAATTTGCATATCATGGAGACTTAGTATATGCACATTTCTTAAGCATGTTCATTATGGGTCTCCTGAAAACCTGACTGGCTGTGGGGGTCCTCGGTATAGATTTGGGAAGCCTTGGGTTAGAGGCAGTTATTGAAGAATGCAATGTATCTGATAACCAGGAGCAGAGCTAGGAAGAATCCTTAACTCCAGCTACAGGTCACTGCTGAAATCTGCAACATACTTCAACCCTATGCTTAAACTCTAAATTCAAATACTTTTATTTGCATAGGACCGGAATTTCTTGGCAAATTTCTTTCTGGCTTCCAGTGGATTTTTGCAGGATAGAAGCCATGATGCATAGCTTTGTTTATTAGACAGTTTTTCAGCTGAAGTAAAAAGAGTAAACCGAATATTCACTTGTAAGTGCAAGTCATAATAAAGCCAAAGAATAAAGTTATTAGGCAGATGAAGTAACATTTTGAGGAATCTTGTTAATTCTACTACTTTTAAGAAAAATAACCATATAGGAACTAAGTATTATGCAAGCTACTATACAACTTGCTGAGATTACTGTGAAGATGTACTTGTTGTTTGACAGGGTATCTGTTTACTAAGTTTTATGCATTTAACTAAACTTTGAAAATTTCAGACAACATGAAACTGTTGTACCAAGTGAGGTTCCTTTGGTGCAAGAAGTTACCACAACACTTCGGGAATGGTCTTCGATATGGCGGCAGTTGTATATTGTAAGTAGATGTAATTATAATCCTGTTTAAGAAGTGGGATACTGTATGTGGTAGAAGTTTTCACTGTTTAATTTGATGTATTATCTACTCGTGCATATAAGCTTTGAGCAAAGTACAATAATTCACATGTAGTATAAAATTGTACATTATAGCACAGTACAGAAATAAACAGCAAAGTCATAAATGTACAGTAATGTACATAAGCAATAAATAGTACATATCTAAAATATCCCGCCTTCCTTGTTGTAGAGCATATAAAGTTTAAAATGTAATGAAACAAAAAGCATCCCTCAAATATCACTAATTAAAAGCCATAGAAAAAAAAAACAGGATTTGCAGTGCTCTCTACAATTCAGATAATTTCCTATTAAGCATAATTCCTTAGGGACACTATTCCAGAGATTAGGGTCTACAAATGCAAAGGCCTTTTAGCTAGTTTCAGATAATTAAATCTCTTTTATAGACAGGATGGAAAGGTGAGCTGCTTGACATGATTGCAATGTCTTAGTGGAGAAGAGATCTTTAATTCCACTGGTGGTTAAAAAAAATACATTTTAAAAACAAGTGACAATATTTTAAATTCTGAAAATCACTGGAAACCAGTTGAAGCAATTCTAAGGCTGAGGTAATATGATCCCAAGAGTATTTGAGTAGCTGTATTTTGAATAAGTTGCAGCCTATATAATTGATTCTTCGTGATCCCAATGTACAGTGAATTACAATCTAGTGGAAATTAATGCCTGGGCCACAGTAACCAGATCCTTATATTCCAAATATAGTAGAGAATGGTAACTTTTAAACAGCGCGGGCACACATGTACACGTGTATGCCGGCTTGCGCCAGTGTGCGCGGCCATTTTATAATACACACGTGTTTATGCGCACATGGTATAAAATAGGCTGTACATGCACATAGTGCACAGAATTTTATATAGGTGTGTGCATGTACGCGTAAATGCTGCCTCTGCCACAAGTGGGGGGATTTTAGTAGATATGCATGCCAACACAATTACTAGTTTCATCAGTTTGTTACCAGTTTGCCCGGGAAAAGGATAGGACTTCCTAACCCCCGTAGTTAACTAGCCTACCTTTTTATACTGTTAGACCCAACCCTTAAAACTCTGCTAATCTCTTTAGGTTTTTTTTTGTTTCAGAACTTGCATGCCATCCCCTCAGAAGTAAACTTACGAGGTAGGGGGACCCTGTAGCTTGTGCGCATAAGCAAGCACAGATTTCATTAAGAAATCTAGGAATGCCCATTCCCCACCCAGCATTCACACGTCAACATAAAAGTATATATTGCACAAACAATTCTAGATTACAAATAACCGATACACATCATTATTATTATTTTAAGAAAAGAATTTTTTCAATTGTTGTTTGGACAGGACATGGATAGGACACACAAAAAAAAGTCAAACAACAATTGAAAAAATTCTTTTCTTAAAATAATAATAATGATGTGTATCGGTTATTTGTAATCTAGAATTGTTTGTGCAATATATACTTTTATGTTGACGTGTGAATGGTGGTTGAATGTGTGAGTTTAGATTTTAAAATGTTTAGATAGGTGAACACCTTGTGTTTTCTAAATAAATAATAAATTATATTATAATGTATATGGTCTCTCTGTGAAGTAATATAGTTTATAGGACACCAGAGAGTTGTGTAAAAAGAATTTCCCTCTGTTTAATCACCTTGTGGGTTACCATTCCCCACCCAGGCCATGCCCATTCCCCACCACTTTTTTGAAAATTTTTTTGTCATATACTGGGAGATAAATGCATACTTGTGCGCTTTTTAAAATCTGTGCGCTGGCCTGATTTCTGCACATACCTCTGGGCTTTGTCGCATGTTGGGCTTTTAAAATTCGCCTTTAAGGATGGAAACCTGGAACACCTCTGGAGCCTTTTTTATATATTGGGGTTACATTGGTCACCTTCCAGTCTTCAGGTACAATGCATAATTTTAATGATACTTTACAAACTACTTGTAACAGGTCTGAAATTTAATTTTTGAGTTATTTCATAATCTTGGGATATATACGAACCAAATCATATAAAATCTTCACTGATGTCTTCTGTGCTGTTTGTACCGCTGACTGTGCATGTAAACTTGCCCCCCAAAACCTAGGCCACCACCAAAACCTCACCCCAAGTTACTAGTTGCCCCTCTTACAGTGATATAAGGAGCTTACTGATATGAGAGTAGTATAAAGAGAGTGAAATTTATAGCAAAATGATGAATCTAGGTTTAGATTGTAAGTCCTCTGGGAATAGGGAAATACCTACACAAAAGGTGCAATATTTAAAAACAAAACAAACAAACAAACCCTCCCAAAAATCCACTGTCTATCCAACCACCCGTAACCCAAAACTTACATAACAAAGATTAACAGAAAAACACCCAGTCAACCCATCCACCACAGTTATTGCAACATGCCCAAAAAAAGCCCATTCATTCAACTTTAACCACCCTAAAAATGAATCCATAACCAGCAACAAAACTGAATCTCAAAATCCATCCTGTCCAAATTACTCCATACTCATAGTAGATCACATTGGAAATTTGTGCCTGCATGTTTAATTTACTGTCAAGTCTTATCCCTAATATCTTAGCTTCTGCTTTTACTGATTATAAAGTATTATTTAATAGTATCTGGAGTGCATAGTGCCCGGCAAGGATGGCTTATGGATCCACAAGATTGCTATCTGGATGTATTAATTTTAGCTTAAGTTAGAGTCGCTCACTAATTGTACCTAGCAAGACTGCAACTTCATGACACATTTTCCTTCAGGCTGCAATAAATGTAGATCTCATCTGCATTCATTTTGAAAATGTAGACCATAGGGTCTAATCAATTTCCTCAGGGGCAGAAGATAGATATTAAAAAGCAAGAGTGGTAACATGATCCTTGGGGGACATCATACTGGAGTTCCAAAGGAGGAGATGGAATCACTGACCATCTTATTCATAGCAAAGAAGAAAACTATGCTATCTTATTAACTTTGATACCTTGGACCTGCAACCATTCTAACAAGATGTTGTGATCCCTGGTATTGAGAGCAGCAGATAAATCAGAGAGTAATGGCCTCTACCTAGGCTCCTTCTCAAGTTTGATTAGTAAAGCTGTTTCAGTACTATGCACATCATGAAATATAGATTGATTTGGGTCCCAAGAAGTTATAGATTGTGAATATTTGGGTCAACTGTTGGGCCTACAGCATGATCGATAATTTTACCCAATAATGCTAAATTTTAGTACAGTTTGATAATTATTTGCCATAGATGGGTCAAGAGAGAATTTTTTTTTTTAATAGTAGCTGAATAATTGCATCACTCAGTAATGCTGGAAAGACTTCCTCTTGCAGAAAGATATTAATAATTTGTTGAAGGGGAGTCAGTAACCCTGTAACCCCCCTCTTTTACCAGCCATGGTGGACATGTATCTCACCAGACTTGATGGTACCTAGAAGATCCTTAATTTCATTGGGTGACCATGGATGAAAAGTTACAAATTTAATCTATAAGATATTGCCCGCTGACTCATCTGTGAAGTTGTCAGAATCTCCTGTGACTGAAAATTAAATGATGTCACTGTGTTTTTGACTAATATGCCCAAACATGTCATCTTGCCCTGGTAGCAATGACTGATTTCTGTAAAGAACACACACCTTGCTGTAAGGACTCCTGAACACATTTTGTACTATTTTTTTATGCTGTACAAATATTGTATTCTATACTGCATATGGTTAACTCAAAATTTTTAAAAAATATGGTGGGATATGATAGTGTTAGTTCTTTTGAAAATACGGAGCAACAGCCAAGCCAGGCATAGTTTGGAAGGTGCAGGTCAACTTCTGTGACCACATCTCTGTGCTGACCTAACCAATCTCTTAGATTTTCTCACTTGAAGGTAAAGTAACATTAGGCCTTGTAAAATTAGTTAATTCTGTGCAGTAATATGGGGACCAGTTTTAAAATTTAAATTATTAATCATTTGTTTTCCTACTGATAATGAGGATAACAAATGATTAAATTAGGATTTGCAATGAGGTGATACCAACAATTTTTTTTTTTTTGGGGGGGAGGTAGTAGTAAATTGTTATTTAAAAGGGATCATAATTTTATTTATTGATTGAATTGCTATTTAATTCCTAAGAATGTATTAGTATTTAAAAGCTTTTCTAAGGTTCTCTTACTAGATCACTCATTATAAATCCAAATAAACTTGAATATAGTTTTGTTTCTCCTTGTCAGAACCTCACACAAACATCATGCCAGTATATGTATAGTATGAACAGCTGAAGAGTTGAATTTGGAAAGGAGCAGGGCTGGCTGTTCTTGCAACACTTTCTAAATCTGTAAGAAATAGATATTTTGGCACAATAAAGGGGAAACCTAAAATAAGACCATAAAGAGAAGAGAAGCCATACAGCCAAAATGATGTTTGGAAAAACTGATCAAGTGCTGCTTCCATAAAGCTGGGCTTTAGTACACCATTGGCACCTCTATATGCATATGTATAGGATTAAAAAAAATTCTGCAGCTTCACCCCTTGCGTGTTTGTTGTGTTTGATTATACAGTAGCATCTCACAAAATGCACAGTAATAAGCGGTTTCACTAATTGTTCATCAAATGTACTGAAAAAAAAACTTAACAGCTGAGCTTTGATGCTAGATGTTTTGTGTACTTCTAGGCATATTCATAGTTGACTTTCAAGTTTTAACTGATCATTTTTTAATAAAGGTCAGAAGCATAAACAGGAATTAACATACACTTATATACTAGTGTATCATTAGAGCCTCTTACAGCAATAATCTCCGCTTTCAGTTAGTTGCATCACAACTAAATTGGTGGCCATTCTGAGCTCCTGATCACATTTTGCACCTGATTATAAAGCAAAAAAAGTGTTGTGCTGTCCTGTAATAGCCTTGTAAATCCTGGTCTTGGATGAGAAACAGCATCAGTTTAATATGATGACGATAATGCAGTAATGAACTATGAAACAGTAGCAGAGAGAGAGCTTTGTCTGGAAATCTAGGAAAGAATTAAAAGGGTGAAGGAGATTGAGACATCCTACAAACAAAGTAGAAGTCTAAGAAGTAAGATGGGAGAGTTAGAGTGTATAGCAGTGAATGATAACAGACATACTTGGCATCTCAGAGACCTGGTGGAAGGAGGATAACCAATGGGATAGTGCTATACCAGGGTAAAAATTATATTGCAATGATAAGGAGGATCAATGTGGTGGGGGTGGGGGGCGCTTTATGTCCTGGAAGGCATAGAGTCCAATAGGATAAAGATCATATAAGACACTAAATGCACAGTAGAGTCTTTATGGATAGAAATCCCATGTATGTTGAGTAAGAGTATAGTGATAGGACTATACTACCATCCAGCTGCCAAAATGATGAGGCAGACTAAATGCTAAGAGAAATCAAGGAAGCTAACCAGTTTGGCAGTGCAGTAATATTGGAGATTTCAATTACTCCAGTATTGATTGGGTAAGTGTAACGTCAGGACATGCGAGAAAGGTAATATACCTGAATGGAATAAACGACTGCTTCATAGAGAAATTGGTTTAGGAACTGACAAGAGGCGGAGCTATTTTAGATCTACTTCTTAGTGGAATGTAGGATTTGTTGAGAGAAGTAATGGTGGTGGGGCCACTTGGCAATAGTGATCATAACATGATCAAATTTGAACTGACTAGAAGGGGGACAATATGTAAATCTACAGCTCTCACACTAAACTTTCAAAGGGTAAACTTTTTTTTTTTAAATTTTTTATTTATCACTTTTACAAATTATAAACAAAGAATCTTTTGCTTTCAATCAGGAGAAATTACACACAAAAAAAAGAAAATTATTATACATTGTTAATTGCAATTACACAACTACTTTTTATGCATATTTATTTATCCCCTTTGTTCTAGGAAATATTGGGGGAGAGGAAAGAAAAGGAGGAGTACTAAAAAGAAAATATTTTAAACATTTAACTCCCTTGACTATATCCCTATCATATATAAATTCATGAACCAGATCTTTTAGGTTGTTGGGGTTTCCTTTCTGGCATCCAAGAACTCCCTTAATTGCTCTGGATTATAAAATACATAAGTATTCCCTGAGTACTTTACTATGCATCTAGCAGGATAACGCAAAAGAAAACTTGCCCCTAACGTTGTTATTACTTCAGGGCGCATTGTTAAAAAGGATTTCCTGCGTAGTTGTTTAACCCTGGAGAGGTCAGGAAATATACGGATTAATCCACCCAAATATGTAGTATTGATAGCCTTGAAGTAATGTTTCATAATTAGGGCTCTATCGAATTCTGAAAACAAAGAGACAAAGAGAATAGTTCTTTCAGCAATCTCAAATCCAGAGCTTTCCAAATACTCAGATAAGTTATTAAAATTTCCCATTTCCCCCACTGGGGATATCTGCATCTGGCTCTGTCCTTGTTTTAGAAACAAAATCTTTTTCACAGCTGGAGTTTGCTCCTCTGGAATCTGCAGGATTTCTTTCATATATCTTTTAAAAGTTAGTAGTGGTATCTCCCCCACCACTTTAGGGAAGTTCAAAACCCTAAGGTTTAACTGCCTCAGATAGTTTTCCACAGATTCCAACCGTCGTGTTAGAATCGCCTGATCTCTCACACATATGGCGTTGATATCAGACACTTGTTTTAGGTCTACTTTAACTTGCTGTAATTCTTGTAGTTGTTCTGTTCCCTTCAGATGTAACTGATTTTCAATAGAGTCCATTTTATGGGAGATTTCCTCCGTTTTTAGGGTCTGTTCATTGAATGCCATTGTTAGCCCCGCAACCAAGTCCCAAAGGGACTCCATTGTGATTACCGCCGGTCTTTTAATCTCTATGGGACTTCTTACAAGGTTGCTCGTTACCTCTCTTCCACCCGCTGATGTTACAGATCCCTGCAGCGTCTCCTCACTCCTCTGCTCTCTCCATGCTGCAGCTTCGAGGGGATTCGAGGCAGCGGGAGACCTCTCCAAACTCGCAGTGCCTCCCGGCAGTCCACCCACAGGAGTCGCACCTGTGACGCATCCCCTCGGCGACTCCACTAGCCCAGCTGCATTCAATGAGATAGCGTTCGGCGGTAGTCGTGGTTCTGGGGGAGTCGACGATATTTCCCCAAGCGGGGAAGGGACTCCTCCTCCCGATCCGCTGGTGGGGCTCGTTGCTCCGTGTGATATGGGAGACGCATATTGCAAAATTATACGCTGACCTGCGGGAAGTGTGGGCTTGGGTTGATAAACCCTCACCTTCCCCTTTCTTTTGTGAGGCATTGAAAAACGAAGAATTCAAAAAGGTAAGACGAAATGCAGGAGCGTTTGAATATGCGTCTAGTCAGGGAGCCATCTTGAATCCTCCCCCCTCTTCAAAGGGTAAACTTTGATAAAATGAGGGAAATAGAAAAAAATGAAAAGTACAGCTGCAAAGGTTAAAAGTGTATAACAGGCGTGGATATTGTTTAAAAATACCATCTTAGAAGTGCAGTATAGATGTATTCCTTGCATTAAGAAAGGTGAAGGAAGACCAAATGATTACTGGCATGGTTAAAAGGTGAGGTGAAAGAGGCTATTTTAATCAAACCATTTTTAAAACATTGGAAGAAGGATCCTTCTAAAGAAAATGGGAAAAAACATAAGCATTTTCAAGTTAAATATAAAACATTGATAAGACAGGCTAAGAGAATTTGAAATGAAGTTGGCCATAGAGGCAAAAACTCATAATAAAATCTTTTTTATATATATCTGAAGTAGGAAACCTTTGAGGGAATTAGTTGGGTTGTTAGATGATGGAGGGGTTAAAGGGAAGATAAGGCTATTGTGGAAAGACTAAATGAATTCTTTGCTTACGTGTTTACTGATGAGGATGTTGGGGAGATATCTCTTCTGGAGATGGTTTTCAAGAGTGATGATTCAAATGAACTGAACCAAATCACTGTGAATCTAGAAGATGTCATAGGCCATACTGAGAAACTCAAAAAATAGCAAATTTCTTGAACCAGATAATATAAACCCTAGGGTTTTGAAAGAACTCAAAAATGAAATTTCAGATATATTAGTAAAAATTTGTAACCTATCATTAAAATCATCCATTGTACCTGAAAACTAGTGGTTGGTCAGTGTAACCTCAATATTTACAAAGGGCTCCAGGGGTGATCCAGGAAACTAGACCAGTGAGCCTGACTTCAGTGCTAGGAAAATAATGGAAACTATTCTAAGAACAAAATTACAGAACATATAGAAAAACATGGTGAAATGGGACATAGCCAGCATGGATTTACCCAAGGGAAGTCTTGTCTCACAAATCTGCTACATTTTTGAAGGAGTCAATAAACACATGGAGAGAGGTGAACCAGTAGATGTAGTGTATTTGGATTTTCAGAAGGCGTTTGATAAAGTTGAGACTTTGTGAGAAAACTAAAAAGTCATGGGATAGGAAGTAAACTGGTTAAAAGACAGGAGACAAAGAGTAGGATTAAGTGGTCAATTATCTTAGTGGAAAAAGGTAAACAGTGGCGTGCCGCAGGGATCTGTACTTGGACCAGTGCTTTTCAATATATTTCTAAATGATCTTGAAAGGGATATGATGAGTGAGGTGATCAGATTTACAGATGACACACACAGTTATTCATAGTAGTAAAATCACATGCAGATTGTGATAAATTTGTAGGAGGACCTTGTAAGACTGGAAGACTGGGCATCCGAATGGCAGATGAAATTTAATGTGCACAAACAAGTGCAGGGTGATGCATATAGGACAAAATAACCCATGCTATAGTTACATGATGTTAGGTTCCTTATTAGGAGTTACCACCCAGGAAAAAGATCTAGGTGTCATCGTGGATAATACATTGAGGGGTAGATTTTAAAAGCCCTGCGCCGGCACGCGCGCAAATCCCGGGGCTTCGTAAAAGGGGCAGGAGGGGGCGTGTCCGGGGGGGCATGTTGGCAGGGTGGGGATGTGGCCAGGGGCTTGTCCGGGGGTGGGCCGGGAGGGCGGTCCCGAGTCCCCTGGCACTGCAGCCTGTGCCGGGGGATGCCGAGGTGGCGCGCGCAAGTTACGCCTGCCTCAAGCGGCCTCGGAGGGGATGGAGGCAGGTTGCGCGGCTCAGCGCGCGCAGGCTGCCGATTTTGTGCAGCCTTGTGCGCGCCGACCCCAGATTTTATAAGATACGTGCGGCTACGCGCGTATCTTATAAAATCCTGCGTACTTTTGTTTGCGCCGTTTGCACGAACAAACGTACGCGCGCGTGTACTTTTTTAAGATCTACCTCTGAAATTGTAGCTCCGTGTGCTGCGGCAGTCAAAAAAGCAAATGTTAGGAATTATTAGGAAGGGAATGCTGACATGTTGGGTTTCTCCCAAGAAGAAGAAGAATATTAATCCAGAGAAAGTGGAATGTCTTCAAATAGTCCTAACCTGTCTGCTTTCTTTGAATCTTACTTAGATGACATCCCTCTTAGTTATTCTCCTGGTAACTTATTGTGCAGAGTGTGATAAGGATGATTTTTTTCAGAAATACTTTCTTAATAAAGAATTTCTGTTTTGTGGACAGAAAGTACAAGTTTTTCCTGATGTTTCCTGTGCAACTCAGTGTCGTAGGAAGCAGTTTTGATGATGAGACAAAGTTTATCCCTAAGTCCAATTTTCTTTCTCAAATTTCCATGTAAATGTTTTGTATTTACTAGAAAAATAGATTTGTTTTTACTGACCCCACACATTTGGAAACATTCTTGAGGGACAAAACGGGAGAATTTTTTAATTTTTTTAAATAACAATCAGGTTAGATACTGCAGTTGGTGGTTATTAAAACTGTAAGTGATTTTCTCCTCCCTTCTTAAAAGTTAAATATTTTTGTTTTACTTATTTTGCTTGCCCCCCCCCCCCCCCCCCTTTGATGTGGACTGGTTCATGTAATTGCTGATATGTAATGCCTGTTGAAATTATTTTTTGCTTTATTTGGTGTTGAGCAATTTCATGGTTTCTTTAATTTACATCAAATGGAATAAAAATTAAATTTAATAAAGATTTAATTATAAAA
This sequence comes from Rhinatrema bivittatum, assembly GCF_901001135.1. Taxonomy (NCBI): domain Eukaryota; kingdom Metazoa; phylum Chordata; class Amphibia; order Gymnophiona; family Rhinatrematidae; genus Rhinatrema; species Rhinatrema bivittatum. The sequence continues at coordinate 251,565,474 of NC_042621.1, read as the reverse complement.
AAAACAGCAGGTACATCAAATAACACCCCAAAATTATCACAAGTAAAGATGATAAAATTTGCTGCTCTCCATACATGGGATGTTTTGAATGGCTCTCACACACATAGGCCTGCAGGCAGTCTCTCGGGCAAGCATTCTTATACAAATGTGAGCAGGCACACAGGCACTCTGACTGGCGCACGTACAGACAGCTTATCCAATCCTTTTTTAAACACAGCTATACTAACTGCACTAACCACATCTTCTGGCAACAAATTCCAGAGTTTAATTGTGCGTTGAGTGAAAAAGAACTTTCTCCAATTTAGTTTTAAATGTGCCACGTGCTAACTTTATGGAGTGCCCCCTAGTCTTTCTGTTATCCGAAAGAGTAAACCGATTCACATCTAACAGTGCCATTGGTCAGCCCCTGTCACATGGTCATTGGCGCCATCTTGTGCTCCTACCATGTGACAGGGGCTGACCAATGGCACTGGTAGCCCCTGTGACATAGTGAGGGCAAAGGCGATTGGTGCCATTTTGAGTATTGGCATCTGACGGCTGGAGTGCAGGAGGTCGCTCCCGGACCCCTGCTGGACTTTTGGCAAGTCTTGTGGGGGTCAGGAGGCCCCCCAAGCTGGCCAAAAGTCCCTGGGGGGTCCAACGGGGGTCCCAGTGTGATCTCCTACCCTCGGGCCATCGGTGCCAGTAATCAAAATGGTGCCGATAGCCTTTGCCCATACTATGTCACAGGGGCTACCGGTGCCATTGGTCAGCCCCTATCACATGGTAGGAGCACAAGATGGCACCGATGGCCATGTGACAGGGGCTGACTAATGGCACCGGTAGCCCCTGTGACATAGTAGGTCAAAGGCTATCGGCACCATGATGAAACCGGCACCGAGGGTGTGAGAGCAGGGGATGGCTCCCGGGCCCCCCGCTGGACCACCAGGGAGTTTTGGTAAGTCTTGGGGGGAGGGGTCAGGAGGGTGGGGGTTGCAGTTAATTTTAATTTTAGCTGGGACACGAATAGAAATCACAGTATTAACGAATTGGGGCGCCATACGGCCGAATGCAACATATCTGCTCCCCGACTAATCCGAATCCTGAATGCAACGTATGGCGTCCCTCTGTACATCCCTAGTAGCACCTAATATGGAACCTAACATTGTGTAACTATAGCATGGGTTATTTTTCCCTGTATGCATCACCTTGCACTTGTCCACATTAAATTTCATCTGCCATTTTGATGCCCAATTTTCCAGCCTCACAAGGTCTTCCTGCAATTTATCACAATCTGCTTGTGATTTAACTACTCTGAACAATTTTGTATCATCTGCAAATTTGATTACCTCACTTGTTGTATTTCTTTCCAGATCATTTATAAATATATTGAAAAGTAAGGGTCCCAATACAGATCCCTGAGGTACTCCACTGCCCACACCCTTCCACTGAGAAAATTGTCCATTTATTTGTTATTTATTCAATTTTCTCCAAGTTCATTTTCCTGTTCTATGTAAGACACACATGTTAAGTCACTCCAATGTTTTATGTAAACCGAAGTGATTAGCAACATTGTTGCTAGAACTTCGGTATATAAAAAATGTTAAATAAATGAATAAATAAATTTAATCCTACTCTCTGTTTCCTGTCTTTTAGCCAGTTTGTAATCCATGAAAGGACATCGCCTCCTATCCCATGACTTTTTACCTTTCCTAGAAGCCTCTCATGAGGAACTTTGTCAAACACCTTCTGAAAATCCAAGTACACTACATCTACCAGTTCACCTTTATCCACATGTTTATTAACTCCTTCAAAAAAGTGAAGCAGATTTGTGAGGCAAGACTTGCTTTGGGTAAAGCCATGCTGACTTTGTTCCATTAAACCATGTCTTTCTAAATATTCTGTGATTTTCATATTTAGAATACTTTCCACTATTTTTCCTGGCACTGAAGTCAGGCTAACCAGTCTGTAGTTTCCTGCATCGCCCCTGGAGCCCTTTTTAAATATGGGGGTTACATTAGCTATCCTCCAGTCTTCAGGTACAATGGATGATTTTAATGATAAGTTACAAATTTTTACTAATAGGTCTGAAATTTCATTTTTTAGTTCCTTCAGAACTCTGGGGTGTATACCATCCGGTCCAGGTGATTTACTACTCTTCAGTTTGTCAATCAGGCCTACCACATCTTCTAGGTTCACAGTGATTTGGTTCAGTCCATCTGAATCATTACCCATGAAAACCTTCTCCAGTACAGGTACCTCCCCAACATCCTCTTCAGTAAACACAGAAGAAAAGAAATCATTTAATCTTTCTGCAACGGCTTTATCTTCTCTAAGTGCCCCTTTAACCCCTCGATCATCTAACGGTCCAACTGACTCCCTCACAGACTTTCTGCTTTGGATATATTTAAAAACGTTTTTATTATGAGTTTTTGCCTCTACGGCCAACTTCTTTTCAAATTCTCTCTTAGCCTGTCTTATCAATGTCTTATATTTAACTTGCCAACGTTTATGCATTATCCTATTTTCTTCTGTTGGATCCTTCTTCCAATTTTTGAATGAAGATCTTTTGGCTAAAATAGCTTCTTTCACCTCCCCTTTTAACCATGCTGGTAATCGTTTTGCCTTCTTTCCACCTTTCTTAATGTGTGGAATACATCTGAATTGTGTTTCTAGGATGATATTTTTTAACAATGACCACACCTCTTGCACACTTTTTACTTTTGTAGCTGCTCCTTTCAGTTTTTTTCTAACTAATTTTTTCATTTTATCAAAGTTTTACTTTTGAAAGTTTAGTACGAGAGCCATGGATTTGCTTACTGTCCCCCTTCCAGTCATTATATCAAATTTGATCATATTATGATCACTATTGGCCCCACCACCGTTACCTCTCTCACCAAATCCTGTTCTCCACTGAGAATTAGATCTAAAATTGCTCCCTCTCTCGTCGGTTCCTCAACCAATTGCTCCATAAAGCTATCATTTATTCCATCCAGGAACTTTATCTCTCTAGTGTGTCCCGATGATACATTTACCCAGTCAATATTGGGGTAATTGAAGTCTCCCATTATTACCGCACTACCAATTTGGTTAGCTCCCCTAATTTCTCTTAGCATTTTACTGTCAGTCTCACCATCTTGACCAGGTGGATGGTAGTATACTCCTAACACTATAGTCTTCCCCGACACACAAGGGATTTCTTCCCATAAAGATTCAATTGTGCATTTAGTCTCGTGCAAGATGTTTATCCTGTTGGACTTTATGCCATCCCAGACATAAAGCACCACACCACCTCCCGGGTGCATTGGGCACACAGTGATTTTTTTTGCATCAGGGTAATAGCTAATAGCCTCATCTATATGGCGTTTACATGTGATGAGTGCTATTAGCTGCGCGCTTGTTAGGACGCATTAGTCTTATTACTGCAGTTAGACATGTCCAAAATTTGGTTCAACTGCACGTCAAACTGTGCGCTTTGAGTGCACTGTATTATATCGGTCCCAAAGGCAGGCAGGTACTCTCTTGGACAGACCACATGCATGCATTGAGGCAGACACTCGCTTGATCCACATACACAAATGCAGGCAGGCATGCTCTCAGGGCCTTGTTTTTTTTTTTTACCACTGTGGGATGGGCTCCTCAGCAGCCCAACTGCATCTTATTTCTGGCCGCTGCAAAATGCGCTGCTTCGGCTGCCACAGCATGGGTTCCGCAGTGGCCCGGTCAAACTTTATTCTTGGCCATTGTTTTGGGGGAAGGGGGGAGGATTTGGACCATAGCAGGTAGCTCCAGCATGCTGAGATCCTCCACCCTCTCAGGAGCAACTTCTGGGTGGAAGTTGTAAATCTGCAATTTCTCCTCTCAAGCTGGCTGCTGAGAATGGGGAGAATCGTGTTTTGACCAGATTGTGTGTGTATGTGTGTGTTCTGTTTCTATTTGTAAGCTAGTGTAATGTCACAGAAGGACTACAAGCCCCCTATAATCCTGTAGTCTCTTTGCTGTTGGCCCTTTATGGTCACAGGTTTCCAGCTCCCACTGGGCACTCCTATTAGCTTAGATACTGGTTCAAGCCTGCTAGAACATTTTCAGTTCGCACGTGGAGCTTTTGAGAGAAAAAAGCAAAGTGTTCTCTCATCTCTCCTACTGCTTAGGAATGCATTTCCTTTTTACTTAGACATACATATACTGTAAGTGCACATAATAGGTGTACTTAAATCTTCAGTACAATTCTTACAACAGTTATTTCAACTCTAGAGTCAGTGCTCTGAACCTGAGATCAACCTCTCCTCTTCCCTTCCCTTCAAGACTGCAACCAGTAAATTATATGTTGGATTACCTGTTGGAATAAACACTGGAGATGCAATATCTGGTTAATCTGCCTGATTAGCAGTGCATGGGTACTGTGAGAGCAGAACAAATTGCATCGTGCAACAGACAGAAGAGATGGTCTGTGCTACAGGCTGGGTTTCTCTTGTGAGCTGAAGTTTGTGCGCCAAACAGTAGTATGTGGCCTGCGAGATGCCGGTTGGCCATCCCTGCTCTTACCACTAGGTTCCTCTTTGTTTATCCCATGTCCTTTTGAATTTCATGACTGTTCTTGTCTTCACCACCTCTTACGGAAGGGCATTTCATGCATCCACCATCTTTTCCATGAAGAAATATTTCATGACATTGTTCCTGTGTTTACTCTCTTGGAGCTTCAAATCATGACTCCCAGTCCTATAGCTTCCTTTCCATCAGAAAAGGTTAGATTCTTGAGCATCATTTATACTGGCATCTAAATATAATGAAATTATTTTGCCAGGGGTCCATCTCACAGGGACTCCAGGAGCAAAATGTATGCGATGGCATATTTGTAGACATCAAGAATTCTGAAAAAAAAAAAAAAAGTACAAAGCTTAATGGTTAACCATAGTATTCCTCCTCGGGTGAAATGGCATTAATAATTTTTCTACCAGTTTTCTCATACAGCATAAATAGAAACTTCTGTCAATTCCTGGGAACATTACAGCAATAACTTTCAGTGTGTACTGTATTGTTTAAATATGTCAGATTTTTATTCCTGCTCTATTCCCTGCTCGCCAGGTCAATTGCCTAGGGTGATTCAGACCCCATTATCTGGCATCATCCAGAAGAGAGGTCTCCTGGGAGACTGAACATTTCAGTACTCTGTGCCACCAGGAAATTGTTCTCCTGTGGTTATGGGGTCTGAACATATCAGCTCTATAGCTGGCACTGGTACACAGGAATGCCAAGTGCAGGTTTCTTAAGCTGCTCACTGCCAAGAAAGATGATAGATTGGTGCATCATGCATAGTTTTACATAAATGTGACTTATTTACATGCAACTTTCAGGGGCTTTTAAATGGCTGGATAGTTAAAACTAATGCATGTTTTTTAATGTTTTTTTTTAATTAGCAAGACAATAGAGAGATGTTTCATCGTGTACGAAATATGATATATGATCTTGTGGAATGGAGATCACAAATTCTTTCCGGAACACTACCACAGGATGAACTCAATGAACTGAAAAAGAAGATTACAGCTAAAATTGATTATGGAAACAGGTTTGTGATGTCTAATTGTTTGTAAATTTATGCACTTTTAAAAATATTTTTCTAGAAAATTTTACTCAGATAATTAATCTTATGTTATGCATGCTTGCGTTTGCCGCTGAACAGTTTCAGCATTGTGTCGAAAGGCCAGATTCTTCAATTATGGATCTTGTGCTTAATGTTACAGTTAAGTATTCTGTTTAATCACAGAATCATAGAACACAATGGCAGACGAGGCCTAGCTAGTCTACCCAGTTTACTTTCTGATGCATGCCATAAACACTAGTTGAATTTTGGCTTTCCCTTTCTGCAACTAGGAATCCCCTGTGCTGTTTTTGCCTTCACCATCTGGAAGCCTGTTCCATGCAACTGTTACCTTTATATGAAGAAATCTCTTCTGATTTTATTCCTGAGTCTTCCTCCTTGGAGCCTCATTACATAACTTCTTGTTCTAAACTTTCTTTCCTCTGAAAAAGGTTTACATCTTGTGCATTATTTGTGCCTTTGAGATATTTAAATGTCTGTCATATTTGCTCTCGTTCTGACCTCCCCTCTTGGGTGTACATATTTTGATCTTATAGTACTTGCCATTTTGGTACGCCTTTTCTGGACTGCTTTTGTTCTCCCTGTATCCCTTTGGAGATGTGGCCTTCAGGATTGTACACAGTAAGTGATGCCTTACTAATGACCTGTAAAGCAGCATTATCAAGTCCCTTTTTCTACTAATTATGCTTCACCTGATGCACCCTAGCATTTCTCTGGCTCTGGCAACTGCCTTGTCACATCATCTCACTTCCTTGAGATCATCCGATATGATCACCCCAATCTCTTTCCTGCTTAGGTCAGGCCAAAGATTCTTCGAGACCAGTATCTTGTTTCCGACAGTCACCAATCTAGCTCACTAAGAAGTACCTGGGATCAGTATCTCACCCCTCATTATGTGTGCTTGGATTTCGACATTGCAAAGACAGAACCTTATACTCTTTTGCACTGAAACTTATCTATCAAGTACTTGACCACTCCTCGAACTTTCTTTAAGTACTTCTCATTCTATCTAATCTCATAGGGGTAGCCATTCTTTTTTGCAGATCTTATTGTCTCCTGCATAACTTCTAATCTTTCCTGGTAAACCCCCATGCATATTACTTATGAAAATATTGAACAGAACTGGCACCAGGACAGATCCTTGAGGCACTCCACTCAGCCTCCTCCTTTCCTCAGTGAACTCCATTTGCCAGCACCCTCTGTTGTCTGTTCAACCAGTTTTTAATCCAGTTCACCACCTTGAGCCCCACCCGAAGTCTGCTGATTTTATGAGCCTGCTGTGCAAAGCAGTATCAAGCCTTTTGCTGATTTAATTCTTTTGTCACTTAAAGAAATTGATTAGATTTGTTTGGTACAATCTCCCTCTGATGAAATGATGCTGCCTTGGATCCCCTGACCTCCTGAAATACAGATACTTCACTGTCTTTCAGTAGATAGGCATATTCTGCATTTGTACTAAGGCTACACTTGAAATATACTTTATCTAAATTGGACAAGCGAAAAGCATCAACAGAATTAGCCATGATTTAGAAATCTGTGTAGGAAGAAGATAGTGGGTGAATAATAGAGACTGTGGCAAAATCAGTGGCAGCACATGATTCTTCCTATGTTTTTCGAGGTCAGTATTCAAGCAGCAATACAAGTAGACAGTTTATCCGGCTAACGTTAGCTGGATAAATTGTCACAGCTATTCGATGTATTGCTGATTAGGCGCTCTGCTGGATAAAATCCTAATTATCCAGATAAACTTATCTGGCTAACATTTGGACTGCTCTCTGGCACAGCCAAACTTATAGGGTCATTTATTAAGATGCGTTATGGTGTTAATGTACGCGATAACAGCATAAGACATGCGATATTTGTTACTGCATGGTGCGAATGCAAATTTTTTGAAGGGGCCGGATTGGGGAGGGGTTTGGGTGGGATTAATGAAAATGAGGAGAAAATCGCAATGTGCGATAGCATAACGCATGCTATAGCACGTTTTTAACACCGGAAATAACTACACTTTTTTTTCCTGGCATTCAGCTGTGCGATATGCCTGAAACAGCCATAAAACTATCAGGCTTATTGGTTGACAAGTACATTTTAAATGGGCTACACACGTAATTATCAGGTTTTACGTGTGTGGCCGGGCCTTGAGCGCACCACGTGCGTAAATCCCGGTACGTGCCGAAGTGCCAGGCCTCTCCAAAGGGGCAGGGCGGGTCAGGACAGTGCCATTTGATGCTGTACCGGGGAAGCATGCGCCGGCATAGGTTCCCCGGAGATAGGTTTAGGGGGCGGGGAGAGGGGAAAGAGGGAGGAAGGTTAGGTAGGGGTAACTGGGGGAAAAAGGGTGATTGTGTTGCTGCACATACTTAAAGTTGCGGGCCACCCGCACGTGCTCGCGGCCATCAGATTTTAAACCATGCACGCGCCGGGAACCATGCGCACATGGACGCTCGCGTGCTGATTTTAAAATCAACCCCTAAGTGCTGCATCAGCAAGTTACCCCCATGCATCTTTTCTTCATTTTCATCCTTTAGCATTCAGGGGCATCCACAGTATTTATCCAATGCCCTTTTGAATTCTTTCACTGTTTTGGTTTTCACCACTTCCTCCTGCAGGGCAATCCAAGCATCTACCACCCTCTCTGTGAAGAAATATTTTCTGACGTTGGTTCTGAGATGGCCTCCCTGGAATTTCATTTCATGACCCCTAATTCTACTGATTTGTTTCCAGTGGAAACCTTTCAGGTAGCTGAAGGTCTATAGAATTTTGCCTCCTTTCTTCTAAGGTATACATATTCAGATCCTTCAGTCTCTCCTCATAGATTTTATGATATTGACCCCACACCATTTGGATAGCCCTTCTCTGGACCGCCTCCATCCTGTCTCTATTCCTTTTGAGATAAGGGCTCCAGAACTGAACACAATACTCCATGTGAGGCTTCACCAAAGACCCCAGTGCATATCTTCAAGCTTTCGTAAATCACTTTTCATTCTCTCTACTCCCTCAGGTGTGTCTACTAGGTGCAGATCTTGATAGCACTCCGCTTAACGAGAGAGAGTGAGTGAGACTGTAATAGTCAGTCTAACACTCTCTATATATGTACCACGGTAGAGGGGCAGTTTGAATTGAGATTGGTTTTTGGGAGGTGGGGAGAGGGTTTAGGGGGGCTGGTATTACAGAAACATTCTGAGGTATTCATAGTAAAATTGACATCACTAAATGTTAGTCATTATAGTTTATGAAAAGTATGACAACTTTTTATGTTCTTAAGGCCCCTGTTTTAATCATGAGGTAAGTGAATGAGAATATTTTAAAAGGATGTGAATGTGCATAACTGTGTATATTAAGTATTGTTTTAATATTGTACCTTGGTCTGATGTTGGAAGATTAAAGGCAAGTAATCAAATGTTATGAAAATAAATAAAATAGATTTGATTTATAAATGCATATCAGAGGTGTGTGACTAGTCAGCAGCAAAGGCTGAGGCCTTAATGATTGGAGCTGCTGTTCAGAAGTTTCAGACTTCTGTTAATTTAATCGTTTTGCTATCTGGATTATAAAAATAATACTGTATGTACATATTGCAAAATTAGGTACTAATTTGCATTACATATGCCTAGACACCTGGCTAATCCAATCATGGTTTAACTAAATCTCACTGTAATAAAAGTTGGATACATTTTTATTCAAGTGATTATATGCTGTGGTATGTCTGAATCCTATTGAGACACAGTATTCTATGAGACATCTGTTAGAAATTTATGAACACTTCAATTCTGAACTGGTTGGTTGACTGAGATTTTTGTGGATTGCTGTTGCTGGATGAAATTTATAGTGTTAGTAATATCCAATTTTACTACCAGCATTTTTTCAACAGGGTCTGAAGGGAATATGTTTTCATCGTGTCATGTTAGTTAACTTTTGACATTTGCCGGACGTGGATTGAAAATGTTAGAAAGTGCAAGCGGATGCTTGGTGAAGGTTAGGCTTCATAACAGCATTTGTAGGTAGCATTCTGTTTGAAAGGTGAGCATCCCTTCTGTACGGATTAAATAATCTCACAGTAAAAATGAGCATTGCACTCTGCTGGCACAACTCTGCCTTTTGTCTAGGGCAAAAAAAAAAAAAGTGTCCTTTCCTCTTTTCCTCCTACACACATCTATACCAGCTAAAATCTGCTTTTAAAATAGTAATTAGGGAATTTCAGCAGTGTGGTTATCATGAGATTTAGCTATTCTGGAGAATGAGGTTTTCTGATATTCTTTCTGCTGCTTTTAATATTTGAAGATGTAATCAGTTCATGGAAATTCAGTTGTGCATTATATCCTAAATAAAACAATTCTGCTTATCACATGCTGATGGTTTATTTGCTAGTTGTGACAGTGTTGAAAGATCCCTTTGATTCTGTTCAAAATGTCATTCAGCCTTTCTCTTCAGAGATGTGGACTGTTTGCCCCTCAAAAACATTACTACGATTCCTTGTTGGCAGTCCTTTGTTTCAGACTCTGCCAGAGGAGCCCGTTAAAGCTGCTGTGAATATTCCCCAGATACACAGCGTTCAATCAGGATAGAACATCTTGTCCTTTTTTTTTTCTTGATAAGAAAAGTTACTACTAACCAAAGAAGCGACCAGAACAATGAGGGCATATGAGCCAGGGAACTTTTGAGAAAATATGTGTAAGAATATTGTACTCTTCCTGGGGTGCTCCCATTGTAGGTTTGAATTAAAAAAACAACAAAAAAACCCCAGACAGAATAAAGTTCTACCCATTTAAATTATATAGTGCTAAATGAACATTCATAGTAGGTTTTATCCAAGTTAGGTGTCTAAAGGCAAGGACAGTTATATATTCATGTATTAGAAGAGAGAAATCAATTTTTCTTGTGCTTTGTCTGTTTATATATATCTCCTCCATGGCATTTTAGTTTAAAAAAAAATATATATATATAATAATCTTTACTGTGAATTCCAACTTCTTTCTACAATCAGTGCCCACAAAAACTTGCAGATCATTGACTATCATAAGTCTTCTGCTTTTCAGAATAATATGGCTGTTTTTTTTTTGTATAATAATATTTATTCAGGTGATAACAATGTCAACAAACATCCATATTGACACAGTAAAACATATGCGTCACAACGGGCTGCGTTATACAAACTTATATCCCAAGTACATATACACACAGGGCCACTGCCCAACAGGCAAATTATCAACACGAACATAAGTGTTTCAATGAAAAATATATATATAACACCATTTTTGTTTTTAACATCCATCTCATATCCACCCCCCCCAACCCGCCCTCCCTCCCTCCCACCATCTTTGTTGCCAAAGTTTGGGTATGCTTTGGGGATAACACAAATATCCAATGGAAGCTAAGGAGTCAAATGTGAAGATACGGGGCAGATGAAGAAATCACGATCAGATATAAATATAGAATGTAGAATATAGAATGTAGAATGTTGTGATATGTAGGAACTGGTGCAATCAAACACTACCAGGGGTAGACTCCAGCAGCAGCCCAATCGTTGCTACACCTCCCAGTGGTGTTGTGAGCCAAAACCACTATAGCACTATAGCTCAGAGGGACCACTATACTCTGTAGACTGGCATCCCACTGTCAAGACTTACTAAAGAGTACTACCGTAATAGAACTGGAACATATTGCTCCTCCTCACATGGTAGGAAGCGAGTCAGGCTGTACGAAATAGACATTTATGCATTTACTACACGAGTAGATGGAAGAAACTTCTTTGGTACCAATTGGTGCTGAAGGGCTTCCGGTAACAGGGATATGTAGGGGTCCCAGGTCTCCTGAAAGTAAGTCAAACGCCTTGAGGCTAGTGAATAAGCCAGTAAGTGCTCCAAGTGTAATAAGTGATGAAGTTTTTGAGTCCAAATTGCGAATAAATCCGGTAAGGGCGCAGTCCAGGAAGATAATATGGCGGACTTCGCCATCAAAGCCATCTTGTCCAGTAACAGACGTTGTTGCACCGACAACCAGGCAACATGTGAATCATATAATCCAAGCAGCCATATTTCAGGGGCCAGCGGAATGTCAGAATTCCATAAACCAATCGCCCGCTTTGCTATCAAGGTCCAAAAGCGGTGTATATATGGGCAAAACCAAAAACAGTGCAGTATGTCCGGTTTAGGATGGGAGCATCGGATACAATTAGCCGTTTGTACTAATCCCATGTAATAGGCATGTTGTTGCGAGTAATAGGCAAGATGTAACAGCTTATATTGTTTGTCTCTCAGATTCACATTATCCACCATTTTAGAGACGCTCGTAAAACAAGTTAAAAAGGCCTCACTGGATATGGAAGTGCCCAGTCCTGAGTTCCATGACACCAGTAGCGTTTGTAAATGGGTCGAAGATTTCAAGTCTAGTAGACCTTGGTAATACTGGGCACATTTCAGACGCTTATTATCCATGCCTAACAACATATTGTGTAATGAAGAATAAACCGAAAACCTGGGGTTCATACCACACTGTTCCAGAATGAAATGCCTCAATTGTAGAAACCCATAGTGGTCTTGATTGGCTAAGGAGAATTTAACCTTCAGATCTTGGAAACTCAGTAGATGTCCCATGCCGGTGCCCGAACTGAACAGCTGCGAGATCCAAATCAGTCCTTTCTCCTTCCAGGCAGTGAAGAGAGAACGTTCCATCCCTGGAGGAAATAGGGGGCAACCTGTTATGTGGAGACAAGCCGTACTGCTCTGCCGAAGCCCCAGTTGCTTGCATAGAAATTTCCATGCTTGCCTCATCGGGCTAATCATTGTGCTGTGAAGTAAATGCTGGGGCAACAAGTCAGCCGGCATGTGTAAAATCGAGCTCAAAGACCAAGGGGTCACCCAGTCCTTATAGTGCTGCAAAGGAGTGATATAATCTGTATCGAAGAGCCAGTCCCTAATATGACGGAGTAAACAAGCACAATTATATAAAGATAAATCAGGGCAGTTGAGACCCCCTTGTTGCTTTGACCACATTAACATTTGTAGGGATATGCGGGCACGTTTGCCACCCCATATAAATATACGTAGTTCCCTGTTTATCTCTTGAATATCCTTACGGGTCAGCCAAATGGGTAACATTTGGAATAAATATATCCAACGGGATATCTCCATCATTTTCACCAGTTGAACTTTCCCCGATAGGGATAAAGGAAGATCCCTCCACTGCTTCAGATTACGAATCAGTTTTTTCTTTAGGGGACCCACATTTAGGGAATATATCAGGGCGGGATCTGCCGGAATTCTAACTCCCAAATACTTCAATTCGGAAGTTACCCATTTTAGTGGGAACTCTCCCCTCCAGAGAAATTGTAATTTCCCAGTAATATCCAATGCCTCTGATTTATCTGTATTAATTTTCAGTCCCGCAAATCTCCCAAAGGACTGCTGGATATTGAGCACTTCTGGCAAGGCTGATATTGGGTTGCTAAGAAAAATTAACATATCATCCGCAAATGCGGCTATGGTGAATGGAGGGGAGGTCCCTTGAAACCCCGAAATTGCTGCTGAACTACCTAATTTTCTTAACAGGGGATCCAGGGAGAGAACATATAAAATAGGTGACAGGGGGCAGCCTTGTCTGACCCCACGTTGTATAGGAATAATATCAGAGAGCGAGTCATTAACCATGAGCTGAGATTCGGGATTCCTATACAACATAGTGATCCTATGATAAACATTCCCCGTTATCCCAAATCTTCGTAGAGCCGAGAACATATAATCCCAGGCCACCCTATCAAAGGCTTTTTCGGAATCGAATCCGATCGCCATAGAAGGGTGGCCTTGCTTCCTGGTGACCTCAATGGCAGAGATCAACTTGATAACTGTAGTACTGGGTTTGCGATGTTTAACAAAACCAGTTTGATGCAAGGAAATAAGATCTGGGAGCACCGTACTCAGCCGTTGAGCTAAGATACGTGCATAGATTTTCAAATCACAGTTTAACAGTGATATTGGGCGATAGGAAGCGGCCTTTAGCGGATCCTTCCCGGGTTTGGGAAGGACAGTGATATAAGCCTTGTTGAAGTCACTCGGAAATTCCCCCACTGACTCTGCCTCCCTAAAGAACCTACATAAGGGTTTGGTGATCTGGGATTGCAGTATCTTATAAAAGTCTGAGGAAAATCCATCGGGACCCGGGGCTTTATGTGCCTTACTGTGCTTTATTACCTGCAGAACCTCTTGCTCTAGGATTGGTTTATTTAAAGCTTCTAATTGGGAGGGCGTCAATTGCGGTAGAGAGAGCTGTTTAAAAAAACTCCTCCTCTTCGCGAGACGTACCTACTTTGTCCTCTTTGTATAGATTCGCATAAAAATCCCTCATGACCTTACACACCTCTGATGTTTTCGTGACCAATCGCCCAGTATCGGCACACAGGCTACTAATAAAGTTTTTCCGCCTTTTAGTGGCTACTAATCTGGCGAGTAAGCTCCCCGCTTTGTTCCCAAAACGATGGTAACTGAGCTCAGCATGTTTTAAGGCCTTCTGTGCCCGCACATGAAGTAGGGAATTTAACTGATTTAAACATGCCCAATATGCTTCTTTAGTGGCTTGCGACGGAGTCTGTGCTAATTCTCTCTTCCTATTTTTTAAATCGCTTTCTAACTGTAAGATGGAGCTCAATAATTGTTTCCGTCTCTTGACAGTATAAGCGATGATATCACCTCGAATGACCACTTTCCCCGTGGCCCAAAAGAGTATTGGCTGATCCGTATGTTGGATATTATTCCTCTCAAATTCCTCCCATTTTTGAGAGAGATAGTGATGAAATTGTTTATCATTCCCCAACTGGCCAGGAAATTTCCAGGATCCTGGTGCTCAGGGCTCCCGGGACAATTTGAAACAGACCCACGTAGGAGCGTGATCAGATATTACAATAGATCCTACTTCAGTCTCCTCAATACTAGAAAACAGGGAGGAGGCCACCAGTACATAATCAATGCGTGACATGGTGTTATGTGCACGAGAAACATGCGTGTACTCCCGGACAGTAGGGTTTAAAACTCTCCATACATCTAACAGATCCAATTTCCTGCAAAGGAGGTCAATTTCTGACTCCTGTGGAATTCTATAACTACTTGGTATACTGGATTTATCTAGTGTTGCGTCTGAAACACAATTAAAGTCCCCTGCTAGAATCAATCTCCCCTGGATGTGCTCCAATAACTGTGACATGAGATGGCCAAAAAATCTACTATCTGAGTTGTTAGGGGCATATACATTACAAATGGTGAGAGGTTGCCCTTCCAACATGCCCGTGATTATAATATATCTGCCTTCTGGGTCTACCACCTCCTTAGAAATTATATAAGGAGTATTTTTATTCACCAGTATCACCACCCCTCTCTTGCGTCCCACTGCAGGGGCAAAATGACAGGTAGTCACCCACTCTCTACACAACTTCTTGCTTTCTAACATATCAAGGTGAGTTTCCTGGAGGCAAGCTACATGTGTTTTGAGGCGAGATAGGTGCTGGAAAACCTTTTTCCATTTTATAGGGCTACCAAGGCCATTTACATTCCAGGATACTACTTTATAGATGGAGCCCATTATCCATTCTCCAACTGATAACTTCCACACTGGTTCAATACCCATGAGAGAGGAGAAGGAGGCCCCCAGCCCAGCCTCCCTCCTACAGACAAATTCTGCAGCGCTTCACGCATACTACATGTCTTCAGAACGAGACACCACATAATGACCCCTACAATCATAGAACCTTGTGCTAATCCCCAAAAATAACAGTGAATACACAACCCCCGCCACCCCCTCCCCCCCCTTCCCCCTTGTATCTGCTAACCCCACTCAGGCTAAGCCTGAATTGAGAGCACGTAAGGATGTGTTAGGAGTATAGGACCCCCCTCCCCCAACACCTTACCAGCACCCGAGCTAAAGAGAACAGCAAATATAACAGTAACTCATGATAGTAATTATACATCACTTATTTAAGTCCTCCTGCAGTTGTTTCGTGGCTTCAGGGGATGCACATGTTGCCCAACTCCCATCGCGAAACACTTTTAATTTCGCTGGAAATTGCAGCGTGAACCTTATTTGTTTTTCAAAGAGCAAGTTGCACACAGCTGAAAAGGCCTTCCGTTGTGCTGTTACCCTGGCCGAGTAATCTGGCGCCATGCGAATACGATGCCCCTGAAACTGAAGATCAGGCATTTTCCGTGCCGCTTGCAGCACACTTTCCTTGTGATGATAATTCAGGATTTTAATGATAACAATTCGTGGTCGATGGTTCAATCCGGATTCTGGGGGTCGCGGTCCTAGCCGGTGTGCCCGCTCGATTTCAAATCGACTTTGCAGCTCCGTTAGCCCAAGTGCCTCCGGGATCCAACCCCGCAGAGTGGACCTTAGATTCTGATCCAGGATAGACTCAGGAATACCTATCAACCGCAAGTTGGATCTCCTTGATCTGTTTTCTAAATCATCCGTTTTATCTCTTTGTTCGGCCAGTGCTTTTTCGAGCACATGTACTCGGTTTGTGAGGGCTAGTACGTCATCTTCTAAGACTCCCGTCCGGCCTTCCACCTGGTCTAGCCGGGGGGCGAATTCCGACAGAGATGTTTGCACCGACGTCAGCTGCTCCGAAAGTCCAGTAAATTTACTTTCCAGCGCCTGCAAAATCGCCTCTTTCAGTTCCAAGGTAGTAGGGTGCGCTTGTTGCTCACTGTTGTGCCCCTCTCCGCCACCAGTTTTTCCCGTGTCGGCCGCCATCTTGGCTTCTAGGCTGCGCGGTTTTTCCTTATCTTTTTTCGCAGCTTTCGGCGGCATAGTCACCGGCGACTTATGCATATAGTTGGTGATCGACATATGCCACAATTTGGGATCGAATAAAATCGTCGGAACGGCGCAGGAAGGCGGATGGTGTGGGATTAGGGGGGGTCCTATCCCCGGAGCGTAGCCAGATACGTCCGGCTCCGTTCACCACAACACGTGGTCTCTAATATGGCTGTTTAATTATTTATTCCTTATTTTTCTTGAAAGAAAAAACATGAAAGCCCTAGGAGCAAATGTAAGAACAAATGATCTTTTTAGCTGAATTCTACCCAAACGTCCCCCCACCTGTGCTGGTGGATGAGTTTGTAAAGTATTGGCATGAGGCTGTTATCTGATGCAGAGTTAGTATTGATGCATTACTGGGTAATTCTCCAGTCAAATGTTTTTCAGTGCATTATGGGAATTTATCCCTTAATGAATTACCCTGTCTGCCTCAAACATTAGGCTCTAGATGCTGAATGGTAAAACAAAGACAAAAAGAGTGAAATAAAACATGGGAATCATCTAGAAAAAAATGTCAAATTTCCTTATCTTCCTGCTAGACCATTCATTATGTATAAGATTTCCCTCCCTTACAGCTGATGGAGACAGAGGGACACACACCTTTTTTTATGATGTCTGTCTGGGCTTATACAGATGTTAGTTCGATTCCAGTAGTTCTGTCTCCAGCAGTGGTGACAGATAGAGAGGTCTAGCTCCCAGAGCTGAGTTCAGGGGTGGATCAAGGCAGTCTGCTGCCTGAGACAAGCCTTCCCCCGCCTCCCCCTATCCATAAGACACAGCAAAAGTGAAATCAAGAGGGCTGAAGGGGGGGGGGTTGCCTTGGAGTTTGATGCCTTCAGGGGTTTGAAATGCTGCAGAAGGGGGAAGTCATGAGCTATAGTTCCCAGAGGACTGGCAGATTGTCAGTGATAATATTTTAGGAAGCTGGCAACCCTGCCACACTCCCAGGAACCCTACAACTTACCTCCCCCGTTTCCCCAGTATTTACCCCCTAGAGAAGTGGGAGATGGGTGAATGGTTGGTCTGTGTGTAGCAGACTCTCTTCAAGTGGATGCAAGGGTATTAGGTGCCCTCGGCAAACTTTATAGCCTTTACTCCCTCTTTCCCAGCCCTCACCGCACACAATTAAAAGTTATGCATTTATAATATTTTACATGAAAAAGAACATTCATAGTCTTCTAAGATAAAAATATCATAACACGTATATTATATTTACATACACTGCATGATGTCAACCAGAAAACCCTGCAAAAAAGCCACTTGGAACCCATCTGGCACTAGGCATATTGTAAAGTGCATTTGATATGGGCTTGGCCCTCAGAAAGCCATGATTAAACTGAATTATAACTACAATTGCCTCCCATACCAAAACATCACTAAATGCTAGCACTCAAATAGTAACAACCTTACCTATGAAAAGGCAACACCGCGAATATTACACCAGGCCCTAAAAAAAACACCAATACACCTCCTATTAAGAAAACAGAGCAAGCAGGCTGCGAACGATTCCTACAGAAAAAATATATGACAGCAGAATATTTCACCTAGGTCACATATGCAGAACCCAGATGGATCCTCATCGAATACAGAATAAAATAATCATAAAGTATAAACAGAAATGTGCAGAACTGAACTGGAAACCGAAAGAAGTCAGACTCTATACATTGCATCAATGGAAAAACAAAAATCAAGAAATATAACAAATCAATCATAATAGTAAAACTATTCTAATATAATAAATATTTCAAAACAAAGTGACAAGCAGAACATCATTCAATAATTTAAACTCTCAAACATTTTTAAAAAGTTCTTTAAAAAAATTTTCAAAACAATTGTCATATCAAACAACATCAGGAATTAAAACTAGTATATACACCCCTACTTAGACGACTGGCTCCTATGGGCTAAGCTGGTACAGGAGAGCCTCAGGTCCTTGTAAGAAATGGTCCAGCTTTTGCAACAGCTAGGATGGATAAGAAATCTTGCAAACAATCTGGAACCAACTTAGGCACTAAAACGTCTGATGGCTTACTTCAATATCAAGGAAAGAAAAGCCATGTTGTTGCTCAGCAGGAGGTGCAGTCTTTTTTCTGAGTCAAGATGTGTCCAGGGCATGAGACTACCTCCAGCTGCTTGGTCTTATGCCAGCCATACTGGACTTGGTTTAATAGGCCAGGGTCCATATGAGACAGTTTTAAAAACCCCTCTTGTCACACTGGTCACCTGTAACCAGCACTGGTTACAATTGCTTCCAGAGGTAAAAAGGAGCCTGGACAGGTGGATACAGCCTGTGATATCTATGCAGCTTCCCAGCTGGATTGTAGTTACCATGGATGCCAGCCTGGGATGTTGGGGGGGCCCACTGCCAAGGCAAGATAGCACCAGGGCATTGGTCAAAGGAAGAAGCTCAGTGGGACAATAACCAGGCTAGAAGCAAGGACAGTCTGGATAATGCTCCAAAACTTAATTCCATTACTGAAAAGAAGAGCAGTTGGGGTAATGTCGGGCAATGCCACGGCAGTGGCATATGTAAACAAGCAAGGGGGGGGGGGGGGGGGGCGCAACCACAGCCGGGCGCTAGCACAGGAAGCAGCCAAACTGTTTAAATGGGAAGAAGAGAACCTACAGCTACTGTTGGTATAGCAGGAAGGAAAAACACCAGGCAGACTTCCTCAGCAGGAAGAAGCTGGATTCTGGAGAGTGGGAGCTGAGTTCGAAGGCCTTCCAGTTAATAATAGATTGCTGGGGGCTCTCGGCTGCAGACCTAATGACTTCATAGATGAATGCCAAGATCCAGAAGCCCATCAGTCGAAGGGCAGAGCCAGGCTCCTGCGGCATAGAAACATAGAAATGACGGCAGAAGAAGGCCAAACGGCCCATCCAGTCTGCCCAGCAAGCTATGCACTCTTTCCTTTTTTTTCTTTTTCTCATACTTGTTCCGCTTGGTTTTTAGTACTTTTTAGTTCTATTTCCCTTCCACCCCACCATCAATGTAGAGAGCAGTGCTGGAACTGCATCCAAGTGAATATCTAGCTTAATTAGGGGTAGTAACTGCCGCAATAAGCAGGCTACACCCATGCCTTTGTCCACCCAGACTATGCAATTCAGACCTTGTTGGTGGTTGTCCATATACAGATCCTCTTTTCCACATTCCCCCTGCCGTTGAAGCAGAGAGCTATGCTGTCTCCCCTGCCGATGAATCAGAGAGCTATGCATTGAAAGAGAAGTATTAGACTTTCTCCCTTGCCGTTGAAGCAGAGAGCTGTGCTGGATATGCATTGAAAGTAAAGTATCGGCTTATTTGGTTTTGGGGAAGTAACCGCTGTAACAAGCAAGCTACACCTCGCTTTTTTGTGAATGCAAATCCTTTTTTTTTCTTTCTTCCACATTTCTTCTTGCTGTTGAAGCCTAGAGCAATGTTGGAGTCTCATTAACCGTGTGTATGTACATAGAACAAGGGTATTATCTCCAGGTAGTTGCCTTCATTCTCGTGAGCCACATTAACAATCAACAAATATTGAACAAGCCTAATAATTGGCAATACCTATAGCCTATGTCCTCACCGGTAATTTTATATACTCTTACCCACCCCTCTGGTTTTTTTTTTTTTTTGAGACGGCAGCCCTCCATCCGCTCCGTGAAGGTGCTAAACCATTGGCATAGACATTCCTTCCGCTCCGTGAAGGTGGTAAACCATTGGCATGGACATTCTCTTATGTCCGTAGCTTCAGAGTAGCCCACTATGTCTTTCCATTGTGGCCTCTGGTGAGCGGGACAATAAAGAGGATAGAAGGCCACTCATTTACAGTAATACTAGTAGCTCCAGATTGGCCAAGGAGGCCTTGATATGTGGACCTAGTTAGACTACTAATAGGACCTTTGCTTCACCTGCCCAGAGGTCAGAGATTTTTCCAGCAAGGGCCAATTCAAATAGAGAATCCAGATCCATTCTCGCTTATGGCCTGCCCTTGAAAAAGAGCACACTTGTGTAGCAGGTGCTACTTTTCAGCTGTGATTTCAACCATGATAAAAGCACAAAATCCCTCAACATTGCTGGTGTATATTAGAGTCTGAGGGGTTTTGCAGCAAACAGGGCATCTCCTAGTGGAGGACAGACATACCACATATTTTAGACTTCCTTCAATTAGGTCTAGCTAGAGGGCTGGCTGCTAACTCCCTAAAGTTGCAAATGGCAGTGATCGCTTGCTATAGGGGCAGAGTTAGAGAAGCCCAGGTGGCAGTTCACTCTAAGATTGTATGGTTTCTGAAAGGGGTAAAGTGGGTTTCCCCACCATTCAGACCCTTAGTCCCCCAATGGGACCTCAACTTATTCTTCAGGGCCTTGTTCAAGCTTCCCTTCAAACCAATAAAACAGAACTCTGTGACCTTTATTTGAAGAAAGACTTTCTAGTAGCAATTTGCTTGGGAAGGCAATCTCATACAGAGAGCCTTATTTGATCTTAACGAAGGTGGCATCAGCCTTTCATATTAACCAATCTATGTCACTACCAGCCTTTAATGGCAGAGAGAGGAACAATGAATGTCTCCATTGTTTAGATGTTAGCTTTCTTTTGTTGAGGGACCTAAAGGTGGCAAATGCTTTAGGATACTGGACAAGATGTTAGTGTTGTTTGGTGGTCCTCTGAAATGGGAGGCAGCATTCAAAGCCATCCTAGCCAGGTGGATCAAGGTAGCTTTGGCATACATGCTTGCGGGTAGATAAGCACTGGTAGGACTGAGAGTCCACTCATTGAGAGTGCAAGCAGCATTGTGGGCCAAAGTATCCTCAAATCTCTCTAGATGAAATATGCAGGGTCGCCACTTGGTCCTCACTGTACACCTTCATGAAGTACTACAGGTCGAATGTGTAGGTCAAGACAGACTCAGCCTTTGGAGCGGGGATATTGAGGGCAGCTCTGTCTTCCTCTCACCCCAGCAACTGGAAGCATTGGTAACTCCCCGTATGTAATGAATGGTCTAGCAGGAAGATAAGGAAGGCTAAGTTATACTTATCTGATAATTTTCTTTACTTGAGTCCTGCTAGACCAGTCCAGTTCCCACCCTGGAAGACAAGGGTGATGGAGAATTTTGGGTCTCTGCACACCATGTGAGGCAGCTTGGTAGCACTGTCTGTCCTCTGTCTCTCTCTGCTTTCCCTGTGTTTCACTCTTGTCACACTCTGAGCACTTTGCAGTATATAGAAACAGAAATGATGGCAGAAAAAGACCAGTCAGCTCATCTTGTCTGCCCAGCAAGCTTCCACACTTATTTTCCCATACTTATCTGTTTTACCAACCACCAACTTCAGGGCTCTTGTTGGTAACTGTTTGATTCAAATTTCCTGCCATCCCCTGTCATTGATGCAGAGAGTAATGTTGGAGTTGCATTAAAGGTGAGCATAAGGCTTAAGGTTAAGGGTTGTAATTTCCGCATCAAGCAAGTTACCCCGATGCTTGTTTACCCAGATTGCACAGATTGATGCCTTGTTTGTTGGATGATGTCTGAATGTAAATCCTGTTTTCCTCACTTCCCCCTACTGTTAAAGCAGATAGCAACGCTGTATATGCTTTTAAAATGATGTATCAGGCTTAATTAGTTTAGGGTAGTAACCGCTGTAATAAGCAAGCTTCCCCCATGTTTGTTTACCAAGATTGTGAAGTTCACTCCTTTTTGATTGTTATCTGAATGCAAATCCTCTTTTCCACATTTCCCTTTGCCGTTGAATCAGAGAGCAATGTTAGGGTTGCATTAACTGTGCAAGGGATTTTTTTGAGTAAGGGTAGTAATCACCAGGTAGTAGTTAACATTCCAGCAAGCCACCCCCTTGGCTCTACTCTTCATTCCCATCCTCTAGCCTTTATGGATCCACAGTGTTTATCCCACACTGCTTTGAAATCTTTCACAGTTTTAGTCTTCACCACTTCCTCCGGAAGGGCATTCCAGTCGTCCACCACCCTCTCCGTGAAGAAATACTTCCTGACATTGGTTCTGAGTCTTCCTCCCTGGAGCTTCAAATCGTGACCCCTAGTTCTACTGATTTTTTTTCCATTGTAAAAGGTTTGTTGTTGACCATGAATCATTAAAACCTTTCAAGTATCTGAAAGTCTGTATCATATCGCCTCTGGCTCTCCTCTCCTCAAGGGTGTACATATTTAGGTTCTTTAATCTCTCCTCGTAAGTCATTTTATGAAGACCATCCACCTTTTTGGTCGTTGTGGTAAAGATTCAAAACTGGGCACTGGAAGGATTTCATATGGTCACAGTATTCTGGCTACTGGGATTAGACAATAATCATACCTCCCTTATAAGCCCAGAGAAATGACATACGAGGTGTGGACTCTGTGTCTGTCAGCTGTAAGAGAGGAAAATCTCATATGTAATGATTGGTCTAGGAGGCTTCAAGGAAAGAAAATGATCAGGTAAGCTTAATTGAGCCTTATTTGTTTATCAAATTGTCCCTGATCCATTTTTCTCTTTTATGTTGTAAAGGTGATCATTTTTGAGTGAGCAGGCACATTTTAATTGTTAATAAAAAAAGAAAAAGAAAATTTAAGAAACATGCTGATTTATATGTTTAAATGAGTGCAGGAATGTGACGACAGAGATTTGAGGTATTGTTCGTATCGATTTTTTTTCCATAGGATTCTCGATTTGGACTTGGTTGTAAGGGATGGAGATGGCAACATCTTAGATCCAGAACAAACTAGCACAATTAGTCTGTTCAGAGCACATGAAATAGCTTCCAAACAAGTTGAGGAAAGAATACAGGAAGAAAAGGTAGGATAAATCACTTGATGCTTTTTGCTTTCTTGGATGTATTCACAGAGAAAATCTAATTTGGTAAAAGTAACAGTAGTAGTAGTATTACTCCAGGAAAGAATAAAATCATTAGGCAGGCTATTGTAAGATGTCTGTATATGTTAAAGTACAGCCAATATCAGAAGTTTGGTACTTATTTTATGTTGGGTTATTTATTTATTAAGTGACATTACTCCATCCCCTATCTCTTACTGCAGGTGTTTTGCAAAATAAGCATCATTAGCTCAGAAAGGCAGTATAATAAAAACAAAACCAGTTACAAAATATACATTACACAAACATCCAAAAGGACTTTAAAAATGCAGTTCTATAAATTTGTTGGAATCACCTTTTACATTTTTTGACGATTCCACTCTTCTGATTTTCTGTAGTTGATTAGAGTTCTGATCCCTTATTTGATCAAAGTAATATTTTATATTGGCCTTTATTTTTTTTATTACAGTCTCAAAAACAGAACATTGATATCAACAGACAAGCTAAGTTTGCTGCCACGCCTTCATTTGCCTTATTTGTTAATCTTAAAAATGTAGTCTGTAAAATAGGAGAAGATGCTGAAGTGCTTATGTCTTTGTATGACCCTATGGAATCTAAGTTCATCAGGTTGGTAACTTGCAATGCATTCAAGTTCTGTTCTGTTTTGCATGTAAAAATCCATGCTGAGTAACTGATTTTTTCCTAGTGTAAACCATTCATATAGTCCAAAAGTTTTGTTTAGAATGAGCGTTGAGTGAATTATCTAAAATTTGGTAATGCATCTTTTGGGATTATTTTATATTGCTCATGTCATTGAAAAGAACCTGGGTTTTGTTCTTAATCACCCTGCTGAGACTACTGAGGATTCTAGTTGATCCTTTAACAGCAGTATGACTCCCAAAATGAGATTGCCTTACTTAAAGAATACACTTACACGAGTATTAAGTGGAATTAAAAGGCCACAGTTTTATTTGTTTGACCCTATCAAGGGAGTCTTAACCTGTGCACCTGAGCCTTGCATTGGGCACATAACATTCAGGTGATTGAGTGTGAGTTCCCCTTTTGGCCACACCATAGTTTTCCCCAGACTAAGCAGGACTCTGCAAGTCATGTGAGTAAGTCTGTCTTGGCTTACTAGACAGCCTGCTCCATGCAAGCTAGACTGTCAGCCCTCTGAGCCTGTGATATGAATATAAAGGGGAGCCTCCAGCCTACCATCTGGTGACAAGTGCTCCCAGCCATTACTGCGCCCTTTCAAGAGCTATTGCTGCTTAAAAGTATGCCCCTTCCTTAGATAGGTTCAGATATCCCCCCCCCCCCCCCCCCTTCCCCACCAACTGCAGTGAACAACTTGTTAACGTGAGAACTGAGATCTTACATTACAAACAACTGGGAGTAATTTGCTAACAGACCCCCTAGATTAATAAAAAAGTCTTAATAACGCAGTGCTAATGCCCGTGCTAACAAAAAGGGACGTGTCTAGGGAAATTTTTGAGTTACCATCAAGCTAGGGTGAGATAACAGTACAAAATTTCATCTTTGTTAGCCTTTCCTCACTCCAAATGATGTCAAATCTTCACCAAGGTGTACTGTGCTATTTGTACGTCTCACTCTGCATGCAAAACTGGCCCCTAAACACAAAACCACCACTAACACCTCACCTCGACCTATTAGGCAGCCCTCCTATAGAGATTTAAATAGGTGCACACAGTGAGGCCCTCTCCAGAGGTGCTCTCTCTATCCACTCCACTCTTTCCCTCTCTTCCTCCCCAAGCCCAGAAATGGCCAAAATGCAATTCCAAAAATTTATCGTGAATTGCGTTATGGCCATTTTGGGCATTAAGACCGTGCGATATGTCCCCTAATTTAACTAATTCCTTCCCAAAACTCCCCCCAATTCCCACCCCTCAAAAATTTACATTTGTGCCATGCACTACAGCATTTTTTGCATGCATTATGGCATTAACACGTGCATTAATGCCATAACGCATTTTGAAGAATGATGTGGAGAGTGATGACTATATGGCATGTCTATAAACACCAGGAGTGTTGGGGTAGGCAGGTAAGGAAAGACCAGCAAGTTCAGGCAGGGGCAGTAGGAGAAAGGGACCGAATCTGTCCTACTCATGCTAGGCTTGGGAGACCAATGGGTGTTGTCCCCATGGCAAAAGGAAGAGAATTTAGGTTAGGCAGGAAGTCCTAAGGCCCGTGCAGTGGATTCCAGGTGTGGCGTCTCCAAAATACGGACCCAGAAATGAGCGACCGTACCAGGTCTGCAATGAGGACTGTATGGCCAGATGATTTTGTCCCCTTTGCTTCCCTCCCATCCTCCAGCATGCTGCACTGTAGAAAAAATATGACTGCTCAGTGCAATGTCCCAAACACTGGCAGTATCTGAGATGGAAAGCTCAACACCACATATTCAGTGACACGCTACTTCAAATAAGGTGAAATTTAGTACAGTCACAGTGATTTTTTTTATCAGTGCAGTAGCAAGTAATTAAGTTGTAAATTGATTTGTCCTGGTTTTCTGTTTCAGTTTAGGGAATGTAAGGATTTTGGTATGTGTGTGTGTGGTTTTTTTTGTTTTTGTTTTTTTATAGATTACAAAACACATAGGGAAGCCAAAAGCCCAAACCTATCAAGGTAAATAAAACACACACAAAAAAAGGAAAGGGCACGCCAATTAAATATTTAAACTTGTATCATGTGCTGTGCAAAATAGTCAATATCTTTGGATTAAGCACTAAAGATGTAATCATGAATCAGTAGAAAGTTAATTCAATTATTTGTAATTCTACAAAATAAAATTTTAAAATATTTTTAACTTGCAAAATAAAAAAGCTCTTCAACGTAATTCATAATTGTTACTTCACCAAATCATCCCAACTGAAAAAAAAGGATACTTGAAATTGCACAAAATAATACAATACACTTAGCTCATAATAGTTCTGAGAGTACACTAGAAGGTGCTTGAGACTTTCTGAAGCTGAAGGTGAGGATCCCGTCCTCAGAAGCCTGACACTGACAGTGTTTTGAGGGCAAACCATCTGCATCGGGGCAAGTTAGCTGTCTTTATGGTGGTGGCCATGTTGAAATGATAAAGTTGCATATGTTATCTCCCAACTTTCTACTGAAAGATGATTATACCTTTAGTGTCTAAGCCAAAGTTATTGGTTATCTTACACAACTTATGATACAGTTTAAATATTTAATTGGTGTGCCCTTTTACTTTTTTTTGTGTGCCCCATTTTTTTTTATAGCTGTAATAAATAGATTCCATTACATGAGTATTTTATTTTATAGAACATGCAGCAACTTATCACATTTTTGCATTCTCTTTAGTGAAAACTATCTTGTTTGCTGGTCAAGCTCAGGGCTACCAAAAGACATAGATAGATTACACAACCTCCGAGCTGTGTTCACGGTAAGTCTGTTCACTTTTTTCTCTCTTCTCTTTAATTTTGTTTGTTTGCTATATTTTCTGTTGATAAGCAGTAGGGATGTGAATCTGTTCCGGAATCTGTTCCGGTTTCGGCATCGTGGACCCACGGGAAATCTTCGTTTCCCGCGGTCCAGACATTTTTTTTTTTCCGGCTGTCCCGAGCCGGAAACCCCCCCCACCCCGACCCTTTTAAATTTAATTATTTAGAATCCTCCACCCTCCCGACCCCCCTCCCCAAACTTTCCTAAAGTACCTGGTGGTCCAGCGGGGGTCCCTGGAGCGATCTCCTGCTCTCGGGCCGTCGGCTGCCAGTGAACAAAATGGCGCCGATGGCCCTTTGCTCTTATCATGTGACACGGGCAATCGGTGCCATTGGCCGGCCCCTGTCACATAGTAGGAGCAATGGACAGCTGGCGCCATCTGAAAACCATCTCCGGAACTGGTATCTCCCCAACATCCTCATTAGTAAACATGGAGGCAAAGAATTAATTTAGTCTTTCTGCAATGGCCTTATCTTCCCTAAGAGCCCTTTTAACCCCTTGGTCATCTAATGGTCCAACCAACTCCCTCACAGGTTTCTTGCTTCAGATATATTTTTAAAAGTTTTTATTATGAGTTTTTACCTCTATGGCCAACTTCATTTCAAATTCTCTCTTCGCCTGTCTTATTATCAATGTTTTACCCTTAACTTGACAATGCTTATGTTTTATCCTATTTTCTTCAGATGGATCCTTCAGATGGATCCTCAGCACACTCGAAGCCATCGGCTTTACCCAAGTTATCACCTCCCCCACGCACAAAGCAGGGCACACCCTGGACCTCCTCTTTGTCAACTCCAGCATTAGCCTACCCTCTAAACCACACTGTACCCCTGTCCCATGGTCCGATCAAGCTATTGTCAAATCCTCCATCTCTATAAAGATACCCAAACCATCCAAATCCCCCTCCACCACATCTTTTGCCTACAGAAAATCCTGCCCCAGTGAGGACCTCACTTCAGCCTTTGCCAGCTCTTCTCTGAAACTCAACTGCTCAACTCCAAACACAGCCCTAGACTCTTGGAGCCACATCACCTTAGATATTGCAAACAAACTGTGCCCTATCACCACACATAAAACTAAACTATCTGCAAAAAAACAAAACCCATGGTACTCCCCAGACCTCAAACTAATGAAACATGAGCTCAGGCAGAAAGAACGCACATGGCGTAAAGACCCATCCCCGCAAAAAGCATCCATATTCAAATCCTCACTACATCTCTACAGGCTAGCCACCCTTAAAGCCAAACGAGACTACTACGCCCTACGAATCCACGATTACAAATATAACCCCAAAGCCCTCTTCACCTATGTTTCTTCCCTTACCAAACACACATCCCCCCCCATTCCTGACAGCGAAGCCAGCAGCAAATGTGAAGAACTGGGACGCTACTTTCATGACAAAATCACAACCATCCTTCTCCGATTTCCCTCTACTCCCTCCTCGCTCCCAGCTGCTACAGGCACTGACCCACCCTTGTCCTCCTTTAACGACCTTGAACTCGTTTCATCCACTGAAATCACATCTATCCTCAAAAAGATGAAACCTGCGACTCATCCATCAGACACTATCCCCACCAAAGCCCTCCTCACCATACCTGACATCATTTCCAAACCCATTGCAGATGTTATCAATTGCTCCCTCTCTTCAGGCATTGTCCCTGACCCACTCAAGCATGCTGTGGTCAAACCACTGTTCAAAAAACCTGCACTTGATCCCATGGACCCCGCCAACTTTCGCCCTATCTCCAATCTCCCTTTCATCTCAAAAATCATGGAGAAGGTCGTCAACTCGCAACTTACAGAATTCCTTGAAACTCACAACCTTCTCCACCCCTCTCAATTTGGCTTTCGTAAACACCTCAACACTGAGACCCTCTTACTTTCCTTGACTGACTACTTACTCAGGGGAATGGATCAAGGTCACAGCTACCTTCTTGCTCTACTGGACATTTCAGCTGCTTTTGACACCATAAATCACACCCACCTCCTTGCCCGCCTAACAGACATTGGCATTTCCGGCACAGCCCTTAAGTGGTTCTCATCCTACCTCGACAATAGGAAATTCACCGTGAAAATAGGCAATGCTGAGTCCTCCCACTATGCCCTCGCCCAAGGAGTCCCCCAAGGCTCCTCCCTCTCTTCTACTCTCTTTAACATTTACCTCACCCCCTTGTGCAAACTTTTATCAGAACTTGGCCTCAAATTCTTTCTCTACGCTGATGATGTGCAAATCATCATACCCATTCAAGGCTCCCTATCTGACACCCTTGAATCCTGGGGAAACCATCTCGCTGCCATCAACTCTTTACTTACCAACCTCCACCTTGCTCTAAACACTGCCAAAACTGAACTCCTCCTCATATCCCATCACCCCCCTACTAATCCCGCACTCTCAATTGACTCTGCTATCAAAATTCCTCATGCACAGCCCTGCGCAAGGAACCTGGGGGTCCTAATCGACCAACAACTGAACTTCAAAAAACATATCAGTGCCATACTCAAAGAGGGTTTCTTCAAACTTAGTCTTAAAAAACCTGAAACCTCTCCTTCACGCTAGTGACTTCCGCACTGTCGTCCAGGCTACACTGGCATCCAAGATGGATTACTGTAACTCCCTCTTTCTTGGCCTACCCTACTCCTCCTTAAAGCCCCTCCAAATGCTACAGAACACTGTAGCCAGAACCCTCTCCAACGCTCACAAATACGACCATATTTCCCCTATACTGAAGGACCTACACTGGCTCCCTATTCCCTCCCGCATCCTCTTTAAATCCCTGACCATTATACATAAAGCCTTATATTCCCATCACTCCAACTGGCTGGCAGATCCCCTCCAATTTGCCTGCTCGAATCGACCGACAAGGACCACTAACAAAGGGTCCCTCCATGTGCCATCCCTAAAGAAAGCACACCTCACAGCTACAAGGGATCGGGTGCTCTCCATTGCTGGACCTATGCACTGGAACTTACTCCCAACCCACCTCAGACTTGAACCTTGCATCACCAAATTCAGAGCCCAGCTCAAAACCTGGCTATTCAAACAAGCCTTTCCCCAACACCCTTGATGAATATTGAATTGTGATGGATCATGACCTGAATTTGACTATGACCTTGTTCTTATGACATTATAGTTCACTTGTTGTTTGTTCCTATGCTTCTCTGCTCTCCTTATGGTTTTTTGTACCCCTTACCCTTCCCCTGTTACTTGTAATTTCCGTTGCTTTTGTTCCATGTAAACCGAGGTGATGTTTCGAGTAACATCGGTATAGAAGACTTTCAAATAAATATAAATAAATAAATAAATTTTTGAAGGATGTTATGTTTTGGCTAAAATAGCCTCTCTTACCTCACCTTTTAACCATCACGGTAATCGTTTTGCCTTCCTTTCACCTTTCTTAATGCATCGAATACATCTGGACTGTGCCTCTAGGATTGTATTTTTAAGCAATGTCCATGCCTGTTGAACACTTTTAACCAGATTGGCCCAGAAGACCATGTATGCAGATTTGCGAAGACTCCTGATAGAGACCCTCCTTTGTCTTCTACTGCACAAGAATCTGTTGCAGCAAGGGCCTGTCCTTCATGAAGATCAGACTTGGTTTTGTCTTATGGTATGGCCCTTGAGAGTGCTCAAACGTTCTCCATTTCCTTAGCCTATGTATTGGTTTGGCGAATGTTTGAGGCTTGGTGTGAGGATCATTGTTTTCTTCCTCGTTCAGGTAAGATCCCACTCATTTTGGAATTTTTGCAGGATAGGTTAAATATAGGTTTGGTCCTTAATTCCTTGAAGGGTTCAGGTTGTGGCTCTTGCCTGTTTCAGGGGACAGGTGAATGGTGAATCCTTATGTCATCCTTATGTGGCCCATTTCTTGAAGGGAGTGAAACATCTTCGTCCTCCCTTGTGGTTACCAGTTTCCTTGTGGAGTCTTAACCTGGTGTTGAATTTCTTGGCAGGCCCTACATTTTGACTGCTGTGTAATCTTTCTTTGCAGTTATTGACCTTGAAAACAGTGTTTCTGGTGGCGATATGTTTTGCGCATCTGATTTCTGAGCTGCAGGCCTTGTCTTGCCGAGAGCTGTTCCTTTAGGAACTCTAGGAGCGATACATCTGCTTACTGTTCCCTCTTTCTTGTCTAAAGTGGTCTCGGATTTTCACTTGAATCAGTCCATTTCCTTGCCATCCTTGGATAAGGAAAGAGATGGGGAAGAGTATCGCCTGTTGCGACCCTTGGATGTCAAGAGACATGTGCGGTATCTGGAGATTTCTATACCTTTCCGATTGACGGATTGCCTTGTTTGTCCTTCATGGTGGAGGAAAGCAGGGTGAAACAGCTTTGTGGGCTACAATAGCTGGATTAAGGAGGTAGTCACAGCTGTGTATGTGGATGCTGAATAGCCATTGCTACTCAGGTTAGGGCTCATTCCACTAGGGTTCAGGCAGTGTCATAGGCGAAGTTAGATTGTGGTCTTCCGTCGACATTTGCCAAGCTGTGACATGGTCCTCCTTACACACTTTTTCCAGTATTATTGTCTGGATGTTCAGGCCCTGGAGGATGCAGCCTTTGCACATGCGGTGTTAACTGGATCGTGGGCAGCCTCCCACCCTCTTCTGGAGTAGCTTGAGTACATTCCACTGGTTCTGAATCCATCTGTCTACATGCTAGGAAAGGAGAAATTACTGCTTATCTGATAATTTTGTTTTCCTTAGTGTAGACAGATGGACTCAGCTTCCCACCTTTGCCTCCTGAATGATTGTGTTAATGGTTTTCCTGTGGGGCTATGCATTCCAGGGGATTACTGGTAAGTGTTCATCCAGTCCCTAGATTGGGGTACATACATTCACTGTCTGAGTTCATCAGTGTTTCCTGTTGGTTGACTGTTTTTAATCAAGTTTTTTGCTAGTCTGTCCACAGTTGCGTTTGAAGAGAATACTGGCAGGCTGATGCCATTTCAGGAGTATATATACTGTGACATCGGTTTACTCCATCTCCATCTGCTGGCAGAAGTGCATAACCACTGGTCCTGAGGGCATCTGTCTGCACTAAGGACAACAAAATTACCAGGTAAGTAGTAATTTCTCCTTAATATTAGAGTTTCCAATAACATCACAACTTGACATTTAGAAATCTATAGTGTCAAGAAAAATTTTTAAAGAACTGTTTAGAAGATTTCCACAATTTGTGTCCACATGTACCTAGTATTTATCTATTTTTAATACATTTCCCCTAAGAAAGTTCATTACCTACTTGTATTATTTTGGCAATAAGTATGGAAATTCTGTGATATCTCTAGAGACAATATCCAGTTTAATGATTTGAGTTTGCATCACTTTCTGAAACTTGAGCTGCTTATTCAGTCTTTTCATATTAATTATGTAAAGTAAATATCTTGTCTACTTATAGAAGCTGGCTTACTGTTTAGGTGAAAATGTCCTTTTATTCTAAGTTTGAGAGGCTGGGTACCTTAATATTTTACTGAAATAAATGATTTTTCATCTTCCATTTTATGCAGACATGTGGAAACATTTTGTTGCATATCTAAATCTGGACTGCTGAGAGTAGAGGGTGGCAAGGAGGTAGAGTGTTACTAATTTTCAAAGGGAAAATATATGTGTACTTTACCTTTGAAAATGATTCCAGAAAAACTAAAAAACACATTTACACATGTTAATTTGGGTGGGTGGTTTTCTGTGAAAAAAATACTTTTGAAAATTAACATGCAAGCACATAGATGTAAAACCATTCACCACCCCCACCCTCAGGAATGCTTGTTCATACTATGTAAAAGTATGTACGTAGAGGCTCTATGCACATTCTTTTATCCACATATAAGGTGGGCAGTTCTCAAAAAACCCACTTCACTCTGTAAAGCACCCACAGAAATGCTACACTACGTTAATGTATGTCCTCTTTGCTCTTGATATTTCTCATTATTTAAAACAGAATGCTTAATTAGGTAGATCCTTGATTTGATCATATGAGTGTTATTTTCTTAAGTACTTCTATTTGGTTGGACATATTCCAAATATTGGATGTGAGATCTCTCTCTCATGAATTAATGTGATTTCTTGCAAGTTCCAAAATAAGCACGGAGTAACCTGCACAGAGCAGCTGTTACAACCAAAAATGGAAGTGATATGACCATCAGGGCTCAAAGATGGCATGGGGAGACCAACAGTGTGATGACCATGATGGACTTGGCAATGCTTGGGTCAGATATGATGAGAGCTGAGAGATCAAATGGAAGACCCAAGGGAGGAGTTGATGTTGGTTTAATTTGAAATCCTCGGTTGAGTGTGTGTGTGTGGTGGTGGGTAAAAAAACAAACCGAATATTAGGAATTGTTATGAAAGGAATGGAGAATAAAATGGTGAATGTCATAATGCCGCCGTATTGCTCCATGATGAGGATTCACTTAGAGAACTGTGTGCAGTTCTGGTTGCCACATCTCAAAAAGATAAAGTTGCATTGGAAAAGGTACAGAGAAGGGAAACCAAAATGATAAAGGGGATGAAATTGCTCTCCTACAAGGAAAGTCTAAAGCAGTGGTTCTCAACCTGTGGGTCGCGACCCCGTTGGGGGTCGAATGACGATTTGCCAGGGGTCGCCTAAGACCATCGGAAATATGGGTTTTTTGTCTATTCTAACGTGTAAAATTTGTCATTGTACAAATTTTTTCCATTGGTAGTTACTATTTTTTACTATAATTGTCATTCGAGGATAGATGTTGCAGACAACTGAATCAGAATGATTTCAAACATTTTAATTGTCGCAGCATAAATATTTTTAACAGTTTAAATTACTGTCCATCAAACGGTGTGGTGTAACGCAACGTTACGCTATTGTGGGATCAAAGATATTTCTATGAGGAAGATTTACGCACGTCGTGACGTAATTGAAAAGCACTGCCGTTTCTAATTAGTAATACGCCATCGTTTTATAGTCCATGTTATTGAAGGTAATATTTTCATTATGGAACAATCCATGAAAATGGATCTCGAACAAAAGAACGTTAAGAAAAGAAAATATAATGACGATTTTTTACGGTATGGTTTTACTTCAATAGTTAAAGCAGGAATTGAGAAACCCCAATGCGTTATTTGTAATGAAGTTCTATCAGCCGAATCTATGAAGCCGAACAAACTGAAACGTCATTTTGATAGCAAGCATCCGAGCTTTGCCATGCTTTTCAAATTTTCACATAAGTATGCAACATGAATATGGTGAATACGCAATAGAAAAATAAATAAATGCAAGTCATAAAGATAAAATTTCATTTATTTGTAATTTAGTTATAAGCAGAAATATATACAGTACAGTTACTTAGGCCTATGAACGAAAATAATTTTACGGTTGGGGTCGCCACATAGTGGGGAATTGTATTAAAAGGGTCGCAGAACTATAAAGGTTGAGAACCGCTGGTCTAAAGAGATTGGGTCTGTTTGGCTTGGAGAAGAGACGTTTGGGGGTGGGGGGGGGAGGATATAATAGAGGTTGGTAAACTCATGAGTGGAATAGAACTGGTAAATGTAAATCGGTTATTTACTCTTTCAGAAAATACAAAGACTATGGGGCACTCCATGAAGTTAATAGCATATTCAAAATATATCTGAGAAAATTCTTTTTCACTCAATGCACAATTAAGCTTTGGCATTCGTTACTGGAGGACGTGGTTAAGGCAGTTAGCATAGTTGTGTTTAAAAAACGTTTGGACAAATTTCTGGAGGAGAAGTCAGTAAACTGTTATTAAACAGGTAGACAAGATTGCAGGATGGGATCTGTTTACTGTCTGGGATCCTGTCAGGTACTGTGTGACCTGTGTGACCTGTGACCCGTGTGACCTGAGCTCTGTGTGACCTTTCAATAATTCCCTAGAAACGGGAGTGGTGCCGAGTGATTGGAGAAGAGCGGTGGTGGTCCCGCTTCACAAGAGTGGGAACAGAGAAGAGGCTGGTAACTACAGACTGGTTAGCATCACCTCGGTGGTGGGAAAAGTAATGGAGTCGCTGTTGAAAGAAAGAATAGTGAACTCTCTACAGTCGGGAGAATTGCTTGACCAGAGGCAGCATGGATTCACCAGGGGAAGATCCTGTCAGACAAATCTGATTGACTTTTTTGACTGGGTAACCAAGGAATTGGATCGAGGAAGAGCGCTCGATGTCATCTACTTGGACTTCAGCAAAGCTTTTGACACGGTACTGCACAGGAGACTGGTGAATAAAATGAGAAACTTAGGAGTGAGAGCCAAGGTGGTGGCCTGGATTACAAACTGGTTGATGGACAGAAGACAATGTGTAGTGGTGAGTGGAACTTACTCTGAAGAGAGAGCTGTGTTGAGCAGAGTGCAGCAGGGATCGGTGTTGGGACCGGTCCTGTTCAATATCTTTGTGAGCGACATTGCGGATGGGATAGAAGATAAGGCTTGTCTTTTTGCAGATGACACTAAGATCTGCAGCAGAGTGGACATGCCGGAAGGCGTGAAGAGAATGAGACAGGATTTAAGGAAACTGGAAGAGTGGTCAAAGATATGGCAGCTGAAATTCAACGCTAAGAAGTGCAGAGTCATGCATATGGGGTGTGGAAATCCGAAAGAACTGTATTCAATGGGGGGAGAAGGGCTGATGTGCACGGAGCAGGAGAGAGACCTGGGGGTAATAGTGTCTAATGATCTGAAGTCGGCAAAACAATGTGACAAGGCGATAGCTAAAGCCAGAAGAATGCTGGGCTGCATGGAGAGAGGAATATCAAGTAAGAAAAGGCATGTGATTATCCCCTTGTACAGGTCCTTGGTGAGGCCTCACCTGGAGTATTGTGTTCAGTTCTGGAGACCGTATCTCCGAAGGTACAGAGACAGGATGGAGGTGGTACAGAGAAGGGCGACCAAAAAGGTGGAGGGTCTTCATCAAATGACTTATGAGGGGAGATTGAAGAATCTAAATATGTACACCCTGGAGGAAAGGAGGAGCAGAGGTGATATGATACAGACTTTCAGATACTTGAAAGGTTTTAATGATCCAAAGACAACGACAAACCTTTTCTGTTGCAAAAAAATCAGCAGAACCAGGGGTCACGATTTAAACTCCAGGGAGGAAGACTCAGAACCAATGTCAGGAAGTATTTCTTCACGGAGAGGGTGTGGATGCTTGGAATGCCCTTCTGGAGGAAGTGGTGAAGACCAAAACTGTGAAGGATTTCAAAGAGGCGTGGGAAAAACACTGTGGATCCATAAAGTCTAGAGGATGTGAATGAAGTGAAGAGGCATGGAGGTGGCTTGCGGGAATGATGGCTACTACCTGGAGATTAATATCCTTATTCAATAAACATACACACGGTTAATGTGACTCCAACACTGCTCTATGCTTCAACAGCAGGGGGAATGATGAAAAGATCTCTGCTTCAACGACAGGGGGAGTGATGAAAAGATGATTTATATTCGGACATCAACCAACAAGGACTGAGTTGCACAGGCTGGATAAACATGCGTGGGAGTAGCTTGCTATGACGTTGGTTACTACCCCTAAACAATTAGCTAGATACTTCACTTAGATGCAGCTCCAGCACTGATACCCTAACCAATTAGCTAGATACTTCACTTAGATGCAGCTCCAGCACTGCTAACTACATTGATGGTGGGGGTGGAAGGGAAATAGAGCAAAAAAGTCACTTACAAGGGACAAGAGTAACAGATAAATATGGGGGGGGGGGAGTGAAAGCTTGCTGGGCAGACTGGATGGACCATTGTCTTCTTCTGCTGTCATTTCTATGTTTCTATATGTTTGAAACTTGTGTGAGGTTGCACAGATTCAGTCCCTCTTTCATAAGCAATAATTCAATTATATTAAAACTAATTTTAAAAAAACTATCAAAAGTAAAACATTCTTTTATTCATTGATACAAACATGAGTTGAGTGAATGAAAATGTAATTTTTTTGATGGCTTTTTTTGTTTTTTTAATTTTAAACATTGACTCATGAGTGCTTCTGAGATGCACAAATGGACAATAGTAGGGTTGAAGTTTTGATGAATTGTGTTTTTACTCATATGTTTCAAACGCATGCTAATTTAATCCTTTTGTGTGCATACTACCATTTATCCCATATATCTGTCTACACATGTATTTTTCAGTTGTTAGTTGGAAATTTGTATTGGTTTGTATATTTTTACTTAAGTAATTTGTGGAAATGAATGTTTTTAGGACCTTGGAAGTAAAGACCTGAAAAGAGAGAAAATCAGTTTTGTCTGCCAGATTGTGAGAGTAGGTCGTATGGAGCTGAGGGACAATAATACAAGGAAACTAACTTCTGGGTTACGCCGACCTTTTGGAGTAGCAGGTAATCTACACGCTTTATAGCTGTACATCGTCTGTTAATGATCTTTGTTGTTTAATGTAGCACAATTGATTGCACCAGCATTTGTTCAGTGATGAAAATGGATTAAAATAATTTGCTATCTCACTGTAGTTTGATTTCATTATTTTTCATAAATTGCAGTAAAAATGCATTATAAAATAGTAGGTTTGCTGTAATTTGTGTTAAACTTGATCAAGTTCAATTCCCATCTTGTATTTGGAAACCTGAATTTTGATTTGGACCCTAAGCTAATCGTAGATCAAACACTGGAGCATATTGAATAATGTGGCTTATTTGGTTTGTGAACAGAGGGTAATCTTAATAATAGTAATAAAATTATAGAGGCAACCTTTAATAAGAAGGATAATATGGACAGTTTAATTGAGCAGGATGCCATTACCACCCTAATTGTATAGGTTGTAAGTGTGGTAGTTTGTAATTGCTTTCAGAAACAAATTAGCTTGCTTCTAATAGAAATGCACAATGGAGAAAGACATTCTGTTGCAAAACTAGTTAAGTTTTTGGAAAAAAAAAGTTCATCCTTTCAATGAATTTTTTTTTGGTTTGCTGTTTCTCACCAACCTGTAAATAATTTGCTTGCACCTCTACATAAAACACACAACTTGTCATGGCCATGGCCTTTTAGCTAATAAAGAACAACCTTGATGAACTCTTCATTTTTAGTTGATGCCTCTAGTTCAATAAACCCGACCTTTTCTGTTTTCAGTAATGGATGTAACTGACATTATTAATGGAAAACTGGATGATGAGGATAAACAGCACTTTATTCCGTTTCAGCCGTAAGTACGCATTTTGTATCACAAATTTTCAGAGATAATGTTAGGGCAGTGTGTTAATTAGCTTGTCACGCTAATTATATAGGACCATTGCACTGCTATAAAAATCTGGGGCATATTGTCATTGTGCCTGGAGTGGATTCTATTTAGTCTGCTGTCTTTCCAGTAGACTTTGATAGGATGTTATAATAATCCATGACAAGCTGAAGGGGGAGGGGTGAATTGAGATGCATGGTTAGATGAATGTTTTCAACCACTGCGAGCATATAAGCAATGTCATCTGAGGAAGTGTCCATTTATGTGGTACAGTTTGTATAAATTCTCTGAGGTTTTTTTGAGTCATAAAAAGTGGCATGCAAAATGAAAATGGATATATAATCCCTTAGAAGTCTATATGTTTTCTCCCTCCAAGGTCCATATATTCATACTACACAAATGATTATAAACAAGTGAATTATTTTTTTAATATTACTTAGTACTACAAATACTACCTTAAGCATTCATGTAGCACTGTAAGTTATAGGGAGTGCCATAAAGATCTACATTAGCAAGAGCTTCTCAATGGAGCTTACAATCTAATTGACCTGCCTGTAGATTGACAAACTTCTATAGCACATAATATACAATTTTAAGGGAACATGATTTTCTCACTTTTGTAGAAGTACAACATGCCCTTAATCAGCCCTCAATATCTGTCCTATTTTTCCTTTATAACAGTTCTCTCATGTTAATTTAAGCTACAGTAGTAAGAAATATGAATTATTTATAAAGTGTACAAATAATGTTCCTGTGTATATAGCTCTGGAGAGGAGCTCTACCTCTAACAACATCTAAAGTAACTCAAGGACACACTGAAGTTAAGAGCCTTGCCCAAGGTCACACAATAATTGGTGAATGAGTGAAACTGAACTCGAGTTTGTGGGTTTGCAGTTCTGTATTATAACCAGTATGCTATTCTGTTAGCTCAGTGGTCTACCATCTAACTCACAATGCTCCTGCTGTTTGCTATGCCTCATCATTATATTTTCCTTTTAAATTTTCTCACCAGTAACCAACCATAATCAAGAATCATTATTATTTGCTTTTTTAGTAAGTGCTTTTCACAAGCTGAGGGATTCTATTACTTTGGATACTGGTATTGATAGACTCCTGTTTTGTGGGTTTTTCACCTTCCTTTAAAGCACTCCTTGTTATGCTGATAAAAGGTGTTAATAGATCTCATTGCTACTCTCTACTCACTAAATGGTTGCTGAATGGCCTACATTGTTTTCTGTAATTTGTTTTTTTGTTTTCGCATGCCTCCACATATATGAAATAATAGGATACATCATGGCTTCTGTTGTGAATAATTGCAAGAATTCTACTACTTGCCAATTTTCGAGGCTCACAGTGGCAGATAAAGGAGTGCTATAATGAGATGTCTCTGAAAATATGTATCTCCTTGCTTTTAGTAAGGGAAAAAGAGTAAAGCTAGTTTTCGCATTAGTGTTGCAAACAGTGCTAATGAAACTTTTAGTTGTTGCTCCATTAAAACACATTTATAATTTTATGCATTCCTGCAAGTTTCTGATCAGAATGCACACAGTTTCCATCCTTTCTTTTGATAACATGAATTCCTGTTTGGAATAAGATATACTGTGTATGGTAGTTTGTATTATCACTCTTACAATTATTGATTGAGGTAATATGTACATAATTAATTCCTCATTTAATTGTATTTCATATCTTGCTCCTGTGCTTCTTGGCATAGCTGTTTCCTTTAAGTTGCTTATTTATGTTCATTTACTGGCCATCAACAAAGCTGCTAAAATGCACTTGGCAAGGTTGGTTTGGGGTGATTTTCACTAATACTGCATGCAATTTGTAACTATTTTATATTGTCATTTGTGTATGCAAAGCAGTATAACCAAATATGTTTGATGGGTAGTATTTATTTTTCTTGCATAAAGACAATTGGACTAAAATTTTTAGCACAAAAGTTGTGTGTTTTCCTGTTGCAGTGGTTTGGTATTTAAAATGTTTGTGGCCTTTCTGTAGTGAATGCCCATCAAACATCATACGCTATCGTCTAACATGTCTGTACATAGGTCAAGGTTTCACAAGCTGTCATTTACATTTTTTAGCTACGCGACCATTAAGTGGTTTCACTGAATATCACAGGCTTCTAGCTATAGAGATGGTAAAGGGGTTCTTGCACTAAATAGCATTACAAATAGGTTAGAAGATAATGCTTGCATGTTCCTGTTGAGTATTGTTAGAAGCTTTTCTTGTCTTAAGCAGGTTTGACATTTCTTGATTAATGTTCTTCCATGTCTTTCTTCTTACCTATCCTATCCTTTGTCTTGCGTTGACTAATAATTACTCTTT
Organism: Rhinatrema bivittatum; assembly: GCF_901001135.1. NCBI lineage: Eukaryota > Metazoa > Chordata > Amphibia > Gymnophiona > Rhinatrematidae > Rhinatrema > Rhinatrema bivittatum. The sequence goes on along the minus strand of NC_042621.1, from coordinate 251,525,303 downwards.
GTCTGAACCATGATATGATCTTTTATGTTCCCTTGTTACTGTGACTTCTGGTTTTCTGTGCCCCTTTGTTTCCTGTGATGTTGGTCATCATGTACATACTCCAGGCTAGCGTTGGATGACGCCATTCGACATAAGCAGCTGAACATATCATCCCGTTTTTCACCCAGGGTAGCAGGGGAGAATGATTTCCTTCAGACTGTTATAAACAAAGTGATTGCTGCTAAAGAAGTCAACCACAAGGGTCAAGGTAGGCACCTCTGTTCTACCTAATATTGTATACAGAAAACAATAGTCTTTTAGGAACATCTGACTATTTTAGTCTAAACTGGAAGATCCACTGAGATGAAATCATGTTGTCTGAGAGAAAAGTGCTTGATTCTTGATTTTTGTTGCCAGTAAAGTGTGTATGTGTGGGTTATATGTCTCTGTAACCCAAGTCAAGCAGTCATAGGTTTCTATCTTTAGCATTTACTCAGGAATTTGTTTTTTTTCTTTATCCTGGGTACTTTTGCATTTACTTTTCTTATTTTGTAGCTTCATTTAGAAAGGAGAGTTATATCCATGAACAAAGTGCTAGCATTGTATTTTATGTTGGTTAGAAAATTTGCTATAAAACAAGGTAGTCTATGGGCCTCAAAGGTTGAGCACAAGAATGAGAGTTTTCTTTTATTATATTTTTGGCCAGGCATTTTTCTCCTGCTCCTTTGGACATCCAGCTCAATCAGCACCAACCTTTATTTTAATAAGTTTCCCTAACCTAGCCATTGCAATGATGGTCTTTTGTCGGGAGCCGCAGGCTGAGATTTCCTCTGGATTTTGTATGCAGAAACCCTACTTTAGCCTTTAGAGGTCACTTTTGAGCAAGAGCTGGGAGATTCTCCACCTAGCAGCTGTGACGGCTGCTGCCTCAGCCAATCCAGGAAACAAAAGCCAGGTGTGGAATTGAAATCGGGTCTTCTACATTGCAGCTGAGCCTCTGCACTGACCCAAGGTCAAAGTTAAGATATTGTGTCAGTTCCACAATGCATTGTAGTCTCTTATAGTTAGAGATTAAGATTGTGAAGTTAGATGCACTGGCATTTAAATGGCAATACAAATGTCAATAAAATAGAGGCATCCCTCTAAGCTGTATTGCATTTAAATAAGCCAGAAAAGAGGATATGCATCTGAAAAATAATGGGGTAGATTTTAAAAAGGTGCGCGTGCTACCTGGTGCGTGCATATGTACACCCGATTTTATAACTTGTGCATGCAGGCGTGTGCAAGTTATAAAATCAGGGGTCGGCGTGCGCAAGGTGGTGCACAATTGTGTACCTTGCTTGCACCGAGCCACGCTGCCTCCCCCCGTTCCCTCCTCCCTAACCTGACCTTCCCACCCCTTCCCCTAACCTTTCCTACTCTAACCCCCCCCCCCCCAAATTTTTATTTTACCTTTTGCGCCTGCCTCTGGGCTGGTGCAAGTTGTGCACGCCAGTAGGCTGCTGGCACATGATCCTTTGACACAGCAGCAATGGCCACTGTGTTGCAGTCCTCTGGCCCCACCCTGCCCCGCCCCCCGGACCACCCCACCCCCACCCCTTTAGTAAACCCCTGGGACTTACACACATCCCGGGGCTTTACGCGCGTCGCCAGGCCTTTTTAAAATAGGCCCGGCGCGTGTAAGACCGGTTACGCGCGTAAATCCTCTGGATTTACGCGTGAAACCTTTTTAAAATCTGGCTCAATCCTTAAATGTGTCTTCATAATAGGAGCAGGGGGACAAAAGAAGAGCTTTTTCTTCTCTGTTCCAAATTCCAGTCATTGGCACAAAAGTTCTGTTTTTAGAGTTGCTTGCAATTAAGATTTGAAAAAAAGGTATCTTAATAAAAGTCCAAAGAAGCCTATCTAGCAGATATCCAAACATTGTACCAGGTTCTTAAAGCAACAGTATCTATTTTAATTTGGTGGCCAGGAAAATTTGATTAAGACAAAAGCCATGGGGTCCATATTCAGCAGCATTTAGCCAGTTATCTGGCTAAATGCTGCTGAATATGGACCCCATGGCTTTTGTCTTAATCAAATTTTCCTGGCCACCAAATTAAAATAGATACTGTTGCTTTAAGAACCTGGTAAATGTCAACTTTTGAATATTTCAGCCATTTGTCTAGGTAACGTTTACCTGATTAACTCATAAATTTTAGCTAAATAACGTACACGTGTTCTAGGGAGGAGTTAAATTAGATAAATTATCTGGCTAACTCCAGCATTCAGTTAGCGGGATAACTTATTCGGCTAACTCTGATCGTGCTTGTAGAGCAGTCCTAAAATTAGCCAGATAAAATTATGTGGCTAACTTTAAGACAGTTGGACATATTCAATGGTGCCGCTATGCTGCTGAATATCCTTGCTTCCTCCCCCGTTTTCGTATGACTGCTTGAAACCCTGAAGAATGAATTGATTTGGTTGGAGTCTCACAGAATGCCAGTGGTTGAGAGATGTTCTGAATCGTAGATCAATGCTCTTAACTAGATTACTACTTCTCACTGTTAGCTAGATTGTACAGTATATGAATTTACCTAGTTTTTGGTTCAATAGCTTTTTCTTTGTTTTTTGTCTGCTTTTTTTTTCTTTCTTTTATTGTTTTTATTACACTTATTTTTGCTAAGAATGGTGCTACAACCAGTGCCCTAAATTTTGAAATTTGTTTCCCAAAATCTGTTCTTTGGTTATTCTGGCTATATTTATGCTACACTTGGGTGATGCCTACAATGGATGTGAGACTAATTATCCTTTATCTTTTTACTTTAACAGTAGCCCAAATAGGAGGAACTTTGAAAGAATTTGAACACGAAGGGTGGACAAATATTTAGAAAATTTAGGGACTAGCCAACCATTTTAGCAGTAAAGGAAAACCATTTTTTTCTTAAATTCTTTTTTGATTTCTCTGGCTCTTTTATTCTAGTTCATTATTAATTCAGCTAATTTTCCTTTTTCTTTCTATTTTTGGGGGTAGTTTTTCTTTACTTCCCTTTCCAAGTGCCTTCCTCTCCTTTGTTCCATGCTGTCCCTCTGTTATCCTCCCCAGTTTCTCTTCTCTGAAGCCTTCATCCTTTTCAGATACCCATAACTTAGGGCTTTCATAGAAGCCAGAACCCAAGAGGTATCCCCTCAAGTATCGGCTCATTAGAAAAATTGTAAAAGGCACCACTTGGTTGTTAATTCACTTATAATTTTTAATTTTGCCTTAAATATGCGCTCATAGTTCCGCCTCCACATTTTCTTATAATTTATGATGTTTGTAAAATATATGAGATGAGGGTTACTCAATTATTATTATTTTTTTTTTCTTGTTATGGTGTATGGATAATGACAAACATCAATTTTTCTGTACAAGGTTATTCTTGGATGTAATTTCAAAAAATTTGAAAATAAAGAATTAAAAAAAAAAAAAAAAAAAGATACCCATATCTTAATTCTGACATCATTACAGGGCCTACAGCAGGCTGACACATTCTTCCCTGGTGGCCCAGCAGGAGCCATGCTAGCATGTTCTCTGTCAAGCAGAGACTATGCTGGTTTGATCTTCTCTCCTGGAAGTTCAGGAGGGACTTCACTGATGTGATCTCCTCCCTGTCCCAGCAGGGACCATGCCAGCATATTCTTCTCCCCTGGAGATCCTGCAGAAGTCACCCCAGCATAGTAGAAACAATTCTTGCATGTTTTTCTTCCCTCAGCAGTCTGATACTGTGCTGTGTGCTCATGCTCTCCTTAGCGTGGCTCATCTGGGTGCTGTGTCAGACAGTTGCCAGCAATTACATTTTAGACACCCACCTGATTGGATGCCCAATAGTTCCACCTTTGATAAACACTGATATCTCATTTACAGTGAAATAAAATTCACTGAGAAAACGCAGTTGAAATTAATTTGTGGTAATGTAAGTTCTCTGGATAGATTCATAATTTTTGTTATTTTTGTGTTAGTACTTGTGGTTAAAAAATAATTTGGAGACACTATTTGTACATGGCGTAACATGAAGATTTGAAGACTTCAATTACTTAGTAATACAGACCTTTGTAGATTTGGTCCTGCACTAGATGAAGTGCAGGTTTATAAAATCATGAGTGATGTGGTACAAGTTAATAGGAAATGATTGTTTATTTTTTTTCAAATATCTCTGGGACTAGGAGCCACTGCTTGAAACTGATAGCAAATTTTAAAACAAATTTAAGAAAGCATTTTTTTCAGTGAATGCCGATTAAGCTGTGAAAGTTGTTGGGAGTCACGTGATGCGGTGAACCTGGGAGGATGCTTCACTCCGGCCCCAGGTGCCATTCCCTGAAATCTGAGATTATCAGAGGCATCAGTGTTCCCATAAATCACAAAAGTGCTGGATTTGACTGTTCCTATGAACATCAATCACTACATGACAGAATCTTCCTCTGGTATGTCAGCAAAACCAGCAAAAAAGGAGAAGGAAAAACAAAGTCGGCGAAGATAAAATGGCTGCTGCAACTGGCAAAAATCATCAATGCTCGCTGGACAGCAATGCGGAAATTTATAACTGCAGTGGTAATGGTGGACATAGCCACCAAACTAGATTGCATTTCCGAGCAGAATTCTGAATTAAAATCTTCACTAAATGAATTTGGGTCTGTAGAGAGATATCTCATGTTTACCAATGAAACACCAAATATGAATTATAATAGCCATGTACAAGCAAAATTCTGACAGGTCTCAAAAGGCATTGTCACAGCAAGAAAGAAGAAGGAACTTTGGTCAGGTGAACTTTAAAACGTTGTCTCTGTGGAAAAATGAAGAGGCCTTGTCCTGATACACTGAAGGATACCTTATCAGTTATGCCTGTTTGTAGGGGCTTGTTTAAATAAAGAAACCAGACAGAAAGATAATATGACTGAAGCATAGGCAGGAGTCATGGTTTGGGCAAATCAGAGTGCAGAGATCATAAAGACCCCTACCCCTGGAAGGAAAGTGGGGTAGCCTGAGAGGGAGAAAAACACTCTGACACCCAGCTTGGCATACAGACGTGGCAGTTCTCCCCCTGAAGTAATGGGGAGGGGAGAAAAGATCTGCAATGCAACAAAAGCCCCTCTACTCACCATATGGTTTGCATATTTATTAGCTGGAAAGTATAAGAGAAAGGGAGCAAGGAAGAGAAGAGGGAGGCATAAACCCTGGAAGAAAGCCCAGAGAGCGGATCCTGTGAGCAACCCTGAAACCTGTGCTGAAGCATCCCTGAAAGTGAAAGCGGGGCCAGAACCAGACCAGCACTCCCTGCTATCGAAAAGGGAGAAGACTAGGTGTGGCCAGGTGATCGGAGAGAGGCACTGAGTCATAGACTGTGAAGGGTGAGAACAAGCCCAGCAGCTGGCAAGCACCAGAGCCAGAAGCTTGTCTCCTTCCTGGATAGCCTGCCCACCCTAACCCGCATTCTCCAGCTCTCCAGCCTGAGCCTGCTTCAGAGATGAACAGAGATATCTCCTGAAGTCGGGTCCCAGGGTGAGTAAGTTAACCCTAAATATTAACATATTAAGCAGGCTAAGGTTTATGGAATGTTTTATCATACATGAAACAGAATTTTCTTTAGGGAAAACTGGTGCTTAGTGGCCAGGATATCAGAGATAGGAATTGCTGCTATTTTCTAAATGCTATGTCCTGCCAAGTCTGATAAATAAGTATTTCTGAGGAGAATACATGTTGACTTTTTCCTGACTTAGGATCGCAAGTAAGGTGGGAGGGCAGCTGGCAATGTCTTGTAGCAGACAGATTCCTGCACCTCTAAATCTGCTTACAGCCGAGGCTGGCAATGTTAGAGGGCCACTTGATGGTGGCAGAGGCGGATGCTTTGGAGATGGCTAAAACATTACAAAAATTGGAAAAGATGGTTTTGGCACAGGAGAAAAAGATCGATGAGCTCGAGAATCTATCTGTATGAAATAATTTGTTTTATAGGCTTTGCAGATATGGTGGAAGAAAACAAACTTTCCAGCATTCTTACTGAGTGGCTCCCTTCTGCTTAGGCCTTCTGAATCTAAAAGAAGCATTGATTATAGAGAGAGCACACAGGTTAGGGGTGAAAAAAGTGGGGGACCTGCTTCCACATGAGTGATTGCACGGATTCTCAACTTTGTCCACAAGCAAGTGATTTGGCAAGCCTATTGCAAAATGATCTCACTAATGAAAAATGATAATTGGAGCATGATTGTATAAGACTTTTCAAAGTGGCCACAAAATGGAGGGAATTTGGCCCACTATTTGTCTAGCTCACAGCGAAGAAAATTCATTTCACTCTGAAATTCGCTGCTAAGCTTTGTGTTTGGCATGATGGTATAACACACATCTTTGATAAAATACTTGAAATCAAGAAGTCTTGACAATTCAACCGACTAATTTTTTCATCATGGAGCACTCTTTGATTGGTTTGAAGTTTTTCTCTGCAAGTTTCCTGTTGCATCATAACTGGTTTTTGTTTTTCTCACGAATATGGCCACGGTACTTTATAACCCGGTTGAGTATGTATTGGTAATTCCTGCATGATTGTTCAAGTCCTTACTTTTATTTAATTTCCCATCTGGACCATGCAAGCTATCACTCTGCATGGGCACTTAAGCGTGCATAAAGGGCGTTTTGCATGACTAGCCATCATCAGCGGCACAGATTCGGCATCCACAAGAGTTGGTAATGGCTGGTTATATATGAAAACAGCTAGTTATCAACAAAAGTTCAGGAGAATGTCAGCTCTGTTGCTAAGATGACCTCTGACATTGGATTTGGGGCCTTGGTGGAAAGGTGTCAATTTTCTGAACGTTTGTTTATCTCTATATGTGAGCATGTGGCCTGCAGAGTAGCTTTACAGTGAAGGATATGATTGTGTGGGACCTAACATTTCTGTTTCTCACAGGACAAGCAGGATGGTAGTCCTCACATATGGGTGACATCACAGGATGAAGCCCAATCATGGAACACTTTTGTCAAAGTTTCTAGAACTTTGATTGGCACCTACTGGGCATGCCCAGTATGGCACTGAACCTGCAGCCAGTAGGGGTCCCCCCTTGTCGTTGTCTTTTTTCCGCGCAGCAATAGCCATGCGGGTTAAGGAGCTCCACAGAGATTCCTGACAGGAATTTTCTTCATGGAATTACTAAAAAAAACCCTTCATACCCCACAGGGGTCCCTCTTTCGAATGTTTAACTCTGCGGTACTCTGGTAAGTTTTTTACCCGTTTTCGGTCGATTCCCGTTGAGTTTGGCCCTCGTGGCTTACTGGCCTTCAACCGCACTGCGGCTCAATTTTTTCAAAGGCCATGGCGTCGGGGTTCCGTCAGTGCCCGGACTGTACTTACACCATGTCCATAACAGACCCTCAAAGTCTGTGTAATGTGTCTCGGGTGCGAGCATGATGTCCTGACTTGCACCAAATGTGCCTTAATGACGCCAAAAAATCACAAGGCCAGAATGGAGAAAATGGAACTTCTTTTCCGTTCTCAAACTCTGACGCCGTCAATTGCATCGACGTTGTCTGAACCGGCACCGTCCACTTCGCGACAGTATTGGCCACCGGCCGGTGACCGTCTGCTGTCGATGACTTCTCGGCCTTCGACTACCTCTACTACCCCTCAGGACCGAGGGGATTGTAGAGAGAAACATCGGCATTGACACCGGAAGACTCGGACCATCGATGAAGGAAAATCGCCGAGCTGCCATCGAAGAAACCCCATCCAGAAAAGGCATCATACTTTCTGCGACCGGGTCACCGAGGCAACCCTCACCCGGACGGGTATCGGGAGCCACAACTCCGCCTTTAACGGTGGTCCCTCTGGCTATGCCTCTCCCTCCTTCTTCCTTTCCGGAGCCGAGGGTGCTTGCTCCAGGTCTCCATGAAGAACTGGACCAGATGGTTCAGGAGGCTATCGATAAGGTGATGCAGAGACTCCAAGTTCCCCCAGCGTCGAAATCTGTGCCAGTCGCAGAACCGACCATCTATCACATTCCGGCAGCATTGGCACCGCTGTTCTCAAAGATGGAAGCGCTTTTAGCCACTTTTCCACCAATGGATTCTGGGTCACAGATGGCTCCAGTGCCTTCCCCGCTTACCCTGTCATCGGGAAGAGAAATACCATTCCGCATTCCTCCATCAGGAGTCCTGCCGATGCCTTAACCATCGATGCCAATGCTCCCATTGGCACCACCGATCCATCCATCGATGCCCTCTATGCCTGCACCGGTGTCCTCGATGCCTTCAGAGCCTAGACCAGGACCTTCAGGAATACCATCGTCCCATCCTTTTTAGGTTCCTAGAGGGGCAGGTGCTGATTTCTCTGACACTTAGACCGACGATTCATCTCAAGACACCGATGATTTACCATCGCCACCTTCTCCTACTGAAAGTAGGAAGTGTTCTCCTCCAGAGGACTTGTCCTTCATAAATTTTGTGAAGGAAATGTCTGAATTGGTTCCCTTCCAATTACAGACTGAGCAAGATGATAGGCACCAAATGATGGAGCTGTTACAATTCCTGGATGCTCCCAAGGAAATAACCTCCATCCCTATTCACCAGGCTCTTTTGGATCTTCTCAAAAAGAATTGAGAACACCCTGGTTCCGTAGCCCCTGGGTTCCAGAAACCTCAGCTGGATCACCAATCTGTGTTTGTAGAATCTTCCCAAAAGAGGGCACGGCGCTTAAAACCCCATTCTTCCTTCCCCCAGGTAAGGAGCAGAAATTCCTGGATGCCATTTGCCGGCGTGTCTTCCAGGGTTCAATGCTCATCTCTCGGATCGTCTCTTACCAGCTCTAGATGACCCAATATAATAGGGTCTTATTCAAACAGATACAGGACTTTGCAGAGTCCCTGCCTCAGCAATTCCAGGAACAGCTTCAAACTCTGGTACACAAGGGTTTTGAGGTAGGGAAGTATGAAATAAGATCCTCTTATGATAACTTCGACACCGCTTCCAAGGTATCTGCAGCTGCTATTTCTGCAAGAAGATGGGCCTGGGTTAAGTCTTTGGACTTGCGCCCTGAAGTACAAGACAGATTGTCTGATCTGCCCTGCATAGGAGACAATCTGTTTGGCGAACAGATTCAACGGTCGGTGGCGGAACTCAAGGAGCATCATGAGACCTTTCGCCAGCTCTCTCTGATGCCTTCTGAGTATTCTTCCAAACAGCCATTCAGGAAGGATACTAAAAAGTAATTCTTCTGTCCAAAGAAGTCCTATCTACCACCGTCTAGAACTCGTTCCACAAGACCTTTCCAAAAGGCCCAGTCTAGTCAACCTCGGAAACAAAAGCTGCAAGCAGCTCCTCAGCCGGGCCCTGCTTCTGGCTTTTGACTCAATCCATCCAACCTCTGTCGACCATTGTCCATATCACTGACCCACTTCGTCAGTCTCTAGCCTGATGGAAAAATCAGATCAATCTCTTCCAAGGCCTACCCTTCCAGGCTCCTGACCCTCAAATAATTCTCACCACCGATGTTTCCAACCTCGGCTGGGGAGCTCATGTCGCCAATTTGCAGGCACAAGGAGCTTGGTCTCCAGAGGAAGCCAAACACCAAATCAATTTCCTGGAGCTGCGAGCAATCAGATATGCTGTCAGGGTATTTCAGGATCACCTTTCCAACCAGGTCATCCTGATTCAGATGGACAACCAGGTGGCCATCTGACAACAACATCAGGGACGGACTGACTCCTACGTACTGTGTCAGGAAGCTGCACAGATATGGGCGGAGGCTCTCTCCCATTCGATGTACCTCAGGGCCACCTACTTGCCGGGAGTGGACAAAGTGTTGGCAGACAAGCTGAGTCGCGCCTTTCAGCCGCACGAGTGGTCCCTCGACCCCACAGTGGCGGATTCAATCTTCCAACGTTGGGGTTATCCTCACATAGACCTCTTTGCATCACCTCAAAACCACAAAGTAGAGAACTTTTGCTCTCTCACTCGCAGCCAATACTCTCAGCCAAGAGATGCGTTCTCCCTCTCATGGGCAACCGGTCTCCTATGTGCATTCCCTCCACTTCCACTTCTATCGAAGACTCACGTGAAGTTGCATCAGGATAAGGGAAGCATGATCCTGATAGCACCTCACTGGCCTCGCCAAGTGTGGATTCCAATACTTCAGGACCTCTCCATTCGCAGGCACATTCCCTTGGGAAAGGACCCACTTCTGATCACTCAGAACGACCGGTGCCTACGCCACCCCAATCTTCAAGCCTTGATCTGATGGCCTGGATGTTGAAAGGTTAACTTTTCAGCCACTTAACCTTTCGGAACCAGTTTCCCGTGTCCTGATTGCTTCACGGAAGCCTTCCACAAGAAAATCTTACCTTTAAAATGGAACAGGTTTAAATCATGGTGTTCTTCTCAACTCCATGATCCCTTTACCTGTTCCACCATGGAGTTTCTAGACTATCTCTGGCACTTGTCAAAATCAGGACTAAAAACCTCCTCCATCAGAATGCATGTCAATGTGGTGGCCACCTTCCATAAAGGTATCGGGGACGTTCCTATTTCAGTTCAACCCCTCGTAACACGTTTTCTGAAGGGCTTGCTTCACCTCAAGCCTCCACTGCATCCTCTGGCCCCTTCTTGGGAACTCAATCTGGTTTTGGGTTGGCTCATGAAACCACCATCTGAGCCTCTACAATCCTGTGATCTTCGCTATCTCTCCTGGAAAGTGATTTTTCTTTTGGCAATAACATCTGCTCGCAGAGTTAGTGAGTTACAGGCCCTAGTTACCTATCTGCCTTACACTAAACTTCTGCAGGACTGGGCAGTACTCCGCACTCACCCTAAATTTTTACCTGAGGTAGTCTCGGAATTTCACATTAATCAATCCATTGTACTACCTACCTTATTTCCCAGGCCCCACTCCAATCCAGGAGAACAGGCTCTGCATACCCTTGACTGTAAACGTGCTCTAGCGTTCTATCTAGACCATACAGCTACCCACAGGAAAAGGACTCAATTGTTTGTCCCTTTCCATTCCATCAAATTGGGGCAGCCTGTGGGTAAGCAGACTCTCTCCTCCTGGTTAGCGGACCGCATATCCTTTTGCTATCAGCAAGCAGGCATTCCACTTCAAGACCGTGTTAAAGCATACTCTGTGAGGTCATGGCTGCTACCTGGAGTTCTCTCCATACCTTTACAGCCCATTATTGCTTAGACAAGGCCGGAAGACAAGATTCCATCTTCAGCCAGTCTGTCTTGCGCAACCTTTTTACAACTTGACGTACCAGCACCCTTCCGCCTGCCCGTTAGGGTTCAGGATGCCCTTTACCAATTTCCACCCCAGTCCTAGTGCCTATTGCACATTTGGGTACGTTTGGTGCATACTCTGACATCCTCAGCTCGGTACTCGCCCATATGTGTGGACTACCATCCTGCTTGTCCTGTGAGAAAGCAAATGTTGATTACCTGCAACAGGTGTTCTCACAGGACAGCAGGATGCTAGTCCTCACAAGACCTGCCCGCCACCCCACGGTGTTGGGTTCATTACATTTTCTTATTTTATTTTTCAGCACTTCCTGTAGCTTTAAAAAAGACTGAAGGGGGACCCCTGCTGGCTGCAGGTTTAGTGCCATGCTGGGCATGCCCAGTAGGTGCCAGTCAAAGTTCTAGAAACTTTGACAAAAGTGTTCCGTGATTGGGCTCCATCCTGTGATGTCACCCATATGTGAGGACTAACATCCTGCTGTCCTGTGAGAACACCTGTTACATGTAAGTAACATTTGCTTTTCTTTTAACCAGTTGTTCTAAAGCCTTGATATTGGCTTTATCTTATATGGAAAGTTAATAGTATAACTGGGTTAAAAAAGATTTGCACAAGTTTCAGGATGACAAATCCATTCAAATTTATTAGCCAGGTTGATGAGGGGATTGCCAAATCCTATGTCTGGGCATGAGCAATATGAAAAGGATCCTCCCAATAAGATCTGTTGGTTACTTCCAGATGGATCACTGTTGGAGACAGGATGTTGTGCATTGGTCTGATTTAGTAAGGTACTTATTATTTCAGCACATCTCATTGTCTAACTTAATATATTCAATTTAACTCTATTAACATTAAAGATATTTCATTATGTACCTCCAAGAATCTCTTAAATTTGCACACTCAGTGCTTATCTCTTATGTTACCTTTTAAGACTCATGCATACATATTTTATAATCCCTGTAATACAGATATAAGAGCACTATTACAACATGCCTTTTTATGCCCTCTTTTCAGATTCTTAAATGAAGCTATGGTTGATAAAGCATAGTGGGACACATTCATAGTCCAGAAACATGTTGACTGATAGTTAGAAAACATTTTGCTATTCCACATATTCGCTGTATTTCCCGGGAGATCTCTGGAAACCTTTGCATTTTACAAATCCACCATCTGGTCCATGGTCGTCTTTCCAGATTTATACTCTAATATACTGTAGTTCTGCTCAGTCCCTTATACAGATTTGTTGTATCTTTCTGTAATTCAACTGCCTTGATTTCTTGTGCATGTAAAGCACAGAGCCTCTATAACTGTTGACTGGTCCTCCCCGATTGTCACTTTTAAGTTAATGTGCATGTTCTCACATGTCTTATATCACAAAAGCAAACTTCATAGAGATTTCTGTTTAGCTCCTGAGTTCTCATATCTTCATTTCCATATAATCTATTAAAGCCGTAGGTTGTTAGAAAAACATATTGGTTCATGTTTAAGTACATATCAGACAAAGATTTGTGTATAGACTATATTACAACAATCTATGCTCCTAATGCCTATTATATTTCACAAGAAATCTCTGAAAATTTTTTCACATTGCATAAAGCCACTATAAGACTTCATTTTGTTTACACATTATATTGTTACAAACTTCACAATAATCTGCCTGCAGACCTAGCTCTTTCAAAATATACAAGTTTCACGTTTGGTCCAACTTGCAGTAACTTTTCCTTGGTGCCTCGCTATTCCCTGTGATTATAAGAACCGTACAAATGAAGAATCAGCATGTAGTATCTTAGGGGTCTATGTACTAAGCACTTTTCCCATAGACCCCAAGGGGCTAATGCAATATGACACGTGGTAAAATGGGTGCTTACATTGAGTACCCGTTTTCCTAATGCACGTACATTCACCTCTCCTGGGTGTGTAATACTTTTATTTTAATGAACTACTGCATTAAAAAGGATGCGCTAGGTAAAATTGTGCCTCTCTAGCGCTCAAAAACATTGGGCACCCAGGAGATATGGCTGTGCGTGGGTTAGGAAAATATGCGCTCAATGCAAGCAGCTGTTTTATCCCGCTGTAGATAACTCACAAGCACAATATACATGCACACTTGCGGTGTGTATATTGTGCACCCAGAAATCTTTTTTAGTAATCGAGCCCTTACATTTTCCCCTTAATTTTAAGCGCTGCAAGCAGTAGAAAGTGGTATTGCAACGATACTAAGTTGGAGGAACCACAGAGACCAGTATATTTTGTTTTTCATGTGCTCTTGACTTGCGGTATGACTTTTTTTAGCAGCAAAAATTGGGCTTTTCTGAAAATTGTGCTTCCTATATGCCAGTAAACTTGTGTAGTGCCACTAGGATGCATATGTTTGTGCTTTCTCTTGGTAAAACTATCAGCCCAAAATAGCAACATTTTCAAAGTAATGTATTTTGTGTACTTTGCATCAGTGCAGGCAGTTAAAAAAAAAATAGCCCCCAGTAAAATGAGGTGCAAAGTATGCAGATACCTTTGTCACCAGGTGCTCACGTAAGCAAATTATCAAAAGAAAACTATGCATATAGTTTTCTTTTGAAAACTGCCTACTAGATCTGTATGTACACATTTATGCGACCTACTGAAAATTGCCCTTATTTTATTCACATTGATATTTGTCCTTGCTGGGAACGACAATCTGAAGCCTGCTTTCATATTTCTTAGTTGCTCTCACATTGCCAGAAACGAGTCTTTTCTTTGCTATGACATTTGTTTTTAGATCTGCAAGAATCAAAATTCCTTTACTTCCTAAAATATAGGTGCCCATACCTTGACTTTATTCAAGATTTTCAGTTAGAGAGGGTATCTCAAGATATGAATCATCATTGGTCTTGGAAGGTTTTTTTTTTTTTTATTGCTGGTGTTATGTGAAGGCATTCGACTGTATGTATTCAAAGTCCTTCCTATACTGAAATTCTAGGAGTTTTGGAATAATGTTTCAATAAAATTCACTGGATCCATCATCTTTCATTCTCTCTTGAAGACTGAAAATTCTCAAATGGTTACTGAGACTCCTATTAATTGTTTCTTAGAAGTTCAGCAATGATTTCAACTTTGTCCTGTAGTAACGCCACTTCTAGCAAAGAAACCCTCGCTCCCCCCCAGTTTCTCCACTCTTTTGAAATGGGGAAGTGCACTGAAAGGGAAGCCAACTCCATTTAAATGTTGTTGTACCTTTAGAGATTGCACTTCCTTCTTGATTATGATAAGGGTTGTTTCAGTTTGCTTGCCAGCAGCCATTTTCTGTGGTAATGAAAAATCCTATAGGATTTATTAAGTTAATGGAATTCTGTGAAAAATGTCTTTCTTGGGTTGACTTACCAGTGGTCGTGACAGTTTTTCCATTCGGATAATTATTCAAAATTACCTCCATAGTGTCAAATAATTATTTGAAAATGACCTTCATAGTGTCGTAATACTTAAGCAGAACGCTCTCTTAAAGCTGTGAGAAGGGTAAGGACTGATATAACACATCTGATGAAATATTTAGGTATTAGGAGCTCATGTGATATTGGCCTGCAGTGACAGTTGTTGACTTTTATTCAAGAGCTCCTCTTTTGAAGGTGCCCCATGGCATGCCATGTAGGGGCAGATAGGATACATTTTTTTTCAAGTATTTTTCTGATGCTAGTTTGTCCTAGTTTAAGCTTATCTGAGCTCTCAGGCCACCCTAGCATTGGAAAAATGGACTACTGTTTTTTCAGGTTTTTAGAGGGTTTTATTGAACCATCTAAGTAGGATGTTATTACCCCAGGACAGCTGTTCATCAGCTACAGCTATGGTGGAAGAGTGATTTATGTACATGCTTATAAAAACTGTAACTCATGATGCTTTGTGTCTTCCCACATGACTGATAGTAGTGTTTGCACTGCAATAAGCATTTTTTTTTCAATTTTGTGAGTGTGTTTTACCGATTGAAATCTATCAGGCTGGTATGAATAAGTGTTAGAAGAGTATGCAAATACTGTGGTTAGGAGTCAGAAGTGTAGGCATGCATTGTGGGTTTCTTTCCCTAGTTTGTGCTGACATCATGGACTATATATGATTCGTGTGACTTTCCTGACTTTCATCTCAGTAACTGTATATGTTTTGAAAAGAAATAATGGGGCCAATTATCAAAATGGTTATGCTCCTAACATTTGGAGATAGGCTCCTAAAATTTTTTCTTTTGAAATTTACTAGTGCTGAATACTTAAATTTAGGCCCCTAATTTTACTAGGCTTCTAAATTTTATGATCCTAAAAAGTGGGTGCTACAGGGGTGAGGTTAGGGCAGGGAAACAAAGCTAGGAGCTTAGCACTGATTTTCAGAACTGGACACTGAAATTCGGGGCCAACATTTTAGGAATTTAAATTTTAGGAGACTAAATTCAGTTGAAAATAGATGTCTAACTTAAGCACCTAATTTAGGGGCATAAAATTAGGAGCTCAGCTTTCTTTTTTTTTTAATTTTAATTTTTTTTTAAATATCTGCATCAGTGATGCTTATGCATAGGGAAATTAGACGGCTAATGCATTCTCTGACTTGGAGAAGGGTAGGCCAGATATGCTTTATGATGCTGATTATTCCCTCTTTTCAGCCCTGTTCGCAGCATCTGCTTCAATTATGAATGTTAATTTTTTTGGCTTTGTTTTAGTTTTATTTCCTTAGCTTTTTCTCCATGGCCTCCTTTGTGGCTGCAAATTAGCTGAATCACCCTATATTGCGATGACAGATAAAGATTACATTGCCCATTTAATTTGCCCATTTTCCTTTACTTTTGCAATATTGTAGAACCTATTAGACTTCTTTCTTTACCCTTGCATAATTATCTGCAATTATGTTTATCCAGTTCTTTCTTGAATTCTAGTACTGTTTTTATCTCCATTACCAGCATGAGGAGGCTGTTGCATGTATTTCTTCCCTTTCTTTGAGGTACTGTTTCTTTAGTGTACTCATTAGTCTTCCCCTTTCCAGCATCATTCTGGCACCCCTTGTTCCACTCCTATTTCACTGAGAAATGCTTGCCTTTAATGTATCTCAAGATATACATTATGCATCAATGTCACTATCACTTATCTTCTCTTCCTTCTCTCTAGGATAGTGGTATTCACTTCCAGTCCTTGAGGGCCACAAACTGGTCAGGTTTTCAGGATATCCCTAATAAATGTGCACAAGGTAATTTGCTTACAATTGAGCAGTGTGCTTGAAAATCTATCTCATGCATATTTTTTAGTGATATCCTGAACACCTGACCTGTTTTTGGCCCTTGAGGACTGGACATGAATACCACTGCTTTAGGATATACATGTTTTAATCCTTTAGTCTCACCTTTGATTGGATCTATACTGTACAGTACAACACTTCTTTATAGTAAGTTAATATTTAGGGAGCTATTCAGGCATTCCTAATAGGCTAATAAAGAATTTGCTTTAATGATTTTCACCCACACACACATACTTAATTCTAATACTGCTGCTTGTCAAGAGCCTTTTTTCTCCCCTGTACTTATTTCTTGCCTTAGAATTATTTCACTCCATGGTATGTAATGCAATTTCAGTTCTGTGCCAACTAAAAATTTTCAAAGAGTGAAAAAAAAATATTGACTCCCAGTAACTATTTTCTTAAGATTTTGATAACTGTTCTTGATATGTAGATAAATACTGAGCTGGTCGGAGAAACCATTAAATTTGGGGGCTTTTCTATACCATAAAACACCCTCATATTTTGCAAATAGCTCACTTGGGCCTAGATTTATCAAAATGCGATAATTTTCGCATGAATAATGCCCGTGGCTATGATACTTTGAGTACCCGCACCATGTATTATCTTAGTGCTAGTTTATCGTGATGCGCATTAAAAGTTTTTGTACCCCGTGATATTTGTACTTCGCTATATGCAAAGTGCCCAGACAGGCATTTCCTTACTGAGAGAGAGAGACTCTTTATAAGGCTTTCATAGTAGTCAATTATTTATATCAGTATAGGAGGGTCAGCTAGTAACTTGAGGTGAGGATTTGGTGGTGGTCTAGGGTTTTGGGGTCAGTTTTACATTGAGTGAGATGTACGAACAGCACAGTAGACCTCAATGAAGATTTGATATGATTTGGAATGAGGAAAGTCAGACCAAGATGAGATTACTTCAGTGTTCTTTTGCCCTAGCTTGATAAAATGCTGCAAAATGCCACCGCCCGCATTCTCACTAACCCTCGCAAAACCGAACATATCACCCCATCCTCAAAGAATTACTCTGGCTCCCTATTGCATCTCGAATTTGCTATAAGACCATATCCATCATATACAAAACCTTAGACACCCATAATATGCATTGGCTCAATGACTCCCTACATTTCCGCACCCCTAATAGACTCACTAGATCACAATACATGGCAACCTTACACACACCTCACTAAGCTCACACATCTTACCACCACAAAAGAGCATGCCCTATCCATTGCAGGACCTGCAATCTGGAACTCTATGCCCACTGACCTATGCCAAGAGCTCTGTTCAAAAAAAATTCAAACAAAAACTGAAAACCTGGCTATTCAAACAAGCTTTCACTTGATCTTCTCTCACTCTCTCGCCCTTCCCTGCAACATTTATTTATTTATTTATTTGTTTGTTTGTTTATTTATTTATTTGCTTTTATATACCGACATTCTTTGGAGTACATCACATCGGTTCACATTAGAACAACTGGAACAGTATGACAAGGGTCGTACTATTTTACATTTTAACATAACTGAGATTGAAATAGCATAAACAAAAGTCATTTAACAAAAATCGTTTAACAATAACTGTGCCTGGTACTGATACATATTATGTAACGTAGGTTTAGATAGCGAGTTTTAAAAAGGGGGGTATAGGGGTAGGGGAGAACATGTGGTGCGAGAAGCATTTAACAGGAATAACGGAGGGTGATACGGGGGGTGAGGGTTGGGGGTCTCAATATTGGATGCCGGAAGTACAATGATTGTAATGGCGGGTCTGTGAGGCAGAGATTGGGTTGCAGAGGGGAGAGAGGGAGGAGAGGGAGGGTTAGGTTGTGTCATGGTAGGCATTGAGGAATAGCCATGTTTTCAATTCTGTGTATGCAGCAACCCTACAATAATGGTTCACCTGGTTGGTATTCACTAAACACAATCAATTCTGTGTAAACATAGTCAGTTCACTTCTATCTTGCCATTCATTCTCATCTTATTGCCACGCACTACCTCTCCCTAGTCTCTTTCCCCCTCCCCCCATTTAATGCATAATCTACTATAACTGCATTGTAATCTCCCATTGGTTAACTCTTCTGATCTCAATGTAATCATTCGATTATCAATTTATATTTTGTTACCTCTATACATATTTTACATACATTATTTACATATGTCAACCCTTGTTATTTAACTCCCGTTATTTAAGTTATTCATTTACATAGTTCAACTCCTGTTATTTAAGCAACCTGCCCTATGTTATGTATTCATGTTAACAGATCATTGTAAAGCATAGACGCTGCATTTCCTGTTCCATGTAAACCGATGTGATGTTGGTCTAGAAAAAATTTTAAATAAATAAAATAAAATAAATAAAAGTCTATCAAGCTAGGGTAAGAGAACATTATAGAAATCACATCTTTATGACTTCCCTCACTCCAAATCACGTAAAATCTTCACAGAGGTCTGCTGTACTGTTCGTAGATCTCACTCTGCATGTAAAACTGGCCCCAAAACCCTAGACCACCACCAAATCATCACCTCAAGATACTAGCTGGCCCTCCTATAGGAGTATAAATAGTTGACTACTATGTGTGCCACCTCATAGGCCCTCTCTCTCTCTCTTTCTCCCTCTCTTTATTTCTCCCCTTCTCTCTCTCCCTCTCCTCTCCCCCTCCCCCCTCCATGCCCAAAACAGAGTTTGTGATATTTATTGCAAATTGCATTTCAGCTTATCGCATAGCTTAATGCCCCTCATTTTCATTGATCCTTCCTCAATCCTGCCCCTTTGAATAAATTTTACAAATTTGCATTCGTGCCGTGTGTTGCGATAACTATCTCATGTGTTATGATGTGCATTACCGCCATAACACATTTTGATAAATGACCCTCTTAGTTGCAAGGATGAAGGTGTTCTTATAGTACATGCATTATTTTTCTAAAAGAAACTACCTGGGTACTTTTGTTTTGAAAAATAACACATAGGGTGTGTTCTAAAAGCACCCATGTACTTTACACCTCCTATTATATGTGGGTGACTGAGTAAGGATAAAATGGTATGTGCCCTTTTGAAAATGTTAAATATAGGTGCTGTTTTACTCCTCCAACCTGCACACACCCAAGGGAATGTTGTCTTTTTTGCTGTGGCTAAAAGTATGTGCACTGTGGAATTCTGTGTAAACTTTAGCCAGGCAGAAGAGGCCATTTTTTACAGACATGGCAATCTTGGCATATTAATCTATTTTAATGTGCCAAGATTGCTTTGAAAATTGTCCTCCCATTCTTGGCATAAAATTAAGGGGCCCTAAAAAAAACAAACAACCAGTTGAGGTTAAATATTGTAAATATTTCTCACATTTAATAAACCTAAAGTGTATGACAGTGGCATAATATTTGTCTCATGTACAGGTTTGTGGGTGACAATGAAGCTTCTTCCAGGAGATATTCACCAGATTCGAAAGGAGTTTCCCCATTTAGTGGACAGGTCCACAGCAGTTGCTCGGAAAATGGGATTTCCTGAAATTATTATGCCTGGTAAATGTTATTAATGGAATAATATAGCCAAGAAAAGGCACAAGGTTTATAGTAACAGTCAAGTGATGATGAGTAGGAATTGTATTAAAATTAATTGAAAGCCACTTGTTTGCAAAACAGTTTCCTATTGTTAACACAGTAGGAGACCATATGATGTGGCTAATGACTAGAGACCTTTGTTTTCAATTTTTATTTTCCATGAGAATTTATACTGGTTCAATGTATTTTATTTATTTATTTATATTCCACTTATAGTAAGTTTGTTATGCTTAGTGGATCACAATTATAACATATATACATTAACCTTAAAAGCAAAAATATGTTGAAATTTCAATCATGTTACTACATTTCATTTGAGAAAGCTTCTAAAAACAATAGACATTTTACTTTTACCCTTTAAAAAAAAAAAAAATCAGTTTATTGTAACCAAATGGCAGAAAATCAGTGGAAAAATGACTCTCTTTTTCTCCCCAATGATTTTCTCCTGTTTTTGTTGACTATAATAGACATTGATAAATTCTTGGGGAAAATAAAATAAAAACTGAAAATGAAGGTCCCTACTAATGACTAACCCAAGACCATGGGAAGAAAAGAGGAATTTATCTGTCATGACTTATGAGTGTGGTCCTTTGTACCTTTTTTTTCACTAAGGAATCTATATACTAAAAATTTGTGCTAAAAATTATTTTTGGTGCTTGAATTAAAAATTTAGAGGTCTATATTAAGCTGCTAGGTGACTGACAAATTTAACCGGATGCTCATCAGCACAACAGCACTGCTGAATATATTCAACAGCATGACCACAGTCAGTAGCATAAGTTGGGAACTTTTGTTTTCAGATTTTATTTTAATTTACCTGGGAATTTTAATGTTATAAAAAAAAATCCTTGGAAAAATAACTTATTTTTCTCCTTTGTGTTATAACAGTCATTTTGCATGGATTATTTTATTATAACATTGAAATTCCCAGGTAAAATAAAATAAAAACTGAAAAAGACGGTCCCTAAGTGTATGTTGTCCAGAGTTAAATTGGAGATAGCCAGAAAACGTATCCAACTAAACTCCACCCAGAAATGCCCCGGTACACCTCTAAGTTATGTAGCTAAGTTTTATGCAGCTTACTACGCTGCATAACTGAGAGAGTCAGCCAGAGGGAATTTTTAAATCCTGCCATTTGACTAGCTAATTCCAAACTTAACCAAACAAATCTTTTGAATATTGACCTCTTCATATGCATGCTAAAATGACACTCGTTGGGCATGCAATACATTTTTTATCAAACCTGCAAAAACATTGTCCTCACAGCTCTTACATGCAATTAGCATGCATGCTTACACTATAAGTTTTATGTGATATAATCATTCGTGAAGTGCTCCATGTTAACTGGCCCAAAGTTAAAGGCCCAGTTAGCACAAGGAATTTCATCCTCTTTGGATTCTTGCTGAGGGTTCTGGGGCCACCCCTGGACACAGATCAAGGGGTTTGAGAATGAAATCTCTTATGCTAACCATCATTTTAAATTTGGGCCATTTAGCAACGCTTTCCCTGCATGCTAAAACTTTGTCTGTTTTAATTAGAAGGAAGTATTGGAGTGTTGGTACTAAAATGGAGCTCTGTTTTCTGTTGGCTGCATATTTCTAATAATGAAGAGCTTGAAAGTACAGTGAAGTTTTGTTGTGTATATTGCAACCTTTTAATCATTGCTTTGTAAATGTGTTCCTTCTCTAGGTGATGTTCGAAATGATATCTATGTAACATTAGTGCAGGGAGACTATGACAGAGGCAGCAAAACGACAGCCAAAAATGTAGAAGTTACTGTATCCGTTTATGATGAAGATGGCAAGAGATTAGAGGTATTTCTTGTTGTGTGGTTAAATCAAATGTCATTGTTCCTAGCTGATCTTTTAGTTTTATCTTAGAAGCACTATTTTTGTGGTATTTAGATAAGTTTTTCGAATAAGGCTTCTAGTTTTTTATGAGAAACATTTTCCCTTTTTGTGTATGTGTGTGTGTGGCCACAAAGCCTTCAAATGTTAGATTCATAGGACATCATCTAAACTTTCATAAGTTCAGACCCTTCTTTTATGTTGTTTTAATGGAGATACATTTCCATAAATAAAAACAAAACAGGAGCTACTGTATTAGTTTCTCTACCAATTGTGTATGCCAAATCCTCTTTGTGTGGCTTGACCATTAATCTTGATGTGATACCTCCACTGTGGTGGGCTTAAAATGTTTGCTAGGGGTGTGCATTCATTTTCGCTGTATTGGCGATCCGCGACGTATAATACACTATTCGTAGTATTCGTGGGGAAGCGAAACGTATCGCGATTCCCCACGAATACACAAATCTTCCCCGAATTATACGGCCGCCTAAATAAAAACTTAAACCCCCCCCACCCTCCTGAACCCCCCAAGACTTACTAAAACTCCCTGGTGGTCCAGTGGGGGTTCCGGGAGCCATCCCCTGCACTCACACCCTCGCTGCCGGTTTCATCATGGTGCCGATAGCCTTTGTCACAGGGGCTACCGGTGCCATTGGTCAGCCCCTGTCACATGGCCATCGGTGCCATCTTGTGCTCCTACCATGTGACAGGGGCTGACCAATGGCACCGGTAGCCCCTGTGACATAGTATGGGCAAAGGCTATCTGCGCCATTTTGAGTACTGGCATCGGACGGCCGGAGTGCAGGAGGTCACTCTGGGACCCCCGTTGGACCCCCAGGGACTTTTGGCCAGCTTGGGGGGCCTCCTGACCCCCACAAGACTTGCCAAAAGTCCAGCGGGGGTCCGGGAGCGACCTCCTGCACGCCGGCCGTCCGATGCCAGTACTCAAAATGGCGCCGATAGCCTTTGGCCATACTATGTCACAGGGGCTACCGGTGCCATTGGTCAGCCCCTGTCACATGGTAGGAGCACAAGATGGCGCCGATGGCATCGGGGCGCCATACGGCCGAATGCAACGTATCTGCTCCCTGACGAATCCAAATCACGAATGCAACGAATGGCGTCCCTCTGCACATCCCTAATGTTTGCCCTGTATTACAGCTCACTATTCTTTTGGTCAGATTATTAAGGACTTGATTTACAAAGACTTTTGTCCTGTTCTCTATGGGTATTGGGGGAAAATGTGATAAATTCAACCTTAAATCAGATTAGACATTAGATTTTTTTCTTCTATACTAACATCTGTTTTAAAATGAATTATTATTTAGATTTTAAAAACTACAATGTGCTTTCTTCACATTATCAGATATGTCTAGGTTATATGTGCATCAAAATGCGTGTGTGTTTAGTATATTTGATTTCTCTCCTTTAAAAGAATGTGATTTTTCCTGGTGCCGGTGATGAAGCCATTTCGGAGTACAAGTCAGTTATATACTATCAAGTGAAACAACCTCGCTGGTTTGAGACTGTGAAGGTATTCATGACATTTAAATCATATTTATTTAAATGTAGATTTTTGTTAAATTTGTAAGTTTTCTAGCAGTGTGCTTAAACAGCATATCTAAGGAACTCAAGATAAAGCCAGGTGGCGTCCCCTAGTCCTTCAGTGTCTTTGTGCTTCAGGTTTGGCATTGAAAGCCAAACATAATGTGCTATACAGTTGGGTGACATCATCTAATGGTGCCAATCTGGATTGTGCTCTAATAAATCTTAGAAAAATCTAGAAGTCTTTTCTGAGGGTTTTTTTCTCTTCCACTGGAGCAAAAGGACCCATTACTCTTTTTTCTGAAGTTGCCTGTATTTTTCATTTCTCATAGTTTTTTTTTTTAATCTCATCTGTTTCTTCTATTCTTGTTTTTGTATTTTATCGCCTCAAAATAACAATTTTAGACTAGTTTGTTAATTGTCTTTGTCATGTCAGATAAGAGGCCTTTCAAATGTTGTCCCAAGTATGACTTCAAGATTTTGAGTTTAGATTTCTACAACTGCTTGTGCTGACTTGGTCTGTCTTATGACTGCTAATTGCTCAGTGTGTGGCCATATGTGTCTGTGGGCCCTTACCTACAAGGATCTTAAAATTAAGTATTACTTACATTTGCTGATACCTGAGACTAAAAAGAGCAAAAAATCTGAGAGACCAGTACCTCAGTCCTCTAAATCAGAGTCCTCTCATGTTTGGGGTGCCATATCTCTCCCAGTGTTAAGGGGAAAGACAACACTTCCTTTTCAGCATGGATGTAACACAGCACTGCTTCGGAAAGTTCCTGCACTGAGACTCCTCTGGCACTGAAGATGTTAGTTCTTGCACTAGATGTGGGTGGCGTTATCATGGTACTCTCAAGAAAATTCACAGCAGATCGTGCATCAGCCCGCAAATCAGTCAGTACCAAAATTTGAATGGTGCAGTCAGACATTTTAGAGAGATTATCAGACAAACCTAGAGCCCCCATCTCTTCTGCAGGTATATTCTATCAATACTAATCCTGGAGTCTGACTCTTCATCAATAGTAGTTCCATCTCCTTCTCCAAAGCTTCATATGACTGGAATTTGTTCACAGCTATTTTGAAAATATTCCTTCAACTTCACCCCTTCCATCTCAACTAGATTCTATTCTGGAGACCTTCACTGACAAGTTAGACTCTGTTTTCCATCCCACGTTTCCAATTAGGCAGGAAATGACATAGGAATTCTTGAGGCTCTTCTTTCTTAGGGGACAGACAAACTTCAGTGGAGCCTGCTATTGTCCTCTCTAACTCCCAGGTTGAATCCCTGGAAGATTCCTAGTTTTCTTATTCTTTCCCATGTCGTTCTGACAATGAATCTATGTGCCTACTTGCCTGAACCAGACAGGAGCATATTCCCACCAGAGGATATGACATATCCATTTCTCCAAAAGATGGTTGATTCTATCCCCTTTGCCATTTAAGAAGAAATTGCACTCAAGGAAGGCATATTTGGAGTCTTAAAATACACGCAGTCTCCAAAACAGGTTATAGCAGTTTCCGTTCACAAGGTTCTCTTGGAGCTGCAGACCAGAATGTGGCAACTTTCTAGTAGCCAGAAAGCTAGACCTTAAATAAATGTCCAAGCCTGTTTAGGACATAATAAGGTTCAACTTCCCATGAATTGGTGGTGGTGAAGTCTGCCCTAAAAAAGGCTAAGCATTAAAAATCACACTCATGTACCAGACGAGGATGCCAAGCAATTAGATATGATAGCTAAGATGATGATTCAGTCATCCATGCTTATCTCCAGGATTTCAAATGGTTTAATATATGTACATCGTAATCAAAGAGTTGAAGGATGCCTCCTCTCAATCTCTGGCGGACTCTCAAGGTTTATTCATTCCACATCTGAATGATATGGAAGAGTGTGCAAATTATCCAGTTCGCTGAGCATATGTTGTCTTTGACATAGCTACAGTGTCGTCAATCTCATTAGGAGCCAGAAAATTGTTTGCTTAAAGCATCAGGTCTCAAAGACAATGTAGATGAAAATCCTGCAGATCATACATGTTCAGGAGATAATTTCTTTGGAGACAAAGTCAAAGAGACAGGATACTTGATTTGCAAATGCTGTCAGAAGCCACTACTGATAATTGGCCTCAGACTAGGAGTTATCAATTTCAGCTATTAAAGGAAGCAATTTCACTACTCATGCTATTACCTTTGTCAAATGCTGTGGCTAAAACTGCAACAGCAGTACTGACAATAAAGGGAAATAATACATGAGGAATATGCCTCGGTCTAGGTCTAGTCAACCTTCTGTTCAAAAGCCCACATTACCTTTTGACTATCACTCACTCCCTTTCCCTCAGGCTTTTTCAGAAGTCCTTCCAATGGGAGGAGGACTTCAGTTCTTTAGTCTTCAATGGGACTTCATCACTTCAGATCAGACTGCACTGAAGTTTATCAGCAAAGATTATTGCCTACATTTTCTTTCCTTGCCATTCTACAAATTGATTGTGTTTGAAGTCTTTAGCTGCACAAATGGTCTCTGGATGATGATATAGCTCAATGTCTCTTTCATCTCTGTGGATCTCCATTGATAGATCTTTTTGCAGTGGTATTCATCTGCAAGTTACCTCTCTACTACTTAAAAAGACCAGCAGTCAACTGTTCAGCAAAGGATGCATTCTTCATCAAGTGGACTTGGGGGCTCTTCTGCACTCTTCCTCCTATTCCGCTTATAGCTAGAACCATCCTCAAGATGAGAAGGGACAAAGCTCAGATGATCTATATAGCCCCCTTCAGCCTTATCCGATAAAATTTCTTTGGCTTCAACACCTTTCTGTTTGGCATTAAATCTGACTAGAATCATCACTAACTCTGATCCATTCGGTTCAACAGGACACTTCTCCATTCAAGTCTTTCATCTCTGGTTCTTATGGGTAGATATTGAAAGCTAGTTAGTTTTCAATTTGAACTTGCTTCTGAATATTTTCAGAGTCATCTTGGCAACTATAAACCCTCTACTGGAAAATGTTGCAATTTCAAATGGAAGAGAGATCCTATTTGTGAAAAAAGAAGAAAGGGAATCCATTCCTATTCAACCTCAGTGGTACCTTTAATACCTCTTCAATGTTAAATTCTGTTTTATTTTTACTATTTTAGCCTGTTTAAATTTTATGATAATATTGATGCATTGTGCTGATCTCTTGTTTTAAATATGCTTGTACTCTGCTTAGCATGGTTCAGTATAGGGGATAATAAGTTCTGTGATAAAATAAAGAATACTCCCTCTGTTAGCCTTTCATAAGCATTCTAGGGAATTACCAGTGTGTCAAAGTTCAATAGTTGCTAGATATTTACAGGGCATCCTTCACTTTTGCCCACCAGCAAAGGATCCTTCTGCTCATTTGGATTTAAACGTTTTGATACAACTCATGAAGCCTATCTTCCAGCCCTTGGCTACTGTATACTTAAATTTTCTCTCCTGGAAAGTATGATTACTAGCATGGAGAGTAAGTGAAATGCATGTTCTGGTAACAATCCATTCCTACACGCAAACTTTCCAATGCTGAGAATTTACCCAAAAATTCTACTTAAGGTGGTTTGTCAAATCTATTTGAGTCAGTCCATTCTTTTACTAACTTTCTTTCCAAAACCACATGCTACAAAAGCTGAATAATTGTATACCTGGTATGTAGAAGAGTTCTGTTTGGACAGAACTAAGCCTTTTAGAAAATCTTCACAGTTAATGTTCTTTAAACCAATCAAGCAATTTTTCTCAGTTACCAAATAGACTGTTCTCATGGATCTCTGACTGTATTTTGTATTATTCCAATTTAGGCTATCAGATTAAAGTACATCAGGTTAGAGCTACTGCAGTTTCACCAGTACAATTTCCATTCAAGAAATTTGAAAGTTGGCTACTTGGTTTTCTGTTCACACTTTTACTAAGCATTGCTGCTTCAAA
The DNA here is from genome assembly GCF_901001135.1 of Rhinatrema bivittatum. Lineage (NCBI taxonomy): Eukaryota > Metazoa > Chordata > Amphibia > Gymnophiona > Rhinatrematidae > Rhinatrema > Rhinatrema bivittatum. Next base: position 251,497,976 of record NC_042621.1, on the reverse strand, counting down.
GAAGCTTCTTGAAGTGATACTCATTTTGATCAGGAAGGGCTAAACCTTTTGTTGAACTGGATACTTCTTCTTCCACTGCCTTTTAAAACTATGGTTTGCATCTTCAATCAAAAGAATCTATCAAAGTTTACTTCCATTGTAATTCTTACCTTGGTAGTCCCCACTTGTATAGCAGATTGTCCTATTTTTTTTTACCTGTAACAGGAATTCTCTGAGAGAGTAGGACAAATCAGTGACACAATCCCACCCTTGTCCCGTACAGTTGAAGTATGATTTGTAAGGAAACTGGGGAGACAGGCACAGGTCAGCTGCGTGGGAACACTCATGTGGGCATAGAGAAGACTTCTAGTTCTTACTGAGCTCTGTGAATGTATTTTCTGGGTTGGCGCAATTAGATGATGCTGCCCCACTTGTGTAACTGATTTGTGCTGCTGTTTAAGGAAAGCACCCTGCCACTGGTAATCAACTTGGTTTACTTTCCCTGTACGTACTCAGGTCAGTTCAGACTCCTGGGTTTTTTTCTCCTTTCTGGCAGATAGAGACAGAAAAGGTTTCGCAGACACGGCCTCTTAACATGTTGTGCCATCTGCAGTCCCTCAGTATTTCTCTGTCTCCAGCAGATGGGGGAGGTGCAAAACCTGCTGTTCTGTTCCTGAGTTTAAAAAATAAATATATAAAAGAGGAGCAGAAAGGACAGCAGGGGAGGTGATCTCTTACCAGCTCTGTCCCCAGCAGATTCAAGCCCTGATGGAGCCTGGGGAGCCCAGGAGGGGCAGTCTGAGAAGGAACCAGATCTTCTGGAGGGGGATTCTCCTAGTCCTGCTCCCTTTTCTCTGGAGTTTATTCTCATGCATGAAGCCTTTATGGGGCAGAGGACTGCGGGGTGCCCCCCACCCATGCGAACATTTTCAGAAGCTCTGTCCAAGAAGAGATGTAAGTTTTCGGGGGGGGGGGGGGGAGGGCACAAGGATTCAGAGAGTCCTCGGCCCAATGGTACCAGGGGCTGCCAATGAAGGTTCCTTCGAGGAGTCTGATCGTGGGTTGCCATCTGGGGACGGTTTTCCTGACTCTAGTCCACCCAGGAATGGGCAGGATCCGGAGAGGAATTGGAGGAAGGTCCCATCTTTGGAGGAAGATGATCCCAAAGTAGTTTGCCTATTTCAAAAGGAGGAACTGGTACCCATGATTCTGCATGTCCTGGTGGAGTTAGGGATAACGGTTCCATAGGAGGAGTCGGACCAGGACTCAGTGGATCCGGTCATAGCTGGCTTATGCTGTCCAGTCAGAACTTTCCCTTTTCATAAGTCAGTAAAACAGTTGGTGGTCAGGGAGTGGGATACTCCGAGATTGACCTTAAGGTTAGCAGAGCCATGGATAAGCTCTAACCCTTTCCGAATACACTCTGGAGCTCTTAAGGGTTCCAAGGTTGGATGCCTCTGTCTTGGCACTTACAGCACCACCATTCCATTAGCTGGCGTGGCAGCTCTGAAGGATTTGTAGGACAGGAAGCTCGAGGTGCACCTTAAGAAGATTTTTGAGGTGTCTGCTCTGGGCATCTTTGCTGCAGTGTGCAGCAGTTTTATGCTTCTTGCTAGCTTGAGATGGGTGCAGCAGTAACAAGGTTACAGGGATTCTAAATAGGCGGAATGCTTGGAGGCTACGTTCGCTTATGGGGCCGATGCCTTGTATGACCTCATTCACACTTCTTCCAGGGTGGTGATGTCCGCGGTCTCGGCTAGGAGGCTCCTTTGGTTACAGAATTGGTCAGCGGATGTTTCATCGAAGGCTTAGTTGGGAGCTTTGCCTTTTAAGGGCATGTTCCTTTTTGGAGAAGACTTGGAGCAGCTGATAAAGCAACTGGGAGACAAAGTGCACAAGCTACTGGAGGACAAGCCCAAAGAGTCAAAAGGATTTCTTCCTCTGCCCTCTCAATTTTGGGGGCAGAGGTGTTTCCGTCAGAACAGTGCTCTGGACGCTGGCCAGGGGCAGACCTCGGGGAGATCACAGTCCTGGAACCAGTTATTTCATGGATGTAAGCTGAACAGAGAGGGGTCCGGCGAAGGGAGTGGCGGAGCCAAGCCCGCACAGTGAGGCAAGACCAGCCCACTCCTCAATCCCAGTCATGAGGGGTTGTTTGATTTAATTTTATGAGACGTGGGTCAAAATCATGTCGGACCAGTGGGTTCTAAGCGTCATAGGACAAGGTTATGCTTTTAGAATTTGCTCGGTTGCTAGGAAGCCTGTTCATTGTATCTCCTTATGCTTCGGCAGAAAAGAAGCTGATCGTGCAGCAGACCATCCAACGACTGCAAATGCTGGGAGCCATTGTTCCCATTCCCCAGGAGTAGCAAGGGATGGGATGTTATTCCATTTATTTTGTGGTACCAAAAAAAGTGAACATAGCTCTCAAAATACCTCTGTTCCAGATGAAGATTCTGAGGTCTGTCATAGCAGTGGTACGAAGCGGTGAGTTTTTGGCTTCATTGGATCTAATATAAGTATACCTCCTACACATAAGGATCCACCCGGACCATCAGAAGTATCTCCGGTTTATGATTCTCGGGAGACATTTTCAATTTTGCGCTTTCCCATTCGGGCTAGCAATGGCCCCGAGGACCTTCACCAAGGTGATGGTGGTGGTGGTGGTGGCAGCCCTCAGAAAGGAGGGGGTGCTGGTTCATCCATTTCTGGATGACTGGCTCATCCAAGCAAAGTTGGTGGACCTTTGCAGGCAGACGGTGAAAGTGGTGTTGCACATTTGTGATCCTTGGGCTAGATGAAGAATCTGTCAAAGAGCCATCTTTCTCTGCAGGTTCTGGAGTTCTTGGGCACGCGCTTTGGTACCTGAGTGGGGAAAGTATTTCTCACGGAGGAGTGGATTATCAAGCTACAGACTCAAGTTCGGAACCTATTGGAGGCCCAAGTTCCTAGGGTCTGGGATTATTGCAGGTCCCCTGTTCCATGGCACCTACCCTGGAGCTGGTCCCATGGGCCTTTGTTCATATGAGACCTCTACAGAATGTGTTACTATCCTGGTGGGATCCGATGTCAGAGCAGTTTCATCTTCCACTACTGCTTACAGAGTCAGCCAGGTCCAGTCTTTCATGGTGGCTTGGTCGGGACCATTTGTGCCGCGGCGTGGATTGGAGGTGCCACATTGGATGGGAGTGATTACCGAAGTCAGTCTCTCCGGTTGGGGAGCTGTGCAGTTCCAGTTGGTGCAAGGCCAATGGTCAATGGAGGAAGTGTCCTGGTCCATCAATCGTTTAGAGACTAGAGCAGTGTGGTTGGCTTTGCAGAGGTTTCTATCTCTTTTGTGCAACCATCCTATCAGAATCCTGTCAGACAATGCAACGATGGTGGCCTACTTCAGCCACCAGAGTGGTACCAAGAGTCAAATGGTTGCTCAGGAAGCAGAGATGCTGATGTACTGGGTGGAGCAGAATCTGGCCTTGATAGCGGCTTCTCAAAATGTAGGTTCTGACAACGTGGAAGCAGATTTTCTCAGCTGACAGCAATTGGATCCTGGAGAATGGGAGCTATCTGAGGAAGCAATGGGTCGCATTACTTGCAGATGGGGCATTCCTCATATGGATCTGATGGCAACTCAGGGGAATGGCAAGGCACTGCAATTCTTCAGTTGCAGGAGAGAGAGTGGAATGGAAGGGGTCAATGCCCTTGTTCTTCCTTGGCCGCATGACGTTCTGCTCTACATGTTTCCGCCATGGCCTCTGATGGGCAAGGTTGTGAGGAGAATAGAGATCCATCCAGGAAAAGTGATTTTTGTGGCACCAGATTGGCCATGGAGACCTTGTTTTGCAGATTTGGTCAATCTAGCAGTGGCCAGCCTGTTAAGACTGAGCCATCTGCCAAATCTGCTATGTCAGGGCCCCAAATTTTCAGATCAAGGGGATTGCTTTTGTCTAGTGGCTTGGCGTTTGAAAGGAGGCGATTAAGGAAGAAAGGATACCCCGAGAATGTTGTTTCTACTCTGTTGCAGGCTCGAAAGACTTCCACTTCCTTGGTGTATGTCCAGGTTTGGAGGATCTTTGAGTTTTGGTGTATGGAGCAAGGGGTTGATCCTCAGCTAGTGTTGGTGGTGCAGATCCTGGCTTTTTTGCAGAGAGGCCTAACGTAAGGTTTGTCCTTTAGTTCCCTGAGAGTACATGTCAGCCCTGGGTTGTTTACTAGGCAAGATTCATTGAACAACCCTAGCTGCGCATCTGGATGTGGTACATTTCCTCCAAGGGGCGAAGCACTTGTGCCCCTCTGTTCATAAGGTGTGCCCTTCTTGGAGCCTTAACTTGGTCCTCAAGGGCATGTGTGCAGCGCCATTTGAGCCTCTTAAAAGAGCCACCATGAAAGATCTCACTTTGAAGGTGGTTTTCTTGGTGGCGATTTGTTCATCTAGAAGGGGGTCAGAACTTCAAGCCCTGTCGTGCAGAAAACCTTTTTTGCAGATTTCGGATTCCGGAGTCTCTTTGCGGGTGGTTCCTTCTTTTTTGCCGAAGGTGGTTTGGCATTCCACCTAAGTCAAGTCAGTGGAGCTTCCAGCTTTTTCAAATCTGGAGGTTGGTGCGCCTGATAACAAAAGAATTAAGATGTCTGGATGTCAGAAGGGCTTTGTTGTGGTATCTAGAGGTCACTAACAGTCTCAGATTTTTGGATCACCTTTTTGTGCTATGGAGTGGTGCGAAAAAGGATCAGAAGGCATCAAAAGCCATGATTGTGCGTTGGTTGAAGGAGGCTATTGGTCCCGCATAAATCTGTTGCGGTCGTCCTATCCTGGAGGGGTTAAGGACTCATTCTACCTGGTCCCAGATGGCCTTCTGGGCAGAATATCGGCTAGTGTCACCGCATGAGATTTGCAGAGTGGCTACTTGGAAGTCTTTACATACCTTTGCCAGACACTACCAATTGGATGTTGGCAATTTCGGAGCAAGTGTACTTCGAGCACGACTCTTGCAGTCCCACCCAGATTAGGGAAGCTTTGGTACATCCCAGGAGTCTGGACGGATCAGAGTACATACAGGGAAAGGAAAATTTGGTGCTTACCTGCTAATTTTCATTCCTGTAGTACCACAGATCAGTCTAGAGTCCCACCCGGTGGGGGAGAGGAGATTTGAAGAGTCCGCTCAATCTGTTTACTATAATAATTCTAAAGAATGGCACAGGTTTCTGGTTAGTCCTTACAATTAACATTCCAAATTTGGTTATAGTTATCAATTATACATTTTCCTCTTTCCTCAGCTCGTTTGGGGGATATTATAGTATTGGTTTATTAGAAGGACTGCAGGTGGCACACCAGGTTAAGAGGCAGTGTCTGCAAAACTTTCACTGTTCTCCATCTGCTGAAAGGGAGGCAAAACCCAGGAGTCTGGACTGATCTGTGGTACTTCAGGAATGAAAATTAGGTAAGGTCCAATTTTCCTTTGTAATCGTTTGTTGCATTTGCTCATTAATAAATTAAATTCTTGCTTTTTATGTTACTTTTTTTTTACTTAAGGTTGCAATCCCTATTGAGGATGTGAATCGTAGTCACTTAAGATTCACTTTTCGGCACAGATCATCTCAGGATTGTAAGTATTTTCAGTTTAATGATCTCATATTATTGCTTTATGGTGAAATCAATTAATCCTATTAAGACTTTTCTCATGTTTTGTAAGATGTCATGCTTTTTGATGATATTTGCTTTCTATGGGGCTTATTTACTATAATGCAATAAAAGTGCACTTTAACGTATTTTTAATGCATGTTACCATCCTGTGGCAAACATGGGATTAACTAAAGGTGTTAAGCCGTTAGAGGCCAATTGTCGGTGTTTCCATGCCTAACTTTGGGAGTTAGGTTCTTAAATTGGTTCTTTTGAAAATTTACTAGTTTTGCCAGGCTCCTAAATTTTGGACTGTAAAAGATGGGTGGCTTAAGGGTGGAGCTAGGCATTAGGCACCTATTTAGGAGCATAAATATGGTTAAATGAATAGCAGGCTTAAATTTAGGAGCCTAATTTTTAGGCTCCTAAATTTGTGAATTCTCAGCTGAAAATAGGTGCCTAACTAACCGGATCGTTCATAGACATGCGTTAGAGCTCTAATGCATGCGATAAGGACCTAATGCATGTGATAAATTTCAAAATGTGTGTTAGTATGCAAATTTTACATTTAGTATGCAAGTGGGAGGAGTTGGAAGAGTTTATGGAAATGAGGGTCTGCTAGCACAGAATTGCCATAGTGTGAGTTACTCTAACGCAGGATTTAACGTCATAAATAACTACACCTTTTTTCTGTACATTCTAACCGTATTAGCCTCTTGTTGCCAGGGAAGATGTTTTTATCACACTGGGGGTAGGGGGTGGGGAGGGAGAGTAAGATCAGATGAGTATCACCAATCTTAGGGTTATGTGTCTCTCTTAGGATTGCAGACCAGAGTAGGAAATTGTAGGAGAGAGAGTCAAGAGTATAGGCAGGTGTGTTAGCTTACTAATGCTTTTGAGGAAATTTATTTACAACTCTTGAGATGTAATTAGCTTTGTAAGGCTTAACATGGATTGTGGTGATTATCATGATCCGCATTAAGCCATTTTAATATTAATGAACTGCATTCATGCAACACAATTCAGTATTTGATTGACATAAAATTTTCATTTTATTGGAAACGCTTAAGTAGATATTACTGATAATGTACATTAATGCATTTTTAACATGCATTCAACACTGAATTTAGAATTTAAAGTTCATTTATATCTAACCACTACTTTACAGAAAATACACTTCCCACTGATTTGTGTTTGTCATTTGTTTGTCTTTACTAGATTGTAAGCTCTATTGAGGAAGGACAGTGCTATTTATCTAGTAGCGCTTTATAAAATAAATAGTAGTAGTACCAGTAGTTACACATTAATAATCCTCGTTATTGTAAATAAGTCAGTTAAATGTCTGTTCATCACTCACCAACTCGCTGATTCAGTAAAGTCCGTGGGAGAGTGGACGAACGCCCGCTCTCCCAGTGCGCGCACAGGCCACTCGCCTTGAGGCATAAGTATACTGTTAATGTGGATGAATGTGACATTTATTGGAGATCATAATACACACAAAAGTTTGGGGTAGATTTTATAAATTTACGCGTGCGCGTACTTTTGTTCGTGCACCAGGCGTGAACAAAAGTACCCTGGATTTTATAAGATACGTGCGTATCTTATAAAATCCGGGGTTGGCGCGCGCAAGGGGGTGCACAGTTGTGCAACCTGCGTGCGCCGAGTCCGGCGCGCGCTGCCTGTTCCCTCCGCCTCACCTTCCCCTCCCTCCCCCTACTTAACCCACCCCCCGGCCCTATCTAAACCCCCCCCCACCTTTGTTGGCAGATTTACGCCTGCTGGAAGCAGCGTAAATCTGCACGCGCCAGCGGACTGCTGACGCGCCATCACCCGACCCGGGGGCTGGTCCAGAGGCCTCGACCACGCCCCCGGGCCGGCGCCACACCCCGGACCCGCCCCGAACTGCCCCTGACCCCGGACACGCCCCCTCCCACCCCTTTTACGAAGCCCCGGGACTTAACGCACGTCCTGGGCCTATGTGCGCACCGGCGGCCTATGCAAAATAGGCGCGCCGGTACGCGAGTGCCCTGCGCTCGTAAATCCGGCCAGATTTATGCACGCAGAGCTTTTAAAATCTGGCCCTTTGTGTTTATAAAGGGTAATTTTCAAACTGTGTGTGGATATATGTGGATAATTTTCATGCGATAATTTTCAGGGGGCAAAGTACATGGGCACAAAATACATACAGACTTTGCACCAATGCGAGCAGTTAAAAAATTACCCCCATGTTTGGGTTGACTTGTCCGAAATGAGGGTGATTTTAAAAGCCATTTCTGCTGATAAAGCAGTGCTTTACCAACAGAAGTAGGCTTTCAGAAAATTACCCTCCATCTATGCAGGTAAAAATTTGTACGTAGATCCACCTCATGCACCTGTAATAGGGAGGCATTCCTGGGGGTGGGGTTGGAAAAGAGTTTGAACTTACGTGCACACTTTTGAGTTTATGAAGGTATACAAATAACTTGCCATTTCCCTTATGCAGCCTGTCTTAAAATTACCCTTCATGTGTGCAACCTACATTAGAGCAAATTTTTAGCTATAAAGTTTGGAATATTAGATGCTCGTAACATAACACTGGTGAGTCTAAGCAAACAAGACATGTATTTATTTAAGCCTCTTATAGACCTGACAAGCTAGGATGTCCAAAGCAGTGTACAGTGTCAGAGTTGACAGCAGTGCTAGTAGCTTATGCAACCAGTGATACCGTCTGAGCGATGCTGGATGCATCTGGAGCCAGATGCAAGATCTGAGCTCCTGGTTGCTTTTAATGGTTTGGGGTGGGACAGGATGGGAAGAATTGACTTAGCAATGGTTGGAAGGAAGAGGGGTACCCAACTGCTGCAGCCCTTACATTTTTTGTTTTTTGATTTTTTGGGGAAGGGGAAGAAGGCTTTTTAGGCCTAGAGGCCCACAACTTTAATAATTATTTTGGAGGGCTCAAGGATCTTTGACTGGACTGGGTAGCAAGGGATCAGGTCATGCCCACTCTGAGGATGGTTTTTGCTCTGTAATGACTGCTTAGCTGGCAATATTCTTTGAATATTACTGGTTAAGATAGTTATCGGAGTTAGCTGAATAAGTTATTCTGCTATGTCAGCTGTACCCCAAAACACCCCTGTTTTAGTCACGGTATTTAAGAGTTGGTATTTAACTTGATAGCTTAAGTTATTTGGGTGAAATGCCTTTGAATATTGATTTCACTGTTTGTGCTAATGTTTGAGAGCAAAGATGCCTTAATACTGAATGCATATTAATACTGTAACTTTTTTGCTTTGGTCTTAATGTAGCATTAGTTGGGACCTTCATTTTTAGTTTTTAGTTGTTTATTTTGCTCAGGAATTTATCAGGTTTTATTATGATGAACACAAAAACAAGAGAAAATCAGTTGAAAAAAGGAACTAATTTTTCTGGGTAAATATTGGAATTTATTTAGATGGATGGAAGCCAGGATAATAAAACATTATCAGAATCTCTCACCCACCCACTCAGCAGCATCACCATCTCTACTCAGATGCTCTGCCTAACATGCCTCTATATCTCTGTAACCCCCCCCCCGCCCCCACCATTTCCCCTCCACACACACTGAAACAGCATTCATCCTTACCAGTGGTGGCTCCAGGCTTCTTCTCTCTGCCTCAGCAGAATGCTTTTATGCAGGGCCAGGAAGCCTGCTGGAAAGTGCTTCTGATGGATGGGGAATGCTTGAATTGCATTCATGGCACCAGAGACCAGAAACTTTCTTTGCTTGGGGGGTGAGGAGGTGGGACTTGAAACAGCATTGGTGGCACTGGGGAGTGAGTGCTTTCACAGGTGGAGGGTGGAACTGGAACACATCATGCACTTTGGCCCACTCTGTCTTCTAGCAGTGACTGGAGGCCTTTGAAACACTGCATCTGCCGTTTGGGAGAAGTTGTTTAATCAGTCTAAAATGCAGGTGAATATCAGTTTAAACAGAATGTCACATTTGGGGAAAATCTGAGAATTTAGGGGTGAAAATCATTTTAAATTGAAAACGAAGGACTCTAATCATTAGTTATACTCTTTAATATTTTAGGAGAATTGGACTTTGTGTTACTGCATTCTTTTTTTAAAGATGTTTTAGTCTAATAGGTTTGATATTGTTTAGCGAACGCTTTTTTTTTTTTTATTTACCCTCTCATTGCATTTTATTGTAATTTATATACAGAAATTTTAGGACCATGTCTGTGTATTTATTGTCTTGGTTATATAATGATGCAATATTTTTAATGAAATATTTTACAGTGCCTTGAGCTCATTGGAAAAGTGGTTTTAAATTTAAATAAAATAAAAGAATCTCTTAAAACATTTTGTGTTTTTTGATTTTATGAATGCATCATGTTACAAAGCTGACAAATAATTTTTTATATGCTTTCTTTTCTGAACAGCAAAAGATAAGTCTGAAAAAATATTTGCGTTAGCCTTTGTAAAACTAATGAGATATGATGGAACAACTTTAAGGGATGGAGAACATGATCTTATAGTGTACAAGGTACAGTATTTTTCAATGATCTGTGTAATAAAAGCTGATTTGCTTGCAATACTTTTCAGGGCAACCAAACTTTAAATGAACATTTGTCACATATTTAATTATTATGAACAAAATAGTACTGGGACGGTATCAGATCTGTATAACTATAAATGTTTATCCTAGATAACATATGGCGACCAAACATTTTTGAATAGAGGGATGTAGTAGAATGTGCTATATATGGTGATGAAATAATTTTCATTAATTATACATTCTTGTGTAAAATTGATAAAGGAGATTAAAAACAAAAAAATGTGTTCAAGGTGAAATAGAAATGGATTCTGAAGGCATGAGTGTACAATACATTGAAAATAAGTAATGGATTTTAGCATATTCGCTGTCAATCAGAGAATTTAATTTTAGCAATGCTCAGGCAGTGCTAATGCACATCCTATAAACACACTTGAATAATTAAGTTAATGGAGTTGATGGACATATATACCGTGGGCCTGATTTTCAAACGCATTTATATGCATTAAACATGATTTTATGTATGTAAATAGGCTTTTGGAATATTTTCCCGGGGATATATGCCTAAAAGTATGTGTAGAAGCGATTCCGTGTGTACTTTTACAGTCACTGAAAAGAGGCATTCTGGGAGTGGAGTTGGCAATGATAGTATTTACATGCATAAATTTGATTTTCAAAAATATGTACATAAATCTACTTGTACAAATTTACACCTGCTAACTAGCAAGTGTAATTGTGTGTGTATGTTGCACTGCATTCTGCACATATATGCTAACTTTTAAAGTAGACTTATACAGACAAGTCTGCTTTAAAATTTTGGTCTGCAGTCTGCGTGTACTTTCTACTTGCAGACTTTAGTTCTGCAGTTTTATAAAAATAGAACCTCTGTACACAAAGCAAGCTTCTGCAAATATGAGCTGCCTGTTTTGATGCTTTAAGCATTTTCATGACAAATTACTCTTGATGAATTGCTGTAGTTGTCTTGCCAGCCTATTCACTTTCTGAGATGGGCAATTGCTCCTGTTAAGCATTGCCCATAAACTGCCCCCTTGAGACAGCGTTTCTGTGAAACATGACTCGTGTGGGGGACGGGACCTTGTTCCCCTGTGTTATCTTCTGGCAAACTTAGTTCGCTGTAATGACTATTCTAAAGCTGAAATAATGCAGCCTTGTGAATAAAGATTTATTGACTGAGCTCATTATAGTCTGGTGGACTATACCTTTTTTTTACCTGAGAATATAACATGACTTTTTATAGATTAATTTGGTATATAACTCTTTGACTTTATTTTATTTATGCGCTATTGTTTTCTTATATGTTTTCTTGTATGTTATATTGACTTTGTATCTAAATTTAATCCGCTGAGCTTGGTGGATCAGAGGGCTATAAATTGCTTAAATAAATAGAGATCTTAGCCAAAAGATGACAATGTCCTTTTGAATACTTAACAATCTTATGTAGTATTGAAAAAGTGGGGAACTCCTCTGTTGCTGCTGCATATGTGTGGGCAGGGATCAGAGTTGGCAAGGCTACATTTTAATGATGAAGTATGAGTGAGCACTGAGAGACTTCAAAAGAAATAATTCCTCTCCTATTTTTTTTGCCCGTTTTAATTCTAAATTATATATCCTATGTTTATGTTTTATCTTGTTCCTTATTTTGGTTATTTGTGCATATCAATAAGTTTCTGTCAAAAAAAGTTGGAACAGAGTTTTTGCTGTATTATTGGTGCAGTAATAGGATAACTAAAGTTAAAAAAAAAAAGCCTTTTCCTGGGGAAAAATATTTTTCTGAATGTATAAATGTCCATTAGATAATGATCCAGTCTCAGTCTTATTATATTTATTTTGTAGTTTAGACCTTTTTAGTATGCCAAGGTGCATGTTGATAAAGAATAATACTGATTAATACTCATAGCCATGGCTAAATGAGTGGTGGTCCTGAGGGTACTAGATACTGATATTCCACAGAGACTTTTCAGAATACAAAAATGAACATTTAGTGCATGTTCTAAGCTAAGGAACTTTCCATCACATTCTTGTAACATCATAAGAGGATATGTCTTAGATTTAGAACACTTACTAAAAAGCGACCCCCTTCAAACTCCATTAATGGAACTCCTGCTTTAGTATTATCACTGGGTAGACTTACAAAGATTAATTATACCCAAGACAAGTACCACCTTTTTCCACATGACCAAACATTTTTGATCACTTGATGTACCTTGTGTCTTGAGTTAATTACTTATTGTATTCTACTGATAAATCTGTGTTCACCTCCTATAGTGCTGCATGATAAATTATCTTCCTGAAATGCATTCTACTACAGGCAGAAGCAAAGAAACTTGAAGATGCTTCAACATATTTGAGTCTACCATCCACAAAAATAGAACTGGAAGAAAAGGGGCATTCTGCAACTGGGAAGAGCATGCAGAACCTTGGCAGCTGCACTATCAGCAAAGATTCTTTCCAGATTTCCACTCTTGTTTGTTCAACCAAACTTACGCAGAATGGTAAGCTATCACAGGAAACCATTTTCTCTTCTATATTAAAACTGATTGGAATCAATGATAAAAATATTTAAGAAAAAATACAATTTAAAGGCATTTTTGCATGACTTGGCTAATGTAAGAGAAATAGGGGTAAGCATTCATTTGAAACAAATGGATAAAATGCAACAAATAAGACCATTTTTGTTTCATTTGTGGACCCCCCCAAAATAAAAGGAGGGTGCCCATGAATTAAACAAAAATTTATTTCATTCATTTGGTTCCGATTCAAGTCTATGGCCCATTAAAAAGTGCTGCAATGAGAATAATAAGTATAGCAACCAAGAAATTCATGAGTGAGGTAGTAACCAGGACAGAGCTGAGGCAGGAGAAGAGGGCAAGTAGACAGGATGGAGGACTAATCAATGTGAAGCTACCCTGCTCCTGACTATACACCTTGGGGGTCTTGCTACCACTCAGTCTTGCTGCTATACCCTTATGCTATACTGACTGTCTGCCTAGTTACCCCTGAAACTACATTAGGGGGTCTTGCTGCTGTTCTGCCTATCTGCCATGACCTAGATATACCACTTTGGTGGACTAGTTGCCACTCTGCCTAGTGGCCTTCCCTTGATGTACCACCTTGGGAGCTTTGCCTCCACTGTATCTAGCTGCCATGCCTCTGATGCTACACCTTGGGAGTTTTGATGCCTTCTTGTTGGCTACTTGGATCTCAGCCTAGTTCTTTCACTTGAAAAGTCATGGGATAGGGGCCAATGTCCTTTTATGGATTGCAAGCTGGTTAAAAGACAGGAAACAGAGAGAGTAGGATTAAATGTTCTGTTTTCACAGTGGAAAAAGGTAAACAGTAGAGTGCTTCAGGGATATGTACTTGGACCAGTGCTTTTTAATATATTTATAAATGATCTGGAAAGGGGTACGACGAGTAAGGTGATAAAATATGCAGATGACACAAAATTATGCAGCGTAGTTAAATCTCAAGTGGATTGTGATAAATTGCAGGAGGACATTGCGAGCCTGGAAGATTGGGCTTTCCAGATGGCGGATGAAATTTAATGTGGATAAGTGCAAAGTGATGCATATAGGAAAAAATAACCCTTGCTGTAGTTATATAATGTTAGGTTCTGTCTTAGGAGTTGCCACCCAGGAAAGAGTTCTAGGTGTCATAGTGGATAATACATCGAAATCGTCAGCTCAGTGTGCTGTGGCGATCAAAAAAGCAAACAGAATGGTAGGAATTATTAAGAAGGCAATGGCAAGTAAAACGACGGATGTCATAATGCCTCTGTATTGCTCCATGGCGAGACCGCATCTTGAATACTGTGTGCAATTCTAGTCACTGCATCTCAAAAAGATATAGTTGCACTGGAGAAAGTGCAGAGAAGGGCGACCAAAATGATAAGGGGCATGGAATGGCTGCCCTATGAGGAAAGGCCTAGGAAGTTAGGGCTGTTCAGTACAGAGAAGAGGCAACTGAGGGAGGATATGATAGATTTCTACAAAATCATGAAAGGTCTTGAACAAGTTAATGTAAATCGGTTATTTACTCTCTCAGATAATAGGACTAGGGGACACTCCATGAAGTTAGCAAGTAGCTCATTTAAAACAAATATAAGAAAATTATTTTTCACCCAGCACACAGTTAATCTCTAGAATTCATTGCCAGAGAATGTGCTTACAGCAGTTAGTGTAACTGGCTTTAAAAAATGTTGGATAAGTTCCCAGAGGAAAAATCCATAAACTGCTATTAATTAATAAGCAATAGTAGCTTGAGATTTATTTAATGTTTGGGTACTTGCCAGGTACTTGTGATTTAGATTGGACACTGTTGGAAACAGGATACTGGGCTTGATGGACCCTTGGTCTGACCCAGTATGGCATATCTTATGTACCCTACACTTTCTTTGCTATACTAGAGTGTTTTGTCCCCAAAATAAAACATGTAAAAAAATAAAATAAAATACAAGTAAATGATGGCAAAAAAGATCCAGGTGATCTATCCAGTCTGCCCAGCAAGTTTATTTGTATTTTATTTTGTATAATTTTTCATTCCTTAGGGTAGTAACTGCTGTTTTATTCAGGTTACCTCAATTAACATGGGTTACCTCTTTCCTTCAGCTCCAACCTTTTGCCGCTAGGGATCCCATGTACTGATCCCATGCTACCCTCCAGTCTTCAGAGAAAGGTAATCCCAGAAACTGTAATACAGGGACACATCATTGGGAGCTCAGTATGAAGCTGGAAGGGAGCAAGATGTTACTAGAAAGACACAGAGAGGATACTTCCTTCTTTTCTGACTTGGGGAAAAAGTTCTAGAAAAATTATTTCTCAGAAAGAAGCAAAGAAATTCAACAGAAAATTCAGCTGAGAATTCTCCTGTTTATGTTCAAAGTGCCAGTATTATCACACACATGGGAGAAGAGGAAAAGGAGCCTGTAACTCGGAAATCACAGCAGAGATATGATACTGAAGACAAGACAATATACATATATATAGGCTAGAGTAAAATCGTCAAAAGGAAGAATTCCAGGCACAACAGAAAACATGCACAGAAAAGAGACCATTCACATATTTTGAATGTGGAAAAGATTTCAGTAGGAAGAGAGAACTGTTATATTACTTGAAAATCAACAAAGGGAAGTGACTGTGTTCAGCTACAGAATACATGAAGAGCTTTGTCTTTAATGCAAACCTCCAAATTACAGGAAAGATTATGACAAAAGTTTAGATCAAAAAGATTTCACAAGAAACCCAAATTTTCACCCAGCAGCAAGATAAATTTGAAATAGAGAATGTAGTAAAAGCTTATGTCACAAAAATGATACTAATGACATATAATTCTCTTGTACTAAATCTGACAAGTGGCAAGTGTGTCAACAGGAAGACAGACATCTCCCATGCCACTCTGCTTGCTTGCTGTACTCCTTATTCTGCACCTTTGTAGTCTGACTTCCACTCAGCATTTCTGTCATATCCTCACTTCGAGGGTCTTTCTATTACTCTGCCTTGCTGTCATACCCTAGAAAATACACCTTGGTGTATTCTTGTACTGCTCATGGCACCTTGGTGTGTTGATGCCACTCTTTGTGCTGCTTTGTCCCTTTATCGGGGTTTTGGTTTTTTTTCCTAATACCTTTGTTCCCCCTTCATGGTTCCTTAAGATATTGATAGCACTCTTGGTGCCATGTTGCCTCTCATACTGCCTTTGAGGGTTCATGCCACTATTAGATCCTCTTTTGAAGCCTTGGTGTGTTCTCCTAGTCTTGCTGCTTCTCTTACAGTGCCTTCGTAAATTGCTGCCATTGCTTTGTCCCTTTATGGTACCTTATGCTATTCTTGTCACTTTTGGTGCCACTTTTCCATTGTCTCGGTGCCTTGGAGTTCTTTCGCCTTCTGATTATGTCTTCCCAAAAGTTTAATTTGAATAGATGAGAAAACCCCAATTTTGGAGCCCATAATAGGCTGCAGTACTTCCCCCATTGACTTTAATAGTAAACAAACAAAATGAATAAACAATTTTTTTTTCATTTGAAACAAGCCAAACAAATGGATGTGACCTATGAAATGAATTAGCAAATCGTAAAGAAAATTTTGCCTCTGTACTTGCTAATGAGAAAATCATATTGCACATGATACCAGCTTCTCTTCTGAAGTGATGCTTAAAAATATGCAAAGTTAAGAAAAAAAAGTTATGAACAAATTCAGTGAATCATAGCAAACTCTACCAATTTCTAATTTGCAGGTTTGTAGTTTTCCTTTAAAATGTCACAATTGGTATTGAAATCCCATGACAGATTGCTAGAAAACTTGCTGATTTGATTAAATCCATCATAGACTATTTGGTCAGGCATTATGAATTTTTCTATCAACTGACCAATTTTAAAGAAAAATAGCCAATGAACCTTTTTCTCTGAATTGCTATAAATTCATTAAATTTCTGCAAGACGAAACCAGACTGAAAATCACCTAGTATATTTCCATGTCTGATTATTCAAATATTATTAGAGAATTTGTCTCTTATGTCTCTGATGGTGCTGAGTAATTTTGATATGGCCATTTCAAATTTTAAAAAAGCAAAGTTATATGCATTAAAGTGGACACTTCTTCATCCATCAAGATAAAATGGGGAATCTGTTTTTAGTTAGTGTAATAGGGTCAAAGTAAAAAAAACCAAAACATTTAATTGTTTTTTTGAACCTGGATAAGAACATAAGAATTTGCCACACTGGGTCCATCAAGCCCATTCTCAGAGGACAAGCAGGATGGTGGTAGTCATGCATAGGTGACATCATCAGACGGAGCCCCAATGCGGAAAAATTATAGTTTCTAGAACTTTGACTAGGCACACTGAGCATGCCCAGCATGCCCTATACCAAGCGGCCACATGGGGTCCCTCTCTAGTCTCTCTTTTTCCATGGAGCTGTAAGCATCTTGGTGTGAGTGAGATCACTTTGGCTGTTTTTTGGCCTTCTGGAAAACTTTGTTTTTCGTGCATTTTTTGTGAGTTTTTTCTTGTTGTTCAATCTTCGGGTCCCTCTCAGTGCCTTCCCGTAGCATCTCCTAGTCAGGGTTTTCAGTGATTTGGGTAAGTTTCCTTTCACGATCGATTCCCCCGTGGCTGCAGTGCATTGGTGCCTCTGGCCATCGCCACACCACCGCCATCGCCTTCTGTTAGTGTTCCCTTTGTTTCATCCATCATAGCCATGTCCGGTTTTTGGCGATGCGCGGTGCTAGAAGACCATGTCTATTATGGATCTGCATGCAATGTATCTTCTGCATGACTTCCGGGTTTGTCACATATGAACCTATATGACCCTGAGGGCAAAATATTCTCGGACTCATTCCTCTGTGTCCCCGGGGAAGGACTCTAGAGCGATTGACGCTCTTGAGAGGAAGGTATTTCAAGGCACCATCCTTATTACACACATTGCTGCCTACCATCTCTACAGGAGCCAGTACTTGAGGGACATCTGGAAGCTTGTGGAGGAGGTGACTGAGCAGCTGCCACAACAGCAGCAAGATACCCTCATGTCGCTGGTGCATAAGGGACTGGATTTCAGAAAACATGACATCTGTGCGACCTACAATGTTTTCGAGACAATATTGAGAGTCTCTGATGCGGGAATGATCTCCGACCAGAGGGTACAGGAATGATTTGCCAACATGCCGTGTACTGGATAGAATCTCTTTGGAGATAGGGTAAGGATTGCTGTGGCCCAACTTCGGGACCCGTCCTTCTCATCCAGGAGGCTGGCGAGACCAGGGCCAAGGAAGTCTTTCTTTGGCCAAAGGAAGTACTTTCCTCCACCATCTCACTCTCATCAACATCATCAGGGCTTCCCTGGTCAACTCAGGCAGCAGAGAGCCCCAAAACCCCAGCCAGCTCCTCAGTCAACACTGTATTTCTCTTTCCTTATTACAGTTCCATGAAAACCGACATGATGTACATACGAATGCCAGTATATAAAAACCTTTAAATAATAAGTAAATAGAGACAGGGTTTGGATTGGGCCGTAGGGAGTGTAAGCCAGTTGCCTGCACCTGGGACGATGGACTCTTAAGTCAGGAGAAGGCTGCAGTTCTTTGCAAATCAGTAGCCCAGTATAACCTCAGACCAGTGGGTTCTGTCCATCTTCCATCAGGGGTACCAATTGAACTTATTGGGTGTCTCGTCAAATTGCCCTCCGTGCCTATTTTGAGGGCCAATAGCATATCAGGAGGTACTACAAGCAGAGCTTTCCTCTCTCTTGATGGCCAGATCAGTGAAGCCCATACCACAAGGGCTTCACCGCTTCAGAGGGTGGGGATTCTACTCCAGGTACTTCCTGATTCCAAAGAGCACAGGAGAACTCTGTTCCATCCTAGACCTAAGGGCGTTGAACAAGTTTCTTAAAAAAAAAAAAAAAAAAGGTTCAAGATGGTTTCCCTGGGCACCTTGATTCCTCTTTTGCAAAAGGAGGACTAGCTATGCTCCCTCAATCTAATGGATGCATACACCGATATCGAGATCTTCCCTGCTCACTGGAATATCTCTGATTTGTGGTGGGAAACATCACTTCCAGTACCAGATGTTGCCGTTTGGGCTCGCATTAGCCTCATGGGTCTTCACAAAATGCCAAGCTGTGGTGGCAGCACACCTTCGCAGGCTGGGAGTGCCTGTTTTCCTATATCTGGGCGATTGCTGCTCAAGAGCATGAGTCAGGCAGGGGCCGTCAGGTCCATGTGTTTTAGCATCCAGGTGTTGGCATCACTAGGGTTCGTTCTCAACCACCCAAATTCCCATCTCAGTCTGTCACTTCAATTGGAATTTATGGAATCATTGCTAGACATGGTTTAGAACAAGGCCTTCCTGCCTCGCCAGAGAGCAGTCACCTTGATGACCATTGCAGGAGAGATCCAACAGAGCCAGAAGGTATCAGCTTGGCACATGTTGAGTTTGTTGGACCATATGGCCGCAACTGTTTGTCTCACTCCCTTGACACGTTTACACATGCACAGAGCCCAATAGACCCTGAGGTCGCAGTGGTACCAGGCCACTCAGAGCCTCCAGGATTGCATTTGAGTTACCCTATCTCTCTGGGATTCATTGTCCTGGTGGCAGGTACCTTCAAATCTGGAACAGGAGATCTTGTTTCGAAGTCCCCGTACCCAAATTGTCCTAACCATGAATGCATCCACCCTGGGGTGGGGAGCTCATGTGGATGGACTCAGCACTCAGGGTTTCTGGTCCACCCAGGAAGGCTCTTGTCAAATCAACTTTTTGGAGCTTGGGAAGTCAGGTGTGTAATATGGGCTTTTAGAGATCGACTGCCCAACAGAGTTGTCCTGATCCACACCAACAATCAAGTTGCCATGTGATATGTGAGCAAGCAGGGAGGCACGGGATTGTACCTCCTCTGTCAGGAAGTGGTCCAGATATGGTCATGGACCCTGTCTCACGGGATGGTGCTCAGGACCATGTACCTGGTTGGGACGGAGAATGTGGTAGCAGGCAGGCTGAGTCGAGTCTTCAGATCCCATGAGTGGTCCCTGAACCAGGAGTAGTGAATCTGATTCCCCCTCTGGGTGAAGCCGGACCTAGATCTGTTCACGTCCCCCTGCAACAGGAAGGTGCTTCGGTTTTGCTCCCTGTAAAGGTCAGACTGCAAATCAGCCTCAGATGTCCTTGCCCTTCATTGGGCAAGGGTCTTCTGTATGGTATCCTCTGTTTCTCTTATTGGCGAAGACTCTCTTGAAGCTTCGTGAGAACAGAGGGACTATGATTCTCATAGCCCCTCATTGGCTGAGACAGGTCTGGTTTCTGCTTCTTTGGGAGTTGTCCATCCAGAGACCGATCAGTCTGGGAACTTCTCCAGATCTCATCACACAAGGCCAAGGCAGGCAGCAGCATCCCAACCTTCAGGCCCTGTCACTCACATCCTGGATGTTGAGAGGTTAATCCTGCAGCCGTTTAATCTTTCAGAGGATGTGTCTCAGGTCCTGGTGCATTCCAGAACGCCTTCTACTAGAAAGTCCTATGGACTAAAGTGGAGGAAGGCTCTAGATTTTTTCTCCTGCCCCACACAAAAACTGCTTGATTATCTTATACATCTATCATAAACTGACTTAAAGACCAACTCTGTTAGAGTTCATCTCAGTGCAATTGGTGCATATCACCAAGGTGTAGTTGGTACACCCATCTCTGTACAGCCTGTAGTTGAATGTTTCATGTGAGACTTGCTTCAGTTTGAAGCCTCACCTAAGGCTCCCTCTGTGTCTTGGGACCTCAGCATAGTGTTAGCTCAGCTAATGAAAACTCCTTTTGAGCCGCTGCACACCTGTGACCTGAAGAACCTGATCTGGATGGTCATATTTCTGGTGGTGGTCACTTCAGCACACAGGGTCAGCGAGCGCCAGGCCTTATGCTACGTTTTACCTTGACAGGGTAGTGTTTGGTATGCACCCAAAGTTCCTGCCTATGGTGGTGATGGACTCCCATCTTAACTGTCTATCGTCCTGCTAATATTCTTTCCCAGGCCCCATTCACACCAAGGCGAATGAGCACTGCACAGTTTGGAATGCAAGTGAGCTTTAGCATTGTATCTGGAGGAGACAGAAGCCCAAAGACTCTCCACCCAACTTTTATTTCTTTTGACAAGAATAGGTTGGGCGTTGCTAATGCCAAACAGATACTATCCAATTGGCTAGCAGATTGCATTTCCTTCTGTTATGCCCAGGCGGGACTGCATCTTGGGGTTATGTCAAAGCTCATTCTGTTAAAGCTATGGCAGTGTTGGCCCACATGCAAGCTGTTCCCATGGAGGAGATCTGCAAGGCTGCAACATGGAGTTCTCTCCACGCATTCACATCTCATTAATGTCTGGGTAGGGATCGCTGATGTGACAGTAGGTTCGGCCAGTCTGTCCTTCGGAAACTATTTGAGGTGTAGAACCCAACTCTCCTGCCTAGGGCCCATTGTTTTGGTTCAGGCTGCCTCCCTCTCTATCACCGACAAGAACCAGTGTTGTTTGTACCCGTTGTGTGGAGAAAGCAGAGTTGCTGAGGTCAGTAGGATGTTAGTCTTATGAAATCCTTCTGCCTTCCTGCGAAATTGGTTTCTCCAATTTTTTGTTTTAATTATAATTATATTCTACAAGACTGGAGAGGAACCCCACATGGATTAATCGGGTCTCCATCTGATGATGTCGCCCAAGAGTGAAGGCTAACATCCTGCTGTCCTCAGAGAACTCCTGTTACAGGTAAGCAACTCTGCTGTATTCTCTTTCCAATGGTGGCCAAGCCAGATCAAAAGTATCTGGCAAGATCTCAAACAGTAAATAGATCCTATTCACAGTGATAAGTAGTGGCTATTTCTTAAGTCTGCTTGGTTAATAACATTTTATTGACTTCTCTTCCAGGAACTTGTCCATATCTTTTTTAAACCCAGCAATTCTAACTTCCTTAACCACAACTTCCAGTAATGAATTCCAGAGCTTAATTGTGCTTTGAGTGAAAAAGAATTTTCTCTGAGTTATTTTGAATGTGTTGCTTAGTAAATTCATGGAGTGTCCCCATGTCTTTGTATTTTTTGAAAGATAAATAACCGATTTACATTTACCTATTCTATTCCACTCATGATTTTATAGAACTCTTATCATATTCCCCCCTCAGCCATCTTTTCTCCAAGCCCTAACCTCGTTACCTTTTCTCATAGGGAAGCCATTCCATCCCCTTTATCTTTTTGGTCACCCTTCTCTGTACCTTTTCCAATGCAGCTATATCTTTTTTGAGATGCAGCAACTAGAACTGTGTACTGTACTCCAGGTGCAGCCTCACCATGCAGCAATACAGAAGCATTCTTGCATTCTCCATTCCTTTCCTAATAATTCCCAATATACTGTTTGCTTTTTTGCCCATCACCACACACTGAGCTGAAGATTCCAAGTATTGTCCACTATAATGCTTAGGACCTTTTCCTGGATGATAGCTTCTAATGTGGAACCTAACATTGTGTAACTACAGTGTAGGTTACTTTTTCCCATCTTAATCACGTTATACTTGTCCACATTAAATTTAATCTGCCATTTAAATGTCCAGTTTTCTAGTCTAAAATGTGACAATACAATATCAAAAGAACCTCTATCTGTAAAAAAAAAAAAAAATTACACAACAAAATTATGGACTAATTTCTTACTTGTAAATATTCAATGTGGACTATAAAGAATCTTATGTTTCAGCGACCATCATAAAGCATAGGGTCCTGTATATTGACCTGGTAACCTTTTGGAGCAAAGGCTTCTATGTGCTTGAAAGGTATAATCATCAGTCGCTTGAAATCATAATTTTTTGTTTAAGCATAAATCTCATATAAATAATCGTGAGCTGAAATGGTACTTTTCTGCTGGAAGCCGCTTGTTGGTGGAATTAGAAGGCAGCATATGTCATGCCAGATTGAAATGTTCTTTTTCCAGGTAATGGTGCACTTGCACCTACTGCAGTCAAATCGCCTGCTGTCAAATTGCCCGAATCTGCAGGGTTTCGGAGTGAATCTCCTACTTCAGGGGAACAGCCGGCGTATGCTCAGATCAAATATTGTGCAGCGTTAATACGTGTGGCTCAGTTCCTAGATGTTTTTAAATGGTCAGCGTCGTCGTGTATGTGCTGTCCTTACTCTTCAAAGGCTCAGCAGCGTCTGAGTGAATCTTTATATTCCATGTTGAATATTTACAGTAAGAAATTAGTCCAAAATTCAGTTTTCTAGTCTTGGAGGGTCTTCCTACAGTTTTTCACAATCTGCTTGTTATTTAAAACTCTGAATAATTTTGTGATGTCTGCATATTTTATCACTTCACTCATTGCTCCCCTTTCCAGATAATTTATAAATATATAAAAAAGCACCAGTCCCAGTACAGATCCCTGAGGCATTCCACTGTTTACCCTTCTCCACTGAGAAAACTGACCATTTAGGTCTACTCTCTATTTCCTATCTTTTTACCAGTTTGTAAGCCACAATAGGACATTGCCTCCTATCCCTTGATTTATTAATTTTCTCCGGAGTCTCTAATGGGGCATTTTCTTAAACACCATCTGATAATCCAAATATACTACATCCATCTGCTCACTATTATCCACATATTTATTAACCACTTCAAAAACAAAAAATATAGCAGATTGGTGATGATGCAAGATTTCCCTTGTGTAAATTCATGCTGGCTGACTTCCATTAAACTGTCTTTCTATATGCACCAGCAAGTTACCCCCATGCCCTCTTTTTTTCTTCATTTCCATCCTCTAGCCTTTAGGGATCCACAGTATTTATCCCATGTTACTTTGAATTCTTTGCTGTTTTTGTCTTCACCACTTTCTCCGGAAGGGCATTCCCGGCATCCACCACGCTCTTTGTGAAGAAAGATTTCCTGACGTTGGTTCTGAGTCGTCCTCCCTGGAGTTTCATTTCATGATCCCTAGTTCTATTGATTTGTTTCCAATGGAAAAGGTCTGTGGACTGTGCATCATTAAAACCTTTCAGATATCTGAAGGTCTGATTCATATCTCCCCTGCACGTTCTTTCTTCCAGGGTGTACATATTCAGATTCTTCAGCCTTTCCTCATAAGCCTTCCAATGCTGATTATTCACCATTTTGGTTAATGATTCAGATGGACTGAATCAAATCACGGTGAACCTAGAAGATGTGGTAGGCCTGATTGACAAACTGAAGAGTAGTAAATCACCTGGACCAGATGGTATACACCCCAGAGTACTGAAGGAACTAAAAAATGAAATTTCAGACCTATTAGTAAAAATTTGCAACTTATCATTAAAATCATCCATTGTACCTGAAGACTGGAGGATAGCAAATGTAACCCCAATATTTAAAAAGGGCTCCAGGGGCGATCCGGGAAACTACAGACCGGTTAGCCTGACTTCAGTGCCAGGAAAAATAGTGGAAAGTGTTCTAAACATCAAAATCACAGAACATATAGAAAGACATGGTTTAATGGAACAAAGTCAGCATGGTTTTACCCAGGGCAAGTCTTGCCTCACAAATCTGCTTCACTTTTTTGAAGGAGTTAATAAACATGTGGATAAAGGTGAACCGGTAGATATAGTATACTTGGATTTTCAGAAGGCGTTTGACAAAGTTCCTCATGAGAGGCTTCTAGGAAAAGTAAAAAGTCATGGGATAGGTGGCAATGTCCTTTCGTGGATTGCAAACTGGCTAAAAGACAGGAAACAGAGAGTAGGATTAAATGGGCAATTTTCTCAGTGGAAGGGAGTGGACAGTGGAGTGCCTCAGGGATCTGTATTGGGACCCTTACTGTTCAATATATTTATAAATGATCTGGAAAGAAATACGACGAGTGAGATAATCAAATTTGCAGATGACACAAAATTGTTCAGAGTAGTTAAATCACAAGCAGATTGTGATAAATTGCAGGAAGACCTTGTGAGACTGGAAAATTGGGCATCCAAATGGCAGATGAAATTTAATGTGGATAAGTGCAAGGTGATGCATATAGGGAAAAATAACCCATGCTATAATTACACAATGTTGGGTTCCATATTAGGTACTACAACCCAAGAAAGAGATCTAGGTGTCATAGTGGATAACACATTGAAATCGTTGGTGCAGTGTGCTGCGGCAGTCAAAAAAGCAAACAGAATGTTGGGAATTATTAGAAAAGGAATGATGAATAAAACGGAAAATGTCATAATGCCTCTGTATCGCTCCATGGTGAGACCGCACCTTGAATACTGTGTACAATTCTGGTCGCCGCATCTCAAAAAAGATATAATTGTGATGGAGAAGGTACAGAGAAGGGCTACCAAAATGATAAAGGGAATGGAACAACTCCCCTATGAGGAAAGACTAAAGAGGTTAGGACTTTTCAGCTTGGAGAAGAGACGACTGAGGGGGGATATGATAGAGGTGTTTAAAATCATGAGAGGTTTAGAACGGGTAGATGTGAATCGGTTATTTACTCTTTCGGATAGTAGAAAGACTAGGGGGCACTCCATGAAGTTAGCATGGGGCACATTTAAAACTAATCGGAGAAAGTTCTTTTTTACTCAGCGCACAATTAAACTCTGGAATTTGTTGCCAGAGAATGTGGTTGTGCAGTTAGTATAGCTGTGTTTAAAAAAGGATTGGATAAGTTCTTGGAGGAGAAGTCCATTACCTGCTATTAAGTTCACTTAGAGAATAGCCACTGCCATTAGCAATGGTTACATGGAATAGACTTAGTTTTTGGGTACTTGGCAGGTTCTTATGGCCTGGATTGGCCACTGTTGGAAACAGGATGCTGGGCTTGATGGACCCTTGGTCTGACCCAGTATGGCATTTTCTTATGTTCTTATGGTTGCTTTTCTTTAGATGGCCTCTATTCTGACTTTATCCTTTTTGAGATACAGGTATTCATGCACAAAGTTACATCTGCTCAAAAGCAGGTGCAACTTTGTATGTCTAGATTTACAACATATATTAGATATTGAAAGATTTCCATTAGGTTTCAAAATTATCTGGCAATTCAAAAGTATCCAACCCCCTAAAACGTCAGCAGGTTTCTGTGGTTTACAGATGATGCACAGATTGCTCCAGACTGTTTTCAAACCAGTATGCTCTTAAAGTAAATTTTCAAAGTCACAATTCATTATTTCTCTGCATTTTTTTAAAAATAAAATTAAAAACTGAAAAATGATTGCATAAGTATTCAACCCCTTTCAGGTTAGTACTTGGTAAAACCACCTTTTGCTGCAGTACCAGCTTTTTTTGTTGTGGTACGTTTCTACCAGCTTTGCACACTGTTTGGGACTGAGTTTTGTCCATTCTTTTTGGAAGATTTGCTTAAGGTAGTTAAGGTTGATTGAATGATGCTTTTGGTATGCAATTTTCAAATAGTACAGATTCTCTAGGTAGAGCTACAGATCAAAAGCACCAGTGTTCTGGCTGATGGCTGAGCTATTTTCCTGACTCCTAAATGGCTAAGTTTGAAAGCTCTAATTTACTATAATGTTTTTTCTTTTTTCCCTAATATATATTGCATATTTGTATTTTGATTCTGTTCTTGTGTGTCTGGATTATTGTTTGGCAATAGACATTGCTTTATTCAGGTGTTGCTTTTTGTCTGGTGTGGGGCTGATTTACTAACCCCCCACCCCCCTCCAAAAAAAAATCTTCTCCATTAAATAGTGCTTTATTTCTGCTGCTCCTTATTTTGTCTTATATGTGGCTGGATTCTTACATTTGTTGTCTAGGTTATCATTACTAGCTGTTATTTTAATTCTCTGTTTTTAAGAGAAATACAGGGCTGTGTCTAGCAGACTTGTGGGTGTGGTGTTTAATCAGTTGCACAGCAAGGGGTATTGAACCAAGGATATAATACAATCTAGGTAGAGCTAAAATCTAAAGAGAGGCTGTTTAATCTGTTGAATGAGGATTTGAGTATCTCTTCTGTGGAATCTACAAGAAATAGAGAAAAGAGTGGATGTCTTTCACGGTGGGGGGGGGGGGGGGTCTAATCAGACAAATGGTAATGGAACCCACGAAGGAGAGTGTGATACTTGACTTAGTGCTCATTAATGGGGGTTAATGTTTCTAATGTCCAGGTAAGTGAACATCAGTTGTAGCGGGGAATAAAACAATAAAAGAAGCCACTTCTAACTTTAAATATATAAAAATTTAGATATTTTCTTATTATGAAAATTTAGAAACATTGCTTTGGACATGATATAATATATTGTTAAACTTGATAACAGATGGCAAGTAAAGAACCTTATGTTATTAATGACAGTTTACATAACGTACACTGTATAATATTGTTTAGGGACCTTTTAAGGGCAAAATAGAGGTAATGTAGTGCAATTCAAAATTCCTGTCTCATCTCTGCATTGACTATTACTCCAAACATCCTGTTGAACTAAATAAGAGTAAGTGGGGAGACAGAATGCAGAGATGTCGTCTTTCTTCAATCTTCTCTTTGTCTATGATGATGCAGCATTAAGGGGTAGATTTTAAAAGAAGCGCGCGTGGCCTACATGTGCACGCGCTACCCAGCGCTAGCAAGGGGGTGCACAATTATGCACCTTGTGTGCGCCGAGCCACGCTGCCTTCCCTGTTCCCTCCCAGGCTGCTCTGAAATCT
Source organism: Rhinatrema bivittatum (assembly GCF_901001135.1). Lineage (NCBI taxonomy): Eukaryota > Metazoa > Chordata > Amphibia > Gymnophiona > Rhinatrematidae > Rhinatrema > Rhinatrema bivittatum. The sequence continues at coordinate 251,470,733 of NC_042621.1, read as the reverse complement.
TTTGCGCCTGCTCCTGGGCAGGCGCAAATTGTGTGTGACGGCCAACTGTCGGCGCACGATCCCAAGCACAGCAGGAAATGGCCACTGTGCCTGGAGCCTCTGACTCTGCCCTGCCCACACCCCGCCCCTTTAGTAAAGCCCCAGGACTTACACACATTCCAGGGCTTTATGTGCGTCACCGGGCCTTTTGAAAATAGGCCCAGCGAGCGTAACCTTTTTAAAATTCGGCCCTAAGTGTCTTTTATAATTTCTCAATGCCTTGAAAATAGAGTTGAGAACAAGTGTCTTTTTTTGATTGGATGTATGTTCCAATTCTTTCATAAAAGGACTTCATGTACAACATACTATAAGAAGAGCCAGGCTGTATTATGCTGGACGCATACAGTCATGGCTGTTTCATAGCACTTAGCAACAATTGTCTATCCAGAGTATTTTTACCACTTTCACTGCTCTGCATTTTATTTTAATTGAAGGCTGCATATTACATACTGTTTAGGTTCTCAGCAGTTCTTGTCAATCTTCAGCATATCACTGTCCATTTTGTCTGAGCAAATATAGAAACTCCCAAGTCTTCAGCCTTTTTTATTTCACTAGCTCAATTTAGTATCAGAGCATCAAAAATACAAGAAATCAAAGAAATAATCTCCTCATTACGCTACACAGTGATCAATAAACAGTGTGGTTTGATATTGTGAACAGGATACAGAGAAGACAAATTAGGACTCGAGTTTTGAATTTCATAAATATGGACTTTGTCAAAATGGGGATGTACCTGGAAGAAGAACCGGAAGAATGGAAGAAAACGGGTGAGGTAGAACAGTGGCCCAAATTAAAAGGAGCTATTACAAATATGTTCAAAAAGTAAACAAAGGTAAGAGGAAAAAAGAAACCAATCTGGTTCTCAAAGGAGGTGGCTGACAAAATAAAGGCAAAAAGAATGAGATCATCCAAAAGACAATCACAATCAAAAACAACCAAAAAATAAAACTAGCAGAGAAAGTACGGAACCTAGGAGTTATAATCGATTCTGAACTAAGCCTAAAACAACATATATCATTAAAAGTGAGAGAGGGATACTCCAAACTCATGGTTCTCAGAAGACTCAAACCACTGCTAATGACTATAAACTTTCGTTCAGTGCTACAAGCATTGATTTTTGCAAGCACAGACTACTGCAATACCTTACTACTAGGTCTGCCGTACACATCACTTAGACCATTACAAATTCTACAAAACACTCCTGCAAGAATTTTGACAGGAAAAAGTAAAAAAGACCACATCACAGAAACCCTAGCCGAATTACACTGGCTCCCAATTGATCAAAGAGTTCAATACAAAACACTTTGCACCATACATAAATTAATACACAATGAAAAAGCAGAGTGGCTCAACACAGCCCTCCGCGTTCACGTACCAAACAGAAATCTAAGATCAGCTAACAAAGCACTTCTTACAATTCCATCAATAAAAACAGCAAGACTCACACAAGTAAGAGAAAGAGCTCTATCGCTGGCAGGACCCATACTATGGAACACCATGCCTTTAGAATTAAGGTTACAAAGTGACAACAAATCCTTTTGAAAAAACCTAAAAACCTGGTTATTTAAGCAAGCCTATCAAAGAGAGTAGGTGAATAGTGAAGCCGGTGAAGTGCGAGATATGAACAAATGAAAATCAAACACACAACACCACAAGCGATACGCGTGTAGCTGTATTTTATTTTTTAATATTACTTTATCTGATCATCCATCACTATAAGATAAAGTGACACTGATAAAGTTAGCATTGCTTTTAATTCCGAAAAAAAAACACCGTACAGTATTTTATCACACTACATTTATCTTATTTGAAAAAACTATGTACCGGACTGATATGGCACTTGTGTAAAGTAACGTTTCAGCATCATTATTTGTTTGTGCCTATTGTAAACCGTTGTGACGGAAACTACTAAACGATGGTATAGAAAAGACTTAAATAAATAAATAAAAAGAACAGTGTTCAAGAAGTACAAAAGGATCCCAAAAAGAGGAACAGAGGTAAGAATATCTAGTGAAGCTGAAGGAGATGAAGAAAGAAATCAGAAAGCGAAAGATCAAGCAGAAGAAAAGGATTGCCAAAGATATAAAACAAGGTGACAAAACATTTTTCAAATATATCAGTAAAAGAAGGAAGGCCCGCAGTAGTATAGTGAAACTATAAGGTGACGAGGAACAATGTGTGGAGAGAGACTAAGAAATGGCAGAAATATTAAGCAAACAGTTCTCTGTTCACTAAAGAAGACCCTGGAGAGAGATTGTTGCTGGTTGACAAGACTGTAGATGATGATGGGGTAGACAACTCCATTTACATAACAGAATGTATGGGATGCGCTAGAAAAACCTAAAGTGGACAAGGCCATGGGTCCGGATGAGGTATATCCCAGGATACTGAAGTAGCTCATAGATGTGCTGGTGGGTCTACTAAAAGACCGGAAACAGGAGTGGTGCTGCAAGATTGGAGAAGAGTGGTAACAAAGAGGAGGCTGGAAACTACAGGCTGCTTAGCCTCACCTTGGTTGTGGGAAAATTAATGAAGATTTTGCTGAAGGAAAAGATAGTGAACTATCTACAATCAGGTTGCTTGCTAAATCTGAAGCAGCACGGATTCACCAGGGGCAGGACCTGTCAGTCCAATCTTATTGATTTTTTGATTCGTTGACTAGAGAATTGGATCAAGGAAGAATGCTTGTGATCTGCTCAGATTTTAGCAAAGCTTTTGATATGGTCCTACATAGGAGGCTTGTAAATAAAATGATAAGCTTGGGAGTGAACACCAAGGTGGTGGCATGGATGATAAACTAGTTCCAGTCAAGTAGCAGCAAGGGATGGGAAGAGAATAGACTCATTTAGAAAAAGAATGAACAAACTCTTCAATACATACACAGCTTATTGACATGATCATCAATCTTGTTCAAACTCAGAACTATGATGCATTCCATACCAGTCCAGTCAGACAAGCAGGCTTCATATCCATGTTTTATTTAAAAAAAAAAAAAAAGTTTTCTATTTGAGATCGAAAATCCAAAATTCAGTGCCCACTTTTTTTTTTGTTTGCGCGTACTCCTTGTCAAGTGGATGGATCTGCTTTATTCCTAAAATGAACCTAGCAAGCTACATAACATCCTCAAGGCAGGAATAAAAAAAAACGAGCTCAGCTTAAAACTTTTATTTCCTGGTCTCTCATTTGCATTCCTCCTTGACTTCGTTCCTTATTCTGCCTTCTATCTTTGTCATATTTTAATCATTCATTAGGGCCTGTAACTTCCTCCAGTTGCTCTGGCTGTATCAGCATCTCTTTTGGTGCTGCTCTCTGGATCTCTTTCATTTTGTATTTCTTTTTCTGCAGTATCACTCTTTTTTTTTTTTTAAAGATGATTTCATTTTTGTTCTACTTTGTCTAATTAGTCATCTTAAATTAGCATCTGCAATTTTTTTGCAGTTTTTTCTTTGATGCTATTGCTCTTTCTTCCAGTTTTTGGCAAGTTGTCTTTGTGTATTTTCTAGATTTAAATGCAGGATTTATTGCATAAAATATTAGTAGATCTCCTTTGTATCTTCAGGTATCCATTTGACTAGAGTCAATCCTCTTAATTTTTTCATCAACTGCTATGGACTTTTCCTGCTGCAGTGGGTTGATGAATAAGTTCACCATGGCCTCTAACTGTACCAAGGAGTGTTATATTCACGTGAAGTTTCTGCATTATCGCTGCCACCATCATTAGCTCTAGTACTGAGGTAGAGAGAGTACCATTTTATCTTGGGTGAAGTGTGACAAGACTGGATTTCTCTCTTTCCTGCTTTTCATATTTAAATAATAGCTGTTGCCTTGTTTAGATTTCGTCTAGATGTTGTACAGTAAGGTGACCATTTGAGATATTTGAGTATTTGTTGCCAACCTGTTGTACACTGCTTTGGGTGAATCCTCATCAAAAAGGTCAATAAATCATAAATCAATTTTACTTTCTTCTGTTCTCTGCCTGTCAGACTTGAAGCTACTGTCTGGGTTAGTGTCTCCAAATGGGTGTGTTTTATGTACCATGACAGGAATGAGCATCAGTCATATGCCATAGTATGTTGGTTTTGATCTCAGTCTCTCGAATTTAGTGCTAGTGTACTTTGTAAACTTCCATTATGCCAAAGACAGCTTCTTTCTGGAGCTCATATGGTGTAATATGCATAGGCGGCATATCAAGGTATGCTTGGAAATTTTTTAATAGAACTGGTTGTGGCTAATATAATTAGAACAATGTATGGCTGAACAGGTATTCTATCATAGACTACTGCGCGCTCAGTGACATTACTGCCTGGCTGCTCTTTTTATTCTGCATTCTCAATTCTTAATGTAAGGGAAAGATTTGTGAGGCAGTTAAGGTGTCCATTAATCTGTCTACTTTGGAGTTCTTCCCTCCTTGCGAGTCCTGTTAACCTGATGATAAACAAATATCATAACAGTCCAACCCCTTACTGTCCATCCAGCCCACTCATCCAAAAATTGTTCGCTCTTTAGTACAACTCAGTTTTCTGGTATCCATCGCTTTTTCCAAGTTGGATACCCAAAGAATTGTTTGTCATTTGCATAAAAGTCTGCACTTGTAGTATCTTCTGGGTCAGATAAATCTCCAATATTTATTTGATATCTTGAAGTGCTGTTCCTCATTTTTCTCTTTGATGCTATTTTTCTCCTCTGCATCATGGCTTTCCCCCCATTCGGTGCTCTCTCTCTCAGCCTTGTTGCTGCTTGGTGTGGCACTTCCCAACAAAGTTTTAAGTATCTTCCTGTACTTCTCTAGTTCAGTTACATGAAATTCTGTCTTCATAATGTAATTAAAATATGCACAAGGATATCTTTATTCATAGCTTACATTTTTTTGTGCAGAAACTGAGTTGGCATCTTGAAACTTATTATTTAGGACAGTGTGTATTACAACAAGTTTTAGAATATATTGACTTTATGCAGTCTGAATCAGCTGCTTTTAATAAGGAGGACATGCATATGCAAGAGTTCATGCATAGTCACGCAGAGGGACGGACAGGGTCACTTCTTCATTTGATTGCTTGTCCCCCTGTCGGATTTGGGGGGGGGGGGGGGAGGTTCACAGTTCCTGCCGTATTGCATCTCCTAACCAGGACGCATGATCTTGGTCCTGACATCTTGACAAGTGAGCTGACCTGTCTGTGGCAGAGCTCACCTGTGAGCTGACCTGTCTGTTAAACCTGCCTTCTTGGACTGGCTGTTCTCGTCTCCAGGCAGATTTGGGCTTTGCTCTTACAGAGCTGGCTGTTTGTTTCAGGACCTTTGTTTATGGAGCAAAGCTGTCATACTTAAGAAGGGCCTTGGTAAACAGTGTGGGGCAGATTTTAAAAGCCCTACGCGTGTAAATCCAGGAGGATTTACGCGTGTAGGGGGGGTTACACGCGCCGGGCCTATTTTCAAAAGACCCGGCGGCGCATGTGAAGCCCCAGGACGCGTGTAAGTCCCAGGGATTTAAAAAAATGGGCAGTCCAGGGGTGGAGCAGGGGCATGGCCAGAGGCCTCTGCAAGGCCGCTGGGCCGGGGGATTGCGTGCCGGCAGTTGGCCGGCAGGCGTAACTTATTTTATTTATTTAGAATTTTTTGTACAGACAATCATTTGGAACATCTAATCGGTTTACAGCGAACAGTAATTCAGTAACAGGCTTTACAGAGAAAATAGCAAAATAGGGAATTCACACCAACGAGAAACCAGGAACTATATGAGGGGCTCAAACAAAGAAACCTAAGTAAAATTATATGAAGATTACAAAAAACATAAGTACAAGAGCATGAAGAAGATCTGGGCAGGATCTAAATAAATGAAATAAAGGTACATGGGGGTTGTTTTTCAGGCTGGGGGGCGGGACAGGTGGGGGGGGGGGAAGGAAAGTTCCCCCTGAGGCTGCTCTGATTTTGGAGCGGCCTTGGAGGGAACTGGGAAAGCCAGCTGGTTTTCCCGAGGGCTCGGCGCGCTGACCCATGATTTTATAACATGCGCGCGGCTGCGCGCGCATGTTATAAAATCGAGTGTACATTTGTGCGCGCTGGGTAGCACGCACAAATGTAGGCTGCGCGCGTACATTTTAAAATCTGCCCCTATGTGTGGTAGAATAAATAACTCATTCCTGTTTTGCTATTCTGGCCAAAGTTAATCATCTCTGTATTCCTCTGTTGGACTATTGTGAGCATCTAAATTGTGAAGTTAGAATTCGTAATTTGTTGCATAATAGTGAAACTTTTGGTATCTCTTACATGTCTTATCTTGTATTTTTTCATCCTCACACTTTGGAAAGCTATTCTTCAATTTGAACACATCAAATCAAATAAAATTGTTTTTTTGTTTTTGCTTTTTTTGATTACCAGAAATTTGTCTGTTAAATTATCCACCTGCTTGACTCTCTTGTCATTTTGTTCTCTGTCACTTTCTGCCCTTTTTTTTTTTTTTAAGAGCTATTTTTTATACAGGTCTACAAAGTTTTGATGGATGGTAATATTTTTGCCTTCCTGGTGTTACATTGATCATATGGAGCAATTTTTAAAACTGTGCATTATGATGAAAAATCCACCTGAGCTTTGTACCAGTTCTCAAAGACATGAAGCTCATATTTTTTCTTTGAAAATTGCCTAGTGAAAAATGTATCCACAGAGATTGACATGTGCTATTTCTACAGGTACATGCATAGTTTTGAAAATGTTAAACCAGGTACATGTCATTCTCTTCCCTGATCACATCCCTAGGAATGACTCTGCTCAATACGGGTAAAAGTATGCGCATTATGAGGCAATTCATACACTTTTACTCCATACAGGGTGGACAGTTTTCAAAAAGCCCTTTTACCTAGGTAAATAGCTATTTATATTGGCAAATGACTTTTGAAAATTACTCTCATAATTCTTGGTAAAGCTGTCAATAATGAATGTTTATATTCTCAGTAATAGTAATTCCCTTTTTTATTAATTGGCCAAAAGATCCTGAAAGATTCTATGATATAGTGCTGTATAACTGTCAGGATGGGTTTGTACCATTGTTAAATATTGCAGATTTTTAAAAAAGCAGAATTTAATATCTTTCAGGACAGGATGTTCTCTTAACGATTTCATTGCATGGTGCACTTTAAAATGTTCTATCTTAATAATCCATATATTATTTATAATGGTTTGAGGCAGAGGTGATGATTTGAACTTTGCTGGGTAGATCCTTAGTATGTGCTAATGCATTTATTTCATTGATTTTACTGCAGTAAACATTCGCTTAATTTTTTAGACCATTTTAATTTCTCTTCTTGGCATAACACATGCTAATGTGGGCAAGTGCATTCATTACTTTTTTTTTTAAATTTCATATTAAATTTTCCTTTCTCCATTATTTAGATTCATCTAAATAAATTTTTCATGCTGTGCTGTCACCCAGTGAGTAGTGTATTTTGCTTGATTGAGCTTGTTCTTGGACTTTGTTCTACCAAACTTGAGTATACCTTACTTGAAAAGAGACTATGAATCCCTGCCAGTTCTAAAATTACTGCCCAGTTTTATGCTGGGAATAATCACGGTGAAAGCTGTAGTACTTGAAATTTTAAATAGGAAAAATAAATTATCACTGTGTATCTTGCAAAGCTAGCAACTTATATGCCTTGAGTATGTAATGCGGGGTAAAGAGGAGGATCAATATACAGGCATATTTGGGACTTTAGGTCATACTACTGCCCTCATGAAAGTCCAGAAATGTCCAAGCAGTATCTATCTTTCACATCTTTAAGGTAGGAGCCATTATTTATATCTGTCATTTATTACAGATCATAAATTTATTTTGCTATATGGCACTATAGATTCATACTGCTGCATTTGAGGAATATTTTATTACTTTCATTGTTTGTCATTCTACCCTTTATTTTGAACTTTTGCTTTTGAGTTTTCTTTTATCTGTAATTATAATTGGAGGTGTTTACCAGCTTGTCAAGCTCATAGCAAAAGCCAGGATATCTCAAACCGCTGCACAGTAGTGTCTTAAAGTACTCTCTTGCTCCCTGCTATTTCAGTATTTAGAATGGGGGGCAGTAGTTGTGCAGTGTGAAAACATGAAGTAATGCAGCATACGCAGAATAGTTTGGGAGGTTAGTAGATTTGAAATGTGAGAGCAGGGGTAAAAGAAGATGCAGCAGATAGGACTGAGAGACTGACTCTAAAGAGCTCACAGTTTAAAAGTCACAAAAGTAGGATTGTCACAATAAGTACATTGTTTGTGTACCCCTGGCAAATGACACAAGGTTTTAGCCAATCTAGTCACTGCACCCATGATGATAAAAATAAAAGTGTGATACTTTCTCCATCTATGCATGTGTGAGCACACAAACTTGCATGTGCAAATACTCATGCATTGTCTTTTCTTCAGCTTTTGGAAGAGTTTTAAACATTCAATAAATGTATTGACTCACTATTTTGGTTTTGTCTTGTAAAATTGCTTTGAGACTAACAGGTTTCGTTTCCTTTGTTTTCTACATTATGAATTAATTCAGAGCAAACGGCCTGTGGGAATAAGGAGCCTTGGGACAGAAGGGATCCTTAGAAATTCTTTTTCACTCAGCGTTAAGCTCTGGAATTTATTGCCAGAGGATGTGCTTACAGCAGTTAGAGTAACTGGCTTTAAAAAAGATTTGGATAAGTTCCTAGAGGAAAATTCCATAACATAGGGAAGCAAGACGGAGGCTCACTGCTCCGAGCCCCCCTTTCCCCCCTGTACACAAAACACTTACAACTTTGTGACTTAAAAATGAGGCCGCAGTTTAACACCATAACCCGAGCCCGCAACTTGTTAATACAATACACCGAAACCGAGATCACCCTCCACCCCTCCGTTGTGCTCCTCTTCACTTACCACCGCGTCCCAATGGTAAGTCTACTTTGACCCCCCCCCCCCATAACTTACCCCGCCACGGCACCAGCGAGGGTAAGCATGCGGCCTGAGCATCGGCCCCCCCTTGCTCTTTAGGCCTTCCCGTGTAGCAGCCCCAAACTACACAGGCATTCCCCTCCCCCCTCCAATGTCCTTCACAATTGAATACAATACATTCCAACTTAGGGCTCGGGTTTTCCGCACAAACAAAGGCAAACTCTTTGCCTTTGTTCCCCCACTGCGGCCTTCTTAACGCGAATGCTGCTCTAATCCTTCCTCCAGGGCATTATTGAATAAGTCCATTCCAATTTCCGAAAGGTGCACTTCATCCCCCAAAAAGTACCCTCCCAGCTCCTCCCATGACCAATCATGCCTAACCCAAAATCCCTGGTAAACCAACCATTTTCCAATTTGTCGATTCTGCTTTTTTACTCCATTACACCATAACGGCTCTGCACAATGCTTAATCCGAATTATAACATCCGACCACCCGATTTTCGTATTTGGCATACTTAACATGATTTGTGCTAAATCTTTTCTCATAATTGCCACTAATTTGCGGCAAGACATTTTTCCAATGTCATTTCCCCCCAAATGAATGATCAAAATCCGTGGTGCACCCCAAATGTGAACCTTCCCTTGGAGGAAAGAAAGCAACTCCCCCCATGCCATTCCCCCTTTGCCAAACCATCGCACCCTCCATTGATCTGGATTCAGGTTTAAGTTTTCACCGTAAGGCCTCTTAGCGGCTCGCCGTCGAGCACGATGAAAATAAGAATGGCCCACGACCCAAGCACATTCTTGGATAGAGTCCACCCTGGCAATTTCTGCAAGGCAAAGCACGGATTTAGTAACAGGAATGTCCCGCAGTGCCCCTATATTGCCTATTTGCACACGTATGACCTGGAAACCGTAGACTTCCAACAGCCGAGCCTTTGAATCCCACTCGCCGACTATCCCAACTTCGCTAACGTAGTTGCTGCCCCAATTCTAAAAGAATGCGTCGAGTACCTTCCCACCTCCCACCCTAACCCTTCAATCACCCATTGTAACACACGGGTGAACTGAAAAATGTTAACGGCAAACCATCCTCATGCACCAAAAAGAAACCCCTTCTTGCTAACCTAACCCGTACAAAAACTTGTGCACTCAGCACTGGACACACCACCGCATCCTGCGCTCGCATCAGGGAAATCCAACATCCTCTGCCAGATTGATCCATTTTGGATTTCATAACGTAAAACTGGACTAACCGCTCGTACACCCACACATCTTGCACCCTCAAACCATGCCCATCTCCTTGTGCCTTGGACTTGGCAACTGATTCACTAATACGCAGGGCCCCGAAGAACGCAAACGCTACTCAAAACAACAAAACTTTGTATCTGGACTGGCACACCACTTCCAATTGTCCCGCCAATTTTAATAAGCCTTGGTACCGGATAGGTTTTCGCCGGTCTCCCGGTTGTTCATATCCCCTGCCCCAGCCCCTCAAGACTCGTCTGACTAGAAAACTATTCAGCGGATCTCCCCAACCCCTCAGTTTCTGAAAGAAGACGAAGCCTGCCAATTGACATTGAACCAACCCTAACGAGTAACCTGCCCCCTTTGCCCACAAAATAAACTGTACCACCTCTTCCTCGCTTACTGTCCCGCCCTCCCACCCCAGAGTCTGCAAGAAACGAACAACTGACAGGTAAGATTTCCATGTAGCCGGTGCCAATGATTGTCATATCAAGTCCCAGGTGTCATCCTGCCGAGCTGCCACAGGTTCTCTGGGAAGACCTCTCCTCGCGAACTCGCTTGAGGAGCCTCGGCCCTGAAGACGTCCCACTTGAAACGAGAAAGAGCATCGGCGTTCAAGTTACCCGGCACATGCCTTGCTCGAATAGTCACATTCCAGTGCATGCATAGAAAAACCATTTATACCTTTAAACATTTTGCTGTCTGTCTGTTCACCACCTGCACCACTCCTAAGTTGTCACACCACCAAACCATTCTTTTATTTTGCAGCTCCTTCCCCCAAATCGTCAATGCAACTATGATAGGAAAAAGCTCCAAGAATGTAATGTTTCTTGTCAACCCCTCCTCAACCCACCCGTCTGGCCATGCTTCCATGCACCGCCCCTGGAAATATAAACCAAAGCCGCATGATCCCGCTGCATCGGAATATAACTCCAAGTTCTTGTTCGAGACTTCTGTCTCTTGCATCATACAAACTCCATTAAATGAATCTTAAAAATCTTTCCCACACTGCCAGTTCTTCTTTCACTGCCCGAGTGACCCGGATGAAATGATGTCCTGCTTTTACTCCCACGGTCCGGGCGGACAGCCTACGAATGAAAGCTCGACCCATCGGTATGACTCGACAGGCAAAGTTCAGAGAACCTATTAGCGATTGCATCTGCCTCAAGGTCACTTTCTCCGAACCGCAAACCATCTGCACGACTTTCCGCAACTGGATGACTTTTTCAGCTGGCAAACGCGACACCATGTCCACTGAATCTAATTCAATGCCCAAAAAGGTTAGCCTGGTGACCGGCCTTTCGGTCTTATCTGAGCTATCGGCACTCCAGAGGACATAGCTACCTCCAAGAAACCGGTTAACTGCTGATGGCAGCTGCTGGACTTACTCGACCCGATGAACAAAAAAAGTCTAAGTAATGCTACATGCTCGAGCACTTATTATACTGTGTTGTCGCCCAGTGGAGGAAAGTGCTGAAGACCTCAAAAAACACGCACGAAACCACGCAACCCATAGGCAGACAACGATCAACGAAATAGCCCCCTTCAAAATAAACCCTAATAGGGGAAAACACCGCGGATGGATTGGTAACAACTGGAAAGCGGATTCGATGTCCGCCTTGGCTAGCAATGCTCCTGCCCCTGCACCTCGCACCAAGGCTATAGCCTCGTCAAACGAAGCATATTGTACCATGCACTCCCGTCGTGGTATAAAGTCATTCACCGATGAGCCTTCCGGGTGCGATAAATTCAGAATCAACCGGAACTTACTTGGTACCTTCTTCAGGATAACAGCTAATGGTGACAAATGCATCTTGTCAAAAGGCCGAGTCTCGAACGGCCCCACAATCCTCCCTAATAGTATTTCTGCCCTCAACTTTTCCCTCGCCACGTCCGCCAATCTATAAGCCGACCTGGTGTTTCTTGCTCTCCCCCCAGCCCCCACGTATGGGATGCTAAACCCCTCGCTAAACCCCTCCCTTAACAATGCCGCCACCGTTAAATTAGGATAACCCCGCAAACCCTCTACCAAGGCGGAGAGCTCTATCGGTGACTTGGCCTTTTGGTACATCACTTCAAAATTTGCTGCCCATGGTAAGGGCAGACTTCTGCCCTTGGGGGCATTTGGTGACCGGGTGTGCCCCGCCGCATGAAGAGTATGCATGCCTGAACTTGCATTCAGGGAACCCCAGGACATAAACTTATTCCCAGCCATTTTGTCTCTAAATTTCTCGTCGTAGTTGAGCCACGCCCAACCATCATAATCTCTGAAGGCTCCTAAAATGCCTTCCGCATAGGACAGCAGCGCTCCATATTGCGTGGCATCAAAATGACTAACTACGCTGGCTAGGCGTAGAAAACCCCTGACCCAATTAACAATATTCTTTGATATTTTTGGGCCTGTTCCTTCTCGTCTATTCTTCTTTTTGGCCGCCTTCTTGTCTTTCTTCCCCCCTCTCCTCTCTTCCAGCAACTTAAATACGTCCACAAATTTACGCCTGTGTATTTGTTTAACCAATTGCTTAGGTACCTCCTCCCACAGTTCCATAAGGGAAGCAAGAGCTATATGTCCCATGTCCTGTCAAGGACCTTCCCCCAGGGCTGAACTCCTGCCCGAACCCTTGCTGCTCGAACTAGTAGATGATGAAGAGGAACTAGAGGAACTGCTAATTCTTGATCTCTTCTTTTTCTTTGCCTGCCTACCGCTACTCCTCCCATCATAGCTTCCCGGCCTACCTGCTCCGATGCCCGAAGCACCGTTCTCCCTGGCTCCTGCTGCACCTCTGCTCAGCAGCTCACCTACCGGCCACCGCACTTCCATTGGTCCCTTCCTGGAGAGTTTGCGCCTCACCTTGAACTCCCGATCACGCCATGCCTCTTGACATGACGACCTTGGGACAACATCACCTCTGGTGTCTGAAAGAAATCCTCCTGCCCCATATTCCCTTTGTCGAACTGCTGATCCACTCCTCCCCTGTCCATCACCCCACGCCGCACCCCTAGGGGTGCCCTGCTCCCTGCTTTGTCCCTGTGTACCGTCCCCTACCCAATCCTCGCTCTGGAAAAATGTCTCCCCCGGTTGCTCGCTGCCCATCAATGGCCACCCCCCAAAACCCTCATAGCTCCCGCCTATCTCACTCGCGGTCCTTCGTGTCCCTCCAGACTCCTGTCCCAAGTAATGATTTATGATGTCAGCTACTACGGCCACTGGGATGCTGTGCTCCCTCCCCCGCAGGTCATTGGATGAGCCCCGGGGGGAGGGAGGGGCCCTGGCTACAGTGTCCCAACCCTGGCTGTGAAGCCCTGCTCAATGACTTTCTGTCCTGGCGGCCCTGTCCTGTACTGTCATGGGGTAGGTGCCTACCCTTATCTCTCCCCTCTTTATGTCGGGCACCCTTTCCCTTCCCTGCACTCGCAGCACTTGCTGACAGCTGCTGTACACCTAATAAGGCTATGTCCCGGCCCCTAACTCCCGGACTCCGCTCCCTGCTCCTCCAGACCTGCTGGATCGCCTGCACTTCCGAAGCGTCTGCAGGAGGGGCTGGCCTGCGCCTCTTCCCCGGTCCCAGAATTCGCTGCTGGGAGGTCCCATCGACTCCCCTCACTGCCGTTGCGCTCGGCCTGGAGGACACCTCGCTTGCCCCGAAATGATTCGTCGGGATGCCGCGCGTACGATCCCTGTCCGGGTCCCGATCGGAGGCGGCCAAAACAGGGGCAGTGTCCTCCATCAAGGAGGTGGAAGAGGGACGTGCCAGCGACACCAGGATTACCGGGACCTGGTAAGCCTCTGGCTCTGCTCCACTCTCGCCGGAATCGGAGGGAGGGGAAGGGCGCGCCCGGGTTATTTCTCCCGCCGAGAGGGGCGGGGGTCAAACCGGCCATGACGGCGGCAGCAGCAGGCAAGTCACCGCGTCTGTGGAGACTTACCACATCCCTGCTGGGGGGGTGCTCCGGACCACGGCCTCACTGCCGCCGGCCCGACGCAATCTGGTCAAAGGCGTCTCGGAGGTGCCTGTCACCGGCCTGGCTCTCGCTCTCCTCATATCCATCGCAGCGAACTCCTGACAGAAAAACAAAAACCCGACCGGCAAAAATAGGCTGTTAGGAACCAACAACCAAGCAATAAGCAGGATTCTGCTACTTGCTTCTCTGTTGATGCCTAACTGCCAACATTTCCCCCACTACAACCTAGTATAAGAGCCCCACAGCCAATGACAATGCAGCAATTCAAAATTATTGCTATTGCCAGTGCCTGCCTCCACCTATCCCTCTCCCCCAACCCCCACCCTCTCTATGCTCGCTGCCCCTTGTGCCCATGTTACTTGCAGCAGCGCAAGACGAGCCTGCACTGCTTACTATAAACTGCTATTATGTTTGGGTACTTGCCAGGTACTTGTGACTTGGATTGGCCACTGTTGGAAACAGGATGCTGGACTTGATGGACCCTTGGTCTGATCCAGCATGGCATTTCTTATGTTATGTTATGTCTTATGAAAATGAAGCAGCCTGTTGATGGTCAGATTGTGATGGTGGTGATAGTGTTATTTGAATCTTGGTATGTAATATGTTTATGCTCTGAATTCCTACAGTGTAGCACATACTACTAAATGTGCTTCTTTATATTTCTCTGGCTGTTTTGATACATTTTGTCAAAGCTAACAGTAAAGTTATTTTTAATTTTTGCAGTGTTTTTCTGAAAAACAAAAAAAAAATACTTGGCTTTATTTAGGTTCATATCATGCCCTACTGACTTTTGCGTTCCCTTGCTCGAATCCCAACATAAAAATCCTTTTAGATATACAAATATTTATTACTTTCATCTGTTATGACCTCATAAAGGTATCCAGTGAATGCTTCATTTGTATTACACTTTTACATTTGCATTGATGTATTATGTACTTACTATATGGTTAAGACCATTATTTCTGTTGCTCAAAACGTGAATTTATGCTTTTTTTTTTTTAATTCTCCTGCTCTTTCTTTGTAGTGGATCTCTTGGGGCTCTTAAAATGGCGATCAAATACAAACTTGCTACAGCAGAATTTAAGGCAGTTAATGAAAGTCGATGGTGGAGAAGTGGTGAAGGTAAAATCTGCAATGAAAATGTAAAACTCAGATTTGTTGTTGTTTTTTTTTTTTACTTGTCACCTTCTTTCTGCTCCTTTAGGCTTCTAGCTGAATGGGTACTATCCTCTATTAAAGCTATGGTGCCATGAGCTTTTAGTGTCGCTCTCGTGGAATTTGGTCCTTTACATGGGCCTGATTTTTAAAGCAATTTAAGTGCATAAAACATGGTTGTTATAAAATAGCCTGGGGTTAATTAAATTTAAAGGGTTGGGGTGGGGTTTTGTTTTTTATTTTTTTTTCCAGACAAAGAGAATGATAAATGTTTTGTGATCCGGGGAGTGGACCGAAATGGCCACCTCCAGACCCGAAAACGAAATGGGGACAAAAATTGTATACACACCCCTAATTTGCTCCATAAGAGACGCAGACGCCCGGGAACAGAGCTGGTTTAGCACACCATTTTTTTTTTTTAAATAATTTTCCCCCTCTGAATTCTAGGTGTGTCTTATGGTCAAGTGCGTCTAATGGAGCGAAAAATACGGTATATAGGGCCATTCATCAAAATGCGTTATGGTGTTAACACCCACGATAACGCCATAACTCATGTGTTAATGTCATTATGCATGCGATAGTAATGATATCGCATTGCGTGAATGTATATTTTTCATAGGGGCGGGATTGGGGAGGGCTTTGAGCACGATTAATGAAAATGAAGGGCATTTTCACACTGTGCGATAGCGTACCGCCCGCTTTTAATGCCGGAAATAACTACACCTTTTTTCCTGGCATTAAGTTGTGCGAAATGCTTGAAACGGCCATAACGCAATTTTGTGATAAAGATTGCAAATTGCATTTTGGCCATTTTTGGGCTTGGTGAGGGGAGAGTGGAGTGGAGTAGAAAAAGAGAGAGCGCCTCTAGTGAGACCTTCACAGTATTCAACTATCTATATCACTATTATCATATTATGCTAGACCGACTCGAAGATATTGGCATTGCGGGTATGGCCCTTGACCGGTTCCGTTCATTCCTTAGCAACAGATCATTCAAAGTTAAAATCAATAATAAACAGTCACATCCAATCAGATCCAACTTGGGTGTCCCACAGGGCTCTGCCCTCTCACCAACTTTGTTCAACATATACCTGCTTCCTCCTTACCAAGCTGAAAATCAAGCACTACATATATGCGGATGATATCCAAATTCTCATCCCTATTTTGGAATCATTACAAAAATCACTTATGTTTTGGGATAATTGCTTCAAAGAAATCAGTTCACTCCTCTTCCAAATGAACTTAGTTATCAACAAAGACAAGACTGAATTCCTAATCATCTCTCAAGATGAAAACCTCCAGTCCAATCAGACTATTTTTCACCAATATACTCAACCCCAAATTAACAACCTCTATCTAGCTAACTTCACATCAACAATACCAGATAACATCAAAAAGACCTCCCACGTAAGAGATTTAGGCACTCTCCTAGACAACCAGTTGAACCTCAAAAGGTTTGTCAACAATTCTACAAAAGAGTGCTTCTTCAAACTACAAGTCCTTAAAAAGCTTAAACCTCTGCTGCACTTTTATGATTTCCGATTAGTTCTACAAGCAATTATTCTCACTAAAATCGATTACTGTAACTCGTTATTGCTTGGGCTCCCGGCTATCACAATTAAGCCTCTACAGATGTTACAGAATTCAGCTGCCAGGATTCTAACCAACTCCAAAAAAAGGGACCACATCTCTCCTATTCTCTACAACCTTCACTGGCTCCCTATTAAATTTAGAATCCTCTACAAAGTGCTGACCATCATGCACAAAACTGTATACAATCTTGCACCAATCGATCTAACTTACCAAGTTCGCCCTAATAATCCCTCTAGACCATTGAGAAGAGCCTACCAAGGCACTCTCATAGTCCCTCAAGCTAGAACATCACTAAAAAACAGAGCCTTCTCTACGGCGGGTCCCACTCATTGGAACAATCTCCCACCGGACCTCAGACAGGACTCTTGCCCAATATCATTCAAGAAAAAATAAAAAACTTGGTTATTTAACCTTGCATTTCCTGAATCAGCTTTTTAACTTATCACATTCTTTCTATTTTGCAAGATGTTTAAACTCTATCTCATATCTCAATTTTCGTTAGCCCATGGTCCCTTTTAAAAGACCTTCAGATACCCTTCAGTCTTTTACTCCTTTTAATTCCTCTATGACTAGAAATATGTTTATCATGTGTTATGTATGCATGTCTATGTATGTATATATGTGTGTGTATGTGTATATATATATATATATATATATATATATATATATGTATGTGTTTATCATATATTACATGACTATGTATTGTAAATTGTTTTTCTCTGGTCAGTTAAATTTATAAATAAGTTGCCCAGTTTATTATACTGTATGTTCTTGGTTCCATGTATCGCCTTTACAGGCAGTTTTTTGTTCCATGTAAACCGGTTTGATTTGTATCTAATGCAAGAAGATCGGTATATAAAAACTAAAAATAAATAAGTAAATATAGGAGGGCCAGCTAATAACTGGAGGTGAGGTTTTGGTGATGATTTAGGGCAGTGGTCCCCAACCTTTTTTGCACCAGGGACCGGCTTCACGCAAGACCATTTTTCCATGGCCCGGCGGGGTGGGGCGGGGCAGTGCTTTGGTCATATGGGGGCGGGGTTATGGAGGGGGTTGGATTTTAGTGCATACTTATCATTTAATTACCACGGTCATGCCAGTGCTGAAAGATGCACCAGAAAATGAGAGCTAAGACCTGGGCTAAGCTCAGCGCACAGGATTACATTTAAGTTCAGGGCCCTGCCTTCCTTGCTTACCTAACGCCTGCTCCCATTTCCCTGCCTCTTACTTACAGCAGTCCTAGCACGGCAGAGATCCAATCTTTTATACCTGAGCTGCAAGGGGCAATGAGCTCTTACTGCATCCTGGGGATGCACACACACAGGCAAGCTCCCAGTCATTCTCACACTGAACCCCAGGCAGGCTCCCATTCATTTTCACACCACTCCCTCCCCATCCCCCAGGCATGCACACATTCATTCTCACACATACAGACCCCCAGGCAGGCACCAATTTATTCTCACCACACACACACATACACCACCCACAGGCAGGCACCTATTCTCACACATACAAACCCCAGGAAGACACCCATTCATTCTCATACACAGACACACCCTCAGGCAGGCACCCATGCATTCACACACATACACCCCCAGG
Source organism: Rhinatrema bivittatum (assembly GCF_901001135.1). Taxonomy (NCBI): domain Eukaryota; kingdom Metazoa; phylum Chordata; class Amphibia; order Gymnophiona; family Rhinatrematidae; genus Rhinatrema; species Rhinatrema bivittatum. Next base: position 251,452,237 of record NC_042621.1, on the reverse strand, counting down.
CAGACTCCCATTCATACACATGCACACACTAAAGGCAGAGAACCCCCTCTCTTTCTTTTGCCAGCAACCTCAGAGCCTCTCTCATTCCTCTGCTGCCACTGTCACTGCTGTCGCGTGGCTATTGGGGAGGTGCTGATTGCTGCTATTGGCACTGAAGCCCATTCTGCTGCCTCCTCTGTGCAGGCCCCGTGGGCTTCCAGTTCCTCCATGCTGATCTCATAGATTGTGAGATCTGCATGGAGAAAGTGCTACTCTTGCACATTCCCAAAGATTACATGTGTCAATCAGTAAAAAGTAATTTATTTATTTTTTTACATTTGCTGTCTGATCTTAGTTTTCAAATTGGTTGGTCACAGGCTTTTTTTTTTTCCACCTTCCCTTTCTTATTTTTTTGCCAATTCCTTTTAAATTGTCTTTTTTTTTTCTATTTCTTTTCTCTCCATCTGTCTTCTTCTCTCAAACACACAGTCAGGTTCTCATTCTCACATGCGCTCTCTCTCTCACTCACTCTCTCTCTCACTCACTCACTCTCTCACTCACTCTCTCACTCACTCTCTCACTCTCACTCACACTCATACGCTCTCTCTCACTCCTACAATGCTGTCTTGCTCAAGCACAGGCTCTCACTGTCACATGCTGTCGCTCTCACATGCTTTCTCTGCAAACATTCAGGTCTTCACTCCCACACACAGTCTCTCAACTCACTCTCACACACAATCTCTCAACTCATCTCATACATGCACACATACACAACACTACAGGCCCTCAGCCTCTCTCTCACCTCTGGGCCTCTTCTTTACGGGTCACCACAGGATGGGCTCTGCAGCGGCCCTGGTCTTCTCGGGCTGCGCTGCTCCTATTCTGCACGCGGCTGATGCTCCTCCTCCTTCCTGCCTGCGCGGCACCGGCAGGAAGGAGGAGGAGCACCTGCAGTTTAGACGCAACCTTTTTCTTTGGGCTGTGGTGTCGTGAACTCCACCACGGCCCTGCTGATCTTCTTGCCGTGTGTATCTGGCACACAGCACAGCAGTAGTTCACTGCTCAGCTGCCAGTGGGATGAGGTCCACCAGCGGCCATCAGCGGCTTGGCACCCCCTAATGCTGTGCTTCCACCACCCCTGGACAGCGGGCAGCTTCCACCCCACAAAGTGTGCTCTGAGCCGCCGCAGAGCACACTGTCAGTGTTTAGGGCTGGTCTGCAGCAGTGCCGCGGATCGGCAAAAAACCCCAACGGGCCCGGTGCTGGTCCGCGGACCGGTGGTTGGGGACCCCTGATTTAGGGTTTTGGGGCAAGTTTTGCATGCAGAGTGAGACGTACAAACAGCGTAGTACATCTCCGTGAAGGTTTGACGTCATTTGGAGTGAGGAAAGTCTTGCAGAGTTGAGATTTCTACAATGTTCTCTCCAAATGACGTCAAACCTTCATGGAGGTCTACTGCGCTGTTCGTATGTCTCACTCTGCATGTAAAACTTGCCCCAAAACCCTAAATCACCACCAAAACTTCACCTCAAGTTATTAGCTGGCCCTCCTATAGTGATATAGTTGACTACTATGAAGGCCTTATAAATAGTCTGTCTGTATAACCGGTTAACTAGCACAGCCACATAGCGGCTGAATATGGACCTCCTAGTTTGCTAATCCAGAATGTTTCTATAAATATCTTTGTGATAGTCTTTTTTTGCCAAGGTAAATCAAGAGTGCTGGAAAATATGTGGCAGTAGACGTATATACCTCCATATGTGGTGGGCTTGCCTATTTCTGCAAGAATTTTACATGGTGCAGCATATAAATTTGCCAAATAAAATCAAAATTCTGGCACAAAGAAGTGAAGGAAATTGGTAATATAATTGGTTAGGATGTCTCCATCAACTATTTATTTGTTTATTTAAAAGGTTTTATTTATTTAAAAGGGTTTATATACCACTTTTACATTTAAAAAGTTTGGCAAATGGTTTACAAATAAATATATATAATAAAATTCACATAAAAACAAACAATAAAACAGGTATCAATAAACAACTGTAGGTAGGTAAGGGATAAGGAGAGTAGGAAAAAAATAAAAGCAAAGGCTCCAGAAATAGTAATTTGATACTAGTGGTGTCAAGGGGTGTTAAAGGCCAAAGCAAAGAGGAATGTTTTTAGATTTTTTTTTTTTTTAAATTCTGTGCGTGATGGTATTTGTCTTAGATGGTCCGGGAGGGTATTCCAGAGTGTGGGGCCGGCTACCGAGAAGGCACAGTGTCTTGTGATGTCTAGTCTGGTTAGCCTTACTGATGGTGTCTCCAGGAGATTTTTGTGTAATGAACGAAGTCTGCTGGGCTGGTAAATTCAGAGTAGAGTGCATTGCCAAGTTGAGGAGTCATTGTTAATTAAATTATGGATGATAGATAAAATTTTGTACTGTATTCTAAATTTTTTACTGTGAGCCAATGAAGTGAAGATAGTATTGGAGATACGTGTTCTTTGCGGGAGGTGCCGGTCAAAATGCATGCAGCTATGTTTTGTATTAACTGTAAAGGGAGAGAGGATTGTCTGGGAGGCCGAGGTAAATGGCGTTGCAGTAGTCAAAGCCTGAAAGAATAAGAGATTGTAAAATTGTACGGAAGTTGTGTGAAAACAGCCAAGGACGAAGGAGTTTTAGTAGGTGTAGTTTATAGAAAGAGTTTTTTACTATTGTAGAGATATGGGAGGACACAGATAAGCGCAAGTCAATATGCACACCAAGGTTTTGGGCTTTTGATACGATAGGAATTGATATATCATCTAAGAGTTAGTGAGAGGGGGACTGCAGGCAGAATGAGGAATAGTTAAGTGATTGACTTCTGTTTTAGGCTATTTAGTTTGAGGCGGTTGTGGGAAATCCATAATTCTATTATTTTGATATATAGGCAGAGAGTTGCGAGGGTGTTGGACCATGATGTGGAGTATGGTACGAAAAACTGGATGTCAGCATACATTTTGAATTGAATATTGAGGTTGCTAAGAAGGTGACAGAGAGGTAGTAAGTAGATGTTAAATAGAATAGTAGAGAGTGAAGAACCTTGAGGTACACCAGAAGAGGGGGTGTACCAGTGAGAAAAATAGAGACCAATGTTAATCTGGTGCAGGCAATTGTGTTGGTAGGATTTGAACTAGTTTAATAGTGTCGGTTATGCCTGTGGGTTGTAATTGATGAATGAGTATTTTATGGTCATGTGTCAAATGCAGCTGAGATATCAAGTAATACTAGAATATAATCAGTATTTGAATCGAAGCCTCATAGTATAGTGTCAAATGAAGAGAGTAGTAGTGTTTCAGTGCTGTACCTTTACGGAAACCATGTTTATTTGGATAAAGGATAGAGTTGTCTGATAAATAGTCAGTTGGTGAAGAACGACGGATTCAATGAGTTTTGCAAGGAAGGTAAGAAATGTGATCGGTCAAAGACTGGATAGGTTCGAAATGTCTTTATTTTTCTTCTTTGGTATTGAGCAGATAGAAGTTTTTTTCAGGGCTTCAGGAAAAATGCCAGAATCTAAAGATTGAAAATGACATAGATGGTTACGTAAACATGTGGAACACATTCTGGAAGTATTCCTGTCCTGCAGCATGAACAAAATTGCTCTAATACTATATACTGTTTGAGTGTATGGACAAATTTTATGTATTAGTACAGATATGTTCTGTTCAGTGGATTGAAAAGAGGCATTCCTGTGGGGAGGGGGGGGGAATATTTAGGTTGAGTGAGGGAAAACAGCACATGCTTTTAAATGGATGTCTGCTGTCTTACTGCCAATCATCCACTCGGCAAAAGTAGTAGGCACAAAGTATGTATATGCATATGTTATGTATAACCAGCTAACTTTAGGACAGCCCAATTAGTGTTAGCAGGAGAAGGTAATCAGCTAACTCTGATATTCAGAGTTATCCAGTTAGCTTAAGTGACTACTGCTCCTCCCCGGAAGGCCTCCTGTCCGCCCTCAGAATGACCCATTTTATCCAGCTGGGTAAGGGCTGAATATAGCCAGGTAAGCCATTTAGAAGCATAACTATTACATTATCTGTCTAAATGGCGTTTGAATATGAGCCTCTAAATTTTAACTGAGGCACTACTTAAGTAATTTCTATACTGTTGTATAGTTATCTATGATGTTATACTAAAAACAAATGTATCATAAAATATTGCAACTGTTTCTGGTGTGACACTAGGTTTATGATGTATAGTTACATTTTATTTTGACTGACTTGAAAATACTATGAACGGTTTCCTTCAGTTCTTACAGGATACACTGGATGCACTTTTTAATATCATGATGGAAAATTCAGAAAGTGAAACATTTGACACATTGGTATTTGATGCTTTGGTAAGCAGTCTGATTTTGTTGTTGTTTTTAAATTATTTTTTTCTATTTCTTTTTTAAAATTCTGTTTAATTCTTCTTCAACTATATAATTAGTTAGCCTGAACTGTTAACTAAAGGTGATCCTGATAAAACTATTACTACTAGAGCTTTTGACCTTGAGTGTTTGTTCTCCTGAAAGTGATTAGGGATGTTCAGAAACCTAATTTCCATTTCGTGAATAGATTAGTGCATGCTCTGTAAAATCCACATATTCACTAAACCATGCATCACACTCTTGAATGGGAGAATTTCCTTCTGATAGGTGGAGTTGGTGAAATGTGCCAGTTTTAGCATTATTTCCCTTTTCAAACAAAAAGAAAATAAGGAAGTAAATATTTCTTAAAAATGTTAACTGAAAAGTTTATGATAAAGCATTTTATTGAGTTAGACAATCTGGGGGCAGTTTTAAAACTTTTTTAGCTGTAGACTTCACTATAGTTTTCAAAGTGACATTACGAATGTACGTTCTCTTTGAAAATTATCTCAGAAAAACTACGCATTAACACCTTCTTTGTGCAAGTTGTTTTTCAAAAATAATTGCATGCACATTGCTGAAAATTCTGAAGTATTCATGTAAGTGCAAGCACCACTCCAACCTTGCTCTCGGGGACTTTCTTCCCTTCCCACCCTTCTGTGAATGAAAGTACAAGCATATAGAGCGCTGTATCTTCTATAAGCCCATTTCTGCAAGTAAAATACTGTTTTTACCTATGGAAATGGCTTTGAAAATTACCCTTTCTTTGTGTACATTTTTCTGCAAAGGCAAACTGTCAGGTTTTCATTTTTCACTGTGAATGCTTTATTCTGCCTCTGAAGGAGGCTAATGCTAATGATGCTCGGCTAATGATGTACAATGCTGTAAAGATTCTTGCTCTTAACTGTTTCACACATTTGTGAATGGTACTTCAAAACCATGAACTGCAATTTGCAACAATATTAATTTTACTGAACATATGCATTTAAGTAATCTTTTTATATTTTATTTCATAGGTGTTTATCATTGGACTGATTGCTGACAGAAAATTTCAGCATTTTAATCCTGTGTTGGAGACCTACATAAAGAAACATTTTAGCGCTACCTTAGCATACACGTACGTTTGCTTTTTTTTTTTTTTTTTTTTTTAGGACAAAAGCATGTTCTCAGATTTTCTTAGTAGCCTTGATGTATTTCATTTTGTTTATAAAATAGAAAAGTATTTCTAATGTTCAGGTAGGTGTTTATCTAAACTCTAGTGATCATCAGATAGTATGGTATAAAATAAAACAAATGCAGTCAAGGGCCCTGAACTTTGAGTATCAACTTTGTTAAAATGGGGAAGTAACTTAGAAGCCTGCAAGATGGGAGGTTCTTTGTAGAATTGAAGAACAGTTAGGTTAAAATGAACTTTAGTAAGGACTACATCTTTGTTAGAAAAGAAAAGTAAGAGCAAAAAGAGAATGGTATGGTTGTCATAGGTGTGATGGTTTAAGAGCAAAAGATCAGCATTGAAAAGATAAAAAGAATCTCAGAAAGAAGAGGACAGGAAAGAATATCTGGAAAAGCTGCTGGAAGTTGGAAATGTCAAGATGGCAAAGGAATTAGTTAAAGAAAAGATAGCTAATATGGTAAAGCAAGGTGACGATCTATTTTCAGATACTTCAGTGAAAGGAAGAAGTGCAGAGTGGGGCTTGTTAGACTAAAGGGGGGGGGGGAAGAAATGTATGGATGATTATAAGAAAAAAGTAGAAATGTTAAATTCTTCTGTTCTTTGTCCACTGAAGAAGGGGTTTGGTAAAGGACCACCAGTAGTAGGAAGACACCACCACTGCTACTACTACTGCTACTACTACTACTACTACTACTTAACATTTCTAAAGCGCTACATGACATATGCAGCACTGTACAAACATACAAAATGACAGTCTCTGCTCAATAGAGCTTACGATCTAATTAGACAAACATACAGGAAAAGAGACTTGGTTAAAAAAAGAAAGATAGGACTAAAAGCAGACAATAAGGCATAAGATTTAAAAGCAGTTTTAAAAAGGTGGGTCTTTAGATAGGATTTAAACATGGCAAGAGAGGGAGCATGACGCACCAGTTCAGGAAGACTGTTCTAAGCACACGGTGCAGCCAGGTGGAAGGCATGGAGTCTGGAATTGGCAGTAGTGGAGAAGGGTACGGATTGGAGTGACTTATCCGACAAGCGGCGTGCTCGAGAGAGAAGACAGGAGAGGTAGTGATGTAATGCAAAGCAAAAGTATCTGTAGGTGATAAAGAGGAGCTTGAACTGTATGCGGGAGTGGATAGGGAGCCAATGCAGTGACTTCAGAAGAAGGGGTTATATGAGCATAGCGACTTTGGCGAAAGATAAGTCGCGCAGCTGAATTTAGGACATGTTGCAGTGGAGAGAGATGACTTGCCTGGAGTCCTGTGAGGAGCAGGTTGCAATATTCTAAGCTGGAGGGTTCTGGTAGTGTGTTCAGAAAGGAAAGGATGGATATTGGCAGTGTTATAAAAAAAAACAAAACAAAACATTTTTTATCAGTGTTTTGGATATACGTAGAGAAGGAGAGAGAGGAGTCAGAGGACTCCAAGGTTACGAGCTGATGGGAGAGGGGCGATGATCATGTTATCCACAGAAACAGAGAAAGGAGGAAAAGGGGAGGTGGGCTTGGGGGGAAAGATAAGGAGCTCCGTCTTGGCCATGTTGAGTTTAAGGTGGCAGTGGGACATCCAGGCAGCAATGTCAGACAGGCAGGTCGAGATCTGGGATTGGATTTCTGGTGACATTTCTGCTGTACATAGGTAGATCTGGGAGTCATCAGCATAAAAATGGTATTGAAAGCCATGAGAGGAAAGCAGAGCACCAATGGAATTAGTATATAGTGAGAAGAGGGCCTAGGACGGAGCCCTGGGGCGCACCAATTGATAGCAGAATGGCAGTTGAGGAGGAACCATCAGAGGAAATGCTAAAAGTGTGATGGGAGAGATAAGAAGAAAACCAAGACAGGACAGAGTCCCGAAATCCAAGCAAGGACAGAGTATCAAGTAGTAGGTGGTGATCAACAGTGTCAAAAGCAGCAGACATGTCAAGGAGGATAAGGATAGAATAAAGATGGTGGCTGTTTATGGCTTTAGCCATAAACAGGTCATTGGAAACTTTGGGAAGGGCTGATTCAGTTGAATGTAGAGGGTGAAAATCAGACTGGAATAGATCAAGAATGACTTGAGATGTAAGAAAGTTAAGACAGCGGCGGTGAACAGCACATTCAAGTAGTTTGGAGGCAAAAGGGAGAAATGATATGGGACAATAGTTGGCAGGACAGGTAGGATCCAATGAGGGATTTTTAAGGAATGGTATGATTACAGCATGTTTGAAGGCAGCAGGAACAGTGGCAGTGGAGAGTGATAAATTGAGGATGTGCCAGATAGAAGGGATGACTGCAGTAGAGATGGTGAAGAACCCACCTCATTTACAGGATAAAGTGCATGGTAGTAAATGGAATTCACTTTGAGGAAAGAAATGCCTCAGGCATCTGTCCTGAGCCTGATTCTGTTCAATATCTTTGTAAGCGATATTGTGGAGGAGTTAGAAAAAAAAAGTTAGCATTTTTGTAGATGGACTAAGATCTGAGATAGCATGGACATCCATGAGGAATTAGGCAGAATGAGAAGTGATAAGAAACTTGAGAAGTGGTCATATGCTTGACATATATGATTCAGTACAAAAAAAAAGTGCAGAGGGTGAGATGTACATTCACCTCAGGATGATCATGCCTGATGATATTAAAATGGCAAAACAGTGTAAGAAGGCAGTGGCCAGAGCCCAGATGGATGATAGGGATTTCTTCGCAAAAAAAATTCATCATTTTTTCTTTGATTCAAAAGCCCTATTCTCGTATGTCTCTACTCTCACCAAGCCACCCCCCCCATCCCTGATGAAGCAGCACTAGATAAAGCAACAGAACTTTCAATCTTCTTTAAGAAAAAAATCTGACCTAACCGCTACTCTCTCTGATCCTCCTACTGCGCATCCTCCTCTTACCAGCATACCTACTCCACAACTACATTTTTCACTGGAAACATTTGAACCTACATCAACGATGGAAATTGAAAACATCATTAAAAAGCTGAAACCAGCAATGCATCCTATTGACCCAATTCCGACTAATCTTCTTTTCAACGTCCCAAACTCCATCTCTAAACCTATCTCAGATATTATTAACCTCTCTATAGCCCAAGGTCGAGTGCCAGACCAACTAAAATTTGCTATTCTCAAACCCATATTAAAAAAACTGAATTTGTCCCCCTCGGATCCAGCTAATTTCCGTCCAATAGCCAACCTTCCCATGATCGCTAAAATTATGGAAAAAGTGGTTAACAAACAGCTATCAGAGTACCTTGAAGATCATTATATCCTTTTCCCATTACAACATGGATTTAGGAAATCGTTCAGCACAGAAACTCTACTGCTATCACTCGCAGACAACATTCTTATCAACATGGAAAGAGGTCAAAAGCACTTACTAGTACTACTAGATCTTTCCTCAGAATTTGATACTGTCAACCATTCAACTCTACTGGAACGATTAGCAGAAATAGGCATCAAGGGATTAGCCTTCAGCTGGTTCAAGTCATTCCTTACCAATAGGTACTATAAAGTCAAGATTAACAACAAAATATCTCCTGCCGTCAGCTCCAACATGGGTGTTCCCCAGGGATCCTCCCTCTCACCCACACTATTTAACATTTATTTACTCCCACTTTGTCACTTGCTTACGAAGCTAAATCTCTCACATTACCTTTATGCAGACGACGTTCAAATAATTATTCCAATTACTGATTCCTTACAAAATACTATAAATTACTTAAGCAACTGTCTGCAAACAATCAATCACCTACTCGCCTCTCTCAACCTTGTGCTGAATTCTAACAAGACTGAAATCATCATTATCTCTCAAGATGACCCGACCTCTTCCCAACCAACCCTCACCACGATTAAACCTTCTCTATTTGTCAGAGACCTGGGGGTCACCCTCGACAACCAATTCAACCTCAGGAAGTTCGTGAACACCACCACGAAAGATTGCTTTTTCAAACTTCAAGTACTTAGAAATCTCAAGCCACTTCTTCATTTCAAAGATTTCAGACTAGTACTTCAAGCAGTTATCTTGACAAAAGTGGACTACTGCAACTCTCTGCTTCTTGGTCTTCCAGCCATCGTTTTAAAACCGCTTTAGATGGTGCAGAACTCTGTAGCTAGGCTCCTCACTAATACTAAAAGGAGGGAACACATCTCCCCCACTCTTCAGAGCCTACACTGGCTTCCAGGCAAATCCAGGATCTTATTCAAGGTACTCTCGATAATCCATAAAGCTATCCACAATCTCACTGTCCTCAATACCCTCCACTCCGCTAAAACTACATACCTCCTCCAGACCTATTAGGAGTGCCTACCAAGACACCCTATTCGCTCCCCAAGCTAAAACCACAATCAGAAAACGCGCCATCTCGGCAGCTGGCCCACACCACTGGAACGCGCTACCCCATGACCTTAGACGAGAATCCTGCCCATCCGTCTTAAAAAAGAGACTAAAAACATGGCTATTTAGCCAAGCCTTTCAGGATATTTAACTCACCTTCCACACAACTCTACTTTACTTTCTTTTAACTTTATGAGTATTTCAAGTTCTCTTGTTTTGGATAAACTTATTATCTAACATGTTTATATAATCACCCTTGATCTTATAAGTCTACGTTTAGACCAGAGTTTTACACTTCCTGTTAAATTCCTATGATTTTCTAACGTAGTTATCTGTACCGCCTTAAGGCGAAATTGAAGTTAAATGTAAACCGGTATGATTTGTATCTCTACAGGAATGTCGATATAGAAAAAAAATATAAATAAATAAATAAATATGGAGAGGCATAACTAGAGAAAAAAAGGAGGTGATTATCCCATCTGTACTAGTTTTTGGTAACTCAATAATAACAAAAGGAACCCGTGTCACACTATTGAACACAATAAACCATCTAAATCAAACTAAATTATTGAGTTATTGATATACAGGACCGTAGTGGTGCCTTTTTTTTTGGACTGGTTTTTGGTAAGACATCACCTGTAATATTGTGTTCAGGATATATATATATATAAAACCCCCCCAAAAAATGTTTTTTATTTTTTGGAGAAAAAACAAGCACCCTTATTATTCAATAACCCATTTCAAAAACATGATATTTCATAAATTATTACTATGTATTGAACAATTAACAAGAATATCTTATCACATCATAAAGTGCATTTTGAATCCATCATCAATCATTTCAGGAATAAATGTTAAGTCCATATGATTATATGGAGGGATATTGAGGGATATAATCATATGGACTTAACATTTATTCCTGAAATGATTGATGATGGATTCAAAATGCACTTTATGATGTAATAAGATATTCTTGTTAATTGTTCAATACATAGTAATAATTTTATGAAATATCATGTTTTTGAAATGGGTTATTGAATAATAAGGGTGCTTGTTTTTTCTCCAAAAAATAAAAAACATTTTTTGGGGGGCTTCTTTGTATACATTATAGTCATAGCACTGGTGGAGATATTGGCCAAAATTCTTTTGATAGCTATATATATATATATATATATATATATTTTTTTTTTACTTCTATAGTCTACTTTTTCAGGCACTCAGGTTGATGTGTTTCCAGAAAGGCTACCAATTCTGTGCAAAGTCTACATCAAAATACATAAGAGATAAGACTAAAGAGCCTAAATATTGCATACCTTACAGGAGAGAAGTACCAGGAGTGCAGGGTGAGGAGGGATGTAATAGATATCTTAAAATACCTGAAAGGTATAAATTATGCATAAGAAGCAAAACATTTTTCAGAGGAAAGAATGCTCTGGGACAAGATCTCAAAGCATGAGGCTCCAAGAGGTAATCTCAGGGAATGCATCAGGAAATATTTCTTCATGGAAAGTGTGGTAGATGCATCGAAAAGCCTGCTGGTGTAGACAAAAAGGGTATCAGAATTCAAGAAAACATCGGATAGGTAGAGAAGATACCTACTTTTGAAGATGTGAGGGGAAGCCAATGATCAACTGTGCTCTTTGGCATTACACTGAGAATAAAATTGGGCAGACTAGGTGAACCTTCTTGTCTTTATCTGCCAGCTTTCTGTTTTATATTGGTGAATATACAATTGCACTTTGTTTTACAGGGAAGATATTAGGTAGGGGTAGTCACCTCTTTAAAATATGAATCAATTAGTTTCACATGCAAAAACTTCTCGAAGTGAAAAATCCCACATAGCATGGCTGTGGTACTCTTAACTCTCAGATTATGCAAAGAACAGTTGAGACTCTGGATCACATAAAATTCTGGAACTAGCCTCACAATTTTTTTTTTCTTTTTAGTTGTCGTCAGGCTGATTCAGTACAGTGCGCTCAGCCGCGTGCACTGTTTAGAACCAGTTTGGTCCTTACACTGTAAGGTGTAATAGTGCCTTGAAAATGCACGGCCAAACTCGTGAAAACTAATAGCGCTCATCACATGCAAATGCATATTGATGAGCCTATTAGTTAGTTGCCCAGGATACTGAAAGTAAAATGTGCGGCCAAGCCTTTGGGCAGGCGTTAACCATAAAATCATAGTAATATTAAGTCAGAGGCCCCAAAAATTAAAAAAAAAAAAAAAATCAGAAAGTTCAAGAAAAAAAAAATCTGCCTGCTAGTCGGTGGGTTCAAAAATTGACGCCGGTAAAATTAAGTGTCGGTTGTTGGACCCATTGACAGCTGCCGCCTCGTTATTAGCACGGGCCCTAATTTATTTTTTTTATTTATTCTTTATTATTTTTTTTACAATATTATATCAAGATAACTCTCTTGACAATAATTCAAATGTATACATCATAGTTTCAGCAGAAAATAAAAAAAGGAAACGAACAAACTAAGTATACATTATCAAGTCCACTATCGAAGATCCAAGTGGTTATTAACTAATCTTAACATAAAAAAAACTAAATTGTTAGCATCAGCAGGAGTTATATATATTTTGTGAGGTGGAACAAACTCAGACATTTTAAGGCTACAGGAACAAGTATAAGTTATCAAGCACACTGCAGTTCAGACTTATCAGAAAGAAATTGTGTTAACTGTGATGGTAGGAAAAACAGAAAAGATTTATCTTTAAACTTAATTAAGCACCTGCAGGGAAATCTTAATGTAAACGTTGCTCCCATTTGTATAACTTGCGGTCTCAACAACAGAAATTGTTTTTGCTTTTTCTGCGTAACTTTAGAAATATCAGGAAATATCCTCACTTGTAGGCCCATAAACGATTCTAAACGATGTTTAAAATATAATTTCAAAATCCATTCTTTATCCATCTCCAATGCAAAGTTAACTATTAATGTGGCTGGCTCAGCTTGGGCTTGATCTGATGTCTCTAGCAGCTCTGTAACATTTAAACCAGTTACACCAGATTTAACCTCCCCTGTCTTCCTCAGGGAGTCAGCAGTTGCACCAGAGGATTCTTCTTTTTTAAAATTTTCCCTCATCTTCTATATAAATAAAAATGTTAAATAGTTTGTACATCGTCTCTAATCTCGCCAACTGCTTAACCGAATGCGTTCAAATTTGCACACAACATTCACTTCCCATATGGGAAGGATCTTATACACTTACATTACATATAGGTCACACATGTGACAGGTAATACAAGTTTAAAAATTGCTTACACAACAGCGACATCTGGTGGCCGTCAGCGCAAGTGCAACCTCTTACACCTTTCACACACACTCACACACCACACCCCACCCCCACACAGGGCTATTGTCTTTCATTCACACTCCCTCATAACACACAGAAATCCACACTCATCACACCACACACCCCCACCCACATGCCTGCCAATGTCACTTACTTCACCCACCCTCCCAAAACACACCAAAACACGAATTCCTGGCTGCTACATTGGGAAGCCACGCATTTCACACACCCTCCAAATTTAAATTAAAGTACCCTCTTCCACCCACCCACGCACTGCACTCTGATCACACACTACACCTGAAACAAGTCCGTGCTTCTCCGCCGGCACCACAGGAACGGTCCGGGACACATCGCATTCAGTAGGGCCGTCGGATGCCAGCAACCAAAATGGCGCCGGTGGACTTTGCCTTTACTATGCTATACGGAGACAACAATGACGTCGGTACACCATGTGACATAGTAAGGGCAAGAGCCCGTCGGCGCCATATCCTCAGCGGACATTTGCCCTTACTAGGTCAGGAATCCTGACGCACCACTTTCACCGGTGAAGTTTTGCGACATGGCAGCCGGCGGAACAAACCCTAGCACACACCCTCACCACCGGCTGGCAGTTTACACAGGTAGCCGGGGAGGAGCACGGTGGGGGACCGTTCTTATTTTCCGCCGTGCGCTTTTCACAGGGGGGGGGGGCACTCATTCTCCACATCTCCTGAGAGGGGGGCTGTAGCGTGGGTTGCTCTATTTCGCCGGGTTGGGGGGGGGGGGGTCCAAGAAGGCGTGCTTGCATATTTAAACTATTCTTTGCTGGTGCTGTTCATTTGGGGTAAAAAAAAACAAAAAAAAAAAACCCACACAAACTGTAACCTTTACTGCTCTGTTCTGATTTTTCAAATTAACCAGGCTCAGCTACTGCACCAATTGCTTTCAAATTTGGACACAACCTTGCTTTCACTTTCAGCAAGGTTCTTCTCTATCTAGATTACATAGATGTCACACGGTTACAGAAAAAAAATGTTTTTACATGTGTGTGGGGAAAACAGCGACATCTGTTGGACAAACATGCAACACACGCTTTCTACCTTGGGAAATGAAGCTGCTGTACTGCGCATGCGCGGGCGGGAGCACACGTCAGCACAGCGGGACCAAGATGGTGCTGGGAGGGGCAGCAGCGATGGACCGGCGGCAATATCGGGCGTGGTGGTGTCGGTCGGCCGAACTTCGACACCTGGGAGGAGCTGTGGCGGCGATCTGGTACGGCTCACGTGCCACGACAGGGAGGGATCCTCGCTGACCTCACGCCTTCGGGAGCGGGCCAAGCAGAACCGCACAAGAGGGAGAGGGACGGGGGACGGGGGACGGCAGCTGGGAGGGCATTGCGAGCCGGAGGGGATCAGAATCAGGGAAGGAGATTGAGAGAGGGTGTGGTGTCACTGACAAAAGGGTAGGGAATAGGCAGGGAGAGGTGACAGTGAGGGGAGGGTGAATGAAGGGGGCAGTGAGTGTCAGTGGAGAAACACAGAGGGGAGAGGTGATTGTGAGGGGTGAGAGTTTGAGTGGGGACAGGGGAGTGAAGGGGGGGTTAGTGACCGAAGGGGGAGGGGTGAGTGTGAGGGGAGAGAGCTGGAGTGGGGACAGGGGAGGAAAGGGGGGGGTGAGTGACCAAGGAGGAAGACGATGTGTGACAGGTATATAAGCAAGGGGAAGGGGGAGGGGGGGAAAAGAACCTGACTCTGCCACTGCAACGCGTGGCCGGGCACAGCTAGTTGGAATATAAAATACACGAGTAAATGGTGGTATCTGATCCAATGGCACCTTCAAGATTTCCTGGAGATACTTACTAAACATATCTCTAGGTAGCATATAAGGAACCTTGGGAAAATTAATAATACAAAGGTTTCTGTTTTTTAATAAGTTCTCCTTATTTTCAATTTTATTTAACAATACTAAGTTGTCCTTTATCAAGAGTTCCTGTTGGTTTCTCACAGAGTTCAATATCATCTTCTTTTCGCTTTCTTGAGTATTGATAACTTTTACAGTATTCTCCAAGGAATATGCACCTCATGGTCATCTAGCTTATGTGTACGTGGCTCAGTTTGTTTGATCATCAGATTACCTAGCCCAACCATTGCCTCCCATAGAGTTTCCAATGTTACATGTTCTGGTTTTTGTAAATAAAAAGAAGAAGATTTCAAACTTATCTGCAGTGGGGTAGAAGTAGAAGTTAACCCAGGTATACTCGAATCCATATCGCCTCTGTCTGTGCTGCCGAGGAACCGTTCATCCTCTTCGGGCTGATCTTCCGTGCTGCTCCCTCCCGAAGGGAAGGCTCCCTGGCCGGCACTCTCCACTCGCATCTTCGGCTACTGGAGCTTCCAGGTCACTATCCGGGGTACGCAGCAATGCTGGATTCCTCAGCGCCTCCCTCACCACCAGGGACAGCGTTGTCTCGGAGTCCGGCAGGGAACATGCCTCCTCAACCTCTGTTCCCTGCTCCCGCGACTCTTCTCCCGATGTCAAAACTCCTCGAAGGACGTGGGCATCCATCGGGCCAGGCTTAGGGGTCTCTGGGGGGGCTCCAGGGAAGGCCTTTTCCCGAGCTCGTTTTTTCCTGATTGAGTGGGGCATTTCAGTTGCAAATATCCGAAGAAAAAAAGCAGAAGGTAAGAGCCCACGCTCACGGTGCTATCACAGGATCGCCATCTTGGATCTCAGCACGGGCCCTAATTTAAATACAAAATCGCGCGCCCAGGAGAGGTGTCTGGGTGCTCGTCGGGAGACCGGCCGCTCAACACGGAGTGCCAGCTCTCCCACACTTTTTAATGAATTGGCCTGTGTATTAGATAACTGAGGGAAACTTGCCTTCTTGATCATCTCTAAGTATTTGTTTTTTCATCTCTGGCACTGTATTCATTCAGAAGCATTGATGTGATGAAGTGAAAGCATTTTAAATAGTCTTTTCTATCAAAATATATTGATCTGAAATCATCACATATGCTATTTTTGTTAGTAACTCTTTTCTGTAAATCTTTTAGAAGCTCTGATGCTTCTGGACCTGCATGCTCCAGTACTCTAAACAAATTGAAACACTGTATTAGAACTGCTGCTCTTTCACCCCATTACCTATATTCTGACTTAGAATTTGTTTGCTGTGTAGCAGAATTCAAAATTCTATTAGTATTGTGCAGTAAAAAAATAAACCCTACTTTGTGCTAAGGTAAGAAATTGACACAAAGAAACATAACTTTGCTGGATTCATACTGTAGTTTATTTAATATTTATATTCCACTGATCTGAAAAACATCTTGGCAGAGTACAAATGTAAATAGTAAAAGTAAAATGTAATATTTAATAAAATAAAACATTTTCATAAGACTATTAAAACAAAATTTACTATAGCACCTAAATAATCTTCAGATACAGAAGAAAATCAGGCGGTGAAAACTTTGGTATAAATGCTTTTGAGTTTCTTCTTAAAAAGTCAAATAATTCAGTATTTTGAGCTCAATTGGCAGTGTGTTCCATAGACACGGGACAAGCTCTAGCCCTAATTTCAGCTAACCTTATCTTTTTCTAAAGGTGGCTACAGCCTTAGCCTATCCCCTGTCACTTCAAAGGTCCATCCTGAAGCACACCATGATAAAATTATTTTGCTTTCTAGCAAGTGTTTTATAGCTTAACCTTTTACTATTTCATTAACATAGTTCTCAAAGTTAGAGATTTCCTGTCCCAAAGAGTTTGATACGTGTGGTTGGAAAGGATGATACCTAAAAAGTGATAGGATAAAGTACTTTTCCTGGAAGTTTTGTGAGGAGAATTAGCTGTAAAGGTGGTAAAAATGTCAAAATATGTAGTCAGACTTGTAAATTAAAAATTTGGGAGACCTAAATGTTACTCGAATAGGCTAGTGTATTATAAGGACTACAAATATTACAAATTACAGCACTAATAAGATTATAGCATATGATTATATAGAAATGTAGATATTTTACATTAACTAGGGATTGTTAGAGAATATGTAAACAGAAAGAAATATTCTATTAACTTTGCAAGTAATACAATAGGGCTTACTAGCAATGGGCCAAACTGTTTCTTGTAGATCAGATGGGCGGAGAGGTCAGATGATCAGTCTGCACCATATTTACTTCATGGTTTTGATGATGGCAGCGACTCTGAATTTCCTCTATCTTGTTTCATGTTTTATATCTGTTTGGCAGCATGTCTCTAACAATTACAGTTGTCATCCCTGTCAATTAGTTACGTTGCATGTACTCTGGACAAAATCATTTAACTTTTCACCCAGTATGTGTTTTGGCTTTATGAAGAGAGATGTCACCTATTGTTTTGGTAAAAGAGAAGAAACAAGAGGGTGGTCTTGCAATATCTGCTCACACACAGGGCCCTACAGATGGTTCTCAGCAGTTTCTGCAAATATATTGATCTTGGCTTTTTGGCTAGCATCAGCATTTTGTAGTATTCCATCTTGGTTCACAGACTTTAGCATGAGTTGTCACAGACGTTAACATGAGTTTTCTCACTGGCCTATAGAATTGGACCTGGAACCTTAGGGGTAGATTTTCAAAGGGTTACGTGCATAACCCCCGAAAACCTACCCCTGCGCACACCGAGCCTATTTTGCATAGGCTCTGTGGTGCACGCAAGTCCTGGGACGCGCGTATGTCCCGGGGCTTTCAAAAATGGGCGGTTCGGGGGCGTGGCCGGGGGTAGGGTGGCAGTTCAGGGGCTGGCCGGGGGTGTGGCGGCGGTCCGGGGGCGGTCCCGAGTCCTCCGGCACAATGGCCTGTGCACACAAGTTACAACTCGAAGAAATAAGGTGGGGAGGGATTCAGGTAGGGCTGAGGGGTGGGTTAGATAGGGAAAGGTGGGGGGAGCTAAAAAAAAGTTCCCTCCAAGACCGCTCCGATTTTGGAGTGGCCTTGGAGAGAACGGGGAAAGCCATCAGGGCTCCCCTTGGGCTCGGCGTGCGCATGTGTGCACCCCCTTGTGAGCGCCGACCCCGGATTTTAAAACATGCGCGCGGCAGCGCGCACAAGTTATAAAATCAGGTGTACATTTGTGCGCACTGGGTAGCGTGCAGAAATGTACCCTGCACGCGTAGGAATTAAAATCAGCCCCATAGTGTATTGTAATACACAATTTTTTCAGAACCAAGCTAACTGCAGCACAGCAAAAGGCAATGGCAGACAGGCTATTGAAGGTCTGGAACTATGGAAAATCTTTAGTCTTGTATGTGTTGGTAGATGGAAAGGATCTTTCAGCCTGGAGAGGGACATGTGGAGTAAAAGGAAGAAGAGAGATTTTGCAGGAGGCAGATGCAAGTAACTTTCAGTAGAAATGGATCTTCTTAATATAAAGTTGTGACAAAAATAATAAGAAAATAAGAACATAAGAACATGGCATACTGGGTCAGACCAAGAGTCCATCAAGCCCAGCATCCTGTTTCCAACAGTGGCCAATCCAGGCCATAAGAACCTGGCACGTAACCAAAAACTAAGTCTATCCCATGCTATTGTTGCTAATAATAGCAGTGGCTATTCTCTAAGTCAACTTAATTAATAGCAGGTAATGGACTTCTCCTCCAAGAACTTATCTAATCCTTTTTTAAACACAGCTACACTAACTGCACTAACCACATCCCCTGGCAACACATTCCAGAGTTTAATCATGGCTTACTACAATGAGCAAGTTTAAGCTAGAAAAGTTTTAGAAGTTGATGGAGCAGAAAGACATTCTCTGCATTGAAGTGGGAAAGTATTTAGATGTGCGATTCTTGTCATGTTACTTATTTAATGATGTTTGCAAGATTTGGTGTAAACTGCTATATACAACTTGTATTTGTTTTAATAGGAAACTGACTAAAGTTTTAAGAAACTATGTGGACAGTGCAGAGAAACCTGGTGTCACTGATCAGATATTTAAAGCAATGAAAGCTTTGGAATATATCTTCAAATTTATTGTCCGTTCCAGAATACTCTTCAATCAGTAAGTGTAATAAAATTAAACTTATATTAACAAGCTGTTTTCCTTCTGCTTACATAGAGAATGATTGTTAATTTTGAATGAATTGTCATTTAGGGGTCAGTTTTGAATATCCTGCATTTTCAGCAATGTACACGGATCCTTATGGCTACTATACATTGCAGTCAATTTTCAAATCAACCACCAGTTTGTCTTTAAAAATTTACAGCTGCAAAGTAGATACACTAAAAGCACCCACTTACTTTGCATCTGCCTTATGTACGAGCTGCTGAGTGGGGGGCAAAATAGTGCGCTTCCTTTTGAAAATAGTATGTGTACTGTTTCACACCCACGACAGCGCCTCTTTTTACTTAGATGAAAGTATACGTGCTGTGAAAGGCCATGCAGACTTTTAGTTGGACAGGGGAAGATAATTTTTAGACAGGCCAGTTTACCCAGGTAAATGGCTTTGAAAATTGTACTCCTTAGAATTTCTTCCCTAGAGCTGTTGGAAAA
The DNA here is from genome assembly GCF_901001135.1 of Rhinatrema bivittatum. Classification (NCBI taxonomy): domain Eukaryota; kingdom Metazoa; phylum Chordata; class Amphibia; order Gymnophiona; family Rhinatrematidae; genus Rhinatrema; species Rhinatrema bivittatum. The sequence goes on along the minus strand of NC_042621.1, from coordinate 251,432,599 downwards.
GGTAAAACATTCTCAAAAGATGATTTAGGAGCTCACAGAATATTTACTTCAGTCTATTGCTTTTAGCCATCTTAACTGAACCGCTTCCTACCAAGTAGCTGCTGGAAACCAAAACAACCCATGTAAGAAAGTAAAAGTGGGATAGGCTCTTCAAGAATTCTCATCATGCTATCATAAATACACTGTTAGTGCTACTGCTTGTGTGTGTGTGTGTGTGTGTGTATATATATATATATATATATAATACATGCCACTTAATTTTTAAACTTTTTATTTCTTTATATTTTTCAACAATCATTTTATCAAAAACATCCACATAGCAGATTACCTTCGTACTATAACATTTAAATCCACCCTAAAAACATTACAGACTTTATTATTTCTCAAAAGAGCCCACCACTCTGAAAAATGTCAATATTTATCTTTTCCACAAAGTCAAGCTCAATCAAATTGTAACATCCTTCTTTACTCTAATTGAATAATTCAGACCTCCTATTTTTACCACATATGTTTACAGATGCATTCACAGATGTGTTCACAACCGTGTTCACAAAAGTTCATATACCCCATCAAGTTGTGACATCCTTCTTTCCTCTAATTGAGTTTTTCAAAACCTTCTGTTTGTTACCAGATGTAGTTACGGATGTAGTCACAGATGTGTTCACGGACGTACTCACAAAAGTTCATACACCCCAACATAAAGGCCTCGATGTTTCACCACCCAAGCGGCTTCATCAGGGGGAACTTTAATAGCATTTTCATGTTATCTTAAAAACATAAAATTACACATATTCAAAAACCTTCCACATTTTCCCACATCTCCCATATTTCCCTATTCATCAAATAATATACACACTCAAAAAGCATCTCTACTGAGCTTTAGGCTCTGTTCAATTTACCTTCCACTTTCCTCAATTACAGACCCAGCTCGCCAGACTGTTGCTGGATCTGCTTTGCTCAATTTTCAGCAAGGTAACAAGCCGCTTATAGACTTTGCAATCGAATTTAAGACTTTAGCATCCGAACTACATTGGGACACTGGATGCCTACGTGCCATATTCATGGAGGGCCTCCACTCTCGCCTAAAGGACGAACTAGTGGCTCGTGATTTGCCTGAATCCCTTGAGTCCCTGATGGAACTGGCTAGGAGAATTGACCGCCGCATCCGAGACCGAATTCAGGAGGCTAAGAGTCCACGAAAGTCTACGGTGGGGGATAACCGTCCTAAACCTATGCCTATTGCTTCCGGCTTACCGCCTGCATCCTTAGAGGAGGAAGAGTCTATGCAACTAGGCTGAAGCCATTTAACTTCCAAGGAGAGAAGTTTTCGCAAACGCATGGGGTTATGCATGTATTGTGGTCAATCGGGCCACGCAGGCCAAACCTGTCCCATCTGTCCGGGAAACTGATGGGCCTAGGATCTGCAGGAGGACTTCTCCTGGGCCTCACCTCTCCTACTCCTCCATTATCCTTACCAGTATCTCTGCTCTGCGAAGGCCTTGAATTTCAGACTCTCGCTCTCAATGACTCCGGTGCCGGAGGTAATTTTATTCTGAAGCACGTGTTGAACATCTACGGATTCCTACCACACCAATAGATAAGCCACTGCTATTGTCCTCTATCCATGGAGAACCACTTCCTGGAGAAGTTTCATTGATTACCCAGGCCACTGGCCTGTGCACTGGAGCTTTACACTCTGAATCCATCTCATTTCTAGTATTGGAAAAAGCCATGCATCCAGTGGTATTGGGGCTGCCTTGGCTTCAAGACCATATGCCACAATTTAATTGGGCCACGTGGGGGCCAGACTGTCATGGTTGGTGCTTCGCAGAAGTTTTGCTGCACATTTGCATGCCCACTACTCCATCATTATTTGGCTTACCTCCACAATACGCCTCTTTCCATGATGTTTTCTAAAGCAAGCAGCTGATGTACTTCCACTGCACAGAGTATTTGACTGCGCCATAAATCTGAAGCCTAATTCAGAACCTCCCAAAGGAAGAGTCTATCCTCTTTAAGTAGCTGAGACTAAAGCTACGTCTACCTACATACAAGAAAACCTACAAAAGGGATTTATCAGACCCTCCAAATCTCCTGCTGGTGCAGGTTTCTTTTTCGTAGGGAAGAAGGATGGCACCTTATGCCCCTGCATAGACTACAAGGGTCTGAATGAGATTACCATCAAGGACAGGTTACCCCCTGCCCTTAATTTTTGAACTGTTTGACAGGTTCCAAGGAGCCAAGATATTCTCCAAATTAGACCTGAAAGGAGCTTACAACTTGGTGCGTATTCGTGAAAGCGACGAATGGAAGACTGCTTTTAACACCCGCGATGGACACTTTGAATATTTCGTCATGCCCTTCGGTTTGAGTAACGCACCTGCAGTCTTTCAAAATATGATGAACGACATCTTACTTTATCAATGCATGGTAGTATATCTTGATGATATATTGATCTTTTCTCAAGATCTGCACACTCATCAGGAAGATGTTAAAGTCTTAAGACGCCTGAGTGAGTACCACCTATACGCAAATCTTGAAAAGTGCGAATTCCACAAGAAGGTTGTACCCTTCCTGGGATACATTGTTTCTAATAACACTTGGCCAGGGCTGTTCACTGGACACTATCTGCTATTGATTTTGAAGCTATTTTATTTTTTTTGTATATTTTATGATTTTTTTTTGCACAACAAATGAAAGCAACAATAGCAATATCTGGAGAAATAGACACATAAGATTAGCAGTATACAGAAATGGCAAAATATAAAAGCCTTCTAAAAAGGATAAATTAAATGTATGGAATCGGAGACAAAGAGCTACTCGCAATCAAGCTGGCTGTTGAAGATTGGCGTCCTTGGCTGGAAGGCGCACAACACCAAATAGTAGTGTACACCAATCACAAGAATTTGGAGTACCTCAGACATGCTCAGCGACTCAATCACCATCAAGCAAGATGGTCTCTGTTCTTTAACAGATTTGACTTCCTTCTGAAGTATCGTCCGAGAGAGAACAACACTCGAGCTGATGCCCTGTCACAATCCTTCTCCCCTCAGGATGTGCCAGATGAACCCCCTTCATATTGATCCCGAGAGAGTGGTCCTAGCAGCCACTCATGCAGTGCCTACCGGGAAGACAGTGGTGGCCTGAAATCTAAGGAAGAAGCTGTTGAACTGGGCGCACGATTCCAGTCTGGCAGACCATCTGGGACAGAGTCGTACCCTAGCTATGTTACAAAGGTACTATTGGTGGCCAACCATGAAAAAGGACGTACAAGTTGGAAGGCGCACAACACCAAATAGTAGTGTACACTGATCACAAGAATTTGGAGTCAATTCTTGTGATCGGTTTGTGCTGTTTGTAGGGATGTGCATTCGTTTTGAACAAATGCGCAATCCGCAACATATAGGTCCCTATTCATTGCATTCGTGGGGTTCTGAAATGTATGGCGAACCCCCATGAATGCAACATATCACTAACGAATAAACCCCCCCCCTCCTGCCCCCCCCCCCCAAGACTTGCCAAAAGTCCCTGGTGGTCCAGCGGGGATCCTGGAGCAATCTCTTGCACTCGGGCCATCGGCTGCCGGTATTCAAAATGGCGCCGATAGCCTTTGCCCTTACTATGTCACAGGGGCTACCGGTGCCATTGGTCGGCCCCTGTCACATGGTAGGAGCACAGTGACCCAACACCATTTGGGTCACTGTTGACCGCTTCTCCAGAATGACACATTTTGTAGCATTATCAGGTTTACCCTCTGCTACGGAGTTAGAAAAACTCTTTATTAAACACATCTTCCGCCTTCATGGGATGCCTAAGCATATCCTATCCGACAGAGGAGTGCAATTTACTGCAAAGGTTTGGAGAGCCTTATGTCAAAAATTTGACATCGCCTTGGACTTAACCTCCGCTTACCATTCTAAGTCTAATGGTCAGACTGAGAGGATGAATAGAACGCTGAAACAATTTCTGCGATCTTATGTCAATTCCAGACAGAACGACTGGGCTGAATTACTGCCTTGGGCAGAGTTTTCTATCAACTCATATCCTGCAACCTCGACGGGGTCTTCTCCCTTTCAGCTCGTCTATGGATGACAATCGCTGCCTCCGCTTCCAATTCCATGATCAGTGGCCTCTCCTGCTGCTCAGACCACTGCAGCAGATCTATCAAAGAGGACAGAAGGCAAAAAGAACCTACGATGCTCATCATCGAAAGTTACCACAGTTTCAGCCTGGAGACAGTCTGGTTAAGTACCAAGTACCTTCACCTTAAACGTCCCTCAGCGTGATTTGCACCTCATTGTGTTGGACCCTTTGCTATCCTTCAGAGATTAGGGAATCTGACGTACAGTCTAAAACTACCTCCATCAATGAAGATACACAATGCATTTCATGTCTGTCTATTAATACCAGTGTTGCTCTCCGAGTTCTCCAGAAAGACACCAGAACCTACTAGTCTGGACACTGAGGATGACATCGAATATGCCGTGGACGACATCCTAGATGTGCGTAAAAGAGGCAAGACATGGGAGTATCTCATCTCATGGGAGAACTATGGACCAGAAGAGAACTCCTGGGAACCACTGGCCAACATTACAGATAAAGAAATGGTACATCAATTCCACCTGGCACACCCACGAAAACCCAGACCACCTGGAAGAAGTCTTGAAGGGGGCCCTTTGAAGGGGGTACTGTTGCATCAGTCTGTCGCAGATGGCTGCGACCGCTCTGCCTTAGCTCTTTTCTTCTTTCCTTCCTCCTTGGGCAAGATGGCTGCCTCCGGTGCCGAGGGCCTCGGCGTCTCCAGCTCAGCATGGGCATTCCAGTCCGCCATGCCCCTTCCTGTGGCCTCCTAGGGCGCACGTACGTTGCCTATGCTCTAATATACGTCATGGCGGGAACCTCGGGGGCGTCCCCACCGCATGATGTCAATACCTCCGGGTATTTAAAGCCTCTGTTTCACTACCACCATTGAGTTAGCAAGGACTTCGGTTTAGCTACTCTAACCACTCTAAGCTGCACACTTAGAAGCCTCTCTACTCATTGGGTCTCGCTCCTCACGAAGCTCTAGGCACCCGCTCCTCGGGGGTCTCTCACTTCCAACCACCTCCGGGGCCTCTACTAACTAGACAACCGCTCCTCAGGGGTCTCTCTCTCTTTCTATTTTCAGGATCCTCTTGGACTATCAGGTACTCGCTCCTCAAGGGCTTACCAGTCTGGGTATCCTGCACCACAGACCTTCGGTCCCACCATATCTATTGCCAGGAAGACGTCCGCACTACGCTCCTATGAGTACCTCTACGATCCGGTGCTCCAACTCCACCTACCAGGCTCGGCTTTACCTGCACTGCAGACTCCCACCTATCATGAACATCTGAGTGAGACTTCTACATCTGAGACTGTCAGAACGTATTGGCATCTCATAGACTTCAGTGCCTTGCCTTCCTGTTTCATACCATCTATCTACAGCAGTACAATAAAGCCTTCCACCTGCTGCATGTCTGCTATCTGAGTTTAGCCTATCATTGTGGTTCGCCACGGGGCCCCTCCCCGTGGAAGGAGTCATCTTCACAGCGACCAAGGGTCCACATGATGCCACAAACACAACAGCTGTGTTATGTAATCCATTTGCCTGTCTCTGTGTCTCTGTGTCTAAATGTGATGTGTCTAGGTGTCTAGGTGTTTTTCTGTCTGATTGTGGTGTGGTTTTACTGTTTCTGTTTGTGTCTGGGTATGGTGTTGTCTATCTACCCTGCTGTCTCTGTCTGGGTGCGAGATGTCTTAGTCTTTGTCTCTCCAACTGGTATGGTGTGACTTGTGGTCTATTTGTTGTGGTGTCTGTATCTTTGTGTAAGGTGGTATGTTTCTATCTGTGTTCTTTTCAGTGTGGTGTGTGTCTGTCTGGGCCTGCCTGCATGTATGTATGTTTTTGTGTACTGTCTGGGTGTGATGTATGTGTGAATGTCTCTTATCTGGTTGTGAGGCATTTGCTTGGATAGTGTATCTGTCTCTCTATATCTGGGGATAGCGTGTATGTCTTTGTGACCTGGTGTGGGATGTACGTTTGTCTTTTTGCCTCTTTCTGGTTGTGATATATCTGTGTCTCTCTTTTAATATGCCTGTACCTGTCTCCAAGCATAGTATGTCTGTGTCTCTTTATGTCTCTCTGAGAGTGGTATATGCCTGTCTGGATGTGGTGTCTGCTTCTGTGTGTGTATGTACTTTTCAGTTTGCTCCTTTCAGCAACTTGAAGAGAATCCAAACTGGGCCTTTTAGCTGCTGGTTGGCAAATGCTACTTGGCAAATGATTCAATAGCTGATTGATCTGGTGAGAGATTTTGATATCAGGCCAGGAATCCAAGATACCTTTTGTGTGTGTGTAAAGTTGTACTTTTTAAATTGTTACCATTTTCATTCACATTAATGCTTTTTTACACTCCTTTGGAGTGTATTTGGGTCTGTTTGTTGAGCACCTTCCATAATTACATATTACCTGATCTTTTTGTATTTATATCTATATAGAACCATGCGAGATGAGAAGTGATCTATATTTTGTATATCCTAGGGCATTGGTTCCCAAACTATCCTGGAGGACCCCCAGCCAGTTGGATTTTCAGGATATACACAACAAATATGCATGAGATAAATTTGCATGCATCCATATTGTCGATATCCTGAAAACCCCACAATCTGGGGGTCCTCCAGGACAGGTTTGTTAACCCCTGTCTTAAAGGAGAAGAATGAAAGATTTTCAAATACCTCAAAAGTATGAATACACAAGAAAGAAAACATTGAGAAGGTAGTGAATGCATAGAATGGCCTCCAAGTGGAGATGATGGAGACAAAAACAGTGGAATTCAAGAAATTGTGGGAGAAGCCAGAATTCAACCCTGGTCCCATGGCATTACATCAGGGATGAAATTGGGCTTTATAGTCCTTATATGCAATCATATTTTATTTGTCTCTGTTTTTAAACGATATGAATCCTTGGAATACCAGGTAAAAGATGGATGTGATATGAGGAGTTTTGTTTCATGATGTTCATGCCAGTCTTTACTGAAAAGGGACATTTTCCCATTTCTTTCATTAGCAAGTTGTACAAGAAATTGAAACCATGCAAATGAGCAAGAGTCACAGGGATGTCTGGATAATTCTGCAAATGCAGATGGTTTTTGACAGTCAAAACAGAGACATTAAGAAGGCTTTTTTTAAGTACTTGAAACTTGAATTCTTTTGTCTTTCCCTTGAGGTTTATGTTTGTGCCAAAACATAAGAAGGCGATAAACTACAAAAAGAACTGCTTTCTTGTGGGTGTTGCCACAAATAAACTCAGCATGTAAGGGTTTTAAGTCAAATCTATTAAGACAGTTGTATATTGATTACTTTCTATAGCTTGAAGAAATAATATTGATTAACTTCAGAAAAGAAGCTGAAGCGGAAAGACAGATATTGAATCGGCAAATATTTAGATAAAAAGTACATTAGCAGGGAGTGCACTATTTTTAAACAAATTGGAGAAGGCTGAATTGAATGATATTTCATGATTGGTTGAAAATATGAATACAAATATTTATTTATTATAAATATTGTGAGACTCCATAATAATAACTATTGACCTATGTTGCCACTTCTAGTTGAATACATTTTTACTAAACATACTGCTAGTCCTTGCAAATTGCTGAAGCCACAGATGTTCACAGCATTCAGTGGACATTTGTGAAATTTACCTATATCTTTAGTGATGAAAATTGTGGCTAAAGGCAGCTTGCTATAAATATTTACAGATCGTTGTCAGTTCCTGTAGATCTTAAAGGATTAATGGTCAATTCCATATGTTATGCAGGCTGCATTATACCTAGAGCTATCGAGAAAAAAGCCATTTATTTATTACTGGATATTAGACCAGTCACTTGAGTGCTGTCTCTTTTCTTCTGTGCTGACCAGCTAGAGTTCATAGCAGACTTTTATTGCATTTTCCTCATTCAGGAATGCCTTTCTGATATCTCATCATTCATTGATTGCATCCTTTTTAAAATCCAGTCTTCTCACAGCACTACTTTAACTCGTATAGAGCCTTCATTTTCCATATCCACTCTAGACTTTGTGTCTGCTTTCTATCTAATAGAGAGTCAGTGGGGCTCAGAGAAACTATGGAGGTGGTATGCTTGGGCCCCAGGAGAGAACAAAAATGGCTTCCACTATCCTCCTTGTGAGGATGGCCGAGCAAACCTTCGCTCTCTGGAGTCAGAAACCACTCTGACTCCAGCTTTTCTAATCCACTGTTCACTTTATTCACATGCAAATAGACACAATGCTGAGAATCCCTGCCTCCTTTTGCAGTATTCAGCTTACACATGGGGTTGTAGACTGTCTTTCCTCTGGACAGTGTACCGTTACTCATTTCTGGCTTGGACAGGATAGTTTAACAGGAGCTGCCTCTCTTTCCTCTGTGGGATTTAAGGTGGATCGGACATCTATCCTGGTCCTGCACATGCAAAGGGGAAAATCAGGTCTCTCTGTTACATACCTACAGTCAGAAAAATATATTTAGGAAAATAAATTGTAGAGTGATGAAATAATAATTGCCAGAAATTTCTGTGCAAATAGTTACCAAGGTATGTCCATAAATTAATTTTCAAGTGTAATACATTTGAGTAATTAATACAAGTCTCAGGAGTACAAGCTAAATATTAACAAATAAAATGATTTTGAATATTGACTATAAAGGGTTTAATAGCAAAGCCAGGAAAATAAAATGAGTATTTATATGAATTGCTGAAGATTTGTTAATTAGTGAAGGGATGGGAAGGGGAAGCTGGTTGGCAAAAATTGCTGAGGTCAGTATTGGTATAATTATTAAGAGTAATGCTCAGATGAACTGTTTGAAGGGAGGTGGCCCTTGGTCTGACAAAGCCCTAGATTTTTCAGTAAGGGAATTGGGTATAGTTCTGAAATTTGGCACACTGCTGAACCGTAGGATAAAAGCACTGTAAAGAATGGTGGCCTGAACGCTTGCCTATTCCTGTCCTGCTGTTACTTCTTTGCCAGTATTTCCTTTTGGTTTGCCTTTCTGTCATTTGGAAGATGTTGTTATGCCTTCCAAATGGAAAGGCTCTTTCCCACGGAGCCTATACCTCCGTTGGGGCAGCTTACTATCGAACAGTGCTTTGCACCCCATGTTTGAAGGGGCTTTGGGTCCTGTTGCCAAGGTAAATGATGAACAAAATCTCTTTGAGCCCCCTTGATGACTGGCTGCTGCCTGCAGTATGGGGATCACTGGCTGATGCATCGATGGCGGCTCCTGGTGAGGATATTCGAGCCGTTGAGAATGAGGGAGCTGCAGGGTTCGGAAGCCCCATCCAAATGTCTCCGCTGGCGGCTTGAGGCAGTTCTGGAGCAATTGGACGCAGCATGGTTCTTTCCATGTCTGAGGAGGAAGTTTGCCTTTCTCTTCCGGGTCTTCAGTCCAGCGTGATTTTCTTTTCTCTGGAGAAACCAGCAGTCATCACATTAGACTCTCTCTGGGATCTTATGATTAACCTTGGAAAGCCTTTCAGCTCCTGTGCTTCAAAGGTAACTGCTGTTTCTCAACAAGTTAATATGTCCAAGAATAATCTTTCTCAATTTCAAGAGTTAACGGGGAAGATCAAGGAAGTGGAAGGAGTAGTTCATTCTATTAAGAGTGCAAACCTCTATTATCCAGGACTGTAATGTCTTGAATAGGAGATGTGAATATATAGAGAATAAATTGAGACATTTGAACTTGTGTTTGTTAAATTTTCCAAGGGTAGTGTGTGAAATTCCTCATCTTACTTTCAAAAGATATCTTTTGGATATTTTGGCTTTATCCGCTGATTCTGTCCTACTGTGGATAAAGTTTTATTTTTTGCCATCTCACTCTGTTAATCAAAATCAAGCTTTAGATGTAAACCTGATTGCTTTTCTTGTATCCTCTAATTATGAAGTTTTTGAATGAGCTACTTTATTGGTTTATTTTTTTTACAGATTATGATTTGAGTTTAGTTATGAAAAGTTATTTTAAAAATTCTAATGCTTTGTTTATGGGTCAGAGAGTAAGGATATTTCCAGATCTTTCCAAAATGACTCTGGAAAGAAGAAAGGGATTCTTGGCTTTGCACCAGGAAACCCGAGATATAGGTGCAACTGTTTTCCTGAGATTTTCTTGCAAATGTATAGTTAGGTATAATAATGATTGTTTTGTTTTTCTTTTTGTACTGGGAACAGTTAAAGGCCTTTGATTCCAAGAAATCCTTGATTCCTATTGGAGTTTCTAATTTATCTAATTAATGATGAACATTGGTTGTTTTTCAGACTATTGCCATTTCCTAGAATTGTTTTCTGATATTTTCTCCAATGGTTTTTCTTTTCCTCCCCCTACTTGATGTATTTGGGGATTAATGTAGATGTTATGTATATTGCCTCTTTATGTTACTAAGGAACATTGTTCCTTTACATCTTGTTTCTTTTACAAAGCGGATGCTCTGTTATAATGTAAAATTCAGTAAATAAATAATAATTTTAAAAAAGCACTGTAAAGAAACTGACACAATAATTGTGGACCAGAAATCAAAAGCATAGGAGCAGCTGGTACACAGGAATCTTAGTTATCTCTTCTGGTTTTAATCATAGTATTTGTTGAAACAGATGGTGTTCTCTCTTTGTATGCTTTCTTTGCTTTGCATAGAGGTGATAGGGATGTGTATTCATTAAAAAAAAAAAAAAGAAGGGCATCCCGAAATGAATGGGACCCCATTTATTTCTTTCGGGAATCCCTGAAACAAATGGAGGGAGTTCCATGATTTAAACAAATCCTATTCATCCCATTCATTTCATCCACCAATCATTTATATTGGCCATTGAAGTCTGTGGGCCATAGAAATCAAAGGGGGAGCAAGTGTAAAACAGAATTTATTTAATAAAGCAGAAAGCTAGCCCTTCCCAGTGAATCATGTGAATCTTCCCTGCCTTGGTACAACATGTTTCAAGGAGATAACAGATATCGTATCACAGTGAAGCATTTTTCTATTCCATTTTGTTGCTGCTCTCCAGATCCAGTGATGTTGATCTTTAACACTGAGCATGTCTGAGTTGTACTGTGCAAAGTATATGCATTCCTTCTGTAGACATTGTCTTGGGATGTTATTTTTTGAGCTCTGAGTTCTTAGATTTAACTTTTCCAAAACAGTGTTTTTGACTGCTGCCCATTTTAGTCTGTGCTTCATTGGTCTCATCCCTAAAACATCATAAGTGATTTTCTGCCACAGCCTATCTGCCATACCCCTAATACCACCAAAGGGACTTGCTGCCATATCACAAAACTATTGTTGGTGCCCACTAAGTCGAGCTATACTCGACTTAGTGCTCACTAATGCAGATAATGTCTCAGATGTCCAGGTGGGCGCCCACCTCAGCAGCAGTGATCATCAAACGGTATGGTTTAATATCACTAAAAGAATAGGGAAAAGAACCACAAAGACCCGAGTTTTACAGTTCAAAAACACAGACTTTGAGGAAATGGGGAACTACCTGGAGGAAGAACTTAAAGGATGGGAGAACGAGAGAGATGTGGATCAGCAGTGGACCAATCTAAAAGGAGCAATCACCAAGGCAACTGCTCTATATGTTAGAAATGTAAAGAAAAGCAAAAGAAAACTGAAACCTATCTGGTTCTCAAAGGAGGTGGCTGACAAAATTAAAGCTAAAAGAACAGCATTCAAGAAATATAAAGGATCCCAAAGGGAGGAGCACAAAGAAGAATATTTGTATCAACTGAGGGAGACAAAGAAATTAATCAAGTTGGCAAAGAGTCAAGCAGAAGAGAGGATTGCCAAGGAGATAAAAAATGGTGACAAAACATTTTTCAGATACATCAGCGAAAAGAGAAAGGTCCAAAGTGGTATAGTGAAATTGAAAGGTGGTAATGATCAATGTGTGGAGAGAGACGAAGAAATGGCAGAAATATTAAACGAATACTTCAGCTCTGTGTTCACTAAAGAAGACCCTGGAGAAGGACCATCTCTAAACAACAAGAAACTGGAGGGAAGGGGAATAGATGAAAATCCTTTTACAGTAGAAAATGTGTGGGAAGAACTAAAGAACCTGAAAGTGGACAAAGCCATGGGGCCTGATGGGATTCATCCAAGGATATTGAGGGAGCTCAGAGATGTTCTGGCGGGTCCGCTGTGTGACCTGTTCAATAGATCCCTAGAAACGGGAGTGGTGCCGAGTGATTGGAGAAGAGCGGTGGTGGTCCCGCTTCACAAGAGTGGGAACAGGGAATAGGCAGGCAACTACAGACCGGTTAGCCTCACTTCGGTGGTGGGAAAAGTAATGGAGTCACTGCTGAAAGAGAGAATAGTGAACTATCTACAGTCTGGAGAATTGATGGACCAGAGGCAGCATGGATTCACCAGGGGAAGATCCTGTCAGACAAATTTGATTGACTTTTTTGACTGGGTAACCAAGGAATTGGATCAAGGAAGAGCACTAGATGTCATCTACTTGGATTTCAGCAAAGCTTTTGATACGGTTCCGCACAGGAGACTGGTGAATAAAACGAGAAGCTTGGGAGTGAGTGCCGAGGTGGTGACCTGGATTGCAAATTGGTTGACGGACAGAAGACAATGTGTGATGGTAAATGGAGCCTTCTCTGAAGAGAGAGCGGTTTTAAGTGGTGTACCGCAAGGATCGGTGTTGGGACCGGTCCTGTTCAATATCTTTGTGAGCGACATTGCGGACGGGATAGAAGGTAAGGTTTGTCTTTTTGCGGATGACACTAAGATCTGCAACAGAGTGGACATGCCGGAAGGAGTGGAGAGAATGAGACGGGATCTAAGGAAACTGGAAGAGTGGTCGAAGATATGGCAGCTGAGATTCAATGCCAAGAAGTGCAAAGTCATGCATATGGGGAGTGGAAATCCGAATGAACTGTACTCGATGGGGGGGGAAAGGCTGATGTGCACGGAGCAGGAGAGGGACCTTGGGGTGATAGTGTCTAATGATGTGAAGACAGCGAAACAATGCGACAAGGCGATAGCAAAAGCCAGAAGAATGCTGGGCTGCATAGAGAGAGGAATATCGAGTAAGAAAAGGGAAATGAATATTCCCTTGTACAGGTCCTTGGTGAGGCCTCACCTGGAGTACTGTGTTCAGTTCTGGAGACCGTATCTACAAAAGACAAAGACAAGATGGAAGCGGTACAGAGAAGGGCGACCAGGAAGGTGGAGGATCTTCATCAGATGACGTACGAGGAGAGATTGAAGAATCTAAATATGTACACCCTGGAGGAAAGGAGGAGCAGAGGTGATATGATACAGACTTTCAGATACTTGAAAGGTTTTAATGATCCAAAAACAACGACAAACCTCTTCCGTAGGAAAATAATCAGCAGAACCAGGGGTCACGATTTGAGGCTCCAGGGAGGAAGATTCAGAACCAATGTCAGGAAGTATTTCTTCACGGAGAGGGTGGTGGATGCCTGGAATGCCCTTCCGGAGGAAGTGGTGAAGACCAGAACTGTGAAAGACTTCAAAGGGGCGTGGGATAAACACTGCGGATCCATAAAGTCAAGAGGCCGCCAATGAAGAGTGGGTGACTCGCCAGAATGATGGCTATTGACACAATACCCTTATTAAATAAACATACACATGCTTACTGTGACTCCTACATTCCTCAAAGCTTCAACAGCAAGAGGTAATGGAAAAAAGGATTTGCACTCACAAAGAGGGGAGTAGCTGGCTCGTTACGGCGGTTACTACCCCAAACCAAATATGCCTGATACTTCACTTTCAATGCATATACAGCATAGCTCTCTGCTTCAATGACAGGGGAGAAGAATAACTGATTCTTCACACATCCAGCAGAGCTCTCTGCTACAACGGCAAGGGAGAAGAAAAAGGGTTCGCACTCAATAAGCGGGGAGTGGCTGGCTTGTTACGGCGGTTACTACCCCAAACCAAATGTGCCTGATACTTCACTTTCCATGCATATCCAGCATGGTTCTCTGCTTCATCGGCATGGGAGAAAGACTGATACATCACGCATTTCCAGCATAGCTCTCTGCTTCAACGGCAGGGGAAAAAAAAAAAAAAGCAAAAACAAAAAACTGATGCTTCACGCATATCCTGCATAGCTTCAACGACAGGGGTGAAGAAAAAAAGGATTCGCAATCACCAAGCGAGGAGTAGCTGGCTTGTTACGGCGGTTACTACCCCAAACCAAATGTGCCTGATACTTCACTTTCAATGCATATCCAGCATGGCTCTCTGCTTCAACGGCAGGGGAGAAGAAAAAAAAACCAACAAGGGCTGTACAACATAGTCTAGGTAAAACAAATAAGCATGGGTGTAGCTTGCTTATCGCGGCGGTTACTGCCCCTACTACCCCTAACTAATCAAGCTAGATATTTCACTTGGATGCAGCTCCATCACTGCTCTCTACATTAATGGTGGGGGTGGAAGGGGAATAGAACAAGGAGCTAAGAGAAACAGATAAGAATGAGAGAAAAAATGTGTGAGGCTTGCTGGGCAGACTGGATGGGCCATTCGGTCTTCTTCTGCCGTCATTTCTATGTTTCTATGTTTCTATGTTTTGAAACCTTGGGATATTCTTCCTACATTATTTTTTTTTCTTGGTTTGTTATACTGGGGCGTTTTGTCCCCAGAACAAAAATGTGAAAAAAGTCAGAACATACTACCACAATATCTGTCATATAGTTCTTTTTCTTCTAGATCTCTACAGTTCCAGCCTAGGTCTCCCACCCTGTTGTTGATTGATTATACTGGGGTGGTTTGTCCTCCAAAGCTCTCAGCGTGAAAGTAGAAGTGCAGACACACACAGATGAGAAACCAAGTATATGTTCTAAGTGTGGTAAACGTATCAGCAGGCAGCGAGAATTCTTGCAAACCCAGAAATTCAGGAAATGGAGCAACCATAGTTTAGCTACAGAATATGGGAAAAACATTCTAAATGAAGTAACCCTTATTAGAAAACCAAATCACACTCATTAGAGAAATTATTTACATGTTTTGACTGTGGTAAAAGTAACAATAAGGCAGAGAAAACTCATGCAAAACCAGAAATGGAACAGTCAGAGTTTAAGGACCAAAAAAGCAACAAGGAAGGCTGTCTAACAAAGCCGTGAGGGCAACAAAGTGGATTAGAAGCCAAGAATGTCCGATCAGGAATCTTTATTATATGGAGACATATATCTTTAAACAAGCCCGACTCTGGCCGAGTTTCTCCCTCTTATATTGGGGCTGCGTCAGGGGCTGTGCACTGACATACGTTGGTTTCTAAGAGTTCAGTGGTATTCAAACAAATTATATCAGATGGTCTCAGCGCTACCGTGGCAAATTATTCTCTGCTTCAATCGCAGGGAAAATAATTGATTTTAAACAGGTTCCTTGTAAAGGTTTGCTCGATACTGCTGCGGCACAGATTAGTCTCCGCTTCAATCGCAAGAAAGCTATCTTTCTAAATGAAGCAACCCTCTCAGCTTACCATAAAACCTAATCACACTCTTTAGAGAAACAATATACATGTTCTAAGTGTGGTGAAAGCCCATTTCACAAGAAAATCAAAATTCCACCCTCCAGCAATTTCATCAAGTTTAGGCAGGGAATGTGCTAAAATCTTATGTCAAGAACTTATGACAGTCATTTTCTTGTGCAGAATCTGACAATTGACAAGTGTGCTTCAACAGAGAGACTGGCACCCCCATGCCACTCTGCCTTGATGCCATACCCCTAATTGGGGGTCTGTTTGCCACTCAGTCTTGCTGCCTTGCCCTGACTTTACACCTTGAAGTTTTTTCTGCTACTGTGCCTTGCTGCTAAATCCAAGAACTTACACCTTGAGGTGTTCCTACCACTCTGGGGAGCTGCTTTGCACCTCTCATGTTGCTTTGGTATCTTGATGCCACTCTTTGTGCTGCTTTGTCTCTCTGTTGCTGCATGGGTGTTTTTCCTACCACCCTTTCTGCCTCACTCCCCTTTCTTGGTGTCATAGGATGCTGATGCCACTTTGGGTGTCAGTTTCCTCTCTTGCTGCCATCAAGGGTTCATGACATTGTTGCTGCTGCCCTGATTTGGAGCCTTGGGGTGTTCTTCCCAGACTAGCTTTCTTCTTTGTTCTTATAATGATTCCTTTGAGAACTCCTGCCAATGCTGATACCCCGTTGCCCATGTACGGAGCTGTAGGCTATTCATACCACTTTTGGTGCCACTTTGCCATAGGTACCTTGGAGATTTTTCCTCCTACTGATGATTTCTTCCCACAAGTTCCATGAGAATTGATGAGAAAACCCCAATCCTGGAACTCAGTGTAGGTTGAAATTCTCCCCTCATTGACTTTGTTGATAAACAAAAAAACCCCAACAAATTAAGCAAATAAAGGTATATATTTTTTTTTTGTTTTGAAATTAATGAAACAAATAGGGGTCCCCACAAAATGAATGGATGAAACAAAACAATTTTTTTCTTCTGTTCATCCATAAGAGGTGCTAGACTGCATGTAACTCAAACAACGTTTTATTTTTTATTTTATCTGTTTGTTTATTTATTTATTTATTTATTTATTTGTTTGTTTATTTATTTATTTATTTATTTATTTATTTATTTTACAGACTCTATGAAAATAAAGGGGAAGCAGACTTCATGGAATCCCTCTTGCAGCTGTTTAAGTCCATCAATAACATGACAAGTAGTGTATCCGAGCAGACTGTCATAGTGAAGGTATGTTGTCTTAAAAAAAATGGTTTCTCTAAATACATACTATTAAAACTGTGATTATATGGCCAATGAAGCTTAGACGTACATGGGATGCCCAAGAGCATGTTTTATAGTGAATGTTATAGTGTAACTATATTAACTCTATCTAGAGCAGATGTTCTGCTCAATTTGTGACAGTGTTAGATTCTAATTGTTGTTTAATTTAAAACAAATGTGTATTCAGAAGATGGTAAAATAAAAAGCTCAGCTTTCCCTAGGGTCGGTGGGGGAAGCTAGAGGAGGAGGAGGAGGAAATATGGAAAAAGGAGGGTGAGATTGGTGTGTGACAGTGCATGGGATGATGGCATGGTGAAGGGAAGGAGAAGAGTAGGGACAGAGTCTGTGGTGAAAAGCTGGATGGGAGGGGGCAAGAGACCGGAGGAGTAATAGGATAAAACGGTGAGAAAGGATCGAGGGACAAAAAGTTAGGGAGAAAAGGAATGGGATAATATAGTCAAAAAGGGTGGAGGGCTGAAATAGAAGTGAGCAGTGAAAAATTAGAAGTCAGTAAAAAAAAAAAAATGAATGGGAGAGTTGATGCAATTGAGAGGGATTTAATTTTGAGAGGGGGAGAAACAGGCACGGTGAAATAGTGCTGTAAGAGCAGAAGACAATGGAAGAAAGTGTTAGAGAAAGAAATCAGAAAAAGCAAGAAAAGTATTGTAAAAAAGAAAACCAAATAATTCAGAGAGACATGGTTTTTAGAAGGAATTTATTTTAAAAACATTTTTAGATCCCAACTTTCAAACCTATCTATGGTACAGTATTTGCAATGCAAGAAAACATACTTTCTTTTCGCATTTTATAAACGTACACCCAGGGAGCTGATCTTTGAAACCTATTCACGGTACTAGATTTATGTGTGTAAGTGGATGCTTGGAGATTTATCTTAGTATATTATAAACTGTACAGCGGGTTGCTGCACAATTTATAAAATATAGCATAGTTCTGCTCTGAAAGTACATGCATATGTTTCATTATGTGCAAATATTTGCAATGCAATCAAAGTGCTTTTTCTATCTATTTTATAAACATATATGTATGTTTTACACCTGAAGAAAAATGTATGCATACAAATCCTGATGTATATGCAGAGGCAGGTATATTTTAAAGTATACACTTATACCGTTTTTGAAAATACTTATGTACATAACTGAAATTGCCAGTTCACTGATACTTTTGCCATTTCACTCAGTGTCTCTAGTTCACCTAAATGCTCTAGAACTTCACCCTGAACTCTCCTTAGTTCATCTAGACATGCCACTAAAATTACGGACAACAGGTAAGTCCGACTTCACTAGCGCTAGTCAGTTAGTAGAGGAAAAGGTTCAAAGTTTGTGCATCATTAAAACCTTTCAAGTAACTGAAGGTCTGTATTATATCTCACCTGTACCTCCACTCTTCCAGAGGTATACATATTTAAATCCTTCAGCCTTTCCTCAAAACTGTACAGATTCCACACCATTTTGGTTGCCCTTCTCTGGTCTGCCTCCATCTTGTCTCTATCCTTTTTGAGGTACGATCTCTATTTATTTATTTATTTATTTGTTAAGTTTTATATACCGTCATTCGGTGAAGCCATCATAACGGTTTACAAGATTCAAATTGTAATACTCTTAACAATTGTGCAAAAAAGTATAACAGGATGCATATTAAACAAAAGATTAATCATTTATAGTCCAGAAAAGAATCATTTTTGAGTGAGGAGGGTTTGTTTGGAGCTGGTTGGAGACAAGTTATTTTTTGGATTTGGTTGGAAGTTCCTTTGGGTGTTAGGATGATGAGAGGTTTGAGTGTCAATGTAGACTTTGTGAAACAGCCATGTTTTTAGGTCTTTTTTGAAAGTTTTGAGGTTAGGGTGGGTTCTCAGATCTTTTGGGAGGGAGTTCCAAATTTTAGGGCAGGCAATGGAAAAAGCTCTTTCTCTGGTTGTTGTCAGGTGAGCATCTCTGATTGGGGGGGATGGGGGGGGGGACATTGAACACAGTACTCCAGGTGAGGCCCAACCAAGTACCTGTACTAGGGCATTATCACTTTCTTTTTCTTACTGGTTATTCCTCTGTCTGTGCAGTCCAGCTTTCTTCTGGCTTTAACTATCACCTTGTCACATTGCTTTGCTGCCTTCAGGTTACCAGACACTATTACCCCAATGTCCCTCTCCCAGGCTGTGCACGTTGGTCTTTCAACCCACCCATCACATACAGCTGTTTGCATTACTGTACCGTACTACAGATGCATTGAATCTCAACTGCTCCTCAAGCTTTCTTAAATCACTTTTCATTTTCGCTAATACTTCAGGCGTGTCCACTCTGTGCAGATCTTAGTATCATCTGCAAATAGACAAATTTTACCTTCTATCCCTTTTGCATTGTCGCTCACAAAGATATTGAACAGAACCAGCCCCAAAACCAATTCCTGGGGCACGCCACTTAACACTGTTCTTTCTTCATATTAGGTTCCATTTACCATTGCATGCTGTCTCCTGTCAGTCAATTAATTTGTAATCCGCTCCACCAACTTGGCATCCACTCCCAAGCTTTTTATTTTATTCACAAGCCTCCTGTGTGGGACTTAAAAGCTTTTCTGAAATCCAAGTCAATCAGATTGAGTGCTCTTCCAATTTACTCAATCAAAAAAAAATCAATCAACATTGCCCGATAAGACCTTCTCTCGATGAATCCATGCTGCCTCAAGTCCAGCAAGTCCACTGGTTTGTAGATAGTTCACTATCCTTTACTTCAGGAGCGCCTCCATTAATTTTTCCCACCATCAAGGTGAGGCTAGCCGGCTTGTACTTTCCAACCTCCTCTCTGCTACCACTTTGTGAAATGGGACCAAAAGCGCTCTTCTTCAATTTTGCAGCACCACTCCTGTTTCCAGGGATCTATTGAACAGCGGACCTGCCAGCACATCTCTGAGAGAAGAACATAAGAACATGCCATACTGGGTCAGACTAAGGGTCCATCAAGCCCAGCATTCTGTTTTCAACAGAGGCCAATCCAGGCTATAAGTACCTGGCAAGTACCCAAAAACTAAGTATATCTCATGCTACTGATGCTAGTAATCACTATGCACCAACTAACCTCTTTCCCTTTACAGAATAATTCTCCAACACCCACTGGTTCAAGGGAACACCTTGCTCTGTGGTCTTTTTTGTACAGTGGCTCTGTTTGAGGATAACCACTTTTTAGTTATCCTTCTCATTTGCCCCTTCTGTTGCTCTTTATTATTCACATTTCTTATTTTCATCTTTTTTCCTTTTTGCTTTTTTCCTTTTTACTTGTAAAATCCCTTCTCCCTGGCTGCTTATCCGACCCACTTGTCCGTTTTTAATCTCATATACTTATCAAGGCTGCCACCCTCATCATTTCCTATGGGTTCGGATTTGCCTGCCCGGACATTGGCCATGTTTCGGCACTGTGTGCCTGCTTCAGGGACTGCCGGAGAGAAATCTACTGTGTCCAGTCTGGGTTCACAGTGTCAACCTGTCTTAAATACATAAAATTAAAATACAATGTTCTCATGACCAACTTCCAACATGAATACAATTACTACCACCTCTAAGGTATTTAGTACTTACTTTGTAAGCGACTTACTTTGTAAGCGACACCTTCAGTACACGACTCTAGTGTCTCTGCCTGTTCAGCCCGTTTTTAAACCCACCGCTGGCTGACACCTCCCTGTCCTCCCCAGACCGAGGCTACCTCTGGTGCACTTAATCAAATTCAATTACTGATACTTCCTTCTCAGTCTCCTGTTCCTATGTTCAAGTCCGGTTGTTATGCCCCCCGCTCGAATTCTATTCATATGCTTTTATTTTTTATTGCATGTTTTAGTTAATATACTTATGTTTCTTTATATCTTTCATTGAAATCCCGCTGTCACACATATCGGACCTGGGGGAAGCCCGTTCTTACTTTCGCCCATGTTTGCCCTTACAAAAGCTAAAAATTTAAAGGACCTGGTGGTCCATTCAAATCTGTTACCAATTAGTACGAAAGCAAATGATCAACAAGGAAGTCAAAAAATCTGCGGAAAATGCAGTGCATGTAATTATTTATATGAGGGCACAGAATTGGACATTCCGGGATGAAAGACATTTCATTTTAGGGATCAATACGCATGTGAGTCTACAAGGGTGGTGGTATACGCTTTAAGGTGTCCCTGTTATAAAGTATACATAGGTAAAACCATGTGGAAGATCAAAAATAGGATACAGGAACATGTGTGTCTCCTAAGACATCAAACAGAGGGTGCACCATTAACTGACCACTGGCAAGAGATGGGACATTCACCAGAAGAATTTAAAGTGGCGGTAATTTTTCAAATACAAGACCATCCACGAGGAGGCGACCTGAATTTGAAATTGATACAAATGGAGCAAAAAATCATTTACACCTGGGACACCATAGCCCCAAAAGAGTTAAACCGAGAAATTGATTGGACAGTTTATCTATAGGAGGGATGGCCCCTGGGAAAGGTGGAGGTGACTGATATGACATCATAGAATCGCGATAAGAATCGGGGGGCAAAGTTGCACACCTGAGGGAGAAACATTGTTTAGTTGTGCCAGTAGGGAACTGGCGGTCCAGTAATAAAAAGCCAGCGGGGATAATATCATGTATGATGGAAGTATGGAGGAAGTTTTCAGATCTACTAATGAGTTCACGGTTCCATTTATTACTAGTGGCCACTAAGACAAGTGACTGTGAAAAGGAAGAAATATGACGGGTAGCTTAACACATTACATCACAAGATTAGACTCTGGATCCGGATGGGGAACCGATCAGGCCCCCACCAGGGCCGCTTATTTGTAAAGAAGGGATGGTCTAGTAAAAAGAGGACCGATAGACAACACAGGGGAGAACCGCGTCCAGTAGGCGGAGCCTATTAAGAAGCAGGGAGGAGGATCGAGACAGGGGACAACTGTGTTTAGCAGGCGGCGAGTTTTATTAAATATTTCAGGAGAGATAAGGAAATAGGGAACAATATTGATGTGACAATGTTCACATACGTAGAATACATAAGGAATATGGAACACACAGTTGATTAGGGGAGGGACCACGCTAATTAGTTCTATCCCGGAAATTGACACCACAAGCAAAGTGCAGACGTGGAGGTGTTCAGTTCTCCATCAGGTCCGCAGCATAATAAAATCGCAATGGGCGAAATTAAGAACGGGCTTCCCCCAGGTCCGATATGTGTGACAGCGGGATTTCAATGAAAGATATAAAGAAACATAAGTATATTAAATAAAACATGCAATAAAAAATAAGAGCATATGAATAGAATTCGAGTGGGGGGCATAACAACTGGACTTGAACATAGGAACGGGCGACTGAGAAGGCAGTATCGGTAACTGAATTTGATTAAGTGTACCAGAGGTAGCCTCGGTCTGGGGAGGACAGGGAGGTGTCAGCCAGCGGTGGGTTTAAAAATGGGCTGAACAGGCAGAGACGCTAGAGTCGTGTACTGAAGGCGTTGCTTACATTACATACGTAGCGCACAAAGTAAGTACTAAATACCTTACAGGTGGTAGTAATTGTATTCATGTTGGAAGTTGGTCGTGAGAACATTGTATTTTAATTTTATGTATTTAAGCTAGGTTGACACTGTGAACCTGGACTGGACACAGTAGATTTCTCTCCCACAGTCCCTGAAGCAGGCACACAGTGCCAAAACATGGCCAATGTCCGGGCAGGCGAATCCGAACCCATAGGAAATGATGAGGGCAGCAGCCTTGATAAGTATATGAGATTAAAAACGGACAAGTGGGTCGGATAAGCAGCCAGGGAGAAGGGATTTTACAAGTAAAAAGGAAAAAAGCAAAAAGCAAAAAAGCAAAAAAGATGAAAATAAGAAATGTGAATAATAAACAGCAATAGATGGGGCAAATGAGAAGGATAACTAAAAAGTGGTTATCCTCAAACAGAGCCACCGTACAAAAAAGACCACCGACCAAGGTGTTCCCTTGAACCAGTGGGTGTTGGAGACTGATGCTAATAATAGCAGTGGTTATTTTCTAAGTCAACTTAATTAATAGCAGGTAATGGACTTCTCCAAGAACTTATCCAAACCTTTTTTAAATCCAGCTACACTAACTGCACTAACCACATCCTCTGGCAACAAATTCCAGAGTTTAATTGTGTGTTGAGTGAAAATGAACTTTCTTCGATTAGTTTTAAATGTGCTACCTGCTAACTTCATGGAGTGCCCCCTAGTCCTTCTATTATCCGAAAGAGCAAATAACCGATTCACATTTACCCGTTGTAGACCTCTCATGATTTTAATCACCTCTTATCATATCCCCACTCAGCCATTTCTTCTCCAAGCTGAACAGTCCTAACCTCTTTAGTCTTTCCTCACAGGGGGGGAGCTCTTCCATCCCCTTTATCATTTTGGTCGCCCTTATCGGTACCTTCTCCATCGCAACTATATCCTTTTTGAGACCAGAATTGTATACACAGTATTCAAGGTGCAGTCTCACCATGGAGCGATACAGAGGCATTATGACATTTTCCGTTTTATTCACCATTCCTTTCCTAATATTTCCTAACATTCTGTTTGCTTTTTTGACTGCTGCAGCACACTGAGCTGACGATTTCAATGTATTATCTACTATAACATCTAGATCTCTTTCCTGGGTTGTAGCACCTAATATGGAACCTAACATTGTGTAACTATAGCATGGGGTTATTTTTCCCTATATGCATCACCTTGCACTTATCCACATTAAATTTCATCTGACATTTGTATGCCCAATTTTCCAGTCTCACAAGGTCCTCCTGCAATTTATCACAATCTGCTTGTGATTTAACTACTATGAATAATTTTGTATCATCTGCAATTTTGATTGCCTCACTCTTCATATTACTTTCCAGATCATTTATAAATATATTGAAAAGCATGGGTCCCAATACAGATCCCTGAGGCACTCCACTGCCCACCCCCCTCCACTGAGAAAATTGTCCATTTAATCCTATTCTCTGTTTCCTGCCTTTTAACCAGTTTGTAATCCATGAAAGTAGATTGCCACCTATCCCATGACTTTTTACTTTTCCCTAGAAGCCTCTCATAAGGAACTTTGTCAAACGCCTTCTGAAAATCCAAATACACTGCATCTACCGGTTCACCTTTATCTCCATGTTTATTAACTCCCTTCAAAGAAGTGAAGCAAATTTGTGAGGCAAGACTTGCCTTGGGTAAAGCTATGCTGACTTTGTTCCATTAAACAATGTATTTCTATTTGTTCTGTGATTTTGATGTTTAGAACACTTTCCACTATTTCTCCTGGTACTGAAGTCAGGCTAACTGCTCTGTAGTTTCCCAGATCGCCCCTGGAGCCCATAGTATCCTGAGATGTATGTCATCTGGTCTCATGGCCTTGTCCTCTTCCAGTTTTCCTAGTTCTTTCCATACTTTCTTTTCTGTAAATGGAGTTTTGTCTACCCCACCTCCATCTATAGTCTTGTCAACCAGGAACGGTCCTTTTCCAGGGTCGTCTTTAGTGGACATCGAATTGAAGTATTTCATATTTCTTCTATATTTTCATCTCTCTCTACACATAGCTCCTTGCCACTTTTCAATGTCATTATACAACTTCTGGCCTTCTTCCTTGCTTTGATATATCTGAAAAATGTTTTGTCACCTCGCTTTACATCTTTGGCAATCCTTTTTTTGCTTGACCTTTCGTGTTCCTAATTTTTTTCTTTGTATCCCTCAGTTTCACTAGGTATTCTCTGTGTTCCTCTTGTTGGGCTCCTTTATACCTTCTGTTCTTTTTGTCTTTATTTTTGAGCCACCTCCTTTTGAGAATCAGATCATTTTCTTTTTCCTCTTACTTTTGTTGACTTTTGTAACATATAGATTTGTTGCCTTTGCAATATTTCCTTTTATTTGGCCCACTGTTGTTCCACCTCACCCATTTTCTAGTTCTTCCTCCAGGAACATCCCCATTTTGATAAAGTCGATATTTTTGAAATTCAAAACTCTGGTCTTCGTGGGACTTCTCTATATATTATTTGTGATATCAAACCATACTGTCTGATGATCACTGGTGCTCAGGTGGGCACCTGTCCAGACATTAGAGACAATATCCCCATTTGTGAGCACTAGGTCTAATATCACACTCTCCCTCATGGGTTACATTACCATTTTTTTGAGCATAGCCCCTTGAAGAGCATCCACTGTCTCTTTATTTCTTGGAGATTCTACAAAAGGGATACTCCAGTCTATATATGTAAGATTAAAATCTCCAATGAGCAATACTTCTCCCTTTGTTCCCATCTTTTGGAAATCTTTGACCAGATCTCTGTCCAGTTCTTTTCTCCGAATTGGAGATCAATGTAAAGGAAGCACCAAATTCTTTTTTTAGGACTACCCATAATGCTTCTTCCCTACCCCACATCCCTTGCATTTTAGTTGCTTGGATATTGTTTTTGACATAAAGAGGTACATTTATCCCTTTAGTGTTCTCTCTGTCCTTCCTTAATAAGTTATAGCCCGCAAATGCCATGTCCCAATTAAGAGACTTTGTGAGCCATGTCTTTGTAACAGCAATGATGTCCAAGTCTGCTTCCAGCATTAGGGCCTGCAGGTTTGAGATTTTATTGCCCAGACTATGAACATTTGTGGTCATAGTCTTCCAACTCTTCTCCCATGATTTGCTGCTCTTCCTAATCACCTTTTCTGCTTTTTTGAGCTGATTGATTTTAATTTTCTCCCTCCACTTACTATATTGATTGGGGGTGACAATACAGTTTGTTTGGAAACCTCCTGCCACCCCTGCCCTCTAGTTTAAATGCCTGAAAAAGTATGATCAGAATTTCTCACTTAGCATCCTTTTTCATACCAAAGACAAATGTAGATTATCCTTATCATATAACCTTTTACTGCTCCATACATGCCCCAGCCTCCAATGTATCCAATTCTACTTCCTTTACACCAGGTTTTGAGCCAGAAATTGAAGTTGTCTATATGGCAGAGCCTTTCCTTCCTCTTTCTATGAACAGGTAATACTTATGAAAAAGGTAGTGGTCTTTGCCATGCATTTAATCTTTTTCCTTACATTTTGGAAATCTTTCTATACTGCAATGATACCATTTCTGTTTGTTCCCAGATTGATAATCATATTGATATCAGAGTTTCTATTTTATTTTATAATTGCATTGACTATCTAGTTGGTATTTCTACTGGCTAAGGATCCTGGAAGGGCAGTTAACTGTTGTGTCCCCATCAAAATGATTTCCCAAATTGGTTCCTCTGATGACCAAGTCTCCCAGCAGAAGAAGCTTCCTTTTATGATATTTGATAATGTTTAAGGGTTTCTGGGTATATTAGGTGACTACATCCCTTTTAGACATCACTTAAATTTCTATTACTGGAGCATCTTCATTATCCAGTGCAGAAAAAGTATTATCTAAGAGTAATGGTGAGGAGACTGGGTGTCTCTTCATTACAGGCTTTATTCTGCCAGAACCCACTACAATCCATTTATTCCTGGGTTTCTGAATTCTGAGTATCTGACTGCTCTGTGGGAATGGGAATGAATATTCAGGATGCTGCATAAATGCGGAAATTGGGTGTAATATAGTCATTTGTCTTGTTCTACTAGAGTCCATTGTAAACCATTTATTCTTGGGTTTCTGGATTCTCTGTGGGAGCTGGGGGAGATATTCTGAATGCTGCAAGAAAGGGGAGGTGTTTTTAAACCTGAACAATTCCTCTTTCAGTTGTTAGCTGCTTTTTCATTGCAGAAAGCTGAAAGCAAATTGGACAATCCTCTGCATGGCTGCATATATGCCATATATGGCTGTTTGGAGAAATACGATAGTATTTCTTAACCTACGCGTAACAAATAAGTGTGCATTTTCACTATTAATTCTCATTTCAAAATTGAGTTTGACCTTGCCTGCGGATAACCAGGCTTTAAAAGATGAACCCGTTCCTCCAAAATAACCTCATCTGACCAACCTGACTGCATTCACTGTTTGAGGTTGTCACATGAGATACTAGATTGTACTGCTTGTGCCCAAATATCCTCCAAGACAATAAGAAAGATAAACTATACATTAAAAGAATTCTTAAGTTCTCCTCATGCTTCCAGCCTGACAAAGAGGTGACCTTCACCAGTTAGAAGAAATGTTAAAACCATGGGAGGATATATTTAGTTTACTAAAATATATCCATGCTCCAAAGCATATAGTTGCTGTTCCAATTCACAGAATATTGCAGGAACTTCAAATAAGAATGTGGCAGACACCCTTATTTATATTATCAATAACATGAAAATTAGATCTCAAATACAAGGTTCATCCTTGTCCTGATTATGGAAAAGGTACAACTCTTGTATGGTTTAGTAGCAGTGGAAAAAGCTTTGGAAAAAGCCAGATATTCTTTCTTGTACCTCTGCAAGAAAGGGGCTAAGTTACCGATCATGTTTTTGATTGGAAAAAGTTCTATAAAACTGGATGTTCTTTCAGATAACATACTAATCTGTACTAGTTCTCATCACTGAAGGATGTGTATGTGAATTAAAGAAAATAGAGGAGGCTTTTCCAGGGAGTTGGGTTATCCTTCTGTAAATGATTGTCTGCTCCAGAGCTAAACACTCTGTAAATTCTTCTATCCATAAAACAAGAATGTGATCTAGAAGTGATTCTATTTGATGACCTCAAGGTGGCCAAACAGGTAACTAAGATGATGGCAAAAGCCAGAAAGATGCTTAGGTACAGTGGGAAGAGGAATGGTCAGCAGAAAAAAAGGTGATGCTGTCCCTGGTGAGATGACATGTGGAATACTGTGTAAAGTTCTGGGGACTGCACCTTCAAAAGGATGTAAATCAGATGGAGTCCATCCAGAGGATGGCTGCAAAAATGGTCAGTGGACTTCACTGTAAAGTGTATGAGGACAAACTTAAAGGTATTCCCTGGAGGAAAGGCTGGATGTGGAGATATGCTAGAGACATTTATTAATGTATAGGAGGCAGGCCTCTTTCAATGGAAAGGAAGCTCTGGAACCAAGGGTCCTGGGATGAGGGTGAAGAGGGTAAACTAAGTATTTCTTTACTTAGAGATGATGGATGCAAGGAACAGCCTCCCAGTGAAGATGGTTGAGTCAAGGACAGTATCTGAATTCAAGAAAGCATGGGACAAGCACAGGGGATCTCTGATGGAGTGGATGAGATTGTAGATGAGCAGTCTAGATAGGCTGTTTGTTTTTAATTCTGCCATCATGTTTCTATTTTAATTTCTTTCAGCTGAATAAGTATTGGAATCTATGGAATCCAAGAATGTGTAAATAAAATAAATTAATTCTTTCACAGTGAAAGTGTAGAGTATGTTGTGTAGATCAGTGAATTTAACTCCTACTTTAATGCTTTTGGATTTGTATTTTTTAGCCAGTAGAATGTGAAAATTGTACAAGGGTGTGAAGACTTTTACAATGCATTATTTATTATTTTATTTAAATTCTTTTACTATACCGATACTCAAGATGCGGTCTTATCATACCGGTTTACAATAGAACAGGGGAAACCAATTAACAACTATATAGAAGGTAAAAGTTACATCGAACAGGGAGCGAAAAACATGGGAGCTGGAGGACAGGAAAGATATTTTAAAACGATAACAACTGAAGAGTGGTAAAATGGTCTTTGAAAACAATGAAAAACAACAGAAAGCGATACATAATCAGCTAGATTAAGCTCGGCTGTAGGTTAATCTTAGGCAATTATTCACAATTATTCATAAATCTTGTGGACGGGGGAAACATGGAGAGGTAAGCAGGGGGGGAGGTGGCGGGGCAGGGACCGGGGGGGGGGGGGGGGGCAGTTAGGGAAGCCGTCAGGGTGAGAGTCAATGTGGTTGATAAAATTATATTGATGAAGCTGTGCTACTTGACCTAAAAGGAGCAGTGGCATCCTAAAATTTCTTCTACTCATGCTGTTCCTCCACTAAATTATTTCTTGTTTTTCTTTTTGCTGTATTGGTGCATGATTGTTTTTTGTAGCCTTTTACAAGATGATCACATGCATATGCCAAAGTTTGCATGACCCCCTTTTTAGTTGGCTTGGAGTGTATTTCTTCTTCCTTGTTTATCTATGTTTAAAACTTTCAACCAAGCACAACCAGCAGAGTCAAATTTGTAGGGCTTTTCTAATTTGGACTGCTCTTTGATGAGACAGCAAACGCTTTTCTGTTAGGGTCCTGATCACTGGATTAAAATGATTTTCTGTCTGAGCTGGTATTACTCTCTAATTCCAGAAATAAAAGGTTGCTAGAAAATCTGCTCCTCCGAAACTGAGTGGTGGTTTGTTTATAAATGATCTTGATAAAATAAATTGACCCTTCTCTTATAGTGCAGCTTTTTAAATTTACACTTCCTTTGTTTAAAAAAAAAAAAAAAAAAAAAGACTAAGGAATAAGTGTGTGTGAAGAATGCTGTAAGCGTATCGATCTGCCAGCCTGTCTCTAAGTGACATTGTTATAACTTTAGTTTTCCAAGAGATGAATAGCTTTTGTTTTAACAGCTGCAAGGAAATGCAATTATGCAAAGCTTTATCCAGAGCATCATATCTTGTAGTGTTTAAAATGCTTGTAAATGCCACTACTGTTCAGAAAAAAAATTACACCGTAGGATTAATCAAAATAGTCTGTCAAAAATCTGGTTATCGGGTTATTACCCTTTACAATTGAGAAATATATTGAAATGGTGCAGCAAAAAGATGGTCATCAATATAGCAGTCACATAGTTTGTCTTTTTCTGATGCTTTTGTTGTTGTTTTTTTGTTTTGTTTTAAGTTGCATATATTATAAGAGGAGCTTCATTGAACTATGTACAAAGAGTGCATCTTCCCATATGGAAATGCAGAAAGCTCTAGTAGCACAAGGTAAATATTTTAGAATGCACTTTTTCAACCACAAGGTTACCTTGCTACTTTTTCAGACACTTAATTTACAAGTAATTAAACATTCTAACTGCAATTTGGCAGACTGTGTCATATGCTTTACTGAGGAGGGTGAGATTTTGATTTGAAGGTTGTTTTTTTTAATCCATAATTGTATAAGGGTGTAAAACTGTTTTTCTTCTCCTGTACCGCTGCAGAGCCTATGCAGTATCTCCATGCACTATCTATGGCAGTCTAATAGGCCTTAACAGAAGAGTCTGGGAGGAAAAATGGTACAGCATCTGGAGCTGTTCTCTGTACTATACACAGAACAACTTTTAATTTCCCTGTTGTTTTCTCCTCTGAAGTAGGGATAGATTTCTGTGTTTTACACCCATTTTAACAGAGCCACTATTGTTCTTATAATTCAGCATATCATTCTTCCCCCCCCCTCCCCATCCCCCACACCACCACCATCACCAATAAGCCCAGTAATAGATTTTGAGCCTGTTATCTGATACTGTACGTTTCAGGTCTACATTGCATTTGGTAGATGCCGGCCGTTTAGACTAATTCATTGTCTGCTCTGTTACTCAGTTGCAGGTGTTCCCTTTATTTGTTTTTCCTTTCAGAAGGGATGAAAATGGTGAGAAAGATGACTGTCATTTAAAGTCTATCTGTAGTAAGATTGCTTGGTGGAAAGCCAGTGTCCAAACAAAGTATGTGCCATTTGCCTGTTTCTTTGCTGAGGGAGAGGCACATTGTGTTGCAGGGCATAAGTTTCAGTCTGGGTTTGTAAAGCTTTACTTTTAAGACAACAGCTCCAAACAATTCAGAAAATGTTTTTGAAGTGATAGCTTTGAATGCAGCCTTTCCTTAAGACTTTTAAAAGTTTCTCCCTGAAAATGCTATGGATGCAACCCATTATCCGTATTCTACCACAGACCTTAATACAAACTTAAAAGTAGCCTTTTTCTTTTTTTTTAGCTAAAATGAGATACTTGGACTTTAGTATTGTCCACCTCTGCCCCCCCCCCCCCCAAAAAAAAAAAAAGAAATTACATGGACATAACTTCATTCAAATTTCAGTGCACTATATTCCACAGTATTTACTGAATTGGAAATAGATGATATAATGTATGGGTAAGTTCTGTATAATTACTGCTAAAGATAATAGTAAAAGAATTAGACTAGGATGTTAGATCAAGATTATTCTTCTGTTTATGTTCCCAAACAGATCTGCAAGTTATTGCTACATAGAGTCAATTTGAAAAAAAAAATGTGAATAACTGTAAAGTCTTTGAGTGTATCCTGCAAATTTCAGTTAACTGCATTTTTTAAAATGTTTTTAAAGTGCCCCTGTGTAGCGATAACTTGCAGATCTGTTTGGGAATGTGAATAGAAGCATGATCTTGATCTCACATCCTAGTGTCATTTTCTTACCATCATGTTTAAACTAACTTTTTCCCTCTGAAAATTGAATAGTGGAAGTATGCACACAGTCCTGCACCCACTATTTCTGAGCATATTTTTTGTGTTTGAATTTATGTGCACAGTTTTTGAAAATTAAATGGGTAATTTTTAACAGCTTCTGTAGGACTAAAGTTAGCATGTACAAAGTACACATAGACTGTAGTCTGAATTTTCAGTGTGGAGTTATGTGCACAAGTTCTCTCTGAAAATTGGCGGGTGTATGCGGAACCAAGAGCTGCATATGCACACATTAGCAGGTGTAAATGTGAGTAGATTTATGTGCGTACTTTCAAAAATCAAAAGTATAAGGTAAATTTTAAAACCTGTGCCCACATCAAAATTGGGAGATGGGTGTGATTGTAGCGCATGCGCATGTCCACCCAATTTAATAAGCTGCCCACATGTGCATACAAGTACTGATGCACAAATATCTCACATTGGGGGGGAAAAAAAGGGATGGAATATGGGTGGGGCCATGGGTATTTCAGGGCTGGTTGAGATGTGTGCAAGTAGCTATGCACCTGGGTGCGTGTCCAGATATAGTTAAGCACATATTCATTTCTGCTATGGAAACACTGTAAGAAACAAGAACATAAGAAATTGCCATATTGGGTCAGACCAAGGGTCCATCAAGATCAACACCCTTTTTCCAGCAGTGTCCAATCCAAGCTACAAGTACCTGGCAAGTATCCAAACAGTAAGTAGATCCCATGCTTTATAAAACTATTTACAGGCATCTCTTCAATATTTGAGGGGTCTGGGTTAATTGGAGGACCTGCAAACTAAAGAACCAGGGGGTTTGAAAGACCTAGTTCTAGACTGGGCAAACTGGTGGATGAACTGGTGAAGCTGGTTGTAGGCTGGATGCATGTCTGTTATAAAATGTCATCATTTGTGCGTCCTAAACCTGACTTGTGCTGCTGTGCATGCACAATCTTAAAATTAGGAGCATAGATACTTGTGCCAGGGCTATTTTATAACATGCATGTTTATTTGTGTGCAGGATATAAAATTGCTGCGTATCTGGCTGCACGCTCATATACACATGTATATGTGCGCCCGCACGCCCATTTGAAAGATACTGTTCCTGGGTGTAAAGGCTTTCTCTGCCCTCAGCTCTGCCCCCAGAATGCATGTAAAAGTACTCACAAAATCACTTCTGCATGTTCTTTTATGTGCACAATCCCCTGGGCAGTATTCAAAAGCCCATTTATGTGCATAAAACCCTGCTTTACCTGTATAAATTCCTTTGAAAATTGAACATAAGATATGCCATAGTAGGTCAGACCAAGGGTCCATCAAGCCCAGTATCCTGTTTCCAACAGTGGCCAATCCAAGTCACAAGTACCTGGCAAGTACCCAAACATTAGATAGATCACAAGCTACTATTGCTTATTATTTAACGTCATATCAGTTTATGGATTTATCCTCTAGGAACTTCAGCCAAACTTCTTTTAAACCCAGTTACACTAACTGCTGTAACCACATGCTCTGACAATGAATTCCAGAGCTCAACTATGCACTGAGTGAAATAATTTTCTTCGATTTGTTTTAAATGAGCTACTTGCTAACTTCATGGAGTGTCCTTGTCCTTCTATTATCTGAGAGAGTAATTAACCTATTTACATTAGCTTGTTCAAGTCCTTTCATGATTTTGTAGACTTCTATCATATGCCCCCACAGTTGAGTCTTCTCCAAACTTAACAACCGTAACTTCTTTAACCTTTCCTCATAGGACAACTGTTCCATGCCCTTATCATTTTGGTCGCCCTTCTCTGCACTTTCTCCAGGGCAGCTATATCCTTTTTGAGATGCGGTGACCAGAACTGCACACGGTATTCAAGGTGCGGTCTTACCATGGAGCGATACAGAGGCATTATGACATCCTCCTTTTTATATTCCATTCCCTTCTTAATAATTCCTAACATTCCGATTGCTTTTTTGATTGCCACAGCACACTGGGCCAATTTATTTCAATGTATTATCCACTATGATGCCTAGAAATTTCCTTTATGGTAACTCTTAAGATAGAACCTAACATTGTGTAACTACAGCAAGGGTTATTTTTCCCTATATTTTTATTTATTTTAAATTTTTATATACCGGAATTCCTGTATGCAATACAAATCAGTCCGGTTTACAAGTAACGAAAGAGGTTGCCCTGGTCTGGGAAGTTAGACCTGGGTTTTTTTTTACATAGAATATATGTATATATATATATATATATATATATGCATCACTTTGCACTTGTCCACCTTAAATTTCATCTGCTATTTAAAAGTCCAATCTTCCAGTCTAGCAAGTTCCTCCGGCAATTCATCACAATCCGCTTGAGATTTAACTATTCTGCTTAATTTTGTGTCACCCACAAATTTGATCACCTCACTCGTCATACCCCTTTCCAGATAATTTATAAATATATTAAAAAGCACTGGTCCAAATACAGATCCCTGAGCCAGTCCACTGTTTACCTTTTTCCACTGTGAAAATTGATCGTTTAATCCTGCTCTCTGTTTCCTGTTTTTTAAGCCAGCTTGCAAGCCACAAAAGGACATTACCACCTATCTCACGACTTTTTAGTTTTCTTAGAAGCTTCTCTTACGGGACTTTGTCAAACGCCTTCTGAAAATCCAAATATACCACAGTTATTGGTTCTCCTTTGTCCACATGTTTATTCACCCCTTCAAAAAAATGTAGGAGATTTGAGGCAAGACTTCCCTTGGGTGAATCCATCAAGCCATGTCTATCTACATTTTTTGTGATTTTATTCTTTATAATAGTTTCCATGATTTTTCCCGGCACTGAAGTCAGGCTCATCAGTCTATAGTTTCTAGATCACCCCTAGATCCCTATTTAAATATAGTGGTTACATTGGCGATCTTCCAACCTTCAGTACATCAGATGATTTTGATGGATTACAAATTTTTACTAATAGGTCTGAAAGTTCATTTTTTAGTTCTTTCAGAACCCTGGGCTGTATACCATCTGGTCCAGGTGACTTACTACTCTTCAGTTTGTCAATCAGCCCTACCATATCTTCCAGGTTTACTGTGATTTGGTTCATTTTATCTGAATCATCACCCATGAAAACCTTCTCCAGAACGTATCTCTCCAATATCCTCTTCAGTAAGCATAGAAATAAAGAAATTGTTTAATCTTTCTGTGATGGCCTTATCTTCTCTAAGTGCCCCTTTAACCCCTTGATCATCCAATGGTCCAACCGACTCCCTTGTGGGCTTTCTGCTTCGGACATATTTTAAAAAGGTTTTATTGTGAGTTTTTGCCTCTATGGCCAACTTCTTTTCAAATTTTCTCTTAGCCTGTCTTATCAATGTCTTACATTTAACTTAGTGCTCATGCTTTATCCTATTTTCTTCTGGTGGATCCTTCTTCCAATAGCCTCTTTCACCTCACCTTTTAACCATACCAATAATCGTTTAGCCTTCTTTTCACCTTTCTTAATGCATGGAATACATCTGGTCTGTGCTTCTAGGATGGTATTTGTTTTTAACAAGGTCCATGCCTCTTCCACACTTTTTACCTTTGTAGCTGCATCTTTCCGTTTTTTTCTAACTATTTTTCTCATTTTATCAAAGTTTCCCTTTTGAAAGTTTAGCGCTAGAGCTGTGGATTTACCTACTGTCCCCCTTCTAGTCATTAATTCAAATTTGATTATATTATGATCACTATTGCCAAGCGGCCCCACAATCATTAACTGTCTCATCAAATCCTGTGCTCCACTGAGAATTAGATCTAAAATTGTTCCCTTTCTCATCGTTTCCTGAACCAATTGCTCCATAAAGCTATCATTTATTCCATCCAGGAACTTTATCTCTCCAGCATGCTTTGATGTTTCACTTACCCAGTCAATATTGGGCTAATTGAAATCTGTCAGTAACAAGGGCAACCGAATAAGATTTAAATTATAGCCTAAGTGACGGTGTCATCAAGCCAGACGTTGTGATTTTAACCCAAAACCCAACCGGTCTTCTAATCATTCACCATCACTGTAAAACTTCGTGTCGATCTTGAGACTTCATGTCCATCTTGAGACTTCGTGTCCATCTTGAACTGGCAAATACTGGCAAATACTTCTATGTTGATATTGTTCAGATGCCCCTGAGGAAGCTTGTCCTGCGAAACACCGGCCGTGTAGGGCTGTGTTTATACCTTGCATTGAGAGATTGCTTATTAATTCTTCTTCACATTGTCAACGGAGTTGAATGTCTATCAAAGACTGTTTTTGAAAGTCTTTTTTACTGACTTTTTAACCTTAAGTTAAAATCAAAAATTCAAAAAAAATATTTTTTCAATTAATAAAATCAAGTTTTACAGTGATGGTGAATGATTAGAAGACCGGTTGGGTTTTGGGTTAAAATCACAATGTCTGGCTTGATGACACCGTCACTTAAGCTATAATTTAAATCTTATTCGGTTGCCCTTGTTACTTACAGTTTTACCTATTGGGTTACTGTATTGACTCCTTTTGTTTTAAATTTGTGGCTAATGAAATCTCCGATTATCACTGCACTACCAGTTTGGTTAGCTTCCCTAATTTCTCTTATTATTTCACTGTCCATCTCATCATTTTGGCCAGGTGGATGGTAGTATACTCCTATCACTATTCTCTTTCCCATCACACAAGGAATTTCTACCCATAAAGATTCAATTTTACATTTAGTCTCATGCAGGATCTTTATCCTGTTGGACTCTATACCATCCAGGACATAAAGCACCACCCCGCCATGAAGATACTCCTCCCCATCATTGAGATATAATTTGTATGCTGGTATAGTACTATCCCATTGGTTATCCTCTTTCCACAATGTCTCTGAGATGCCAATTAAGTCTGTCATCAT
This sequence comes from Rhinatrema bivittatum, assembly GCF_901001135.1. Lineage (NCBI taxonomy): Eukaryota > Metazoa > Chordata > Amphibia > Gymnophiona > Rhinatrematidae > Rhinatrema > Rhinatrema bivittatum. Next base: position 251,396,594 of record NC_042621.1, on the reverse strand, counting down.
TCACTACTATACATTCTAAACATAGAAACATATATAGAAACATAGAAATGATGGCTGAAGAAGACCAAACGGCCCATCCAGTCTGCCCAGTAAGCTTTGCACTTTTTTTTTTCTCATACTTCTGTTAGTCTTGGCTCTTAGTAACCTTTTGGTTCTATTTCCCTTCCACCCCCACCATTAATGTAGAGAGCAATGTTGGAACTGCATCTAAGTGAATATCTAGCTTAATTAGTTAGGGGTAGTAACCGCCGCAATAAGCAAGCTACACACATGCTTATTTGTTTACCCAGACTATGTAATTCAGTCCTTGTTGGTTGTTGTCTGTATATAGATAGCAGAGAGTTATGCTGGATATGCATTGAAAGTGAAGTATCAGACTTTCTCCGCTGCCGTTGAAGCAGAGAGCTATGCTGGATATGCGTGAAGTATCAGTTTTTCTCCCCTGCCATTGAAGCAGAGAGCTATGCTGGATATGCTTGAAGTATTGGTCTTTCTCCCCTGCCGTTGAAGCAGAGAGCTATGCTGGATATGTATTAAAAGTGAAGTATCAGGCTTATTTGGTTTGGGGTAGTAACCACCGTAACAAGCAAGCTACTCCCTGCTTTTTTGTGAATGCAAATCTTTTTTCCACATTTCCTCTTGCCGTTGAAGCTTAGAGCAATGTTGGAGTCACATTAACTGTGTGTATGTTTATTGAATAAGGGTATTATCTCCAGGCACTTACTTCTTAGACTTCTGACAGCATTTCAAAGTGTGTTTTTTGTTTGTATTTGCATTCTACTTTTCAGTTGACAGGGATAAATTGGAATCTTTTAGCTTAGGTGAGTTTTAATTGTAGGCACTTGACTACTTTTCTTATTATTGGAATCTCTCTGTTGGGATGCTCTAACTCTAATGCTTCATTAGTATTCTTTGAAGATACCTCCCTCTGAACCATGTGCTGGGGAGTGACTGCTTTCCCCTTTCTTCTAATTTAAAAGCTGCTCTGTCCTTTTTCAAGGCTAGCATCAGCAGCCTGATTCTACCCTGGTTAAGGTGGAGCCCATCCCTTCGGAAAAGACTCCCCCTTCCCCAAAAGGTTCCCCAGTTCCTTATAAAACTGAATCCCTCTTCCTTGCACCATTGTCTCATCCATGCATTGAGACTCCTGCCTGCCTCTGGGGACACGCGTGTGGAATAGTGAACATTTGAGAGAATGCTACCCTGGAGGTTCTGGATTTCAGATTTCTACTTAAGTTCCTAAATTTGGCTTCCAGAACTTCCCTACCAAATGTTCTTATGTCGTTGGTGCCCACATGTACCACAACAGCCGACTCCTCCCCAGCACTGTCTAAAATCTTATGTAGGTGATGCATGAGTTCCGGCACCCTTGCACCAGGTAGGCGATCCTCATGCCTACTAGCCATCCAGTTGTTTACATTCCTAGTGATCGAATCACCAACTATGACAGCAAACCTAACCCTTCCTTCCTTGGCAAAAGCTCTGGGAGATACATCCTCTGTGTGACAGGATGATGCGCCACAGGATCTTTTCTTGCTGCAGCAGGTTGATGCTCTCCAATCATGAGACCTTCCTCCTGCATGGCAGCACCAGGGATGCCAGACTGGAGCTGGGACTTGGCTACTATGTCCCCGAAGATCTCATCTATTATCCCTCTCTGTCTGCCTCTGCTCCTTCAGGTCTGCCATTCTCGCCTCCAGAGATTGGACTTGTTCTCTGAGAGACAGGAGCTCTTTGCATTGGATGCATACATACAACTTATCACCGGCGAGTAAAAAAATCATACATTTATTTATTTATTTTATTTTTGGTTTTTATATACCGATCTTCTTACATTGGATGCAAATCAAACCGGTTTACAGTGAAACATTCGAATTTGCCTAAGAGCATTACATAGAACATAGAGCAACTTAAAATGCTTGAGAGCATTACATAGAACGAGGAATATATAAAAACTTTTTGTAACATGGTGTTAAAATAAACTTTTATACAAGGTTAATGCCAAAAACCGTCGACTTTGAATGAGAACAGTCGGAGAATTGCCTCAATTGAGAGAGTGCCGGGGGAGGAGGTCTGGGGTGGAGCAGGGGAAAGGGGAACAGTGGATCAGAGAGGTATAATGTAGGTGAAGGTTTAAAGGTGGATTAATAACAAAAGAGCAAAAAATGGTTGTAGAGGGGGGTGACTGTAAGCCCTCAAGGAAACGCTAGGCTAAATAGCCATGTTTTCAGTTTTTTCTTGAATGAAATCAGGCATGGGTCTTGTCTGAGTTCTGGTGGGAGTGTGTTCCAGTGGGTAGACACTAATGTGACACTCAATGCAAAAGACTGGGAGACCCCCTCTTGTTGCTGGACTGCTGCCTTCATGTTAAATTTGTTCAGTTCCTAGTTAAGTTTTAGGTTGTTATGGGAGTAGGATTGTGTATGATTAGGGTCCTTTAAATGTATTAGTGTATTCATTATATCTTTGGTAGTGATCTACAAGGGAATGATCAAACTCTTGATAAGGGTTTGGGAATTTCTAAGTTTAAGTTAAGTCTGATTTTTTTTAAATTTTTTTTTAAAGTGTGAAAGTTACACCTGCCTATAAATTAAAGGATGAGCTAGGTGTGGGAGGTTTGGGAAATACTTCTGTTTGTTGCCTGACTTTCTCGACTACCTATTTAAAACAAAACACAAGAACACAGTAAATAATATACCCCAATAATTTACTTCTCCCCAATACTCTTAAGTTTTAAAAATGTCTCCAAGCAGTACTTACTAATTCTTTCCAACCTCTCCTCTCAGTGCTCCCACTGCCCCATAATATGTTAAAAAAAAAAAATTAAAAAAAAAATCTAAACAATTTTCAATTTTTTTGGCTTTTAATAATAACTTTTTAAAGTTATGCAGCTGAAGCTGTCATCTTGTTTTTAGTTTATAGTAAAGTTTAGAATTGTTAGTACGAGAAGAAAGGCACTTCATTGCATTTTAATCCCTGATACCATCAAATAGCAATACACTGTGATGAAAAGTAATAATGCTTTCATATTACTGCACCATAAATGTGAAATTATACTGAATTTGGGCTGTTGCTGTTTAAAGAAAAACTAATCAGTACTATTGAACTATTTCATTTGCTTCAAACTGTATACATTGGCATTTTTTCTCTATAAAAACATGATTGCAAATACAGTATTTGACATAGGAAGGACAAGTTATATAGTAAGTCACCCAAAGAACAAACATTCTACTATATATATATATATATATATATATATATATATACACACACACACACACATCTGTAGTGCTCTAAAAGATTTACAGTAATTGGGAGCAAGCTCCTTCAAGCTAAATTGGGATATGAATAGATCATTTTATATAGGTTTGTAGATTCTCTTAAAATCTGTCTTATAATACTTACAAATAAAGTATGTTTGCATAACTGATATAACAGAATTTGAAAATCAAAAAGAGCTTGTGGTTAAAATGTCATTCCTTTCTCATGAAATAGAGCTGTAAAGTCACTTTTGGTTAAGCATATCAAGATAAATCCCCATGAGATAGCTATACGTGGAAATACTCCAAGGTATGCATAGAATGAAATCTAAAATTAAATAGGACAATGACATTTCACAATCTAAATCGTAGCTTATCTAAATCACAGCTGAAATAATGAAAAACAAGCAGTTCTGCTTTCTCCTAGTTGGAAGACTGTGATCCAATCAATTCCTACAGGTGATTGGAAGGCAGTTCTTTAAATTAGTTTTGCCGTATTGGGCTTTGTTCAAAAGGAAAAGCCATTAATTCTCTGCAGGACAAACTAAAAAAATACCCAGTATTTTAAGTGAATAGAGCCACCATCAGTGGAAAAGGCTAATCTGAATAATGTTTAAATGTGGTATTATCCCAGTTATGATACAGATATTGTTCTGCAGTTATTTTTGTTATATAGCTTTTTGCCCATGGCTTCCTGTCCTAGAGTTTCTCTCTATATCCCAACTGTACAGCAGAGTAGAGGGATGTACCGCGATTGTTTCAGACAATCTAGAAATGATCCCCAGAACAATTGTGAAGTTGTGTCCTATGCTGTTGGAGCATGTAGGATCAGATTTTCAAAGCCATTTGTGTGCTTAAATCTCTGTTATACAATTGACCTGGGCTCAGTGCTTGTAAAAAAAAAAAAAAAAAAAAAAAAGTATGTAATGCAGTTTTGCATGGATTTTTATGTAAACTTGGGAGAGGCTGTGGGGGCAGGGAGAGGTGGCACTTGAACTCGTGCATACTTTTCAAGTTTAAAAGATTTCTGTATAAGTTCACCCGCACACGTTATGCCTGCTATTCATCAAGTTTATTTATTTAAGAGTTTTTATATACCGTCATTAAGCTATTCACCATCATAACGGTTTACAATAGGGCACCTATAACCAAAAATATGGGTCGTACATTACATAGATGGTGCCATTATTATTCGGTAACAAAAAGACGTTTATTTGGGGGAAGGAGTGTTTCATAGTAATGTGTCCTGAAGGTTGCCTACAGGTTGCCTACAGTTTAACTTTGTGTGGGTGGGTGGGTTTTTGCATGTACCTGAGCACTTACACACACATTTTCAAAGTGAACTTGTACTCTTAAGTTTGCTTTGAAAATTTGGAGTAAGAGGTACTCGCAGACTTTACCCCACTGGGCACAATTCTAAAATTACTCTACCTATCTTCCTTCATAAGAATGACTTCAGCTCTTGATGGTATATGTAGAGACCCTCCTAGGTCTCCACTAGATGTCCCTAGCTCAGGCTTTGGGTAGGGAGTGAAGAGGATTCACAACCAGCATTTCCTCCAAGGATGCTAGGGTGTTATCTCCCATCTGCTTAATGGCAGGAGGATGTATAGGATAGTGTGGCACTTTGAGGTAGGTTCTGAGGAAGTAGGAGTGTAAGTATTTTGAGTTCTCCAGCCTCCAAATTTAGGATCCATGGTATGATATCTGAGAGAGAGGGAGAGGTACCTTCCTACTCAGTACCAAGTAGTCTGGAAGACGTTTTCTCAGTTTCTGTGAGAAAATTGTTGGAGAGTTTTTTTTGTTTGTTTTTTTTTGTGGAGAATCTCTGTTCATGCCTCTGGGAGGATATTCCCCCCCCCCCCCTGCTTGGAGGAGGTCAGTGAAAAGGCTGTGGTTTCTATCCTACTATCCATGGAGGGACAGCAGTTGTTTGCCTCAGAGAAGATTTTTCTTGGTTTTTGAGAAGGGTTTTGTTCCTTTTTGTTGGGAGAAATTTTTTCCACCATTTCTGCTTGGGAGAAGGAGTTTAGGATTGCATTTGTTGCTGCAGTTGGACTTTCTACCCAAGAGATCCTTTTGAAACACCAGAGGAGAACAGCTGTAAGGAAAGGTTTTCCTCAGGACCTTCCCATTTGAGGGGCACTCACTCAGAGGAGCAGGGCTGAGACCGTGGTTTCACTTGGAGTTATTTGTAGATCAAATGAGGAATTGCTAGCTGATCAGTTTTGAATATTGGATGCAGTTAAATTTATTATTTGGAATGCCCCACACTGAAATGTCCGGCGAGTTATTGTTACTGATTTAGAGATTGCAGTGGTTTCAACAAATTGAGTACTCTTGCTGGGGGTTGGGGGGCAGGGAGAGAAGAGATGCATTCTCCTTACGCTTTGGGCCATGGAGGTCCAGCTTTCCCCACCCCCCAGTTTGGAGAATCTATACCCCAGTGCTGTTGTGAGCCTATGTGGGGACTTGGTCCCTGGATTTAGTGTGTCCCCTGCATATTTCAGGTTACAACTCTGAAACAAGGCTACATATATTTAGAGATGTAGATTTAATTAAGCCACTGATGATGTAGTAAAGAAAAGATAGGGATGTATATAGCTTTATACCAACTTGATAAAAAAAAATGCAATTATAATGAACGGTTGACCAGTTGGTTCAGTATCAGTGCTATATAGCCAGAAATATAGGCTTGATTTCCAAACCCAGCTTCTGCTTTGCAGACTGACCATGACTGCTTCTCTTAATGACATCTCTTGTGATCTTAGGCAAATTACTTTAATCTCCTCTTTATTTCAGGTCCTCATTAGATTATACAGTCTTCAGGACAGGGGCACATTGTAATTTCTCTGGTTCCCTGGTTAGGGTGCACTGTAATAGGTAAATGTTCAAAGACGTACATACGTAAAAGTGTGCATATATTTGCCTATGTAACATTCACTTATAAATCATATTTTATAAACATATAACATACCTGCGTATATACATGATAATGACCTATTTTCAAGAAATTTATGCACAAACATCCTCTAAACTACGTGCGTACATAGAAAGATAGAAGCATGACAGCAGAAAAAGACCTTATTGCCTATCTAGTCTCCCCATCCGTCCAATTTCTGTAACCCTTACAATTCCTATCACTCCCTTGGAGATACCCTGTGTTTATCCCATGTTTTCTTGAAATCAGATAGTTTGTCTCCACCACCTCCGCTGGGAGGCTGTTCCATGCATTCACTACTCACCTTGCAAAGAAATATTTCCTTAGATTACTCGTGAGTCTACCTCCTTTCACCTTCATCTCATGACCCCTTGTTCTAGATCCTCCTTTCTGTTGAAAGAGGCTAGCCTCTTGTGCATGTAAACCTATAAGATATTTAAATGTTTCTATCATAGCTCCCCATCTCGCTTTTAGTCTAGGATATATGTGTTAGATATTTAAGTCTATTTATTTAACTATTTATTTTTATTTATTTAGACATTTTGTATACCATTGTTCCATATATACATCACAGCGATTTACAAAGTAACATTCATAAGTTATGACTCAACAAACAAACAATGATTGGTTATAGAGGTAGTATTCCTATACATGTATTAATATCTATCTTGTGAATTTTCTATTACATATTAATAACATCTCTTGGATTTATTTTCATGTTTTGATTATTATATTTTGTCTTTCTTGTCTTTGTGGTTCTCTGTTTTCAGGTGTATTAGGTTAATTCATACATGTTTTTGAATAGCCATGTTTTTAGTTCGCACTTAAATTTCTATCAGGTAAAATACATAACATCTCGGGCAGAGAATTCCATAGCTTTGGGCCCACTACAGAAAACACATGATCTCTTATTTACGTCAGATGAGTGCTCTTTATGGTTAGAATAGTCAATAGTCCTTTATTTTGGGATCTTAATGTTCACTGAGGTGTGTAAGGTTGTAATGTCACTCCTAACAAGCTGGAGTTATTGTAATGAATGATGTTGAAAATTATCATTACTACTTTATAATAAATTCTGGATTGTACTGGTAACCAGCAAAGGTGTAATGTAGTCATATTTCTTGGATCCTAGTACGAGTCGTTCTGCAGTATTTTGTAACAGTTGTAGTGGTTTTAAATGATATGCTGCAAGACCTAGTAGTAAGGAGTTGCAGTAGTCTAGGTTTGAGAATATTGGAGTTTGCAGTACAGTACGGAAGTCTGACATTGTTAATGGTTTCAACCGATGCAGTATTTGCAGCTTGGCGTAACCAGTTTTGATTAGGTTACTGAGTTGTGTTTTTATTGTTAGGTTCTCATCTAGTTGTATTCCTAAGTCCCATACTTGGCCTGAGGGATTTATTTGAAAATTGACCAGGTCCAGGATAGGTGGTTTAACTATCAAAGCATTTCTATTTAGCCTGATGATTTTTGTCTTTTGGGAGTTTAATGTGAGTTTAAGTTGTGAAAATTCTTGCTGTATTGCTTTCATATAGTTAGAAAGTATCAAGGCTGTATTTTCATATGTTTTGGAGAGTGGTATGTAAAACTGCACGTCGTCAGCATACAAGAAGAAAGATATTCCTATATTCATTATTAGTTTACATAGAGGGAGCATGTAAATACTGAAAAGTGTTGCTGAGCAGGCTGAGCCTTTTGAGGTACACCTGTATCACACTGGAAGGTGTCAGATATATGGTTGCCCAATTTGACTTGGAATGTTTGTTGAATAAAAATGAATAGAACCATCTGAGAACATTGTCGTCGATCCCAAATGTTTTTCATCTGATGGCATAGATTATGGTCCACTGTGTCAAAGGTTGCTGTTAAGTTGATTAGTACAAGGCAGTAAGATTCTTCTGCATCTAGCCCTCTTAGAACAAAGTCCATTGGTGAGAGGAGTAACGTCTCTGTTGAGTGATGTTTTCTAAATCTGAATTGATTTGGGAATAGAATATTTTGATCTGCCAGGTGATTATCAAGTTGGGATAACACTGATTTCTCAAACTTTTGCTAGAAATGGTTGGATATTGGATGTTAGTTATCCCAATCGTCCATTCTACCAGACTTGTTTTTTATGAACGGCTTTATCACCACTGCTTTAGTCCATTTGGGACAGTAACACTAGCAGCCACCACTTGCCCTCTGTGTCCAGCGTCCTTGACCCGGGCCCTCCCTCCCCCCCCCCCCTTTTCTCCACTTGTTGAAATTATATAATCGCCATTCATAATATAAAACATGCTGAAACTGTTATTGGTATCAAAAAAGGCTGCAGCTTTATTTCTTTAACATATGAATAAAACTTCCTGGGGTACCCGAGCCGATGTGCTGTCAGTGACTGCCCGCCGTAACCAAGCCAGGCGTCCTTTTAGCCGTGGGCCCCCCTGAGTCCCCGCTTCCAGGCGGGGGTCCCGCCATTGGCACGTTATGCGCCCCCACCTTTCTGCACCTCCCCCAGCGCTGTCTGGCTACCACGCCGTCCGGTGATGCCGCCGGCACCACTTACAATATATTCAACCGGCCCGGGTAACCACCTAACCACCCCCCACCAAGCTGCGACAGTAACCCCAACATTGCACATATTGGTTTTATTAACTAACATGTATATATTAGAGATGTGTTTAGTTTTTGCATGTCGGCTTGGGCTTCGGCCCGGGCAACCCATGGAAAACTTCATTTTCCAACAGATCGGTTATTTTTGGTTCGGCGATTTTCTTCAGAAACGAAAAACCCACCCCAGCCCTTACAATTTAGTTTATTACAACCCCCCCCACCCTCTGGACACCCCCCCCAAAACTTGCCTAAAATCCATGGTGGTCCAGCAGGAGTCCCGGGAGCGATCTCCCGTGCTCGGGCTGTCGGCTGCCAGGAAACAAAATGGTGCCGGTGGCCCTTTGCCCTTACCATGTGACAGGAGCTACCGGTGCCGTTGATCGGCCCCTGTCACATGGAAGGAGCAATGGATGGCCGGTGCCATCTTGTTAACACTAGTTAGGGGTACCTTGCCTCATGTTCCTCTACTTATTTAATTAGCTGCGGCCTTTTCCTTCCTTGCGTACCATGCTTCTATTGCATCTTGTAACACATTATTAAATATGTCATAGCCTATATCGGACAAATGTATTCTGTCCTCTCTGAACAATCCCGGACACATGTCCTCTGCCCACTGATGTCTGATCTGATGCACACCTCTCTTACTTGTCCACATCTCCATCTGGCTGTTAACTTTATTTCTGCCTCTATTCCATAATTTTGAGTCTTTCCACTTAGGCCTTGGTATAATTTCCGACCAGACCAATGTGGTCTTTGGGTATAATGCTGCTATTATGTTTAGGTCGCTTTTTACCTTTTTGATCAAGCTCTTGCATGTTAATGAACTCAAGTCATTGTCCCCCAGGTGTATGATCATCACATCTGGAGCCGCCCTGGAATCCCTCAGGCGCCATAACAAGGGCAATAACTGATTCCAAAGCATGCTGGGTTTTCCTGTCCATGTGACGACGACACCCATGTGTTGCCAATCTCAGGTGTTGTCCGTAGGGTCACCTGATCGCTCTCTTGGCCGCTCATCATATGTACGAGTGGCCAATAATCCATGCTTGTCGCTGAACCCGCTGTTGCTCTGTATAATATAAATAATAAGTCTGGTTAGTTGAGGTAGAGGCCACCTTGTCTAACCTCATGTAGGTGTTGATTGCATTCGATCTCCTTCTAATTCTCTTTATCACATCTTTTTCTAATCTGGCTTGTGCTGCACTGGTAGCCACTCCGCTGACTCTGAGAGCTCCAAAGAAAGCCAGCAAGAAGGCGAGTCTGAATAACCTGGTCTCGAACGCTGATGAGCAAATTTCTGATAACTATACCCATAACATCTTCAACATGTGGTGTGTAATGGGATGTCTACCGTCTCCGGTTGGGCCGATTTTTCTTGCCCATCCTGTCAACATCTTTATAATGAAATATTTTGTGGGGTCGCCCCATCCACATGTTTTAAAAAAGAATGCCACTCTGGCTAGGTGCTTGATGACGGCATTCCTGGATACTCCATTTTCTTTTGCGGTGTCTATGAATTTGACCATGAGTTCTTCCTTGGCTGGTCCCTGTCTCCAACCATTTTTCTCAAGGAAGCTGGTCACCTCTTCAATGCTTTGACAATATGACACCCATGTTGATGGCGCTACTGATCTGCGGAGTAGTTCCCTTGTTGTTGCAGACCAATTCTCCATAATCCTGCCGGCATTGTGGTTGCTGCTTCATCTGCCGTTGGTACATGCTTACGAAATAAATGCCATTTACCACACCATCTGCCGCACCATTCATAATCCTCGGGACATGTCTAGCTCTCAGGGTTATGTTGTGACATAATGCCTCTAAAACTGTCTCCCTCAGTAGATTGACTACCATTGCGCATTTTGCCGATTGTGCGTTCAGAACATGAACAACCGCTTGGTTGTCGCACTAGAAGATAATGTGTCTATTTTTGAGTTTTTCACTCCACAATATTAAAGTTACCCATATGGGGAAGAGCTCTAAGAAGGTTATGTTCTTCGTTAGTCCCGTCTCCTTCCATTCTTCCAGCCACACACCATGCCCCTTGACACAGTGCTCCAAAACCCCAACCACCTGATGCATCCGTTTGTATGTTCAAGTCCTTGCTAGATAGTGGGGGACCTTGGATGACTGAGACACTATTAAAGTTGACCAGGAAGGAGTTCCATATTCTGAAGTCCTCTCGTATTTCTTTCGATACCCGAAGGTAGTGGTGCGGTTTCCGTATCCCTACTGTAGCTGCTGCCAGTCTTCGCATGAACGACCTTCCCATGAGAATCACTCGGCAAGCGAAATTCAAGGTTTCCAAGATAGTTTGTGCGACTTGGAGCCTTATTTTCTTTGCTGCCACCGTTTGTTGTATGATGTTGTGCAGTTTAGCTACTTTTTCTTCTGGTAATCTTGCTATCATTCATTTGGAATCCAACTCTATTCCCAAGAATGATATGGTTGTTGCTGGACTTTCTGTTTTGTTACTGGCCAGTGGAACTCCGAATTTCTCCACAACTACCTGGAAGTCTGCTAGCAAATCGCCACATGTGTTGGAATCCTGTGGGCCCACAAATAAAAAGTCATCCAAGTAATGGATAATGTTATTAGACTCTGTCTTTCTTGCTACAACCCAATGCAAAAATGAGCTGAAGAGCTCAAAGTAAGCACATGAAACTGAGCATCCCATGGGCAAACATTTGTCAAAGTAGTATTGATTGTTGAAGGTAAATCCCAGTAGCGGAAAGCTGTTTGGGTGTACCGGAAGTAGCCTGAAGGTGAACTCTATGTGCGCTTTTGCCATATGGGCCCCTTTTCCTCATGTCTGTAGCAGTACAACTGCTGTATCAAAAGATGCGTACTGCACCGAACATTCCTCCTGTGGCAGTTGATCGTTCACAGATTGCCCTGGCGGGAATGATAAATTTTGTATGAGCCGGAATTTTCCTTTTTCTTTCTTGGGGATTACTGCTAATGGTGAGATGAACATATTCGGGAATGGTTGTTGTGCAAATGGGCCTGCTATCCTTCCGAGTTGTAATTCTGTTGATAACTTCTCTTGGACTATGTCTTCATGCTTTGTTGCCGATGGAGCATTGCCGGTCTTTGCTCCTTGTATCTGGCCCTGAAATGGGATAATAAACCCTTCCTTAAACTCATGCATTATCTTGCCTGCTTTCTCTTTGGGTATATGTCTAGCCATGGTTTCATTGCCTCGAGATGTACTGGTGAAGGTGCTTTTCCGAATTGCAGATTCTCATGTTTGTTTAGCCTTACTCCCAGCCGTTGCCCTTTTTGGGCATTTTATCATTGGATGTGGGGCTGCGCAATTAGTGCAAACGTGTTTAAATTTGCAATCTTGAAACGTGCAGACGGCTTTGTTGTATCGCCAACAGGTGTTGTCATGGGCCGACACCTGCTTTGTTGCGTGTCTGTAGGGAGATGTCCTTCGGTAGCTCCTTGCTCTTATTCCTTGCTCTGACGATTTGCAAGTCATGTGTTGTATCCATAGGCTGACGTCCTGTGTTCCCCATGTCATATAATGGCTCTCCTCCATCTTATCCCGGAGCTTTTCATCATAATTCAACCAGGACCAGCCCTAGTGCTGCTGATAAGCTCTCAGGATATTAACTGCATAGGTCAGCATGGGACCATATTGTGAATGATCCTTACGCCCAACGACACTAGCCATATATAAAAACGCCATCATCCAGTTAACTATATTCTTAGGGATTCTCTTCTCCTTTTCTTTAGTTGTTGTTGAGTCTTTTGACTTTTTTCGTTCTTCTGTTTTTTGTCGCCCATGCAGAATACTAAAGATGTCTATGTATTTCCTCTTTCATATTTTCTTTCTCAACCGCTTGGGAACTTCCTCCCAGAGCTTAGATAGCGTTGTGAGCGCAGGCGGCCTCCTTGTCCACCATCTTATTAGGTCCTTGCTGTTTGCTGTCTGACCCAGAATCTGATGATGATGTATCTGAGGAACTATCGGAGCTGGTGCTTGCCCTGCGCTTGCGTTTCGCTTTGTGCTTCTTTTTCTCTGTGACCGAGCTGCTAACTGTCCCCATGAGCCTCGACCCAGAAGACAGTGACTTTTACCCGTTATACCCTTCTTTGTCCCCGCACTCACCCGCACTGCCTTGCTCGGTCTGCAGCCGCCGTGCTGACTGACTTGCTGATGGGCGTTCCTCGCCATCTCCATTGTCTTGCGACCCTCTCTATTCATTCTGCGCTGCTGTCCCATCTTGGTCCAAGGCCTGCGCTGGTGTCCTCTTATTCCGATCCAACACTCCTCTTGCCATGTCATCTGCACCTGGCCTTGTTCCTGCTTCATTACTTTATGAAGTTCTGGTAGCCCATGGTGCTGACCTAGGTCCTTGCTCTCCTTGATAATGCGGGGGTCCGTGAGGCGGCGCTGACCAAGACCCCCACGGAGGCTGGAATTCGTGACACTTCATTTCTCCTTGTGGCCCATCCCATGGTCTCCTCATCGAACTCCAGCTGGGGTAAGGACCATGATCTCCTCAACCCCACCTTGCTTTGTTATTCCAGCCTGTGCCGTCCTGATTCTGCCAAGAGTGGTCTGCTTGATTGTCATATCACCTTTGCTCGTGAGGACGCGGCTCACTGCTCTGGTAGCTGATATCCATTCTGTTTGCATGCCAGTCTTCGTCACTCCTGTTGGCATAGTGCTGCGAGCGTCCGTGAGTAACCCGCTGTCTTGTCGGTGGTTCGTTTGTATTCCTCCTTTCGCTGATGTTCGCCCCTAGCGCTTCCTCCATCCCTGTCTCCGTTGTTTCAAATTTTGTCAATTCCTCCATTTCTGTTGCTTGCTGCTCCTCTCTTCCTCGGCCGGCGCTCTGCTGCTGCCCCTTCTTCCTCTGCTGCACTCTCCTCTTGTCTTCTTCCTACCACGAGCCCTCTGCTGGATTGCGGCTTCTGAGCTCGCTCCCCCTTTGTTGTTGACTTTTTCCACTGCCGTGGATCTGGTCAATCTTTGGTTTCAGCCTGTTGACTTGGCCCTTGGCAAGGCTCTTGCTGCTCTGCGGGATGACATGCTGCGCCTACGATTGCCGCAAGAAATCAGTGGTTTATTAATATCTGTCACAACTTATCTTCTCCTGATCAAGTTGTTTTTTTTTTCTTTCCCCGGGGTTGGAACTCCTAGCCCTCGACCTATAGAGGCCCAACTGCTTCACTGCCTACCACCTCCAGGTCTGTCTGTCTTAATTACTAATTACTCTATGATTCCTCCCCTTAGCTGTGTTATCCTGGGGATATCTATCCCTTTTTGCTCCCCATGGGAGCTGATAACATGCACCCAAAATCACTATTCATAGCACGCTGCTCAACCCCTTACGTTTTGGCTACCTGCTCTACCCCTTACTTCTTGGCTACCTATCATACCGTCTGTGTTGCCTACTCAGCAATGCATCTTATGTAACACCTTTATTATTATTAATTTTTTTTTTGCAATATTGGGTGCCTGTGTGTGCCATTCCCTTCCTGGCCGTGCACTGGGCAGCCAGCCGGCCAGCTGGTGATCCTGCATATATTATTAGTGGGCCCCGTGCCTTCCCATCTTTGTTAAAAGTTGCTGCCATCTTGCAAGCTGCATGGCCTGAATAGTTACACATGTAACTCCCTCGTGCCCCCCCTACCTCCTCGAGCCCAAGGCGGTGGGGGGGGGGGGAGGGGTGGTGGTCTCCCTTCTATTACCTTGGCCCAGCTATCAGCCCATCCCCATATTTTGTTTTTATATATATATATATATATAATTTTTTTTTTTAAATGACTTATAGGAACCTGCCTCTCTGGGCCATACCCAGCGCCCACCAATCCCAGCCTCATGGGGCCTTCCAATCCCTTTTCTCCCCAGGCCTTCCAATCCCATTCTCCCAGGACCCGCTCATGCCAGCATCCCACTTTCAAAATTGGGCAATCCGTGCCACAAACCCAGCAAACAGAAAAACAAAATTCACCATATTTTTCTTTATTAAATATATATATATATTAATTTTTTTTTTTGTTTATACTTGCAGTTAGAAGACCATGCTTGAGAGGGATACCGGTGCTGCCACGTGGTCTGCTCGGTAACGGGCTGCCCAGCTGACGTACGATCTGTCCCCCTGGTGCGGTCGGGCCTGGCTATGCTCGCGGTCGGATCTGGCGCTGTCCAGGTGCTGATCGGCCGCGTGGGTGGGAGTCCCCGATGCCGGTTCCCTACTTCTCCGGCTGGCCTCGCGAAAGGGACTCGCCGCTGCCGGTTCCCTCCTTGTCTGGGCTGGGTCGCTCACCCTCCGCGTGTCTCCTCGAGGCTGCTGGCGACTTCGCTAGCTCGAGCATAAAAGGGGCGGTTTTAGTTTTGCCGCGGCCCTTTAACAGGGCCGCCATGTCATCAGCCAGCGCCATGGTCGCTGCCGATGACGTGCCCTGCTCGCTCTCCCTCCGCCCCTCACCCCTTCCCCTTTCCCCTGATGGACCGCCGCACATCGTGAATGGCGCACCGTTACCGGGGTGGGCTCTGGCCAGGAGGCTCAGGCCACCTATTTCCTTTTGAGAGAGACAGGCTAATTAATGTTATGATAGCCTGAGTGATAACCCCGTGTATTTGTTTCAGGGAGCTGGCTGGAATTGGATCATTTGGGTGCGTGACAGGTTTAATTTTAGTAATGATTTGACTAATTTCCAGCTTCGATACTCTTATCAGCTTTCAGAAATTTAGATTGATTTAGTGTAGTGAGAAATTAGATGCCACATTTTGTATTAATGATTTATATCTTCTTTGAATAACTTCTTAATACATAATTGTGCAGCGAGTCTTATTGCTATGGATTTGCTTTATTTTACTGTTTGAATTTTTAGTGTTTTTTCATGATTTTTCTTTTGCAAAACATGTGTTAGTGGCTAGACCCAATGGCTTCAAGATCTTCACTGAATTATAGCTGCTACCTTTATTGTTTAGCCAGGGGTTAGTATGTATGAGCTGCACATTCCAACATTCATTTGGTATTTTGAAGGAGGCTTCAGAATTCCTTGTGCTGTTATGAAATACTTGGCGTGCATTTTATTTTCTTCTATGTCTTGCTTTCCTCTAAACTTGAGCATCCAGTTCAGTGTAATTCATGGCAGAGTGGAGTCTGAAACAGAGACACCATGATCTTTAGTTCAGAGCCTCTAGACATTATCCTTGTTTAGACCCCAAACTCCTCTTTTGATGACCTAATCATTATAGGGGCAGTTTTTTGTAGTTGTAGAGTCAATATGCATTCATTCTGATTTCCATCCATATATATCTCTGTTGCAAGATGACTGCAATTCTTTCCCTTCCAACCTAACCAGGGGCAGTGGTAATTGCTTTCATATTGCTCTCTTCATTCTGACTGATGAGTAAGAGTTAAGCTGGGATTGAAACCCTGGTTTCCCCCATAGCAGCACACAACAATTCCATTGGGTCATGTGGCTGACTTGATCCAAATTCTGAAGATAACATGTAATTATCCTGATCACTTCTATTCCTTTATTTCTTCAAGTCTTGCTACATCATTATTAGCATTCCTGCGTATTCTATAGTTAGTAAAGAGTCAAAATTCATTTTTTTAAATCTGTAAAATGTTTTCAGATATGATTAACTAAAAGTTATATAATTACCATCCTATTAGCAAGAGCTTTTAATTTTCCATTCCACTATATTTTTTAGTCTTTGTCTATATTTTCTAACACAAAACAAGGTTTTACAAGAACTAAAATATATTCAGATTAGAATAAATTATTCTAAATAGGATCCATATGTCTGTTTAATTTGCAGCAATGGAAATGTATTTTGGATTTGTTTACATGCAGAATGTATGCCAGGCATAACAACTTTGAAGGTTGGACTTGATTTAACTGTGACAAAAGGTTCTCTGATAAGACAGAACAGATTTATGTTACAGATGATGCAAGATATTAGTCTATGGTTAACCCAGATGACTAAAGCAAAGATAGCTGGGCAAAGCATTAGAGATGTGCAGCGGTAAAACCTTTCGGTTCGCGCTTCGTTTTCGGCCTGCTGCAGGATATTTCATTTTTCCCACGGCTTGGGCTTTTTTTTTTTCAGGGGACCCCGATTTTCGGGATAGTATGCACTAACAGTACACGCTAACTCCCGTTAGTGCACGCTAACCCGAAAAACAAATTTTTCTGAAATTTCAGAAAAATTACATTCCATTTTTTGATTCTCCAAACCAGGATAAATTAGACAAAATGAATGCACATCCCAACAAAACATTGTGCAGCATCTTTCTTTTTTTGTGGATCCACTCTATCCTTGTATCATGTTAGAATGGTGATGGGCAGGCTGGATGTAATTTAGCAAGTCTGTTTGTAGCTTTCCAGAATGTAAATTTAAGTACATCTGTTTAATTTATTCCAACAGTCACATCCCAGCAGTAAATGTTTTCTACAGTATAACATGAGACTGCTTCAAGTAAAGATGGTACATTTTCGCGAACTCTTTCCAGTTAAGGTGGGGAGATACAGCTGCATTTGAAAACTTACTGTATCCCATGCTGAGTGAACTGACAACATTGTTCAAAGATTTCTCTGAGGGTTTTTGTACTCTTTATTTTGGCTTGCGTCAACTCCTGCCAGAAACCTATCTGCCATAAGATTTTGAAATGTTGTAAAGAATAAATTGGAGGAGTTGAGACTGGGCAGTATAGCTGTTTCTTGATGGTCTCTTTGCTTTGATGAGGTTGTCTCCCTTAGTTGTTGTTGTTCCAGAAAAGGAGCCAAATAGATACGTTGATTCTGAATTTGTGGTGGTATGAGGGGCTTTCAGTTGATTTGGTGCCATATGAGATGTGCTTAGTGCATGATATACCACAATTACATTAGTTCATTGTTCTGGATGGAATGCTGTGATGGCCAAACTGGGTATTCATTCATTCCACTAGTAGGCTTCTCTGTGTTCATTCCAATAGTTTTCCTTATTTTTTTTTTATTTAGGTTTCTTGGGAAATATTATTATGATAAATATATGACCATTGGGTGTTCTATATTATTATAAGCATATTTTTAAATGTTCGGCACATTTACTCTGGGTGATAACTCCGGGGACTGGATTGGACAATATTATATACTTTTTGTCTGATTTTATTGATTTTATTATTCATCTCATGCATTGTGGGTCATGTGTTAAGCTTCTGAATGGATTTTTGGCTGAATGTTTTGGTATACCTATTGCTCGTAGTAAGATAGAAGGCCCATCTGCACAGTTTATCTTTTTGGGAATTGAGCTAGATTTAGAGATGACGATTATTTCTGTTTGCTTTCTGAAAATGTCCAGTAACTCCAGTATTTAGTTAGTATCACTTGCTTAACCATGAACATTGTTGCATTGTGTGCAATCTTTAGTAGGCAATTTTGCATGCTGGGTTATTCCTATTTTATTTTATTTTTTAAATCTTATATTCTGCAAAATCCCAATATATTTTTCAATGCAGTAACTATGAGTAGAGTGTTTATGAAGTGTTGTTTTTTTCTGCTGATGGTGTATTGTGTAAATATTTCATTTGGACTACTAGGTGATTACATAATTATCTTCTGATTTGAAAGGGAATTTAAGTCCAGTTTTAATGCGGTGTCCTTGTGGCAATCAAATCTGGTGTCCATGAGTTACACCAGGAAGCTGCAGGAGACAGAGGGTTTGATTGATGTGGCCTGATTTTTGGATGGTGTCAGGTGTTAATAAAAATATTACCTTTATGAAGTTGTTCCCATTAGTGAGGACATTAATTATTTAGGTGGACAAGTTGTGAAGTAAAAAAGCAATATTTTGGTGTGATAATCTTGGTGTAGTAGAGCTCATTAATCAATAATCTGTGAAATGTGCATATGTGTTGGATTTACTGTACAGGTTTGTTTTGTGGTGTTTACAGCTTGGGAGTAGCACGTTCTGGGCTTTGACAATATGATCTTTGATTCTTTTTCCAAATGGTCACTTTCTGAAGTCTAGCACTTGTAATGAATACACTAGGAATGCATATATCTGATTACCTTTGGAAATTCTGAATTCATAAACTTTGAACTTTTGTTCTTCTTGGCTCCTGTGACCTGGGCCTCTTGTGCCTGAGGCTGTAACAAGGTATTGGTTTTTTTCTGAAGGATAATGGGTGGATCTACTAGATGATGATTTAAAAATGAAATATATCTTGCACATGAAAGAGCAATAGTTATTGCAGAGTGACAGTATCATCCCATTCCTTTTTTGCTAAGGTAAATGGTTGTGCTAATCCAACTGAGATTTATTGTTAATCAACTACATAAGAACATAAGCACCATGCTAGATTAGACCAAAGGCCCCATTGAGTCCAGCACTGTCTTTGACAGTGGCCAGTCCCAAAACGTAGGTCCAGTTTTGCTCATTCTCAGGGATAAATGGTAGATTTCTAAGAATCACCTGGTTAATAACTGTTTATGGACTTTTATTCCAGGAGCTTGTCCAAATCCTTTATTAAACTCAGGTATGCTAGTTGTCTTGACCACATCCTTCAGTAACAAATTCCACAGCTTGGGTTGAGAAAAAATATTTTCTCCAATTTGTTTTAATTTGACCACCTGTTAGTTTCAAGGATTAACCATTCCCTAATCCTAGTACTATTTGAAAGGATGAATAACAGTTCCCTATTAACTGTTCCACCCCACTAATTTTATCTTTATCGTATTTCTTCTCCATTGTCTGTACACCAAGTTGAAGAGCCCTTCCTATTCAGCCTTTGTTCATAAGAGAACTGTTCTCATCCCCTTTACCATTTTTTGTTGCCCTTCTCTGTTCCTTTTCTAATTTTGCTATATTCTTTTTGAAATGGAGTAACCAGAACTGCATACAATACTGAAGGCGAGGTAAGACCATAAGTCTATATAGCGGCAATATTGTCAGGATGGGCCAGGATAGTTGGGACTGTGATTATTTGGCATAAGCTGATTAATATTTTCTGCTTAGAAGATATGGAGGACATTGTCCTTTATCTATGATTTGTATTATGAAGTTTCTCTCTTCAGAGTAGCATTCTTTCACTTTTTTTTTTTGGAGCATTCTAAATGAGGAAATTAGCTGCCACATTTTCAAGCCAAGCTAGAATTTCAGGATTAATTTATGACCATATCTTGGTAATGGGGAACATGGTATTGCGCCAAGGTAGATCAGAAAGGACCTGGAGAATTTTTGATATTTAAGTGAATAGGTAATTTAGTGACTTGTCCAGTGTAAAATGCTTATTCCTTTCTGCTGGCGAGGCTGATAAGAGGATGTCCATAGAGATGTTTCATGTTCACATGGATTATTTTTTTGCGATATTGAAGCAGGAGTTAGGCTTTATGGACATAGACTTGAAAAGTTTGGGACCCATTTCTTTCAAATTGGGGCTATGTCTAGTGCCACAGAGTCAGATTTTCCAGGTTTTCTGGTAGATTGGCAGATGGAGTCAGAGGCTTTTGCATCATACCTGAGACTCTTGCCTAGTGGTTTATAGTTGCAGGTTGTGACATTTTTCCTGTTTTTATCCTTAGGGTATCTTACAAGTGGATAGATGTGGTGAACTTATTGGGTGATGAGCTACTCATTTGTATTATGGGTGCATGAGTGGACATGTGTTTGACTTTATGCCTGGTAGCATATCACTCTTACAAAACCGTAGTAATTCTTTGATACAATTATGAGGTTGTTGCACCAGAGGACAGTAGTGTGTGATTGAAGCTAATCAGATCTGATGAGACACCAGCTGGGGTATAACAGGAGGCCTGGCTTGTGGTGATTCTCTGCCAGATGATGCCTCACATCATCCAGTCTGCAGTGAAGGTGACCCATCTGGCTGGGACCTCGTGGCTGGGCCATCTCTGCATCAAGTATAGAATGTTTGGGGTTTTTTTTTTTGTATTGTTTTGCTGGTTTAACTATGATGTAGCTGCAGCCCTTGTTATCCAAGACAATGTATTTGCAGTTCTTTCTGTCTTGTATTGCTTTAAGCCAGGAGTAGACAACTTTAGTCCTCAAGTGCTGCAAGTCAGTAGAATTTTCATGATATCATACTAACAAAGTAACAATAGCAGCAAAAGACCAAATGGTTCATCCAGTCTCCCTAAAAAATTTCATATGGTAGTAACTGCAGCTCCGTTCTGGTTACCCCCAAGCCTTATGTTAAGGGTAGTAATATGTACAATCAGACATGCTGCTTGAATATGCTTTGCTTTTGGTCTTGGCTGTAAAAGCAGTCCTGTGCTTTTTCCCTGATGTCTGCAAATCAGTACCCCAGACTGCAAAAGTCAGGGCTCAGCATTGGCTATCGTCTGAACACAATTCCCCCTTTTTCTCCCAGCTGTTAAAGCGGAGATTGATGTTGAAGTTGTACCAAAAGCATCAAGCCTAATCAGTTAATGGTAGTAAGCCCCATGCTTTCTGATTAAGGGTAGTAACTGCCGCTCCATGCAGGTTACATCCATGCACCCATTTCTCATTTCCAATCTCTAACCTTTAGGGATAAACAGTGTTTATCCCATGCCCCCTTGAATTTGTTTACTGTTTTATATTTCCTGATGATGGATCGGAGTCATTCCTCCCCTGTTGCTTCATTTTGTGACCCCTAGTTCTACTGTTTCCTTTCCAATGGAAAAAGTTTGAAGTTTATGTATCATTAAAACCTTTTATGTATCTGAAGGTTTATATCATATCTCCCCTGCACCTCCTCTCTTCCAGGGCATACATATTCAGATCCTTCAGCCTTTCATCATAAGCCTTCTGATGCACACCACACACCATTTTGGTCGTGCTGGATTGCCTCCATCCTGTCTCTATCCTTTTTGAGATAACAGGCTCCAGAACTGAATATAGTACTCACCAAAGACCCGTACAAAGGCATTATCACCTCATTTTTCTTATTGGTTACTCCAATCTCAGTATATTGTCCAGCATTTTTTGGCTTTAGCTATCCCTTTGTCACATTGCTTCTCTGCCTTTAGATTTCAGGACACTTATTACCCCAAGATCCCTCTCCCAGTTCATGCACATTAGTCTTTCACCCCATCACATACAGCTCTTTTGGTTTACTGGACCCCAAATATACTTATTGGCATTGAATCTAAGCTCCCAAAACTTCGACCACTCTTCATTTTCTCTACTCCTTCAGGCATGTCTGTCTGTTGCAGGTTTTAGTTTCATATGCAATAGACAAACTTTACCTTTTATCCCTTCTGCAATGTCTCACACAAAGATATTGAATAGAACTGAACCCAAACCCGATCCCTGGGGCAATCCACGTAACACTGTTCTCTCTTCAGAGTAGGTTCCATTTACCATTACCCACAGTCTCCTGTCAATCAACAGTTTGTAATCCACTCCACCACCTTGGCACACACTCCCAAGCTTCTCATTTTATTCACAAACCTTGTATGCAGGACCAAATCAAAAGCTTTGCTGAAATTCAAATAAATCACATTGAGTGCTCTTCCTTGATCCAATTATCTAATTACCCAATAAAAACCTGTCAGATTTGTCTGACAGAAACTTTCCCTGATTAATTTATGCTGCCTTGGGTCCAGCAGACTACTGGATTGTAGATAATTAACTATCCTTTCCTTCAGCAGAGTCTCCATTAAATTTACCAACACCAAGGTAAGGCTAACCAGCCTGTACCTCCCAGCTTCCTCTCTGCTACTGCTTGAAACAAAGAGGTGCTAAGAAAGCAAACTCTATGAAGCTGGTATATGGGAGCAGATCCAGCAATCAGTCAGGTTAAAAACTTGTTAATAGGCCTTGGTAAGTTCAACATAGCCATTGTCTTCCAGAACCATAAAGGGGCCAGCTACCATCCTGGGTAGGAGAGCCAATCAGAATAGAGTGAAAAGATGCAGTTAAAAACTTATTTGATACAGCCATGGACAGAGACCTTACTTGATTTCAGATGATTCAGATCCAGAAGACACCTCAGTTCCCTGAGGCTCCAATGAAGCAGCACCTGACTCCAGGGGATACCTGGCTGTGTCAGGGTACAAGCGAGGACTAGAAGACACACCGACTTAGTTTGAATATCTGCGGGGCTGGGTGTGCCTCACTGTTGCTGAAGATGTTCTTTATTGTCTCCGCTTGGCTGCAAAGCTAAATATCAACAGTTCACAGGTCTTACTTTCTTTACACAAGCGTGTCTAGGACAAGCACTGTCCCAAAAGGTACAGTCTCACTTGGAATGCTCTGCACCCGCATGGCTGAGTGAAACAGGATGATTACTGGTTTTTTAATCAGTCTTGGCCCCCATAGTCAGCGGCTCGATCTCACGTTGATCTACTTGTCTTTCTATCAAGGATTCATAAGCTTTCTTACAATGGTTATTGCGTACCCAGTGGTCAAGTGCTTGCAATTTTAAAGCAGAATGACTCACCAACAGTACTTGATATGGTCCTTCTCACTTCAACCATAAGCAATGCTTTCTCTTGAAAACTTTATAATGGACAAAGTCACTTGCTTAAATTCTGGATGGTCTGTGTTAGGTAGGCTGTGGAATATCAGAGAAATCAGTTGAACAATTCATTCTGTTATTTTGAACCATCTTAGACATACTTAGGAACAGGCTTTAGCCTCTCAAACAATACTTCTTTAGAAATGAGTTCATGTTATCAGTTAGATATATGTATATTCATCAAAGTCAGGAGTAAAGCATCAGTCTACTTCAAAGAATTTCTCATGATTAATTTTTTCCACTTTAGTCTTTAAAATCTGATTGGATCTCTCCACTAATCCGGTATCCTGAAGTTTGTGAATCCACCTTATCAGTGAGAAAAGCTTCTGACTACCCACTAAATACAAATTACTGTAAAAATGTACCCAAAATCTATTACATGTGGTATACTTCTGAAATCTATTTGCAGTCGCACAAATGAGCACCAAGAGGCAGTCAAATGTGAAAGTGCAGCCCACAATCCTTTTCCCACATTATACAGTTTCCATGTGGAACATGGATACTGTACAATGTGTATTATATATATATATATATATATATATATATAAAATTACCTATATATTGAACCATTTTTTTCTGGAGTCCACCATTATACTAAAATTTTTCATCACCCCCCTTTTGTCCAGAGTATGAAATGGAAATAAAGTACTCTGTCAAGAAATGAAAAATTAATGTTGGGGTTACATGTATGTTATTAGGTCCTAGCTAAAGTCCAGTAGAGGCATGTGTACATCCCTGGCATGCCAGGACCGGTGTTTGTCAAAGGCCTCATTTTGTAGCTTCAAGAGCTGCTGTTGGTTGATTTGCTGAGGGATCTGTAAAGGAAGCAAAGGAATTAAAGTGGAGCCATGGGATATAGGCTTCAGAGTGAAGGCTATTTGCTGAGAAGCCATATTCTCTCTAGCATTTCCTGCAGCTTCAAAAGAGGCATCTTTAAAATATATTGAACATTTCATCAAGTCTATCTGTTTAGGAAGAAACAAAGTCATTAATGCATGAATTTAAGACCCATTTTTATTAGCTTCTTTCTAGAAGTTAAAAAATAAAAATAAAATAAAGACCTTTTTCAGATTATTCCAAAATGATGAATTACCCCCAAAAACATTTTGTAAATCAGTATAAATAGTGGCCACACAAGATCTGTTGCAAAATGCAAGTTGGGGTTGATGCCACTGATTCTGCCATTTGGGCAGAACTGTTCTGAGTGGTAATAACTTATAAGTGCACTTTCTATTATGTCATATGGTGTACAGACAGCATAAGCTAGTTAGTTACTTAGCTGGGTTCTAGAAGAAGAGCCATCGATAATAAAACATCTGAATTAGGATTTGGAATATCTTGAATATCAGGATGAAATCTGGTATCCTTATCAATCACTGCTTCACAGATCTGTGAATCTTCATTTTTCAGCAAGGATGGAAAAGTAACAGTTTTAAGGATAGAGACAGAAAAATAGTGCTGTTTTATTGACCAGTAAGAAGCAATAAACACTGTGGATCCCTAAAGGCTAGAAGATGGAAATGAGGAAAAGCGTGCATGGGGGGAATTTGCTGATGCAGCTGTTACTACCCTTAACCAATAAACCTGAAATTTTGGGTGCAACTCCAACATTGCTCTCTGTTTCAACAGCAAGGGGTAATAGGGAATTGAACTCAGACAGCAATCAACAAGGGCCCTCACTATGATGGTTTGGAAAACGAAGTATGGGGGTAACCTGTATGGCATGGCAGATGCTTCCATTATGGGGGTGATCTGTATGGCATGGCAGATGCTACCATAATCTTGTTGGGCAGACCGGATGGACTGTTTGGTCCTTTTCTGCAGTCATTTCTATGTTTCTATGAGAAAGTCTGGCATTTGATAATAGTTGAGTTTTAAAATGATTTAACAAAACAGAGAAACTTCACGAGCAACTTAAATATATAGAGTGTGTGGATACAGGTCAGTTGCATTAACATGTCATATTTAAAAGCATGTTGTTTGAGAAAACAAAAAAAATTGGATAGCATAATTAGATAATCCCAAGACTATCGATAGTTTTAATATTACAAAGGAAACTTCTGTTTCTGGAGTTCAAGAAAGTTTAACATTTTGTTTCTGAGAATTTTTCAGTATGTCATTCAAAGGAATATTCTTTTAATCAAGATCATAACCTGCAGAAATTTACTGTTTAAAAAGACATTGTAATTTGCTCTTAAAAACCTTTTAATCAATGTTAGACCAATTGAATCAGGAGCTCCTGTGTTCGTCCAATATCAGATCCTTCCTGTAAAATTAGTCTGTGGAGGAAGAGCAATAATCACATTATTAAAATGAAATATTATTGTAAAAAAAATTCTGGGGCCCCAATGAAATAAAAATTTGAATAAACATCACTGATGTCATTTCATGAAAGCAAAAAGAAAATTAAACTTGCTTAACAAGTCTGTTAATAACAAAGGATCCCTTTAAAAATTCTGGTTATATAAAAAAAAAAAGTGTCATTCAGATCCATACAAAAGCAGATGTAAAAGAAAATAGGAAAAAAAAAATAAGAAACTGATGTCTTTCAAAATGCAGCTTTGGATTTTTCTTCTTAGAGAACTACAGAATTTAAAGCTAGAATCTTGATGTCTGTATAAATATTTAGTATAATTATATATTTTCACTGACAGCTTTCAAAAAAAATATTTCATTCAGACAAATTTGCCAGCTAAGGAACTGCCACATTAACTGAAATATCACATTGCACATTTCCTTTTTCCTCTGACATTATAGCTTATTTCAGACTAACTGGTTAAAAAGTTTCCTTGGTTAAAATAAAGAGCTATGGAAAAAGGAAATTGTTAGGTTAAAATAGTATATAAGATTTATAATGATTTTTGTCCAGAATAGGAAGTTATTTCCTGAATGTTTCCTTCAATTAACCAAGTTTCAAATATATCACAGAAGCATTAGAAAACAAAATTACTTTTCATATACAAACTTACTCCTTATGAAAATATATTGAAAAATATCTGCTTTTTCTTTTAATAAAGTGTTATATCACTAATTAATTTTAGATTGATATAAAATTCACATCTGACTTCTGGGTATTCAACATAAAAAGGACATTCCTAATTTTAATAACCAAAATGATTATTTTTATAACTAAATTAATAGCTACCTTGAATGAAGTCATTCTTATCTTAAAGGGAAACCAGCACTGGGTTTTTCCCAAACAGTATGTGTACCGGAAGTGGATTTCATAATGGTAAACTGTTATCTGTAGGAACAAACTATATTCTCTGCCAACGGAACACGTTGTATATCCTGGATAATCAATCAGAACTAAGGGATCTATCAACAAACTCTGAGTGAAAACTGCACCCGTAAGTTATCTAGTTTGGGATGCAGCTTTTAAAATGTTTTTCATAGCTGAAACCTTTAAGGCATGATGAATCTGTTGTTCGGGGATCTCAATTCTCCCTCCCCCCCTTTTTCCTGAGACAGAGCGGAAGAGACTCTTCTCATTTAGTTCATAAGAGCTATTTCCAAATTTGCTGAAACGGTTTCTGGATACATAAGGGTAGGGAAATATTCAAGCAGGGAGGCTGAACAGTAGATATAAATAGGGTCCTCACGGTTTTTTATTTCCAGCATATACAGTATCAGACTGGCAATTTTTCTAATAGTACAAGGGTATTTTAGTAATGTTTTATTTCCAGTTGTAACAAATCTTTAATCACTGGGCAAATTCTTTCTATAACTTCAGATTTTAAATCAAATTGTGTTTTTCAAAAATAGAGCACAGTGCTTCAACCATTTGTAAATAGGAAGTTTGAGATACTGATAAAAGGGAAAAGGCTCAGTATTGCTTCTACGGCTAAGTCCATAAATGAAGTACGTCAAACGGCATTGTCAATTAAAAAAACAAAATATAACAAAAAACTCATAAAAATAAATCTTTCATTGGTTATCATAAGGCTTGGGGATAACTGCACTAATTGGCAATGACTACATGAAAGAAACTTGCTGGGCAGACTAGATAGACTATTTGATCTTTTTCTGCTGTCATTGTTCTGCCATGAGCAATCTTTGGTAAAATGATGGACTATATATTTAATTATCAGAGGAAGTCTCTATTTCTGTCTGGAAGGTAGCATGTATTTCACCTAAATTTTGTCCCTAAACTTTCTCTGGAGAATAATGAATTGTATACATTTCTTCCTAATAAGATTATAGAAAGTAAAAAAAACAAAATCTCTAAGAACCTAGTTTTACCAACATTGGTTTTAAAGAGGCAATGTTTCTGTAACATTTTCAATACCAATTACTTTTGTTAAACTTTTTACAGAAATTAACAAGAGAAGAGTAGATGTTACTGCAACATTAAATGGACAGCCCCTATGTCTACCAGACACTAAATCTCTTTCACTATGAAGGTTTATCAAGTGCATATGTACGCTCTACAGGAAATTGTTATATTATTTATTTATTTTGTAAAGCCATGCCACTTCTGCAACAACATTTTACGTCTGTCCATGGTTAAAATAAGACAAAAGCAGCTGTGTACAGGCTAGGAGTGCTTTTGAGGTAGATCTCCCCATGATAAAATCTAAAACTCAGCAGTCGTGCCTGATCCGTACAATCAAGCATTAAAAAAATACATACATATCCCTCACCACCTATCAGCACCTTTTGAAAGCTCTTTTGCTCATCTATCTACTCTTTTATTAACAAAAAGGCCATCACAGGACAATATGTTTGAAGTCAAGTGAGAAAACAAACACACACAACAAATTAACAGCCCCAGTGTACATCATCAGTGGCAGTTCTCATAGGGGAATCCTCATTCCCCTATCTCTTTTTGCTATTGCAATATAAAAAAAAAATAAATCTGAGACAGACGGAAGCTGTACAGGAGATTCTGTAAAACACTACTTTGAGATAAAGCCTCCCCTTGCCAGACATTAACTGATCAAGAGTTGCAAACAGAGGCGTACCTAAAGTATTTGGCACCCAGGGTGAATACTAACTTTGGCACCCCCTCCCCCACAATTCACTTCTCCATCCCTCCTCCCCCCTCCAGTAATCTCTAGTTTCCCTCTCTCTCACACAGGCTTTCTCTCTCTCTCTTGCACCACATTCACACACACCTGCATACAGGCTCCCTTCATTTTTCTCTCTCATACATACACACCTTTTCACACAGCTCCCTCTCTCACACACAAACATGCACCCTCACTCCCATACACACACCTACACACAGAGGCACAAACACACCCTTTCTCACTTCTTAGCCCGATCCCCATCAGAAGCATAGCAGCAGCTTCCTCCTTCAGCCCCTGTGACAGATGGAGACTCTTCATTTTTGTTGAGGCGGCATGTGAGCTGCTGAGGCTTTACTTCCTGCATCTGTGGTGGGGAGGGGGACAGCGCTATTACTCTTCCTCCTACTTTGGGCTGTGACTGCACTGCCTTTCCTTCTTTCCACCCACGCGGAACCACTACTTCTTCTTCCAGGCTGCCGCGGGGGGGGGGGGGGGGGGGGTGTGTGCAGGAAGAAGAAAAGGCTATGCAGTTGCCGGCTCCAGACCCGTGGTGCTCTAGGCAGCCGCCCAGTGCTCCTACCGCTTGCGGCCGGGAGGCCTCCCTCTTCTTCTAGCATGAGTGGGATGGGCTCTACTTGTGGCTGCTGCCCTCCCGGCTGTCACCGGGACAGACCGCACCCCCCCCTTTAGTACGCCACTGGTTCCAAACATATAAAGTCCTCTGCCAGACATTAACTGGTCAAGAAGCTAGGTTAGGGCAAACCAGCCTTCTTACTCTATGTGCCCACTGTGTTCCCCAAATGAAATGTAGAGGACTCTGACCTCTGTATATGTACACAGTGTTATTCAATACAGTAAATCACCATTGAGTGACTACAAAGAAACACACATGTAGCACCCTTAGTGTCAGGCCTAAAACCAGAAAGGGTTTCTGGCTTGCACAAAATATAAGATGAGGTAAAAAAACCAAAAGGAACACAGATAGAAAAGAAAAGAGGATCCAGCAGAGAAAGTAAACTATATACTCACAGAAATCTGAAGACAAATATTGGTTAGAGCCCCCCCCCTCCTCAAAAAAAAAAAAAGGGAGTTAGCCAGGGGTTTCGCACCATCTACAGGAATTAGGAAAACCAGTCCCTTATTTTCTTTAAAAATTCTTCAGAATAAAACTGATCTCCAGGTCTCAGTTTGTCTCAGAGCAAACTCTTAAATTAGCAGAGTGACATTAACCAGGAAAATCTGACATGAAACCAAAATTTCACCTTATTACCTTATTATGCATGTACTTTTAAACCTTACCTTGATGAGGATCTTTGTAATACCCATCCTAATATCCCCTTATTGAAATATGTATTTCTAATATCCCCTGCTGAAATATGTAAACTGTTGTGATGCATTACCGAATGACGGAATATAAAACTCGAAAATAAATAAATACAACTGTAACAGAAATCTAAAAAAACAGTTTGTTCCCCATATCCTACACAGACATCTCGTTATTTACTTTACATTTTCAATACTCACATACACAGCCAATCAATACATTACCCATTTCCTTGCATCATATTCTTATGACATCATCACTTCATAGATCCAATTGAGCAGGAGATTTATTCCTTCATATAAAAATATACTGATTAGTATGCCCCTTTTCTTCATCTTAGATCTTATCCTCCATTTTAGATCCAATGACAAGCTGTCCTTTTGCCCCCCTTCTTAGATGGAGCATCATGTCATGTTTTTCATTCTTCCAACTGGAAAACATGTTTGTCTCCTACAAAAAGGGGAACAATTGCAGTTTCATTATGATCTGATACCCAAGTTGTAGGCTTAAAATAATTCTTGTTTTCAGACAGTTATGACTTAGTCTTTCATTTCTTAATCAGATCATAAGACTTTAGACAGACACAAAAACATATTGTTTAGCTCAGCTCTCTGTTCCACAACACTCCATTCTGTGTAGCTGACCCTGATAGGGATGTGAATCGTTTTAGGACGATTAAAATTATCGTCCGATAATTTTAATATCGTCTTAAACCGTTATGGAACACAATACAATACAGATTCTAACGATTTATCGTTATAAATCATTAGAATCGTGAGCCGGCACACTAAAACCCCCTAAAACCCACCCCCGACCCTTTAAATTAAATCCCCCACCCTCCCGAACCCCCCCCAATAACTTAAATAACCTGCGGGTCCAGCGGCGGTCCGGAACGGCAGCGGTCCGGAACGGGCTCCTGCTCCTGAATCTTGTCGTCTTCAGCCGGCGCCATTTTCCAAAATGGCGCCGAAAAATGGCGGCGGCCATAGACGAAAAAGATTGGACGGCAGGAGGTCCTTCCGGACCCCCGCTGGACTTTTGGCAAGTCTCGTGGGGGTCAGGAGGCCCCCCACAAGCTGGCCAAAAGTTCCTGGAGGTCCAGCGGGGGTCAGGGAGCGATTTCCCGCCGCGAATCGTTTTCGTACGGAAAATGGCGCCGGCCATACGCGTATGGCCGGCGCCATTTTCCATACGGAAAATGGCGCCGGCAGGAGATCGACTGCAGGAGGTCGTTCAGCGAGGGTTCCGGCGCCTCGCTGAACGACCTCCTGCAGTCGATCTCCTGCCGGCGCCATTTTCCGTACGAAAACGATTCGCGGCGGGAAATCACTCCCTGACCCCCGCTGGACCTCCAGGAACTTTTGGCCAGCTTGTGGGGGGCCTCCTGACCCCCACGAGACTTGCCAAAAGTCCAGCGGGGGTCCGGAAGGACCTCCTGCCGTCCAATCTTTTTCGTCTATGGCCGCCGCCATTTTTTGGCGCCATTTTGGAAAATGGCGCCGGCTGAAGACGACAAGATTCAGGAGCAGGAGCCCGTTCCGGACCGCTGCCGTTCCGGACCGCCGCTGGACCCGCAGGTTATTTAAGTTATTTGGGGGGGGTTCGGGAGGGTGGGGGATTTAATTTAAAGGGTCGGGGGTGGGTTTTAGGGGGTTTTAATGTGCCGGTTTTTCGATTTTTCGATTTTTTAACGACCCGCAGGTTATTTAAGTTATTTGGGGGGGGGGTTCGGGAGGGTGGGGGATTTAATTTAAAGGGTCGGGGGTGGGTTTTAGGGGGTTTTAATGTGCCGGTTTTTTGATTTTTTGATTTTTCGATTTTTAACGATTTTTAACGATTTTTCACGATATTTTACCCCCCCAAACGGCAACAATACGATTCCCTCCCCCTCCCAGCCGAAATCGATCGTTAAGACGATCGAGGACACGATTCACATCCCTAGACCCTGATACATAGGCCCAAGACAAGCGTAACTGATGGTCTTAACTTATCTAAAATTCCACACTATTACCCTTGTGAAGCAGAACCACAGCCTCTCTTCTCCAGTCTTGCAGTGCCACTCCCATTTCCAGGGATCTATCAAATATATCTTTCAGTGGACCTGCCAGCTCATCTCTGAGCTACCTCAGTATCCTGGGATATACCTCATCTGGCCCATGGCCTTGTCCACTTTATAGTTTTCCTAGCACTTCCCATACATTCTTTTTTGTAAAAGGAGTTTTGTCTACCCGACCCCCATCTACGGTCTTGTGAACCATCAACGGTCCTTCTCCAGTGTCTTTTGTAAACACCGAACTGAAGTGTTTTAAAAATATTTCTAGCAAACACAAGTGCAGCGAATGTTTCATAGTCCATTCAAATTTTCAAAGTTAATTTTACTTTTCTTATTTTATCCAAGCGGCAACTCCACAGCTTTAAACAATTTTGCTTTCCCAGGGTCCCCTGACATGGACCTCTGTTTCGCCGAGGCTGCGTCGGGAGGGACATACGATTTTAAAGTAATTCTAAAAATAAGCATAACAAACATGAACTATGTAAAAATAGACTCATGAACCAATACAGTAAAGCCTGGCGTGCCTTTATATATCCAATTTTGAGGAAGTTTGTATTTACCCATCTGAATGGGCTCCATTTCTACATCTATGGTTGCGATTTATTGATGATGTGTTCTTAATTTGGCTTGGCACAGACATTCAATTCTTTATGTTCATAGATTGATTGAATAATTATAATAAGAACTTACAGTTTAATTTCAGTATATATTCTTCTCAAATTCCTTTTTTAGACATTTTGGTATCGTTTAATAATCAAGAATTTTCCACCACAATTTTCAGGAAGGAAACCGACCGCAACACATTACTTACCTTTGATAGTTGTCACCCCAGGATTTTGAAAAATAATATCCCTACCGGCCAATTTCTTAGGTTGTGGCAGTTATGTTCCTCAAACATTGAGTACACACTTAAGGCTAAGGAGATGTCAACTCGCTTTATTGAGAGGGGATACCCAAGAAAGGTAGTAAAAAAAAATATTTTAAAATGGCATTATATGTAAATAGAGATTTACTATTTTTACCACAGAATCATTCTCCTGATGTTATGACCAACTGCATCTTACCTTTTTCCACCCTGAGTAGATCTGTGACAAATATCATTCGGGAACATTGGAATTCGCTTTCTCTACAGAATATTTTTTCAGGTCCTTTAAGATTTATGTATAGGAGAGGAAACAATTTACGAGATATGTTAACATGATCTGAGTTTAGCACAGTAAGTTCTGATCACTCTGTCACTAGCATTCACAAATCCTGTGGGCATTGCTCAGTGTGCCTTTTCACTGACACTATGTTTCAATTTAAACATCCGACGCAAAAGAGAACTTACACTTTGCAAGGGTCCTCTGATTGTAATTCAAAAGGTGTTGTTATTCGATATCCGTGTCCTAAGTTATATGTGGGAAAAACACCGAGAATGATTAAAACTCGAATTATAGAGCACAGGTCAAACAAAATAAATTCTCGTGAAAACGCTTCTTTAGTTGAACACTGGGTACAATTGTCACATACTTT
This sequence comes from Rhinatrema bivittatum, assembly GCF_901001135.1. Lineage (NCBI taxonomy): Eukaryota > Metazoa > Chordata > Amphibia > Gymnophiona > Rhinatrematidae > Rhinatrema > Rhinatrema bivittatum. The sequence goes on along the minus strand of NC_042621.1, from coordinate 251,363,423 downwards.
ATCTGACCTTTTTTTCTTTGTTTTGGAAGTAGTTGCTCCCCTGACTTGGGGGAGGGGGCAGGGGGAATTACTCTGAATATATTATCCGTAAAGAACAGAGATGGATACATATTTTGAATACAGTGATTCCTAATGGTTTAAATAAAGAACTTGAATGGGGTGTTTTTTTACCTAACTTCAATTGTCCCCCTCTATACTTGAAATATGATTGGTTCTCAGACTCTGTTACCTGATTGGTCCATATGTTTTCGTGCCTTTTTTCAGCTGTTCGATTTAAAATCCTAGTACACCATTGTTTTTGCGCTCCCTGTTAAGTCTCTTCTTCAAGCATTATGGTATATCTCTCTTTTACAATTATTTCTTTAAGCATTAATTTGCTTTACTGTATGTCAGTTCGTGAGCCTATTTTTACATAGTCCATGTTTGTTATGCTTATTTTTAGAATTACTTTAAAATTGTATGTCCCTCCCGACGCAGCCTCGGCGAAACATTGGTCCGTGTCGTGGGACCCTGGGAAAGCTAAATTGTTTAAAGCAGTGGAGTTGCTGCTTGGATAAAATAAGGAAAATAAAATTAACTTTGAAAATTTGAATGGATTATGAAACATTCTCTGCACTTGTTGTGTTTGCTATAATTATTGCTGAGTGCACCATATGCTCCTTTGTTCTTTGGATTAAAAATATTTCTGCCATCTCTTCTTTCTTACACATTGCTCCTTGTCACCCTTAAATTTCACTAAACTACTTTGGGTCTTCCTTCCTTCTCTGATATATCTGAAACCTTGCTTTACCTCTTTGGTGATCCTTTCTTCTGACTGACCTTTTGCTTTCCTGATTTCTTTCTTCTTCTCCCTCAGTTTCACCAGGTAGTCTTCCCTATATTCCTTTCTTTGAAATCCTTTATACTAATTGAATGCTGGTTTTTTTTTTTTTTTGGGGGGGGGGTTGCGTTTATTTTTTCAGCCAACTCCTTTGAGAACCACATTGATTTCTTTTTCTTCTTAATTTTGCTTACTTTTCTAACACTTTATTGCCTTTTAATTTGGCCCAATGCTGTTCCACCTCACCCATTTTCTCCCAGTCTTTTAGTTCTTTCTCTAGGTATGTCCTCCTTTTGACAAAATTTGTAGTTTTGAAATTCAAAACTTGTCTTTGTGTGACTTTTCTGTATCGTATTTGCAATATCAAATTATACTGTTTGATGATTGCTGGTGCTCAGGTGGGCACCAATCCATTTATTAGAGACATTATCCCCATTAGTGAGCACTAGATTATCATGCCTTTCCTCAAAAGTGAATATTCATTAGATGCATTGCCTCCATTGGATGCAGGTATATCTCATAAAGATGAGCTTCGTTTATCACAAATTAGGCAATTTCAGCAAAATTGCTTAATTCATCGTGGGTCGGGGGCCCCGAACCTCGAAACTGATTTTCCCCGAGCTATGAGGAAAATTAGTTTTTCAGGTTTGTACGGGGGGAGGGGCACATTTTATTTTTTTTAAATAAAAAACCACCCCATGCATTAAAATTTACTACAATACAACCCCCCCCCCCCCCCCACCATCCCGATCCCTCCCGAAGACTTACTAACATCCCTGGTGGTCCAGTGGGGGTCCCATGAGTGATTTCTCCCTCCGTGGGGGGGGGGGGGTTAGTAAATTTTAATGCTTGGGGTGGGTTTTTTTGAGCTTTGTTTTCCCGCGTCGTTTTTTGGGCCCGTTTCGTTTTTCCCCGTTTAGTTTTTGTTCGTTTTCCCAAAAAACTAACCAAGGAAAAACTAACTTTACCCCGAAGCGTCCGACTGAAAAAACAACCCGGTAGAAAAAAACGAAGCTCATCTCTAATATCTCATGCATATTTATTGTGGATATCCTGAAATCCTGACAGGGGTTGCCTACCCCTGCCTTATGAAAAAGGGTGAGTGCATGTAGAGCACTGTACAGTCCTGTTTTTCCATATTATAAAGCAGATATAATTATTTAACTAAAATATTTAGCTTTATGTGTTACAAATAGCTGGGGTTCATTTCCAGAATACCCAACATGTTCATTTACATTTATGTTCTTTTTCTTTTGTGGATTAAGTTAAAGCTTATTTAATTAGAGCTGTGACAGTGATTGCTTTTGAAATGTGCCAGGTGGCAGTTAAGAGTTCATTATATATGTGTATTATTGCAACTGCCAGAACATCATGTTTCAAAGGAGATTTTAAGGTCATCTTTTAGTATATGGTTTTTTATGACTTTGCCTTAATATATTCATTGAATGCTTTTTGCTCTAGCTATTTGTTTAGTAATTTGGTGTTGTACACTCAGGGAAATAATATATATATAATAATATATATATATATATATTTTTTTTTAATATTGCAAAAAGGCTCCCAGCTGGCTGGACATTGCATATTATAATTGATTTCCATATACAATGGTTATACAAAGATTTAAAATCAACAAATGTGAACAAGTGCAAAATGATGCACTTAGAGAAGAATAAGCCATATTATAGTTATACAATGTAAGGCTTCCCATTAGGAGTCACTATTCAGGAAAAGGATCTAGGCGTAATAGTTGATAGCATGTTGAAATCTTCTGCTCAGTGTGCAACAGCAGCAGCAGCCAAGAAAACAAATTGAATGCTAGGCTTTATTAGGCAAGGAATAGAGAATAAAACATAACTGTATAACTCCATGGTACAACCTCATCTTGAGTATTCTGTGCAGTTCTGGTCACTACATCTCAAAAAAGGTAAAGCAGACTTAGAAAAGTGACCAAAATGATAAAGGGGATGGAGCGATTCCTTTATAAGGAAAGGCTAAAGATGTTGGGACTCTTCAGCTTGGAGAAGAGATGGTTAAGGGGAAATATGATAGAAGTCTATAAAATAATGAGTGGAGTGGAATGAGTAAACATGAATCAATTGTTTATTCTTTTAGAAAGTACAAAGACCAGGGGGACGGGACACAATGAAGTTGCTAAGTTGTATGTTTAAAACTAATAAGAGAAAATATTTTTTTACTCGACACATAATTAAGCTCTGGAATTCATTGATCGAGGATGTGGTGAAAGCTGTTAGTGTAGCTATGTTTAAAAAAGGTTTGGACCGTTTCCTAGAGGAAAAGTCCATAAACAATTATTAAGATGGAGTTGCAGAAATCAACTGCTTATCCCTAGGATAAGCAGGATAGAATCTGTCTACCCTATGGGATCCTGCCAGTTAATTGTGTCCTGTATTGGTCACTGTTGGGAACAGTATACTAGGTTTGATGGGACCTATGGTCTGACCCAGTGTGAAAAATGTTATGTTCTTATTTTGAGAATCACGCATATACATACACCTGCGCGCAATTTAAGATCATCAGGCAAGGCACTTTTTTCAATACCCTCTCCTAAATCTGCTCATTTCAACTCTGTTAGGGAAAGGGCCCTTTCGCTGGCCGGGCCAAAACTTTGGAACTCTTGACCGCTTGACATCCGACAAGAAGCTAACATGCAATCGTTTAAAAGAATGTTAAAAACATGGTTGTTTGAGCAGACCTACCTCCAACCAGGTTAATCCTTGTGTTATTCTTGGACTTCCTGCTTATGTTAAGTAACAGGCCGATTCAGTAAAGTCCGCGGGAGAGCGGACGAATGCCCGCTCCCCCGGCACGCGCACCGGCCACTCGCCAGTGCGCGTGATTCAGTGTGCAAATTAGGTGGTGCGGTAGAAACGGGCAAAAGGAGGCGCTAGGGACACTAGCGCGACCATAGCGCCTCCTTTTCGCCTGGAGCGGCGGCTGTCAGCGGGTTTGACAGCCGACGCTCAATTTTGCCGGCGTCTGTTCTCAAACCCACTGACAGTCACGGGCTCGGAAACCGGACGCCGGCAAAATTGAGCGTCCAGTTTTCGGCCCGACAGCCGCCGGCCCATTTTAAATTTTTTTTTCTTTTTTTTTTTTTAAACATTTTTAACACTTCGGGACCTCCGACTTAGTATCGCCATGATATTAAGTCGGAGGGTGCACAGAAAAGCAGTTTTTACTGCTTTTCTGTGCACTTTCCCGGTACCTGCAGAAACTAGCGCCTACCTTTGGGTAGGCACTAATTTCTTAAAGTAAAATGTGCGGCTTGGCTGCACATTTTACTTACTGTATCCCGCGGGCATACCTAATAGGGCGCTATTAGGTGCCACGGGTTGGATGTGCGTTTTCCTCCCCTTACTGAATAAGGGGTAAGGGAAAACCAACAGGTCGATACAGTACAGTGCGCTCCATTGGAGCGCACTGTACTGTATCGACCTGTTGGTTATTAAATGCTTACATTAATGAGCTATAGCATGGAAGCTTTTAGAAAACATTCTGTATTTTATTATTTTGTATTATTGTCTTGCTTATTCTTTTTAATATTTTATGGGGAAATTTTTTAATTTAGTTATTTTATTTTTAGTTTATTTTACTTACTGTTTTGATAATTTACAAGTGCTTTTATATAATTAAAGTTACTTGTTTTTATTAGACCAGGATTAAAACCTGGACTTAGTCATAATGTAAACTGACATGAAGTGATAAACAAAATGTTTGATATATAAAAATGTTAAATAAATAAAATAAGTTAACCATGACACATGGAGAACATTATCCAGTGGTGTCAAGTGGGACCCATCTGGAGGCAAGATGGAGGCATAGAGAGATTTGTTGTCCTACTCTCCTCTTTCTTTTTTCTAATTGCTCGCTTGTGATGCCTCCCGAGCACAAGGGGAAGGTTCGGGTTTCCCTCCCGACACTCTTCCCCTTTCTGGACAATAATTGGCCATCACCTTCATGTCCTCGCTAGCATTGGTTGGAGCCATGGAGTGGGAGAGCCACGTTCACCTGCCCAGAATTTTGCTAGCCATCGTGGCGCTTCGAGATGATGCAATTTCTGCATCCACAGTGGAGAGGGGTCTCTCTCCGAGACTCACCACTGAAACCAGGCTCATTTCCTATACCTGTTTCTACTAGGGTTACTTCTGAACATCCTGCAGAAGATTTTTTTGGTGTCTGGAATATCTGGTTTTGGTTTGAGCTTGGGTCCCAGGTCATGTTCTTCCCTGCCTCCTCTTTCCCGGGAAGCTGTGAATACCGAAGGTGTGAGTTTGTTTTTTTTTTTTTGGGGGGGGGGGGGGTTTCCCATTCCTGCTCGTCTTGAGGCTGTGTCTCTTGTGGCCCTGTGGGTTTTAAATGTTGGCTTTGGGTCCTCTCTTAAATTTCTCAATTCTAAATGCACAAACAGGAGTTTCTTTCGGCAGACAAGACAAGGTTATTCTGACTCCTTCAAGGAGAACAAAGTTGATGAACCAGTTGCGAAACCTGTTAATCAGACTACCTCCAAGTCCTCTGCCTCATGTCATCCACACTGGAAGTGGTCCCATGGGCAAGAGCGCACATACGGCCCCTACAGCTTGCCCTGCTGTCATGATGGAATCCAATGTCCCAGAACTACTCTGCTCGACTACAGCTCCCGGAAGAGCTTCGAACCCAGCTACAATGGTGGCTACAAGAAGACTACCTGGGCAAGGGAGTAAGGCTATCCCCACCAACCTGGATCCTGCTCACCACGGATGCGAGTCTGAGGGTGGGGAGCCCACTGCCAAGAACTGACCGCCCAGAGGCAATGGGACAAGGAAGAGTTGGGAAGGAACATCAACCGACTGGAAGCACGGGCAGTCAGGCTAACCTGCCTGTGGTTCAGTCACAGACTCCGGGGCAAATCGGTGAGAGTCATGTCGGATAACAGTGGCCTACATCAACCGACAGGGAGGAACCAGAAGCCAACAGGTGTCCCTGGAAATAGAACCCCTAATGGAGTGGGTGGAATCAAACCTACAAGAGATCTCAGCCGCCCGCATCGCGGGAAAAGAGAACATCACTGTGGACTACCTCAGCAGAGAAATTCTAGATCCAGGGGAATGGAGGCTGTCAACCACAACCTTCCAGTTGATAGCAAACTGCTGGGGAACACCAGCCTTGGACCTCCTGGCAACCCGGTCCAACACCTAAGTTCCCAACTTCTTCAGTCGCAGATGGGACCCACAATCCCAAGGCATCAATGGCCTCGTCCAGATCTGGCCACAGGAAGTCCTGCTTATACACCTTCCCTTCGTGGCTGCTACTGGGCGGGATCATCCGCAGGATAGAACACTACAGGGGAACAGTACTTCTAGTGGCCCTGGACTGGCCAAGAAGGCTGTAGTACGTAGACATGCGAAGATTACTGACAGGGAACCTTCTCCCTCTACCTCCACACATGGATCTGCTCCAACAAGGCCCGATCCTCCACGAAGACCCAGCTCGATTCTCTCTTAAGGTCTGGCCATTGAGAGGACATGCCTGAAGAAGAGCGGATACTCAGGGGCGGTGATTGACACTCTGCTCTAAGCACGCAAGTTTTCCACATCCCTAACCTACATACGAATATGGAGAATATTTGAAGCCTGGTGTGAAGACCGCAACATCCTCCCGTGGACAGTCAAAATCCCCACGATTCTGGAATTTCTGCAGAATGGCCTACAGAAGGGGTTGTCCCTCAACTCCATCAAAGTACAGGTGGCCGCGTTGGCCTGCTACAGAGCGAAGGTGGAGGGCGGAAGCTTAGCCTCTCACCCGGACGTCTCCCGCTTCCTGAAAGGGGGTAAGCAGATCCAACCACCCTTAAAGTGGCCGGTACCCTTATGGAATCTCAATCTAGTCTTAGATTTCCTAGCAGGAACCTTCTTCAGACCCACCCGCGGCCTGTCCCTCTGACTACTAACTTTGAAGACTGAATTTCTAGTGGCAGTCTGTTCGGCCCATCGCATTTCCGAGCTCCAAGCACTGTCCTGTCGAGAACCATTCCTCAGGTTCACACCGGGATCCATACAGCTATGTATGGTCCCCTCCTTTCTACCAAAAGTGGTTTCTCATTTCCATCTAAACCAAACCATCTCGTTACCATCACCATATGAGCATAAGGACTCTGAGGAATCTCACCACCTTCACCATCTTAACGTCGGCAGATTCCTAATCCGATACCTGGAAAAGTCGGAATCTGTATGAAAGACGGACCACCTCTTCATCCTTAACAGCGGGAAGAAACAAGGGGAAGCAGCCTCACGGGCAACCTTTGCCCGCTGGATCAAAGAAGTTATCAAGGTGGCCTACGTAGAGGCAGGTAAGCCCCCACCTCTACAAGTTAGGGCCTATTCCACTAGAGCCCAGGCAGTGTCCTGGGCAGAAACCAAGATGCTGTCACCTGCCGAGATCTGTCGGGCGGCGACATGGACCTCCATTCATACCTTCTGTAGGTTCTATTGCCTGGATCTTCAGGCTCGGGAGGACACAGCATTCGCAAGGGCAGTACTAAGTGGGCCACGGGCAGCCTCCCACCCAGTTCGGGAGTAGCTTTTGTACATGGTCCTGAGTCCATGTGCTACACACTAGGAAATGGAGAAATTTCTTACCTGATAATTTCGTTTTCCTTAGTGTAGACAAATGGACTCAGCATCCCACCCACAGCTGCCAACAATCACGGAACCCTCGGGGAACAATCCCTGAGAACAAGACAAACCCGGGCAAGCCAAGCTTTCCTCTAATTACGACACCCATACCTACCGGGTGTCGGCGTTTTTCAGTTGAGTACACTGGTGGTCTCCAGCTATAACCACATCAACCAGTTCAAGTTAACCAAGTTAATCAGTTATTCAGTCACACATATATCTACAATCGCTTTTCAAAGAGAATGCTGAAGAGCATGGCGTCTCGCAGGGGTATATGTACTAGGGTTGACGTCAGATGGAAATCTGATCCGTCTCCAACTGCTATCAGGAGCACACTATACGCATTGGTCCTGAGTCCTTCTGTCTACACTAAGGAAAATGAAATTATCAGGTAAGTAATTTCTCCATTTCTCCTGCCATCGAAGCAGAGACCAATGATGGAGTCTCATCAACAGTATGAAGGCTTATTGGTTAAGGGTAGTAACCACCACACCAGCAAGTTATCCCTATGCACTCATTTCTTCATTTCCATCCTGTAGTTTTTAGGAATCCACAGTGTTTAACCTATGCCCTTTTGATTTCTTTCACTGTTTTTGTCTTCACCACCTCCTCCGGAAGGACATTCTAGGCATCCACCACCCTCTCTCTGAAGAAATATTTCCTGAGGTTGGTTCTGAGTCGTCTTCCCTGATGTTTCATTTTGTAACCCCTAGTTCAAGTGATTTCTTTCCAACGGAAAAGGTTTGCCAATTGTGCATCATTAAAACCTTTCAGGTATCTGAAAGTCTGTATCATATCTCCCCTGCACCTCCTCTCTTCAAGTGCATACATATTCAGATCTTTCAGCCTCTCATAGGTCTTCTCATACAGTCCATACCATTTTGCTCACTCTTTTCTAGACTGCTTCTATCCTGTCTTTGTCCCTTTTGAGATACGGACTCCAGAACCGAACATAGTACTCCAAGTGAGACCTTGCCAAAGACCTGTACAATGGCATTATCTTCTCTCTCTCTCTTTTTTTTTTTTTTTTTTTACTGGTTATTCCTTTCTCTGTGCAGCCCAGCATTCTCCTGGCTATAGCTATTACCTTGTGATATTGCTTTGCCATCTTTAGATCGCCAGACACTATTATTTTTATTTATTCATTCATTCATTCATTCATTCATTCATTCAATTATTTATTTATTTATTTATTTATTTAGAGCTTTTCTATACTGGCATTCATGATACATTCATATCATGCCGGTTTACAGGTAACAGGGGGTGTGATAACCTTGAACATTTAACAAGTGTAGAGGAAACAAAAGTTACAATAAAACAGGGTTGCAAGAAATGGGGTATGAAGGAGACAAGAGTAAGAATAACTTTAAAGTAGAAGTTATTTACATTGTGCTGAACGGTCTCTTAATAGTTGTTTTGGTGCATCAGTTAGACTCGGGGAAGGCTTGTTTGAATAACCAAGTCTTAAGCCTTTTTCTGAATGTTAATAAACATGGTTCCTTTCTGAGATCGGGGGTAGGGTGTTCCATAGAGAAGGTCCCGCTGTAGAAAAGGCCCGACTTCTAAAAGCTAGATGGTGCATAGATTTGGTTGGTGGAACAAGCAGGGAACCTCTGTAGGCTTCTCTGATGGGTCTGAATGAAGTGTGTAGTCTGAGGGGGATTTGGAGGTTAAGAGGGGCTTGGGAATGGATGGTTTTATGGATGATGGTGATGGATTTGTGTAGAATTCTGAAGTGAATTGGTAGCCAGTGTAAATTTTTGAGAATGGGTGAGATGTGGTCTCTTCTTCTGGAGTTTCTCAGGATTCTGGCTGCCGCATTCTGGAGCATCTGAAGAGGTTTGGATGAGGAAGGGAGACCTAGCAAGATAGTTACAATAATCTATCTTGGAGAATATTACGGCTTGGCGGACTGATCTGAAATCTTGAAAGTGAAAGAGTAGTTTGATTCTTTTTAATACCCGCAGCTTATAGAAGCAATTTTTGGTTGTGTTCTTGATGAAAGTTTTTAGATTCAGGCAGTTGTCTATTACTACTCCTAGGTCTCTTGCTTGGGTAACAATGGTGTTTACTGGTGCACTTTGTGGGGTATTACTGTTTTCTGGGGAGATGAGAAGGAGTTCAATCTTAGCTGAGTTTAGAATCAGGTTTAAGTTTGTGAGGAGTAGGTTGATCTCTCGGAGGCAGTGTTCCCAGTGTTTGAGTGTTTTAGTGAGAGATTCTTTGATGGGGATCAGGACGTGCACATCATCAGCGTATAGGAAGTGTTTTAGTTGAAGCTTAGTTAATAGCTGGCATAGAGGAAGAAGGTATATGCTGAAGAGAGTTGGGGATAGGGAGGAACCTTGAACTCCTAGTGAGGAGTTGATGTGTGGGGATTCTTTATTATTGATTCTGACTTTGTAACCTCTGTTACAGAGGAATGTTTTGAACCATGTGAAAGCAGTGCCTGTTATTCCAATGTCTGATAGATGGTTGAGGAGGATGGAGTGGTTTACGGTGTCAAAAGCTGCTGATAGGTCAAGAAGAATTAGTAAAAAAGATTGTCCTTTGTCCAAACCCATGATGAGGTGGTCTGTTAGCGATAAGAGTAGGGTTTCAGTGCTTAATGCCTTGCAGAAACCATATTGGGTGGGGTGCAATATTTTGTGGTCTTCCAGGTAATAGGAGAGTTGCGAATTGATTAGTTTCTCCATAATCTTGGCTACAAATGGAAGGTTGGAAATGGGGTGGACATTGTTTGGATTCTTGGGATCCAAGTCAGGTTTCTTTATGAGAGGTTTAAGAGAAGCAAGTTTTAGGGCATCTGGGAAAATTCCCTGTGTTAAGGAGCAGTTAATGATATCCGCCAGTGGTTTGGAGATGGTGTCGGGAATTAGCAGGAGAAGTTTTGAAGGGATGTGGTCAAAGGGATGGGATGAAGGTTTCATTTTCCTTAATAGGGATTGAATCTCTAAAGCAGTGGTGGGTTCGAACGATTCCAGAGAGATTCTTTTATTTAGGGGGTGGTAGGAGCTGGTAGGCGAGTTAGAGCTAGGGGGCAAGAGGGTTACAAGGTTGGATATTTTGCTATGGAAGAACAGAGCCAGTTCATCGGCTTTGGATTGTGCTTGGTTGTTAGGGATAGAAGGAGTTGGTTTGTGTTAGTTCGAATACGTAGGAAAAAAGGGCTTTTGCATCGTAGACCAGGTCGTGAATCTTGTGAGCGTAGAAATCCCTTTTTTACTTTAAGGTGGAGTTCCTGTAGTGGAGGACAGTTTTGTAAGCAGATAGTGTGCTGGGGCACGGGGTCTTGTGCCATTTATTTTCCTTCTGTCTGAGGTTTTGTTTGAGTTTTTTAAGGTCATTTGTAAGCCAAGGTTGTTTCTTTGAGGAGTTAGGGTTGAGTTTTTTTGTAGTTAGTGGACATAATTTATTTGCTATTTTTTCTGAAATATTGCTCCAGGATAGTATGGCTGAGCTGGGATCTGAAAGGTTTATATGTGGAAGTTCTTTAGCCAGGTGGTTGCTGAGGTCATTGGAAGAGCAGGATCTTCTGTAAAGAAACAAAGATTAAAGGGGGTGTGTATTATAGTTTTTTGTTATTGAGAAGGTAGCAGAGATTAATGAGTGATCCGACCATGGGACCGGAGTGCATACAGGGAGGGTTGAATGCGTGATACCAGAGTTTATGAAAATGAGGTCCAGGGTGTGGCCAGCTTTGTGTGTGGGCTTATTGATGATCTGCTGGAAGCCCATGGCTGTAAGTGTGGAGAGCAGAGCTTCACAGTTAGTTGTGAGTGTAGTGTTGTCAACGTGGAGGTGGAAATCTCCTAGGATCATGGCTGGGGAGTCTAAATTCATGTGTTTTGTGATTATTTCTATGTTGGGGGATGCGTCTGAGTTGAGAAGTCCTGGTGGGACGTAAACTAAGAGGATTTGGAGTTGGTCTGTTTTGAAGAGGCCAACTTCTAGTTTTGAATCAGTTTTTACTGGGAGTTGGGAGACTCTTAATTCTTTTTTGGCTGCTAAAAGGATGCATCCGCCTCTTTTCTTTAGTTGGGGGAGGGAAAAGAAGTCATAAAGCTGCATGGGGAGTTGATTTATTAGTGCTATGTCTGTTGGTTTAAGCCAGGTTTCTGTTAATGGCGCAGATGTCCGGTTTTGTGTCTAGAAGGTAGTCGTTGAGGATCAGAGATTTCTTAGTGATGGATTGAGCATTGAATAGTGTCAGGGAGAATAGTGCGAGACCTAGGAATTGGGTAAGAGGAAATCATGATTGGGATGAGGGTTTAGCAGGTGCATAGTCGATATTGCATTGTTGCTTGTCCTGTGTTGTGGAGATTGTGGTGAAGAATGGGGATTGGGAATCCCGGTAGCATTATGGTCTAGTTGTGCTGGAGAGGACGGGCTGAGCCCTGGTTGAATATTGGTTGAAAGCTGGAGGAGGCTGGATGAATGCTGGTGTAGGCTGGTTGAATTTATTATTACCCCAAGATCTCTCGTTTTGGTCCGTGCATATCAGTCTTTTATCCCCCACTACATCCAGCTCTTTTGGTTTACCTCACCCCAGCTGCATGATTCTGCACTTTTTGGCATTGGATCCCAGCTGCCTAGTCTTTGACCACTCTTCAACCTTTCTTAAATCATTTTTCAATCTCTCTACTCCTTCAGGCATGTCTACTTTATTACAGATCTTAGTATCATCCACAAATAGATAAACTTTACCTTCTATCCCTTCTACAATCTCACTCAAAAATATATTGAACAGAACCAGTCACAATACTGAATCCTGTGGCACTCCACTTATCAAGGGTTTCTCTTTGGAGTACATTCCATTTACCTTTACACTCTCTCCTTTCAGTCAACCAGTTTGTAATCCACGCCACCACCTTGGCACTCACTCCCAAGCTTCTCGTTTTATTCACTGGCCTCCTATGCGGGACAGTATCAAAAACGTTGCTGAAATCCCAATAGATCACATTGAGCGCACTTCCTCAATCCAATTCTCTAGTCACCCAATCAAAAAAATCGATCAGATTTATCTGACAGGACCTTCCCCTGGTGAATCCATGCTGCCCCAGGTCCAGAAAACCACCGTATTGTAGATAGTTCACTATTCTTTCCTTCAGTAGAGTCCCCGTTAATTTTCCAACCAATGAGGTGAGCTAACCGGCCTGTAGTTTCTGGTTATAGGTAGGGATGGAGTAGACAAAACTTTGTTTACAGAAGAGAATGAATGGGAGGAGCTAGACAAACTGAAAATAGGCAAAGCCATGGGGCCAGATGAAATACACCCCAGAATACTGAGAGAGCTCAGAGATGTTCCGCTGAAGGACCTGTTCAATAGATCCCTGTAATTGGCAGTGGTGCCACTGGATTGGAGAAAAGCAGTGGTGGTCATGCTTCACATGAGTGGTAGCAGAGAGGAGGCTAGACTTCGGTGGTTGGAAAATTAATGGCGACTCTGCTCAAGGAAAGAATAATAAACTTACAAACTGGATATTGAATGTATTTCCTCAAATATAGGCAAACAAGGCATGATAATTCACGTTGATTTAAAACATTTAAAAAAGTGCATAGTGCCATTTTAAGTAGCATAATACATAGTTTTAGTTTTGCTAATATACTAATAGGTAGCTATGTATGGCGTGTCCACATTGACCTCAATATGTAGCACCCATACTTTGGCCTAGAATTTGGCTGTGATCCTTGGATTAGCCTAACTCAGCTTTTCAGGCATGTTTTGGAGCATAACAGTTTAGGCTTACATGTGAGTATATGCAATACACATCATAAAAGAAGAGCAAGTTAACAATTCCATGGGGAACGTATGGAATCTGACCAGTGCCTCAGTAACCTTGTGATTCAGATTTTGAAAGGACAATTCAGAACAATCCAGGAATGAAAAACCATATGAAATTAAAATGGTCAAATGCTTCAAAACTAACATAAAAGAATTTAACAGAGACTTTTTAAAACTCACTACCAAACATAATGTTGTGTCTTTGTCAAATTTTAACCACTTTACAAACGCATCAAATGCCCCTTCCCATTCACACACCTTTGTGATGTAATCTGTGATTCCCTCCTATGTTCAGACAGCCTTAGTGTTGGCTCTGATCTGCTCATTTTCTTTTGCTCAAGAAAGGGAGTGTTAGCTGCCATAAGCTAGTCTGGAAATGTATTAAGTTAGTACAATAAAAAGGTATCACCTTATTTTTATCGACTTGTTTCCATGCATACTAGTCTTTCAGAAACATTGTTCTTTGGCTTGTCATTATTAAATTACATTTTTCCAGATTAAATTTGTATATTCAGACATCAAACATCTAACTAGAATTCTACTGATATGCATTATTTTTAAAATATGTAAATTAATAATAATTGCTTCATACATTATTCAACTAAACTATTGTGTTATTACTGATAATACTTAAATTCTTACAAACAGATTTACTAATGGATTTAATTAAAGTAATTATACTGCATAATGTACCCTGAACTTTACCTTAAAATAATAAATACTAATCATTATCCTTGGCAGTATTTTCTGCCATAAAGCCATGGCAACATAACATGTTAGATGGTGGCAGATAAAAGACCAGATTGGTCTGTCTAACGTTACCAATTCAGATTCTTTCAGTTTGGATAGATGAGCATATAAATTCCTATATACAGCTCAGCATCAACTTTTCCCTTCTCCCCCTCATCACCATCTTGTTTTTTTACCTGATCTCTCAAACTTTTATCCACCACTGCCCTCCATATCCGTTGCATGCATGCTGAAAATCTGTTAAAAATGCTGGCCTTCGGCTTCCTTTGTTTTAAAATCTCCATGCAAATGTCTTGTAAAGTATAAGGGCTTCTGATATGGTTTTCTCATCTCTTCTCAACTAGCATTCTTTCTTGGTGATAAACCAGTTTTGCAGTCTGAGGGGAATGAGATAGTTCTGTCTGTTTCTCCTTTAGAAGGTTAAGTACCCTTAATTTGTATAACCTGCTACACTAATATTGCTTTTCCTTTCATCCCCTATTTTAGGGGTTTCTTTGAAATTGTGTTATTGGATCCCCTACTATACACTTATGGAATTGAAGAAAGCTTGTACTTCCTTTTTTTCCATCTGTATTTGTAAATCTTATTTTTCTTTCTCTCGTTCTTTTCTGTTCAAGATTGTTTTTTTGAAAACTTATTGGAAAATGCATAAATAAATAATTTAAAAAATGCTGGCCTTTACCACCTCTGCTAGTAGGCCATTTAACACATTGACATCTTTAACTTTTCTTCTTACAAGACTAAGACTTAATGATTAAGTCTTAATTCCAACAACTAGGCCCCCTTCCATGTCTTATTTCTAAGTTTTCTATTAATCTCCACAGTCAACAAAATTAGTGAGGCAATTAAAAAGAAATAAAAATAAAAAAAATCTTCATTACCATGTTCATTATGGGGAAGATTTTAAAAAAGTACGCGCGCCCGGCGCAAACAAGAGTACGCTGGATTTAAATAGATACGCGCGTAAAATCCGGGGTCGGCGTGCGCAAGGCTGCGCAAAATCAGCAGCCTGCGCGTGCCAAGCCACGCAGCCTGCCTTTCCAGTGCTCCCCACCTTCCCCTACTTAACCCACCCCCCCAAGCCCTATCTAAACCCCCCCTATCTTTATTATAAAAGTTATGCCTGCCTCGTGCACGCCGACCCGGGAACAATGTGGAGGCCTCTGTTTGTGTTTTAACACTGTTTCCTTCTGGCAAGTTACCTCATTTTTGGTAGTCATTCCTTTGCTATTTAGGTTGTAACTGCCACTCTATGCAGGTTATCCCGGTACCACCTTGGAAGCACGGTATTGAATTTATATTGTCAAACAGATTTTCACAGCTGAGGCTGAGGTGACATTTTTATGAGCAGTCTAAAACAGTTGTATCAGTTTATTCAAGAAACTGCAAAATGACTTCAAATTCTCAAATGGTATTATGAGAATGATCAAAATTTGTAGATATTTCATCACTCTTTCATTACCATCATGTTTTAGAAGTTTATGTTGAAGTTCATAACTTTATACAAATGTGAGCAGTTTACATTGTTACAACATTCTTACATTATTTGTTTAGCATATTATGTTGCTCTTCTCAGGTGCTTTCAGAGATGTTTTGTTGCTATTGCGAAATAGTAAAGAGTCCAATAATAAAAAAAAAAAAAAAAAGCTGATCTCTAATTTTAAGAATGTAATTTAGGTGACTATTTTCAGTCAAAATTAGGAGTTTGTTTTCAGCAGAAAATTTAGCTAAATTTAGTTCCATAAAACAGTCTATCTTTAGGCCTACAATTCATTTGCCTAGATTTAGAATACTAAACTAGCTGCCTGGTGCTGCCTAGTGCTAATCTCCAAATTTTTTTCCTGTGCCCTAATTCCAACCCTATAGCCACCAATATTTTATGTCCCTAATTTAGGCACCCAGTGAATTTTCAGTACTGTCAATTTAAGATTTAAACTCCAAATGTTAGGTGTCAGAACCCTATGAAAATCAGTCTCAAAGTGAATATTTTCCTTACCCAGTTTTATAGATTGTATAACCATAAACTCATTTTATACACACAGGGGCAGATTTTAAAAGCCCTATGCGCGCCGAGACTATTTTGCATAGGCCCAGCGACGCGCGCAAGCCCTGGGACACGCGTATGTCCCGGGGCTTTGTGAAAGGGGCGGGGGGCTGGGACTGAGGCCTCTGGCACAGCGGCCGTGCCGGGGGATCGCGCGCTGGCACTTGGCCGGCGCGCGCAACCTACGCCTGTCCAGAGGCAGGCGCAACTTATGGAACAAAGGTTGGGGGGGTTTAGGTAGGGCTGGGGAGCGGGTTAGGTAGGGGAAGGCAGGGGAAGGTGAGAGGGGGAGGAGGGAACAGGAAAAGCCATCGGGGCTCCCCTAGGGCTTGGCATGCACAAGTGTGCAGCCCCTTGCGCGTGCCAAATTCTGATTTTATAACATGCGCGTAGCTGCGCACGCATGTTATAAAATTGGGCGTAGATTTGTGCGCGCCGGGTTGCACGCACAAATCTAACCCCGCGCATAGGTATTAAAATCCAGCCCACAACTTTTAAGAGCATAATTTATACTCCTATCTCTTGTTTTGTGCATACATTTCAGAAGCATAACTTGCTCTCCTAACTCATGTTATGTACAATTCAGGAGCATAACTTGTGCTCTTAACTCAAATTTTGTGCTCCTAACTTAACTATATAACTTGTGATCCTAACTCAGGCTTTGTATGCACAACTTTTATGGCACAAACCTTGCTTATGCTTTTGACA
Organism: Rhinatrema bivittatum; assembly: GCF_901001135.1. Lineage (NCBI taxonomy): Eukaryota > Metazoa > Chordata > Amphibia > Gymnophiona > Rhinatrematidae > Rhinatrema > Rhinatrema bivittatum. The sequence goes on along the minus strand of NC_042621.1, from coordinate 251,346,645 downwards.
TGATTTATGTATGCAAAATATGGTTTGTGTGCAGAGACCATGTCGTGTGTATATAAATCTTTTCCGAAGTATAAACCTTGGTTTGTGTGCATTGAACATGATTTATGCTCTCTATTCTTTTTTTTGCGACACTGTTAGATTTACATACTTTTTAAAACTCCTTATGCATTTATATACTATTAGCTTATTGCATCAGGATTTAACTTATTTTAATGCGCTTTCAAAAAAAAAATAAATTTTCGGAAAATACATTGTATATTTGTTTACTACTGTCTTATTATATCGGGACTTTTGTCTAATACAGCTTTCTTCTTTGTATGTTTCCCTTGTTAATCTTGTCTAGTTTTTGATATATCCCAGGGTCTGAAAAAGTGATTTGTTAGGATGTAGTCCTGGTTATCGATGACATTTTTGTTTTGTGAGACTCATTGAAAATACAAAGCTTCAAGTATTTCAAGGAACCCTAAAAATCCTCTCCTGTTGCTCAAATTATGGTATTCCACTTTTTCCAACTTTTTTGTTTTTAGATTTGCCCTTTGCTTTGACAGGGCTGATGCTCTAGATTTCAAGATAGTAGCATCTATTGGTAGCGATATTGACAAGGTGTATAGTGCTCCACTTAGAGTGGCACAAATATCATTGTATCCTGTCCTGTGTGTCTGCACAATGTGCTTTCACACACTGTCCATGTAGAATCCATTCCCAATCAGTTGCTGAGATGATTTTTTAATGTTTTGACTGGGAATTTCAGCTGTAGTGTTTGACACAACACTGAACATCAATGTCAGTGGAATTAAAACAGCATGTCGTCAAATTCAGAAAGAGATGTGTAATGTTTGGCCATCTGCGGGACGGCCCCGTGATTGGCCTCACTTTCGTGTGCCTCTGATGCTGACTTGGCTGGAATGCCTCTGTCATTCCTGCCTGGGCCCTCCTTAGGTGTGTGCACACATGGCGCAGCACATCTTAAAGATCCCGTGGTGGGAAACTACACTGCCGGCGCACACTGAGGATGTCATGAAGTTGGGTACTTAAGTCCAGCCGTGCTTCAACCCCTCAGCAACAGGTCTTCTTGCCATGCAGTGTGTGTTGCTATTTCTCCATACCTCTCTGTGCCTTGTCTTGCCTGCTCCTCGCCATGTCTTGCTGTTTCCCAGTACTGCTTTGTTCTTACCATGCCCTGCCTTGCCCTACTGGTACCTCCGTGTTTTGGTCCCTCAGTGCCCTTTCTTGTCTTGTCTGTCTACCTCTGACTGATTTTTGGTTCTGACTCTGGCCTTGGATACAGGCTACTCTTCTGGATTGCCACTTGACCTGACCTTAGCCTGGACCTCAGCCTAGACTTTGACACTGCCTGTTTGCCAGCTGCTCTGACTCTAGACTGGAACTCAACTCCATCTGCTCACTGCCTGCCCTGACCACTACCCACTACACAACTTCCTCTGACCACTTATGGGATGCTCACTTAAGCCCTGCTGGCCTCTGGAACTCAAAAGCTCAACTTGTGGGGGATGGGGCTGGTATAGGTGAAGCTCTAGTACTAGTCCCAGTAAGAATGAGTCCATCTGCTATTGGCGTGGGTCTAGTAGGTTTGCCTGCTGGGCTTTGCCAATCATGCCACAGCCCAAGGGCTCACATCCATGCCAAAATATTTGATTCCAAGCAATTCTGGATATGAAAATGTAAATATTAAATAATTATTTTCTAACTTGTACACAAAATAGTTTTTTCAAGATTTGTTTAGATTCCCAGAGCACATCTTAGAGCATGGGATGCTAAATACAAATATTTTATTACAGGCCTGGAAAATCATTGCTAAATTCTAAATACTTGCGAGTATCATTCTGCTTGCAATGTTCCCCCATTCAGCCTCACTTAACTGGAAAGTTAGCTCTGCTGTGATTTTTCAAAAGTAGCATGCCTGTTGTATTGATAGCAGCATAGTCAAAAGTTCCATTCTTGTAACTTGGAGTTAATTTTCTACTTGCAAAGGTAACTGCATTTTAAGTAGAAATCTGCTAGATCTATCCTATGATGATGTTTGTGTTCAGTTCTGGTTATTAAGTCAGATCCATTTATGAATTATATCCTACCTATCTTTATCTTTACACAAATAAGTGTAGATTTTCAAAGGCCTACGTGCGTAAATCCCAGGTCTTGTGCGCGCCGGGTGAATTTTCAAAGAGGCTGGCCACGTGTGTAAACCCCGGTATGGGCACAACTTCCAGGCCTCTTCAAAAGAGTGGGGTGGGGGCGGGCTGCGACAGTGCCATTGAACGCTGTCCCGAAGACTCGCGCTTTGACAGTTGGCCGGCATGCGCAACTTACTTCAGCCTGGGGACCTGAAGTAAGTTCTAAAACAAACAACAAAAAAAGGTAGGTAGGGTTTAGGAGATGGGGAGGAGAGAAGAAGAAGGAGGGAGTTTAGGTAGGGGGGTAGAGTAGTTCCCTCCCAGTCCGCTCCAATTAAGGAGCAGACTGGGAGGGAAGGCCCGAATGCATCGCCACGTTGAATTTGTATAAATTCTCCCCCTCCTTGCGCATGCCGCCTGCGGCCCACGGATTTTATAACATGCACATGTTATAAAATCGTGCGTCTCATGTGTACGCGCCGGGAAGCATGTGCATGTTTTAAAATCTACCCCATAATGAATAGTGATGCTTTTCTTAAATATAAGAGTAACTTAACCTCTGCAATTAAGAACAAAATCTATGAAATGTGTAAATATGTTAATCTTAATGTTATGTCATCTCTGACATATTGTCTCAACTGAAAAATTAATTGTAGTTATGTTTATCACTGTTGTGTTCTATAATATGTATTTTTAAATTCAGATATTTTTAAGTCCAGGCTTTGGGCTATGCTGTTTGGTATCACAAAAGAAACAAAATAAGATTTATGGTTCATGCATCCTTTATTCATATTACCTTGCCAGGGTATTTTATTTCAGATTATACAGTAAGTCTGCTGACCAAAATTTCCTCATAGTTAATGCTTTTTATTAGTTCTATTCATATTTTTATTTTTAATATAAACTATAGTTCTTTCTGGCAGTCTTTTTGCATTCAGACAAAAAACAATAAAGGCAGTATGTTGTATATCAGGTTTTCTTAAATTATTTTAAACTGGCATCACATAATGCTCTGATGCTAAAAAAAAAACAAAAAACAAAAAACTGCGTGTGCTGCACCCCTTATAATCATATACCAGTGAATGTAATTAGGCTCACTCTGTCACAAAAATGACTTATTTTTGATGTTTTCAATTTGCAGATAAAATTCTTATTCCACATTTCATATATGTTTTTAACTGTGTATTTTTTTCATAAATCATGTATTAAAATGTAATAGAGAATTCAATTGGAAAACACTTATCTTGACCAAGAGATGTTAAGTATAACATAGCAATCATTTTCTCACAAGGCAGCATTTTTCAGACTAATAGGCAAAAAATAGGAATCAAATAGAGTGCACTAACCAAAACATGCACCGCCTGACACTATAGTGTTTCAGAGCATCATGCCTGCTTCAGGGGCCACGTCCGTGTCGTGTAAAAATACTATAAGTTGCAAAAATAAATATAAGCTTAAAAAGTCACAAAAAGGCAAGAGTTGAAAGACAAAATGGACCACGGTCTCTTGACTGAAAATGTCATTCGCACACATCATTTTTAGATTGTCATTTTTTAAAATGTTTATTGACCAATCAGTATTAAGAAAAAAGTGTCATCATATAGAAAAACTATTCTTCTCTCAAAAATTTCAATAAAATACTAACCACTCTATTTCTTTGTTAGACTATTTGATATCATAGTTTTACATTTAAAAATGCACTGTTCACTTTGTACAAAATAATGTAAAAAATCACTGCCTCAAGATGACCTCAAAAGACTTTCTAACACAGCAAATGGCCAATCATCTGGACTATGATTGAGCTGAATACAATGTGATACTGACAGTGTCTCAATGCCCTCATAAAAACCTCATTAAATTATGGAAAATATGTATCAATGATATCTTCATGATATAGGCAGGTGATTTAGAAACCTTACAACAGTTTTAATGGATAAATTATTGTGATTTAAGTGTACAATTTATAGACTCAATGAAAAAAGCCAACAAGTACTCAAAGTTGTAATGGCAGAAAAAGAGTGCCCTTACATGTTCACACCGCATATGATCATGGAATTATATCAATACATTTTTCTTTGGAGAAAAAAGGCTTCAGATGCCAAACAACAAGTTCTAGGCTTATAATTTGGTCTATGGGTGCATAATCAGCCCAAAAAAAAACCCCTGTTTTTTTAAATTATTCATTTGCTTTACTTAGTGACGGGTACTCACCCACTTAAATAATGCAAAATTACTTAACTTCTAGGCATAAGATGAATGCCCTGTGCATATATGGAAAAATGTACTGGTGGTCAGTTTCTATGGCTCCGTAAACTGTGTTCAACAGCAGTAGAGTATAATATTTGGACTCGAGAGAAAAGCCCTTTTTAGTGATACAGGACTTTTTTTCTCTCGCTGCTTGTACATAAGAATTTAGTAAAGGCACATTGGCTGACGCAGTCTGCCCAGTTCTCTTCCTGTGTGGTTCCACTTTGGACAATTGAGCATAAAAGTTCCAGTATTTAAACCAATTCTGGCTCCCCCACACCCTGCCGTGTTTTTCACCCAACTTCTTAACCCGGTTTCTTCCTCCATCTCAAGCATTTTGAATTATTTTGCAGTGCTGGTCTTTTACCACCTCTGCTGGTGGGCCATTCCAGGATCCTCAGTACAGAAGTAGAGTTGATATACTAGATGTGATTTTTGACTAATGTTTTCATATTTATTGGCGACCTCCTGCTATTTACACACTGGTCCCTTTTATTAATATTTTTTTTTTTTTAACAAATTCTGCTATAAAAAGACTTGGTTATAACAGACTGAACATGTCACCTAAAATATATTTTCTACAGTATTTGTTTAGCAGTCCAATAATGCTGTATAACCATCTTTGTGATAAATGTATTGTCTCTGAGACTTTTTGTTTTCAAATAGATTTACTGTATGAAATTAAGTTACTAGATCTCACTATTGTCTTATTGTTTAAGACCAGCATTGCATGCATACTAGTTTGTGAGAACCTCAGGAGAAACCTGTGACACTAGTAAACAATAACATACATGGGCAGCAACACTTAACATTCACAAATGTTAATTTTTGTAAGCACCATGGGTAAAGGATCCCTTATCGTCCACATTTCACCTGCCATTCTACTGTTTGTGCAGAAATTGTATCAGAAATGCAGATGGAGGCGGAAGAGGGATGGTGCATCTTCCAGGTAAACAGTGTAATTGACCAAATGCCCCTCTCTCAAACTTAATCATTATAAAATATTGTGGATCATTAAGTAGATCAGATTGTTCTATTGGCTGACACACCTGCTCTAATACTGTATTTTTCGCACTATAAGACGTACCTAGGGTTTGGAGGAGGAAAATAAGAAAAAAAAAATTCTGTCCCCATGCCGGGCTCCGTACGGAGCTCCCCCTGGTGGCCGTTCATGGGATATTTTTTTCGGTTTTGTATTTTATAGTAAGGCAGAGAATATCCTCACAGGTACTCATACTCACTGGTTTTCTCTCCATCATATACACACACAGGCTCTTTCACACTCACTAGCTCTCTCTCCCACTCCCACACAGGCTCTCACACATACAAGCTCTCCCCCCCTCACACACACACACACACACACACTCTCTCTCCTTCACATATATATACACACAGGCTGCTCTCCCCTCACCCCACTCAACAGACTCTCTTAAACTCTAGGGCTCCTCTGCTGCGGGTGGAAAGGAAGATGCTCATACATTTGCCCGACAGGACTTTTGGATATCCTGCTGGCCCTCTACTTACAAGATGTATCGTCTTCTGCTGGCGGAGCTTGAGTTCCCTGCCAGTCTGCTGTTTCCGGGGTGCATCATCTTCTGTCTGCTGGGTTCCTGCTGGCCTGCTGCTCCTGAGGCATTTCTTCCTTTCTGTTCGGGATGTGAATACCGTCCTTACTGCGAAGGTCAGCGCGGCGCAGGTCAAACATCAGCTGTTTGAACCGCGTGGGCTACGGAGGCCCCTCCAGTTCAAACAGCTGACATTTGTCCTGTGCCACCATGCTGATTAGGCCGAGTTGGGAGGAGGAGGGGGGACAGCGAGCGAGAGGGAGAGATGCTACATTCACTCCATAAGACGCACAGACATTTTCCCCCCACTTTTGGGGAAAAAAAGTGCGTCTTTTGGAGCGAATAATACTGTACTTTGTACAACAATTTTGAGTGGTTAAGAGATTGGTTGGAGTGGGGGATCTGAAAATTCTGCAATAGGGTTTCTTCAACTTTCTAAGCTTCTTTTCTGTCTATTAGTTGACCCAAATATTTAGGAGGTAAGCTTCAAAAGGATTTACTTACGTAAAAGAAGCATATATCATAGCAATTTTCAAAAGCCCATTTATATGCATAAAAACCAAGTTATATGCACATAAATCCTTTTGAAAATTCCTTAGGATGTAATAGTATTGTGTGATTTGTTAATCAGATTAATTCAACAGACATAAAGATTAACAAATAAAAACAAAAACTATATATATTTTTATTGGACTAACTTAATACATTTCTTGCCTAGTTTTCTCTGTTGCTTTTGTCATGGAAGGCAAACTTAATAGAAACATAGATGAAATGCTTATAGTGGTGTCAAAGATTGAAGACTCAAGCAGAGAGATAGGTGAAACTGGACCACAAGGTGACAGCTGGACTGAGATTACTACAGTTACTAGACCCTACTCCACGTCTCCAATTTCCCTTAAGCTGAAGAACTGGTATGTAGCCTTGGAAGTGGAGGAGGAAAAACCATCCCAGGATGAGGAGGAACAAAAATATGTATATCCCAAAGCTGCAGACTCAACAACTACTACTTCTAGGAGGCAGAGGTAATAATGGTTGACTTACTTCTGAGGGACACGGTGGCATCTGCTGACCAGATATGCTGTCCCAGGAGGTGTGCCATCTTCTGGGTGCCAAAATCTAAGACATTATAGAGAGATTGCCAAAAGTCCTGAGGCCTACTGTCTACTATCCTATGCTGCTCATCCATTTTGGCACAAATGATACTGCTAGGTACCAAACTGATCAAAGTGATTTCATGTCTCTGGGAGAGAGGGTAAAACAGAAAGGTACACAGGTGGTATTCTCCTTATTCTCCCAGTCAAGGATAAAGGCCCAGGCAGGGAAGCTCACATTCTGGAGATGAATGAATGGCCGCATAGATGGTGTTGATGAGAATGTTTTGGCTTTCTGGAGAATGGGATGTTTAAAGAGCTGCTGAGCAGAGATGGGGTCCACCAGTTAAAGAAGGGGGTGCAGCATCTTCCAACACAGACTGGCAAATCTACTGAGGAGAGCTTGAAATTAAGATCTTTGGGGGATCGGTGAACAAAACCCTAAGTTGCGTAAAACAAATACTTGTATAAAAATGGGGACAAAAGGGCAACCTCTGGAAAGAAAGTACACTAATGCTCTTAGAATGGAAAGTCAAATTTCGGATCTAGAGGCAGTCATGGAAAGAGCTGATTTGAATGTAGTGGATGTCATGGAGGCAAGGTATGTGGACATCCATGACTGGGATATAGTTATATTGGGCTACAATTTGTTCAGGAAGGTTTGGGTAGGAAGGGAGGGAGGAGGCTTGGCACTTCCTTTCTACCCAGGCCTTCCTAAACAGGTTGTAGTCCAATATAACTATATCTGCTATCTATCTATCTATCTATCTATATCTATATATATATAAATAAATAATAAAGCAGCAGTATCACAGGGCTCATGAGATAGGTTTGAGGCCTTGTGGGTTAACCTAGAAAAAAGGAATGGAACATCTATTTATATTGATATAATATACAGACCTCCATCACAGTCAGAAGAAATGGATAGAGATTTAATGTAGGATATTCACAAGGGAGATGCTATTGTTAGGGAAGTTCAATCTGCCAGATGTTGATTGGGATATCACAGCTGTGGTGTCCTTTAGAAGCAGGGAGATCTTCTGTCAACTGTTAACAGAAACTACACAAGAAAAGGCAATACTGGACCTGTTGCTTACCAAAGGGGAGAGTGTATCTGATGTTTTAGTGGATGATCTGGGATCTAGTGATCACTGGAAGGTGTAGTTCAGTATTGGAGTGCAGGAGATAATGGTTCATTCAAAGGCAAAGATACCTCAAGTGAATTGTTAGTTGGATGGGAAAATCCAGGGAAGTAGAAGAGCAAATTGCAAATTAAAAGGAGATACAAGGACAATTAACCTTTTTGTTTGGAAAGTAAAGGAAAGAGGAAAAAGCCTGCTATGGTTTTCTAAAGAAGCAGCTGAAAAGGCAAGGGAGACTAGGTTATTGTTCATAAACTACAAGACATCGCAGAAAGGGGAAGATAGGCAACAATATCTGTAAAAGCTAAGAGAAGCTGGGAAAGTCGGAATGCAAAAAATTAAAATAGAATTAAAAATAGCAAATACAGTAAAATGGGAAGATGACTTTTTTTTAGGTGTTTTATTGATAGAAGGAAGTGCAAAAGTGGCATTGTGAGGATCAGATGTGAAGGGGAGGAATATGTAGAAAATAAAGAAAAATCAAAGTTGGTTGTTAAATATTTCTGTTCGGTGCTCACTGTGGAAGGGCCAGGAGCAGGACCACATAAAACGAATACAAGATTGGAAGTGAGGTAAACCTCAATTGATTTTCAGAAAAGTATGTTCGTATGGAGCTAATTAAATTTAAAGTCAATAAGGTGATTGGACCAGAAGGAATATTTCCAAGGTACTAAGGGAATTTAGAGAAGTTCTGGCAGCTCTGCTGTCTGATAGTTTCAATACTTTAGAGTATGGAGTAGTTCTAGAGGACTAGAGACAGGCAGGTGGGGTTTCTATTCGTGAAAGTGGTAGTAAGGAGGAGGCTGGGAATTACAGGCTGGTTAGTCTTACCTTTGTGATAAGAAAATTAATGGAATTGCTGGTAAAAGAGGCTAATACAGTTTCTGGAATCCAACAGATTGTAAAATCCAAGACAGAATGGCTTTATCAGAGGTATATCTTGTCAGATGAATCTGATCAGTTTCTTTGGGTGAGCGCTAGATGTAGTATACTTGGATTTCAGTAAGGCATTTGACAGGGTTCTGCATAGGCCACTTATACATAAATTGAGCACCCTTGGTATGGGTCCTAGAGTGACTGACTAGGTTAGAAACTAGTTGATTGGGAAGCAACAAAGGTTAGTTGTCATTGACATTTACTCTGAGGAGAGGGTGTTACTAACGATGTGCCTCTGGGATTGGTCCTAGGACTGACTCTTTTCAACATTTTCTTGACTGACATTGCAGAAGGATTGTTGAGAAAGGTTTGTCTTTTTGCTGATGATAGCAAAATCTGTAACAGTGTAAACAGGAAAGTGTGCAAAACATGAGGAAGGATCTAGAAAAGTTCAAGGAACAGTCTAGGGTTTGGTAGCTAAGATTCATGCTAAAAACATGTAGTTATAGGCTATAAAAACTAAAGGGAGAGGTTCAATATATGGGGTGAAATTCTTCTAAGCACAAAAGAAGAGCAGGAACTAGTGATGATTGTATCTTGCCATCTTATGGTGGTTAAACAGGTGCATAAAATGATGGTAACAGCCAGAAAGATGCTTGGAGAGGAATGATCAGAAAAAGGGAGGTGATATCATCCCTGTATAGGTCTCTGGTAAAATCTCAATTGGAATACTGTATATAATTCTGGAGACTGTATCTCCAAAACAATATAAACCAGTTGGAGTTGGTCCAGAGATTGGCTACTAAAATGGTCCATGATCTTTGTTCTAAAGAATGTGGGAATAGACTTAAAGATCTAAACATATATACCCTAGAGCAGTGGTTCCCAAACCTATCCTGGAGGACCTCCAGCCAGTCAGGTTTTCTGGATACCCACAATGACTATGTATGAGGGAGATTTGTATGCCCTGCCTCTACTGCATGGAAGTTTAACTTATACATATTAATTTTGGATATCCTGAAAACCTGACTAGCTGGGGATATTCCAGGCAGGTTTGAGAACTTCTGCTCTAGAGAAAGGTGAGATAAGGGAGACATGATAGAGAAATTTAAATATCTCCAAGGTTTCCATACACAGGAGACAGGCCTCTTTTAACATAAGGCAAGCTTTAGAATGAGGAGTTATGGGATATGTGTGAAAGGTTTAGACTCAGAAGTAGGAAATATTTCTTTAGAGAGGGTAGTGGATTCATGGAACAATCTCCCATTGGAGGTGGTGGAGATGAAAATAGTATCTGAAGTCAGGAGAATATGGTATAAACATGGTGGGATCTCTAAGGGAGTGATGGGAATTGTAAAGCTAAATTAGTTGGTTGGATGGGCAGACTGGAAAAGGCCATTCATTCTTTTTCTGCTGTCACATTTCTATGAGAGCTAATAGTTCCTCAGATCAGAATAGAATGAGTAAAAGATAACGTTACCAGGAAATGTAAGTGAATCATAAAAGGCATTCCAGTAATAGAATGGAGGGGGGATGGGGAGTTTGGGCGATGAAGTGACGGGCAGAAAATTTTATGGCTCATAATGTGATAAGAAACCTAGATCTTAGTTTTGTTAGTATTTGATTATTTTTAACTTCCAAAGTTTTGTGTTCCTGGATTACATTTTGTTTTTCAAACCATTATATCTGTGCATGCAAGAGGACGAACACAGCAACCACACTACTTTATCCAGCTCAAAAGAAAAGAATCCTTATGTTAAAATAAGCCTTCAGAGTTCAAAAGCTTTACTTAGACCTGTAAAAAAGAAATAGTATGAAAGCATTTGAAGCATTGCATGCTAATCATTAATACATTGCTACTCTTTTAGCCTTTCCTCTAATAAATATAAATTTGTTTTCATTTGTAATTTGTAATATAATATATTTGTCTATATTTCTATTGCATTTGTTCCTTCCTCCCAATCTTCCTGCACCCCCGCCTGTATTCTCCCATTACATTCTGACCCTTAGCAATCCTGCTATTCATATTTTTTGCAACCTGTTTTTCACTTATTTAAATGCATTTTACTCTGCTTTTCAAGCATTAGCATGTACTTGCTAACCCCTCCAACCTTGCCTTATATATAATTAGACCTGTTTCTTTCTGTGATATTATTCTATCTAGTTCAACTTTTCAATTGTAAAGCTCTGTTGCTAGTCATTTTGTTAATTGTAAACCAATGTGATGTTACTAAGTGAATGTCGGTATATAAAAACTGCAAATAAAATTTGAGATAAATATTCAATGAAGGGGCAACAAATGTTGCCTCATTGTAGAAATCCCTCTAATGGGCTTAGCTATGGCCATAATGTGGCCATAGCTAAGCCATGAGGCCATAATGTGGCCACATGGCCATCCTCAGTGCAACCAAAAACCATGATCTGAGGGGAAGAGGAATTGAGGTAAACATTAGAGATGTGCTTCGTTTTTTTCTACCAGGTCGTTTTTCGGTTCGAATACTTCGTGGTATAATTCGGGTCTTCTCGTTTCGTTTTCGGTTCGTTTGCCCGAAAACGAAACGAGAAACCCGAAACCGGACCGAAAAACGAATCGGTAACGAAGCGAAAAAAAAAACCCACCCCAAGCATTTAAAAACATTTTTAAGCATTTTCATACATATATAACAACCCCCCCCCCCATCCCGATCCCTCCCCAAGACTTACGAAGATCCCTGGTGGTCCAGCGGGGTCCCGGGGTCCATTTTCCCTCCGTGCCCGGTGTGCTCCTGACCCCCCCAAGGCTTGCCAATAATCCCTGGGGGTCCAGCAAGGGTCCAAAAGCGATTTCGTTTTCGGCTGCCAGTAACCAAAATGGCGCCGATAGCCTTTGCCCATACTATGTCACAGAGGCTTTCGGCGCCATTGGTCAGCTCCTGTCACATGATAGGAGCACAAGATGGCGCCGATGGCCATGTGACAGGTGCTGACCAATAGCGCCGAAAGCCCCTGTGACATGGTAGTTCGGGCTATTCGGCACCATTTTGAGGCGCACGGCTTGCAGCACAGCACACCGGGCACGGAGGGAAAATGGACCCCGGGACCCCGCTGGACCACCAGGGATCTTCATAAGTCTTGGGGAGGGATCGGGGGGGTGGTGTATTATAGTGAATTTAAATGTTTGGGGTGGGTTTTAATTTAAAAAAAAATTTGTGCCCCCTCTCCCCAGGCAAACCCGAAAACGAATTTTCCCCCGAATTGCGGGGAAAATTTTGTTTCCGGTTTCGGGGGCTCCGAAATAACGGCGTTTATGTCGTGTTTCGGATACTCCGAAACAGAAACGAATTAGGAAATTTCGTTAAATTTCCTAAATAGGGCGAAAAAAGAACCACATCTCTAGTAAACATGGTTCCATCACATGGGAAGACATGGGCAGAAGAACCCCTGCTAAAGGATTAAAAAAACAACACTTCTTTAGGGATGTCATCTTTTTCCTCTGCAAGCCAGAAGAAGGAATTCAGTACTCTGCACAGGAAAAAATTGCGGCAGGAGGAGGCCAGCCCAAGATCAGTGGTTTGTGAGTAGAGGTGCTAGAGGGGGAGGGATTGTTGGCACAGATGAGCCATGAGCATGAGGTTTCCGGCAGCAGTCCTTGTGTCAGCGACAAGCAGACTGGTGTGGGGCCTCAGCAACTGACCAGTGATAGCATGATGGAGCTGTAAGCCTGGAAAGATACAGCAGAGGAGCTCAAAAAACGAGTTTCAGAGTGGTGACTGCATGTGATGGCAGTGTGCATTGGCCTGGCTTCCCTGCTAGTGCCCCTTCAGTTTCAGGGCAGCAGCAGGCAAGCACAGGCAAGAAAGGGAGTAAGACTGACCAGCAGAAGAACACAGTAGCAAGAGGGGAAGCTGAATCACCCTAGTGTACAAAAGAACATAAGTATTACCATACTTGGTCAGACCAAAGGTCCTTCAGACTTGGCCACTGTCTTAGTCGGTGGCCATCCAGGTCACAAAACTCAGCAGGATCCCAAAGAATACAGATCAATACCCAGGGATAAGCAGCGGCTTTCATAAATTTACATGACTAATAATGGTTTATGGATTTTTTCTTAGGAATTTGTCTAAATCTTTTTTTAACCCAGCTATGCTAACTCCATTTACTACATCCTCTGACAACAAGTTCCATAGTTTAATCATGCATTGAGAAAAAAAAATGATTTCTCTGATTTGTTTTAAATGTACTACCTATTAGCTTCATGAAGCATTTCCTACTACTAATATTTGAAAAGTTTGCACAGATTTCCATGGTAACAGGAAGTCCTGTAGAAAGAGGGGGTGGGGTGCTCAGGACATGTGAGCAAACTACAGCAGATCCTCTGCTGAAATGTTATCCTGTTGCTGCTGCTGTTTCATGGCCAGCACCACCAGCTGAAGGGAGAATACCACAAGAATAGAGGATTGGGCAGAGGTGGGTCTCCCTGCCCCTTCCCCTGCCTGTGGGCATGTGCTGGCTAAATCTGGAGGGAAGAAAAGAGAAGAAACAGAAAATAGACAGGAGACTATTTTCTAAGATGGCGCCGACCATCCATTGCTCCTATCATGTGGCAGGGGCTGTCCAATGGCACCGGTATTCCATGTCACATGGTAAGGGCAAAGGGCCACCGGCGCCATTTTGTTTACTGGCAGCCGATGGCCCAAGAGCGGGAGATCACTCCCGGGACCCCCGCTGGACCACCAGGGACTTTAGGCAAGTTTTTTGGGGGTTGGGAGGGTGGGGGGTTGTAATTAACTAAATTTGAAGGGTTGGGGTGGGTTGTTTTTTTTTTTTTAATAAATGTGCCCCTCCCCCCCCCCCCGCGCTAGCCCGGGCAACGAATTTTCCCCAAAGTTTGGGGAAAATCCGTCTCGGGATTCGGGTCCTCCGACCCATGCCGAATTGGACAATTTCTTTGAAATTTTCCAATTCGGCAAAAATGAATGCACATCCCTAGTAGATAAATACAATGGTGTGGAATGATGAACCTTGAGGTACACTGGAGGAGAGGGGGTATACCATTCAGAAAAATGGGGACCAATGTTAATCTGATGTGGGCAATTGAATAGGTGAGATTTGAACCAGTTTAATATGGTATCAGTTATGCCTTGGATTGTAATTGATGAATGAGTATTTTATGGTCAAGTGTGTCAAATGTAGCTGAGATATCAAATAGTGATAGAATATAATCAGTGCTTGAGTCGAAGCCTCATAGTAGAGTGTCAAAAGAAGAAAGAAGCATTGTCTCAGTGCTGTGAAATTTACGGAAACCTTGTTGATTTGGATGAAGGATGGAGTTAACAGGTAAATCGGTGATTTGATGAAGAATGACAGATGCGATTAGTTTGGCCAGGGAGGTAAGAGACGCAATCGGCTAGGGAAGTAAGAGATGCAGTCGGTTGATGATTGGATATATTCATAATGTCTTCATTTTTTTTCTTTGGTATTGGGCAAATGGAGGATTGTTTTAGTGTATCTGGAAAGATGCCAGGATCCAAAGATTAATTTACAATGTGGCATAAAAATAGTGTGACTAATTTGTTTAACTCTTAAAAATAACCAGGGCAAGGATTGAAGGGAGATGTTGATATCTTGACCTTTTGTAATATATGAGAAATGGCTGAGGGGCTTGTTTGAGAGAAAACAGACCAGCTGCATACAGGGTTAGGGTGGAATGAGTGAAGCTATTAGTAATTTTAGCGATTTTATCTTGGAAGTGAGTGGTGATGTAATTACAGAGGGAATTGTTTAATAGAGATGTGAACCGGAATTGGTTTGGATTCCGGTTCCGATTCACATCGTTTTGTTTTTTTTCGTCCGGCCCGATCGCGGTTTTGTTTATCGGCTGCACCCGAGCCAATAAACAAAAAACCCACGCCGACCCTTTAAAACTAATCCCTTAGCTTCCCCCACCCTCCCGACCCCCCCCCAAAAAACATTTTACAGGTACCTGGTGGTCCAGTGGGAGGTCCCAAGAGCAATCTCCCGCTCTCGGGCCGTCAGCTGCCACTAATAAAAATGGCGCCGATGGCCTTTGCCCTTACCATGTGACAGGGTATCCGTGCCATTGGCCGGCCCCTGTGAAATGGAGGGAGCACTGTATGGCCCTCCGTGTGACAGGGGCCGGCCAATGGCATGGCCCCTGTCACATGGTAAGGGCAAAGGGCCATTGGCGCCATTTTGATTAGTGGCAGCCGACGGCCCGGGAGTGGGAGATCGCTCCCGGGACCCCCACTGGACCACCAGGTACCTATAAAAAGTTTTTGGGGGAGTCAGGAGGGTGGGGGAAGCTAAGGGATTAGTTTTAAAGGGTCAGGGTGGGTTTAGGGGTTATTTTTGTGTGCTGTTTTTCCCGCCCTCCCCCAAAACGATAAGAGAACCTCCACAAACAATATCGTGGGGTTTTCCTATTGTTTTGGGGGAGCCCCCGATTTCTGACTATTTTGAAAATATCGTACGATATTTTCAATCGTCCGAAGCCCAATTCACATCCCTATTGTTTAATTCTGAGTGATCAGGATGAGAGGTGGTTGTTAACGATTTAACAATATTGAACAAAACTGATATGTTTCCATTAGCGGCATTTATTCTATTGGAGTAGTAAGTTTTTTTTAGCAATGTTTATTTCTTTTTTGTATTTTCTTAAGCATGCAAAATAGGAGTTTTTAGCAGTGTCGATGTTATATTTATGCCAAGAATCTTTCGTGGTGTTTGAGAGAAGTTTTTAGCAACTGTAGTGAATTGGTGTACCAGGGAGCATGTCTTTGGTTTGACAGATATGGGAACAAATGGAGCTATGGTGTTTAAAGTATTACTGATTGCTTAATTCTAAGCAGATACCGTACTATTTACATCGGCACTGACTGTTGAGGGTATATTTTGGAGAAAAGCCTCAATGAAAGATTCTGTGGTAAACCTTTTTTCTTGTAGAGTATGTCATTATGTTGCTTTTGGAGAATGAGAACTGATTATTGATGTTAGCAGATAAATGAAATAAGCGAATGATCAGACCAGGGTACACTGGTAATGGAGTGGGTATTCTGCGGGAGAGAGATAAAATTGTGATTGCAAAACAGCAGGTCAAGGGTACGTCCTAATTTGTGGGTGGGGGTGTGTCCATCCTATACCTTCCATGGCATCTAGGAAAGAGGAAGCGGAAGGGTACATAGAGAGAGAATCTAGATGAATATTAAAATCACCGGTAATTATAGTTTTAGTAAGGTCAATTGGGAGGGATAAAATAGCAAGTGTTCTGCGTGTGTGATAGATGTGATGGATTTTGCTAGTGTTTTAGTTTGTCTGGGGAGCTGTACCAGTCCAACTTGTTCTGTTTTCCCAGTAGGAAGTGTATTCATATTCTAGGGCATTGCTTCCCAATTTTTTCAAGCCCAAGGCATACATGCCTTAATAAAAATGTATGGCACAGCAAAATCCATTAAACAAGCAGTGGAGAGGACTCATGTGACCAATTGAAGAGCTAGGGAAGCACTGAAATCCCCACCTCTTTTCCAAATTTTAAAACTGAGAGAAGTCATGGAGAGACGCAATCATCCATCACAATATACAAGCTCCCTTTGTATACAATGTAAAATAATGGAGAAGTAAGTGTGGTGCAGGCAACCAACTCAGTTACGTTGACTGCCACAGCTTCTTCACTGCCACTGCTCCCAACACACAGTTAATCACATCCAGTGCTCAATGCATACTCTCCCTGTCTCACTCAACCTGGGAATAAGACAGAAACTGGAAGGTCACAAAGGAGGTGGCTCAAGTGGGGGCAGATGAGGAGGTACTTTGCAAAATGTGTATCCTTCACAAAGCAGGGCCCAACTACCTGAGTCCTGCATGTTGATCATTAATTACAACACTCCGGGGCTCATGGTTTAACTAAGAAGAGGCACGCATTATCGCACATGATCTCAGAAAGGAGCTTGTGCACTTTTAAAAGCCACCAGTGGTGTGTCTCTTATAGCTGCGAGGTGCTGAGAGTAGAGCAATACCCTGATGCTGGCCTAGTTCTGAGCATCAGACTGTGATCACTTTTCCCTGGCACATCTGATCAGTTTTGAAGGCATATCTGTACCATGGCACATTTACATACTGATTGAGAAATACTGTTCTAATGCTCGTTACTATATTTGCAGTGCTACCTTTTGAAAGGAAGGGCTATTGCTGAGTGAGTTCTGGGTGTTAGTGGTGGTATAATATTGCAGGTTTGCTACAAAGGTTCTGAGTGTGTTTTTGTGGTGCATCACAATGTGCCTGGTAATGGAGGGAGTTTGCTTTGCTATTGATGAGATCTAGAGCCTAATTAGTTTAATATAATGTCTTTAATTCACTAAAAGAGAATAATGCATGCTCATTTAAGTCACTGATAAGGCTTATAATTTAAACATATCACAGATGTGAGCCCTTACGCTGTGGAGTGGTTGACCCAGTCTTGTAGGTGAATTTACTAGGACCATCTTGACAACTAGTGGACACACCATTACTGGGACTGGAGCTAGGCCTTCACCAGTCCCATTTCCCGCAGGTTGAACCATCACATTCTGGGGCCAGAAGGGCTAGGCGAGTGTGTCTTATGGAGCGGACAGACAGAGTCCAGGTATGGGCAGTGATCAGGGCTGGCAGTGAGGAGACAGGGTCCAGGTACAAGGCAAGGTAGGGACAGGCAGCGAGAGGGTAGTGCGAGAGTCTGGGCCGAGGTCAGGGCAGGCAGAGTATAGGGTGCCATAGCATAGTACAAGAAGGCAGGCAAGAGAGTAGTCTGAATCCGAAGCAGAGGTCAGTAATGGGAGTCAGGCAAGGAGAAACGGACAGGATGAGACACAAGCGTGATAACCGAGACATGGCAAAGCAAGAAGCAGCAAGGAGACAAGGAAGCAAGGTAACAGCGAAGAGATGAGGCAGAGGACACAACTAGCAACATGCACTGCAAGGCAGAGGGATCCGTTGCTGAGGTGTTAGACTAGTTGTACAGCTGTTCCTTAAATCCCCTGGGTTGGCTGACATCATTAGGGAGTGCCAGAGGAGAGTTCCTGCTGCAGGACCTGTAAGGAGTGATGAGCAGTGTGCGTATGTGCCTAGAGAGACCTAGACCTGGGTTGGCATGTGGCGTCCTAGCCGCACCATATTAGTGTAGCATCTGGTGGGGGCCAATGGCATCCTGCGGTGAGTACAGTCTGTCGCGGGCCAAACATTACAATAAATTGCCAAAAAATCGCTAACTTTTGAAATAGCTAAATTTGTAAAATGTTTATATAGTTCTACAAATGTCCTTTAAAATCAAATGGGTTTTGTTACATTAAAAAGTTACTTATTCAAAATAGCGGATAGTCATTTTGACACCTGTAAATTTCACAGGACTTATGTTATTAAACTAGTTAAGTATCCAATCCCCAAAACTTTATAATAGATAGTTTCCGAGAGAGCCAGCGAATTTCCCGCTATATCCACTCTGATCTAGGCAGTCACTATTTTTTCAACTCCTGCTTAATAAGGTACAGATGATTAAGCAGTTGGGTAGGGATTATAGATCACATCTATACATAATGAGTCACACTTGTGTTTATTTATAGATTATGAATAATAAGTGTTGTGTTTGAAATAAATTAAGAAACATTTAAGCCCCCCCCCCCCCCCCCCCCCCCCCGTTCATGATGATGTGTACAAGGTGAGAACACACTTTTTCATTTGGCCATATGTGACAGATTACCTGCTTATGGCTCTCTACTCCCTTGAGGAAAATGTAAGTAAGGAATGTACTATTTAAAAAGAGAGACCCTCCATCTTCCCTTATTAGTTTGACATTGTCCATTGTCTTACTAGGTTGGCCTTATAACTCTAATCAAATACACAGGGTCATTCACCCTGTTTTAATGTCCATCAAGCTAGGGTGAGAGAACATAGTAGAAATTTCATCTTTGTGAGACTTTCCTCACTCCAAATGAAGTCAAATCTTCACTAAGGTGTACTGTGCTGTTTGTACGTCTCACTCTGCATGATAAACTGGCCCCTAAACCACCACCAACACCTCACCTCGAACTATTAGATGACCCTTCTATTGGCATATAAATACTTGACTACTATGAAGATCTTGTAGATAGTCTCTCTCTCTCACTCAGTGCGAGATATGAAATAGTAATTATCATGGGGTGTGAAATGTTTACCATACTACTGATGCGCATGGTGCAATAATTCTAAAATTTCCATAAACATGCCCCTTTTTCTTAGTGCATGCGTTATCGCATTTTGATGAATCTAGGGGACAGTTTGTATTTTATCAAAAATAAAAAAGATAATTCTGAAAAGCTTTGTGAAGAAAATATGATGGATTTGTAATCACATGAAAAAAAAAGTCAGGTAATAGAATTTTGGGTTCTTAACCCATAACTTTGTTCCTCTTGATTTGACATTAATAGGCATATTCACTAAAGCATGGTAACTCATGGTAACATTTAACACAAGTTAATGCATACATTAATTGATGGGCCCCCATTATTTCTGCTGGTGTAGATTAAATAATGTGAGTGGCCCATGCTAAGGTTAGTGTGGGTTACCATGCTTAAGTGAATGCCTCTATATTAGAAATAAAGTTCAACAAATGTAATTTTCCTAACTTAATATATCTGTGACTAGCATTTGAGAGTTTTTCTTCCTTTATCAAGTCAGTGCATAATAAGATAAAGATGATGATGCCCAAATACAAATAAATTGCAGGTTGCATAACAATGATATGGTTTTCTAAAGTGTAAAGAGTTGGAACATAAGAGAAATTTGGGGGTGGGCTGGGGCAGGTGATTTGTATGTAGATGGGTGAGATAACTGAGGTAGACAGATTGCAGATGGAGGAGGATTGTCTGGTAATAAGTGGTGTTGCTCTTAAATCCTTTTGTTTTTCTTAGAAAGTGTTTGGTCATTTTATTTCTAATGTCTTACATTATTTTTCTGAGTATTTTTGATGTTTCTTTTTGGTAGCCTTATCATAAAAGTTCATTCAGACAGTGGTTTGGTTTAGAAAAATGTTTCCCAACAGGCATGCCACTTTGTTCTGTTCTGTGATATGTTATCTCATGTCTCTGATGGTTTGTTCTTGTCTTTAAATTATGACTCATTTCACCAATATAATATCCCTCATTACATTTTCTGCATATATACTACATTAAGGAGATAATTTTCAAAGCCTTACTTGGGGGAGCGTGAGCTTATAAATAGCATATATGTGTTTAAGTAGCATGTACACATGTGTATATGATATTGTAGAAGCTTGACCTCATGCATACTTACACAGACATGGGAAAGTTTTAATGGAGGGGGGGAAGTGGGCATTCTAGGGGCAGGATCATGAAGTCCGTATGCATGTTGATTTTTTGAAAGGGGTATGCATCCATGCATAACTGAACTTGTCCAAACACATCTGCTAACTGACTCGTGCAGTTCAAATCGGAATTGTCTTTTGTCAGCAGTCTTTGGGTGAGACATCTGGGTGAAGTGATATGGGTTCAGGATGAAGTACTAGAGGGTCTCCGTGAACTGGGTTATTTCAAGTGTGTGTGCAATTAAGTATTTTCAGAATGGTGATGTGCATATATTGAAATATATCTGCCTCCATGCTTAATTCTATATTATTACACTTGAATTTTTACAGTTATTTCATGAGTAAAATGTACACGTGTATTTTTTTTTTAAATGGGTAGAGAAAGCACACGTTCTTCCTGCTTTACAAATATATGTGTGTACTGAAACATGCATGTGTACTTTTGGAGCATAAATAAGTGGTATTTTATAAACGGTACAGGTCTTGTCACAATTTATAAAATACAAAAATAAATCCCCATGGCCCACTTCTCCATGCATATTGGGGTAGATTTTAAAAGTTATGTTAGCGCGTCCATGTGCGTGCGCTATCTGACACGCACGCATGGACATGATTTTATATCATGTGCACGCATGTTATAAAATCGGGGGTCGGCACGTGTAAAGGGGTGCACAATTGTGCACCTTGCGCGTGCCGAGCCGTGCTACCTTCCCGCGTTCCCTACTCCCCCACCCCACCCCACCCCACCTTCCCTTCCCCTATCTCCACCGCCCTATCCCCCTACCTTTTTTTTTTTCCTTTTATTCCAAAACTTACTTCAGCCGGCCAACTGCTGGAGCGCAATCCCTGGAGCCTCTGACACCGCCACCTTAGTAAAGCCCCGGGACTTACACGCGTCCCGAGGCTTTACATGTGTCGCCAGGCCTTTTGAAAATAGGTCCGGTGCGCGTAACCCCCCCATATGCGCGTAAGGCTTTGAAATCCGGCCCTTTGTGTACTGTGGACAGATTTAAAAGTTGAGCTCTAATAGAATAGCATGAATGCGATTGTTTTATGCTAAGTGGGAGAAAGGTGAAAGTGAATAAGGAAGAATGTGTGCATGTGTAAGACAGTTCAGTGGGTGGAGCTTTTTTTTTTTTTTTTTTTTTAAGGGAAAGTGGAAGTAAAGGATCCTACCACTAACATCTGAGCTGCCCTTCTTCAAGAAGTTTCTCACCTCCGCTCCCACTAAAAAAATCTGTGCAAAACTTTATTGTGCATACTTAAGTCGTAATTATTTTTAGTTAGGTTTTTCGGAAATGGTGAAACCTAGAAATGTGATTTTTCACCAAAGCACATACATGGTAAACTCTTTAATTCTCAATTCTAGGAAAAACCTATTTAATTGTATTTCTCTATACAAATGACTAGCAACTTGTGCTTTTCATACTTTTCCTACCAAAAAACACTAAATGGATTTACTGTAAATTTGGCACAATATCTTAGAATTGGACTCTCAGCAAAACACTCAAACATCAATCCAATCAGATTTAAATGAAAAGTTAAACACGCATTTAAATGGATGCTTTTAATAAACAGGCAGGATGATTATTAGTTGCGTACATGGCCAGAATAGGTGGCTTGCTCATGTGAGAAAGTGGAAAAACATTTCTCATAGGACAAGCAGGATGGTAGTCCTCACATATGGGTGACATCACAGGATGGAGCCCAATCACGGAACACTTTTGTCAAAGTTTCTAGAACTTTGACTGGCCCCTACTGGGCATGCCCAGCATGGCACTAAACCTGCAGCCAGCAGGGATCCCCCTTGAGTCTTCTTTTTTCCGCGCAGCAGTAGCCACGCGGGTTAAGGAGCTCCACAGAGATTCCTGACAGGAATTTTCCTCATGGAATTACTAAAATCTTTCATAACCCACAGGGGTCCCTCCTTCGAATTTTTGACTCCGCGGTACTCCAGTAAGTTTTTACCCATTTTTGATAGATTCCCGTCGAGTTTGGCCCTCGCGGCCTACTGGCCGTCAACCGTACCGTGGCTAAATTTTTCAAAGGCCATGGCATTGGGGTTCCGTCAGTGCCAAGATTGTACTCGCACCATGTCCATAACAGACCCGCATAAAGTCTGTGTAATGTGTCTCAGGTGCGAGCATGATGTCCTGACTTGCACCAAATGTGCCTTAATGACACCAAAAGGTCGCAAGGCCAGAATGGAGAAAATGGAACTTCTCTTCCATTCTCAAACTCCGACGCCGTCTATTACATTGACGTCGTCTGAACCGGCACCGTCCACTTTGTGCCAGTATCTGCTGCCGACCGGTGACCTTCCGGCGTCGACGACTTCTCGGCCTTTGACTAACTCTACTCTCCCTCAGGACCGAGGGGATCGTAGAGAGAAACATTGGCATCAACACCGGAAGTCTTGGACCATCGATGAAGGAAAATCATCGACCTCGCCATTGTCCGAGCCACTATCGAAGAAACCCAGTCCAGAAAAGGCACCGACCCTTTCTGCGACCGGGTCACCGAGGCAACCCTCACCCGGACAGGTATCAGGAGCAGCGATTCCGCCTTTAACGGTGGTCCCTCCTGCTATGCCTCTGCCTCCTTCTTCCCTTTCGGAGCCGGGGCTGCTTGCTCCAGGTCTCCGTGAAGAACTAGACCGGATGGTTCAGGAGGCCATCGATAAGGCGATGCACAGACTCCAAGGTCCCCTGGCGCCGAAATTGGTGCCAGTTGCGGAACCGACCATTGATCCCATTCTGGCAGCATTGGCATCGCTGCTATCAAAGATGGAAGCGCTCATAGACACTTTTCCACCGATGGATCCTGGGAACCGTTGGCTCTTGTGCCTTCCCTGCTTCCCCTGACATCGGGAGGGGAAACATTGTTCCGCATTCCTCTATCGGGAGTACTTCCAATGCCTCAACCATCGATGCTGATGCGCCCATCTGCGCCACCGATCCATTCATCGATGTCCTTGATGCCTACACCGGTGCGTTCGATGCCTACACTGGTGCCTCCAGTACTTCCCTCGATGCCTTCAGATCCTAGACCAGGACCTTCAGGAATACCATTGTCCCATCCTTCGTAGGTTCCTACAGGGACAGATGCTGATCCCTATGATACCTGGACTGACGATTCATCTCCAGACACCGATGAGTTACCCCGATGACTTGGATATTCAAAGGTTAATTCTTCAGCCACTTAACCTTTCGGAGCCAGTTTCCTGTGTCCTGATTGCTTCACGGAAGCCTTCTACGAGAAAATCTTATCTTTACAAACGGAACCAGTTTAAATCATAGTGTTCTTCTCAATCCCTTGAACCCTTTACCTGTTCCACCATGAGGTTTCTAGACTATCTCTGGCACTTGCCAGAATCAGGCCAAAAAACCACCTCCATCAGAATGCATGTCAGTGTGATAGCCGCCTTCCATAGAGGTGTCAGGGATGTTTCTATTTCAGTACAATTCCTCGTAACACGTTTTCTGAAGGGCTTGCTTCACTTCAAGCCTCCACTGCGCCCTCCGGCCCCTTCTTGGGACCTCGATCTGGTTTTGGGTTGGCTCATGAACCACCATTCGAGCCTCTCCAATCCTGTGATCTTCGCTATCTCACATGGAAAGTGATTTTTCTTTTGGCAATTACATCTGCTCGCAGAGTTAGTGAGTTACAGGCCCTAGTTACCTATCCGCCTTACACTAAACTTCTGCAGGACCGGGAAGTACTCTGCACTCACCCTAAGTTCTTACCTAAGGTAGTATAGGAGTTTCACATTAATCAATCCATTATACTACCAACCTTCTTTCCCAGGCCCCACTCCAATCCAGGAGAACAGGCTCTGCATACCATTGACTTTAAATGGGCTCTAGCGTTCTATCTAGACAGTAGAGCTGCCCACAGGAAAAACACTCAATTGTTTGTCTTTTTCCATTCCATCAAATTGGGGCAGCCTGTGGGTAAGCAGACTCTCTCCTCCTGGTTAGCGAACTGCATATCCTTTTGCTATCAGCAAGCAGGCATTCCACTTCAAGACCGTGTTAAAGCACACTCTGTGAGGGCCATGGTGACTTCAGTAGCACACCTACGCTCGGTGCCGCTTCCTGACATTTGCAGGGCTGCTACCTGGAGTTCTCTCTATACCTTTACAGCCCATTATTGATTAGACAAGGTCAGAAGACAAGATTCCATCTTCGGCCGGTCTGTCTTGCACAACCTTTTTACAACTTGACGTACCAACACCCATTAGGGTTCAGGATGCCCTCTAGCAAATTTTACCCCATTCCTAGTGCCTATTGCACATCTGGGTACATTTGGTGCATTCTCGGACATCCTCAGCTCGGTACTCACCCATATGTGAGGACTACCATCCTGCTTGTCCTGTGAGAAAGCAAATGTTGCCTACCTGTAACAGGTGTTCTCACAGGACAGCAGGATGTTAGTACTCACGAAACCCGCTGGCGCCCTGTGGTGTTGGGTTCGTTATACTTTCTTATTTTATTTTTCGGCACTTCCTGTAGCTTTAAACAAGACTCAAGGGGGACCCCTGCTGGCTGCAGGTTTAGTGCCATGCTGGGCATGCCCAGTAGGTGCCAGTCAAAGTTCTAGAAACTTTGACAAAAGTGTTCCGTGATTGGGCTCCATCCTATGATGTCACCCATATGTGAGGACTAACATCCTGCTATCCTGTGAGAACACCTGTTACAGGTAAGCAACATTTGCTAATTCTTCATACAATATCTGAATTTTTTTTTTTTATTGGAGTTGGTATCACTGGTGCAGTCATTGTTCAATTTATCTTCTAATGATTGTTATAGGGTATGAGCTCTTCCTTGAGCATTATGTGGTTATGTAATTATAATGCAGACAATGAGAATGGCAATAAGTTATCATTTAAAAGATTTTCTAGTAATAGTCACATTTTGACCACACTGGATAACCACCTTATTGATGTCCAAATGATATTACTGTTAAGTAATTGGTTCACCAAATAGTGCAGATTGTATCCATACAATATATTCTATTTTGTTTTTCTTTTTTAGGGAGCCGCACTTAAGTATTTACCAACTATTGTCAATGATGTGAAATTGGTGTTTGACCCAAAAGAACTTAGGTAAGACATATATGGAATATTTATGTAAACTTTGTGCTAATGTATAATGCCTACAGTACATATTGAGTTCAGAAATTCTATAAAGAACCTTTTCCTTTGAATAATCTTTAATTTTGTTTTTTTTATAACACCAGTGGGACATTTCTTATTCTGTTCTTAATTTTAATATAAACAAATGGCCTACTAACTCATTTTTTATGCCCTTTGAGTGACTTGAATAGAGTAATCAGCCTCCATTTTTTTCTCCTCTGGTTTTGGTGACATCTAAAGAGGCTTTTAAGAGGAGGAAAAACAATTTAAATCTACTTCTAGACATTTAAGGGAAATTATTTATTTTGTGCAAGACTGTGTTTAGCTATGACCACATCCCATTCTTTTCCCGAAGTTGCCCCTATTTCATGGAACTCGTTACCCTGTGAGCTAAGTCTTGAAAGTGGCTGTTAGACCTTTTACTTTTAAGTAAAAAAAGGAAAAGCACTTTTTTTTAAAATTAAGCTTTTATTCAGCGTATTCATTAGTTTCACTCTTGTTCTGTTTTTATTGGATTTTACAATGTTTTTGATAATGAATTTTATTGAGTTAGTTTGTAATCTATTGAAGGTCATATTTGGATTAGCAGAATATAAATACTGTTTAAATAAATTTAAAAGATGTATTTTTTATCATGTAAAATGAGTTTTATTTATTTTAATTTAACACATTTATATACTGCATAATAAAAACAATGAGTTAAAAAAAACAAAACCATAAAACCATCAAAGTAACCATAAAACTTAGTCAAATTAAGACAGAAGACAAAAAGGACAAGCTTAAATGCTACACAGTAGAAAATAAGGTAATGGAAACTGGGCATATTTCAGAGACAGCCCTATTCTCTTAGGGGACAAATCTCAATTAACAGGGACAAATGCTTGGGACAAATCTCAGTTAACAACTACAAATGCTTTCATAAATAAGAAAGTGTTTACTTTCTTCCTGAATAATACAGATCAGTTTCCTTTCTAATAATCGGTGGGAGGCTACAGAAAAGGCACGCTTATGAGTGTCTTGTAAAAGAAAATCCTTAAAAGAAGAGTTTCTTTGTTGAACAAAGGCTTTCTCTATAGAGCGAAGGGTCTAAGAGCCTCATTTACTAAACATGTTTCCCTTAAACAGAATGGGAGAAAAGCCTTACTAAATCAGGCCCTCAGGTTGATAAAATGGTTAAAGATCTTTTCAAATATTCTGAACCATCTTCTCTAAAAGTTTCTAGAGTTTTTCTCTAAACTTCCTTTAGTGAGAAATGGCTTTATGACTCACGCAGATTCATAAAACATATAAATACAATATAACATGATGGAAATGATATACTATGGCCAACATTGTGTGTAGAGCATCTGTCATCTTCTGATCTCTGCTCTTTGCATCTCATCTGAATTCCTAGGCTTTAATTCCTATGATGGTGTGACTTCTAATTTTTTAAACTTACTTTAATTTAAAAAATTCATGGTTTCCCTCTGTCTTTCTCCCCAGAAAACCGTCCCAAATGAGCAGAGGTAATATTTATTACTTGGATTTATTACCCACCTTTCTGAATATGAAATTTACTCATGGTGGGTTACAGCATATTCGAATAGCAGTATACAAATGGAAGTTATTAGCAATTTCATAACAAGAAGGTGAATAACAAATTAGAATAGCAGCAAAAAAAATCATAGAAAAGGAGAAATGATGGCAATCACTTCAGCAATCCAAATAGTTCACTATAAAAGAAGATCCAAGTATAAATTACCACAGATGGATAGGCTTTAATTTTCTTTCTTTTTTTCTCTTAACATAATCCAGCCAGCCAACATAACTATGTTGATATAGGGACATCAACTTCATATTTAGATCCTAAACTCCCAACACCCTCTAATCCTTTAGCATTCAGAAAAAAAGCAAAATTGAGAAGGCTCATAAAAGGTGTAAGACATATTTTGCTATTGATAAAACATTTACAGGGGTATCAAATAATGCATTATAGTGCATTTCTTTTTCTTTTCTTATTCTGTTAGTTTTGTATCATCTATATGATTAAAACTTAAGATAAACAACATCAAAGAAAGTAATATACATCATCAAAAACAAATGCGCAAGAAATCTTGTGAAGCCTACATTTTAACAGGGGAAAGTATTAAAAAAAAAATAAAGGAAATAATACTGGCCCCCAATGCTGCCTGATAGTTACCCACCCAACCCAAGCCTTTCATGATCACACAGACTTATCTAGGGAACCGTTGGTTTCCCTCCAAAAAGGAATATACTAAATTTCCTAGCGTGTAGCAGATGGACTCAGGACCAATGCGTATAGTGTACTCCTGATAGCAGTTGGAGACGGATCAGATTTCAATCTGACGTCAGCCCTAGTACATATACCCCTGCAGGAAGTGCAGCTCTTCAGTATTTCCATCTCCATAGCAGTTAAGGACTTGATGCATGCTAGCGCAGCGTTAGAGTAAATTTTACCAAAGAAATCCAATTTAAGAAGAAATCTTACCTCGACAGATGAGCCCCGCTCTCCTGCGGTGACACCTGTTGGGTCCCTCCCCAGTCAAGATTCCCGAGGTGATTTCCGCGATCCCTCGGAGGTAAGCCTCGATCCGGCGGCTGACTCTCGGCAGGGACCTAGCCCCGACATCAGGTGAGGCTGAGAGGCAGCAGGTGTAACCTCGAGCGTGGTGGTGAAGGTATTTTCCCTCTCTTCCCCGCAGCTGGAGACTACCCGGAATGAAACAAGGAAGCACCGAGACAAGGTAAGGTAGAAATCTATTTAAAAGTCTCCGGTCTCCGAAGCTCGAGGAGACGCACAGGTCGCCAGCCCTAGCAGAGCTAGACCCCGGTCAGATCTGAGGGTCCTCCCACGTGGAGTCCATCCGAGATGGTTGCCATATTGTCCGCGTGGTCGCCGTCACCATTTTGGCCCTCTTCGCTGCCCTGTCCGCCGTCTCGATCCGTGCGCACAGAGGCGAGCCGTGTGCATAAATACCTTGTGTGCAGAATGTCGCGCGCACAAGTACCGGGCGCACATGTGAAGCACATAGCCACTCGCTCATTGTGCTGGACGCATAATTTTGACCCGTGCGCACAACAGCGTGCACATCGCTCTGCACGCGCGCACCAAACCTATGCACGCAACTTTGACGTGCACAAACCATGGCACCACCTGAAAATAAGCTCAAAGCTCAGGGCCTTTGCCCAGCATGCCACATTAGAGCTGCACAGCATGAGGAAGCCACAGGCCCTGTGTATACAGTGTGAAGAGGCCCTAGGGAACCCAACTTCTTTCACATGCAACCGGGGCCTCCTACAATTCGGTCACAGGCCCCACCAGAGGACCTCAACATGCCAGGACCCTCTATGCCCAGCGAAGTGATCCCACCACCCAGAAGCCCCACCTTCGGGGACACAGACATCTCAGGTGAGGAATCAGAACCCCTGGAGGAAGGGGAACACCCTCCGGGGACAGAACCCCATCAAACCATGAAACTCTTCTTCACCAAGGATGAGCTTCCAGACCTGGTCACGCACAGCTTAAGAGCTTGCTATCCCAAGTACAAGTGCCTCGGGGGAACCTAAGCCGAACCCACTTTGGAGGGACTTCGTCAGACTTCCCACCATTTCCCACTATTATAAGCCATCCAGCAACTAATTGACCTGGAATGGGATGCCCCAGAAACCACGTTCAAAGGGGGCCGGGCTCTGGCAGCCATGTACCCTCTGGGCCCTGCTGCCAAAGATCTCCTGGCATGTCCGAAAGTGGATGCCTTGGTCTGCGTGGTCTCGAAGCGCACTACTATCCTGGTGGAGAGAGGAGCAGCACTCAAGGATGCTCAAGACAGACATCTGGAATCTAATCCTCAAACAGTCCTTTGACGTCTCTGCTATGTCTTTATAGATCGCAGCCTACTGTGCCGTGGTGACACGCGCCTGCTTAGCACAGACCAGGAGCAACACTCCTGGGGAAGCCCTGGAACCAGCTGTATCATTCCTCGAGGACGCCGCTTCAGATCTGGTACACACAGCAGCTAGAGGAGTCTCATCCGCCGCTGCCCACCCCGCAGGATGGAGCCAGTCCTTTCGGAACAAGCACAATAAAAGGGGAGCCAGCTTGGGCCCAGGCCCCAGCCGACCCATCCAAAGGAAGAAGCCGTAGGGGGCAGACTGGCCCTATTCTACCAAAGATGGGTCAAGATAACTTCGGACAAGTGGGTCCTATCCATCATTCGAGAGGGATATTACCTGGATTTCTACCACCTCCCTCCAGACAAGTTTGTGGAATCTCCCTGCCACGACCCTTCCAAGAGAATGGCAGTGAAAGCTACACTGACCAGATTACTAGCCTTAGAGGCTATAACACCGGTGCCTCCACAACAAATAAATACTGGCCATTATTCCATCTATTTTATCGTTCCCAAGAAGGAAGGAACGTTCAGACCTATCCTGGACCTCAAGACGGTCAACAGTCACCTGAAGATTCCTCGCTTCTGCAAGGAAACCCTACGCTCTGTGATAAGGGCGAAACAACTGGGAAAGTTCCTTACCTCCCTGGATCTGTCGGAAGCCTACCTACACATTCCAATCCATCAAGAGCATCAGTGTTTTCCCCGCTTCTCGATCCTGGACCATCACAACTAGTTCCAGGCACTACCTTTCGGGTTAGCCACTGCACCCTGGACATTCACCAAGATCATAGTGGTGGTGGCAGCAACACTGAGGAAGGAAGGAATCCGCGTGCACCCTTATCTAGACGATTGGCTGATCAGAGCGAAATCCCCAGAGGAAAGCCATCAGGCAACCAACAGAGTCAAAACTCTACTGGAGAGCCTCGGGTGGGTGGTCAACACAAACAAGAGCTGCCTGCAGCCTTCCCAATCTCCAGAATACTTGGGAGTCTGGTTCGACACCAAACAAGACAAGGTCATCCTGACACCGACAAGGAGATCAAAACTGATGACCCAGTTACGAACCCTGTTGAGCGAACTTCGCCCCACAGCATGGGATTACCTACAAGTTCTCAGCCTCATGGCATCCACACTGGAAGTAGTCCATGGGCACTGGCTCACATGAGACCCCTACAATGCTCACTACTATCACGATGGAATCCACTGTCCCAGAACTACATCGTATGGCTTCAGCTCCTGGATAGACTTCGGGCCCAACTACGATGGTGGCTACAAGAAGCCCATCTGAGCCAGGGAACGAGACTATCCTCCCCAACCTGCATCCTACTCACCACAGATGCCAGCCTACGAGGATGGGGACACATTCTGCCAGGAGCTAACCGCCCAAGGGCAATGGAACAAAGAAAAGTCGGGATGGAATATCAGTCACCTAGAAGCCTGGGCAGTCAGACTGGCCTGCCTAAGGTTCGGTCTCAGACTCAGAGGCAAAGCAGTCAGAGTAATGTTGGACAATGCCACAACAGTGGCCTACATCAACTGTCAGGGAGGAACCAGACGTCAACAGGTGTCTCTGGAAATAGACCCCCTAATGTCATGGGTGGAAGTGAATCTTCAAGAGATCTTGGCCGTCCACATTGCCGGGAAAGACAATGT
Organism: Rhinatrema bivittatum; assembly: GCF_901001135.1. NCBI lineage: Eukaryota > Metazoa > Chordata > Amphibia > Gymnophiona > Rhinatrematidae > Rhinatrema > Rhinatrema bivittatum. Next base: position 251,315,580 of record NC_042621.1, on the reverse strand, counting down.
TGCAGCGGACTACCTCAGCAGAGAAAGCCTAGATCCAGGAGAATGGAAACTTATCAACCACAGCATTCCAATTGATAGTAAACCGTTACGGCACACCAACCATGGACCTCCTGGCAAACCGGTCTAACACCCAGGTATCTAGTTTCTTCAGCCGCAGGCAGGAACCCCAGTCCCAGGGAATCGATGCCCTGGTACAGACCTGGCCACAGGGTACTCTGTTATATGCCTTCCTGCCATGGCCCCTATTGGGCGCGATCATTCTCAAGATAGAACACCACAGGGGGCCAGTACTTCTAGTGGCCACGGACTGGCCAAGAAGACTGTGGTATGCAGACATGCGAAGACTGCTGGCAGGGAACCCCTGCCACCTCCTCCACACAGAGACCTGCTCCAACAGGGACCGATGCTCCACAAGGATCCAGCTCGATTCTCTCTTACAGTCTGGCCATTCAGAGGACTTGCCTAAGGAGGAGAGGATACTTGGGGGCAGTAATTGACACCCTACTCCAAGCACGCAAGTTCTCCATATCCCTAACATACATAAGGATTTGGAGAGTATTCGAATCCTGGTGCTCAGTCAAAATTCCTGCGATTTTGGAATTCCTACAGAACGGACTACAGAAGGGATTGTTCCTCAACTCTATCAAGGTACAGGTGGCTGCCTTGATATGCTACGGAACAAAGAGTGAGAGCGGCACCATAGCTTCTCACCCGAATGTCTCCCACTTCCTGAAAGGAGTCAGGCACATCCGACCACTCCTAAAGTGGCCGGTGCCTCTTTGGAACCTTAACCTGGTCCTAGATTTCCCAGCAGGAACCTCCTTCAGCCCTCTCCGCAGCCTGTCTCTCCGACTATTAACATTGAAGACAGCCTTCCTGCTGGCAGTCTGTTCAGCCCGTTGTATATCCGAGCTACAAGCACTGTCCTGCCGAGAGCCGTTCCTCAGACTCACCCCGGGAACCATCCAGTTACACACAGTTCCGTCATTCCTCCCAAAAGTGCTGTCTCACTTTCATCTCAACCAAACCATCTCGCTACCATCGCCAGATGAGCATAAGAATTCGGAAGAGGCTCGAAGTCTACACCATCTCAACGTTAGCAGACTCCTAGTCCGATACCTGGAAAGGTCGGAATCCGTACGAAAGACGGACCATCTATTCGTCCTTCACAGCGGGAAGAAGCAGGGGGAAGCGGCTTCACGAGCAAACATAGCCCGCTGAATCAAAGAAGTCATCAAGGCGGCCTACATGGAAGCAGGCAAGCCACTTCCTTTACAAGTCTCAAGGCCCATTCTACTAGATCCCAGGCAGTGTCCTGGGCAGAAACCAAGATGCTGTCACCCACCGAGATCTGCAGGGCGGCGACATGGTCCTCCATCCACACCTTCTCCAGGTTTTACCGCCTGGATGTTCAGGCTAGGGAGGATGCAGCATTTGCAAGGGCAGTACTAAGTGGGTCACAGGCAGCCTCCCACCTGGTTCGGGAGTAGCTTTTATGCATCCCATTGGTCCTGAGTCCATCTGCTACACGCTAGGAAATGGAGAAATTACTTACCTGATAATTTCGTTTTCCTTAGTGTAGACAGATGGACTCAGCATCCCACCCACGGCTGCCCGTTACTCATGGAATTCTCGGGGGACATCCCCGGGAGTGAGTGATTCAAGGGTAAGCCATGCTTTCCTTCATCTAGGACACCCATCCTACCGGGTGTCGACGTTTCTCGGTTGAGGGCACTGGCGGTCTCCAGCTATAGCCAATTCAACCAGTTCAAAATAATCAAGTTAAACAAGTTATAAAGTTAATCAAGTTTTTTAAATTATTCAGTCATACAGATATCCACAATGTTTTTTGAGGAGAATACTGAAGAGCTGCACTTTCTGCAGGGGTATATGTACTAGGGCTGACGTCAGATTGAAATCTGATCCATCTCCAACTGCTATCAAGAGTACACTATACCCATTGGTCCTGAGTCCATCTGTCTACACTAAGGAAAATGAAATTATCAGGTAAGTAATTTCTCCATTTCTGGGTAGATTCAGTGAATATTCTGTGAATAGAGGTTTGGGAGCTGCAGATGGTGTGTGCTAGCTACTTATTATCACCAAGTGCCATCTAGCCTCATGGATTTTTAGTTGGAATTTGAATTGACAAGTTGTCTTTGTTTCCTGTCTGTTAATTTATCTCACGGGCGCACTGTTAGCAACCTGTTAGCCGGCATTTGGACCCGCGTTTTGGACGCGCTAGCTTTACCCCTTATTCAGTAAGGGGTAATAGCGCGTCCAAAACGAGCGTCCAAACCCCACCCCACCCCCCGAACCTAATAGCGCCCGCAACATGCAAATGCATGTTGATGGCCCTATTAGGTATTCCTGCGTGATTCAGTAAGCAAAATGTGCAGCCAAGTCGCACATTTTGCTTTCAGAAATTAGCGCCTACCCAAAGGTAGGTGCTAATTTCTCCGGGCACCGGGAAAGTGCACAGAAAAGCAGTAAAAACTGCTTTTCTGTGCACCCTCTGACTTAATATCATGGCGATATTAAGTTGGAGGTCCCGAATGTTTAAAAAAGTAAAAAATTTAAAAAAAAAAATTTAAAATGGGCCCGCGGCTGTTGGGTCGAAAACCGGACGCTCAATTTTGCTGGCGTCCGGCTTCCGAGCCCGTGGCTGTCAGCGGGCTCGAGAATCGATGCCTGCAAAATTGAGCGTCTGCTGTCAAACCCGCTGACAGCTGCCGCTTCCATCAAAAAAGAGGCGCTACGGATGTGTTAGTGTCCCTAGCGCCTCTTTTTACCGCCGGGCCTAATTTAAATAAATTAAGATACTGAATCGCGCGCACTTCTCCCGTGTTTTTACTGTATCGGCCCATCAAGGACTAAGAGGAGCTAATGAGGTTTCCTTTGATGTTATCCTGCATGCTGATGTTTCCTTTGATGTTATCCTGCATCCTGATGTTATCCTGCATGCTGGACTTCTTTTCAGCTTGCCTTGACACCCTTAATCCAATATTGGAGGGTTCCTTGTGAGAGCCGGTTCCCCTTGTTGCAGTCCCTGTATTCAAGGATGAATTTGGGTTGGGAGGACCTGCTGTGTGCTATTTCTCCTTCAGAGAATGGACCTGTCAGTGACCGATGCAGAAGAATTTCAGTTTTAACTTAGTCCAAAAATAGCTATCTCCTCAGTTTAGGAGACAAGTTTTTCCAATCTTCCTGCCTCTGTTTCGATTTTTCCCCCTTTTTGGGTTCATAGACTATTTTTGATCCACTGTGAGCTGATGCCCAGGACCCCAGGACTCAGTAACCAAACCAAAGAGAGTGAGAATGGTGTCTGTCATTGTGAAAGAAACTGAGGTGTGGAGAAACTCATCTGGAGGAAAGGATCCTGGCCAGTGGCACAAAGGGAAGGAAACTAGAGGATACAAAATAGAGAGAAGCTGCAAATAACGAGAACTTTGTTGCTGCTAGCTCTGGTAGAATGCATTTGAGCATAAGGTGCCCATCAGGTATAGCATACTGAATTAAAGGATATAAGAAGATTAAGATCCTTCGTTTTCTGTTTAAACTGATTTTTACCCATAAATTCCTGGATTTTTCTAAAAATGACAATCGATTTAAACTATTTGCCCTCATTTTTGGCTGATTAAAAAGCTGCTCCAGAGCAGCAGATGCAGTGTTTCAAGGCCTCCTGCCATTGCTGCAAGCCAGTGTGGGCCAAAGTGCATACTGTTTTAAGTCGTCCCCCCCACCCCCCACAAGTGAAAGTGCTCGCTCTCCAGTGCTGCTATGCCGTATTTCAAGGCCTGTCTCCTCACTCCCCAAGCAGCCAAAGTACCTGCTCTCTGGTGTTGCGAATGTGTTTTAAGCAGGCCCTGTCTACCAGAAGCAATTCCTGGCAAGCATTCTGGCTCTGCACAAAAGCAGAAGTGCAGTGCTGCAGAGCACAGGAGCATCAGTAAGCATACTGCTGAAGGAGCGATGAAAAGCCTGGAGCCACCACCAGTAAGGATGAATGCTGTTGCAGTGCAGGGGAGGAGGGGAGATTATTATGGTAGGGGTGGGGAGAAGGAGGGAAATGCTAGGTAGGGGATGGGAATGCTGCTGAGTGGGTGGGTGTGAGAGAATCTGCTCAATATTGTTTTATGTACCTGGCTTCTGTCCACCAAAATAAACTCTGATATTTACTTGGAAAAATGTTATTTTTTTCAGCTGATTTTCTCCTGGTGTTATTCTTGTCAACTCCCAGTGACTGTGGGGGCTGTACAGAGTCTGGAATAAAAGTATGAGCAGCTCTTGGTGTAAGGCCACTACAGATGAAATTAAAACATCATCTTTACCCTGAACTGGGGACAAACCAAGAGATGGGACTCTTAAAATAGAAGCATTTTGAGGATTAGATGATAGAGCCTTAATAGGACAATTTTGGAAGCAATTACTGGAGACTGCATCTCCTTAGTTCCCACAGGGACAGAGACAAGGGTGGCGGGGAGTGCACGTCAGGACTTGAGGTTTCAACTAGTTCAGTACTCAGTTACCCACAGTAGCAAATTGGCTCAGAGTACATAAGAACATAAGAAATTGCCATACTGGGTCAGACCAAAGGTCCATCAAGGCCAACATCCTGTTTCCAACAGTGGCCAATCCAGGCTTACACGTACCTAGTAAGTACCCAAACACTAAATAGATCCCATGCTATTGATCCCAGTAATAGCAGTGGCTATTCTCTAAGACAACTTGATTAATAGCAGTTAATTGACTGCTCCTCCATGAACTTATCCATACCTTTTTAAACCCAGCTACACAAACTGCACTAACCACATCCTCTGGCAACAAATTCCAGAGCTTAATTGTGTGTTGAGTGAAAGAATTTTATCCAATTAGTTTTAAATGTGCTGCTTGCTAACTAAAGAGTAAATAACTGATTCACATTTACCTGTTCTAGACCTCTCATGATTTTAAAGACCTCTATCATATTCTCCCTCAGCCATTTCTTCTCCAAACTGAACAGCCCTAATCTCTTTAACCTTTCCTCATAGGGGAGCTGTTCCATCCCTTTATCATTTTGGTCGCCCTACTCTGTACCTTCTCCATTGCAACTATATCTTTTTTGAGATGCGGCGACCAGAATTGGACACAGTACTCAAGGTGCGGATTTATCATGGAGCGATACATAGCATTATGACATTTTCTGATTTATTGACCATTCCCTTCCTAATAATTCCTAACATTGTTTGCTTTTTTGACCGCTGCAGCACACTGAGCTGACTTTCAATGATCTTTTTCCTGGGTGGTAGCTCCTAATATGGAACCTAACATCGTGTAACTACAGCAAGGGTTATTTTTCCCTATATGCAACACCTTGCACTTGCCACATTAAATTTCATCTGCCATTTGGATGTCCAATCTTCCAGTCTTACAAGGTCCTCCTACAATTTATCACAATCTGCTTGTGATTTAACTTCTCTGAATAATTTTGTATTATCTGCAAATCTGATTACCTTACTCGTTGTATTCCTTTCCAGATCATTTATAAATATATTGAAAAGCACTGGTCTACGTACAGATCTCTGATGCACTCCACTGTTTACCCTTTTCCTCTGAGAAAATTGACCATTTAATTCTACTCTGTTTTCCATCTTTCAACCAGTTTGTAATCCACGAAAGGACACTGCCTCCTATCCCATGGCTTAGAAGCCTCTCATGAGGGATTTTGTCAAACACCTTCTAAAAATCCAAACACACTATATCTACTGGTCCACTTTTATCCACATGTTTATTAACCCCCTCAAAAAAAAAAGAAGCAGATTTGTGAGGAAAGACTTGCCTTGGGTAAATCCATGCTGACTGTGTTCTTTTAAACCATGTACATCTATATGCTCTGTGATTTTGATCTTTAGAATAGTTTCCACTATTTTTCCCAGCACTGAAATCAGGCTCACTGCTCTGTAGTTTCCTGGATCGCCCCTGGAGCCCTTTTTAAATATTGGGGTTACATTGGCCACCCTCCAATCTTCAGGTACAATGCATGAGTATGATAGTTACTAATTTTAACTGATAGATCTGAAATTTCATTTTTGAATTTCTTCAGAACTCTGGGGTGCACACCATCCAGTCCAGGTGATTTGCTACTCTTTAGCTTTCCAATCTGGCCTACATGTGAATCCATGGAATGTCTCGGTGTCAAAACTTTCAAGGATGAAAAGATCTTCCGTTTCCTCTTTTCCTATTTTACAGAAAATTGCTATATGGGGCATGCCCCTTTGGTACACGGCTTAAGTGCGCCAGCAGCTGTGCACCGCAGCTCACTGGAATTTAAAGACCAAGCATTTTGATAACATTAATACGGGCTGCCTTTTCCATTGTCTCTGTGTTGCCTCCGGGAAGGACCTCAGATGAAATAGGATGTGTCAGATAAGCAGCTCTCCCCCATGGCAAATTTCCAAAAAACCTTTCCATGCTCCTGAGTCTTTTTACACATATCTGGAAATACCCAAATCTTATTTCTCAAAAACAGTCTCACAATTACAAAAATAAAGACACAAAATGGAGTCCTTATCTTGATCAAAAACAAATGAAACCAACAATGATGCCCTCTTACTTACATTTTCTCCCAGTCTTTCTAACAATGCAGTCAGATCCAAGCGGTCCATAAACAGACCACCATTTGAAAGCTATCCTTTCAATTCTAAACCCCTTTTTCCTCCAGGCAATTAATGTATCTTACTAGCAAGAGGAACTGCATTATCTGGCATATTGACAATTTCAGTTAAATATTTTTTAACATGTCTAATGGCAATACAGTTGACATTTTAGGAAAATTAATAAACCTCAAATTTTTTATTTTTAAAAGTAATCTTTGAACCAGCATACTGAAACAAAGAAATATGTTTGACCAGACATCCGTCTGAATTCCTCAACTTGACTGGACAATTTGGGCTCCTGGTCTTGTATTTGTACCTCAGCATGTGATAATGAAGACACCATCAAGGGAACAGCATGGTGAAGGGAGGCAGGAATGGACCATGTAGCATCCAATGTTACTATATCAGGCTTGACCAGGGAAGGAACTGTAGGGGGAGCAGAAACCGCAGGGGAGACTGGAAGGTTCACCATATCACTCACCCTCACTTGTGGGATCTCATCTTTTCACTTAATTCCTGAATTTGCAATATGGCTCCAAACCCAAAGAGAACTCCATTCTTCATTTTTTTTTTTTTTTTTGCAGTGTCTCAGAGCTCTGACCGCCATGATGGTCCCCTCTCACAGGTTCTAAGGTTCTTGGTTGTGCAGGCCCACAATGCTGCCGTTTGACATTGCCTCCTTATCAGCCCACAAATTTGGGACTGTATTGCCAGGAATCGGTTGCTGAGGAATTGCACTATGTCCAGACTAAGTGAGATCTCCAACACCGAACTTGAAGCCAAACGCTCTGGTTCATGTACTGTCACTGAGCTGCCAGACTTCGTAAGCAGCATAAAACCGGTGATAGTCATCTTTTCAGAACAGGATAAGCTTGAGGGCTTCCTTGAGCATTCTGCTTGATTTCTTCACCATAAAAGCAGCAGAAAGAGAAAAATTCATAGGAAATCTGGCAACTGCTCAATAGTGCTTGGTTTCAGTGTGGCTAATCAGCAGCCATCTCAGATCCCCTCCTAAGTCAACTTTACAGTTTTGAGTTGTGGGTTGGGCATTGAAGACCTGAAAGAGGAGTCAGGCTTTTATTTGCTTCCTGAAGTGGGCGTAGGCATGTATTTGCTGGAGAGCTCTTCTGGGAGGGAGTTTGAGGTCAGTGCTGCTCCTGTGAAGGATCTATTGCTGTCTAAGTGCTGGATGGGAAATTTCTGACAAGACTTAACCCCTTAGTGCTTCCCTGTTGCCTGCTGGGGTTACTGCAGTAGCAGCTATTGTCTTCTCTCTCCTTTGGAACTGGGATATGTCACCTTGGCAATGCCAAGCTTGAACAACAAGGACCAGCCCTTTCTAGTTCATTTTTTAAAACTTTTTTGATTCAGCTGCTTACACTGCATTTATAGTTTGGCCGGATATATACATTACGGTTTTCACTTTCTCGCAATATTTTCACAATTGTTTTAATTGCATTCCATGGTAGTTAAATACAGATCATCCTACAGTTCAAAACCAGCTTCCAAGCTAATGAAGTAAGGAATTTATATCAGGATTGCTATGTGGTGTACTTTTTTCCATGTCACATTAATATAACTCTGCATGTAGTTAGAGGAAATAAAGATATTTGGGTGGCACCGGGAAGAAGGAGGAAGGGGAGAGGTCCCAGGATACTGGAAAGGTGAAGGAACAGGGGTGCAAGCACAGATGCAAAGGCAGAAGGTGCTCTAGGATTTCTGATTCCTCTGGCAGCCGTATCTCTTCATCTGTGTCATCCTCTGCGTCATGGGTCTTTTCAGTGGTGCAGGGCTCAGGTAGTTCTGCGACAGCGGGCTCCGGGTTGCCAGCCTTAAGCACAGCTAAACAGCTGTGGCAGAGAGTCCCTTGTTTTCTGCGTTGGCGCATTAGACATTGACAATATGTAGAAATTTTCAGTCTACTAGAGGGTCGAGGAAGGGGGATAGCTCCCGGATAGGATGCAGGCAGCACAAGCCACCGGCGGGGGGGAAGAGTCGCTAGAAATATTACCAACTGGTTTTGCTTCATCGCCCGTCTGGTGTCAATAGTTGGTCGAGCCAATGCTTTGCAGTGCTTGGCTATGTGACCGTACCTGGGCACCATTGTCTGTGCGCATTCTGAATATGAGGGTTTCGCTTGGCACAGCTGTGACGAGTGATTCAGAGAGTGTATGATGAACACTCCAGCCATGGCTTGGGAGTGATATGATATGGAGCTATGGCTCACAAACATGATGCAGAAAAATGCAGATGCAATTACTAGTAGCTGGCATTTTCATGGCCATGGCAATGCCAGGGGCAAGGGCATATAGGTAATAGTACCTCAGAAGCTTGCTGGTGGTAAACAAAGGAGGCTGCTTTACGTAGAAGTGCAAGTATATTTGTACCACCTCTGCCGCAGGACACTCCGCCAACAGATGTCCCAAAAAGGGTCAGACTGGAAGAGGGAAATAACCTATGATCGAGAGCCCCTTCCCCAGTGCAGTGGCGCCTACTGGAAAGAAATTTAAAGCTGTGTTCAGACCGGTGGGCCACCAAGGCATTGGGGTTTGGTTTCAAGGAGAGTTTCAGAATTCCATACCTGGGTCCCTCTCTTTCCACCCCTTGCAGGAATGTGCCTTCTGCATTCAGGCTGGCTCTGGTAGTGAGGGAGAAGCTGGCAGCTGAGTTAAAACTAGGTAGGATTGCAGGTCCATTCCCGCACCCACCGTTCCCTAATATGAGGCTGTCACTCTTGGCAGTAGTCCCCAAGAAGGAGCCAGGTAAATTTTGGTTGATCTACAACTTATCTTACCCGGTCAGAGGGATCTGTCAGTGATTTCATCCCTTGGGAGTCATGCTCGGTGCAGTATGCATCATTTAATGCTGTGGTAGACCTCCTCAGGCAATGTGATGAGGGTGCTCTTATGGCAAAAGCAGATAGCCTTTCGGATGCTCCCAGTGTACCCAGACATCTTCCATCTGCTAGACTTTTCGTTTGAAGGGGCCTTTTACTTCGACAAGTACATGCCAATGGGTTGCTCCATCTCATGTGCTTACTTCTAAACCTTTAGAACCTTTCTTCACTGGAATTTCCTCACAGCACGAATCTGTCAAGCATTGTACAGTATCTCAATGATTTCCTCCTTGTCGGTCCTTGTGGTTCAGATGTGTGCTCCGTGCATTTTAATGGCTTCCAGAGCCTAGTGCACACCATTGGGGTCCTTCTGGCTGCTGATAAATTGGAGTCGCCATCCATGCTTTTGACATTTCTCAGCATCAAGTTGGACTCTATCCTCATGGTGTCCTGATTCCCTGTTGACAAAGTCCAGAAGCTATCCTCATTCGTATGCTCAACATGCCTTTGTCACAAGATTACCGTAGCGGCCACACGGTCCCTTATTGTGACCCTAGCATTTGTATCTAGAATTGTCCCATGGGTCGAGCATTCTTGCGCAGGCTGATTTTTGTGTCCACTGCAGTCAAGAAGAGACATCACAGGTTCAGGGTCATGTGCTTGATGCGGGAGGGTTTGGGAGTGTTTTTTGATGGGACATTCGTATGGCTTCCCCAACTGATATCCAGCGCTGACCTTCAACTGTTCTCTGATGCTTCAGCGGATGTAGGGTTTGGTTTGTATTGTCAAGAGGCATGGTGCGCTGAGACGTGGCCATTGGTGTGGACTTGGTCTGGCATCATATCAAATATCATCTTCCTGGAACTTTTCCTGATTATCGTGGCATTTCATATTTGGGGCAACCACTTGGCAAATAAGAAGGTGGTGTTCTGGTGTGAAAACTTGGCCATGGTCCAGATGATCAACTATCAAACATAAGAACATAAGAAATTGCCATACTGGGTCAGACCAAGGGTCCATCAAGCCCAGCATCCTGTTTCCAACAGAGGCCAAACCAGGCCACTTGAACCTGGCAATTACCCAAACACTAAGAAGATCCCATGCCACTGATGCAATTAATAGCAGTGGCTATTCCCTAAGTAAATTTGATTAATAGCCGTTAATGGACTTCTCCTCCAAGAACTTATCCAAACCTTTTTTGAACCCAGCTATACTAACTGCTCTAACCACATCCTCTGGCAACAAATTCCAGAGCTTTATTTTGCGTTGAGTGAAAAAGAATTTTCTCCGATTAGTCTTAAATGTGCTACTTGCTAACTTCATGGAATGCCCCCATGTCCTTCTATTGTGTAAATAACTGATTCACATCTACTCGTTCAAGTCCCTCTCATAATCTTAAACTTCTATCATATCCTCCCTCAGCCATCTTTTTTCCAAGCTGAACAGTCCTAACCTCTTCAGCCTTTCCTCATAGGGGATCTGTTCCATTCCCTTTTATCATTTTGGTTGCCCTTCTTTGTACCTTCTCCATCGCAACTATATCTTTTTTGAGATGCGGCGATCACAATTGTACACAGTATTCCAGGTGCAGTCAATCTTCAAAATTTACCCCGGTATCTGAATTGCTCAGGGAAATGATCTTAAGGTGTTTGCAGTTGAATGTGGTGGAACGACCTCGGCACATTACTGGTCTGTACAATGAGATTGCTGACTGCCTCGCTTGTAAGTGGGAAGAATTCCAGAGACTGGCACCAGAGGCAGAGGAGCCAAGGTTACCAGTACTGAAACATCTTTGAATCATTGGAGCGAGGATGCACTCGAGTTGTTGCGAGAATCCATTGCTCCATTGACATGGCGGTCTTATGTGAGAGGTTACAACGCCGTCATGCAGTTCCTGAACACCCATGAACAACAACAAGGCCCGGTGTCAGCACTACAGATTGTGCGTTACATGGTTCAGGCTTGGTGAGACGGAGTTTCTAGGGGTTTGGTTCAGGCAAACCTGGCAGGTTACTCTTTCTTCGCAAGAGCGCAGAATTGGCCTAATCCAGTTAGGAACTTTGCCGTCAAGTAGGTCCTGGCAGGGTGGGCCAAGTCCAAACCTACAGTCCCTAACGAGTGAAGACCAATTTTGCAAGATCTGGCACGCCCTACCAGCAGTGGTAGTGAGCAAATACGAACTTGCCTTGTTCTGATTGGCCTATACTTTTTCTTTCTTCGGAGTGTTATGAATAAGTGAGCTGATGGCTGCAGCCAGCTATAGTCGTGTCAGCTCCAGCTTGCATGCTTCAGAAGTCTCACTGTATGGCAGGCAGCTGATGATTCAGATCAGGAGGTACAAAACGGATCAGTCCGGTCGAGATGCAGTGATCACACTGGCTGTGGTGGAGGAGTTGCTTACTTGCCCAGTCGTAAATGACACTCATTTTGATGCCATTAGGGCAAAAGGAATGGCACAATTCTTAGTACATGCAGACATATCTCTTAGCAAGTTCCAATTCAGTGCCATTCTCAAGTGAGCATTAGATGCTGCCGGCTTGCAGGTGGAGCAATTCGTTATGCACTCGTTTAGGATAGGTGCGGTGTCTAGTGGTGCCGCCACATCTGGTTTCCCAAGTGCAACAATTCAGCGAATAGGCATGTGGAGATTCCCAACTTACCCTAACCTACATTAGGCAGGCAAGTGGAGCCCCAATGGACAGCTCTTCTCAATAGGGCCCTTGGAGAGGCTGCTCTTCCCAGTAAGATTATTAGACGCCCCTTACCCCCTTCCATCAGAATGAGGCCATATGGTTGGGTTACTAACAATATTATTGCCACATCATTTCAGGTTTTCCCCAGCGACAAAAGATGGTGTGGATCACGGGACATTCTTTCATGTTCTGGGGAGAGAACCATGCAAAAGGAAGTGCCCTAGGGGCACACTTGGATCCTGCACCAAATGATGTGATGGTGCGTTGGCTTGGCAGGAGAGGCATGCTCTGGGATAAGCTCATCCTGCTCCTGCAAAGACTGCTAGCCAGATCGTTCCCACCTGAGGTACTCTTAATACACCTGGCAGGCAACGATTTGGGGAATTTTCTCATTTGGCAGCTAACAAGATCAAGAGTGACATATCCTTTATTTCAGCTTTGATGCCAGGCACAAAAGTCGTGTGGTCCAAAGTCATCTCTCGTCGCTGGTTACAGCACGAGCACTTTTGGGGGAGTTGGAAGGGCATGTTGAATAAGCAAGTGGGTAAATTCATGTAACGTAGAGGGGGCCATCATATGAGGCACGACTGGATGTGTGTGGAATGTAAAGACCTGTTCAGAAATGATGGGGTACACTTGACTGATATGGTTCAGGATTTATTCTTATACACTTTGAGCCTTACCATTCACTGCACATTATTCCATCAGTAATTAGGCAGCAGCTGCATGGGAGGGTGCCAGAGAAGCCGTTGGCTACCCGGGCCCTTTGGCAGGTATCCTAGTCAAAAAGAGGGGTTTGTTGTTTTAGGGGGGCAGTGCATGGTATTGCTGGTAGATTGTAACTTGACACTAGAGACTGTTTGTCGTCAGGGCTGCCTTGCCCCGGTTTGGCAGTAGACTGGGCATCCCCTTCATGTGGGTTGTTGCCTTGCTTGTGGTGATGGGCCGTCATGAGGACTGGCTTTGCTTGGCTGCGGCAAGCCCCAGAGTTTGGAGGTGTTGCACTGCCCACCTGTTAGTGCTTTATTGTTATGGCTTGGTTAATTGGGTTTTTACCATAACCTTTTTATGTATAATAAAAGCTACGGCATTCTTACTACTAAATTCTTGTTGGCTCAGTGTGTGCATCATTTTTGTGTCTGGCGCTGGTCCCCCCCCCCCCCCCCACAACACCTTGCGACAATTTGTCACGGCTGCCCATGTCATTGGACAGCTCCGTGCCCTCTGCGCGGATGCCATGGGTAACCTGGTACAGCGCTCAGAGGCGGATTGGGGGGGGTCACGCTGATGGTTACTCACCGCATGGTTGCAATGCAACGTCTCTTTGCTGCCACGTCGGTGAGTGGCGGTGCAGCGCGCCAATGTCACACCGCTCTTACGGCTGCAGCCGTGGAGGCGGGGCACCCAGGGGCTTCCCTGATGACGCAGTGGCATAGCTTGATGCCCTTTAGGGCATTTGAATCAGCGGGGCAGTCCGGAGGGGGCGGTGAATACCATGGTCTGGGAGGAGAGGAGGGGTCTCCTTATCCCTTTGCTCCTGCTCCCCGTGCCGTAAGAACGTGCGTTGTTCCCTCCCTTCTACCCTATCCTTGTTGAAGGATAGTCAGTTGTAATTGTTAGGAAGTTATTGTTGAAATGTGCTTTCATTGTCTCAGCTTTGGGGCAGATATCCTAGCCAAAAAGGTGGGGTTTGTTGTTTTACGGGGGCAGTGCATGGCATCACTGGTACGTTGTACCTTGACACTAGGGACTGTTTGCCATTAGGGCCACCTTGCCCCGGTTTAGCAATAGACTGGATTTCCCTTTCATGTGGGTTGTCATCTTGCTTGTGGTGGTGGCCGACCAGCTCACCCATGTGAGGGAATGCCTCTCACGAGGACGGCCTTTGTTTGGCTTTGGTGAGCCTGAAGTCCAGAGATGTTGCACTGCCCATCCGTTGTTAGTGTGGTAGTAAGTTATTGTTATGCCTTGGGTACTTGGGCTTGTACTGTAACCAGTTTATGTATAATAAAAGTTGCGTCCTATTTACTACCAAATTATTGTTGGCTCAGTGTGTGCATCGTTCTTGTGTCTGGCGCTGGTCCCCCCCCCCCCCCCCCAACACCTTGCGATGATTTATCGCAGCTGCCCAGTTTATAAAACTGTAAAATGGAATCCCTTAAAACCTTCCAGGTCTGGGGCTTTGAATAAAGTTACTTCCATTTTAAGTCCTGTTTATACCCTATCCTATATACGATCCACTGAATATAAAATCATTATTTCAATAATTTCCCTTGAAATATATTGTCTTTATATATATCTCTAAGGAAAATTTTATTTCTACCTCATCAAATATATTTATCTACAAGTATAGTGAAGATCACTTAAAGGGAATGGACATACAATGAGCTATTCTGCAGCAAATAACTGCTTAAAATCACTCATTTGGACAGATTGCTGCCTTGGTACTAGACCCATTGTTTGATTTTTAATTGCTAGCCATTGATGGACCTATTCAATGTCCCTGCAGAGCGTCCCTGCAGAGCTCCATTTTCTGAGTGGTGCTACACAATAAATGTTAAGGCGAAGGAAAGAGAAGGTAAATATATCATCTTCAGAAGACAGTCCTAGATGTCAAGTTGAAGTTAACTGCTGTGCAGAGGATCTCTAGTTGCACAACAGTGAAGGAAAAGCCAGAGTTACCATGCATCAGCAATGAAATTGGACAGACTTGATGAACCTTAAAGCCTTTATCAGCCATAATATTCTGTTTGTGTGTGGGCAGAATGCAGCAGTGTGCACTGACGATAATACCTGGACGTTCTATTGATAGGAAGCAATAGTGCATCTGAGTGGAAAAAGCTAATTCTGTTTTTCAGTATAGCCCAGCTTGTTTTTAAATGATGTCTCTCTATATGCCATTTAAGTGAGGAACTTGAATCCATGTTGAGAAAACCTTGCAAAAACAATTTGATAGGAATTTGGAATCTATTTCAGACATAAACTACTGCTATCTGCCTCTAGGACAAGCAAGTTAAACACCATTCCATATTTGGTTCCCTTATTAAACCTGATGTGATAGCCTTTTTTTTTTTTTTTTTTTAAACTGTCCCGATAGTTTCCTCCTTTAGGCTTCCTCCTTTAGGGCTAGGGCTCGGATCTAGCGCAATGACTCTTCATTCACAACTACCTGGGGGGAGGGGGGATTTTTCCCCCCTATTTTTTGTTCTCTCCTAACTTTAGTCCAGTCATTACAGCAACAATCCTAGGCTGCGGGCCCTGCACAAGGGGAGCTGGTTATAATAAATAAAGCAAGGAGTAGCTGAGAACTATCGGTTTGCTCTTTAAAACTACAATTTTCCTACAGAATGGCATTAGTTTCAACATGCTCTAAGCAGTAAAGGTTTGAACAGTCCCAGACCTTTTGTCGGTGATGATTTGCTTTAGTAGCAATGTTTCTTTCTCTACTTTGAGGTAGTATGAACTTTGTGCTATATGCCAGATGCAGCAATACGTACAGTGTATGCACACTTCAATAGAAGATATAACTCCATGCTTTGATTTCCTCTATTGCACTTTCAAAATTCCTTCTTCTCAGCTGTTATAGTGATAAATCAGTATGTCAGCATTGCCAAGTTTAAGGGGCTGATATGTTGGTTTCTGACATACTTGTTTACTTGAACTGTACAGCTTAAAGAAAATATAGCTGAAAGGACAAACAAGTTATTTGCTCATATATTTGAAAGGTAGTATGAACCAGGTGCCCAGGGCTTTTTCCTCTGCAATTTTGCAAACCTGTATCTGAGCCTTTAGATATGTGGTGTTTGGAGTTGGCCACTGGCAGGCCAACCAATGGAAGACCTTTGTGCCAACGGGAGAGAACTCTCGAGTTCCAAGTACGTGCAACCCTTGAAATATGATTTTAAATAACTTTACCATTAAATGCTGTTTTTGCATTCAAAGATTTATATTGCTTTAAAACAGTGTTCACCTTGAATACTGTGTACAATTCTGATAGCAGCATCGCAAAAAAGATATAGTTGCGATGGAGAAGGTACAGAGAAGGGCGACCAAAATGATAAAGGGGATGGAACAGCTCCCCTATGAAGAAAGACTAAAGAGGTTAGGACTTTACAGCTTGGAGAAGAGACGGCAGAGGGGGGATATGATAGAGGTGTTTAAAATCATGAGAGGTCTAGAACAGGTAGATGCGAATCGGTTATTTACTCTTTCAGATAGTAGAAGGACTAGGCACTCCATGAAGTTAGCATGCAGCACATTTAAAACTAATCTGAGAAAGTTCTTTTTCACTCAACACACAATTAAACTCTGGAATTTGTTGCCAGGGGATGTGGTTAGTGCAGTTAGTGTAGCTGGGTTTAGAAAAGGATTGGATAAGTTCTTGAAGGAGAAGTCCATTACTTGCTATTAATTAAGATGACTTAGAAAATGGCCACTGCCATTATTAGCAACAGTTACATGGGAAAGACTTATTTTGTGGATTAGCCACTTTTGGAGACAGGATGCTGATCTTGATGGACCCTTGGTCTGACCCAGTATAGCATGTTCTTATGCTGCTTCTAAGCACCATTGATGAATGAGTTTTGGTGATCATGAAGTGCTTACCTGTAGGTACATATCATTTTGTTCCCACAGTTGGTAAAAAACAAAACAAAAAACAGCTTGATAAAAATGTTTACCTATACTTTCAGAGCTCAGTAGAGATTTAGAAGATTGGTGAGGGAATAATAATTAAAAAAAAAAAAAAAAAAAGGGTATGGTAATTTTTTTCTTTTTTTTTTTTTTATGTATAATTCAGTAGAATGATATTGAAAAACTGTTAGGGGAATATTTACCATATAGCTGGAATCTGTTTTCTTTATAGATAGTGATCATTTTTATTGGCCAACAACAAAAAGATTACAGGATATGAAAATTCGAGACAGCTTATCTCTCTTCTTCAGATTTGACTGCAAGGATGAAAAATGGAAACATTTATAGTTTGAGAATGTAGTGAGCCAGAAATTCTCACCATAGAGGTCTTTCAGATGCCAGCAAGTGGACATCGAATGTGAATGAATAAGTACCAATTTTCAGGATAGGAGTACAGGCACTCAGGTGATTCAGTCTGATGGAGCCACTAGGACAGTAGCATTCACTCCCAGCCCTCTAGGGATTGGGTTTTCAGGATATTCCTAATGAATTTGAACACAATAGATTTGTATGCACTCTGCCTTCATTGTATGCATATCTCTCATGCACATTCATTAAAGATATCCTGAAAACCCAGTCTGTTGGCAACTTTCCAGGGCTGAAAGTGTATACCACTAAGCTAGGAAGACAGGAGCAGAGTCAGCAGGCAGAGGAGCTTGACAGCACCATCAATGAGGTACCAACCTAGGGAGGAGAAAGAAGAGAGAGGAGGCAGGAGAGCTGTGTTAGGGAATAGTGGGAAATGATGAGGCACATAGGTCTTCAGAATAAGCAGGGGAAAGAATTAAAATCAGTGAGGTTTTAATTTAAAAAATGTATGCAAAATTAAGAACCTTCCCAACAAACTCCCCCCTGCATATTTAATGTATCTCACAAATATGAAAAAAATGCTAAAAAATAAACACATTTTTGATGGTTTAAACACTGAAAACAAAAAACTCCAAGTATAATTTGCAGTTGTCCTGTGAGTAAAGGGTAAGTCCCTGATGTGCTGTCATGAGATGTGAAACATACCACATAATCTATAGAGTATAAAATTATTTGAGCATCAGCTACAAACTAATACATTCCATTTTGCTGTGTAGAAATAAATCTAACCTGGATATGGTTTACTTCTGTAATGCATGTGAGATACTAGGACTAGGAGAGACTCCATGAAACTAATCAATAGTGGATTAAAACAAATTCTGGAAATTAATTTTTCAGGTGATACATAATTAAACTATGGAATTTGCTGCCGAGTATGTGGTCAAGCTTAATAATCTAGCAGAGTTTAAAAAAGGGTTTGGATAAGTTTCTAGAGTACAGGATCATTAACCTTTATTTAACTCGATATGTTTAGATGTCTCCATCTCTTGTTTTGGGGATTAAGTAGCATATAATGTGCATTCCTATTTGGGATCTGATGGAGACTTCTCAGTGAGCCAGACTGCCCCCTATGGAATATAGAAAGCTGGGCTCAATAGACCATTTAGCATTTCTTATGTTATTTTTTACTATGAACAGGTTAAAAACAATATACTGAGCTAAGTAAGCACATGAGCAGAAAATTATTTTTTGTATAATGCTAAATACAAATTTACATTAAATATGCAGGTCTGTGCAAATATATGCAAATGTACCATATAATTGCTGCTGAATTTTCTAACTCTTGCCACATAATCTACACTTGAGCTGTTGTAGGATGCTGGGGCTGTGAGCATGAGCAATGTTCATTTGATTCTGATTTGTAATAATTCTGAAATGTTCTTGAATATTAAATTAAAATAATAAAATCTAGTTTTAAATGCAGATAAAACATTTTTTCCATATCTAAAAGAATAGATAGGTTTCTTTCTCCCCCAACTATACCCTAA
Organism: Rhinatrema bivittatum; assembly: GCF_901001135.1. Taxonomy (NCBI): domain Eukaryota; kingdom Metazoa; phylum Chordata; class Amphibia; order Gymnophiona; family Rhinatrematidae; genus Rhinatrema; species Rhinatrema bivittatum. The sequence goes on along the minus strand of NC_042621.1, from coordinate 251,296,868 downwards.
CAGGTTTTTGACCCATTTTTTGATTCGTTCCTGAGTAGTTCTAGCCAAATCACTCATCCAGGAGGAATGCATCCTTGATTTCTGTTTGGCTACCTAATTTACAATGTACTGTTATATGTAGCTCAAGCTAAATACTACCTTATTACTCCTAACAGATACACTTTGATTAATTACACTTTCCTGAAATTAACGGGTTAGTTACTTAGCCTATAAATGTGATAAATGTGGCCACATCTTATTGCTTTTCTTGACCTGACTACATGAAACATCTTAGGATCATGTTTTATTAATTTTGCAGTGTGATAGTTATATGTGTTAATTTTTTCTCTCATCTATTAATATGAAATACGTTTTGCTAATATTCACATCTTTTTAGATATACAGGATGCAAATAACCTGTCCTTTTACTTTCTTTTTTTTTAAAAATGTTTTCATTATAGTTTTTTTTTTTTGGTGTTCATTGCTTTTACTTGTTTCTTGCCTTTATGCTGTACTAAGATGTTTTCCATATTGTCTTATTGGTAGAACTGACAGGCCTTATTGGATTATTGCTTGCTTATCCCCCCCAATATCTTATGCTTACCTTTTAAGGTAATTGATGCAGTATTGCATATTATGCCATTTCTTGTTTTTTGACTTTAGCGTTTGCACAAAATGGCTGCCATATCAAATGTAATGACATAATTCAAACTATATTAAGCTTGCATTGTCTTCTTGGGGATTTTTCCACTTTATTAGTTTCTGGTGTTAGATTATGGTTTTTCTAACTCCTTTTTGCAGATTAATTTATAGTATAAATTGTATGCTCTCCTGTTCATACTTCAGCTGTATGCAGAGCTGCCATGTAGCAGAGAGAGGTCTGCTCTTGTAAATCCCTTACTGTGGGACTTTTTTCCTATATGTTGTGAGTGCACTGAGAATCTAAGTACACTTACATTTGTTTTCTTTTTAATATAATGAGAAATATAAAAGTGAGTCCTGGGGGTGGGGCAACTTATTTTATTTTTTTTATTGAAACCTTAAACTAATTTTTTTTTTTTTTTTGTAATTTTCCCATTTGCACAGTAAACTGTTCACAGATTTTATCCTAAATGTTCCAGCGGGTCGTCTGATGCGACAAAAGCTCTACTGCTTGATTGAAATAGTTCATAGTGACCTCTTCACACAGCATGGTAAGCAAAACCCTGAGTCATTAAATTGTCACATTATTCATTGACAGTAAGCTTTTGCCAGTGTTTGAGTTTGTCTTCACTACTGAAGGTAGCTGAGGTTGTTACCAATTAAAACTGTTCCATTACAAGGACAAGAAGATTTACACTGTGCAAGGGACTGCTAATTGAGGTTTAGTGTAAGTGATAGATCATTGAGAAATGAAGGAAAAGCTAGAAGTTTGTAATTTAGATGTATTGGTATAGCCTGTGTGAGCATGTAATATGAAGGGTAGTGAACAGCAAAAATATTTTGTTTTGCTCAGAAGAGAAAATCAATTTCTATAAATAAATTAAAATCCAGAAAACTTTAGTTTGGCCCATCAGTTTGTCTACTCCTTTGTAGCTTCCATTTGAATCAGAACTTGTTTCTCCTGTGGTATGGCGCTCGCACGAGCCTTCATTAACAAATATTGGTGTTTTCCCCCCATTTTATAACCCCCACCTCTCATGTAGCTGTAGTGACCGTCCTTGGCTGGAGTCACAGACTACAGCTCCTTTCAGAGCCCAGTGCAAGTGCATCCTGTCTACTGTTGTATGATGCCTGGGATTCTTTTCCCTCCAAGAACTGTGAATGCTGCTTCTGTAGCATCCCCAGTCTTGGGCGACCCAAGTAAAAAAAGCTGGGATCATAACTTGAACCTTGGCCTTCTGCATGGCAGTGTGCAGCATTGCCACTGAGGTGGACCCCAAAATCTTGTACACTGTGAAACTCTTTTCTGCTGAAGATGGGTGGTGGGAGTGTTGTGAAGTTATGCTTACAAGTTCTGGTTGGTGGATGGAACAGTACAGTTATTTTATAGAGGCATTCTCTGGTAGCTCTCTGATTAACATTAGAAGTAGTTTGGCTTCTACACCATTGTGTGTGATCTCTTTTTTTAATTCGAAGAAGAAGAAAAAGGAAGTGCATGGATTAGCTTTCTGCCAACTGGTGCTCAATTTTCTTCCTATTGTTACTTTCAAAACCTAGAAATAATAGGATCAAGACAGATTTTGGATTCAGGAGCCTTGGGACTCCTTTTAGTTTTAACTGCATTCAGATTATTTTAACATGTGGATGAGAACAATAAAGCCATGATTGTGAGAATATTAGCCTGGAGTTGTAAATTCTGAAGACTGTAACAAAAGGGATTGACTGGTGTGATGGGTCTTTGAGGAAATAGTTGGGAAGAGTCTGAGAGAATCAACTTATGAACAGGACTATGAAAAGTGTTTTGTGTTACTTTTCTTCAGTACTTTGATTCTTCCACATGTGTGCATGTTTACTAATCCCCATACTGTAGAATCATATCAACAAATGAAACAAAGCAAGCTTTGAAAATCAAGGCTACATAATTTTGACCTGCGAAACTTGTACATACATTGCCTTATAAAAATCTTCATGCCCTTATACATTTTCACATTCTGCTGTCTAAAAAGAAAATACAAATCAAAATGCATTAAAGTAGGAGCTTGTTTCACTGATCTACACTACATAATCCACATATTCATCATGAGAGAACATTTATAGAAATATTCTAAAAGCAATTAAGAATAAAAAACAATTCTCAATTGCATGTTTTCATACCCTTTGTTATAGCAAGCCCAAATTAGCTGTGGTTCAAAGAATTGCCTTAGCAAGGACCATAGTTAATTAAATAGAGCCCACCCATGTCCAGTCACAGTAGCTGAGTTGATTTTAATACTCTTGGTTGAAAAATCGAGCTGTTTCTGTTGTATGAGCTGAATCTGAAGCAAAAGTCAAAACAGGCTGAACAAGGAGCTGCTGAAAGAACTCCAGGATAACATTATTCAAAGGTACAGATTGGGGGAAAGCTATAATTAAATTCCATTGTGTTTAAATATCCCTTAGGGCGGGCACTGTCATATCCATCATTGTAAAGTGGAAACAGTTTGGCATCACCAAGACACTGCCGTGATCAGGCTGTCCATCCAAAGTCAGCAACATGGGTTAAGGAAACTGCTGCTGGAGGTCTCTTTGAGGCCTAAGATTACTTTACTATAAAAGAATTACAGAGGTCTCTGGCTGAGACTGGGGAAAATGTAGACTGTTTAATAATTTCAAGATTATTCTATAAACATAGCTTGAATGGGAGAGTGGCAAGAAGGACATCACTGCTGAAGAAAAGCTATATGATGCACCACCTTGCATTTGAAAAAACCACTTAAGGGACATTGCACACAGGTGGGAGAATATTTAGTGGTCTGAGATTAAAGTGGAACTTCATTGGCCTTTGTGCTAAACAATGCATGTTGCATAGAACAGCATAAAACCATCCCTACAATAAAACATGGTGGTGATAGCATTATGTCACGGGCATGCTTTGCAACGATGAGTAAAGGGAAGCATGTGAAGATCGAGGGAAAGATGAATTATGCAAAGTTTAGCCAGATCCTGGAGGAAAATCTGTCCAGTCTGTCGTAGACCTAGGATTGAGGAACAAAAATTCACTTTTCAGCAGGGCAGTGATCGTAAACTCAGTCCTAGATTTGTCAGTAGGCCTCTGCCCAGGGTGGCAAAAACCTGGGGTAAGTTTGTATGTGTGATATGGATTTGGGTAGGGTGACGGGAAGAGGTGTATGTGTGTGTGAGTGTATGCTAGAATGGGTAGGTGATTGGGGTGGGCGGGGGGAGGGAGGGACTGCAAGTGACAGCACCAAAAGTGCCTCAGGGTGGCAAAATCCTAAATTCATCACTGCTTGCGCGATCAAGACTTTTTTGTTTTTTTATTCTTAACTACTTTCGGAATATTTCTACAGTATAATTGTTCTTTCATAATGAAAGTATAGAGTATGTTATGTAAATCCGTGAAACAAACTAATGCATTTTGATTTGTGTGTTTTAGAAAGGAGAATATGAAAAGTATAAGGATGTGAAGACTCGCAGGACACTATCTCTGTATGTTGGTGTGAATAGCTAAAGATATGTGGGTTTGACTAGAAACCTGATGCATAGAAAAAAAAGAGGAAGGCCTTAGCAAAAAGTGTAAATGAAAAATAAATACACATTTTTCATTGTAATCTTTTAGACAAGACACTGGAACTCATTTATTGTAATATTTTTCCTACAGCAAGAAAACAATAAATCATATCCAGAAAATGATAAATCATCTATAGTTTTATTTTTTAAACTGTAAAATAGAATTTCTTAATTGAGAACACGGTGTTTTATTAATTGAGAACAGCATTAAAGAATATAAATATGGCATCAGGTAACATTTATTCTTTATTGTATACTTGATTAGTCACTCAGTAAAGTGATGACTAGGGAACTAAATTGGGTTCTTCACATTGCTGATCACCTGTGCTGATCACTGCCAGCCCGATACTAAATGCTTCCTAACGGGTGGAGGGCGGTGGGGCGCAGTGATGTGTACTAATTTGTACTGGAACTTCACTGATCCTTTTTCCCCTTAAGCTTTGTGAATAGATATAACACATGCGTTTCCTTGTTATGGAACTGAAGAATTAGCCTTCTTTATGTTGGTTAGGGCACTATATGACAGTACCTGCACAATTTATGAAGATGGTGAGGTTTAGGTAATGATAGATAATGAAAGCAGCTGTGACCTCCTGGCCCTTCCCTGACCTTACCTCCTCACACTCCTTCCACCAACACAGGCATATTTATTTATTTTACAAGATTTGTATCCTGCCTGTCTACATTTCTAGGCAAGTAACATGTTCACACTCATAATAAAACCAAACATACATTAACAAACTCAACATAAAATGGTTTGCTCATTACTGGCAACTGCATATGGTAGTGAAACGTTTGTAGCTTAATTAACAATATAGTACCTAATATGTATAAAGAAAGAAAATCTATGGAGCTTCTCGGTTGTCTTAGTTGGCTTTGGATTTTTAGATTGATACTTTTATGCATAGTAGAGAGAGTTCAGATTTCAGAGAAAATATATGGGGTGGATATTAATATATATATATATATTAATGAGTTTTTAAAATTGTGTGTTATTTATTCCTATATGTATTGATTTTAAGATTTGTTTTTATGTTTTATCATTGTAGTGTATGCATTTTGACTATTATTTACCATCATGGACAAGTCATGATGGGAAGGATGGTATAAAAGTTTGAAATTAAATTACCAGAGATGACAATCCTATTCATAAATGCCAACTTCATTGTCTACTGTTGGACTAACAGGGTCGTCTAAATTTCTATTGAACTACTAGCTGTAGGGACCAGGCTGCCATATTCTTTGGCACAGTCTGGATTCCCCATTATGTAAACTAGGCTGCCCTCTTTGGCATAGATAAAGCCTACGCATACTGTGCAGTGTTCTAGGGTTCTTTTGTGTCACCTCTGCCACCAATAATTTGGTTGGCGACATTGCATCTCAACTGCTGCTCCCCTTTTGTTATTACACACACATTTAGATAAGGGACCTCTTTCTCTGGGCATCTGCTCCATGAATGGTGTGAGCATCTGCAAGCTACCTACTACCACATCCCAAGCTCTGATACCCCACTATCCAACACCCACCAGCTGTGACAAATGAGGAAAAAAACCTTCAAGGATTCCCTTATAATCAATCTTACTGTGGGAAGGAAAGCAAGAGAGAGTCATAACTGAATCACAGCTTGTTCTGCTGCCCTCACCTTTAATTTTCTCAGTTACTCCATGCAGGGTTTGAGAAAAGAAATGGATGGTGCAAATTCTGCTACTCTTAAATTTCTAATGGCTTAATTTATCGTGTTACTTGGCTAGGTCAATGGCGAATGCTATGCACTGCTTTGTGGAGGACTTGGATTAATTTCCAGGACTCTGCTCCCAAGGCTAACTATACTAGTGATGCTGAAGAGCAGCATTTTTAGCCTTAGGAAGCAGGAGGAGAAGAGGAGCTTTGCCCAATGCTGATCAATGACACCTAGTGGCAGAATTTAGTGTCCACATTATCCAGGTTCCTGAGGTAGCCGTAGTTTGTAACCCTAGCCAAGAATTGTCCTTGCAGTGGCTGAACTGAGTTAGGAAAGGATAAAAATAGGGAAAATCTCTGCTAGTTGTGAATAGGGATGTGAATCAGGCTTCGGACGATTGAAAATATCGGACGATATTTTCAAAATCGTCAGAAATCAGGGGCTCCCCCAAAATGATAGGAAAACCCCATGATATTGATCGTGGGGGTTCTCTTATCGTTTTGGGGGAGGGCGGGAAAAACGGCACACAGAAATAACCCCTAAACCCACCCCAACCATTTAAAACTAATCCCTTAGCTTCCCCCACCCTACCGACCCCCCCCAAAAAAAAAAAAAACTTTTTACAGGTACCTGGTGGTCCAGTGGGAGTCCCTGGAGCGATCTCCCGCTCCTGGGCCGTCGGCTGCCACTAATCAAAATGGTGCCGATGGCCCTTTGCCCTTACCATGTGACAGGGTATCCGTGCCATTGGCCGGACCCTGTCACATGGTAGGAGCACTGGATGGCTGGCGCCATCTTGTGCTCCTACCATGTGACAGGGGCTGACCAATGGCACCGGTAGCCCCTGTGTCATAGTAAGGGCAAAGGCTATCGGCGCCATTTTGAATACTGGCAGTCGATGGTCTGAGTGCAGGAGGTCACTCCCGGACCCCTGCTGGACTTTTGGCAAGCCTTGTGGGGGTCAGGAGGGTCCCCCAAGACTTGCCAAAAGCCCCTGGTGGTCCAGCGGGGGTCCGGGAGCGATCTCCTGCACTCGGGCCATCGGCTGCCAGTAATCAAAATGGCACAGATAGCCTTTGCCCTTACTATGTCACAGGGGCTACCGGTGCCATTGGTCAACCCCTGTCACATGGTAGGAGCACAAGATGGCGCGGGCCATCCAGTGCTCCTACCATGTGACAGGGTCCGGCCAATGGCATGGATACCCTGTCACATGGTAAGGGCAAAGGGCCATTGGCGCCATTTTGATTAGTGGCAGCCGCCAGCCCGGGAGCGGGAGATCGCTCCAGGGACCCCCACTGGACCACCAGGTACCTGTAAAAAGTTTTTTGGGGGGTTGGGAGGGTGGGGGAAGCTAAGGTATTAGTTTTAAAGGGTCGGGGTGGGTTTTTTGTTTATCGGCTCAGCCGATAAACAAAACCGCGATCGGGCCCGATGAAAAAAAAAAACGCACATGTGAATCGGAACCGGAATCCGAACCGATTCCGGTTCCGATTCACATCTCTAGTTGTGAATGAAAGCTCACTGCACCAGAGTTCCCTTAGAGACCAGTTTCAATTGAACTGGAAGCTCAAAGGAGCAGAACAAAACTGCAATACAAAAATGTTGTCACTATTTGAAATTCATAGTGTCATTTTAGTAATTTACAGCATGGGAGGGCAAACCATTTTTGTGCTGGGGCCATATTACAAGTTATCAGCTCCATCGAGGGCCGGGGAGGGGGGTCCCCCTTGGAGCTCCTTGGCATAATAATCAAATCCCCAACACTTGCTGCAGGCATTTCAGCATCCAGCAGGCTTAAGCACCATCATTTTTAGCACCCGAGTAGCCCCTTCAGTCATGGATCCCAGCCTCTACCAAAAATCAGCAAAATCTTCAATCCAAGGAAGTACAAGGTGTTTCCCTGGCAAGCAGACTACCTCACTTTGCTGATAAATGCAGAACACAGACAGATTCTCAACAAATAAGAATAAAAAGCTATAAAGTATAAACAGAAAGGTCCATCTAAAAACTAAACTGGAGACCACTAAAAGCCAGACTCGTATGCAGTGCAGTAATGCAGAAACAGAAATATCATCATTCCTCATAAAATAAAAAAAATTAAGTAAACCATATTAATAAAAATATTTCAAAATAGATGATGAATAGAACATGTAATTAATAATAAGGAGGATAAAAAAAACCACATTAAAGAGTTCCCAATAATCAGCTGTATCTTTTTTGGGATGAAGTGATTAAAATTGTACACAATGCTCCAGGTGCAGGCTCACCATGGAGCGATACAGAGATGACGACATACAGTATAAATGAATTTTCCCATCGTAATCAGAATTCCCATAGATGGACCCACTTCCAGAATTGGAGTGCAATAATCTTATTAATAAGAAAAGTCATCAGCTGAGAGGGACAAAAAATATATCTATTTTGTTGAAACTTGATCTAACATTTGCATGGGAATCTCAAGAAAAATAAACCTCCCAATTGTAATACTCTTGGTTTCAGCAAAAGAAAATGTCCTTTTCTTCTGCTTAGCATTACAGCAGTGGTATTCAGTCCCAGCTCTTGAGGGGCCATCATGGGTAGGGGTTTTGGGATGTCCCTTGATGATTTGCATACAGTGGAGGCAGTGTGCATGAGAGTCTGTCTCATACATGTTCATTGTGGAGATCCCGAAGAACTGATCTGTCGCTGGTGTTCAAGGGCTAGGAGTAAATACCACTGTTCTAGAGATATCAGAAAATAAAGGCATGGTATAGTTCAAAAACGAAATATCCTTAACCTTGAAAAACATTTTTTAATAACCGGTCCCTATCGGGATCTAAAGCACATTTGATCATTGTACAAGACTGTTAAGTCACTGATGTTACATTTTTATTGTGATCCGCGGAGATTTTTAGATCAGTGGAATATAAATATAATAAATAAATAAATAAGCAACCAATAATTAAAACTAATAAGGATAAAATTGTCCCCCTCGCCATACCTATGAACTTTTGATTTCCAGTCACAATGAGAAATGGATTTGTGGAGGGGAGGTGGGGGGAATACACAAACTTTCTCCTCTCTCATAAATAAACACACCCTAGCAAACCTTTCTACCCTCTTTTCTCACTGCCTTCTTCCACTTCCTCCCTTCCCCTTCACTCTCATTTACCTTTCAGTCATTCACCCCCTCCCCTCCACTTATCTCATCACTCCCCCTCAGTCATTCACTCACCCTCCCACTCAGTCCTCTTCCCTTCCCTCTGTCACTCAGCAGAATTAGAAAAGGTACGGAGAAGGGCAACCAAAATTATTAAGGTGATGGAACCATTTCCCTATGAGCAAAGGCTAAAGAGGTTAGGACTCTTCAGCCTAGGGAAGAGATTGCTGAGGGGAAATATTATAGAGGTCTATAAAATAATGAGTAGAGTAGAATGAGTGAATGTTAATCGGTTGTTTACTCTTTCAAAGAGTTCAAAGATTAGGGACACACAATGAAGTTATTAGGTGATACATTTAAAACTAATAAGAGAAACTATTTTTTTCCCCAGCGCATAATTAAACTCTGGAAATCATTGCCAGTGGATGTGGGGAAAGATCTTAGTATAGCTGCGTTTAAAAAAAAAAAAAAAAAAAAAAAAAAGTTTGGGCAAGTTCCTGGAGGAAAAGTCCATAAACCATTATTAAGGTAGAGTTGCAGAAATCCACTTCTTATCCCAGGGATAAACAGCATGGAATCTCTCTATCCCTTGGGATCCTGCCAGGTACTTGTGACCTGGATTGTCTTGATAGACTTTTGATCTGTCCTAGTATGACTAACCTTATGCACTTAAGAACCTCCTCACTCCCACTCACCTTCTTCCCTTCCCTCTGTCATTCACCTCTCACTCCCTTCCCTTTGTCACTCACCCTTCCTTCCCACTCACTCATCCCTCCTCTTCACTCATCCCTCCTCCTCACTCATCCTCCTCATTCCTTTCTCACTCTGTCATCTGTCTTCCCATCACTCCCTTCCTCTCACTCGCCCATCTTTCCCACTCACACCAGTCCCTCCTTCCCACTCCCTTCCTTCTCCTTTCCCTCTCAATTATGCTCCCTCCTTCCCACTCACTCCCCTCCCTTGCAGGTCACTCTCCCTTCATCCCACGCACACTCTTCCCTTTTAGTCATTCTCCCTTGCCCCTCTTACTTCCCTTCCCTCTGTCACAACCCTCTCCCTTCCCCTATACACTCTCCTTTCTTCCCACTGTTACACACCTGCTCCTTCCCCCCATTCATTCTCTTCTCTCCACTCCCCTTCCTTCTTAGTTACTCACCACCTCATCCTGTTCCTTTCCCCTAGTCATACCCCTTCCCTTCCCAACCCACCATGTGACTCATTCTTCCTGCCAGCTTCATGTCATCTTCCTGCTGGCTGAGTGCTAGACGCCTGCTGGGTAGCTAAACTTTGTGCCCACCGCCGCGCAGGGCCATTTCTTGTTGTCAGGGGTTGGGAACCCCGCCAGCATATCACTCCATGGCACTGTGGGGCCTGTTCTTGCTGGTGGGGGTGAGAACGCCGCCAGCGCATCGTGCCATGGTTCTAGCCTTCTTCCTGGCGGGAGAGGTGGGAATCCCACCAGCATGTCACTCGCTGCACTGTGGTGCTGGCCTTTTTGCTAGTGGGGAATAGGAACCCCACTAGCACATCATTCAATAGCACTGCCGACTCAGCCTCTAACCTTCCCGACTACATACCTGGGATTAGTCAGAGCCTGATATTGTGCAGGCTGCACCCAATATAAATTTTGGGAGAGAGAGTGGCGGGCCAGAAGAAAGGTAGTGATGGGAAGGATTTGGCCTGTGGGCCATAGTTTGCCCACCTCTGGTTTCTGGTATTTGCACTATAAGATGCTAAGAGCGAAATCGGCTATAACGTGGAGGGCAATCTTGCAGAACTCTTTGATAAATTATTGTAAAGTAAGACAAAATACAATCACAAGTTTACAAATATAAGTGCCTTTGCTGTTTTGGCAATGCAGATCTTACTTTAATACAACTATTTTGTCTGCAGCTGTGTTGTACAATGCTAACTGCTAAAACTATTCTGAAGTAAATTTTCAAGAGAATTTTGCACACTTGACTTGCATCTGGGAGCACAGGTATAAGGGGAAAAAAGTGGGCATATTTAGGATATGCTTTGCAATTTTGCCTTTATGTTGCTATTTTACAAAGAATGCACATGGGAACATCATCAAGATCGCATAAACACTTTTACTACTGCCATTTAACATGCCAATTTCAAACTTGCAATTTATTTTATGACTTGGTATATTGTAGACTAGTTTCTCCCAGTGAGTGAGCACTTCAGCAGGCTGGAAGGGGTGGGGGGGTGGGGGGTTGCAATAAAGAAAATGGTGGTTCTTGCCCAGATGTGTGTTTGTCTGTAACCTTTATTTTGTCTGGTTTGCTCTTCAGTCTGATATAGTCTGCTTGTTTTCCTTTAGGGAATCTGTCACTGAATGGCATTGCATTCCAGAGAGGGTTAGTGTATATAAATGTATGTATGTATATATATGTGTATATATTATGTATGTATATGTGTGTGTTATGACTGGGCCATACTGGGGGAAGAGAAAGAGGTGAGTGATTCACTGTGGAGCATACTGGAGCATACTGGAGGGGTGAGTGTCACTGGGGTATACTGGGGCAGACAGGTGGGTTGAGTGACCAGAAAATTAAAAGTCCACATTTCCTAGCGTGTAGACAGATGGACTCTGGACCAGAGGGTTTATGCTCCTCTGCCAGCAGATGGAGACAGAGCAAGTGGATGTCACAGTATATATAACCCTGCAGTGACCCCAGCTTGCCAGTATTCTCTGTCTCCAACAGATGGTGGAAGTGCATCTCCATATGGGGATTGCTTTGAGCTTTTTGAAAGGAGAAATTTGAAATTCTAAATTCAGCACTCTTCTGGTGGACCCTCAGGATTGGGAATAGCTTGTCCTCACTTGCTACCATCAGAGACTCCTGCCTGGCCATGACCCTGATGGTAAAATTTGTCTACCTTCCCAGGGGGGCCATCTTGGCATGTGCCCACCCCAATAAACTTGGAAGTGCGTGAGTGTGCATGAAAATGTATGCGCATACAAGATTTCCTTACACACAAAATCGTGCGCATACAGAAAAGTATGTGTGTACATTTGCGGATGTGGATATGCATAGTTTAGAAGTTGTGCAGATGCAACGCAGATTTTAAAATATTATAGTAATATTTGTGCTGACCCATTTACATATATATGAGACCACATGGAATTGTTTGAAATTTATCCTCTTTGTATTTAATTTTCTTGTATGTTAAGATAGATTCAGCAAAATATTTTGTTAATTAACCATTTATTTAAAAAAGTTCTTATATTCTGCAAATCCAAACATTCCAGACCATTGATTTTTGATTTTTTATTGTTCTTTGCTTTCTCTGTCTTTGAATGATTTTGTGGCTGGTACATTGTGCAAAAAAACTATTTCTATGTACTTTGTAAACTCCAAGAGCAATGGTAGACTCAAGATGACTAAAATAATAAATTAGAATTCCCTCCAAAGGAAGTAATGGTCAGTTTGAAATTGAAATGAATGATCTGTACAGACAGAAAGCAAGTAGCTGATGTTTTCATAACCATGAATGTATGTAGCGGTTACAAAGGGCTGGGAGGAAGATGGAAACAATCTCGAGCAGTGAGAATGGAGGATCCAATCTTATTTCTTTTTATTTGATAAACTTTCTTTGGAAAACAGTATTCTAGATTTCTTGTGACTTTAGAGTTTACAGTTTGAGATCATCAATGAGGAATAAAATAATAAAGACGGATGAACACTTAGGGTAATAGAGTAGAATTCTCTTTATCCAAAGGTCCATTATTTATAAAGGCCCATTATCTAGAAAAAAATAGTGGTTCTCAGGTCATGTTCCATTATTTGGAATTTGCGCTCTGCAGACATGTCATAAGCCAGCCCCTCAGCCCCATCCTACCTTATTCACAGGCATTCATATGCGGGTGTGCAACCCATATCAGATCAGCAGCATTGCTTAATCCTGTTTCCAGCATTTCTGGCAGTGGCAGCGGTAGTGAGCCGCCCATTAGAAGAAGTTCCAAAAGACCTAAATTTCTTACAGTTGTGCTGTATGAGTGTTTCCACCAACGTCACAGTGAAGGTGTGCCTTTGTCAGTGTAGATTGAGGTGGCCAAGTTTTATCCATACAGAATGAAGATTGAAAGTGAATGTGACTTTCCACCGGCTGGCTTAATAAATTTGAGTCGTCATGGTATTCATTGCCTCAGAACTGTTGGCAAAAGACTATCTGCAGAACGTGAGACTGTAGAGAAGCATAGGAAGGTTTTGTTTGACTTGTCTCTGGGAATAACCTGGCTACAGAACAGAATAGTTTCAGAATTCAATCCAATTCTCAGAAGTTGAGAATTGAATTGAATGTGACAGTGCTCCAGTTTATTAAAGTCTCACTTGTGCTGAAATTGATATTGTTTTGAACACCGAAGAAGCAGACAATAATGATAGTGAGGAAGAGCAACCAACAGAGAAGGTAACAATGGATGAGGCTATGTCCACTGTAAGCTGACTGACAAGCTTATAATTAACCATTAGGGAATCGTGCAATTTTACAGGCTACAGATAAAACTTATGAAAGAGAATCCTAATTGTATGAAGCAGATGACTCTGATGGAGTTATTCAGAAAGACATCAGATGATTGCGCACAGCAGTCTACCATACGTTTTATCCAAAATTCCAATTGCCGGTTGGAGTGGACTAATTCTTAATGTAGGGGGCTGAGAATGAGGGGAAGCCAGAGTTAAAATCCTTTTCTACCACTGGCACTTCTTGTGACCTTGGGCAATCCGTGACACAGTCCATTGCCTCAGGTAGAAACTTAACTGTGAATTTTCAAAGGGGTTCCACACACAAAAATAGCATATGTGTCTCTATACTATTTTATAACCCTCTAGAGTATGTGCATATTTTTGGTTCCACATGTGCATTTTATCCCAGGGGAGGTGGAGGTAGGTAATGGGGCGGTCTAGAGGCGTTCGAGGGCGAGGTTCAGAAGTATGCATGGTAATTGCTATTTTGTAAGAGATATACCGGTATACAATGCCAAACTTATTTGTACACAGTTAGACCTGCTAATTAACTCATGCAAGTGAAATCAGACTTGTCTGCTTGCTGCAGTTTTTTGGGTAAGAGGTCTGGGTGAACTGGTGAGAGGTATCAGCGATCCAGTGATTCCAAGCACATGTACAAGTATTTAAAAATGTAAAAAAAAAATACATACTTTATAAAATACTGCCTCCATATGTAATTTTAGGTGTCTAGTCATGCAGTGTCATTGTTTTGTGCATAAATTAAATACATGTTTGTAAAATGGGTAGAAAAAGTATGCACTTTCTTGCATTTGAAATATTCATGCACACTGAAACATATGTACATACATAAAAACTGAGCAGCACCTGCTGCAGAATTTATACAATAGTAGCATTAATCTCTGCACATCCACTTATGTGAACAATTGATGTACCATGCCTAGATTTGAAAGTTGGGCAGCCTGTATATAGGGCCTTCTGGGGCAGAGACCTAGCCAGCTGTACCTGAATCTGTAACTCGCCTTGAGTTTGGATTTGGAAAGGCGATTAATGAAAAGTAAAAGTCCAAATAACACTGAATCCCGTAAGTCACTAGTAACAAGCCTGACACTCTAGATGCCAGTCACATTCCCCTAATGCAATGGGTTTCTCCCACCTTAGATGTTGACTAAAACAGATGATCATACTTACCATTGTTGACATTATGCAAAGTATTATAAAAGCAAGAACTTGCTATCACCTTTTTTTTTATTGTGGAATACTCTTCCTGTTAGACTGAGAATTCTATCAAACTATATACATTTTCAATAGCATTTGAAAAATGGCTGTTTAGCTGGGAGCTTAATAAAGGATGAGTGCATTGGGATAGATTGTGTTCATATTGGACGATCTGGATTTTTATATGCATTATTCTTAATTTTTAGGAGTCGGATGTGGACATTGGCTCAACAGGAGCAATGTACTATTTCGGGTGGATCATGTTTAAATTTGATTTCAGATTTACTATTTGAGTGTTGTGATGAAAACACAGCAAAACATTTTGATGTAAAGTAATTAACAAATATGGGGCCTGATTTAAAAAGAATTTTCACACATAAAACATGGATTTACTTGAGTGAATGCTCTTTAGTCGAGTAAGTGGGCTTTTGAAATTGCTACAATGTATGCCATTGAATTGTCCGTAGGATTTGCTCGCGTAAATGGCTTTTAAAAATTGCTACAATAATAGTTACATTTACATGATTAAATCCTTTTGAAAATTCATCTGATGTGTTGAATATTTTATTATATGTAATCGATTTATTTTGCTTTTAGGATTTTACATGAATGTTATGATTGCATTATTTTTTTTTTTTTGTGAATATTGCTAATATTGGTTGTAATCTGCCTTCATGGGATTTCGGCCATGGAAGACAGAATATACAGTAAATTTGTAAATTAAATAAAATTATAGGGAGAAGGGAATTACTGTATCTGAATACTACTAAAGCTGCCTTGAACATTAATTGGAAAGGTAGGCTAAAATCCAAATTTATTTTCTGCACTTCTAGCACTGATCATTTCTTGTTGGGGATACTTCATATTTCTTGTGCTTGTCCAATCATTATCTGTAGTACTGCGGGCTGAGAGCTTACCCAGTATTCTGGTGTACTCTGTCATGTTGTCTGTGATGTGATGGCACACTTTCCAGCTGCTGAATAGCCTTCTAGGACAGTTTGGGGTAGATTTTCAAAGGTTGCGCGTAACCCCTGAAAACCTACCCCTGCCTCCCCCTGCACAGACCGAGGCCTCAGGAATAGCCACCGGGCCGGGGGATGGAGGGCCGGCGCGCGCAAGTTATGCCTGCCCAGAAGCAGGCGTAACTTCTTTGACAAAGGCTGGGGGGCGGGTTAGATAGGGAAAGGGAGGGGAAGGTACAGGGGGTGGAGGGAATGGAGGAAGGTTGCTCGGCTCGGCGCGCACAAGTTGCACAATTGTGCACCCCCTTGCGTGCGCTGACCCTGGATTTTATAACATGCGCGCAGCTGTGCGCGCATGTTATAAAATAGGGCGTAGATTTGTTCGCGCCGGATTGCGCGAACTAATCTACGCCCGTGCGCATCTTATAAAATCTGGCCCTTTTTGTTTTAACATTTTTCAGACTTTTGACAGCTTTTTGGTGTAGCAAGTAGAAAGTATTTTTCCATCTTTTTTGCAACATTATTTTTACCTATTCTATTAATATATAAGCTGATTACAAATCAGCCTTATATCCTAAAACATGAAAAGCGTCAATGAGATGGTTCAAAACAAGCTGAGCTCCAAATTTAGTAACATTTTCAACTGAAAATTCACCTAAGTTCAGGGGCCTAAAATGTATGGGCCTAATTTAGTCCTGCTATTCATTTTCCTTAGATTTAGGGTCGTAATTTAGGGGCTTAGTGCTCAAAATCAGTACTATGAAACTTATTTTCACTTCCCTGACTTTGCTTCTTTAGCCACCCACTTTTTGGGCTCCTAGGTTTGAGCCTCGGCAAACCAGGAGCCTAAATTTAGGATCCCAGCCCTAGTACATTTTCAAATGAGACTGCTGAGAAGGGGTGAAGGGTCTTCAGGAACAGACTGGCTAACCTACCGAGGAGGGTTTTATATTAGCACAATCAGAGATGGGGATAAAAAAGCTCTTATGTAAGTGTAAGCCCTCAGGTAATTAAAACATTAAACACTTGCAATGTCTGGAAAGCTTACCTATAGTAAGTCCCTGGATCTAGATGCTGTCATGGAATAGGCTGACTTGGATGTAGTGGCTCACATGGAGATGTAGTACATGAAAAGCCATGACTGGGATGGAATAACTTAATCAGGAAGGACAATGTAGGGAAAAAGGGAGGAGTACGGGCACTCTATATTTACTGAGATATATTAAAATAACAGAAATGCAAGATTTTTGAGGTAAGGCGGAACACTGTGAATTAAACTCTGAGGAGGAAATAGAACATCTATGTATATTGGTGTGATATACAGACCACCTTTTCCCCACAACTTCTCGAGCAGTAGAAATAGAATTGAGATTTAATGGAGGATATTCACAAAGTTGCTAAGAAAGGGGATATGCTATTGCTAGATAATTTCAATTAACTGGGACATCCTGCCTATGGTATCCCTTACAGTCAGGGAGATTCTGAATTATTTGCAGGGAGAACTGTTTAATCAATTGGTAATGGAACCCACATAGGAGGGACCAATACTGGACCTGGTGCTTACCAGTGGGACAGTGTGTGTCATAGTGGATGATCATCTGGGATCCAGTGATCATCAGATGTATTTCAGTATTAGAGCACAGAAATGGATGGTCAAGCCCGGATTTAGGCATAGGCAATGTAAGCAGCTATCTCTGGTGTCAAATGCTGCTGCTGCCTATGCCTAAATCCATAGCAAGCTGCTGCTTTGCTTTTTCTTTCCTCGTGTGGCATGAGCTTTGGCTGTAGCAAGGCAGATGAGGAAAAAACAGCATGAGGCCTTCAGCAGCTCTCTTGCGCTGATGGACCCTAAAGCGCCTCACACTTTACATGGGTTTTCCTGGTAACAGGAAGCCTGTGAGGGAAGAAGGAGTGGGGCACCGCTGGAGGGCTGCTGAAGACACCATGCTGGTTTTTCCTCATCTTCTATTGCTTCTACAGCCTGAGCTGTGACTTTGAGGTGAAAAGGGGGTTGGGGTGGTTGCTTCCCCCCATTTCTCATGGATACATGTGTCCTTAATCCAGACCCTAGTGTTGGTTCATTCAAAGGTGAGGGTCCTGTACTTGTTAAAATGTGGGAGTATCTCAAAAGACTTGTAAGGTGGATTGAAAAATCTAGGGGAAGGAGAAGAGAAATGGGCAAAACTAGAAGGAGATCTTGTAAGAGCAACTAACCTTTTGTTAGAAAAATAAGTAAAGATAAGAGGAAAAAGAAACCACTGTTTTTGTAATGAAGTAGCTGAAAAGGTAAAGGGGGTGGAGGAAGATTAGTGTTGATAAACTTCAAGAGTTTGCAGAAAAAGGAAGACGGGCAACAATATCTGGAAAAGCTGGGAGCATAAAACAAGGATGCAAAGGGAAGAAAATACAAAATTTGGTAAAAAGGGGTATGTGGGGGAGATTTCTTTTTTTAAATACCTTAGTGATAAGAGGAATTGCAAAAGTTGCACTCGAGTTGAAGGGAAGGAATATATGGAGACTGAAAAGGAAAAAGTGGAATTACTTCACAAATATATTGGTTTAGTGTTCACTGAGGAAGGGCCACGAATAGGACCATAGGTAATAGAATTGCAAGTAAGATAAACATCAATGATTTCTAGAAAAGTGTATTTATAAGGAGCTAACTAAAATGATATGACTGGACAGGATACATCTGAAGATTTTCAAAGAAATATTTTGGCAGCTCTATTGGCTGACTTTTCTAATGCTTGTTTAGAGTTGGGAATGGATCTGGAGGACTGGAGAAATGTGAATGTGGTTCCTCCTCACAAAAGTGCAAGCAAGCAAGAGATTGGGAACTACAGACCTGATAGTTTGACCCCTCTGTGTTGTGAGTAAATTAATTGATTCACTAGTAAATCAGAGGATAATATAGTTTCTGGAATCCAATGGATTAAAAGATCAGAAGAAGCATAGTTTTTTAATAGAGGTAGGTCTTGCCAGTCAAATCTGCTCAATCTCTTTGACTGGATGACACGAGAGCTGGATCAGGGGAAAACTCTAGATGTGAAGTGTCCTTTGATTTCATGAAGGCTTTTGACACGGCTTTACTAAGTCCCCTTTACTATGGGTCCTAAAGTGACCGACTGGTTGAGTGGGAGGTGAGGAGAAGGCTGTTAATAGTCATGTGCTATACAGGTTCCTGGATAGGTTCTTTTCAACATTTTCATAAATGATATTGTGGAAGGACTATTGGGAAAGGCTTGTCTTTTTGTGTATGATACCAAAATCTGCAACAGGGTAAACACCTTGGAAGGTGTGGGAAACATGAGAAGGAATATAGCAGAACTTGAGGATTAGGCTAGACTTTGGTAGCTAAGATATAATGTATAAATCACTAAAGCGCATCTTCACCAAAACCCTCCCCTAAGAATATACAAACAAAATCCAAACAGGGGTGCAATATTGGTGCAGTGTACTCTGGTGTCTGGTAGCACTTATATAAGCAATAACCATGTGTTGGTTATAACTCAAATAAAAGTGATTGCTGTTTTTAATCTAGTCAAATTAGTGCTTGCTTCAAGTGCTTCCAAAAACTTTATTTTATTTTTTTAATTTATCTAAAAGAATGATGACTCTGGTTATTTATCACACAACCCAACACTCTCCTCAAACGATCAGCCCAACTCGCTGGCATATGTTAAAGCTCCTTTACTTATCTTGTTTCAATGCAGTATGAAACTACCGCTGTCCAATATTCATAAAAATTTCAGCAAAGAGTTGAGCCATCTGCCCGACACTGACAGTGTTTCGACAGAGGCCGTTTGCTAAGATATAATAGCAAGAAAATGCAGAGTCATATATTTGGGCTGCAAAAACCCAAGAGAGCAGTACAGTGTTAAGGATTTTAATCTTACATGATTTATCTGACATTTAAACCAGATAAAATAAGGTCACAAGTTCATTTTAAGAAAGCAGAATGTCTACACCTTTTTTGAGGTTAATAATAGGATTTTATTGTAGCAGGAGAAGCATGGTTTCATACTGTAGATTTAATCTATTTCAAGTTTCCAAGTTAACAGAGCAGAGCATCGTTAGAAATATGATAAAACTCCAGAGTCTGACCCAGAGCCAACTCGTACTTAATTAATTGTCATTGCATTTATTAACCCAGCTAAAGTTAATTAAGCCACCATTTCTCGCCACTCTGTGGCGTCACTTTCCCTCTGAAGAATCCAGAATTCTGTTTTAGGATGGAGGGCAGCTAATGAACTCTACATCTGGCAGGCCAACAATAGATTAAAGTCATGGTCCCAGGGAAACCCAGAATTCTTACAGAAAACATTACGAGAAATGCAGGTAGACATAGCCAGACTTTAGGCAGGCAGAAAAAGCCAGTACTCCATAGTCATGGAGCAGAGCTGGGCTAAGCTTTGAACCTAATCCCTAGTGTTAAATTCACAGGCTTGAAGTTCACGTGAATTGCAGAAAGGAAATCAAAAGACAGTTCTTGAAGTTTGTAGAGTCCCCCAAAGGTTTTCCCTCAAAGCTTCATGCATAGTCAGATGCATAAAGTCCCTGCATGGATCATACCACAATCCATACACTTGCGTTTGGTGGGCTGCTGATATGACTTCACCTTTGGGGTGTGAGCCCTTTGTGCTGCAGTGTAGTTGACACAGCCTCGTAGGTGAACCTACAAGGCCTACATAGCAGCTGGCAAACGCGCTCTGTAGCGGGACAGTCTGGATCTTCACCTTTACCAGCCGACTCCCCTGCAGACTGAACCCTTAGGTTCTGCCGGGCGGCAGAGCTTAGGTGGGTCCCTAGGCAGTGAAGAGAGTTAGAATCCAAAGGCACGCTGGAGTCAGGGCAGGCAGCAGACTAAGGGAGTCAGAAACAGGCTAGGGTCAAGGCAGGCGGCTGACAAGAATGGTCGGATCCAGGCAGCAGGCAATCATGGTCAGGTGCAAGCAAGAGGTCAAGATCCAGCGAGTAAGGCCAGGGGTGGATGTAGACAAAAGAAGACACTGGACAAGATGGACAGTAGAAAGCAAGACTGGAAGACCTGGCTGGACGAGGCAAGGTTGGAGGGCAGAGCTGGAAATGGAATTCTAGTCAACATGCACTGCAAAGCAGGAGACCTATTGCTGAAGCATCGGTGGCTCTGGGGAAGCCTTAAGTACAGGGAGGCCAGTGATATCATCACAGGGCGTTGTGGCTGAGTTGCCGCTGCAGACCCTTTAAATGTCAGACCATCGGGCATGCACGTGCCTAAGGAAGCGGTGTCATGACTGTGTCCTTTGCGGTCAGCTGTGTCCAGTGTTGGTGGTGTTCCTGCCACGGACAAGTGATATGATAAGACATTCAAATGCCTCCAAGGTATCAGTGCACAGGAAGCAGGCCTTTTTCAACAGAAAGGGGGCTCTAGAAACAGGGATCATAGGATGAGGGTAAAACGGGGTAGCTCTGGAAGTAATTTAAGGAAATATTTCTATAAGAAAAAGGTGGAACAGCCTCCTAGTGTAGTTTAAGGGAAAGTTAGTATCTGATTTCAAGACCACACATGAGAAGCACAGGGGATTGTTGGGATTGTAGTGCCGAGCGTTTAGTATGTATGGGAAGACTAGATAGGTTGTATGGTCTTTTTATGCCATCATGTTCTGTTACTTTGTGTACCCATACTAGCTGCTGCTAATGCAACCAGGATTTTGGGACCTGATAGAGTATGAATCAATGAAGCAGATACTTCCTATTCCAAAAAATTGCAGAGGAGCAAGCTTACAATAGATATTCAATGAGGGGAGCAAGATACCAAGTCTTGCAAAAAAACTGCATTGCATATTCTGCCACCACTCATCCAAGAAAAATTTTTTCATAAAATAATCATTGACGGCCCGATTTTAAATGGCCCATGTGCGTAAAAAGCAGGGGTTACGCGTGCAGCTGGGCCTTGCGCGCACTGCACGAATTTAAAAGGGGCCCAGCCATGCACGTAACCCCTATTACGCGCATAAGAGCCAGGCCTCGGCAAAAGGGTGGTCCGGGGGCGGGGCTGGAGGTGGCCGGTACAGCGACCATTTGCTGCTGTGCCGGGGGAATCGTGTGCTGGCAGGTTGCCAGCGCACACAACTTGCTTCTGCTCCTTTGGAGGAGCAAAAGGTAAATTAAAAAAAAAAAAATAGGGGTAGGTAGGAGAGGGAAAGGGAGGTTAGGGTAGGGGGTAGGGAACTGGGGAAGGCCGTGATGCATCGCCGCATGAATATTGCACTAGACCACCCCTCCTTACACGTGCATCCTGGATTTTATAACATGCTCCTGCTGGCACACACGTTATAAAATTGCACGTCCATGTGCTCGTGCGCGTATTTTTAAAAAATCTACCCCTTAGTGTTTTATCTACGAGTATAATCTGGGGTATCCTATATAGGAATTACAAAACAGGATTCTGTGCATTGGTGCAAAAGTTCAGAAATTAATAATAAACCTTCACAGAAAATAAGACACTGCTAAGCATAAGTAGACATATCTGTGGGAGAATATTATCTCCCTGGTAAGTTTATTCCATTAGTGGTCTTATAATCAGCATTGTAAAAGGGAACTTGAAAGCCATCCTGGAAAGTAAGATACTTGAACTTAAAATAATTAAGCGCTTTGTGAGAAGCATAAAGATACTCATTAAACACATTGGTTTCCTCACACATTATCAGCATTACATTTCTTCTAGCTGCAAAGTTTACTGTTAGTTTCCTTGGTCTTCCTCTTACAGCTCTTTCCTGCTGAAACAAATAAAAAGGCTGGCTGGAATAACTCCCCCACACATCTCAACCTAGGCTCGTCTGCTTTCATTCTTTCACTAACTGCATTTATAGCTTTTGGAATGAACAGTTTTACTGGTGTGTTTCAACAGTATCATCCTTAATGTAGTGACTTGATGAAGGAAGCATAAATATGACAAGCAAATCACATGAATTAATTCTTTTAAAGGTTTTCTTCACTTATATTTCCTTGGAACCTCAGACAGATGATAAATCCATTAGATATAATTTTCAGAATTCTAGCTGTTGATTTGCTCTGCATTGGTTGATGGCTAATGCGGAGCTTCTGTTTAAAATGGGTGATATGATAGTGACAACAGATGAGGACCAGTTTGGCCCATCCAGCCTACCCATTTGACTTTCTGTCAGGGTAAAAAAAAAGAAAAAAAAGAGTAAGTCAATTAAATATGGACAAGTCAGTAGAATGACCATAACAAGAACAATTTTGGGATCAATAATGGAAGAGATAGGGAGGATAGAGCAAGATGGCAGAGGGAAGGGTGCACTGAGTTGTGCTTTTTTTTTTTTTTCTACTTTATTAGATTTCAATATAAGAATTTCTTCACAAGACCACCTCAGAATAGGGAGACAATAAAAAGCAATAATCATCCATTAACAATCTTGTCTAAGCATTACCCATCAAGCCCTTAAACAAGCATAATTATAGTGACTTGTCAGCAAGAAAAGTTTCTAAGTGGAAAAGATCAACAAAAATAAATTTATTCCCCTGATAAAACCATCTCACATTTGAAGGGGAACTTCAAATAAAAGGAGATACCCAAAGCAATTACAGACAATTTAAAAAGAAGAAAGTTTCTTTATTGCTTGAGTTTCCCCAGGAACATCTGGAAAAATCTGGATCTTTTGTCCACAATATACACTTTCCTTATACTTAAAGTACTGTTGGAAAATCCTATCTTTATTCGAATCTAAAGTAAAAATGAAGCCTAAAGTTCAGGGATGGCAAACTCCAGTCTTCGAGACCTGCAAGCAGGCTATGTTTTCAGGAAATCCATAATGAATATGCATGAGATAGGTTTGCATACAATGGAGGCAGTGCATGCACATCTTATGCATATTTATTGTAGATATTTTGAAAACCTGGCCTGTTTGTGGCACGAGAGGTAGACTGAAGACCGAAAGGTTAGAGAAGGGAGAAGAGTGGTTACATTTTAATCATCAGTGGATAGAAAGGCAAAGAAGAGAAATGAAGAAAAAGATGAAAGGGAAGGATCAATATCTGAGACAGATGTAAGGAAGAAAGGGAAGAAGACAGGAAGCAAGAAGAAATGGAAAAGACTGAAGAGAGTGAGCTGGCCCATCCCAATCAAAAAACTGAAATACTCAGACAACAAAGGTAGAAAATATGTATTTTCAGTTTTTAGAGAGTAGAATATATCAGTTTGGGAATGCACATTTCTTATATCTTTGCATTTTGCTCAGTTTAGGAGGAAATGCATTTCTGTTTCTTTTTCTCTGGTGCTGCATTGCAAGCAGAGTTGTGCTTCTCAGGGTTTCCAGTTCAGTTTTGTCTGCATTTTTCTGTTTTTAATTTGTGGTCCCTTATTTTGTATTAGGTAAGGTCTGTTTGTGTTCTGTGTGTGACTGAGGTGAGGGATTCTGTTGGCATTTAGTGTCTGACTTCCTCTCTTTTTTCCAATAGAAGGTGAATTAGTGTTCTAATATTTGCAGTCCTACCTCTTCCCAGGCAAAATTATTGCTGTTTGAGTCCGGGAGTTAGTTTATCATTTGCAAGTTTTCTATATAGGTTCTGAGTGTTTTTTTTTTTTTGAAGGGCATTGTGTTACTTCACAAAATTTCTGGTAGTAGAAGGTGTTTATGTGGTTGTTACTGAGGCGACACCAGATTTTGAATTTTTTTTATTTTTTTTATATGGTGAGTTGGTGAAGCATGCCTCTTAGAGAATTATATCCCCTTCAGGTCTCTTAGAGGGGGCAGGGTGACCATCTCATCCCTTGCCTCAGGCAACAGATTGCCTTGAGCCATTTCTGACTGCTGGGACCAGTTATCAATAAAGTTAAGCTGTGCACCTGCTCTGGGCTGCCAACACTCTCAACTACCTCCCATAGCCTGACATCATCATCAAAGGCCGGCTCAATGTCACATGAGTTAGAATGTAAAAGGAGAAAAGGACTTCCGGTGATGATGCAAGTCTAAGCAGAGATACCATGAGTCCAAACTCCTTGGGTATTAATTGTAATCTGCAAGATTTATCTGCTAAAAATTGGATCCAATGGACAATACAGTAGCATGGCATATCTCCTGATTATACTTAGACAATTTTGTGGTGAAACAAGCTATAGAAATGTTGACCTGGCTGAAAAGAATTAGGAAGAAAAGATGGTGCCTTAGATGAGTCTCATAACTGAAGGTATTTCTGAGCACATGTTAGATCTTAACAAAAGCAGTATCCCACTGCAGTGAATGACAAGCTGCAG
Organism: Rhinatrema bivittatum; assembly: GCF_901001135.1. Lineage (NCBI taxonomy): Eukaryota > Metazoa > Chordata > Amphibia > Gymnophiona > Rhinatrematidae > Rhinatrema > Rhinatrema bivittatum. Next base: position 251,271,946 of record NC_042621.1, on the reverse strand, counting down.
AAATTGCAGTAGTCTTTGGACAAATTAAATGACAAATTTGCAGCTCAGAGTACAATGATGGTCGATATTGATCAAAAGTTTGGGCGCCATGAAGAATGGCTTATCGGGCTTGATGACACTTGCACAATTATAGAAAAGAAATCAGCAACTAGAAGAAAAGCTAAAAGACTTGAAAAACCATAAAACAATGTGTGTATCCTTGGCCTACCTCAATTGTTGCAAGGGCAGACCCTGCTTCAGTGGTGCGAGACGCGATCACCTGAGTTAGTGGGGGTCAACACTTGGGGCTGTCAGATTATCAACGAACAAGCACATTGCTTAGGGCCACTCTCAGCCACAGCTCAGTGGCCTTGGCAAGTTATTGTAAAGTTCTTTAATTTCATTGATAAAATGAAAATTTTAAACACGTTTCAGAAGAAAGAGGAAGTTCTATATGATGATTCCAAATTGCTGCTGTTTCCAGATTATTCGGCCTTTATTGATGCATCACAGCATGAACTGAATCCATATTGCTCCCAGCTGTACCGCAAAGTAGTAAAATTTTCACTCCAATTCCTAGCTTGACTGAAAGTGTTTTATAAAGGAAAAATCAAGCTGTTTAGCAGCAAGGCAGAAGTTCAAGGGTTCATAGACTCCATGGATTAGATGGCAATGTTCCTTGCTAACAACATAGTCGGGATACTTCAGACTTCAATGGCAATTTTCTGGTTGTACTTATTCTCAGATAATCCCCAGAGCTCTCTTCTACATGTTTTGAAGACGCAGGAAAGTGCAAGGAAGGCGCTGGTAGTGACTAAAAGACATGGAAGAAAAGTTTTATCTTTGTCTCAATGGAGAAGAATAGGGTCTTCTATGCAACATGTTGAGGACTGGGCGGGAGGAAAACTGCATTTTAGGGGGATGGGGTGAAGGGTGAGTGAGTTTGTTGTTGTCTCCCCAAGATCTGGAATTCTGGTCACTCTGGTCACCCTAGAACCTAAAGGCAGGCGGGGGATTCCAGACTGGGAAATTTCCTCTTTTTTGTATCATAATATATGGACATTATGAATTCTGCTGACTCATGAATAGTTAATATGGTGATATGCTCTTTAAGATTGATGGCTTGCACTCCCCCATAAAAATAAAGAAAATGTTGTTAGAGCCAAGAGAAAAAAAGTTAATATAGTGTTTTTATAAGAGATGCACTTAGATGATAACGAGCATAAAAAACTGTGCTGAGAATGGGTTGGGCAATGCTGTTATGCATCCTTCACAGCGAGGCAACATGGAGTAGCGATTTTAGTCAACAAGCATATGCCTTTGGTGGTAGAATGGCAAACTGCTGCCAATAATGGTAGATATTTTGTGGTGGTCAGATTACTATAGGATCAAAAATTGGCCTTGATCAGCATTTATATGTCAAATTGTTACTCCCATAATTTTACAAATTTACTTCCACTTGCGAGTCAGTGGGAGGGACACTCCCTTATATTGGGTGGGGACTTCAACATTTCAGATAACCCAGTGGTGGACTGCAAGCCCTCCAAAATACCTGGGAAAGATCAAGAAGAGATTGTAGTAGGTTTCCTGACCAAAGAGTTACATTTAATTGACTCCTGAGAGTCCTACGTCCAGATCATCTGGATGTAGTACTCCTATTTTTTTTCTCAGGTACACAGTGTTTACTCAGATTGACTATCTGCTACTATCTGAGAATTTATTTCCTACCCTTCAATGCTCAGAGATGCATGATATACCTTTTTCTTACCACTCTTTGCTTCTAGTGCAATTGTCAATGATGGAGGCAAGTACTACCCCTTTTACTTGGAAAATGCCCCCTGGTTAATTGATGGCAAAGCTTTTATTCAGTTTTTAAAAAATAAATGGGAGGAATACTTACACTTTAATCAATCCTCTGATTTAAGCCCTATGACTTTTTGGAATGTCGTGATTGCAGTCCTAAGTGGCCACATCATTTCTTATAAGACTCAAAATAAAAGGGAGGGCAGATGCAAATACTTGGAGCTATCTCAAAGATTAGCCTCTATTCACAGAACATGTATGCTTTTATAGCACAGCGCATGCTGGAGATAAAAATTGAACTCAAATGCTAAGTCTAGTCTTTGGTTCTATAAATATAGGCTATATCAATGGGGAAATAAATCAGGGAAGTTCCTGGCTTGCTTGGTGAGGAATGTTAGGAAAATAAACTACAGGGGAGAATCTCTTGTAACAAATGACATTAGTATCACAGCTTTTGAAGCATTCTATAAAAAGCTTTATGGTGCAAGCCCTAGTAATCTGGAAGAATAGACAAAATTTTTCCAGCACTTCCATTTACCACAACTAACTGAGGACCAGAAAAGGCTCCTTGAAGCCCCTATTACTGTAGTGGAAATTCAGCGGGTTATTACAAATTGAAAGCTTGCTAAAGCTCCGGTTCTGGATGGACTGGAAGCAAAAGTCTACAAAATTTTAAGGGACGTAGTGTCTGCTCCATTAGCCAATATGTTATAAATTGCTCAGGTGACGTAGACCTTCAAGGTGGGGCATAATTTAGCAATTATTGTACCCCTCCACCCAAACCTGATAAAGACCTGAGTCTTCCAATTTCTTAGACTGATTTCTCTCTTAAATCAAGCTATAAAAATATTGGCTGTATTGGCATATAGACTGCATTCGGTCAACAGGGGTTGATATCTCTAGATCAAACTGGGTTTATCAAGGGATAGCTCTCATCCTCTGTTGCATAGAGTATATATAACCAGAGAGCTGGGGGTTAAAATGAAATTGTGGGATTCTAATTTGTATTTGAAGTGTAATGTTCAACATGGTACTCTCTATCACAAGTTTACTGGGAGTTCAAAATTCAGTTTATTTTGGAAGAAAGTATGTTTGTTTGGAAAGTGCCTTGGTCATGGAAGATGCTGTATTTGCACCTTTTTGATGTGAACATCTCCATAGCAAGGAGGTTAAATATTTGTCAGTTGCACTGTTACTGGTAAAGAGAGTTGTTCTTAATTTGTAGAATACTGATGAGCTGCCCAGTTGGAAAGAACTAATGCTGCAAACGGGAATGGAGCCTTTCAGGAAAGAAAATTATTTTTACACCACGTCAAATGATCACTTCCAAAGGATACTTTCACTTGTGGTCAATGATGGACAGGCATTTTAGACGTTGACAAGTTATAATCTGTCTTACCATTTGAAAGGGTGACAGGCTCTTTTTTTTTCTGTTACTTAGGTGGAGAGTATGAATGAGGTGGACTTGGAAGTGTGGAGAGTGTGGGATATGTGTGGAGGACCGTTATTGTTGAAGATGTTTGTATGAAAATGATTTTGAGTCAGCATACCTGGATTCAGTACATTATATCTTGTTTGTTTAATTTTTGTGTTCTTTATTATATACTAGCGGTACCCCGCCACACGTTGCAGTGGAAGAGTCAGGTTCTTTTCCCTCCCTCCCCCTTCCCCCTTGCTCATTTACCTCAGTCACTCATCCTCCTCCCCCTTGGTCACTCACCCCCCCTTCCCTCCCCTGACCAACTCTCTCCCCTCACACTCACCTCTCCCCTCATTCTCCCTCCCCTGACACTCACCTCCCCCCTCATTCTCCCTCCCCTCACTGTCCCCTCCCCCCGCCAACTACCCTGCAGATCAGAAAACTTTTGTCTTTCTATTTCTGTGGGAACCCCCCACCCCCCCGCCAAAAAAAAACCCCAATCCCAACCCTTTAAATCAAATAATAACCTCCCACCCTCCTGCCCCCCCCCAAGACCTGGGAAATTAGAATTGTTGGTGCTACATGTGGTCTGCCCTGGGCGTCTGAGCGTTATGTAGCCAAATAGGGGAGTGCCTAACCAAATTTGCACTCCCAAATTTGTTTTGTGGTCTGGGGAGGGCTATTTTGGCACGTTCCCGAGATCGTGCAAGTTTAGTGTATGTATTTGTGTATGAACCTCCCCCTTCCGCCAAAAAAACAACCCTATGAGAAATGTTCTCTTAAATTAACCACCCCATACTCTCCTGCCCCCCCTCCCCCAGCCCTGCGAGAAACAGTAGCCCACCCCCTGCCCCCCCAGAGTTGCCGAATGAATGAAACCTGCCCCCCCTTGTGACCCCTCCCCAAGATGTTCACAATAAATTCATTACCACCCCCCACCCCCACCCTCCAGACCCCCCGAGACCTGATAAAAATGTCAGTCCCGTTCAGGAGCGGTCCGGGAGCGATGTATTGGCGTTGGTCTGTCGGCTGCGAGCACTGAAACGGGTTCCAATGGCCCTTTGCCCTTACTATGTCAGTGGGGTGGAGCAATGGCAGTGGTAGGTCCTCTGACATAGTAAGGGCAAAGGTCCGCCGGCTGCCAGTCCTGAAAATGGTGCCGAGGGGCCCTCGCCCTTAATATGTCACATGGGCTACTGCCGCCAATGGTGTCCCAGAGTGGCATAGTAAGGCAAAGGGCTGTTGGCACCATGTTGATTGCTGGCAGCCGATGGTTGTAGTGCAGGAGATGTGTCCCGGACCGGTCCTGGCCCCCCGCTGGAGCCTCCCGGACTTCTGTCAGGTTTTGTATGTGTTGTGAGGGCCTGGGAAGTAAATAAATTTGGCATGTGTGTGGGGGGTGTGAGGGGGGTGGTGGGTGTATTTTATCTGTAAAGGAAATAGTTATCTTCCGGCGAAAAAAGTGCGTGAATGTGTTAAAATGGAATTGAAACGTGGACCCGGACTGGTGAAATGATTAGTGTAGCGTGTGTTAGTGTAAGGTGTAGCAGATGGCGCTTACGTCCAGCAGATGTTGCTGTTTTCTGGAAAAAAATCTTTAAACCTATTTTACCTGTCACAGGTGTGACATATCTGTAATGTAAGTATAGAAGAACCTTCCTCTATATGAAATGAAGGTTGTGTCCAAATTTGAAAGCAATCGGTTCAGTGGTTTCTGAGATTAGCGATTTTGTCCAAACTATTTAACATTTTTATTTATATAGATATATATATTTCAAAGGAAATATTTTGGGCCTGGCCTTTATTATTATCAGGCTGGGGAGGCAGCTCAGAGGGTCAACAGCAAATTTTCTGATGCAACCAACTTCAGCAGTCACCCTTCGCTCCTAAATATGGATATTTCCTAATTTAGTTACTGCCATGCAGGAAAGAAGGAAATTGTTTCTAGATATGTGCCAAGAGATGCTTTCTCTTGGGGTTTTGTTTTTCTTGTATTATCCTTGCAAATGTGTAGTAATTTTTGGCAATGATAAATATTTATTCTTTGTATCTGAACAGTTTAAAATTTTCCTCAACTTTAAAAAGGTTATTGGGGTCCCTGTGTTATGTTATGAGTAAAGTCAATAGTGGACCCTTGGGCCGGCTGAGGTGGACAGCGTCCACAGGAGTTACTAAGCCGGGAGGCGGCACTCAGCTGGAGCGGACTGGTGGCGTCTTCACCCTGGAAACCCGAGACCCCCCCAGGAGGAGCCCGTAGGGGTCCGAGTCGCTGGGACTTAGGAGAATCGTGAAAGAGTCCAAGGTTCGAGGCTGGCAGAAGACAAAGGAGAATCGTGAAGAAGACCAAGGTTCGTGGCTGGCTGAAGACAAAGGAGAATCGTGAAGAAGACCAAGGTTCGTGGCTGGCTGAAGACAAAGGAGAATCGTGAAGAAGACCAAGGTTCGTGGCTGGCTGAAGACAAAGGAGAATCGTGAAGAAGACCAAGGTTCGTGGCTGGCTGAAGACAAAGGAGAATCGTGAAGAAGACCAAGGTTCGTGGCTGGCTGAAGACAAAGGAGAATCAGGAACCGGAGCTGGAGTCAGGATATGTAGACAGCAAGTGGAGCCCAGAGCTGGAGCCAAGGCACAGCAGGACCAAACAGAACCTGACCTGGAAGCAAGGCACGGCTGGGACAAGCTGGAACCGGAGCTGGAAGCAAGGCACGGCTGGAACAAGCTGGAACCGGAGCTGGAAGCAAGGCACGGCTGGAACAAGCAGGAACCAGAGCTGGAAGCAAGGCACGGCTGGAACAAGCAGGAACCAGAGCTGGAAGCAAGGCACGGCTGGAACAAGCAGGAACCAAGGCTGAAAGCAACGCTGGGAAGCAACTAAGCACTCAGGAGAGCGACCTCGTTGCAAAGGCAAAGCAAGGAAGTCAGACGATGGTTTAAATAGCCAGCCAGCGTCTGACGTCAGGAACAGGGCGGTTCAGCACTTCCGGGTGCTGGACCTTTAAGAGCCCCCTGCTCACGCGCGCGCGTTGCCTGGCAGTGGGAGGAGTCAGAATCGTCCTTCGGCAGCGTCTCCACGTGGAGAGAGACGCTGCCATGCGGCCCTGCAGGCCCCAGGAGCAACGGATTGCAGCGAGACCGGGGGAGGCAGGAGAAAGGTAAGGACCCGGTCGCTAGCCTAGCGACCGGGACTGCAACACCCTGTTAGATAGGAATGGCATGATTAAAGAAGAGACTAGTCTTCTAGAAGTAGTTCCAGGATATGCTATGCCTTTCCCTTTATGTTTTTTTTGTATTACATAGAAACATAGAAATGATGGCAGAAAAGGACCAAATGGTCTTTCCAGTCTGCTGCGTCATCTAGGTTACCCCATGCTTATCAGTTTCCCACACCATAAAAAGTCAGGACCCTCATTTGCTGTTGAATCCAGTTTTCCATTAATGTCTTGCCTTGAAGCAGAGAGCAATGTTTGAGTTGCATCAAAGTGTCAGTCTTATTGGTTAAGGGTAGTAACTGTTGCCTCAGCAAGTTACCCCCATACTCCATGGTGAGACCGCACCTTGAATACTGTGTACAATTCTGGTCGCCGCATCTCAAAAAAGATATAATTGCGATGGAGAAGGTACAAAGAAGGCTACCAAAATAAGGGGAATGGAACAGCTCCCCTATGAGGAAAGACTAAAGAGGTTAGAACTTTTCAGCTTGGAGAAGAGACGGCTGAGGGGGGATGTGATAGAGATGTTTAAGAACATAAGATCATAAGAAATTGCCATGCTGGGCCAGACCAAGGGTCCATCAAGCCCAGCATCCTGTTTCCAACAGAGGCCAAAACCAGGCCACAAGAACCTGGCAATTACCCAAACACAAAGAAGATCCCATGCTACTGATGCAGTTAATAGCTGTGGCTATTCCCTAAGTAAAATTGATTAATAGCCATTAATGGACTTCTCCTCCAAGAACTTATCCAAACCTTTTTTGAACCCAGCTACACTAACTGCACTAACCACATCCTCTGGCAACAAATTCCAGAGCTTTATTGTGCGTTGAGTGAAAAAGAATTTTCTCCGATTAGTCTTAAATGTGCTACTTGCTAACTTCATGGAATGCCCCCTAGTCCTTCTATTATTCGAAAGTGAAAATAACCAAGTCACATCTACTTGCTCAAGACCTCTCAGAGGGGCTGACCAATGGCACCGGTAGCCCCTGTGACATAGTATGGGCATAGTCTATCGGCGCCATTTTGATTACTGCAGCCAACGGCCCGAGGGCAGGAGATTGCTTCTGGGCCCCCAGGGACCCCCAGGGACCTTTGGCCAGCTTAGGGGGGGCCTCCTGACCCCCCCCCCCCAAGACTTGCCAAAAGTCCCTGGGTGTCCAGCGGGGGTCCGGGAGCGATTTCATTGTTGGCTGCCAGGAATCAAAATGGCGCCGATAGCCTTTGACCATACTATGTCACAGGGGCTACCGGCGCCATTGGTCAGACCCTGTCACATGGTAGGAACACAAGATGGCGCCGATGGCCATGTGACAGGGGCTGACCAATGGCGCCGGTAGCCCCTGTGACATAGTAGTTCAGAGGCTATCGGCACCATTTTGAGCGAGGCTGGCACAGAGGGACAAACGGCTTGCGGGACCCCGCTGGACCACCAGGGATGTTGGTAAGTCCTTGGGGAGGGATTGGGATGGTGGTGGTGGTGGGGGGGAGGGGGGGGGGTTGTTTGGTAATGTATTAAAATGAATTTAAATGCTTGGGGTGGGGTTTTTTTTAGCTTCGTTTTCCCGTGTCGTTTTTTGGGTCGGTTTCGGTTTTCCCTGTTTCGGTTTTTTTCGGTTTTCAAAAAAACTAAATGAGAAAAACCGAACTTTACCACGAAGTATCCGAGTCAAAAAACAACCTGGTAGAAAAAAACGAAGCACATCTCTAGTACCTAGTAGGATTGGTTTAAAAAAAAACAACTTTTCATGTTACAGGAATACATTGCAAAAATTGGCAGGTGGATTAGATATTGGTTAGAACAATGGTTCTCAACCCAGTGAGGACACACCTAGCTAATTAGGTTTTCAGGATATCCACTATGAGTATGCACAAGATAGATTTGCATGCACTGCCTCCATTGTATGCAAATTTGTGTGATGCATACTCATAGTGGATATCCTGAAAACCAAACCAGTTTGGTGTGTCTCAAGGACTGAGTTGAGGATCACTGGGCTAGAGGGATGTGAGCATTGAGTGGTTATAAATGGAGCTGTATTGCAGTAGGTTTACATAACAGTATTTTGCAGTGGTCAGAACTGGGGTCATTATTTTTGATAATATTAACTGACTTGACAATGCATAGTAAAGGAAATCTTGTTATATTTGAAGATAAAACTTAGTGTTAACGTAAATAATGAGGGTAATGTAAATAGGTGGCATGTCTAAGTAGAAGACAAATCAGCTGCAGTATAGTCAAATGTAAGGTATCTTGCAGTGGTAACTGCACTATATATATATATATATATATATATATATATATATATATATATATATATATATAAACTTGTTGGTAAGAAAGTTATTAGTTGTAGTGGTAATATGAAAAATGTGCTATCTTTAATTGTAATTAAAGCATGACTACGTTTTTGGACTATAGCAATTAAGATACCCAGGTGGGACCTTTTTTTTTGTATTTTCACGAGTGCTTTTATTTGTGGAGTCTGTAATTGTATTTTAGTGGTTCAATATGCTGAAATAAGTCAAGAAAAAATTATACAAGGTGATACCTTTTTATTGGATTAGTAATATATTTCTTGATTAGCTTGCAGGTGGTTCAATAGAAATCATGGTAAAGCTAAACTAGTCTCTGGCTAGATGCAGTTAAACTATTTTGTTTGTTAATCATATAATGCATTGTATGCACAAGAGACAGGCACTGGAAAATACTCAAAAACTGGCCCATACGTAGCTAGTTATGATTGATAATGCCAGACTGCAGCAAGTCAAGGATAAGCATATACTTGATTACAGAAAACGAAAAATTATATTCAGCAACTGTGCTATTACTCAGCTGCTGTACAAGGCATTAGTAAGACCACATCAAGAGTACTGCATGCAATTCTGGTTTCTAATATGTGGGTTAGCATAGAGTCAGAACTGAGTACAGGGAGAAACAACTATGAACATTGAAATTAATGGAACATTGTCAAATTAGATCATTTAGGAGTTCTTAGTTGGAAAAGGAGATTAAAAGTAACAACACATATGGTACTACACATAAATAGTTCAGAAGTCAATATTTGACCATTTTGGCATTGTTTTCACATTGGACAATGTAGAAAAAACTTGAGTACATATTTTGAAGGTACTGAAAGAAGTGTAGGGAAAGTTATTAAATTTCAGCGACCTGTTGTGCTCTTTTTGACAACAGTTTGAATAATATATAGTATATTAATGAACATAATATTTTCATAAATTATTGAAAGTGCAATAGCCAACCTCCAGAAGACTGAATTTGATGGTTTGGAACAATATATTATGTAACTAAATACAGTGATATTATGAGTGGAGGGACAGCATGCTAATCTCAGCCTTCAAGAGAAAAGATTTACATGATTGCAATAATTACAGAGGGCTCTCTTTGATCTATGCTATGAAAATGGTAGGAGAGGATTATAGTGGATAAGGAAAACAGTAAATAAAAGAGAAAGCCAGTTTGGATTCTGTCAAGGAAAGTTTGCTATAGGAATGGTTTTTGGATCTTGAAAAGGCATATGGCAGGGTGTTTAGAGAACTAATTTGGTGATGCATGAGAAAGTGGAATGTAGCAGAGATTTACATGCAGCTGATAAGCGGCAAGCATGCAAGGCTAGCAAGATCCAGGTGAGAAGTGCTATCGGAACAGCAGCAAGCCTTCCAGTTGACTTGGTAGTAAGGTGAGGTCAGCCTGGAGTCCCTTCATTATTTTTTGCTAATACTGAATAGACTGATGAAGGGATGTTCAGGTGGAGCCTCTGTGGAGCTTTATATTGGTCAACTACATGCTGAGTGCAGAGAGCATAAGAACATGCCATAATGGGTCAGACCAAGGGTACATCAAGCCCAGCATCCTTTTTCCAACAGTGGCTAATCCAGGCCATAAGAACCTGGCAAGTATCCAAAAACTAAGTCTATTCCATGTTACTGTTGCTAGTAATAGCAGTGGCTATTTTCTAAGTCAACTTAATTAATAGCAGATAATGGACTTCTCCTCCAAGAACGTATCCAATCCTTTTTTAAACAGAGCTACACTAACTGCACTAACCACATCCTCTGGCAACAAATTCCAGAGTTTAATTGTGCGTTGAGTAAAAAATAACTTTCTCCGATTAGTTTTAAATGTGCCACATGCTAACTCATGGAGTGCCCCCTAGTCTTTCTATTATCCGAAAGAGTAAATAACCGATTCACATCTACCCATTCTAGACCTCTCATGATTTTAAACACCTCTATCATATCCCCCCTCAGCCGTCTCTTCTCCAAGCTGAAAAGTCCTAACCTCTTTAGTCTTTCCTCATAGGGGAGCTGTTCCATTCCCCTTATCATTTTGGTAGCCCTTCTCTGTACCTTCTCTATCGCAATTATATATTTTTTGAGATGCGGCGACCAGAATTGTACACAGTATTCAAGGTGCGGTCTCACCATGGAGCGATACAGAGGCATTATGACATTTTCCGTTTTATTCACCATTCCCTTTCTAATAATTCCCAGGGAAAAAGTTGCAAAGAATCTAATTTTATGGATTTTTTAAAGGGAATTGTATTCAGGATTAATGTGTTTGATATTTTTATATAAAGCAGATGTACTGTAATGCTTAATATGGTCAGAAGGAGGGTAGTTTTTGAGGATGTATTTTGGGAAATGTTCTGTTTTTATACAATATGTGTGGGCTATACTTCCCATCGTAAATTGCCAGGGGCTTCCTAGTGGCAGCATTTAATAAATGAACATTTTTATTTACTATAGAAAGACATGGAAAGATGGGTACAATGCTTGGTAGGGGGACTTGAATATCAGAAGAGCAAAGCAGTGTCTGGTGAGGAGAGCAAGACAGACAAGGGAGTACTGGCAACAGTTATAGTCTGTTGTGCTCATGAGTGCTGTAGTGGCACTGGCTATAGTGTAATAAAGTACTGCAATTCCTAACTGTCCAAAGGATTACAGTGTTTGGAAGGGGTGAGGGAAGGGGGTATTGGCCTTGGAAGTGCAATACAGAAGTATGGTGACTGACAGAGCTGCACTTCTTTTGGGAACAGGATCTTGCGTGTGTTCTGCTACTTTCCTGCTCTAGTTCCCTCCTCTCAGCCCCAATATAATTGTCTGTGCTGTTGCCAAGGCAACTGGCAAAGAGAAGCTTAAAAAAACTTGCTGTTGAACTTGGTGTTTTTACAAGAGAGGGCTCAAAAGAGCAAGTTAACCAATGCAACCTGGTGAGAAAAGTTCCACTCATCCACAGACTTTTGGGGAGAGGTTTGAGAGAAGAATGGACTAAAGGGACGCTCGATAAAATTGATTGTTGATGACAAGCAGCAGCCAGCGGGAGTTTGTCCTTTCTTTTATATTTTACACATGTTTTGCCCTCTGAAAGATGACACAAAGCTGACTAAATTGAAAAAACAAAAACAAAAAAAAGCCCTAGTGAAATACATTAAAAAAAAAAAAAAAAAAAAGCATGGTATAACAAATATAATAATTTAAAAGATAACTTATTCACACTTACCTATCTCATCCCCTGTCCTCAAGGTAACTGCCCATATCATAAATCTAAAAAGCCTTCCTGCCACCGGACTGAGCCGCTCTGTAGCATTGTGATACCTATTGCTGTTGCCCTACTAAGCCTCCCTACACTCCAGCTGACCTGTGATCTCAGCACCACCCACACCATGACATCATTTGCCTTGGCCATTTTAAGAGCTAAACTGATGCCAGAGTCTTAGCTTACCATTACTGTTGAAATCTGTGTACTACTAATTCCGAAGCTGCTGAGCTGATCTACTCTGCAGTGTTGTTATACCTGCTGCTGCTGTTCAGCCAAGACTCACTGCACTTACAGCCCACGCACACCGTGGCTTCATCTGCCTGAACCATTTAAGGGCTAAAGCTGATGTTGGAGGAATTCAATGCTGAGGTGTACCCTCACTCTTTCGTGCATACACATGAGCGCAAATAAGCAGCTGCTCCTTTTTGTGTGCCGACATTATGAAACACCGAGGCTCTGCATGTAGTTAGTCTGACATCTAGGCACTGCTTCCGGGAGAGACTTTTGTTATGTTTTCTTTTGGGTAGCGTTTGCTCTGGCCATGTTTCTTAAATCTCTGGAAGTAACTTGCTTTATGGATTTAAAAATGCAAAATATTCCGGTGGTAACCAGTTAAGAAAGATATGGCATTCTTGCATGAGTTGAATCACATAAATGCAAGCATTAATATGTGTCCCTGATCCATATGCCAAGATACAGACTAACAGCCCTCTCTTGTGCTGGGAGTAAAAATACTTGGCTAAATATCTATATGTTTAAATCCAGGCTAGTGTGTTAATAAGGCCACTTATATTTTTTTATCTAGTGGTTGATACTGAACCAGATATTGTTGGTATAACAGAGAACTGGCTTATAGAAATTGATACAATGATAATTAACCAACTAAGTCGACAGCATGGGGTAATAATCCCTAAACTTAGATGTGGAAGTAGTGTTAGAGGAGTATTAAGAACAATGAAGTTGGTACTTGCCTTTCAGTTTTCCTGGTCTGAAATTGATCAATATCATAGAAACATGACGGCAGAATAAGACCTTAGCATATGCCATAAATAGTTTTTCTTTTGTGGAAGCATTAATATCCTTTAAGATTAACCTGCATCGATTGAATGTAATGGGAGAGATTTTAATTTACATATGGATGTATTACTCCTTTTTGCAGAATGTGAAGATTTCTTAAATTGCATGACCAGTTTAGGCTTGAACAGTTTATTGATAAACCCATTTATAAGGCTGCCCGATTATTAGATCTAATGTTCAATGGAAATCATCCACTGACTGGTAATAAAGTATTGTGGTCATTGAATGAAGTGCTGTGGTTAAATCATATTTTACATGCTCATATAAATATATTAATACAAAAATATAAAGACAGGTGCAACAGGTATCAATTACAGACAGATACATATGGATCTAATTGGATTTGGTAAAGAATGGTTACTGGAATTAAATACTAAATGTCTTAATGTTCAGTCAGATGAATCCTGAACAAGTGAGTTTGTTCTTCTACTGGTAGATGGAGACAGAGTAAACTGACATCACAGTATATAACCCACTCTAGTGACAGCCTGCCAGTATTCTCCATCTCCAGCAAGATAGTGGTTGTGCATTTCCCCACTAGGGATTGCTTTGATTTGAGAAAAGGAGAAAAATAATTTGCCATGCTCTCCTGCAATGATACCATAAGGTCCCTCCCCCAGTTGAGAATTCCTGAGCTGATTTCCGTGGTCCCTCAGAGGTATGCCTTGGTCTGGTAGCTGTTTTTTTCAGCCTGCTTGGAATTAGCTGCTTAAGCAGCTGAAATGCAGCGGGTGCAGGAAGCCAAGCGCGATAGTGACAGAAAATGCCCTCTCCCCCCGACAGCTGGAGACCGTCTTTGTGCTTAGCCAGGTAAGGCTGAGCCCCATTAAGTGTTTAAAAAAAATTGATGCAGAGACAGTGAAGGAGAGTTATGCTAGGGCTTCCTTCCTCCCAGTCTCCGTGCTCGGTGTGCCATTCCAACCATTCCAACCATTCCAACCATTCCAACCCTTCTTTGTGGAAGGTTGAGGGACATGGGCAGCCTGGCTGGGCCCCATTCTGAGGTTTCTTGGTTGCGTGCTGTGAGGTAGGCCTCAACGGCATTTTGCGTGCTTCTTAGGTTGCCCTCTATAGGATTATCGGTTTGGCATGTGCGTCTAGCTGTGAGGCCAGGTGTGCGTTCAGTTTTTCCGGATGCCTAATTGGGCTTTGTTGTGCATCCAGGCTTATGCTTCCTTGTGTGTCTGAGTTAAGCGTTTTTTTGGGGGTTTTTTTGTGCGCCTGTCCTTTGAGCGACATTCTACAGGTGCCTAGGTATGGGGTGCCTAGCATTGTGACACCCAAGTGTTGGACGCCTAGAATTTTTGGACGTTCCAAAAAAAAAAGGTAGACGCATGCCTCCAGCTGCCGCTAAATATGCTGTTGGCCATTATGGCACCTTTTCCTAAGAAGCCTAAGTGCTTTACCTTTTGCACTACCTGTCATATTATGGCATCTCAGCAAGGAGTGCCCACTAATTGGTGCCAGCACTGTTTGGAGGCTCAGGGAGTTTTATCCTCCTCTGATTTCACTAAGCAAGGTTTTTCCCAGCCAACTGTAGGACTGAGCGCCTGACCTTAGATCTCCCCTAACTGACTCCTCAGCAGGGGATGGTAGGACACACCCCAGGTGTGTCCTGGTTTAGACACTTCTACATTTTCCTGGCTAGAATTTTTTTCAGGCGCAGTCTTAAATGCGGTCCATTGCTCCTAGAGTAGAGGAGCAGGTAGAGACCTTGTTTGGACTTTATTTTTGAGCGCAGAAGTGCTCCTAAAGCAACAGTGTATCCTCCTGATAGGGTCCAGATGGCATGAATGATGACGCCGATTCCTGCTTCTCTGGAGGATGGTGAAATTCCTCCAGGTCTAGAACCATATAGAACTATGCTTTGGTTGCTTCATAGAAATGAACTGCCAGCTCTGATCTCACAGACCTTGGACATGCTTGCGATCCTTGGGACAGATTCTGTTTCATAGTCGAAGAGAAATCCCGTTTTGGGTGTCCTTGCAATAAAGCCTGTACCCTCTGCACGCACGAGTGTATCTACCTTCGGAAATGTAAGCATCCTCTTACCACTGGATCCAGTCTCCAAGCGGACTACTATTCCTGTG
Organism: Rhinatrema bivittatum; assembly: GCF_901001135.1. Lineage (NCBI taxonomy): Eukaryota > Metazoa > Chordata > Amphibia > Gymnophiona > Rhinatrematidae > Rhinatrema > Rhinatrema bivittatum. Next base: position 251,256,810 of record NC_042621.1, on the reverse strand, counting down.
GAAGGAGGAGCGGCCTTGAAGGATGCTCATGCTGGAAAGATTGAGACTTTTCTTAAGTAGATATTTGAAGCAGTGGCAATGTCCTTGTAGATTGTTTCTTGTTGTTTCCTCATGACTCGCTCTTGTTTGTTTTTTTTCCCCAGGAGTTTGATGACTCTAGGGTGAATTCCAGGGCAGTTATGGAACCAGCTGCAACCTTTTTGGCTGATTTGGGCTGTGATTTGGTCCGCACCTCTGCCAGAGGGATGGCTTTGATAGTAGCCACCAGGCACCACATATAGTTGAGAAATTGGTCAGCCGATGCGGCCTCCAAGGCTAACCTCACCAAGTTGACCTTTAATGGCTCGCCTTTATTTGGGAGCGAGTTGGAGAAAATGGCCAGTAATTGGGGCGAATCTCTGGTTCGTTTGCCAGAAGATAAGAAGCAGCTGCAGCGCCCCTTTAACATGAGGGGTTATGCTAAACGATCCAGGCATTTTTGACCCTACAGAGGAGCGACCTTTCAGAGGACTCTGCCTTTCAGTAGGTATCAGTCCTTTCGTTTCAGACAGCCCAGAAGAGGTGCAGGCTCGGGTAGTGGAACTTTCCAATGAAGGTTTCCCAACCCACCCCCGGGAACAGGAGATGGGGGGATCTCTCTCTATCTATCTATCTATCTATCTATCTATCTATCTATCTATCTATATATATTATCAGAGGTGGGTTGAAATCACATCGGATCAGTAGATCCTGGAAGTAATGAGAGATGGATATGCAATGGAGTTTCACAGTGTTCCTTGGGTTGTATTCATAAAGTCGCCCTGCCACTCCCTCAGAAGAAGCAGGCAGTGAAGCGTATATTGTCAAGGCCCTCAGTCTGAGGGTTGTGGTACCAGTGTCCATATCTCAAGAAAATACAGGGCAATATTCCATTTATTTCATTGTGCCAAAGAAGGAGGGTTCCTTTCATACCATCCTGGATCTCAAACGTGTCAGCCATTCTCTGCGGGCGAACCATTTCCACATGGAAACAATGAGCTCAGTGATACTGGCTGTGCAGTCAGGGCAGTTTTTGTCCTCCCTGAATCTGTCAGAAGCGTACCTTAACATTCCCATATGACTGGAACATCAATGCTTTCTCCTGTTTGCAGTACTGGGGTGCCATTTTCAGTTTCTGGTGCTGCCCTTTGGTTTGGCCACCACTCCCAGAATCTTCTCCAAAGTAATGATAGTTGCGGCAGAATTATGAAGGGCTGGCATCCTGGTACTCCCGTATTTGGACTACTGGCTGCTCCGAGCCAAGTTGCTGAAAGAAAGCTGGTGACTCCAAGGTGATTTCCCTGCTGCAGGAACTCAGCTGGGTGAACATAAGAACATAAGAACATAAGAAAATGCCATACTGGGTCAGACCAAGGGTCCATCAAGCCCAGCATCCTGTTTCCAACAGTGGCCAATCCAGGCCATAAGAACCTGGCAAGTACCCAAAAACTAAGTCTATTCCATGTTACCATTGCTAATGGCAGTGGCTATTCTCTAAGTGAACTTAATAGCAGGTAATGGACTTCTCCTCCAAGAACTTATCCAATCCTTTTTTAAACACAGCTATACTAACTGCATGAACCACATTCTCTGGCAACAAATTCCAGAGTTTAATTGTGCGTTGAGTAAAAAAGAACTTTCTCCGATTAGTTTTAAATGTGCCCCATGCTAACTTCATGGAGTGTCCCCTAGTCTTTCTACTATCCGAAAGAGTAAATAACCGATTCACATCTACCCGTTCTAGACCTCTCATGATTTTAAACACCTCTATCATATCCCCCCCTCAGTCGTCTCTTCTCCAAGCTGAAAAGTCCTAACCTCTTTAGTCTTTCCTCATAGGGGAGTTGTTCCATTCCCCTTATCATTTTGGTAGCCCTTCTCTGTACCTTCTCCATCGCAATTATATCTTTTTTGAGATGCGGCGACCAGAATTGTACACAGTATTCAAGGTGCGGTCTCACCATGGAGCGATACAGAGGCATTATGACATTTTCCGTTTTATTCATCATTCCTTTTCTAATAATTCCCAACATTCTGTTTGCTTTTTTGACTGCCGCAGCACACTGAACCGACGATTTCAATGTGTTATCCACTATGACACCTAGATCTCTTTCTTGGGTTGTAGCACCTAATATGGAACCCAACATTGTGTAATTATAGCATGGGTTATTTTTCCCTATATGCATCACCTTGCACTTATCCACATTAAATTTCATCTGCCATTTGGATGCCCAATTTTCCAGTCTCACAAGGTCTTCCTGGAATTTATCACAATCTGCTTGTGATTTAACTGCTCTGAACAATTTTGTGTCATCTGCAAATTTGATTATCTCACTCGTCGTATTTCTTTCCAGATCATTTATAAATATATTGAACAGTAAGGGTCCCAATACAGATCCCTGAGGCACTCCACTGTCCACTCCCTTCCACTGAGAAAATTGCCCATTTAATCCTACTCTCTGTTTCCTGTCTTTTAGCCAGTTTGCAATCCACGAAAGGACCTCGCCACCTATCCCATGACTTTTTACTTTTCCTAGAAGCCTCTCATGAGGAACTTTGTCAAACGCCTTCTGAAAATCCAAGTATACTATATCTACCGGTTCACCTTTATCCACATGTTTATTAACTCCTTCAAAAAAGTGAAGCAGATTTGTGAGGCAAGACTTGCCCTGGGTAAAGCCATGCTGACTTTGTTCCATTAAACCATGTCTTTCTATATGTTCTGTGATTTTGATGTTTAGAACACTTTCCACTATTTTTCCTGGCACTGAAGTCAGGCTAACCAGTCTGTAGTTTCCCGGATCGCCCCTGGAGCCCTTTTTAAATATTGGGGTTACATTTGCTATCCTCCAGTCTTCAGGTACAATGGATGATTTTAATGATAAGTTACAAATTTTTACTAATAGGTCTGAAATTTCATTTTTTAGTTCCTTCAGAACTCTGGGGTGTATACCATCCGGTCCAGGTGATTTACTACTCTTCAGTTTGTCAATCAGGCCTACCACATCTTCTAGGTTCACCGTGATTTGATTCAGTCCATCTGAATCATTACCCATGAAAACCTTCTCCATTACGGGTACCTCCCCAACATCCTCTTCAGTAAACACCGAAGCAAAGAAATCATTTAATCTTTCCGCGATGGCCTTATCTTCTCTAAGTGCCCCTTTAACCCCTCGATCATCTAACGGTCCAACTGACTCCCTCACAGGCTTTCTGCTTCGGATATATTTAAAAATGTTTTTACTGTGAGTTTTTGCCTCTACAGCCAACTTCTTTTCAAATTCTCTCTTAGCCTGTCTTATCAATGTCTTACATTTAACTTGCCAATGTTTATGCTTTATCCTATTTTCTTCGGTTGGATCCTTCTTCCAATTTTTGAATGAAGATCTTTTGGCTAAAATAGCTTCTTTCACCTCCCCTTTTAACCATGCCGGTAATCGTTTTGCCTTCTTTCCACCTTTCTTAATGTGTGGAATACATCTGGACTGTGCTTCTAGAATGGTATTTTTTAACAATGACCACGCCTCTTGGACATTTTTTACTTTTGTAGCTGCTCCTTTCAGTTTTTTTCTAACAATTTTTCTCATTTTATCAAAGTTTCCCTTTTGAAAGTTTAGCACGAGAGCCTTGGATTTGCACACTGTTCCTTTTCCAGTCATTAAATCAAATTTGATCATATTATGATCACTATTGCCAAGCGGCCCCACCACCGTTACCTCTCTCACCAAGTCCTGTGCTCCACTGAGAATTAGATCTAAAATTGCTCCCTCTCTCGTCGGTTCCTGAACCAATTGCTCCATAAAGCTATCATTTATTCCATCCAGGAACGTTATCTCTCTAGCGTGACCCGATGATACATTTACCCAGTCTATATTGGGGTAATTGAAGTCTCCCATTATTACTGCACTACCAATTTGGTTAGCTTCCCTAATTTCTCTTAGCATTTCACTGTCCATCTCACCATCTTGACCAGGTGGACGGTAGTATACCCCTATCACTGTAGTCTTCCCTGACACACAAGGGATTTCTACCCATAAAGATTCAATTTTGTATTTAGTCTCATGCAGGATGTTTATCCTGTTGGACGCTATGCCATCCCGGATATAAAGCGCCACACCTCCTCCCGACTGCTCCTCTCTGTCATTGCGATATAATTTGTACCCCGGTATAGCACTGTCCCATTGGTTATCCTCTTTCCACCATGTCTCTGAGATGCCAATTAAGTCTATGTCATCATTTACTGCTATACATTCTAATTCTCCCATCTTACTTCTTAGACTTCTGGCATTAGCATACAAACATTTCAAAGTTTGTTTTTTGTTTGTATTTTTATTCTGCTTTTTAATTGATAGGGATAAGTTAGAATTTTTTAGCTCAGGTGAGTTTTTAGTTACAGGCACTTGGACTACTTTTCTAATTATTGGAACCTCACTGTCGGGATGCCCTAATTCTAATGCATCATTAGTATCCTTTAAAGATACATCTCTCCGAACCATGCGCTGCTGAGCGACTGTCGGTGACTATTTTGGGGTTTGTTTCAGCACAAAGCAGGGCAAGCTGTTTCTGCCAACAGCTCGACTTCAGAAGTTAATAGACCAGCTCTGTCTGTTGATGACCACAATGCACCTGACTGTATGGTCTTACCTGCAGGAACTTGGCTTGATGGCGGCAACTCTAGAAGTGGTACCATGGGTGAGGGTGCACATGCGTCCTCTTCAGCACTCCCTGCTGTCTCAGTGGAACCTGCAGTGTCAAGAATATTCGAATTTGCTTCTCCTGCCGATGGAGGTTTCCTCCCAACTGCAATGGTGGCTGCAGGCAGAATATTTGAGGAATGGAGTTTCCCTAATCCCTCTGGACTGGCTGGTACTGATGACTGATGTGAGTCTTCTTGGTTGGGGAGCTCACTATTAGGAGCTGACAGCGCAAGGCTGCTGGAATGCAGAGGAGTCTCTCTGGAATAACAATCGCCTGGAAGCCAGAACAGTCTGATTTGGGTTCAGAGACAGACTTTGTGATCGGTTGGTCTGAATAATGTCGGGCAATGGTACGACATTGGCTTACTTCAATTGGCAGGGAGGTACCAAGAGCCTACAAGTGTCACAAGAAATAATTCAACTTATGGAATGGACAAAAGTGTATCTCCAAGTGATCTCGGCCTCACACTTCTTAGACATAGACAACGTAAGAGCAGACTTCCTCAGCAAGGAGAGTCTGGAGCCAAGAGAGTGGCCATTGTCAGACGAGGCATTCCAACTGTTTTGGAATTGCTGGGATCTTCCATTCTTAGACATAAGAACATGCCATACTGGGTCAGACCAAAGGTCCATCAAGCCCAGCATCCTGTTTGCAACAGTGGCCAATCCAGGCCATAAGATCCTGGCAAGTACCTAAAAACTGTCTATCCCATGCTACTGTTCTAATAATAGCAGTGGCTGTTCTCTAAGTCAGCTTAATAGCAGTTAATGGACTTTTCCTCCAAGAACTTATCCAATCCTTTTTAAACACAGTTACACTAACTGCACTAACCACATCCTCTGCAACAAATTCCAGAGTTTAATTGTGCGTTGAGTGAAAAAGAACTTTCTCGTGCTACATGCTAACTTCATGAAGTGCCCCTTAGTCTTTCTATTATCCGAAAGAGTAAATAACTGATTCACATTAACCCATTCTCGACCTCTCATGATTTTAAACACCTCTATCATATCCCCCCCTCAGCAGTCTCTTCTCCAAGCTGAAAAGTCCTAACCTCTTTAGTCTTTCCACATAGGGGAGCTGTTCCATTCCCTTTATCATTTTGGTCACTCTTCTCTGTACTTTCTCCATCACAACTATATCTTTTTTGAGATGTGGCGACCAGAATTGTACACAGTATTCAAGGTGCGGTTTCACCATGGAGCGATACAGAGACATTATTACATTTTCCGTTTTATTCACCATTCCCTATCTAATAATTCCCAACATTCTGTTTGCTTTTTTAACTACTGCAGCACCCTGAACCGACGATTTCAATGTGTTATCCACTATGATACCTAGATCTGGTTCTTGGGTGGTACCTCCTTATATGGAACCTAACATTTTGTAATTATAGCATGGGTTATTTTTCCTTATATCATCACTTTGCACTTGTCCACATTAAACTTCATCTGCCATTTGGATGCCCAATTTTCCAGTCTCAGAAGGTCTTCCTGCAATTTATCACAATCTGCTTGTGATTTAACTATTCTGAACAATTTTGTATCATCTGCAAATTTGATTACCTCACCTGTCATATTTCTTTCCAGATCATTTATAAATATATTGAAAAATACAGATCCCAATACAGATCCCTGAGGCACTCCACTGCCCACTCATTTCTACTGAGAAAAATGTCCATTTAATCCTACTCTTTGTTTCCTGTCTTTTAGCCAGTTTGTAAGCCACGAAAGGACATTGCCACCTATCCCATGACTTTTTACTTTTCCTAGAAGCCTCTCATGAGGAACTTTGTCAAACACCTTCTGAAAATCCAAATATACTACATCTACCGGTTCACCTTTATCTACATGTTTATTAACTCCTTCAAAAAAGTGAAGCAAGACTTGCCTTGGGTAAAGCCATGCTGACTTTGTTCCATTAAACCATGTCTTTCTATATGTTCTGTGATTTTGATACTTAGAACACTTTCCACTATTTTTCCTGGCACTAAAGTCAGGCTAACCAGTTTGTAGTTTCACGGGTCACCTCTGAAGCCCTTTTTTAAATATTGGGGTTACATTAGCCACCCTCCAGTCTTCAGGTATAATGGATGATTTTAATGATAGGTTACAAATTTTTACTAATAGGTCTGAAATTTCATTTTTTAGTTCCTTCAGAACCCTGGGGTGTATACCATCCGGTCCAGGTGATTTACTACTCTTCACTTTGTCAATCAGGTCTACCACATCTTCTAGGTTCACAGTGATTTGGTTCAGTCCATCTGAATCATCACCCATGAAAACCTTATCCGATACAGGTATCTCCCCAACATCCTCTTTAGTAAACACTGTGTTACCTCGGGTGCGCGGGTTAGAGCAGGGCAGCGCGCGGGTGGGATCGGCCTGGATCCGGGGAACAGCAGGACGGACATCGCAGCGTCCTCTCCGCGGCCCGGTGGTGGTCGGGGCATTTCTCTGCGTCAGACGCGCCAGCACTCCGGCACAGAACAAGGCACAAAGCATCGCGCGATTCGGGGGCTGGCCACGCCCCCTGACGTCAGACGCCGGGAGAGGCGCATTTGCGCGGGAAAAAGGGTTATTTAAAGAGAGCAGTGTCTCTAGCTCTCTGCTTCGGCCACATTGGTTCCTCGGACTCTCTGTGGGATTAGCTGCTGTTTTCGCTGCCTTTTGACCCCGACTCGGACTGCCTACCGGACTACTCTGCCTGCTGCCTGCCTATTTGGATTTCTGCTTGGTTCCTGATTACTCGCTGCCTGCCCCGATTCGGACTGCCTACCGGACTACTCTGCCTGCTGCCTGCCCATTCGGATTATCTGCTTGGTTCCTGATTGCCCGCTGCCTGCCCCGACTCGGACTGCCTACCGGACTACTCTGCTTGCTGCCTGCCTATTTGGATTATCTGCTTGGTTCCTGTCTGATCGCTGCCTGCCCCGACTCGGACTGCCTACTGGACTACTCTATCTGCTGCCTGCCTCGACCGGAATTATCTATCAACCTCTGGGCTTACCCCCTGGTTCCCGACTCTCCAACCACAAGGTAAGCGGTCTAAACTGTGGTTCCACTACTATCCATAAGGAGGCCGTAACAGTTGGCCGAAGCCATGGAATCAGTTGATTTGACCGCCTTACAAGCCATTCCCGGAATGGCAAACAAGATTCAGCAACAACAGGGGGTTCTAGATCAAGTCACGGGGGTACTGGATCGATTGGTTGCACGTATGGATGCTCTAGCCCACATTCCGACTGCTACAGCGCCCAGCATGGCGGCTGCTCCTGCCCCTGTCCGGGTACCACCTCCGCCTCGATTTAATGGAAATGCTGCCTTATGTCGAGGATTCATCAACCAGTGCCGGATGCAGTTCTCGCTACAACCTGCCTCCTTCCCCAATGATAAGACCAAGACCACCTTCCTCCTGTCCTTGTTGGAGGGTCCCGCATTGGCATGGACCTCTCCCTTATGGGAACGAGACGATCCTATCCTTAACTCTCTGGATCGGTTTCTTAAGGAATTCCGTCTGATTTTTGATGAGCCGGGACGTTCTTCTTCCGCAGCGAATGAATTACTCCAGATAAAACAAGGATCTCGATCAGTGGGAGAATATGCTATTCAGTTTCGCACTTTGGCAGCCGAACTTGCTTGGGGAGAGGAGAGCCTCACAGCCATTTTTCGACAAGGACTAGCAGAGAATATAAAGGACCAATTAGCTGGTAGAGATCCCCCAGAGACCCTGGAAGGGTTAATCCGACTAGCCATTCGATTGGATTTACGCTTTCAAGAACGGACGCGAGAGCGAGCTGCCACTCGGAGAAATTTTCGTTTGGCTCCTACCTTTCAGCAACCTATGGTCGTTCCACAAACTATCCAGGCTTCAGGGGACACGGAAGAACCCATGCAAATAGATAGATTTCGACTGACTCCCGAGGAACGGAATCGCCGACGAGCAAAGAATCTCTGCATGTACTGCGCCGGAGCTGGACATTTCCTCAATAAATGTCCCAACAAGCCGGGAAACTCACGGACCTAGGTCGGGTAGGAGAGGCCTCCCTGGGTTCCACCATTCCCTCTCCTCAACTATTATTACCCACAACGATCTGTATGAACAACGAATCATTACATTTCCAGGCCTTCATAGACTCCGGGGCGGCAGGTAACTTTATTCAGGAACATCTGGTGCAGAAATATCGGATTCCGGTGGAATCATTACCTACTCCTTTGTCAGTTACCTCAGTATTGGGGCAGCCTGTGGGAATGCACATCTCTTATATTACCAAGCCTCTGTTGCTTCATACCTGTGTTCTCCACCAAGAGAACATCCAGCTCTATGTCCTTCCTTCGTCCGTGAACCAGATCATATTGGGATTACCGTGGTTACGGATTCATCAACCTCACCTAGATTGGGCCTCGCTACAGCTTGCGACATGGAGCCCATTTTGCTTCCAACACTGCCTTAGGGATTATCACAAAATTTCCCTGCACGCGACGCAACTTTCTAATGGACTTCCGCGCTCTTACCGGGATTTTCAAGATGTTTTCAACAAGCAACACGTGGAATCTTTACCACCCCACCGACAGTATGATTGTGCCATTGATCTTCTGCCCGGGAAGTCTCCACCCAAGGGAAGAATTTACACCTTATCGGAACCCGAGTCAATGGCGCTACATCAATATATTGCGGAGAACCTGGAGCGTGGGTTTATTCGACCCTCTACTTCCCCGGCAGGAGCCGGGTTCTTTTTTGTTAAAAAGAAGGATGGGTCTTTAAGACCCTGCATTGACTACCGTGGTCTTAATGACATCACTAGGAAGACAAGTATCCAATTCCTCTCATTTCTGAACTGTTTGACCGGATAAAAGGAGCTCAAATCTTTACCAAATTGGACTTACGGGGGGCCTACAATCTGATAAGAATTCGAGAGGGGGATGAGTGAAAAACCGCGTTTAATACACATGATGGCCACTACGAATATCGAGTGATGCCTTTTGGACTTTGTAATGCCCCCGCGGTGTTTCAGGACATGATCAATGACATCTTTCGTGATATCCTTTACTCCCACGTCATTGTGTATTTAGACGATATATTGATCTTTTCTCAGTCACTGCCTCAACATGTCAGTCATGTTCGCCAAGTTTTGCAACGCCTACGGGAGCATAAACTGTTTGCCAAGTTGGAGAAGTGTGTCTTCCACAAGCAACAGCTACCTTTTCTCGGATATATTGTCTCCAACAAAGGCTTAGCCATGGACCCTGACAAACTCAGTGCCATTCTCAAATGGCCTCAACCGGTGGGGTTAAGAGCCTTACAAAGATTTTTAGGATTTTCTAACTATTATAGACAATTTATTCCCCATTTTTCTTCCTTAGTGGCACCTCTTACAGCTCTCACTAAGAAGGGAGCCTCTATACAAAGCTGGCCAGAGGAGGCAGTCCTCGCTTTTCAACATTTAAAGACAGAATTTACCAAGGATCTATGTCTTCAACGACCCGATCCTGCGAGACCTTTTACCCTCGAAGTGGACGCCTCGGCTGTTGGGGTAGGGGCAGTTCTCCTCCAAAAATCTGCAGAGGACCAGTGGGTAACATGTGCCTTCTTTTCTAAAAAATTCACACCTGCGGAACGTAACTATACTATTGGTGACCGAGAACTCTTGGCCATAAAATTGGCCTTGGAAGAGTGGCGACACCTTTTGGAAGGCGCCCGCCATGTTGTTACGGTCTATACGGACCATAAAAATCTTGAATATTTGGCGACTGCCCAGCGTTTGAACCCTCGACAAGCCCGGTGGGCACTTTTTTTTAGCAGGTTTCATTTTTTGGTCCGTTTCCGGCCTGCACAGAAGAACGTCCGCGCCGACGCTCTTTCCCGTAGCTTTGATATTGTTGATGCTCCGGATCCCCCCCGCTTTCTCATTGATCCCGCTCAACTCCAGTTGGCTGCCACCTTCACTGTCCCACTGGGGAAGACCGTTGTACCCAAGCGGTTGCGCTTAAAGGTTCTACGATGGTGTCACTCTGATCCCTTGGCTGGTCACCCGGGGGTTGCCCGTTCCAAGGGCCTTCTATCAAGACATTATTGGTGGCCTCATTGGGAGAGGGACGTCAAGGCCTTTGTGGACTCCTGTCCCGTCTGTGCGGCGCAGAAGACGCCTCGACGGCGGCCTCTTGGCCTGTTGCATCCGCTTCCTCCTCCTACGTCTCCTTGGACCCATATTGCCACCGATTTTATTACCGATCTCCCGCCCTCCGGTGGTAATACGGTCATCTGGGTTGTGGTGGATCGTTTTTCTCGGATGGCGCATTTCATTCCCCTTCCTGGGTTGCCCTCCGCTCCTGAACTGGCCAAACTTTTTTTGCACCATGTTTTTCGTCTTCATGGCCTTCCCCTTAGTATTGTTTCTGACCGTGGGGTACAGTTTACGGCGCGGTTTTGGACTGATCTTTGCAAACTTCTCCGGGTGAAGCTTGATTTCTCCTCTGCCTATCACCCTCAATCTAACGGCCTTACCGAGCGCACCAATCAATCGGTAAAGGCATTCCTCCGGGCCTACGTGAATCACCGTCAGGATGATTGGGCTTCCCTGTTGGTTTGGGCCGAGATCTCCCACAACAATCATGTTCATCAGGCCGCTGGCCGCTCTCCGTTTTTCTTGGTGTTTGGTCGGCACCTGAATTTCCCTTTGCCCGTCCGCACCTCCTCCGATTGCCCTGCGGTTACTGCCACGGTTACCTCTATGGCCCGCCTCTGGTCTGAGACGCATGCTTTGTTGACCAAGCACGCTGCTGCCATGAAGCTTCAGGCTGATAAGTCTCGGTGTCCGGCCCCCAATCTTCGATGTGGAGACCTCATCTGGTTGAGCACCCGCCACCTTCGCTTACATTTACCGTCGGCTAAATTCGCGCCTCGTTTCATTGGACCCTTTCCTATCGCTCGACAGCTCAATCCGGTCACTTATAGACTATGCCTGCCCTCCTCCTTGCGGGTTCACAACGCCTTCCACGTTTCGTTGCTGAAGCCTGCTGTCATGACTTGGCCGCACCGGTCCCGGAAGCCTGTTGTCTCCGTTCTTCCTGATGACACCCGCTACGAAGTCCACGATATCTTAGACTCCAGACGCGTACGGGGGCGGCTTCAATACCTTATTTCCTGGAAGAACTTTGGCCCTGAGGAGAATACTTGGGAGCCTTCGTCCCATGTTCAGGCTCCTCGGTTACTCCGGGCCTTCCATCTTCGCTTTCCCTCCAAGCCTGGACCCCGGGGGCGGAGGGGGGGGCCTTCCGGGGGGGGGTATTGTTACCTCGGGTGCGCGGGTTAGAGCAGGGCAGCGCGCGGGTGGGATCGGCCTGGATCCGGGGAACAGCAGGACGGACATCGCAGCGTCCTCTCCGCGGCCCGGTGGTGGTCGGGGCATTTCTCTGCGTCAGACGCGCCAGCACTCCGGCACAGAACAAGGCACAAAGCATCGCGCGATTCGGGGGCTGGCCACGCCCCCTGACGTCAGACGCCGGGAGAGGCGCATTTGCGCGGGAAAAAGGGTTATTTAAAGAGAGCAGTGTCTCTAGCTCTCTGCTTCGGCCACATTGGTTCCTCGGACTCTCTGTGGGATTAGCTGCTGTTTTCGCTGCCTTTTGACCCCGACTCGGACTGCCTACCGGACTACTCTGCCTGCTGCCTGCCTATTTGGATTTCTGCTTGGTTCCTGATTACTCGCTGCCTGCCCCGATTCGGACTGCCTACCGGACTACTCTGCCTGCTGCCTGCCCATTCGGATTATCTGCTTGGTTCCTGATTGCCCGCTGCCTGCCCCGACTCGGACTGCCTACCGGACTACTCTGCTTGCTGCCTGCCTATTTGGATTATCTGCTTGGTTCCTGTCTGATCGCTGCCTGCCCCGACTCGGACTGCCTACTGGACTACTCTATCTGCTGCCTGCCTCGACCGGAATTATCTATCAACCTCAGGGCTTACCCCCTGGTTCCCGACTCTCCAACCACAAGGTAAGCGGTCTAAACTGTGGTTCCACTACTATCCATAAGGAGGCCGTAACACACTGGAGCAAAAAAATCATTTAATCTTTCCGCGATGGCCTTATCTTCTCTAATTGCCCCTTTAACCCCTCGATCATCTAACGGTCCAACTGACTCCCTCACAGGCTTTCTGCTTCGGATATATTTTAAAAAGTTTTTACTGTGAGTTTTTGCCTCTACGGCCAACTTCTTTCAAATTCTCTCTTAACCAGTCTTATCAATGTCTTACATTTAACTTGCCTATGCTTAAGATCAAAATCGTAGAGCATATAGAAAGACATGGTTTAATGGAACACAGTCAACAAGGATTTACCCAATGGAAGTCTTGCCTAACAAATCTGCTTCATTTTTTTGAAGGGGTTAATAAACATTTGGATAAAAGTGAATCGGTAGATGTAGTGTATTTGGATTTTCAGAAGTCGTTTAACAAAGTCACTCATGAGAGGCTTCTAGGAAAAGTAAAAAGTCATGGGATAGGAGACGTTGTTCTTTCATAGATTACAAACTGGTTAAAAGACAGGAAACAGAGAGTAGGATTAAATGGTCAATTTTCTCAGTGGAAAAGGGTAAACAGTGGAGTGCCTCACGGATCTGTACTTGGACTGGTGCTTTTCAATATATATATATAAATGATCTGGAAAGGAATACGAGTGAGGTTATCAAATTTGCTGGTGATACAAAATTATTCAGAGTAGTTAAATCACAAGCGGATTGTGATACATTACAGGAGGACCTTGCAAGACTAGAAGTTTGGGCATCCAAATGGCAAATGAAATTTAATGTGGACAAGTGCAAGGTGTTGCATATAGGGGAAAAATAACCCTTGCTGTAGTTACAAGATGTTAGGTTCCATATTAGTAGCTACCACCCAGGAAAAAGATCTAGGCATCAGAGTGGATAATACTTTAAAATCGTCAGCTCAGTGTGCTGCAGCAGTCAAAAAAGCAAACAGAATGTTAGGAATTATTAGAAAAGGAATGGTTAATAAAATGGAAAATGTCATAATGCCTCTATGGCTCCATGGTGAGACCGCATCTTGAATACTGTGTACAGTTCTGGTCGCCACATCTCAAAAAATATTTAGTTGTAACTGAGAAGCTACAGAGAAGGGCAACCAAAATGATAAAGGGGATGGAACAGCTCCCCTATGAGGAAAGGCTGAAGAGGTTAGGGCTGTTCAGCTTGAAGAAGAGACAGCTGAGGGGGGATATGATAGAGGTCTTTAAGATCATGAGAGGTCTTGAACGAGTAGATGTGAATCTGTTATTTACACTTTCAAATAATAGGACTAGGGGGCATTCCATGAAGTTAGCGAGTAGCACATTTAAGACTAATCTGAGAAAATTCTTTTTCACTCAACGCACAATAAAGCTCTGGAATTTGTTGCCAGAGGATGTGGTTAGTGCAGTTAGTGTAGCTGGGTTCAAAAAAGGTTTGGATAAGTTCTTGGAGAAGTCCATTAACGGCTATTAATCACATTTTCTTAGGGAATAGCCACTGCTATTAATTGCATCAGTAGCACGGGATCTTCTTAGTGTTTGGGTAATTGCCAGGTTCTTGTGGCCTGGCAATTTCTTATGTTCTTATGCAGTATCCTATTTTCTTCTGTTGGATCCTTCTTCCAATTTTTGAATGAAGATCTTTTGGCTAAAATAGCTTCTTTCACTTCCCCTTTTAACCATGTCGATGATCGTTTTGCTTTCTTTCCACCTTTCTTACTGTGCTTCTAGGATTGCATTTTTTAACAATGACCATGCCTCTTGCACACATTTTACCTTTGTAGCTGCTCCTTTCAGTTTTTTTCTATTTTTCTCATTTTATCAAAGTTTCCCTTTTGAAAGTTTAGCACGAGAGCTGTGGATTTGCTTACTGTCCCCCTTCCAGTCATTAATTCAAATTTGATCATATTATTATCACTATTGCCACGTGGCCCCACCACCATTACCTCTCTCACCAAATCCTGTGCTCCACTGAGAATTAGATTTAAAATTGCTGCCTCTCTTGGTTCCTGAACCAATTGCTCCATAAAGCTGTCATTTATTCCATTCAGGAACTTTATCTCTCTAGCATGTCCCGATGATACATTTACCCAGTCAATATTGAGGTAAGTGAAATCTCCCATTATTACCGCACTACCAATTTGGTTAGCTTCCCTAATTTCTCTTAGATTTCATTGTCTGTCTCACCATCTTGACCAGGTGGACGGTAGTATACTCCTATCACTATAGTCTTCCCCAACACACAAGGGATTTCTACCCATAAAGATTTGATTGTGCATTTAGTCTCATGCAGGATGTTTATCCTGTTGTACTCTGCCATCCCGGACATAAAGCGCCATTCTGCCTCCTGGGTGCTTATCTCTGTCATTGCGATATAATTTGTACCCTGGTATAGCACTGTCCCATTGGTTATCCTCCTTCCACCATGTCTCTGAGATGCCAATTAAGTCTGTCATCATTCACTGCGATACATTCTAATTCTCCCATCTTGCTTCTTAGGCTTTTGGCATTAGCGTACAAACATTTCAAAGTTTGGTTTTTGTTTGTGTTTTCATTCTGCTTTTTAATTGATAAGGATAAGTTAGAATTTTTTAGCTCAGGTGAGTTTTTAGTTACAGGCACTTGGACTACTTTTCTTATTATTGGAACCTCTCTGTCAGGATGCCCTAATTCTAATGCATCATTAGTATCCTTTGAAGATACCTCCCTCTGAACCATGCGCTGCTGAGCGACTGTCGGCTTTCCTCTTAGAGCAGCTTTTAAACTAGAACCAATCTCCTTTTTAAAGGGTAGCGCCAGCAGTCTGGTTCCACCCTGGTTAAGGTGGAGCCCCTTCCTTCAGAAGAGACTCCCCCTTCCCCAAAGGTTTCCCAGTTCCTAACAAAACTGAATCCCTCTTCCTTGCACCATCGTCTCATCCACGCATTGAGACTCCGAAGCTCTGCCTGTCTCTGGGGACTTGCGCGTGGAACAGGGAGCATTTTAGAGAATGCTACCCTGGAAATTCTGGATTTAAGCTTTCTACCTAAGAGCCTAAATTTGGCTTCCAGAACCTCCCTCCCACATTTTCCTATGTCATTAGTGCCCACATGTACCATGACAGCTGGCTCCTCCCCAGCACTGTCTAAAATCCTATCTAGGTGACGCGTGAGGTCCGCCACCTTCGCACCAGGTAGGCATGTTACCAGGCGATCCTCATGCCCACCAGCCATCCAGCTGTCTACATTCCTAATAATCAAATCTCCAACTATGAAGGCCGACCTAACCCTTCCCTCCTGGGCAATAGCCCTGGGAGACACATCCTTGGTGCGAAAGGACAATGCGAGCAGGTCCTTGCTGCAGGATCCTTTCCTGCTGCACCAGGTTGATGTTCTCTCCCATCATGAGACCTTCTTCCTCCAAGGCAGCACCAGGGCTGCCAGTCTGAAGTTGGGACTTTGCTTCTATGTCCCTGAAGGTCTCATCTATATACCTCTCTGTCTGCCTCAGCTCCTCCAGGTCTGCCACTCTAGCCTCCAGAGATCGGACTCGTTCTCTGAGAGACAGGGGCTTTTTGCATCGCATGCACATGTACAATTTCTCACTGGCGGATAAAAAATCATACATGTGACACTCTATTTATTTAATAATTCTTATATACTGACTTTTCATGCAAGCATATCAAATCGGTTTACAGTAGTTAGCAAATAATCATTTAAAATTATTTGCGTTTCCAAAGAAGAAAGGAAGTAAATACATTGTTTCATAATATAAATAATTAACATAGCAAACTAAATAGTAGGCTAAATAATCAAAATTTAAACACTTAGAGAAGTAGTTTAGTTAGGGTAGAGATAGTATAATAAAAATATACATTACCTTGGTCTAAAATCAGAAGTGTGAGTTAGTTATGCTAACAGCTCTTGGTAGGCTTGTTTAAAAAGCCAAGTTTTAATCCCCTTTTTAAATGATTTTATGTCAGCTTCTAATCGTAATTCCTGTGGAATAGAGTTCCATAGTAGGGATCCAGAAATAGAGATAGTACTTTCTCTTACATTATTTAGGTGGGTAATTTTGGGGGAAGGAATTGGTAACATCCCTGTTCCGGTTGATCTGGTGATTCTTGAGGGGGTGTGGAAGTGAAGTGAAGAGGTTAGCCATTCAATTTTTTCATTGTAGAGGGTTTTGTGAATTAGTGATAAGATTTTATGCTGGGCCCTGTATTTGACCGGCAGCCAATGAAGTTCTTTTAATATTGGGGTGATATGTTCGGATCTTCTAGTACCTGTCAAGAGTCTAGCTGCAGAGTTCTGCAGAAGTTGCAATGGTCTTGTGATATTTGCGGGAAGGCCTAAGAATAGTGAGTTACAGTAGTCTAATCTTGATAAGACAAGTGCCTGTAAGACAGTTCTAAAGTTTTTTGGGTATAGGAGGGGTTTTAATCTTTTGAGTATGTTTAATTTGAAGTAACCATCACTAATGATTTTTTTAATGCAAGATTTCCTAGAGAATTCGCAATCTATAAGAATCCCTAGATCTTGTACTTCTAGGGAGATGGGGTAGTTTTTGGCCACTTCTTGAATTTCAAGCTCTTTTGTCTTGCTTAATTTAGGTGAGATGTATAGGATTTCAGTTTTTTTTGGTATTTAGGGAAAGATTAATTTGGGTTAATACCTTTTCAATGGCGGATTAAGCTTAAGAGTTTGGTCAATGGATTTTTGGATCGGTATTAAAATTTGAACGTCATCGGCATAGATAAAATGTGTTAGACCGAGGCCTGATAGAATTCTGCATAAAGGGAGCATATAGATATTAAATAGTGTAGAGGATAGAGAGGATCCCTTAGGTACTCTGAAGTTGAGATGGATAGAATATGACTCTTTGTCAAGAAATTTTACTTTGAAGATTCTATTTGCTAGATAGGAGCTAAACCATTTGAGTGCTGAGTTTTTTTTATTCCTATTTCGTTTAGTCTATCAAGGAGGATATTATGATTAACTGTATCAAAGGCTGCTGAGATGTCTAGTAAGATCAGGAAGTAAGATTGGCGGTTATCAGTTCCTCTTAGGATGATATCTTGTAGTGAACTTAAAAGGGTCTCTGTACTGAAAATTTTCTAAATCCACGTTGTGCTGGGTACAGGTTACTATGTTTTTCAAGATAATCTGTTAGTTGATTATTAATTACTTTCCTGAGAATTTTTGATATACAAGGTAAATTAGAAATGGGTCTTAGATTTGAGAGGTCATATGTGTTGGCTTGTGGTTTTTTTTGTGATTGGTTTTACTATCGCGGATTTTAAATTGTTTGGGATATTAGCTTTGGTTATGGACAAATTAATTATCTCTGCAAAGGTTTAGATACTATATTGGTGATTGTTTTTAATAGTTTAGCTGGAATTTGGTCATTTGGGTGGGCAGCTAGGTTCATTTTTTTAATTATACCTTCGATTTCAAGGGATGAAACTGTGTCAAAGGAGGTTAAATGGTCTTTAGGATTGCAAAAGACTGGGAAGCCCCCTCTTGCTGCTGGACTGCTGCCTTCATCTCAAATTTGTTCAGTTCCTAGTTAAGTTTTAGGTTGCTATGGGAGTAGGAATGTATCTAATTAACTTCCTTTAAATGTATTCGTAAATTCACTATATGTCTGGTAGTGGCCTACAGGGGAATGATCAAACTCTCAATAAGTTTGTTTGTTTTTTTTTTTTTAAGTGGCACCTGCCTATTATAAATTAAAGGATGAGCTAGGGGTGGGTGGGCGAGGGGTGAGAGTGTTGGGAAATACAAACAGTCTAACTTTAGTTAGTCAGCCAGAGTGACTTCTGGCTACTTTTTTTTTTTTTAAATAAACAAACACTCTTAACTTCTGCTGCCTTATAGACTATTAAAAATAAACACACTAACCACTGCTTATTAACTGCCTTACCGACTGACTATTTAAAAATACAAACAGTTTAACTTCAGTTTATTCCCTGCCTTACTATTAATAGCACAAACACACTAAATAATATTCCCAAAGAAAATTTCCCAAGCAAAAACTTACTGATTCCTTTCAGCCACCAGCAAGGTGATCCTCTCCTCTCAGTGCTCCCACTGTTGGCAACCTTGCACAATGTGAAGATTCTGCGCTTCTTCATTTGCAGAAGAGATCCGAAATCATTGGGGTTTGATTCCCTGGTGCAGGAGTGGCCAGAAGACAAGTTGCTGTATGCCTGTCCTCCATGGCCTATCTTGGGCAGATTGATTCGAAGGATTGAGCGCCACAGAGGAAGGGTGCTCTTGGCCATTCCGGATTGGCCCTGGAGACCGTGGTATGCGGACATCCTGGTGGATTCGCCTCTTCAACTTCCAGCACATAGGGACCTGTTCTTCATGAAGATCTGAATTGCTTTTGTCTTACTGCTTGGCCCTTGAAAGTGCTCGCTTGCTGAAATGTGGCTGCTCCACGGCAATGAATACCACCTTACTAAGAGCAAGAAAGTTCTCCACTTCCTTGGCCTGTGTGTGGGTTTGGAGAGTGTTTGAAGCCTGGTGTGTGTATCGTGGTACTCTTTCTTCCTTGGTCGAGATTCTGCTCGTTTTCCAATTTTTGCAGGCTGGCTTGAATAAAGGCTTGGCTCTACATGCCTTAAAGGTACAGATAGTGGCGCTCACCTGTTTTAGGGGTCAGGTGAATGGTGGATCCTTGCCTGCTCATCCTAACATTGGCAGTCTGCACTTCGTGGCCGCCCCCCGCACTCCCCCCCCCCCCCCAAAGTCTCCTCGCCCAAACGCCCCACATATCACACCGCACTCCATCTTTGGTGAAACAAGGCCGCAGCATTTATTAACATTAATTAACATGAATCAACATAATTACATTACCGGTACCCGAGCCGTCGGTGCTCTCAGCCTAGTGCGTTCCGGGCGTCAAAACCAGCGTCCGCCGTTTAAGCCAGTCCGCCACTATCTTACCGGCCCCCCGCCGTGACCAAGCCAGGGGGCCATTCCTCCAGGCCGCCCACGCCTGAATACACGCACTTTCTTTTCCCGAGGACTTCCGGTCCCTCCTGACCGTGTCCTCGAGGTCCCCCTTTACCTACCGACTCGGGTACCCCCCGCCTTGCTGCGACGAGTCCTCCCTTTATTGTCGAAATGTTCCTTGTCCTCTTCTCCCCTTGTCTCTGACTGAGTCCACCGCCTTGCAGCATCCTTTTACTCCTCTGGGTGGGTGGGTGGGGAACCGGCGAGCGCGGGCAATGAAAAAGACCGAGGCCCGCGCTCGCCGCTCCTTAAGAGGCCCCCCTGGGACTCAGGAGCGACCCCGTGCTGACGTCATCGCGTCGATGACGCGCGCGGCCGCGCCAGCGCGTCACCAACGCGATGACGTCCGCTGCTCCCCGCCTGTGGGGCATCGTGCGCCGCCACGGAGATCGCCCCAGGACGCCAGGTAGGGTGTTGGGGGGGTCCCCCCCTCGGCAGACGCCATGTTAAGGGGGGGGCCCTCCCCGCACGAGGCGAGTCGGCCCCGTCTAATGTGGCTCATTTTCTGGAACATCTTTGGCCTCCTTTGCAGTTTCCGGTGCCCTTGTGTGGTCTTAATTTGGAATTGGACTTCTTGGCAGGCCTACATTTAGACTGCTACATACTCTCCTTGAGGTTGTTGTTCTTGAATTCTGTATTTCTTGTGGCAGTTGTTCTGCATGTAGGGTTTCTGAACTGCAGGCCCTGCCTTGCTGGAAACCGTTTCTCCAGGTGACTCCAGGGGTAGTACAGCTGCGTACTGTTCCTTCCTTTTTACCGAAGGTGGTCACTGAGTTTCTCTTGAATCAGTCTATCTCCCTGCATCCTTACATAGAGAGCGAGATGTAGCAGAGTATCTTTTGTTGCAATCCTTGGATGTCGTGAGACCTGTTGTCAGTATATCTCAAGGTTATGGAACCGTTGCAGAAGTCGGACTGTGTTTGTCCTTCATGGCGGTACTAGACAGGGTGAACCACCTCACAGGCTACAATCGCTTGCTGGCTTAAGAGGATAGCTAAGGCTGCATATGTTAGGGATGTGTATCGTTTTTTGACGATTTAAAATATCGTCCGATATTTTTTAAATCGTCAAAAATCGTTAAAGAGTGCGATACAATAGAAATTTCCCAGATTTATTGTGAAAAATCGTTAATCGGGTTTGTGTCCACGAACGGGAGTTATTTGGGGGGGGGGGGGCGGGAAAACCGGCACACCAAAACAACCCGACCCTTTAAAACTAATCCCTTACCTTCTCCCCCCCCCCCAAACCCCCCCCCCCCAAAAATGTTTTAAAATCACCCGGTGGTCCAGTGGAAGCTCCGGGACCGATCGCCCGCTCTCGGGTCGTCGGCTGCCACTAATATAAATGGCGCCGATGGCCCGATTTAAAAAAAACAAAAAACAAAAACAAAAAAAAAAACCCAAACACCCCGACCCTTTAAAACTGACCCCTTAGCCTCCCCCACCCTCCTGCCCACCCTAAAAACATTTTAAAATTACCTGGTGGTCCAGTGGGGGCTCGGGGAGCGATCGCCCACTCTCGGGCTGTCGGCTGCGCTAATAAAAATGGCGCCGATGGCCCTTTGCCCTTACCAAGTTTTAAGTCCCTGTTCTATGTAACTTGCATTCTACATGCATGTCTTGTTCAGTTATAATGTAAACCGAGCTGATATGCAATCCTGCATGAAGCCCGGTATATAAAAATGTTAAATAAATAAATAAATAAATAAATACCATGTGACAGGGTATCCGTGCTATTGGCCGGCCGGCCCCTGTCACATGGTAGGAGCACTGGATGGCTGGCGCCATCTTTAAAAATGGCGCGGGCCATCCAGTGCTCCTACTATGTGACAGGGGCCGGCCAATGGCACGGATACCCTGTCACATGGTAAGGGCAAAGGGCCATCGGCGCCATTTTTATTAGTGGCAGCTGACGCCCGAGAGCGGGAGATCACTTCCGGGACCCCCACTGGACCACCAGGTACCTGTAAAAGTTTTTGGGGGGGTCGGGAGGGTGGGGGAAGCTAAGGGATTAGTTTTAAAGGGTCGGGGAGGGTTTTTCGTTTATCGGCTCGGGCGCAGCCGATAAACAAAACCGCGATCGGGCCAGACGAAAAATAAAATACGATGTGAATTGGATCTGGAATCAGAACCGATTCCGGTTCCGATTCACATCTCTAGTACCTTCTATGATCTGTTTTGAATCTGCTGGTTGTAAGTTTCATGGAGTGTCTCCTTGTTTTAGTATTATCTGAAAAGGTAAAGAACTGTCCTTTATTTACCCGTTCCACCCAGCTCATATTTGTATACACGTCTGTCATATCCCCTTTCAGCTGTTTCTCTTCTTTGCTGAAGAGCCATAGCCTGCGCAGCCTCTCATCATAGGATAGATGTTCCATTCACTTTTTAATTTTTCTCATCCTCCTCTGCACCTTTTCTAGCTCTGCTGTGTCTTTCTTCAGATAGGGCAACCAGAATATATAATACGCAAGGTATGGTTGCATCATGGTTCGATACAGTGGCAATATGATATTTTCTGTTTTATTCTCCGTTCCTTTTCGGATCATTCTTAACATTCTGTTTCCTTTTTTGACCACTGCCATGCACTGAACTGAGTATTTCAATGTATTGTTTACAAGGGCTGCAAGGTTCTTTTCCTGGATATATAACCCAGTATTGGGTACTTACAGTTGGTATTATGTTACCCTATGTGCAGTTTGCCCGACATTGACATTGGGGTCACAAGTCTGTAGTTTCCCAGATCACCCCGGAGCCCTTTTTTAAAAACTGGCATTACATTGGCTACTTTCCAGTCTTAAGGAATCATGGCTGTTTTAAATGATAGGTTATAGATTACTAGTAACAGATTAGCAATTTAATGTTTAAATAGTTTCAGAACTCAGGGGTGGATGCCATCCCCAAGTTTTACTATAACTTAACACTTCTGTAGTACAACTCAATGCATGCAGCATTGCACAAAAGCATGTAAGAGACAATCCCTTTTCAGTACATCGAACAAACTAATCAAGATAAACATAGAGGCAAAAGAGACTTTAAGAATTTTATGTACAGGCAGCCCCCCAGTACGGTTGTGTGGGTGTTGCTAATAACAGGCATTTGAGGCACCAGGCTAGTCGGCCACCCTCTTTTCTCTGAGTGCCTGTGGCCCTGTACTTACCTGCCTTGGTCATAGGTGCTGAATCTTCAACCAGCTCCTCCTCCCTTCTCGATGGTGCCATCCTTGTGGAGTTGGATGCGGTGGGAGGAGAAGGGTTGTTGATCTGAGTCCCTTGTCACAGTGGATGATGCAACCCTTCTCCACCGGTCTGTGGGCCATAGGCACACTTGGAAGGTACCCATTGCACTTTCCATGGCCTAATGGCCAGTGTGATTTGAGAGAAGCTGGTGGGGGAGATGTGGCTGGGGTACATTGCAGACCTGTTTTCAAGGCCCTCGATTGAGCCCCTAGTTGAATCTCCCTTGGCTGTGGTGCTGAAGAAGGACCTCTGCAAGTACAGGCTTATTCACAGCCTGGCCCTCCTGGAAGGATCCTTGGTGAATGATTTTATCTCCACAGACTGTTGCTCAGTTCAGTATGTGTCTTTCAGTGATGCGCTGTGGGTACTTAGGGTATGCCTTGAGGATGCGCTGATGGTGAAGGCAGACATTGAGTCTGCCTTCTGGCTGTTGCTAGTGCATTCAAGCAGCT
Organism: Rhinatrema bivittatum; assembly: GCF_901001135.1. NCBI lineage: Eukaryota > Metazoa > Chordata > Amphibia > Gymnophiona > Rhinatrematidae > Rhinatrema > Rhinatrema bivittatum. The sequence goes on along the minus strand of NC_042621.1, from coordinate 251,233,386 downwards.
TCTCATTGTTGGGTTTCTGCTTTGAAGGTGCCTACTATTACAGCTAGTGTCTGCCAATGTGTGGCTCATTGTCCTGCTCTTAATTTGAAACATTCAGCTCTTTCTTGCTCTGGTCCACTGGGGAAATTGCTAACATGTGGTCTATAATGCTGAACCGATAAGTTGCCAAAGCCATGCAACAGACATCATCTATGACACGAATGGGTTGATCTACATTATTCTGACTTGTATGCACAAGATGGAGTCTGTTTTTCGGATTTAGGCAACAATTTATTCCTATAAGTGCTATAGAGGTTGGTTTATTCTAGGGAGATGTGAGCTGCAGCCTGTTTTGGGGAGGGGGAGGTGTGGGGTTCAGCATGTCCTAGCCATTTCTTGTATCCTCTGGTGCGGGCATGCCAAACTCCGTGTGGCAGTGTGAACAAATCCAGAATGGGAGGCATAGTGGCTAAAGGTGGATATAGACCAGGAAAGGCACCACATAGGAAAGTCTGTGGTTTGGGCCACTCCATTAGCAGTCATCAAAATGAGAGATGTCAGGCTTGGGGACAAGGCCTTGACCGGCTGCTGGCTGGATCATAGCAGTATAAATAACCGAGTCACATCTACTTGTTCAAGACCTCTCATGATCTTAAAGACCTCTATCATATCCCCCCTCAGCCGTCTCTTCTCCAAGCTGAACAGCCCTAACCTCTTCAGCCTTTTCTCATAGGGGAGCTGTTCCATCCCCTTTATCATTTTGGTTGCCCTTCTCTGTACCTTCTCCATCACAACTATATCTTTTTTGAACACTTTTAACCTTTGCAGCTGCACCTTTCAGTGTTTTTTCTAACTATTTTCCTCATTTTATCAAAGTTTCCCTTTTGAAAGTTTAGTGTTAGAGCTGCAGATTTACTTATTGTCCCCCTTCCAGTTTTTAGTTTAAATGTGATCATGTTATGATCACTGTTGCCAAGTGGCCTTCCCCAACAGGAAACAAGCCTCTACAGCGTGGAATCCCGTCGGCAATAGGCTGGCCTTTGGTATTGATTTAACATAATGTGAGAGTTGTAAGTAAGAAAACACAGATAGATTTCTCAGGCCATAAATCTCAGACATCCTTTGCGGAGTGATTATCTGCCCAGTGTCATCTAGGACATGACCCAATTGAGTAATTCCCCCATATCGCCCAGCTTTTCAAAACTGGGGAAGAGGAACTTAGCGAGAAATCTAAATTACCCTGCAGAGGTAAAAAGTAGGCACACACCCTGGGTAGCTGCAACAAATCCATAAGATGGAACCAGGCATGGCGAACCGGAGAAACCAATCTAGCTATAGGTTCAGGCATAGTATACTTCCCTTCAGTTAATAGTGCAGCCTTAAAATTGTTTACACCTAATCACATTCTTCGGTCTCAGGGCAAAAATCTATTAGAAATTCCATTATTTAAACATTTGCGGGTGTTTGAAATTAGAGAGCAGATTTTTGCTGTTGCAGGTCCAGTGCTATGGAATTCCTTACCAGAAGATCTTTGCTCTGAAAGGTATATAAAAGCCTTCAGGAAAAGGGTTAACTATTTCTTATTCCAAGAGGCATTCAAGTTTTAATTGTACAATACTTATCCAATCAGTACTGGATTGGCAGTACTTAAATTGTTTTAATCTATTTTTTGTGTTAGTTGCAAGTTGGATAATTTTATATTGATTAGATATGTATGTTAAATTGTTACCCGCCTAGAATTTTAGATTGGTGGTCTAGAAATACCTTAAATAAATAAAATATAACAAAATAGCAGTGCATCTGTTATATCAAAACATACAAATACAGTTTAAATATAATAGCAATCAGATTTTTTCCACCCCCTCTGAGAAGAAATATTTCAACCACTTGTTAGTGTACATTGTCCTGAGTTTGTCGTTTGTTGCCAGTTCCAGTCTCACTACCTAGGCAGACTCAGTTTGTGGAAATGATAACTAACAGGAAATTTCTAAGTCACACTTAATGAGAGAAAACCCCATCAGAAGTACTGTCAGTGTTGTGTTTGTGTTCTTTCTTTTTGGTCCAGTCTAAGCCACGGTGGCCGGCAGTAGCTTTTTGTTCAGAATTTCTTTAGTATCCTTAGAAACTTTTAATGAATTGATTGTAGTAATTGAGATGCTACTGTTTGTGAAATGTTGTCTGCTAATTTGAAATGTACTTAACATATTCTCAAGTTACGGTAGGTGGTTTTATGAAATGACTCCTAATTGTCTTAATCTTAAATTACAATCCCTGACTTGCTGTCTCACTCATACTGTTTAGGCTGGCATCCCTCTGTGACATCTAAGAAAAATTGTTCTGATGCAGCCTTTCCTTGTATCTTGATTACTGGACTCTGAACCTAATTTTACCACAAGTACATGGAAGCAAAATTAAGCAAAGAAAGTGGTGAGATAGAATGTGTGTAACCCGGAGAGAAGAAATTGCAGGGAGCTGAGAAGTGCATATGCCTAGGAGCAACAGTAATTGTAAGTGCGTCTCTTGCTAGACAAATAAGAGGGATGACCATGGAGAAAAGTGAGTTAGCGGTACCTGTGATAAGGGAATCCTGATCTGGTTAAAAGGAAAGGGGTAGAAAACATTAATAAATTAGTATTAGTCTACAAAGAAGAGTGCTGGAGAGTAAGAAGGAGAGAGGAACCAGCATTGGGTGTGAGAGATGCTGGTATGATGATGTTGCTATGCAGGACACTTGAGGTGAAACAAAGTGACAAGGTCAGGAATAAGTAAGTTAGGAAAAAGCTGAAGGTAGCTGAGGTCATAGAGATGAGAGAAAAAGACTGGAATGGTTTGCCCATTTGAAAAGAAGAGATGAAAGTTACATTAATAGAAAGGTACTGGGAAAGGTCCAAAAGAAGAACATAAAACTATGATCAGTAAGTGTCCACTACCTGTAGCTCAAGTAAGAAAACTGCACTTGACCGGGCAGCAAGGCAGACCCTACATGAGCAGAAAATGTGTTGGAACAGAAGAAGATGTACAGTGAAGGAATTTAATGGCTATTGGCAATATCTGACATATCTTGCAAACTGTGAGTTTGTAAACTGCTGGTACTGGAAATAGTGAATTTGTTTGCATCATTTGTTAAGTGTAGTTTTAACAGAAGTATGTTGCTATCTAAATTAAACCTTAACTTGACATTTTACTCATATTTTGCCTGTATAGCAAAGGTTCTGTGGATGAGGATCCTTGCAGAGTATCTTAGTGACCAAATTTTATTTTTAATACATTCAGCCTTTGTTTGGTTGTATATAGGATATTTCTTAACCAATGATTTTGAGCCAGTTTTTAATTAGCCTTTTTTTTTTAGCCTCAGGGAAATACCAGTCAAAAGAGTATAGTAAGGGAAATATGTAAATCTTGTGGTAGCTTCATTTAATTATAAAATAATATCTATGTAATAGAAAAAAGCTCATTGTTAGTAAAAGATTAATAAATGACCTGTATGGTATATCTCATTATGTAAGATTTTACTCTGTCTTATTATATGTGCAGATTTTTATCAATGTCTGATCTAATTAGAGCAGAGTTCTAAAATATCACTTTATGGCTCATTTGTTTAAATATAAGCAAACAAAAATTAAAAACCACATTACTTAAATGTACATAAAAATGAATGCTTTAAACTGACTTAATGATTATACAGTTTATATTTTACATTTATATCTACAGTCTGTAATAGTGCTGTGGCGTAACATTGAATGGCTATTCATAATTTGGCAATGCCTGTTGAACATCCGTTTATAAAGATTAATACTGTATCCTCAGTGTTCATTACCATGACATTAATCACTTTAGGCTAGATCTGTGCAGTAGAGGATGAACAGATGCCAAATTATTGTTGTCTGTAATCATTGTGTATCATACTTATGAGCTATCGTCAGTGTTGTGTTTCAAATGGAAGAATAATACTAGATACTATAGATTTATCAAGGTGACTCATTAATCAGTGCTGGGAGGTTGAATGTGACAGGGATTCTGATGAAGGTTAAACTTTTGTGTGGTGGTGTTATATGATATTCTATATGTAGGTAGAAACCCCAACATATTCATCCTCATTCTCCTTGTATTTTCTGTTTGCACTGAATCACTGCAGCTGCACCCTTTTATATTAGTCTATATCCTTTATATCTGATTTGTTCCATGTAAATGGCCATGTTAACTGTTCCTTGTAAACTGTTCCATGTAAACTGTTCCATGTAAACTGCCACCCGGCAGTAATTATTACTGTTCTCTGTGAACCGGAGCGATATGTATTGTATACAGGAGCTCCGGTATATAAAAACCATAAATAAATAAATAAATATCATAAAATACTCTATTGTATCTTAGTGCATAATACTTTGCTTATAACCCTATCACTTTTGGAGGCTATATCTATTGTAATTTTGAATTTTCTGCTGTAAGCCTGAATGTTGTAACATGCTTTGAAGTTTATTGCTGGAAAAGCATGGGAAAATGATGGTGGAGATAAAGTAAATTGTATGTATTCATTGAGCTTTGGAGATGTAATATTGTATAAAATGGAGGAAACATGCAGAGATGCAAAAAAATAATACAGAGATTATTATTGCTAGGCTATGTGATAACAGAGAAAATGCAGGGATTATGAGGGGTTATAATGGAGAAGAGAGCTATAATATGGATTTCAATAGAAAGTGCTATGGAAGGAGTGCAATTAGATGTGAAATTTGAAAGTTCAAGATTGATGTAGATTTTTGCAAAAAGGGGAGAGAACATTCTAGAAATAACCTGCATAGAAGAATGCATGAAGATGAGAGTATGTTGAGGTTATTAAGTGGGGAGCAGAAAGAAGCGAGACTTGTGAGTTGTGCAGGGATTGGATTGCAAAGTGGGAAGAATTGCTAAGATGCAGCTCAAAAAAGATATAATTGCGATGGAGAAGGTACAGAGAAGGGCTACCAAAATGATAAGGGGAATGGAACAGCTCCTCTATGAGGAAAGACTAAAGAGGTTAGGAATTTTCAGCTTGGAGAAGAGACGACTGAGGGGGGATATGATAGAGGTGTTTAAAATCATGAGAGGTCTAGAACGGGTAGATGTGAATCTGTTATTTACTCTTTCGGATAATAGAAAGACTAGGGGGCAATCCATGAAGTTAGCATGTGGCACATTTAAAACTAATCGGAGAAAGTTCTTTTTCACTCAACGCACAATTAAACTCTGGAATTTGTTGCCAGAGGATGTGGTTAGTGCAGTTAGTGTAGCTGTGTTTTAAAAAAGGATTGGATAAGTTCTTGGAGGAGAAGTCCATTACCTGCTATTAATTAAGTTGACTTAGAAAATAGCCACTGCTATTACTAGCAACAGTAGCATGGAATAGACTTAGTTTTTGGGTTCTTGCCAGGTTCTTATGGCCTGGATTGGCCACTGTTGGAAACAGGATGCTGGGCTTGATGGACCCTTGGTCTGACCCAGTATGGCATGTTCTTAAGGTAAAATAATAAATGACAGCAACATAGGATGCCAAGGCTAGAGAAAATAAGCCTCTGTTCTCTTCTCAACTCACGTTTGGTGGCATATGAGGGGCTCTAGGGGACAGAGAAGAGGGGTTGTAGGATGCCAGTATGGGGAGGTGGCAGAGACTTTTTATTTTTAAAAGACATCTGACAGTGGTGGTTTGTGGGGTTCAGTGGGCGAAGGGGATTTTTGGAAGATGCTAGCACTGGGAATTAGGGCTTTAAAAAAATACATTGGCAGGTAGGGGATCGAGCAGTGCTGACAGTCAGAGAAGAAAGGAATTTTTTAAACATTGGACAGTTGGGCCTGGGGAGATGTGCATTTGGGATTGCAGGCACTGATGTTGGGGGAGGGGGTCTCTATTTAGCCAATGGAAATCTTTCCTCACCAGTCTGCTATTTTTTTGTGTTTTTTGAGGGTATAAATAAACATGTGGATGAAGGTGAGCCAGTTGATACAAGGTATCTGGATTTCCAGAAAGTGTTTGAAAAACTCCCTTATGAGAGACTTCTTAGGAAATTTCAAAACAATCTTGGGATGGAGGTAGTGTCCTATTGTGAATTGTAAACTGGTTAAAAGACAGAATTCAGAGAGTAGGGCTAAATGATAAATTTTACCAATGGAGAAAGGTGAATAGAGGAGTGCTTTAGGGATCTGTTCTGGGACCACTGCTTTTTAATATATTTATAAATGATTTGGAAATGATTTGGAAGTGAGTTGAGGTGATAAAATTTGCTCACAACACAAAATTATTCAAAGTTGTTGAATCATAATAGGATTGTGAGAAATTGCAAGAGAACCTTGTTAAACTGACAGAATGGGCATGCAAATGAAATTTAATGTGGGCAAATGCAAAGTGATGCACTTAGGGAAGAGTAATCCATATTACACCTACACAATGCTAGGTTCCATATTAGGAGTCACCATTCAGGAAAAGGTTCTAGGCATCGTAGATAATACATTTAAATCTTCTGCTTAATGTGCAGCAGCATCCAATAGAATAAATAGAATGCTAGGAATTATCAGGAAAGGAATGAAGAATAAAACCGAGAATATCATAATTATTCTGTATTGTTTCATGGTGCATCCTCATCTTGAGTACTGTGTGCAGTTCTGGTCACCATATCTCAAAAAAGATATAGTCGAATTAGAAAAGGTACAGAGATGGGCAACCAAAATGATAATTGGGGATGAAATGATTGCTATCCAATCCAATAGTGCAGACAAAACAGTCTGAGTCCCAATTACAGTTCAAAAGTTGAGTTTATTGTTATATCCATGCATTTTATGTGGCAACTCCACTGACTTAGATAGCAAAAATTTCAACAGAGTCCCCCGACACGGTCCCATGTTTCGCCAGAGGCTGCGTTGGGAGGGACCAAGAACTTCACAAAAAATCTACAATAAAGCATACAAACGATCAGGACAGAACAATGGACTTAGCATGCCGACCCACAATGGTAATACATATAATATTCAGCAGATTAACATACCTGAATGCAAGGACTTCTAACATGGCAGGGAGTGCATCTAACCTCAATACAGACAGGTATTTAAACCTAACAGAGTTCTGGCGTGAAAACAGGTGAATCGATTGCGAGGCTGCGGGGAGCCAATCAAAAGCTCTCCTGACCCTGAAGCGCCAATTACAGTCAAGCGAACAAATGCCATTCAAGTTCTCGATTGAGACCCTTAGGTGTTACGGTGTCCAAGGTAAAAATCCACCTTTGCTCCTTACGACCTAAATATTCAGCATAGTCGCCACCCCGAGAGGGGCAGGACACCACTTCAACAACAAAAAAGAAAAGGTCAGAAATAGAGTGTGAGCAACGGGCCCAATGTTCAACTAGGGGTTCATTCTCCCGGGAATTTCTGATATTCGAACAGTGTTCAATAATGCAAGTTTTTACCATCCTAGATGTTTTACCAACATACAATAGGTGGCATGAGCATTTATTGACATACAGCCCATGACAAACGATTCCCCCATGAGGAAAAGCTAAAGAGGTTAGAACTGTTCAGCTTGGAGAAGAGAAGATTAGGGGACACAAAATGAAGTTACAAGGTGATAAATTTCAAAATAGTGAAATTTCTTTTAGTCAATGCATAATTAAGCTCTGGAATTAGTTGCCAGAGGATGTGGTAAAAGCTATTAGAATAGCTGCATTTAAAAATGGTTAGGACAAGTTCCTGGAGGAAAAGTCCATAAACTATTATTATGGTGACATTGCAGAAATACATTGCTTATTCTTGAGATAAGCAGTTTGGAATCTGTGTATCCCATGGGATCCTGCCAGGAACTTGTGACCTGGATTGCCCAGTTTTGGAAACAGGATACTGGGCTTGATGGAGCTTTGGTGTGACCTAGTATGGCAAATTGTATATTCTTATATTTTTAAGACTTTAGGTGGGATTGGGAAGCTAAACATTAAATGTTTTATAAAAATGTAATCATTGAATAGGTGGGATTGGACTTTAAAATTGAACTTCGCTAGTTAGTGCTGATTTTGTGTACTTGCTAACTAGCTGCACAAATGGCAGGGCTAAATCTAGCCAGTCCAAATGGTTTTAGGACCGTTTCCAACAGATAACTTAGGCCTGGATTTATCAAAATGCAGTAAATATTGCATGTGATGGGAAAAGGGGTGTGTTTTATGGTAATAGGGAGTTTATTGCAATTTGCACTAATACCTATGCGAAGAGCTAATTAACTGCAAATTGTGATCATTTTTTTGCACTTTCAGATACGTGCCCAGAATGTGGTGTTTCCTACATACAACCACTGGGGGGACCATGTGTACTACCATGAGAGAGAGAGTGACTGACTGACTGACTGACTGGCCATAATGCCCTGACCCTAGATAGGTGTTTATATCTCTATGGGAGGCCCACCTACTAACTCGAGGTGAGGTTTAGGTTTTAGTGTAGGGGTTAGGGGCCACTTTAACATTCAATGTGAGATGTACGAACAAAGCAGTGCTCTCTTGTGAACATTTGATGACCCTCAGAGTGAGGAAATGCACCCAAAGATGACATTTGTGCAATGTTCTCTCAACCTAGCTTGATGGGCTCTCTACCTGGGTAACATCAAGCTAGGTTGAGAGAACACTGCACAAATCTCATCTTTGGGTGAGTTTCCTCACTCCGAGGGTCATCAAATGTTCACAAGAGAGCACTGCTTTGTTCGTACATCTCACATTGAATGTTAAAGTGGCCCCTAACCCCCTACACTAATACTTAAACCTCACCTCGAGTTACTAGGTGGGCCTCCCATAGAGATATAAATATGTATCTAGGGGGATGGCATTATGGCTAGTCTCTCTCTCTTACCCTCTCTCCCTCCCCTGAGGTCTCTGATAGCTAGGTGGACCCTCTGGAAGCTTCAAAGTACCAAAACCAGCATCTGTGAAAAACATTGCAATGGGTGCTACAGCCGTAATGCAAGCTATTGCACAGCTTAACACTCCTGAAAACATTGTAGCTAAAATCAACATTAAAGCCGTGCGATAGGGCTTCACAGAACGGTAAACCCAGCCTACTCCCACCCCAACTCCTCTTTTTCAGATTTGCATCGCACCATATGATATGGTGCTATCGCATGCGTTAAAGATGTTTTCGCATGCGTTAAGGGCTTATCGCATGCGTTAACAGGGCTTTTTGCATGCAAAAATGCCTTAACTCATTTTGATAAATGAGGGGTTAGTTGATTAGGTTCAACTGAGCATTTTCATAAAAATAACCAGTTAATTTTGACTGATTATCTTTGCCGCTCAGCAGCTTTTGAAAATTGACACAAAAAAGTTAATCATGGACCCTAGCAGAAATTAACTATTGAGCGTGAATATGATTTGCTTGAGACACTATTTTCTGCTCTGTGTTATTGTGCACATGTGCAGGATTAAGAACCTAAAAACCTAAGAAATGCCATGCTGGGTCAGACCAAGATCCATCGAGCCCAGCATTCTGTCTTAGACAATGGCCAGTCCAGGTCACAATTACCTATCAGATTTCCAATAATTGATTTGGTTTTTTTGTATCACACTCCCAAGGTAAGTGATGGCTTTCCAAAATTTACCTGGCTAACAGGGTCATTCATCAAAATGCGTTATGACGTTAACGCATGCTTAACTCATTATCGCATGATTTAACACCATAACGCATATGATAATAGCAGTAGCACACGGCGCAAATGCAAATTTTGGGAAGGGGTAGGATTAGGAGGAGTTTGGGCGGGAGATATGAAAACGAGGAGCAATATTACGGAAATAAATATATCTTTTTCCCTGGCATTAAGCTGTGCGATATGACTGAAATGGCTATAATGTAATTCGCGATAAATTTTTTGAACTGCATTTTGGCCATTTCTGGGCTTGGGAGGGGAGAGGAACAGAGTGGAGTAGAGAGAGAGAGAGAGAGAGAGAGAGAGAGACTCTGGGGAGGCCTTCACAGTATGTGCCTATTTTATGCCTATATGAGGGGCAGCTAATAGCTTGACTTGTGAGGTGTTTAAGGTTTAGGGGCCAGGTTTTCATGCATAGTTAGACATACGAATGGCACAGTACATCTCTGTGAAGATTTGATGTCATTTTGAGTGAAGAAAGTCTCACAGATGACATTTTGTACTATGTTATCTCGCCCTAGCTTGAGTTGGGGCAACCAGAGGTGCACATACTCAGTGCGTGGTTACACTATGAGATCTATACAAAGGCATTATGATATTCTCAGTTTCATTTTCTTTCTTTCCAAATAGTATGTTAAGAATTATTTGCCTTTTTGACTGACGCCGCATACTGAGTCAAAGATTTCAAGGTATTATCCACAAGGACTCCGAGGTTTTTTTTTTCTGGATGGTGACTTTTAACACGTAACCAGCATCATATACTAATATATGGGATTATTTTTCTTTAAGTGTATTACTTTGCTCTTATCTCCATTAAATTGCCTTTGCCAATCAGAATCCTAGTCTTATACAATTTGAAGAGAGACCAGAGGACCTTCTGCCTTTCCTCACAATCCGCTGCAGTTTTAACAAATTTGAATAATTTTGTCACCTGCAGATTTGATCACCTCACTCTTTTTTTCCAAATCATGTATGAATATGCTAAATAACCTTAGGTACCAATACAGATCTCTAGGGCACTCCACTAACCTCCTTTCTTCATTCAAAAAGCTGACCATTTAGTTCTACCCTCTGTTTCCTGTTTATCTAGTTACCAAACCTCAATAGAACACAGCCTCCGATCCCAAGATCTTCCAATTTCCTGAGGGATTTTGTCAAATGGTTTCTGAAAATCCAAATACACTATATCAACCAACTCATCTTTGACCACATGTTTAACACCCTCAAAAAGTCTAGTAAATTGGTAAGGCAAGACATCCCTTTGCAAAACCCATGTTGACTCTCTCCCATTAAACCATGTATATTTATGTAGTCAGAAACTTTGTTTTTAATAATAGCTTCAACCATTTTGCCAGTACAGATGTCAGGCTCACCAGTCTGTAGTTTCTTAGCTCACCCTGGAGCCCTTCTTAAAATTTGGCTTCACACTGGTCACCTTCCTATTTTCTGGTACTATGGTTGTTTTAAATGCTAGGTTAGAATTCACCAGAAACAGGGCTGTGACTTCATTTTTAATTTTCTCTGGTGTGCAAACCATCTAGTCTTGGTGATTTGTTATTCTTTAGTCTGTCAATCTGAGTTATTACAAACTCTATTTTCACAGTGATTCCATCTAGTTGCTCAGTCATTACCATAAAAATATTTATGGTATGAGTAGGACTCCTGACATCCTCCTCAGTAAAGACAGAAGCAAATAATTGTTTTTCTGCTATTTCCTTGTCATCTCTGACTACCCCTTATAACCCTTGGTCATCTATCAGTCCAATTGACTCCTTCAAAGGTTTTTGCTTCAGATGAACTTGAATAAGTTGTTGTTGCTTGTTTTTACATCTATCAAGCTTCTTTTAAAATTATCTCTTATCCTGCTTAACTATTTTTTTTACATTTAGCTTGCCAGTGCTTATATTCTCCTTATTTTTCTCATTTGGGTCTGCTTTCCAGTTTGAATGATGACCTTTTGTCTTTAATTGCCACTTTTATGTCACGATTAAACCAGGCTTTTCTCTCAGCTCTTCTTTCTCCTCCTCCAGAAATATGTAAAATCGTAGTTAGTCCCTGTTTTTGTTGTCAGTGTCGTGTGCAGAGAGGGAGAATAACTGGACCTGAGTATGGGGGATCCAATTGAGGTGAAAGAGGTGATTGTTGAATGGTTTTGTATGTTGTCTTGTGATACTTGTTGCCCGTAATCTCTCTTATCATGTTTGTTTCTATATACTGATATGCTTGTGATGGTCGGTGTTTGTCTGTTGATCTTAGCCGGTATCAAGTTTTAGCATTGTGTGATAAGGTTTGTAAAAGAGGAGTGTCAGTGGAGAGTATGGAGCATGGTAGGAGCCAAGTAACAGCGTGGGTGCATAGAAGTGCCAGATTTTGACTACAGAGTGTGCATAGAAGGTCAAATTGTGAAGATGAGCAGGAGGGGAGAAGACAAGGTTGCCAGAAAGATTAGTGGAGCAGAGTTTCTGCTGGAGAGGAAGCATTAGTTTTGCCAGTTTGTGATGGTAGAAGAGGGGAGCCTAGAATTCAGTAGGGATGTGCATTTGTTGTGAACGAATGTGCAATCCGCAACGTATAGGTCCCTAATCGTTGCATTCGCGAAACGTATGGCGAATCCCCACGAATGCAATGAATCCTGAACGAATAAACCCCCCACCCTCCTGACCCCCCAAGACTTGCAAAAAGTCCCTGGTGGTCCAGCGGGGGTCCTGGAGCGATCTCTTGCACTCGGGCCGTCGGCTGCCAGTATTCAAAATGGCGCCGATAGCCTTTGCCCTTACTATGTCACAGGGGCTACCAGTGCCATTGGTAGCCCCTGTGACATAGTCACCCCCCACCCTCCTGACCCCCCCCCCAAGGCAAGTCTTGGGGGGGGGGGGTCAGGAGGGTGGGGTTGTAGTTAATTAAATTTAAAGGAAATGAATGCCGAATTCAACGTATTAACAGATCGGGCTTTCCCCCCTTGACCGAATGCAACATATCTGGGCCCCGATGAATACGTATTCCGAATCCAACGTATACTTTCCGGCTGCACATCCCTAGAATTCAGTATTAATACCCAGTAAGCACAGGGAAGAATAGATGACAGAAGGGCATGCGAAGAGTTGGAAGGAAGGACTGACTGCAGTTCCCAATCTTACAAGTTTCTCAGGACTGAGTGCCGGTGATGCAGAGTCAGGGACACAGTTGTGGATGGTGAAGTACAGCCCAGTGGAAAACAAGGTCCTACAATGATTTCTAGATAATTGTAGCATCTGGTTTGGTAATGATTGAACTTAGAAATTCTTGACTAGTAATAAGTGCACCAGAAGTCTATAATAGCAGATGTTAGCAGTTTAGGCTTGGTGTCCAGGATTTCAAAGAAATTAAACAGTATAGGGACTGCAGATGCACCATCAGGGAGAAGACAGCCAGGATATGGCAATAACTGAACAAGGTGCAGGATGTGTCTGTGCTCTCCTTATCAACTATGGAACGATCATTTACCATAGCAGGAACCAACATCTGGAACAAAATGCCCACAGACCTGCGCCAGGAGCCGTGCCATAAAAAATTTAAATAAAACTTAAAGACTTGGCTCTTCAGACAAGCCTATACATAATGGTCACCTCATCCTCAGAACTACCCATCACACACGATATCTCAACGGTTATTTCTTACTGGTAAAAATCAATTGTATACATTAATGTATCCCCATACAATATATTACCCTATACCAAGCTGATTTCAACCAATCACTCCTCTTGCTGCAATTGCTTGAAAGCTCTTAACTGTACATAGTTTCTCTCAAGAGATGACATCCCCCTGATAGGCTAGACTCTTTTGTACTATATGCATATGCTATTGTTTTTTGTTACTTACTTTATTAGATATAGGCTTGTTTGATTCTCAATTGATTGTAAAGCTTGTTGCTGAATTATGGTTCATTGTAAACCGAGGTGATGTTTGTAACGTGCCGCGGTATAAAAAAAATCTCTAAATAAATAAAATAACTACGACTGGAGGAATGGCTTTGTAGAAACATGGGACTATAAGCCATTTTTGACATCTCAGAAGTCCTGGATACTATCATTGCTGAAGTGCATGACAAGACAGCAGGTTTGTATCTTTCAAATACAAAACAAAGTCCAATGTCCAGGACTACATGCATCTCAAAATGAGGTCTCTTTGTTGGAAAATGGAGAGAATTCATTTTTTATGGAGAGGGTGGTGGCGGGCTAACAAGTGAAGGTGAACCTATTACCCAGTGAAAGAAGAGGCTTGGAAGAGGGTTTGGCAAAGTACCAGCTGAACAAATTCCACTCATGTGCTGCAACATCTATACTTGCTCTTTCTTTTAGCTGCTGCTGCTACTAGCACCCAGAGCACCCACAGAGCTCCGGTCTGAGCTGTGACCATATAAGGAGGTAGCCAAATGCAGCCCTGGGGAATCAAAGCAAGAATTTGCAGACTTGGTTCCTGAAATTGTTTCACAGAGATCCATAATCAGCTTACCATTCCTGGATACCATAGATAGTTTTAGGATACAATTGGCAGAAGAGTTCCTGCTGCCAGAGGCATCCCATACCAGCCCCCTACAGCTGACTTCGTTGACTAGGTGATACATTATTCACTGATCATGGAGGGCTACACTATCGTATGCGCCCTGTAGTTTTCAGATAACAGTTCCTGGGCAACATTCTACAAAAGCTTCATGTGTCTGGGAAGGGAGATGTGTTTACAAGTCCTTTGAAAACAGATGATGCTGAAGATCACGGACAACATGACAAAAGATGCTGAACAAATAATCTGATGTGGAGCAGCAGTTCATGGATAAACAGCAGTCATATCTGACCTTGGTCTTCCCTCCAAGCAGACCTTTGAAAGGCTGTCAACAACTCTCATGTCTTTCATGTGCACTGTATGCATTAACAACACTCCTCAGGAGCCCATGTATCAGAGGGAGTTGGAAGGCCTGAAGGCTGCACATTTGTTCTATGGGGCAAGAGGCTACCTATTATACTTCATAGCTCAAGAACCTGTAGAGCATAAGTGAGTGTGCATAATGTTTAACTTCTGAGACTGTATCTTTTGTATATTTTTACGGTCTTCAGTTGGTAGGCCCCACCAGTAATGTATGCATAAGAGAATAAGTGATGTTGTTTTCTTATAAATATCTCACTTCTTTTGTACTATGTATAACATTTACAGCAATATTGCTATATAGTTTTTCAGCACAAACATTGGGCCGGATTTTAAAAGCCCTACGCGCGCCTGGCATATTTTAAAAAGGCCCGGCGACGCGCGTAAAGTCCCGGGACGCGTTTAAGTCCTGGGGCTTGCAAAAAGGGGTGGAGCGGGGGCAGGGATAGAGGCCTCCAACATAGTGGCCATTTGCCACTGTGTCGGAGGATCGCGTGCCGGAAGACTGCCGGCGCGTGCAACTTGCGCCTGCCCTGAGGCAGGCGCAAAAGGTAAGACAAAAGTCGGGGGGGGGGGGTGTTTAGAGTAGGGCTGGGGGGGAAAAGTTAGGGGAATGGGTGGGAAGGTCAGGCTAGGGGGAAGGGAACGGGGGAAGGCAGTGTGGCTCAGCGTGCGCCCCCTTGCGCGCGCCGAACGGGTGTACATGTGTGAGCATCGGGTAGCGTACACACCTTTTAAAATCTACCCCATTTTGTTTTGACATAATCTTGAGTCTAATATTAATAGGCATTTGGCCAGATAACTCATAAGTTATTAAGCAAATGCCTAGTTTTCAATATCCCTGGTTCTTATTTTGCTAACTTTTTTATCCAGATAAGTAGTGGGCATTCTGAGGCAGGGACGAGTTAGCTGGATAGCTTATCTGGCATTGCTGTCTGAGCAATGTTGGAAGCACCTGGGGATCAGAGTATATTGTGATCCCAGTGCTAGACAGGGGTTGACTAAGATGTAATGGATATAGGGTGTGTGAGCTCTTAGTGCTGCGGTACTGTTGACACAGCCTCGAGGGCAAACCCCCTAGGCCTATGCCGGCAACGGGCGAATGGATTTGATAATGGGCCAGACTGGAGCTTCACCTATACCAGCCGCCTCCCCCTTGGTTTGAGCCTTTGGGTTCTAGTGGCTGGCAAGACTTAAGCTGGACCCTGGGCAGAGGTCATAGAGTCCAGGCAGCAGGCAATTGTAGTCAGGTCTGGAGTAGCAAGCCAAAGGAGAAATGGACACACAGGAGACACTGAGGACAGGAATAAGGAAGACAGGCTGGACTGGAAGATAAGGCAAGGCTGGATGAGGTAAGGCAAGGCTGGAAGACTAATCAAGGAACAGGATCTTTGGCAACATACACTGCAGGGAATGCAGGAGACCAGTTGCTGAGGAAAAGACTAGCTGGAGGCTGTGTGATATCTTTTGAATATAGCTAGTTAAAGCTAAAGTTATCTGGCTACCTGTAGCCAGATAACTTTAAAACTAACTGGCGATATTCGAAAGATGGCCAGTTAGATTTAAAGTTACATTGCATTCAGAAAGTATTCAGACCCCTTCACTTTTTCCACATTTTGTTACATTACAGCCTTATTCTAAAATGGATAATATGCATTTTTCCCCTCTTCAATCTGCATACAATACCACATAATGCAAAGCAAAATCAGACTTGTAGAAATTTATGCAAATTAATTTAAAAAAATCTGAAACATCACATTTACATAAGCATTCAGACCCTTTACTCAGTACTTTATTGAGGCACCCTTTGCAGCAATTACAGCCTCAGGTCTTCTTGGGTATGATGCTACAATCTTGGCATACCTGTATTTGGGAATTTTCTCTCATTCTTTTCTGTGGACCCTCTCAAGCTCTGTCAGGTTGGATGGGGAGCGTCAATGCACAGCTATTTTCATGTCTCTTCAGAGATGTTCAATCAGGTTTAAGTCCAGGCTCTGGCTGGGCCACTCAGGGACATTCACAGGCTTGCCCTGAAGTTATTTCTGCATTGTCTTGTCTGTTTGCTTAAGGTCATTGTCCTGTTGGAAGGTGAATTGTTGCTCAAGACTGAGGTCCAGAGCACTCTGGAGCAGGTTTTCATCAGGGATCTCTCTCTGTACTTTGCTCCTTTCATTTTTCCCTTGATCCTGATTAGTCTCCCAGTTCCTGCAAATGGCAAACATCCCCACAGTATAATGCTGCTGCCAGCGTACTTCACCGTAGGAATGGTATTTGCTAAGTGATGAGCAGTGTCTGGTTTCCTCCAGATATGATGCTTGGCATCCAGGCCAAAGAGTTCAGTTTTGGTTTCATCAGATCAGAAAATCTTGTTTCTCATGTTCAGAGAATTCTTTAAGTGCCTTTTGGCAATCTCCAAGCAGGCTGTTGTGTGGTTTTTACTGAGGGAGTGGCTTCCTTCTGACCACTCTACCATAAAGGCTTGATTGCTGGAGTGCTGCAGAGATGGTTGTACTTCTGGAAGGTTCTCCCATCTCCACAGCAGCTCTGTCAGTGACCATCAGATTCTTGGTTAACTTCCTGACCAAGGACCTTCTCTCCCCTGATTGCTCAGTTTTGGTGGTTGGGCAGCTCTAGGAAGAGTCCTGGTGGTTCCAAACTTCTTCCATTGAAGAATGATGGAGGCCACTGTAGTCTTTGGGACTTTCAATGCTGTAGCAATTCTTTGTACCCTTCCCCAGATCTGTGCCTCGACACAATCCTGTCCCGGAGGTCTACAGCCAATTCCTTCAACTTCATGAGTTTGATTTTGCTCTGAAATGCACGGTCAACTGTTGGACCTTATAGAGGCAGGGTTGTGCCTTTCCACCTCATGTCCAATCAAATGAATTTACCTCAGGTAGATTCCATTCAAGTTAGAGAAACATCTCAAGGATGATCAGTGGAAACAGGATGCACCTGAGCTCAACTTTTGAGTGACATAGTGAAGTGTCTGACTAATTATGCAAATGTAATATTTCAGGTTTGTTTGTTTTTTGTTTTTTTTTAATTTGCCAAATTCCTTCAAACCTGATTTTGTTTCATCATTATGGGGTATTGTGCATAGATTGAAGAGGGAAAAATGCATATTATCCATTTTAGAATAAGATTGTAACATAAGAACATGTGGCAAAAGATAAAGGGTCTGAATACTTTCTGAATGCATTGTATCCAGCTTAGAGTTAGCTAGATAACTTTATTCTGGGATATTCAGCTGGATATCCAGGATTACTTATCTACCCAAATTTATCTGGATAAATTATCCATTATTCAGCTTTTTCTATATTGGCCTTCCAGTTTTTAGTGAATGAGTTTGTTCTGTTTCACAGTTTATAAAAGTTTTTTGTGTATTATAATGGCTGGCAGTTATGATATGTAGGTTATAAGACATTCTTGCTGCCCTCTGCACACTCTCTCACTCTTTCTCTTTTTTCCTCTTTCTCCTTACCTTCTCTCTCCCCTCCTATCCTTTCTTCCTTCTTTCTGTGTCTTCTTTCTATCCATTCTCCTTGCCAAAATACTTCCATTTTCTCCCATAAACTGCCTCTTGCAAGCTTGTTGGCTTTCCAGAGCATGTACAACCAGTGCCTGACATATATTCTGGATTGGGTGATAAATATTTAGTGTTAATGTGTGGGTGAAAATGTATGCTCGGTTTGTTGACCAGAGTGATAACTTTAGTGTGCTCATTATGCATTCATTTTCTTAACATTATGCTAATTTGCATGTGCACAAGTGGTAGAATTTCATGTTCACATGATAAAACTTTGGGAGTTAGGCTCCCAAATTGGCTTTTCTGAAAATTTACTAGTGCTGAGGTCTTAAATTATAAGCATAGAAAGTGACTACAGGGCCAGAGTTAGGGTAGGGAAAAAGTTACATGCTTGGCATTAATTTTCAGCATTAGGCACCAAACATAGGATCCTAGTTTAGTCTATTTATTTTATTGACTTTAATATACCTGAACACTAGGCAAATGAATAGCAGTCCTAAATTTATGTGAACTTTCAACTGAAATTTGGTCTTATTTTGCTGAAATTATGTACTTAGGAACCTAAATTTAAGTGCTCAGCATTTTTTGAATATCAACCTCTAAGGCTTTTCTGGATATGATGTCATTTGTCATGTACATTAAAATGTTTTGCTGTGTAGGATAACTGTTATTTATATATTTATTTATTTAAACATTTTTATATACTGAACATATAGGGGTAGATTTTAAAAGGCGCGCGCGGGAGTAGATTTGTTCGCGCAACCTGGCACGAACAAACCTACTCCCGATTTTATAACATGCGCGCGCTGCCACGTGCATGTTATAAAATACAGGGTCGGCGCGCGCAAGGCTGCGCAAAATCAGCAGCCTGCGCGCGCTGAGCCGCGCAGCCATCCTCCGTTCCCTCCGGCCACCCCCCCCCACCTTCCCCTCCCTTCTCCTATCTAACCCACCCCCAGTCCTAACTAATTCCCCCCCAACCTTTATTTTAAAAGTTACGCCTGCCCCGGCCAGCTGCCCGGCGCACCATGTTCCGGTCCGGGGGCTGGTCCGGAGGCTGCGGCCACGCCCCCGGAACGCCCCCCCGATGACACGCAGGCCGCGACATGCCCCCGTCACGCCCCCCCCCAGGAAAGCCATGGGACTTGCGCACTGCCGAGCCTATGCAAGATAGGCTCGGCGCGCTCAGGGGGTGGAAGGGGCAGCTTTTAAAATCTGCCCCATTGTTTGCACTTCCCGTTGGTTTACAGATAAGTTGGGGACAAACCATTCTTACTTTGTCTCAAAAACATAATAACTGATGTAAAGTAAAAAATAGTCATTTTTATAAATAATTAAATTAAAATTAAAAGTTTAAAAATTAAAATTACTACTGGATAGTGCCCATTGGAATTACCAAAATCTCATTAAAGTTCTATACTATGCATTACAAAATAATAAAATACATTGTTGTTATTAAAATACCATCACTAA
The DNA here is from genome assembly GCF_901001135.1 of Rhinatrema bivittatum. Classification (NCBI taxonomy): domain Eukaryota; kingdom Metazoa; phylum Chordata; class Amphibia; order Gymnophiona; family Rhinatrematidae; genus Rhinatrema; species Rhinatrema bivittatum. The sequence goes on along the minus strand of NC_042621.1, from coordinate 251,213,866 downwards.
TGGTAATTATAATTAGCAACTGTTTATTTAACCTACATTAGGCACTGTATCTTTTACTTATACCTATATTAGGCAATGTATTTTTACTGGTTAACCCCATATTTACTTATCCAAGTTATATCGACCTGTTCTTTGTAAGACATTTACTTGTCAATGTTATTGTTCTGTTAAAATGTAAACCGAATTGATCAGTAATTCTGTTATTGGAAAGTCGGTATATAAAAATGCTAAATAAATAAATAAATAAATATCATTTGAAAACTAAATTTTATAAATTTTTTAGAAAAATTTATTTAAATAAAATTTTAAAATTCCATGGGAGAGTCAATAAAAGGAAAATTAGTCTGGCTTGTTGTTGGCCTGCGCAAGCAACCATGTTTTTAGCTGTTTCTTAAATGGTTGTATACTAGCCTCTAATCGAATGTTGAGTGGAAGAGAGTTCCAGAGCTTTGGCCCAGCCAAAGAGAGAGCCCTTTCCCTGACTGCATTTAAGTGTGCTGATTTTGGTAATGAACTGTGTGTAGTACCTTGCCCAGAGACCTTAAATTACGTGAAGCAGTGTGAATATGAAGGGATGCGTTCAGCCATACTGTATTGTCACCATAAATTGTTTTGTGGATGAGAGTCAAACATTTGTACTGAATTTGGGAGTGTATGGGCAGCCAATGGAGATCCCTCAATATGGGGGTAATATGGTCGAATTTATTGGAATTGGTCAACAGGCATGCAGCAGCATTTTTCAAAAGCTGCAAAGGACAGATGATGCTGAAGGAAGGCCCAAAAAGAGAGCATTGCAGTAATCAATCTTAGAAAATAAAAGAGCTTGGAGAACTGTTCGAAAGTCGTTATTGTGCAATAGGGGTTTCAGTTTCTTTAAAATTTGTAATTTGTAAAAGCCATCTTTAATGGTGGCTTATATAAACACCTGTAAATTAAGTTCACTATTGAATATTGCACCAAGGTCCCTGACTTCCTGTTTGTGAGCTTTAATGAATTGACCCCATTTTGTCATTCAGTATAAGCCTTTTGAACAATTTGTACAGGAGAGAAATAGATCAAAGACTATTGGAATCCAATGATTCTCTTCCAGATTTGAGTTTTCTACTATTTTGGCTTACAACAGGTTTAGGGATTTATAGTAGTTCCATAGAACTTGCAGAGGTAGAATAAACAGTGTTGAATTTTTAGTCTGACCCATTTCATTTGTTCCTTCTGCATGCCATCCAGGTCTGCCACTTTACCATTCCTTGAGGATTTAATGCCAGCATTGAGAAGGTCATTTTGAGCTGTTTGGTGAGCTCATGATTAAGTGGTTTTTGGTGGCAAGACAAGGTTTTGGTTGTCTTTATGATGCATGTCCATTCAGAATGAACTTTTGGGCCATTTCATTTGATGTAATATTATAATGTTGATTTGCGTTATGGATATCACTGCTGAGTTTGTATATAGTAGTTCAGGCCTTCTTTCTGTTGTCTGTCATGTTTTTATTTTCAATTAATACCTGCCAGACTTTTCAGTGTTCTTCTTTGGTAGTCAAAGCCAAGTTTTCTCCTAGTGTGGTGGTGTCCTTTACAAAAGGATCTGATTTGAACTTCTCTTTGTATTGCAATTACAGATCTGCAGCTTCTGGCATCAGGCCACATACGCAGCTTGTTCCATAGCCTCAAGGAATGTTCTATCTTGCAGATATTTGTACAGCATTTATGACTTGATTATAATTTTTAGCCAGGGGTTCATTATGTTTAGTGGCTGCTGCTTATATCCCCACCTGTTTGCCTTTTTGATATTGAAATGACAGTGGAAAGTTATGGCTCCTGGTGTATACTGAATATAGGTGGGTCAATATTGAAAATGCAGAATTGAGCTGAGGATGCATTTGTTCAGGATTCTGCCCTGTTGTTGCCAATAACCAGGTCATCTGGTTTGTATCTCATTTCCATCTGTGGCTTTTAAAAGATTTTGGTTGTTGGTCATGTTGCAGACTGAGGTATTGTATGGGTGCCCAGACTTTCACTAGCTAATTCTCCAAGTTGGTCTCTTCATATCCCATAATACACTATGGCAAGTAGAAATTAATGATGTTTAACTATGACCTTTTGTGGGCAATTTCAGTAGTGGGAAGTCAGTAAAAGTGAAACATTCTCCCGGTTAAAAGGATAGAATTATTTCTCCCTAAATTGACAAAATCTCAACAGTATTTTCAGTAACATTATTTACCATTAGTGTTCAGACCTGCTTAATACATATCCTCTGCATCAACTTGAGCCTTGGCATTAGCCTTGTCTCTGTGATATGGCTAAAAATATGCACACTGTCATACTTTCAGCCACATTCATAGAGAAGCGAGGACATTTTTTGATAAATGTTTACCTATGTAAACACTTTTGAAAATTGCCCTGAATATTATTATTAAGTGATATAAATCAAAATACAAAAGGAGAACGTGAGGATCAAGGAACTCCAAGTACTAACTTCACTTTAATCTGATAAATACTCTAAAGTAAGTACCCAAGTGTAATATTCTTACTGATTTCAACTGAAAAAAAAAAAGAATGAAGAGGAGGAAAAAACTTCAGATAGGAGCCATTCACCTTAGGTTGAGTAAACTACTAAAGATGTTAATCATTGGTGAGAAGAACCTCCATAGTCAATGCAGCTTTTAGATTGGTAGAAAAGCCAATGATATTTGGACTGCATTTGAAGCTCACATATATAGGAGTTCAAGTTTGTAGGACTTTTCTCTTTAATTCAACAGACTAGTTATGTTTTTTTTTTATTTATTGTCATTTTTAATAAATACAATCAAGCAATTCTTGAAAAAAGTAATAATAAAAAAAGCCTATTACAATAAGCCTTCAGAAAATAAAAAAAAAAAATTAACAGTAATGCCAAATAATCCAAGATCTCAAAATCTAAGGGTCCAAGCACAATTACAAAAGAAATCAAATCAAGATACTAGCAGCAATGGAATCTAATACATAAGTAAGAAATAGCCCCCAGTATGAGATTATACAGCATCAGAAGGAGATAAATCACATTCAGGTCGATCCAGTAAAGTGTGCTCCGTCGGAGCGCACTGTCACCCTGCTCTGGACGCGTGTTTTCCCTTACCCCTTATTCAGTAAGGGGAGGAAAACACGCGGCCCACCCGCGGCACCTAATAGCGCCCTCAACATGCAAATGCATGTTGATGGCCCTATTAGGTATTCCCGAGCGATCCAGTAAGTAAAATGTGCAGCCAAGCCGCACATTTTACTCTAAGAAATTAGCGCCGCCCAAAGGTCGGCGCTAATTTCTTCCGGCACCAGGGAAGTGCACAGAAAAGCAGTAAAAACTGCTTTTCTGTGCACCCTCCGACTTAATATCATAGCGATATTAAGTCGGAGGTCCCCAAAAGTAAAAAAAAGTAAAAAAAAAAAAAAAAAAAAATTTTTGAATTCGGCCCGCAGCTGTCGGGCCGAAAACCGGACGCTCAATTTTGCCGGCGTCCGGTTTCCGAGCCCGTGGCTGTCAGCGGGCTCGAGAACCGACGCCGGCAAAATTGAGCGTCGGCTGTCAAACCCGCTGACAGCCGCCGCTCCAGGCTAAAAGGAGGTGCTAGGGACGCGCTAGTGTCCCTAGCGCCTCCTTTTCCTCGTTTGCACCGCGTCGCCTAATTTAAATACTGGATCGCTCGCACCGGCGAGGGGCCGGTGCGCGCGCCGGGAGAGCGGGCGTTAGTCCGCTCTCCCACGGACTTTACTGGATCGGGCTGTTACAGAGAAATCCTATCAGAGAGAAATTTAGAAAGTTGAGAAGGATGAAAGAAAATATATGAAACATCACAGTATTTACTGGACATTTACATGGGTAGTAGTTATGTTTTTTCATTTTAGAAATGTTTATGTGCATTGAATAATCTAACTTTTGATTCATGCCATGTTTTATATTTATAACAGATTAGGTTCTGTTTTATTAGTACAGTAAAAGAAAATATTTTAAAAAGCTAAACACTACAAAGATAAATGCTTCTGCACTACAAAAATGCAGAGCACTTACATAAGTCCAGAGTATTTTTGGGGTTGTCTTTTTTTTTCCCAGATGGTACTAAATACAAGCATCTTTCTTGCTACCTGCTTCTATCATTGCCCCGCCAGATCCTAATACCCTGTAACTGTGCAACCCTGTGGTGCCTCCAGTACCCCGCCCGCATCCTCTCTTCTGTAGGTAATCGGCACCGGCCTGCAGGAATGCGCAGGAGATGCCTGTTGCAGCAGCCAGTCCACGTGCCACAGCAGAACATGGGAGAGGCACGCTGCTTCAGAGGGGAACCTGTGCTTTGCATGCTGTCCCCCCACACACCCCCCTTCGGCATGAATAGAGTCTCTTGGTCCTTTCCTTGCCATTGAGAAAGGGAGGACTGTTCAGCTGCTGCTGAAAGACTGGAAGTGCTCTGGATGGAGAATAGTGAAAATCCTGTCCCAGAGCCCATCCCACTGGGGAAGAAAGAGGGACTGCTGCCCCGGGGACAGAAGAGGTGAAATGTGTGGGCCCCCTGTAAAGAGAGGGTGGATCCAGCCTGCCTGGAGAGAGGAGAGAGTCAGAGAGGGACCCTTTCTCTTCCCCTCGTCCCTGCTCCCTGGATAGAAGGCTGAATGCCGCCTTTTTCCCCAGCTCCCAACATTTCTCATGTTTCTTTATGACTTCCGAAACAGGCAGCAGAATACCCTTATCTATCTCTTCTCTCAGCAGGCAGGCTGAATTTTCTGTTCGTAGTTCAAGGGGCATGGAGTTCCATAGTGTGGGGCCTGCGAGGGAGATAGCTCTTTTTGTTGTGGTAGTGAGTCTGGTAGATTTGATTGAGGGAGGGCGGAGCGTTCCTTGAAGAGTGGACCGAATTGGTCTTGTGGATGTGTATGAGATGAATGGAGGGTTGATCCAGTGGAGGTTTTCATTTAGAATACGTTTGTGGATGAGGGATAAGGTTTTGTATAGGATTCTTGATTTTATTGGTAGCCAATGTAAGTCTATGAGTGTGGGTGTGATATGATCTCTTTTTTTTTTTTAATTGGTAAGGATACGGGCAGAGGCATTTTGTAAAAGTTGTAAGGGTTTGATGTGGGAGGAGGGGAGGCCAAGGAAGAGAGAATTACAGTAATCAATTTTGGAGAAAATAATAGCCTGTAGCACAGTGCGGAAATCTGCGAAATAAAGTAGAGGTCTGAGTTTTTTAATTGAAAGTTATCCTCTTAAAAAGTGAACTTTAAAAGTTATCCTCTAAAAAGTGAATTTTAAAAGCCTGGCGCAAATCAGGGATGCGTGAACAAGTCAGGGTTGCATGTGCCCATCATGTTTTAAAAGCCATCCAGATATGTGCATATCTCCCACTACATGCACATCTTGCTCTGATTCATAAATGGGCGTGGTCTCAGCAGGGTATGGGCATATTCTGGGGCAGCGCAAATACGTATGTGCCTGGCCCCGCACCCAGGTCTAGTGCCGTGTAAGTTTACTTTTTCTATGAAGATACTTTTTTCTATGAAGATACTTCTATAAGTATAAAGTATATAAAAGTATATAACAGTATATAAAAGTATATAAAAGTATATAAGTATATAAGTATATAAAAAAGTATATAAAGTATATAAAAAACTCTTAAATAAAATAAATAAATAAGTTTAAAAAAAGAAAAAGAAAACTAGCCATATCTGAGGGGTTTTAAGTGTCTGGGCTAACTGGGTGGAATGAAGGCTCTTAAACTAGGGGTTTTGGAGGACCTACCCCTTAATTGGGCGAACTGGTGAAACTGGCAATTGTGCACACCCCTTTTAAAATTCCATGACTTAAATGCTGGAAGCTGAATTTGCCCACCCACTTAAAATTAGGTGCACATGTGCAAGCAGCCAGGCTATTTTATAACGTGCGTTTCTGGGTGCGTGCTGACACACATGCACCAATGTGTGCCTGTGCGCTGGTTTGAAAGTTATTGGCCCACATTGTAAGCCCTTTGGGAACACTGAAATATTGTATTTGAATTCATTTTGCCTTAGCTACCAATGAGAAGGCATGAGCTAAATTAAAAAAAATAAATTGTTACTCTAATGTGATTTTTATAAATGAATACATATTTAGTATGTACTGAACCCCTCATTCTACTGTATTTAGATTTAAGAATGGATTGTCAAGTGAAACATAAATACTGCAGAAAAGGAAATTACTTGGTTTGTTTATTTCATTTCCCTTTGTCCTGAGACACTATTTAAATGTGTCATAGAACTGCTGTGATTTGGCTCTGATAATGTAATAATCTGGTAATTGTTTCTAAAAAGAAATAATCCTTCTGTTAACAGTTGAATAATAGCTGTTCTGTATGGAATAACAAAAGAATAACTAGTTGAAAGTAAATTAGAAACCAAATTACGGGCTTATAAACTAAGCTTTCTCCTCTATAGACACAATGCAAAAAAGTCTTAGTGAATCAGGCCCTAAAATAGGTTTCTTGAAGCTGATTTGTTGACTAAGTCTCATATTGACTGACTTCTATATGGTTCTGTATTTTTTTTTATGATATTGATTTTATCATGAATGTAATATATGGAATATATATTGTTTCACAATCCTGAGTATGTAATATTTTATCTCTCTCCCTCTCTTTTGTATATATAATAAAAATACAAGAAGTCAAAAACATATATGCTAAAGTGTTCCAAAAATTACAGAGTACTATAGAAAAGAGTACTAGAACACTAATGCAACAAATATATAAGTAATCTTTAAACAAAACACATTTTATTAATTTAACAATAAAAAAAATAGCAGAAAGAAGCAGAAGGAAGGGTCCGAAAATTTAAACATATAGAAGACAACTTATGTGAACTACATTTCATCCATGAAAATATAAACCTTTGTGGGGTGTTTAATGTCCCATGACACACAAATATAATTACTATCTTTGGGGCTTCTCCAGCTAGCATTTCTCCCTTGTCCTGAGCTCTCTATCCCAAAGGTCTGGGTGAATTAGGGGGAGTTCAAGCTGAATGAAACTTCAAAAAGTTCATAAACAACACCACAAAAGAATGCTTCTATAAGCTACATGTTCTAAAACAGCTCAGACCCCTCCTCCACTTTCATGATTACCGCACAGTCCTTCAGGCCATACTGTTTTCTAAAATTGATTACTGTAATGCATTACTCCTCGGCCTTCCTGCCTCCTCAACTAAACCATTACAGACGCTCCAGAATGCCGCCGCGAGGATCCTAACCAATACCAGGCGAAAAGACCATATCACACCAATCCTCAAAAATTTACACTGGCTTCCCATCAACTTTAGAATCCTGTACAAGTCCCTGACCATTATCCACAAAACCATCCACCTTCAATCCACACTCCAACTCAAAATTCCTCTCAACATCCACTCCTCTACACCAATCAGAACGGCCTATAAAGGATCCCTTCACGTACCACCTACTAAATCCTTGCTTCACCCCTCCATTCAGAAACGTGCATTCTCTACAGTCGGACCCGCTTAATGGAATTCACTACCACCAGAGCTCCGCCAGGAACAATGTCCATTCACCTTTAGAAAGAAACTGAAAACCTGGCTTTTCAAACAAGCCTTCCCTTGAAATGCCAAGCCTCTAATCCTGTCTCGTACATCAGTCATCATTTCCGATTCCATCCAGAACAATTCTAATCCTTTAAGAACCCTCATTATTCATGGTACACTCTTGCTTTAAACCTGTAATAATGTCCTCCACTCTGCTGGCTTCTCAGCCCTCCATTCCATTATCACCAACCTTGTCTCGTTCTTCCTGCCACTCCCCTCCCCCTTACCCCCCTTCTCCTCTAAGGTCGGACTCCAATTCCGTTTTTAACGCTCTTTGTTGATTTAATTACTCTATTAAGAACTGATTGAGTGCAATTCCGTTATCACGCTAAGTTACTCTATTTAATTACTTGTTTTACTCTAATTAGCTCTGTTAAGCTAATTCTACCTTTCTTAGTTGCCCTGAATTCATCACCCCTGTTTTTTGTAACTTTCTCCGATATCGATGGTTTCCCCTTGTTTGATGTGAACCGGTACGATAAGACATGTCTTGAATATTGGTATAGTAAAAAGAATTAAATAAATAAATAAGTGTTGCAGTTAAAATATCCCCCTGTGTGCACAAGTCGGTGAATTATTTTTATGGAGGGACACTCTTGTCTATGGCCTAGATAATTGTGTGAACATCCTGTGTGTATTGATAACTGTGGCATCCCCTGGAGGCAGGTGCTGTGACAAAACAGGCAGGACCAGGCACTAGGAGTTAAATAATAATGTTACTGATTGTTAAAAGTCAAATTATAGTCCATCTTTAAATAAATGTGCAGTTACAGTTGATTTTAGAACAGATAGGGTGTGTCAGCTTGGTAGGTGTCCTTCAGCAGTCTGCAAGGTGATGCATATAGGGAAAAATAACCCATGCTATAATTACACGATGTTGGGTTCCATATTAGGTGCTACAACCCAAGAAAGAGATCTAGGTGTCATAGTGGATAACACATTGAAATCGTCGGTTCAGTGTGCTGCGGCAGTCAAAAAAGCAAACAGAATGTTGGGAATTATTAGAAAAGGGAATGATGAATAAAACGGAAAATGTCATAATGCCTCTGTATCGCTCCATGGTGAGACCGCACCTTGAATACTGTGTACAATTCTGGTCGCCGCATCTCAAAAAAGATAGAATTGCGATGGAGAAGGTACAGAGAAGGGCTACCAAAATGATAAGGGGAATGGAACAACTCCCCTATGAGGAAAGACTAAAGAGGTTAGGACTTTTCAGCTTGGAGAAGAGACGACTGAGGGGGGATATGATAGAGGTGTTTAAAATCATGAGAGGTCTAGAACGGGTAGATGTGAATCGGTTATTTACTCTTTCGGATAGTAGAAGGACTAGGGGACACTCCATGAAGTTAGCATGGGGCACATTTAAAACTAATCGGAGAAAGTTCTTTTTTACTCAATGCACAATTAGACTCTGGAATTTGTTGCCAGAGAATGTGGTTCGTGCAGTTAGTATAGCTGTGTTTAAAAAAGGATTGGATAAGTTCTTGGAGGAGAAGTCCATTACCTGCTATTAAGTTCACTTAGAGAATAGCCACTGCCATTAGCAATGGTTACATGGAATGGACTTAGTTTTTGGGTACTTGCCAGGTTCTTATGGCCTGGATTGGCCACTGTTGGAAACAGGATGCTGGGCTTGATGGACCCTTGGTCTGACCCAGTATGGCATTTTCTTATGTTCTTATGTTCTTATGGTAGAGCTTCCCAAGGGGGTGTGAAATTGTGCACAAAAGCTATTCCAGCAGCCTACCAGGATTCCTATGACACAGGTCCCCCATTTTTTTTTAACTTTCTATTTATTGAGATTTTTTATAATATAAAGATCAAAACTTTGCACAGTAACATTGAGAGGTACAAAAAATAAATAAACAATGAATAACTAACACAATTATATATATGAGTCTACTCTCTTCCTTAATAATCATCAAAAAATAAAAGAGAGGGGGGAATCAGAAATCGAGGAGAAATAAAGAAATCTACCTAGATGCAATAGTGTGGATATTATCACCTTAAATAATAAACCTGATACATCCCTATGAAATCTCTGGGTTGATAGTAGAATTGACTACATTGTACGCAAAAATTCCTTCAACTGATCAGGATTGAAGAAAATAAAAGTATTGGAACCCTGATTTACAACACATTTAGAAGAATATCTTAAAAAGAAATGAAGCTCCTAGAGCTAATACCTCAAAACACAGTGACAAATAGGTCTTACATCAATTTTGCATTGTCTTAGCTAAGTCAGGGTAAATTGGGACCAGGCCCCGCAAAAAAACGAAACATTAAAGTTCAAAAAATAGGTCTTAATTATGAAAGCAACATTCTGCTAATGGAAATAGGAAACCAGCATTGTAGACATTTCAGTCACTTCGACGTTAGAGTCCTCCAGATAAGATAAGTTCAAAAAAATCAACATTAAGTTGAGAATGAACGTCTTGATTAGAACTTAACTTGAAGGGTGAAAACAGCACTTTATCAATGGAAGGAATCGTCTCTGCAGGAATCTTTAAGACTTCGAGGAAATAATGCCTAAACATTAAACGAGGTAGTACACCCAGTACTCTGGGGAAGTTTAAAAATCTCAAATTTAAATGCTTGCCTTGATTTACCATCCTTCTGGAAAGAGATGCTCCCAAATTATAGTAGCATCTACAGCCCTGATGCAGTCAACATCTCTCCCTACTAACCACAAAGTCTCTGAATGCTCCTGCAAGATATTCTGGTGATCCAGAGTAACTGTATCCAGCTTCTGAGCGATGATCTCGACCCGTTGAGAATAAACTTTAAAAGATTTGGACGGTCCAGCAATCAAGTCCCAAAGAGAATCAAGGGTAACCACTGTCTGTCTGTTTTGAAATCAAAGGGGAAACCCCAGAAGCAAACTGCTCACCTTCTGAAGTGATTTCAGCTCCCAAAGGAATTGGGTCTGGCGCATCTGCACTGTTCTCTTCCACAGGGGTTTGAGAACTCCACTGTGGTGGGGAATTCAACCCTTCTCCAGGTGAAATGCCGACAGCGCTTTCCAAACTGGATGCTGCGATGAGATCATCAAGGCATGCCTCCGCTGAATCAGCATTCATCTGGGATAATGTAAACAGCAGGGAATGTGTATCGAGGAGGCTGAGAGACACCTCTCCAGGTGAGATCAAGCTTCTTTCTCTGTCTTGCCAATGGGGCTCGAAACCCGCAAATCAGTGGAAGGAACGGCGTATTCGAGGATGGTCCATTTGTCCAGAAGGGTCAAGGGTTCAGAAGGTTAGACCCTCACTTTCCATTTCCTTTTGTGAGGCATTCTAAAGACAAGAAACCAACCAAGAAACTGGTGAGTGGAGAGCAACAAAAATATGTGACCGTTCACACCGCTATCTTTAGGATCCCTGGTAGAGGTCCCCTTTTTAACATGACAAAACAGTCCTATCTGAGCTCCAGCTCAAATCTGAATACCCAGCCCTGGGTCCTAGTCCCATTTCGGTAAAGATCAGGATGGGGTCTCCATGTTCTTACTTGATTCCTTTAGTTGTTCTGAAAGATGACTTCTTGGGTTGAAAATTCTGTGGTTTCAGGAACCTTCTATTCCATCTTTAAAAAAAACCCCTCCTCACAACAAAAAGAGAAAATACTTTCTTAGTAAAAATCTTCCTAGACTGGTGTTCTGCTGTCACAGGTGCTTGCCACATTCATGGGTTGAATAGGCTCACTGATCTTCAATCGCTGCCCTCTGAGTCCAGCCAGCAAGGATGGCCCTTCCCCAAAGGAACAGAGTTTATAAACAGCCTCTATCCAAAATGGGCTTCTTCTGGACTTCATAGCCATAGCCAAGCCTGAAACAGGGAGTAAGTGGGCTCACTGGTCTTCGGTCCTGGCATGGGAGTCCTGCAGGAGTTCCAGCAAAAAAATGTCCTCACTGCAAATAAACACCGAGGGACCCTATGGCATAAATATATATTTGATGCCAACACTGACTATATCCTGGTGCTATTAGACATCTCGGCTGCCTTTGATACTTATTAGCATCATATTCTCCTCCACCAATTGCAATGTATTGGTCTGAAAGATACCATTCTAAATTGGTTTTGATCATATTTATCTAACCATCCATATCAGATTAATGTTGATTCACATACCTCTAATTGGTACTTTCCCATATCTAGTGTTCCCCATGGTTCATCATTTTCAGCAATTCTATTTAATATCTATCTAATATCACTTTGCCACTTCCTTGTACATTTTTAAATCTATGCTGATATTCAGTTTTTTGTACCTCCACACTTTCAACTGTATGTCTCTCTATTAAAACCATTAATTAATGGCTATGCCATAACCATCTTAAATGCTTCAAAAACAGAAATTCTTTACCTCTCAACCATACTACACTCTGCCTGTAGTCCTTCATCATTTCTACTTCTAGATGATCTACATATTCTGATTGTTTCAAAAGCCTGTAACCTTGGTGTAATTCTAGATTCAAGATTATCCATGTCTCATCATATTTCAACTACTTTTACAAACTCCATATATTAAAACATCTTCGTCTGTTACTATTTCCCAATGAATTCTGTACCATCCTACAATCTTATTCTCTCAGTTATAGATTACTACAACGTTCTCTAGCTTGGTCTTCATGATATTACTCTTCATCCTTTATAATTAATCCAAAATACTACAGCTTGAATTTTAACTGGCACTTCTCGAAAAGACCACATAACCCCGATTTTACAATCATTACATTGGTTACCAGTTCAATTCAGAATACAATATAAAGTCTTATCCATTATACATAATTTAATTTACAAAGACTCCTCTTCCTGGCTTTGCTCCCTCCTTCACATCTATCAACCAAATAGCTTCATTCATTACATAAAAATCTTTTAGAAATTCCATCTGTTTGATTGGCCAGACATGATATCACACAAGGGTGGGCTTTTTCAGTTGCAGGCCCCTTGCTCTGGAATTCTATCCCAGACCATTTAAGGCAAATCTCATCCCATACTGAATTCCTGAAAACATATTTTCAAAGACTTTTGGATCGCTCGCTCGCTATCACTCGTTAAGCAGCTCCACTACATCTGCCCTTGCCTTCATAAGTTCTTTTTCTCCTCTTTTCCTCTTATTTCCAGCTAGCTAATGACTGTGATAATGTCATCTTTGTCTGTTTTTTTATTTTTATGATATGCATTTTAATGTTATTTTAATTATGTATGTTGATAAATGTAAAATGTTTTGATCGACACTCGTCTTAAAGCGGTATATAAACCACCTTTAAATTAATAAAAATAAATAGCCCAGCTCTTTGGAGCTTTCTGGGGGTTACGCATGTGGCCGAGTCCTTTCTAAAATGTGCTCGGTATGCGCAAGGCCCGGCCACGCGCATAACCCCTGGTTTTAATGTGTGCAGGGCTTTTAAAATTAGGGCTTTAGTTTTTAAACAAAACTCAATTTGTTACAACAATAATGAGCACACCAAACGTTTAAACAAAAAATACTTTTCCTTGACAGCAAGTGCAATGATATTAAGTACATGATATAATATGATGATCTGTATTTGCTGAGACCTAAGTGAAAAAGGAAGTACACAAACAGGTTGACCCATTGTGGGTTAATGACAAGTTTGTAGGAGAAGATCCTGATTGATGTATAGTCCTCGTTTATATGCTCGTTTAACTTCTTTTGAAGGGTATCCCCGTTCTAGAAATCTTGAACTCTCATCACTTGAGTCTGGATTTTGTACTCCATTTGGACTCATATAGCCGACATAGTCTGAGAAATTGCCCAACTGGAATATTAATTTGCAAATTATATGGGTGAAAGCTTTAAAAATGTAACAAATTATTACAGTCAGTAGGTTTGGAAAAAATAGTAGTAAGTCTGTGTTGATGTTTGGATACCCGCAAATGAAGGAATAGAATAGACTATGGGGGTCATTTTCCAAGGAGTTACCGCAGGTAATAATTCCGCAAATCGCGCTAACAGCCGTTAATGCGATTTGCGAATGCAAATTTTTAATTTTGTATTCAGGGGGCGGAGCAAATGTAAAATAGGGAGAATTTATCGTGTGCCGCGAAACAGCCGCAGTGTTAGCGCGGCTCCTAACGCGGCCAATAACTACACCTCTTTCATTTGCGTTATGTTGTGCGCTAGAGGCCGGTAAAGGTTTATCGCGGTTCACGATGTTTCCAGACAGGCCTGTTTCAGTATGCTGCAGGAGAGAGAGAGAGAGCGCTTTGCAATAGTGCCTCCTCCCTAGACAGGTATTTGTATCCCTATGGGAGGCCCACCTAGTAACTCGAGGTGAGGGTGAAGTATTAGTGTAGGGGGGTAGGGGCCACTTTGACATTCAACGTGAGATGTACGAACAGAACAGTGGTCTCTTGTGAAGGTTTGCTGGCCTTCGGAGTGAGGAAACTCACCCCAAGATGAGATTTGGGCAATGTTCTCTCCACCTAGCTTGATGGACACTCTACCTGGGCAACAACAAGCTAGGTGGAGAGAACATTGCCCAAATCTCATCTTGGAGTGAGTTTCCTCACTCCGAAGGCCAGCCAATCTTCACAAGAGACCACTGTTCTGTTCGTACATCTCACGTTGAATGTCAAAGTGGCCCCTACCCCCCTACACTAATACTTAACCCTCACCTTGAGTTACTAGGTGGGCCTCCCATAGGGATACAAATACCTGTCTAGGGAGGAGGCACTATAGCAAGGCTCTCTCTCTTTCTCTCTCTCTCTCTCTCTCTCTCTCATGCGATATTGGAAAATGAGGCCTTATATGTTAGACGTGATGGTGAACTGTAAATTACTGTCAAGCATATTGATCCAAGAAGAAAAAAACATCAATGATTCAGAAGACCCAGTGCAGATGAAAAAAATGTCTATAAAACGTACCGATAAATGGATATGCTGCCATTGTTCAGATGGATAAATATGAAGGAGCCATAATGGCTCCATGGCCGTGCCCCTAATTTGTTAGTAAAATTGGTTGTTGAATTTAAAGAAATTATTCTGAAGCGCTATATGCTAGTTCAGTAATGAAAGACATAAAGCCCTCAGAGATCGCGTTCTTAATGAGGGTATTGTGTATCAACTGTAAAGCTGCCTATTGTGGGATGTTAGTATAAAGGGACATGTTATCCGCTTTACTAGCAACCAAGAATCCTCTAAATTTCTAATGGATTGTAATTTAATGATGAAGTCTGAGGAATCAGGGATGTATGACTTACTCTGACTGACCAATGGGCTAAGATAGGAGTTTATGTATTTTGACAAGGGCTCTAAAATTGATCCGGTTCCTGAGACTATTGGATAAACAGGTTGTGCTGTGAGGGATTTATGTATCTTAGGTACCAAATAAAACATGGGAGTGTTAGGGAATGGTTCATACAGAAAACATTTTTGTTTAGAAGTAATATATTTATGGACAAGACCCCAACCAGAACTTATCAGATACGTGTCTGCAATTGTGCTGTGGAGTCGTGGTCAACGGGAATGTAGAAATTAGTAGCGGAGAGTTGGCTAATGGTTAAATAAGATTTTCAGTTTTAATTAATATCACGTTACCAATACTAGTACTCTTTTTTTTTTTTGTCCATTCCCTATGACTTGTATAATATGCTTGGTACCTTTATTGTTTTCTGTGCACTAGTGCATTTTAGCAAGAGTTAATCTAGGTTTTCAGTTTTTAAGGAATTACTTTATTGTGAATTTTCATTACATTTTACCATGTGTGGTATTCTGTTCTGCCTGTGCATATTGAGGAAAAATGTTCTCTGCCCAGCTGCTAAATTGTTGTATGTCAAAGTGTTAGGTACATTGCAAACTATGTAGTTGTAAACCAATATAATAATCATTTTTGGAGGTCATAGTGCACAGTCACAGATTGTAAGTCTCATTATTGCTAAAAGGGTACAGTGGGAATTTCAATTCTATTTGTAGCTTTCAATATGAAGAATTGCTAGGAAAAAAGTCAATCTTTTTCTTTTTATTTCTTTTTTTTTTAATAGTGTTCTTTAAAAGTAAAAGCATGACCCGGGCAGAACATGTGATACATTTATAGAATACAAAGTGCATGACTGGTTGTATATGGCTTTTGCTAACAGAAATTGTCTGCTTTCTTCATAGCACTTGGTGATATAAGACAATTTTATAATTCTATGGCAATCATAACAAAGAACAATTACTCAGTTTCTAATGTTACAAAACAGTATTAGGTGATCTAAAAAAAATATACTTTACATAAATATCAGAATTCAGAAATTTCTTGAGATGTCCTTTCCATGCATTTTAAGCGAAGCTCTCTGAAGAGATATTTTGGAGTGTTCTTGCTTCTTTGTGAGGGCAAAGGAGCAGATGAGTAATTTTGTAACGGCCCACATCAGAACCCAGGCAGACAATTTGGCACCTGTAGCCAAGTGAAAAACTTCCTTCACCCATTACACAACAGATGACTCCACGAGTTGGGAGACTCTGCTAAATGTTTGTACATCAGTGCAAAGGTATTAGGTGCCCTAGGAAAACTTTACAGCCCTCCACCTCCCACTCCATCTCACCTTCCTCACACACAAAAATTATGCATTTATAATAGATTTTACATGAAAAAGAACATTCAAAGCACAGTCTTCTGAGGTAAAAATGTCACTTACAATATGTTTATTATATTTACATGCACTGCTGTGGTACCAGCAGAAAACCCTGCAAAAAAGCATGAGACACTTGGAACCTATATGGTATTAGGCCTACTATAATGCATCTTGGGTATGGGCATGACCCTCAGAGAGCCACGAGAAAAACAAATTTCTATATAAAAACAGCACTAACGACCAGCACTCAAACAGCAACAACCCTACCTATGAAAGTTAATACAAATATTACACCAGGCCTAAAATTTTGGAAAACAGAACAAGCTAAGCTGCTATAGATCCCTACATAGAAACTACACACTAATAAAATAACTCACTTCGGTCACACATGCAAAACACAGATAGACCTTCAAATACAAAATAGAGATCATACACTATGAATAGAAATGTACTGACAAAAACTGAACTGGAAACCGCAACAAGCCAAATTCTGTATGCACTGCTAGAATGTAAAAAACAGAAACATTACCATTCCTCATAAAATTAGTAAAACCATACCAAAAAAATAATTCAGAACAATGAATAGAATAACATTCAGTAATTAAAAATTCATAGAAAAATCTTCTAAACATCAATAAAATATTTCAAAATATTTTTCATCAAATAACACCCAGCAATTAAAATATGGATTTAAAAAAAAATTCCCCTGTTATCCATACTTTGGAACTTTTGATTTCCAGATGCCCTGAAATTGTCATGGATTAGCAGGCAGAGAGTAACTGGTAGTTGTTCACACATATGCTCCCTCTCACTTCCCCACATACATATACACATGTTCTCACCCATATCCATGCTCTCTCTCACTCCCACACACAAGCACACATGCTCTCTCTCTCCCATATGCTCTTTTTCTCCTGCGCACACATGCTCTCATTCTCCCGCACACAAGCATACATATGCTCTCTCATTCTCCCACATACATGCTCTCAATCTCCCACACATGTTCTTTTTCTCCTGCACACAAGCACAGATGCTGTCATGTTCTCATTCTCCCACACACATGCTCTCTTTCTCTCATACACAAGCACACACATGCTCTGTCTCCCACACACATGCTCTCTCCCACACACATGCTCTCTCTCTCCCACACAAGCACACATGCTCTCATTCTCTCCCACACAAGCAGACATGCTCTCATTCTCTCCCACACAAGCACACATGCTCTTTCACACTGTCACACATGCACACATGTTGTCTTACTCTGCCACATACATGCTCTCTTTCATGCTGCAATACATGTACACACAACCATTCTCTCTCCCACATACATGCTCTCTTTCGCTCTCCCACACACATGCACATATGTTCTTTCTCACTTCCTCCTTGATGTAGCAGACAGCAGCAATCTCCTTCAGCCCCCGTGGCCAAGGGAACGACTTCTGGCCATGGAGGCGAGCCAGCTCTACATTGGACTACTTCCGGCAGGGCAGGATGCGCTCCTTCTCTAACAAAGCAGTGCGGCCCCGCCGAAATTGATGCCATGGTAAGTGCGGCCTTATTAAGAGGAAAAGCAGCACGGCCCTGCCAGATCCAGCAGCATTGCTAGCAAGGCTGCACCAACCAACCATGCTGTCGATTTTGGACAGGATTGCATTGCATTTGCTCTTGTTAAAGGCACGCTGGCCGCACTGCTCTTGTTGGTACATGGCAGTAGTGTGGCTCCTTTTGGTAGCGGCACCTATGGCCATGTGATATTGGCCATAGGCATGCTATGGCACTGGCCCGCATAGATTTAAAGACATTTACCTATGGACTTTAACCAGTTCTGAAGAGAGAAGTATGTATATAATTTCCCATTGAAAATTCTCTCTCCAAAACTGTCAGCATACATTTTTACTTGCTGTTTGTGCAGAGGGTTGTGTTTTTTGTTTTGTTTTTTTTTTTGGGGGGGGGGAGAAATGCTCAAATACTTGAAAATACAAAAGTATGTATGTAAGTACAACTTTCCCTTAGCCCCTCCCCTAGAAACACCTCTGCTCAGTACAGCTAAAAGTATGCACATACAAAGCCGTACTTTTACTCACTTAGGAGCCAAGCAGTTTTGTCTGAGGCCATTTCTGTGGGTAAAGCACATTTTACCCACAGAAATGGCTTTGAAAGTTACCGTTTGAGTATTGGGAGGAGTTTTCACTCACAAGCTACTCATGTTGCATTTGTTCATACCTTCAGCATCTCCTTTCACAATGGATAATTTAACTAATTGTTTGGCTTTGATACTTGCTTGTTTAATGTCTGCGAATAGCCATGTTTGTTTTTCACACACTTTAGTTCATTCTCAGAGCTGTGGTCTGTTCAAGGGATAAAAAATGTATATTGTGCTTTAGTGGCTCTAGCATCCATACACATTATCTTTAGATGCAGCTATTCAGCTATGAAAGTATTTGAAAAGTGTTCATGGTGCATTCTAACCCAGTGCTTCATATGCAGACTGCAGAGAAATCTTGCTGCCCATGATGACCGATCAGCTGAAGTATCACTTAGAAAGGCAGGAAGAACTGGAAGCCTGCTGCCAATTGCTAAGCAACATCCTGGAAGTGCTTTACAAGAAAGATGTGGTTAGTAATCTACATGTTTTGTTTTGTTTTTTTTATATCTATATATCCCGATTGTTCTGCAAGAGAAATCTGAAGTATTGAAATTATCTATGGAATAATACTTTCTCTTAAAAAAAAAATCAGTGGAACTTACAATCTTTTAAATCAAACTAAAAAATTACAAGCGTTTTCCTTTGGGTAATAAAAGTCCAGAATAAAACATTTCCATGCCTTACATGGATAATTCTCAAATGAAATATTCCAGAAGCAGCATATATCATTACTTATAAAGTAATGAGTGAATGTTGTATAGAGAAAAATAGCTTATTCAAGGCAAAAAAAAAAAAAAATGCACTCAGCTTGGTTCAGTTTATGTGCAGGAGATAAACACTAGTTAAAACTGATTTGACTAGGTTTGAATTTGCTATATGTAGTAGTATTTAATTTATGTGAAGTTCTTTACTAATCTGATGTCAAATGCATGTCACTCTGAACATTCAGAAGGTTTTTCCCAATTTGGATTGTATTAGTTAATTGATTTTCTTGTAGGTATTATTGTCTGTTTCATTATATAGTAATGTTTCTATCATACTGTACTCTGCTCTGGATTAAGAATGAATATGGAAACATGCAATTCTGTAATGCTCTGAACTTTTATTATATATTGTACAAATGGATCAATTCTTAGTGACCTCTGTGGGCCACTTCTCAGGCTCCCAGTTTGTATGAGGATGGCCCTTAATAAATGCAGTCATCCACTTCCTCTATCAAGTATAAATTAATAGGGTCATTTTTCAAATCGCGATGGGTCGTTATTGCGTGCATTTGGGTATTATTACACATGATAAAACCCTAACGCATGCAATAACTACTGCATCGTGATTTGGAAATTTAAATTGGGGAAAGGAGAGGAGTTTGGGTGGGGTTTAGTTGGAGTTAAGGAAATGTAGGGACTTGTAGTGCTGTGGGGCATAATGTATCACACATTATTGCCCACATTATGCCAGAAATAGCTACAGCTATTCATTGGTGCTACGGGGGGTGATAGTGTGCAGCGTGGCCGCAAATGCAGTGGGTGAAAACACACTGCTGCAATGTGGCCGCTTGCTCACTATCACCTCCCTGTTCCTTTTTTCCCTGCGGGTGGTCATTTTGCTATAATTATAGCGAAATGATAATCTAGGCCTAAATATGCTAGCCAGGAGACAAAATAAGAATTCACCCAAAATGTATAAATAAAGCTTACATTTTTATTGCTACCCTGTGAGACAGGTTCACTATCCCTAAACAGAAATTTCTAAAGCCTATCTAAGACTTATAGCACCTGAAATTCAACTGCTTCAAAAGCCATGCTCGGTAACCATTTTGGCCAGTTGACTTCTTAGCTGGGTGTGTCGGGATACTCTCCAAAATCATCTGCTTTCTGTTGTGATGTTCCTGTTGTGATGTTCCTAGTTTGAGTTCCTATGCTCATAGTGTTGTATGGTGTCTTTGTGTGTTGAGTTTAGCCCATCATTGTAGGTATTTGGCTTATGAATGGCTGAGATCTCACTTCTGGGCATTTCCCATTGGTTAGCACATTTATTGACACCAGATTGAACAAAGCTCTTGACCAGGGGTTGCCCTTCTTATGTCAGAGTTGGGATTTCTTTAGCTAGAGTTCTGACCTGTTTAGAATAGATCAATGGTATTTTCCTTAGTTTTGCAATTAGTTGTCTAGATGTCTTCCTGTAATGCGCTGAGTTCTATCTGGTACAGGTCTGGCTTATTCACATCTTTTGTGACAACCTGTGCTGATATTTTAGCATAAACGCAAGCAGCTGAATTTAAACCCATGCTATTCATGTATCCCTCTTCTCATGGAGTTTATGCTGTGTTTTCTAGCTTCTTTGTAGGCTTCAAAGATGGGAATTGCCTATCTCTAGCTAGAAGAAAACAGAGAACTCCACACCATCTCCTGACTTTTGTATGAACTTGGTGAAAATGTCTGACTGACCACTACTGACCATTAACAATATTAATAAATATATTCAGAAAACTGCACTTCAATGAATTCATCTTCTTTGAAATTACCTTCCTGCCCCACTGTGTATAATGATACAATGCTATTTAAATCCTTTTCAGGGGAGTTATTTTCTACTGCCAAGCATATATAGTACTGTAGATGCACGAAGAGCAGATAAAAATTATGACTTTGAATAAAAAACAGTCTGAATGACTGTGTAGATGATTGTGTCCTGGCTTCTGATTTGCTGCAGCATTTCTCATATATGACTAAAATGTAGTCATTGTTTCGATTTCACATCATTGAGCAGGATTGGCATAAATTCCAAGTGAGGTGGAAGGCTTCCTGTGAAATAATTTAAAATTATACTTTTAATGGATAAAAGAGTATCACGTGTCATGGGTTCTTTAAAAAAATGTTTAATACTTAAACGCTATGTTTTATTTTTATTGTATTAGATTATTTCCATTTATAAAATGTAGAATCTAGCTTTTTATTTTCTGGAAAAATCACCAATAATAGTGCACTGTTGGTTCTGTTTTCAAAAGGTTTACACAGTTAAGTTTGGAAGTTTAGGGATTTGTGGCACAATGAAGTTTTAGAGAAGAGATTGCCTTCTAAAGAAAAACAAAGTAGCCAGGAAGAGTTGTTCTTCTCAAGAGCAGTAAAACAGCACTGCTTTTATTAACAAGATAAAAAGGAGCTGTAAGATCAACTCACAAAGTAACAGGAAACAAGGAGGTACATATACAGAGAATTATGGAAGCAGTAGAAACTCAAACAGTTCAATGCTAGTTAAATTGATGTAGTATAGCTTAGTATATTTACCACGTTTCCAACAGAAATTAGTTTTGTAAACCTTTCCAGGTACTTGTAGCCTGGATTGGCCACTGTTGGAAACAGGATGCTGGGCTTGATGGACCCTTGGTCTGACCCAGTATGGCATATCTTATGTTCTTATGTTCACTCTGAAAATTTTTCCCTTCTGACTGGCTAAATTTGTCTATCCAGTTTTACTTTTAGTCAATCAGAAAAGGGGTAGCTCTGGAGGCATTTCTAGGGTGAGTTTTCTGTTTAGCTATTTAGCGCATATTTTCACCACTAACTAGGTAAATTTAGCCAGACAACTCTGATTGCACAAACAGCTGGCCTAAATCTAGCCAGAAACATTTTGTCTGGGAAGATTTGGTCAAATTTTCAGCTACAAACATAGGCCTGGATTTATCAAAATGCACTAAATATTGCATGCGATAGGAAAAGGGGCGTGTTTTATGGTAATAGGCTGTTTATCGCAAAGTGCACTATCTTAGTGCTTCGCATAGGTATTAGCGCAAACTGCGATAACTTTTTCGCACTTTGCGATAAGTGCCAGAATAGTTTTTCCTACCTGCAACCACTTGGGGGCAGGGGGAGAGAGAGAGCGCCTAGCTATAAGGCCCTCATACTTGGTAGGTATTTAATCCTCTATATGAGGCCCACCTAGTTACTCGAGGTGAGGTTTAGGTAGGAGTGTAGGGGTTAGGGGCCACTTTGACATTCAAAGTGAGACTTACAAACCTGATAGCTAGGCTGGCTCTCCAGCAGCTTAAATATTAAAAATGCTATTTGCGAAAACATCGCAAAGCGCGATAAAGCCATATCGCATGGCTTAATGCAAATGAAAAAGGTGTAGTTTAAATTTGCGTTAAAGCCGTGCGATATGGCTTCGAAAACGCTATATATCACTTTGATAATTGACCCCCATAGTTAGGTTTGACTGAAAATTGAGCTAAGGCTCACTTGGTAAGATTATCTTGATATGTTTGACACTCAGTGGCCTATTGAAAATTGACTCATCTCATTAAGTCATGGTAGACTAATAAAATTTAATTGCAATAATTGTAGGCCTTTTCATTTAGGGCAGTTTTGTTCCATTCATATTACTGAAATAAAGGAGACACCTTCCAAAACAAAATTAAGCACTTAATTTTTTTGTGTTTATTTATTTATAGTAATTTCAAACCCGCCCAATTACCAGGCCTCTGTTCTGGGCGGTTTACAATATAATAGATACAATATAAAACAAATAACATAAAAAATTTATACAACACTTACATTAAACTCACCCAAAATCCTCATGAAATAAATGTCTTAACCTGCTTAAGAAAGGCACTATAATCTTCTAACTTTTGGATCTCCTCCAGAAGACCATTCCACAATACAGGAGAAAGCCCTATTCCAGCGGTGGCCAACTCCAGTCCTCGAGAGCCACAAGCAAGCCAGGTTTTCAGGATATTCATAATGAATATGCATGAGATATTGCATGCATTTCCTCCTTTGTATGCAAACCAATCTTATCCATATTCATTGCCTCGGCGCCCCGAGTGTTCAAAAAATGCCTGGCAGTTGTGGCAGCATAGTTATGCAGCAAGGGCATCCATGTCTTTCCTTATCTGGACGATTGGCTCCTAAAAAGCCCATCCAGCAAAGGAGCGCTTGACACCCTCCACCTCACCATATGACTCTACCAGTCATTGGGGTTTCTGATAAATTACCCGAAATCCCATTTGACACCGTCTCACCATCTGTCCTTTATTGGAGCAGGGCGTTGACGTGCGCATGTCAGAAAATCCACTGCCTGGTGTGCGCATGTGCATGCCAAATGCTGACGCATGCATGGAACGGGGTGATTTTTGAAGTTGCGGTCGGCAACGCAAATGGCCGGATTCCCACTTCCCACTCAGTATGTTCCTGTAAAGGAGTGGACTTCCTAAACCCCCTAACTAACCTGCCTCCCTTTTTCCCTAACCACCCCCACCCTAAAACCCCGCTACCTATCCTATTTTTTTTTTAGTTTTGCTACTTACTCAAGGTCCAGAGGAGCAGCAACTTGCGCGGGTCAGTTGAACCTGGCGCGCGTTGCAATGGGACAGTGCCTTAATGGTGCTGTCCCGACCCGCTCAGAGCCTGCCCAGACTCAACCCTTGGCCCACTCTTTAAAAAAAATAAAAAAATAAACCTTGTTGTGCGCATACCGGGTGATATGCGCATGGCCGCGAGCATTTGAAAATGCGAGTGGCGCACATGCGACCCGGCCATGCAAGCATCTCCCCATTTTGGCGTGCACCGGGCTTTAAAAATTAGCCCGTATGTATATGCTTTATCTTTTTTTTTAAGATGAGACTGCCAGAACTGTGCGCAGTACTCAAGGGGTGGTCACTCTATAGGTTTATACAAAAAAAGAAAAGGGAATGTGGAGGAAAGAGCACACACATGCAATTTAAAGTAAAAAAAAGAAAGGATGTGTGGCAAAACGTAGACTGTTCTGTTTTATTGCTCATTTATACATTTATTAGAAGCGGTTCTTACATAGCAACAAAACAGAACAGTCTACGTTTTGCCACACATCCTTTTTTTTTTACTTATATAGAAACAGTACAGTTTTAATCTCAATTTCTTTCTAAATAATAATAACATGCTATTTGCATTTTTGACCACTGTTGCATTTTGATTCACCTGAGTATTTCATCTGATCCAAGATCCATGCACGGAGTGGTGGTACCTAATTTAGAACCCAGTGTTTTTCCATGTGTGCATAACTTTGCCCTTATCCACATTTAGATTTCCAGTTTCCCAGTCTTGCAAGGGCCTTCTGCAAATCTGCTTATGTTTTAACTAGCTTGAATAATTTTGTGCCATCTGCAAATTTGATCGCCTCACTAACTGCTCCCTTTTCCAGGTCATTAATTAATTTGCTAAACAATACTAGTCCTAATATAGATCTCTGTAGCTTTTAGTTTTCTATCTCTGTCCTTTGGGAAAACTGATAATATAATTCTACTCTGTTTATTATCCTTGAGCCATTTACCAGTCCACAATAGGACATTGACTCCTATCTCCTGTCTTTTTAATTTACTGAGGAGTCTTTTCATGAAGGGCTGTCAGATTTCTGTTGAAAATCCAGATATACCATGTCAACTGGCTTACCCATTTCCACAACTTATTTATATCTTCAAAGGATTCTGATAGATTTAAGGAAGACTTCCCTTAGTTAAATCCATGCAGTTTCTTCCCAATAAAACCATGTTTAACCATAGGAGGAGGCAGGACAGATGCTGGGGCTGGGGGAGAATGAGGCTGCAGGGTGGATGTTTGGGGATGGGAGGAAATGGAAAATTGTTGGTGGGACAGGTTAAGAATAGAAATGGAAACATGGATGAATGATAGTGTGTAGATGGAGGAACGGGGAAATATATGGAAAGAATGGGAGAGAGAAAGAATGGATGGCTAGGAGAAAGGAAAATGAAGAGGTGGGTGAGACCTGAAAAATTTAAGAAAATCTTGGGAGGAGTGAAAAGAGATGGTAATGGAAAAAAAAAAGGAAAGTAATAAGAAAAAGATGTACAGAAAGGAGCAAGACAGAATCTGGGTTCTTAGTAGTAAGCTAGCAGCAGCGGTAAATAAGGGCACTACTGTAGAACATCTTTTCTCATCACTTCCCATCACTCCCTTACATCTGTTGCTCATAAACAAAAGTTATGTGCCCAATGGTAGGGCATATAAGCACACACTCCGGAAAAATAAATTATAGTAAACATTGTCCATGTTTTTAGCTGTTTTTAGCTTTTACCTAAAAGCCAATTAATTTATTTCAATTGTGATATCTTTTGGCAAGATTACTGAAGAGGTCCTCATTCTAGTGCTTACTAAAAGGGCAATTTCCAAAGCTATTTCCTCAGGTAAAGCAGAGCTTTTTAAATTTTTCCCACCCTCTGTGCAGGTAAACTTACTCATGTAGTGCCACTTCACATCTAACTTTACCCACAGTGAGAAGATGCATTCAAAGGGGTGAGGTTGTGGAGGGGCTTGCACTTGCGTGCATACTTTTGAATTTTCAAGTTTTTTCATTGGGAAACTACTTTCTCAAATTCGCAGCTATAAATCTGTATAGGTAGATTTCCTGGGATAATTTTTAAAGTGAAAGTATGCACATGCTTTCACTTTGAAAGTTGGGGCAAAGTCAGTAGGTAAAATGTACCCACTGACTATGTCCAAATGTGGGCATTTAGAAATGAACCTCTTGTGGCTTGATTTTCAAAGCAATTTATAAACATAAAAGCCTGTTTTATATGTGCATGTGGCACTTTGAAAAAATCGATTAGGGATTATGCATGTAAAAGTATGCAGGAAAACTAATTTTGCATGTAATTTTACCCTCTCTAAGAAGGTGCATTATGGGAAGAGGAATCAAGGCAAGGAAAACATTTATGTTCATGATTTCGATAACCCACATAAGTCCACTTTGAAAATGCAGGCTAAAATCTGCAGGTAAAAAGAACCTGTAAACTTTAGCCTATGTGGGCTTTTATAAAATTACCCTCCCCATATACATTTTACAATGAAGTGTTATTCAGCCGAAATCCATGTATAGATATCAATGAGAATGTTTCTCTGGCTGTAGAATTAGCAAAACAGAAAGTAGACAAAGCCATGGGACTGGATGGGATACATTCTAGAATATTAAACAAGCTCAGAGAGATTTTGGCAGGTCCAATAAGGGATCTGTTCAGTTGGTTTCTGGAGTGGTCTTGCGAGACTGAAGTAGAGCAGATGCTTTCCCTCCTCATAAAAATGGTAACAAAGAGGATGTTATAACCATTCTAGTTTCAGTCCCTGATCTCAGTAGTGGGAAATTGAATGGAAGCTCTATAGAAGGAAAGGATAGTGAGTTATGTACAATCCAGTGGTTGCAGAATCTGAGGGAGCAGAGGGAAATTGTCACATGAATCTGATTTTTCTTTTCTTTTCTTCCTTTCTTTGTTTCCATTGTTTTACATGCTGACTATAAGTAACCACCATTGTAAGCGAGTTATAGTAACCATGTAAACAGTATTTAGATGACTAGAGAATTAGATGAAGGGCATGCACTGTATATGGTTTACTTGGATTTTAGCAAAGCTTTTGATACTAATTCATACAGAAGTAGGAAACAAGCAGCTTGGTAGTGGATTTCAAGGTAGTGGGCTGGATTACAATCTGGTTGGGTGCTAGATACTGAGAAGAGAAAGGTGATTAGTTGTTTGGCTTCCTAGTCATGCAGGTAATCATGAGTAGGACTTTGAGGTTGAGGTATGCTGGAACAAGAGCTGGAGCCTGACCTGGAACTTGAAGCTGGAACCAGAATTTGGAGCAGGAACTGGAGCTTGACAAAGGTAGTGGAGCAAGAACAGGACTGAATCTTGGAGTAGCGAATGGATCTGCAGACTGATGCAAGGACTCAATTTTCAGCTTTGAGTAGGACCAAGATGGATATGCAGACTACAGCAAGCACTTGCTGGAGGCAAAGCAGGGACTGAAACTAGAAAATGCAGCTGGAACTTGGAGCCAAAACTAGAGCTAGCAAGACTGAAGCCATAACAGGAACTTGGTGCCACAACTGAAACTTGAAACAAAGAGCAGGGCTTTGCCATGAAAGGGGAAAATTCACCTCACTAGAGAGCTTTGGTAGTTTCTGGTTGATGTGATCATCTTCTTGGTTCCAGCAACCCCCTTTAGCCAATCCAATCCTTAGGGGGAGGGGCAGAGTCCATTTGCTCCCTTCTTGGTCTTTTCGTGCTCTTGGCCCTGCTTACTTCTAGTTTCCTGGTTGGCTCTGTTTGTAGTGAGAAGAGCTATGAGTTCCAACCCACCTCCCTTTATTATATAAACCACCTCATTTCACCAATGACTTTCCTGTTCATTTGCTTAGAGAATTACCAAAGTGTTTGAAGAAATCTTATTTATTTCTAAGTTACACAGGGCTAAGCTTAACACGACATCGGGAAACACAGAAGCAATTAGGGAAACAGAAAATTAGAAAAACAATAGTTAGAAAAGCATACTTGAAATCTGGTGCTTATCAGATTTCAATTAATGCTATCCTCACATATCTCTAGCAGAAAGGTGCATATAAAAGGGTTAATAATTTCTAGCTTCCTGACCTACTGCATAGGGAATAAAAGTTAAAGTTCTCACTACATGGGACCTGTGGTGGAACCCTCTCTCTGGATCTTCAGGAGGCTGGTCTCTGTAGGTTGGACCCCCAGACAAGGGCTTCCAGAGCTGAGAAGGGCTTCACCTTGTCTCTATCTTAGAAGCAAGTTGTGTTCCCTGTACATACCAGGATCATTCCAGACGGTGGGTTATGTTCCATGTCCAGCAGATGGAGTCAGAACCCAAAATTCCCTGGGAAGGACCCATATAACCACGCCTCCCCTGTAACAGCTCTCAGTAACATTCTGATTCCAGCAGATGTGAGCAGGGGACTTGTGGCCCCCAGCTTGTTAGCTTAGGGCTACCTCCTCAGGGGGATCAAGTTTAAAAAAAAAAAATAGGAAGTTTTAAATTTACAGTTTAGGTCACTTTGCTAAGGCTCCTCTTACAGCAGGGGGAGAGCTCTCCGCTGGTGCTGGCTCATCGCTCTCTAGCCTGGTGACTTGCTGACAGGCTGTTGCCTGTTTTCTTTCTTTCTTTTCTCATTTTCCTCACTGAGGGCTCAGTTGGGGTAAGTGTATTTTTGTTTCATCTTCTTTTTCAGCAGAAGACTGCAATTTTTTGGACTCCGTTCGGCTCTCTGAGGTAAAAGTCGGTAGCGCCGGCCTCTCCCTCCTGACCCAGGTTTTCCCTCCTCCCTTTTGGGGAGCGACCGACGTCCCGACCTGCGGCCCCGCGAAGCACCATTCCCCGAGGCCGCCTGCTGTCGGGAGGGTAATTCCCCGTCAGTTTTTCTTCAGGTCGGTGGGGGACCGCGGCAAACGTCCATTGCCGGGTCGGCGCTCATTTTAGGCGCGAGCCACCTGTAGAGCCTCCCTCCCCTCTCTCTCTCTCCCTGCGGCGATGCAGTCCGCGGCGCCTTGTGAGGGCTCCGACAGGGCCGGATTATTTTCTGAAGAGGGTCTGTGCTCAGGCTGTTTCCCCGAGGGGGAATGTGCGCCAGCTACTAACAAGGACGTTCGAGCTGCAGACCGCGTGGGAAGGAAGCGCCAGGCCCCGTTCCCTCTCAACGCGGGAACAGCGGCCATTTTGTTGCAAGATTCTGATGCCGCGCTTTCTGAGGAGGACACGGATAATCCGTTCCCCACTTCTAGGCCCGTTTTGGACCCTTACTCCGAGTCTAATCCTGGTAGGCAGAGGGGGGATCCCCCGGGGGGTGACCCCTCAGGATGCCAGGCCTTTTCCCCTGAATTCATAGTCCTGATGCACAGGGCTTTTCTTCAGAGCAGAGACACGACCTTCGGGACCTGGGGACCCTCTCCCCCCAAGATACCATGTCCTGCCTCCCTCCTGGGTGGGACCCTCCCTCAGGCTCGCCCCCCTTTAGTAGGCGGGGGAGCGGGGACATCTCGTGGCCCTACCGGGACACCATCGATAATACAGACTTCGTCGGGGGAAGGACAATCCCAGGACCCTGAAGTGAACGACCCCACCTTGGCGGCCCAGGTGAAGGGCGACGACCCTAGGGTCCTCCGCATCTTCCAAGTGCTGAGAGCAACTTGTCCACATGATAGCTAACTTACAACTTGTGGACCCCATATAACATGATGGCAAGAACAAGGAACCAAGCTATGTTCACACAACCAGAGAGTCCTGGACTGTAGCCCAGACTTGGCTGTGAACCCATAAGAGGGTGGTAACCCAGTGCTATTTCTGCAAATAAGTGAATATAAGAGGGAGGTTTGGAAGCAGTTCTTTGCACTGAGTGGGCAACCAGCCCAATCCATGCCCTTGATGACCACAGTGCCTGATGCATCTTCATCTCCCCACCAAGAACCTTCTTTGAAGACATTGTTGAGGGTGAAACGGGGAGTCATAGCTCAGGGAAATGCCTACTGTAAATATTTTTTTAGGCCATTCTCTTTTATGGTCTTGTATCTATGTTCTTTTCATATGGTATTGCTTTTATATACTCATTTACTAGGCTAAGATATTACATGCTTTGC
Organism: Rhinatrema bivittatum; assembly: GCF_901001135.1. NCBI lineage: Eukaryota > Metazoa > Chordata > Amphibia > Gymnophiona > Rhinatrematidae > Rhinatrema > Rhinatrema bivittatum. The sequence goes on along the minus strand of NC_042621.1, from coordinate 251,184,149 downwards.
TGCTACAATCCTGATTTCATTGTCTTTAATTTTGGGGTAGTGTTTGTTGGGAGCTATATTACTGCTAGTGCTTGCGTAGGAATGAAGCTCACATATATTCTTATGCAAATTTCTCTGTGTTTAAGCCTTATTTCTGCCGAGCCATTCAGGGCAAACCACCTACCCCCATAACCACATCACTGGTCATGAGGTAAGGAGACTTCCCTTTTCACTGCTAAACTAGATCACAGGACAGAATGCAGGATGCTGGTTAACCTCTTAAGTTGCTAGATCAGCAGGGCAACAGTCAGCTGTAAAATAAGCTATTTTAGCACACACAAGTATATTCACTCCATTTCTCCTTCCAGCCAGGACAGTTAGACGCTGCAGATCCCAGGCTCAGTAAAACCACCAATTAAAGAGCCAGCGCCATCTTCTGCTTTACCATGTTACAGGGGCCAACCAATGGCACCAGTAGCCCCTGTGACATAGCAAGGGCAAAGGCTATCGGCGCCATTTTGAATACTGGCAGCCAACGGCCTGAGTGCAGGAGATCGCTCCCGGACCCCCGCTGGACCACCAGAGACTTTTGGCAAGTCCTTGGGGTGATAGCCTTTGCCCTTAATATGTCACAGGGGCTAATGGCGCCATTTTGAATACCGGCAGCCGATGGCCCGAGTGCAGGAGATCGCTCCCGGACCCCCGCTGGACCACCAGAGACTTTTGGCAAGTCTTGGGGGACCCTCCTGACCCCCACAAGACTTGCCAAAGTCCCTGGTGGTCCAGCGGGGGTCCGGCAGCAATCTCCTGCACTTGGGCAGTCAGCTGCCAGTAATCAAAATGGCGCCGATAGCCTTTGCCCTTACTATGTCACAGGAGCTATCGGCGCCATTTTGAATACCGGCAGCCGACGGCGTGAGTGCAGTAGATGACTCCCGTTCCCCCGCTGGACCACCAGGGAGTTTTGGTAAGTCTTTGGGGGAGGGGCCAGTAGGGTGGGGGTTTTGTTTAAATTTACTCCTTTAGACGGCCGAATGATTCGGTGAAGATTTGTTGTATTCGTGGGAATCGCGATATGCTTCGCTTCCTCACGAATACAACGAATATGGCCCTATACGTTGCGGATTGCCAATACGTTGCAAACAAATGCATACCCCTAATATTTATTTTTAATTGATTCGCTACAGCAAGGAGTAGATAAGGATACTCTGTACTACTGATTCAATTAGATATTTACTCCTGGGGGAATTCTGTGCTACTCCGGAGCACAAAATTTGCTCAGAATTCCCCCCCCTGCACAGAATTGCCAAATTTTGCGCAGAAAATAGCAGAGGAGACCCCGGCATGCTGCGAACGGAGCGCGTCCCGTGCACACAGGATGCGCTTCATTCATGGCGAAGATAAAGGCCCGGCGCGCAGTTCGCGGCAAAAATGGGAA